>NW_026990255.1:0-1373875 GCF_963921805.1 Phalacrocorax carbo | reverse complement strand
TTTTTTTTTTTTTTGAAAACCAGTTCCAAAGTCCTGACCAGGAAAACAAATTGTTAGTTCCTTTTTTTGCTTTTCTGACATGTTCAGCAATATAATATCCGGGGCCTTGACAAATGGTCTGTGTATTTATCTTTACAGTAACCTGAACAGATAAAATGGTAGCAGTGCTTCTATTGTCAGATACAGGAAGATTAATGACAGAAATATACATTAATTATTTTGTGTGCTGAATTTAAACACCAAGGTTCTGATTTTTGATTTTTGTGTTTTTATAGCACCTTTTTGCTTAAATCTCTCATCAACATCACTTACAAATGAAATTGTTCAATATTTCTACAAATGAGGCAATAAGGATGGGACCCACCTGGCTAAAGGCAGACACCTCCTTTGCAGGCATTACATTTGGTGATGTTGCACTAAGCACTCTTAACGGAAAGACATTGGTAGTCTTAGGGAATGACTTGTCTTATTCTAGAAGTTGGAATGCTTAGACTAACAAAACACTATTTACTTTTGTTCTTGCTCTTTCAATTAACAAATTGAATCAGTTCACCAAGGGCTCAGATGAGCACCTTAGTCAACACAAGAAAAGCAGTAGGAGTGTGTGACTGAGAGCAAAAGGGCGGCAGGCATGCAGCTCAGCCATATGTATGCATATGTATGCTCATCTTTATCCACATTCAACTCCAAGAGGTTGCTGTGACTTCAAGACTACTGTGAGACACTTGGGACCAGCTTAAGAGTGCTTCTAATTGAAACATAAGGAAAAGATATTTAAGGTTTGATTCCTAAAGACACCCTTAAGTCTTTAGAGTCATAGATTATATTAAACAGTGTTGTAAACAAAGTACTGTGAAAATTCCTCATAGCAAGAAGAATTCTGCTTCTTAGGACCAGCATCAAGCTATATACCATAATTATGCTATATCAATCTTTTTTTTGAGAAAAAGTTCCTCCTTTTTCCTAGACAATGTAGAACTTAAGACTCCTTTGCCTTCAGGAAAGAATGTCACGCTGAAGACATGTTCTCTTTCACTCATGAGTGATTTGTGTGCAGCATGAGACACGTGGACAATATTTTTTGGGGGGGCTGTTGTTGGTTTTTTTAAGAGGAAGGTTTTAAGACAGCCTCGTTATATTATGTTGAGAAGAGGTAATGAATACTTCCAGATCAATACTCTACATTTTCAAATGTCATAGAATGTGGAGGTCAACTTATAGAGAGATGCCTATTCTTTGCAGTGTTTCTATGGGGATCAGAAACCCTTGAGAATAGCAGTGTTAAAGAGGACAGCCTAGTTCTTTCACTGCAATTTATTAATGGAGTTATTAATAAAACAAGCAATAAAACTGAAAATTAACCAGAAATTATAAACTTAATCAAGTGACAATTTCTAATGGAAAATACCTTCCTTGAAAATTAGATGTCAGTGCGTCACCGAAATTGGGAATAAACCTCATAACACCAATGTAGTGTTAAAAGGCAGGCATTCTTTATTCATGGTGCCGGATGCACGGGGGATCGCTCCTCCTAACGTGCATACCTTACACACCTTTCCCATGTAATTTATATAGACCAAAAATATACATATTCATCTTATCCATACATATTCAATATTATTCTCTCTGGTGATTGGAACAAACTTGCTCGCTTCACATGTAAATTATTGCACAGACTCAGTTGTACTTTCCCATTGTTCTCTTTTGAGTAGGTGGTATTACTTGGGTAGGTGGTCCGTGAGTCGGTGGTCGCGATCTCCCCCTGCCGGAATTACCTTTTACCTACTTGGTTCTTAATCCTGGCAGTCCTGGCCAGTTTTCTCAGTCCACTGCACGAAACCACATTTTGTCATCCTCTTCTGACAGAAACACATTGTCTATTGTTTCATTCGCATTAATGATTACCTAGAGACTAAAATACAGCTCAAGGAATACACTGATTTGTATACTCCATGTCCCCAGACTTAATGTCCAGTTGGATAGGACTGTACAAGGAGTATAGCAATATTCATGATTGGTTAATTCCATCACCTCGGTTACAAGTGGAAACCCGTAGTGGGATATGTAGTCTTTCACCTGTACATTGTGTGCAAATGCATGATACATGTTTGGTTTTGGTAAAATAAGAAATAAATCCATGGAAGTTGATAACACACAAAAAGAACATTGTATATGCTTAAGAAATGTATTCAGAAATCAGTTATTAACCTGTACAGAATATAGATATTGAATCCTAAACTGCCAAATCGATAGTCAGTAACTACAGCAGTATGTCATTAATGTTTTTTAATGAGTAACATTATAACATAGAATCATAGAATGGTTTAGGTTGGAAGGGACCTCTAGAGGTCATCTAGTCCAACCCCCCTACAGTGAGCAGGGACATCTTCAAGTCGATCAGGTTGCTCAGAGCCCTGTCCAATCTGACCTTGAATGTTTCTAAGGATGGGGCCTCCACAACCTCTCTGGGAAACTTATTTCAGTGCTTCACCACTCTCATTGTAAAAAATTTCTTCCTTATATCCAGTCTAAACCTACCCTCCTTTAGTTTAAAACCATTACCGCTTGTCCTGTCACAACAGGCCTTGCTAAAGAGATTGTCCCCATCCTTCCTATAGTCCCCCTTTAAGTACTGAAAGGCTGCAATAAGGTCTCCCCACAGCCTTCTCTTCTCCAGGTTGAACAACCCCAACTCCCTCAGCCTGTCCTCCTAGGAGAGGTGCTTCAGCCCTCGGATCATTTTTGTGGCCCTCCTCTGGACCCACTCCAGCAGGTCACAGAATCATAGAATGGTAGGGATTGGAAGGGACCTCTGGAGATCATCTTGTCCAACCCCACTGGTTCAGCAGGAACATCTAGAGCAAGGGGCACAGGAACACATCCAGGCGGGTTTTGAATGTTTCCATTCTCCAGGGAAGGAGACTCCACAGCCTCCCTGGGAAGCCTGTTCCACTGCTCTGTCACCCTCACAGGAAAGAAGTTTTTTCTCATATTGAGGTGGAACTTCCTGTGTTCCAACTTGAGCCCATTGCCCCTTGTCCTGTTATTGGGCACTAATGAAAAGAGTCTAGTCCCATCGTCCTGACACCCACCCTTTAGATATTTATAGGTGTTGATGAAATCCCCCCATAGTCTTCTCTTCTCCAGGCTAAACAAACCCAGGTCTCTCATCCTTTCCTCGTATGGGAGATGCTCCAGTCCCCTCATCATCTTTGTAGCTCTCCACTGGACTTGCTCAAGGAGTTCCACATCCTTCTTAAACTGAGGGGCCGAAAACTGGACACAGTACTCCAAATGTGGTCTCATTAGGGCAGAGTAGAGGGGGAGGATAACCTCTCTCGACCTGCTGGCCACACTCCTTTTAATGCATCCCAGGATACTGTTGGCCTTCTTGGCCACAAGGGCACATTGCTGGCTCATGGTCAGCTTGCTGTCCACCAGCACTCCCAGGTCCTTCTCAACAGAGCCGCTTTCCTGTAGGTCTACCCCCAGCCTGTACTGGTGCATGGGGTCCTCCCCAGGTGCAGGACCTTGCACTTGCTCTTGTTGAATTTCATCAGGTTCCCCTTGTCCCAGCTCTCCAGCCTGTCCAGGTCTCGCTGGACGGCAGCACGGCCTTCTGGTGCATCAGCCACTCCTCCCAGCTTGGTATCATCAGTGAACCTGCTGAGGTTACACTCTATCCCTTCATCCAGGTCATTGATGAATAAGTTGAACAGGACTGGACCCAGCACAGACCCCTGGGGAACACCACTAGTGACAGGCCTCCATCCAGACTCTGTTCCATTGATCACGACCCTCTGAGTTCTGTTGTTGAGCCAGTAGGTCCATGTCCTTCTTGTGCTGAGGACTCCAGAGCTCGACGCAGTAGTCCAGGTGTGGACTCACCAGAGCAGAGTAGAATGGCAGAAGGCAGAATATATGGTGACACTGACTATCTATGGTTGGAGACAGAATTTAATAAGAACCCTTGATTTTTTAATTGCGTAGATTTATCAGCTACTTTATGCCTTTAAATAATTTTTCTGTCAGAACAATATAATTTTTTTGCAACATGATTATTGAAATTCAATCTATAGGACCTTTCTGGTTTTGTCATTAGGATGTATGCCAAATAAATGGTAGGCTTCTTGGCCAGTGTTGAAAATTGGGTGCTGAGCTGAATGGACCATGTGGCTATTTTAATGGCTCTACAATATGTAAGGGAGAGAACAGAAGGTCTTAATGAAAGGTTCTCTGGGGTATTTAAAGAAAAAAAGGGAAGAAAAATCTGTATGAGCCAATTAAAAATAGGGTCTGGGTGTTCAAAGGCAGCAGTATGAAGTACCAGGTTTCAATGGTAAAAGTGTGTATTGGCAGAGTGTCCTGGTTTCAGCTGGAGTAGAGTTAAATTTCTTCGTAGTAGCTAGTACGGGGATATGTTTTGGATTTTTGCTGGAAACAGTGGTGATAATGTGGAGATGTTTTAGTTGTTGCTAAGTAGCACTTAACACTGGTCAAGGACTTTTTCAGCTCCCTGTGCTCTGCCGGGCACACAAGAAACTGGGAGGGGACACAGCCAGGACAGCTGACCCCAACTGACCAATGGGATATTCCATACCATATGACATCATGCTCAGTATATAAAGCTGGGGGAAGAAGAAGGAAGGGGGGAAACGTTTGGAGTAATGGCGTTTGTCTTCCCAAGTAACCGTTACGCGTGATGGAGCCCTGCTTTCCTGGGGATGGCTGAACACCTGCCTGCCCATGGGAAGTAGTGAATGAATTCCTTGTTTTGCTGTGCTTCCATGCATAGCTTTTGCTTTACCTATTAAACTGCCTTTATCTCAACCCATGAGTTGCCTCACTTTTACTCTTCCAATTCTCTCCCCCGTCCCACCGGGGAGGGGTGAGCGAGCGGCTGCGTGGTGCTTGGTTGCTGACTGGGGCTAAACCACGACACCCAGGAATGCATCTTTTTGGCTGTTAATCTTATGCTGCTCCAATTGGGATAAAATGAGTTTACCATCTAGCAGTGAGCACCTGACTCTGGAGGAAATGGCTAGATTCCGGAGTGCTTACATTCACAGATTGCCTTATGCTATTAACAAGCCAGTTGATACTAAACAGCAAATGAAATAGCATGAGACTTTATTATTCTTCAGCAAAGCTTTTGCATTGGCTACTGCTTGCTGCCTTTAAACCTTCTGTGCTTGTGCGTAGAGAAAGAAGAAGGGACACGCTATAAAAAAATCTCACTGTGTTTGCATTCAATGTTGAGTCATGGAAGAGAAGTGTAGTGAAAAAGGGAAAAAATGCAATACCAGGTAATGGCAATAAATATCTGACTTATAGCAGCACAAAGTTTTATTTGTTTTACACAAAGATATGAACAATGAATTCAGCATATTTACTATTTGGACAGGACAGTACTGTATGTATGTGCAGTAACAAATAAGTAGACACTTTTTCAGGGAAGAAATGTTACTTAATTTTTAAAATATGAGTAAACTAGGGTTATTGTCTCTGAATTTCAAGCAAAAAAAGATACTAGGAGCTTGATTAATCACAAATTTTTCTTATTCTTATTTGTCAGATATTATGCATTGCATGGAATATTTTATATATTTTTATCTGGAATATATTTGTTTAATATTTTAGCAAAATAGCTGAAAATAGCCGTTTGCATATTATTCAGTGTGGCAGAATTTCTTTCTCTGCAATTTTATCAAATTGTGCCATGAAGAGAAGCTTCCTTTATGAATGAAATTGTAAGACTTACTGAAACTTCTTGTATAAAAAAATAAATCTCCCTTGATTTTGTCCTAGTGCTGTTATATGGTTAGTGTTTTAGCAGAGGGCCTTTTGAGTAAAAGGTAAATTAGTGAGATTCTTAAAAAAGTTACCTGTAGATAAATCATATCTTATTCCAACTGCCTTCCCAAAAATAGTTTCAGATTAAATGAATACTTATAATCTCAGGTCCTTCGTGCATACATATGGTACGTAAGACTTATTATTGCCATAACAAGGTTAGATATAGATTTTAAATAGGAAAAGCCAAACTATAACATGGAGAATGAAAAATCTAATGTGAAAGCTGCAATGAAAACCTTTCTCCAGCTTCTGAAAACTGATGCCTTTCCACAATATTTCTGAAAAAAAAATTAAAATAATACTCTGTTAAAAGAAGTAATCAAATTAATAATAAATTCTTGAGTACTATTTCAAGAAAACTTCCTATTTTTAACATGTGTCGTGGCTTAGCCCCAGTTAGAACATAAGCACCACACAGCCACTTGCTCACTCCCCCCACCTCACTGGAGTGGGGGAGAGAATTGGAAGACCTAAACTAAGAAACCTCATGGCTTGAAATTAGAACAGTTTAAAAATTAAAATAACACACTAATAGTAATAGTAATTACTATTACTATTATATAGTAATAAGTAAAAGTAAGGACCTGGGTGCACTTGGTGGGTGATGCGGTAGGATGGAGGAGGCCAATATGTGCGTCGAGGGGATTTGCTTTTGGGCAAAACCAGCCGATGATCTCAATGGCACAATGTTTACCACTATATAATATTGTGTGTCATCTCTGTGTTGCATCAATGATATCATAGTACAAGCCTCTCAGTCCATGGAAGATAAACATTGATGAAACAAGCAAAGTGCAGCAGGGATTTAACGATGACTGACTCGGTATGCAGCAACCCAACACCACACACACAGTCTCTCCCACCCTGGCAGACAGATACAACAGATGGAGTCCAGAGTCATGGACTGGGTGAACTCAATGGACATTTTACTGGACATTTTACAGGGAAGGTCCATAGACTAAGGGAATGATGTCTGTGTATTATGTCAAAGGATGGGAAGGGGAGGGGTGGTGGTTGGTAAGGTTGTATTGGATGGAATGAGCCCTGGGCATGGCGTAAATGGTATGGAATAAGGGGTGGAGAATGTGCTGGTTTTGGCTGAGAAGGGGTTAATTCTCTTCACTGTGGTGCCTGTGATGGTCGGGGACCTTTTCAGCTTCCCATTCTCTGCCATGTGGCGGGAGGCTGGGAGGGGCGGGGCCACGGCTGGGGCAGCTGGCCACGACTGGCCAATAGGATGTTCATTCCATACCATGTGATACCATGACCAGTATATTAATGGGGGTAGTTGCTGCTCAGGGAGGTGTAGTGTTCATTTGGTGGGTGGTGAGCAGCTGTTTCAGGTGCTGGTTTTTTTGGTGGTTCATTTGTCTTCCCACCCTCCTTCCCTGCGGCGAGCGAGGAAAGCAAGCGGCCAACTCAATGTGAGTGATAGAGCAAGCTTCAACTTTATTTTTAAGTCACTGCGCTTTTATATGCTCTTGTAAACAAGCTTCAATAACTGCTTAGTTAATGTCACGGGTTACGATTCTTCCTTAGCAAGCAGTCTAGTTCTGCATTTCATACCAAAGTTCCTTGTTCTTGTTTTATTGTTTGCTCTCAAAGTAGAAATGTCTTTCGCCTTTCTTCCTCCTCTTTAGTGACTTGCAGATTCTCTGTAATTTTCCATCAGCGGGTCTGTAGTCAAGCTAATTCCATCGCATACCCATAATCCTCCAGCCCGCTTTCTATCTCAAACAACTTATCTTGAAACACACATACTGATTCAATCCTATAGTTCCCCACATATCCCCCTTTTTCTTTTGTTCCTTGGGAAAGGAACACGGCATTCATACTTCTTTCCATCATTCGTTGCATACATTGCGATATACAAGGAACACACATTAATATAATGATAAACATTACAAATATCATTAATCCCATCTGCAAAATACTCTTGATCCAATTGCCAATGCCCCATCCATTAAACAAGCTGTTAAACCAATGCCATGGATCATCCTCCCTAAGTTCTGAGACCCTCCTTCTTAAGCTCTCAATACTTGCATGTATTGATTCTGAGTGATCTGATAGATTCATGCAACACATCCCTTCAAATTCAGCACATCCATGTCCTTGGGCTAAAAGCAAAAAATCTATGGCTGCGCGGTTTTGCAGCGTAGCGTGTCTTACAGAGCCTACATCTAGTAATAAACCAGATAATGCCTTTGATGTGGCATTTGTTTGCTTAGCTAGCCAACACCCCAGCTTGTTTAATGTCGTGAGGCTTTGAGCAACACCAACTCCAGGAGCCAAGAAGGAAACAGCTACAATTTTTGTAGGATTCCAAAATTCAGCTGTAGAGTCACAGTTATCCTCAAACTTATGAGTGCTCCTTTTGCTTCTCATCTTTCTATAATGTTGATAAATCATTGAAGTGTTAGGGGTAAAAAACATTAGGCGACCTATAGAGCAAGGCCCTCCCTTTATATGTGATGGGATGCCAGGCCAAGCTCGATCTCCACAAATTAAAAACAAACCTGCAGGTAGCGCAATAGGCATATTGTTAGAGCGCGATATATTAACAGAGGTATAGTTACACCAAGCAGTAGCATTTTTATATATACTTAGGGTGGCATTCACAGACCAAGAAAGGGACTGGTTTTGTCCCGTATAACTGAAGTATAAACAAGCATCCATTGACAAAGAACCCAATAGCTCAAGCTCTTGTGGCTCAAAATTAGTTTGAGGGCGATGGACTGCCCATCTGTCCCAATTATTCACACAATTCTGGGGAGTATCACAAAGGCTCCCTAAGTGTGGTGTATTTTGTGGTATCACTAGTGTCCAATTATCAACTGGCACTCCAACCAAACAGGTGGAGAGGGGATTTCCTGGTGATGACAATGATAGGCAGATGGAATCTTGGCCTGTTAGATTTGCCAGGGTAACCCATACATTCTGTTTGGGCTGGGGCGGTATGTATATGCCCTCGGTGATTCTTATCACGATACTTATGATAACTAATGGGAGTACTCTCGTGTACATTTTTTCTTTGTCTTTTCCCAGTGCTTCGGGGCTACTTCCCATGTTTCAGGTACCTGGTTCTTTACAGCACACTCCTGGCGCAGCACTAGCAAAGGAGCACTATTGATTTGTCTGACCCAGTCAAGGGTGTGCAATTCATATCGTCTAGAACCCTCTACTTCGTGGCCTGTGATGATTAAAACCTTATGTGTCTGTAATTGGTGATAGTAACAACTGTCACACCACCTCCTAGCTCGATGGGCTCTTACCCACCTGCGCTGTTGACAGCTATGACACTCTCTTAGTACCCAGGGTCGGCACTTATTGCATTGGGGACATTCTATCCGTATCCTGTCTACCTCTACCGGTGTAGTCATACGTTTTCACCGTCTCCTGTCACTTCGCAGATTTCGTCCTTCTGTTCACTAGGCATAGCCTTTACCCACTTACTGGGTATCCACCTCGGACCTGTGAGGGTAAGCACACACATGTAACCTCGACCAAAATATTTGACTTCTACGGGCCCTTGCCATAGACCAGTGGAAGGGTCTCGATACTTCACCATTACTGCCTGTCCTGACTCTTTCCCATAGTCATTTCCATGCACCCACACAGGAGGGTTATCATGTTCTGCAAATAGGCATAAGTGATTTAATACAAACAAAACTTTTGCACAAACAAAACTTTTGCACAAGCAAAACTTTTGCCATTCCAACACCCTTATCTTCTCCCCCTTTTTCTTTTTGCACTGAGTAAGTGCACCCAAAATGTGAGTAGAACCATAGAGTACGGTGAGATCGATGGGGAGATCGGGGTCCAGCCGGTCTACTGCTCCCTGGACGATCTCGGAGCTAAGACGTATCATAGAGGTTTGTTCAGCAGTCAGTCGGACCGGCGTGGCAGGGTCAGTGCCCTTCAACATTGGGCGAAGAACTTCCAAGTCATCATTAGTGATTCCGGCTACTGGCCGTAGCCATTGCAGGTCTCCTAACAGCCGTTGAGCATCATTAAGGGTTTTAATTGCTGTGTGCAATGTAAGTTTCTGTGGACTTACTTAAGAGTCACTGATGTGCCAGCCGAGGTATTTCCATACTGGTGAATGTTGGACCTTTTCTGTTGCTATTACTAGGCCGTGTAGCTGGAGCTGTTGCTGTAAATATAATTCTTGATGTGCTGAGAAAGGTTGTTCTTGCGCAAACAAGATGTCATCCATGTAATGGTAAATTACAGTGTCCGGCCTTGCTGCCTCATGTCTTTTAATGCAGCATCTACAAAAAGTTGACACAGAGTAGGGCTATTCTTCATGCCTTGTGGCAATACTGTCCATTCGAAACGTAAGTCAGGACCCTCTCTGTTGATTGCTGGTAAAGTAAATGCAAATCGCCGGGTATCCTGAGGATGCAGCCTTATAGTAAAAAAGCAGTCCTTTAAGTCAATAATTAGTAAATGCCAACCAGTTGGTAGCATGGCTGGATTTGGAAGGCCAGGCTGTAAAGCCCCCATCGGTTACATTTGCTGATTTACTGCCCGTAAATCATGTAACAGTCTGTACTTCCCTGACTTTTTCTTGATAACAAAAATAGGGGTGTTCCAGGGGCTTGTCGATGGTCGGAGGTGCCCTTGATCTAATTGTTCTTTTATTAATATGTGGGCTTGTTGTAGACTTTCCCGTTTGAGCGGCCACTGTCCGACTCATACTGGCCCTTCTGTGAGCCATGTCAGTGGGATTGGGAAAGTCCATGCGGCAGTGTCCCTCTTTGGTTACTGTTAAGAGTTTTTAGCTGGACCCAATGGGGCGAGAGCGGCACAAACTTGTTGCTGTACGTGTACCATTCCCTGCCCAACTTCTCTCAATGCTTCAACTAACATAGCTTGAGGGCCGGTAGGTATTGACGCAGCAATGGGCCCTTCATAAGAATTTTCCAATCAAGAGGATTATGGTGTGCTAATAAATTTTGATTGTTAGCAGGGTCCGGTTGACAGATGACAGGGAAAGCCTGAGCTAACAAATCGGCGGTCTCTAGGTCCCCGTTCTGTAATGCCTCTAACGCGATTTTCCGCCAGTCAACCTGGCTGCGCGCAGCAGGCACAGAACGGTGAGTAGACGGCGTGCTCGGCTTATTTTCCTCCACCGGAGAGACTATATCACATAAATTTCCAATATCTTCACCTCCGTTCCCCAAGCCAGTTCCTCCTTCGCTAGTTTCTACAGATGTAGATTTATCAGGGGCGGGAGGGTGGGGGGGAACGGGGGGGGGGGGGCAGGGGGGGCGGGGGGGGGAGGGGGGGGGAAATAAGGGGCTTTCGAGGTACGACAACTGGGATCCCCGAGAAGGGAGGTGAGATATTGTCTAAGCCAATTCCAATCTTTCCGGCATTGGGGTCACAGTTGTCTAGCCGATCAGAGGTGGCTGTTGCTAATCTTTTTTCAGTTTTATATTTTTTCATACAGTTAATCACTTCCCGCCAAGGTTTCATTAGCTTTTTCGCTGTCTTATCGTCATCTATCACCAAATCCCACAAACAATCACCATAGGCTCTCCACTCCTCTACCTCAAAAATCGACTCCGGTTCTTTAAAAAACCCTTTCGCTTTACCTACTGCAACTAATCCTGACAAGTCTTTTAACCGACTTACTCCCCGCTTTTCTAAAAAGCGCTTTAATAATTCAAAAGCTACCTCGACCTCCATCGCCCGATGTGAGGAAAATCAGCGTCTTTGTACGGCTCTCGCTCCCGGGTTAGCTTCAATTGCGGAAAGCGGATCCCCTCTTGAATTCCGAGGTTGAATCCAGGCCGGAGGGTCGGGACGTATCAAAATTGATGCATAAATCGACTCCTTTTTGCCCCCTGGCTGCCGTCTGCCAGTGCATCTCCGTCTCTCGCTGCTGTATCAGAAATAGTCCTTTTCAGGTCCCTGTTCGGGCGCCATTTGCGGCGAGCGAGGAAAGCAAGCGGCCAACTCAATGTGAGTGATAGAGCAAGCTTCAACTTTATTTTTAAGTCACTGCGCTTTTATATGCTCTTGTAAACAAGCTTCAATAACTGCTTAGTTAATGTCACGGGTTACGATTCTTCCTTAGCAAGCAGTCTAGTTCTGCATTTCATACCAAAGTTCCTTGTTCTTGTTTTATTGTTTGCTCTCAAAGTAGAAATGTCTTTCGCCTTTCTTCCTCCTCTTTAGTGACTTGCAGATTCTCTGTAATTTTCCATCAGCGGGTCTGTAGTCAAGCTAATTCCATCGCATACCCATAATCCTCCAGCCCGCTTTCTATCTCAAACAACTTATCTTGAAACACACATACTGATTCAATCCTATAGTTCCCCACACTTCCCCCCTCCTCCTGGGTTTTGCACTTCTCGTTGTTCTCCTTTACATTGCATTTCTGTTGTTGTTTCTTTTAATTTTCATTATTAAACTGTTCTTATCCCAACCCACGAGCGTTACCCTTCTGATTCTCTCCCCTGTCCCTCCAGTGGGGGAGTGAGCAAGCGGCTGTGTGGGTCTGAGTTGCCAGTTAAACCACAACACTTGCAAAGATGACTGTCAGGAAACTGACATATTATAAAAAATAAATCAGATTTATTAAACCCAAGGAAAATAACTGGACCACAAGATGTTTTGAGTATCATTTAGCAATGACATTCAAATTGATGACATAGGAGTATGGATATCTTCATATTTCTATGTGCTGGCAGAGAAAAGTTACAGCAGAGGAGACATGAGGAAAGACATGCCCCTGAGATGTGAAGAGTTTCTCCAGCTGTTTAGCCAAATACATCCTGGTTAATTGAACTGCAAATGCTTTGGCTCATTTTTCTTTTATTTTTAATTTTTTTCTTGGCTGCAGTTATCATATATTTAAATATAAACATTGGGACATTTTTATTAGGTGAAGGCTCTTTCTTACTCTTCCTGCAAACTGACTTTTAAAAAAGCATCATAATCTGTTACTGGTGGTGCTCTTACCAATGTAAATAGCCACTTACTTTACTGAGGGTTTTTTTTCTGTTCTTTATTTTTTTCCTATAACATAAAGATGGTGTTTGCTGAAGTTATAATGCAAAACGAGTCAGGAAAGTGTTATTAGCAATCATCAACCTCAATTTATAAATCGATTGCAACATTGTAAAAATCAGTGTATATATCTAAATACTGTCATGTAAACTAAACACAATGAGTAGTTAAATATCACTTTGTGTACTTAATAGGCATACCTGCTGTAGTGGGGCTTAGTCCGTCAG
Organism: Phalacrocorax carbo; assembly: GCF_963921805.1. Classification (NCBI taxonomy): domain Eukaryota; kingdom Metazoa; phylum Chordata; class Aves; order Suliformes; family Phalacrocoracidae; genus Phalacrocorax; species Phalacrocorax carbo. The sequence continues at coordinate 1,360,772 of NW_026990255.1, read as the reverse complement.
CTGAGCTTGAAAGATCCCAGACTGTTTTCAGATATGGATAAGAAAATAAACAACAGGGGCAAAAACGAGATCTGAAGTCTAAATTGAAGAAAAGCATATAAAGTATTTTAAGAGCATGTTCTGTAAGCTCTTATTTTATAATGCCTTTTTTGTAGTAGTATTTGTTTATAATGTGTGTCATGTTTTCCACTTAAGGGAAAAGGGTCACTTTTTTGAGTGTTATATCTACCAAAGGAAGAGCATCATGTTCTGTCGCTCTAGTGTAGCTACAGCTTATCAAAAGGATAAGCTTCATCTTATTTCTTAAAAAAGCTGAAGCGGGATAGCTTTGAATGTAGTGCTCTCATGCATATTCAGATTTAAACCACAGATTCATGTTCTACACTACAGATTAGAATTACTAAAGCTCTATCAGTTCCATACATCTGTGGATAAATCTCTTGTAACTCAAGTTATTTATTTTGTTTTAAATAGTATGTATTGCAAGAGATAAAAGATCAAATAAGTTTCATATTCAAACTGTTTTTGCTGTTGGCTTTTGTAGTTTGCTGTGCTCTGCAGTGATTAAAGATGTTTTGCCTAGGAGATTTGTTATTAAAACACTGGCCTTGAGTTTTACTGGTTATTTGGGTCTTGCATGAAAGACATTACTGTACTTCCGCTACCACCTCATGGAGACAATTAGCAATTATACCTCCTCCTGTGAAAGGATTTTTATGGAGGTAGTTGGGTAGTTAAGATACATCTGCTGGTATTGCTTTGGCAGATGGTTTCAGCTCTGTCTAAGGTTAATAAGCAATTTAAGAATATCATCCAGAGATCAGCCCCAAGGCTCAATAGCTATGCATGGCAGGGTATGTGGGATAGTATGGGCAAATGCCTAAGACGGTGGGTACCCTCAGAGTCTTGGGACTTCACTCCTGAACAAGTGCAGAATCCTGAAAAATTAGTAGAATATTTGGAGGAAGTATGTTTTCACCATGGCAATTCCAGAGAGATACAAATCACCGCAATGTGCTGCGGACTGGCCCATGCCTATCGAGCCCTGTTTAACACTATTCAGTGCCCCCAAGGGGAAGAGAAGGCCTCTGGATTTAAAAAGAGAAAGACAAGGAAAGCAACAAGCACTGCGGCTACCCAAACCCCCATGACAGGCACTGCAGCAACTCCAACCCCAGTGACAAGTGTTGCAGACGAATCAGAGGACCAACCCATGCCAGTATCAGTTGCCCCTAAACACAAGAAGAAATCTTGGAAGAGAAAGTCAACCCATTTAGAAAGAGATGATGAAGAACCAGGGCCATCACAAATAGAAGAGGAGGAAGAGGAAGAACTCGTACAAGAAGCAGAAACTACCCGATCCCTATCCTTGAGTGAGTTGAGAGATATGTGAAAAGATTTTGGGTGTCATTCAGGTGAGCACATTGTCACCTGGCTGCTCCAATGCTGGGATAACGGGGCCAGCAGTCTGCAATTAGAGGGGAAGGAAGCCAAACAACTGGGATGTCTTTGTAGGGAAGGGGTCATTGACAAAGCAATTGGAAAAGTGAAACAAGCCCTCAGCCTCTGGAGGCGACTCCTGTCAGGTGTGAGAGAAAGGTACCCCTTCAAGGAAGATATTGTACTTTGCCTAGGAAAATGGACAACCATGGAGAAAGTTATCCAGTACCTGAGGGAACTAGCTGTGCCTGAGGTGATTTATAGTGACCTGGACAATCAATGGTCATCCAAAGATCCAGATGAAGCCCAGTGCACACGACCCATGTGGCAGACATTTGTATGGAGCGCACCTTCGACGCATGGGAACTCATTGGCAAGCATGTCCTGAAGAGAGGAAGAGGCACCAGCAGTGGCAGAGGAGAGTGATAAACTTTGGGAGTATGATAAAAATCTCTCTTCCTCCCTCATCACGGCTGTGGAGAAACTATCCCAGGAGGTTCAGCAATTCAAAGAAGATATGTCCTACTCACCACCTGTATGGACCAGTATCTCAGCCATTAGGAGTAAGCATCCCTTTCCTGAAGAAAGAGGATACACACGACGGGACACCCTATGGTTTTACCTGCATGACCACGGAGAGGGCATGAGGAAGTGGGATGACAAGACTACCTCGACCTTAGAGGCACGGGTACGTTAGCTGCAAGGAAAAACAATCACTCAGGGGACTTCCTCCAGGAAAGCTGCTGCTCCAGTTTCCAGCAAGCAAATCCCAGACAGAGGAGCATAAGCACTGATTCCTTTCTGATCTTAACAGAGACACTGATGATTCGTATTTACACTAAGTGAAAGGCAAATACTATGATCAGGAATAGAGGGGCCCTGCCTCCAGCCAGGTGGAGGAAAGGGATAACCGGGTTTACTGGACTGTGTGGATCCGATGGCCTGGCACGTCCGACCCACAGGAGTATAAAGGTTTAGTGGACACCGGTGCACAGTGCACCCTAATGCCATCAAACTATATAGGGGCAGAACCCATCCGTATTTGTGGAGTGACAGGGGGATCCCAAGAGCTAACTGTATTGGAGGCTGAAATGAGCCTAACAGAGAATGAGTGGCAAAAGCACACCATCATGGCTTGCCCAAAGGCTCCGTGCATCCTTAGCATAGTCTACCTCAGGAGAGGGTAGTTCAAGGACCCAAAAGGGTACAAGTGAGATTTTGGTATAGCTGCCTTGGAGACGGAGGAAACTAAACAGCTGTCTACCTTGCATGGCCTCTCGAAGAACCCTTCTGTTGTGGGGTTGCTGAAGGTCAAAGAACAACAGGTGCCGATCGCCACCACAACAGTGCACCGGCAGCAATATCGCACCAACTGAGACTCCCTGATTCCCTTCCATGAGCTCATTCGTTGACTGGAGAGACAAGGAGTGATCAGTAAGACCCACTCACCCTTTAAGAGTCCCATATGTCCAGTGCAGAAATCTAATGGAGAGTGGAGGCTAACAGTAGACTGAACAAAGTCACTCCACCGTTGAGTGCTGCTGTGGCAGACATGCTAGAACTTCAATACGAACTGGAGTCAAATGCAGCCAAGTGGTATGCCATAATTGATATTGCCAATGCATTCTTCTCAATCCCTCTGGCAGCAGAGTGCAGGCCACAGTTTGCTTTTACTTGGAGGGGCATCCAGTACACCTGGAATCGACTGCCCCAGGGGTGGAAACACAGCCCTACTATTTGCCAGGGACTGATCCATAATGCATTGGAACAAGGTGGATCTCCTGAACACCTTCAATACATTGATGACATCATTGTGTGGGGCAACACAGCAGAAGAAGTATTTGAGAAAGGAGAGAAAATAGTCCAAATCCTTCTGAAAGCTGGTTTTGCCATAAAACATAGTAAGGTCAAGGAACCCGCACAAGAGATCCAGTTTCTCTTGACCATCCCGCAGGGGTGGGGTGAGTGAGCGAGCAGCTGCCTGGAGTTTAGTTGCCGACTGGGGCTGTACCATGACACCAGGTTTTGGAGCAGGGGAACTGCAGGGGTGGCATCTGTGGCATTGTATCTTTCGATTTTCCCAAAGGCTGGTGCATGATAGGGGATGTGATACACCCACTCAATGCCATGCTCTTTGGCCCAGGTGTCTATGAGGCTATTTTGGCAATGAGCCCCCTTGTCTGACTCAATTCTCTCTGGGGTGCCATGTCGCCATAGGGCTTGGTTTTCGAGACGCAGGAGAGTATTCCGGCCAGTAGCATGGGTGATGGCATTTGTTTCCACCATTGTAAGCACACGGCACTTGGCGGGTGTCGTGGTTTAGCCGGCAGCTCAGCCCCACACAGGCGCTCGCTCACTCCCCCACCGGTAGATGGGGGAGAGAATCAGAAGGGTAACGCTCGTGGGTTGAGATAAGAACAGTTTAATAATGAAAATTAAAAGAAACAACAACAGAAATGCCAAGAGAAAAACAAGAGGTGCAAAACCCCGGGGGGGGTGGGGTGAGGAAGGGAGGGGGGAGGGGAATGAACTGCCAAAACAAACTGCACACTACGCAGCCGCTCACCGCCCGCCAACCCGACACTGCGCTGCACCCGAGCCACAAGCTGGTCATGGTGTCACATGGTATGGAATGAACATGCCATTAGCCAGTTGGGGTCAGGCGCCCCCACCATGGCCCTGCCCCTCCCAGCCCCCCGCCACGTGGCAGAGTGCGGGAAGCTGGAAAGGTAGCCAACCCCCCACGGTGAGGAGAATTAACCCCTTCTCAGCCAAAACCAGCACAGTGGGTTTGTGGGAGTGTAATATATTCAATTTGCCAGGCCTCCCCATATTTATATTTCAGTCATTGTCCCCCATACCACAGAGCCTTTAAGTGTTTGGCTTGCTTGATTGCAACGCACGTTTCACATTCATGGATAGCTTGTGCAATAGCATCCATGGTCAAGTCCACCCCTCGATCACGAGCCCACCTGTATGTTGCATCTCTCCCTTGATGGCCTGAGGTGTCATGGGCCCACCGAGCTAGAAATAGTTCACCCTTATGTTGCCAGTCCAGATCCACCTCAGCCTCTTCAATCTTGGCAGCCTGATCCACCTGCTGGTTGTTCCGATGTTCTTCAGTGGCCCGACTCTTGGGGACGTGAGCATCCACATGACGTACCTTCGCAACCAGGTTCTCTACCTGGACAGCAATGTCTTGTCACAATGTGGCGGCCCGGATGGGTTTGCCTCTGTGGTGCCAGTTGCTCTGCTTCCACTGCTGTAACCAGCCCCACAGGGCATTTGCCACCATCCAGGAGTCAGTATAGAGATAGAGCACTGGCCACTTTTCCCGTTCAGCAATGTCTAAGGCCAGCTGGATGGCCTTTACCTCTGCAAACTGGCTCGATTCACCTTCTCCTTCAGCAGTTTCTGCTACTTGTCGTGTAGGACTCCATACAGCAGCCTTCCATCTCCGGTGCTTTCCCACAAGGCGACAGGACCCATCAGTGAACAGGGCATACCGCTTTTCATCTTCTGACAGTTTGTTATAGAGTGGGGCTTCTTCAGCACGTGTCACCTCCTCCTCTGGTGATATTCCAAAATCTTTGCCTTCTGGCCAGTCCATCATCACTTCCAAGATTCCTGGGCGACTGGTGTTTCCTATTCAAGCCTGCTGGGTGATCACTGCAGCCCATTTACTCCATGTAGCATCAATTGCAGAGTGTGTAGAGGGGACGTTTCCTTTGAACATCCAGCCCAGCACTGGCAGTTGGGGTGCCAGGAGCAACTGTGCCTCAGTACCAACCACTTCTGAAGCAGCTCGAACCCCTTCAAATGCTGCCAATATCTCTTTTTCAGTTGGAGCAGAGTGGGCTTCAGACCCTCTGTATCCCTGACTCCAAAACCCTAGGGGTGAACCTCGGGTCTCCACATCTGCTTTCTGCTAGAGGCTCCAGGTAGGGCCATTCTCCCTGGCTGCGGTCTAGCGCACATTCTTTACATCTTGTCCTGCCCGGACTGGCCCAAGAGCTACTGCATGAACCATTTCCTGTTTAGTCTTTTCAAAGGCTTGTTGTTGTTCAGGGCCCCATTTGAAATCAATCTTCTTCTGGGTCACTTGATAGAGAGGGCTTATGATCAGCCTATAATGCGGAATATGCATTCTCCAAAAAACCACAACACCTAAAAAAGCTTGTGTTTCCTTTTTGCTAGTTGGTGGAGACATGGCTGCTATTTTGTTGATCACATCCATTGGGATCTGACGATGTCCATCTTGCCATTTGATTCCTATGAACTGGATCTCCTGTGCGGGTCCCTTGACCTTACTCTGTTTTATGGCAAAACCAGCTTTCAGAAGGATTTGGACTATTTTCTCTCCTTTCTCAAATACTTCTTCTGCTGTATTGCCCCACACGATGATGTCATCAATGTATTCTAGGTGTTCGGGAGATCCACCTTGTTCCAATGCATTATGGATCAGTCCCTGGCAAATAGTAGGGCTGTGTTTCCACCCCTGGGGCAGTCGATTCCAGGTGTACTGGATGCCCCTCCAAGTAAAAGCAAACTGTGTCCTGCACTCTGCTGCCAGAGGGATTGAGAAGAATGCATTGGCAATATCAATTATGGCATACCACTTGGCTGCATTTGACTCTATTTCAATACTGAAGTTCTAGCATGTCCAGCATGGCAGCACTCAGAGGAGGTTTGACTTTGTTCAGTTTACTGTTAGTTTCCACTCTCTGTTAGATTTCTGTACTGGCCATATGGGACTCTTAAAGGGTGAGTGGGTCTTACTGATCACTCCTTGGCTCTCCAGTCGATGAATGAGCTCATGGAAGGGAATCAGGGAGTCTCGGTTGGTGCGATATTGCCGCCGGTGCACTGTTGTGGTGGCGATCGGCACCTGTTGTTCTTTGACCTTCAGCAACCCCACAACAGAAGGGTTCTTCGAGAGGCCATGCAAGGTAGACAGCTGTTTAATTCCCTCCATCTCCAAGGCAGCTACACCAAAACCCCACTTTTACCATTTTGGGTCCTTGAACTACCCTCTCCTGAGGTAGTCTATGCTAAGGATGCACGGAGCCTCTGGGCCAGTCACAATGGTGTGCTTTTGCCACTCATTCCCGGTTAGGTTCACTTCGGCCTCCAATACAGTTAGCCCTTGGGATCCCCCTGTCACTCCACAAATATGGATGGGTTCTGCCCCATATAGTTTGATGGCATTAAGGTGCACTGTGCACCGGTGTCCACTAAAGCTTTATACTCCTGTGGGTCGGACGTGCCAGGCCATTGAATCCACACAGTCCAGTAAACCTGGTTATCCCTTTCTTCCACCTGGCTGGAGGCAGGGCCCCTCTATTCCTGACTATAGTATTCACCACTCACTTCCTGTAAATATGAATCACAAGTATCTCTATTAGGACCAGAAATAAAATCAGTGCTTCTGCTCCTCTGTCTGGGGAATTACTTACTGGAAACTGGAGCAGCAGCCTTCAAGGAAGAACACCCATGAGTGACTGTTTTTCCTTGCAGCTCATGTAACCATGCCTCTATAGCTGAGATTGGTTTTCCATCCCACTTATTCATGTCCTCTCCTTGGTCACACAGGTAAAACCATAAGGTGCCCTGACATGTGTATCCTCTCTCCTGAGCAAAGGGACGCTTACTCCTAATGGCTAAGATACCGGTCTGTACAGGCATGGAGTAGGATGCACCTTCTTTGAGTTGCTGGACCTCCATGGACAGTTTCTCCACAGCAGAGACGAAGGAGGAGGAGGAACTTTCTTCACCATCCCAGAGTCTATAAATCTCCTCTGCCACCATTGGTGTGTCGTCATGTTTCCAAGACATCATTGCCAATGAGTTTGCATACGTCCACGGTGCAGTACGTACAAACTTCTGCCACATGGGTCGTGTGCACTGGGCATCATCTGGATCTTTGGATGACTGTTGATCGTCTAGGTCACCATAAATCACCTCAAACACAGCTAATTCCCTTAGATACTGGATGCCTTTCTCCATGGTCATCCATTTTCCTAGGTGAAATACAATATCTTTCTTGAAGGGGTACCTTTCTCTCACACCTGACAGGAGTTGACTCCAGATGCTGAGGACGTGTCTTCCTTTTCCAATTGCTTTGTCAATGCCCCCTTCCCTAGTGTGCTGGTTTTGGCTGAGAAGGGGTTAATTCTCCTCACCCTGGGGGGTTGGCTACCTTTCCAGCTTCCCGAGCTCTGCCGAGTGGCGGGGGGCACTGGGAGGGGCAAGGCCATAGTGGATGCGGCTAACCCCGACTGGCCAATGGCATGTTCATTCCATACCATGGTGGTATGGCTTTTATCATCTTAGTCATTTATGTATATATTTTCTTTTTTCCATCAACATTTAATGTAAGTCAAAATTTAGAAGAAACAGAAACTGTGTCTGTGAACTGAACTTGCTCTCCTTGAATATTGGAACATTATGACACTATAGGAAATTCTTTTAAGTTTTATTGCAGCTAATTTCTGGGATTTTATTACTGCAAAATACTGCAAAATGAATAGCAGGTACAAATAAGTGATTTGAAAAATATTTGGAATATATTGAAGGCCTATTTTCTTCTACTACTAAATGGAATATAAAATGTAATTTAATTTTTTATGTAAAAGAAAAAACAGGTCATTTTTCACAGGTGTAGAAAGATAATGAAAGGAAAAATTGACTTGTCTCAGGCTGGTAGGTACTATATCTGAGCTAGTTCTATTTTAGTGCAACTCGAATTCTAACATGAGAAAATTGCAGAAATTTACAATTCAAAGCACATTTCATCAGGGAGAAATCCACAGATTGTTTTGACACTCAGTTAGAAATTTAACATGAAGATGGACGTCTCATGAAATTTGCAGGTGCTGATTGGATTTATATTTCCATAAAGGCCATCAACAGTAGCAGCCTGCAGGGGAAGTGGTGGAAAAATGACAAAAATTGTGATGCTAGAATTTTTTCCTCAGCCTTATAGTGGCAAATTACTTGTAATAAGGTCCTACACTGACCAGGATTAAAGAAAAAAATAGGCAGCCAGAAGGGAATGATTTCTCAGTTTAATTGATTTGATATTTAAATATATGTTTAGTCAACTGTGCAGTATGTAAAACGCAACTACAAATCAAAAGTGTCCTTAAAACTGGAAAAGACGACTCTTACCAGTAATTACAGAAGGTTTATTTGATTTTATTATAAATACCCAGGATAGAAAATAAATTTTATTAAAACGTGCAAGAGTAGGTTGACTTTATTAAGGGTAAAAATCTCATCTCATCTCTGGCATGCACATTCTCTTGCTCATTCATACACACACAGATAGGAGAGGATGTGTAAGATCTGAATTTATTTTTCTGAGTAACAACTCTCGTTACATTGTTCACTTAAAAAGCAAGCATGCATTCACAAAAACAAGTCCACGTTGTCAAAACAATTAGTAAGAAATGCCATTGAGACAAATGGAACAATGTAATTGAACAGATTTATCATTTGTTTAGAAGGTTTTGTATATTACTGTCCATTTATATTTCCAGGGAAGGAACTGAGGGGAGGGAAGTTAAATATTTTTGAAATACCTTCTTTTTTGGCAGAAACAGTATCATTATTATCATCCTTGAGAGACTGTAACTCTCTTAACATCCCTGTTTCAAAATACCTACGCATCTTAAGACAGTGGGAAAGTTTAATGTTTAGGTGTTTTCTGTCATCATCATTAAGGACAGGATGGCATCCAGAGACCTAGATAAGCTGGAGAGGTGGGCCTGTGAGAACATCATGAGGTTCAACAAGGCCAAGTGCAAGGTCCTGCACCTGGGTCGGGGCAACCCCTGATATCAATACAGGCTGGCAGATGAAGGTATTGAGAGCAGCCCTGCCAAGGAGGACTTGGGGGAACTGGTGGACGGAAGGCTGGACATGAGCCAACAATGTGCACTTACAGCCCAGAAGGCCAACTGTATCCTGGGCTGCATCAAAAGAAGTGTGGCCAGCAGGTCGAGGGAAGTGATTCTGCCCCTCTACTCCACTCTGGTGAGACCCCCACCTGGAGTACTGTGTCCAGCTCTGGAGCCCTCAGTACAGGAAAGACACAGACCTGTTGGAGCAGGTCAAGAGGAGGGCCACAAAAATGATCCGAGGACTGGAACACCTCTCCTATGGGGACAGGCTGAGAGAGTTGGGATTCTATGTGATTCTATGTTTCTTCAAGCTCTCACTTTTTATTTTTTTACTTCTCTGACCACTCCCTTCTATTTAGACTTTTGTAGCTCAGCTCTATATGGTCAAATTTTACTGCACTGTGTACTAATCCCCTCTGGAATCACGCACAATTTACTATGCAAAATGGTATTTAATGCAAGTCAAGTCATTTGAACGTGTCTAAATTTTCAGTCCTGGTTGTGATCCTGGACAACAATGGTGGAAAATATTTTGCTCAGAGGAAATGTTTATCCCTCTGCTTTTTTAACAACATTTCCCAAAACTGTAAATCATATTATGCAGCTTTTTGTGGCTTCAGGAGCAAAATACTAATTTGCTAAGTCCTATTCTCTATGCAAGAATGTACAATCTCCATGTCAGAGTTCTCATTTTAAAACTTCTCAACTAAAGCATCTGAAAGAAGATAGAAACAAAACTATAATGTGCAATCCCAAAAGTGTCAGACAAAGAATTTTTCTAAATGGCATCCCATTCTGGTTAAAGGAACACGAATTCTGTGTAAACTAATCTCCATGACTGAAGCTAGTTTTGATCATAGCACCTCTCAAATAAATAATACTTATGATCAAATAAATGGGAAAAGTGGGTATGCATTGTGACAACCAAACAGAATGCAATTTCAATGTAATTACTGGGGGGGGGCAACAATCTTTGAAACCTTACGCTTATTACAACTCACTGAAGTACATTTTTCCTCCCTTGAAAATGAGGTTGTCAAAACAGAGAATTATGGAAATGCTAGAAATAGTTTGAAAGAAAACAGGAGCTGTCACAAAGAAGTTTCTTTTTTTAACATTTCACCTTCTATCCAACTGTGCAATTCAGAAGCCTCTGAGTTTTATTACTGTGTGTCGTGGTTAAGCCAGCAGCTCAGCCCCACACAGTCGCTCGCTCACTCCCCCACCGGTAGATGGGGGAGAGAATCAGAAGGGTAACGCTCGTGGGTTGGGATAAGAACAGTTTAATAATTAAAATTAAAAGAAATAACAACAGAAATGCAATGTAAAGGAGAACAACGAGAGGCGCGAAGCCACGGGGGAGGGGGGAAGGGAGGGGAGAGGGGGAACGAACCGCTGAAACAAACTGCACGCGATGCAGCCGCTCACCGCCCGCCGAGCCGACGCCACGCTGCCCCCGAGCCGCAAACTGCCCCCCCTTCATATACTGGTCATGGTGTCACATGGTATGGAATGAACATGCCATTGGCCAGTCGGGGTCAGCTGCCCCCACCATGGCCCTGACCCTCCCAGCCACCCCCCCGCCACGCGGCAGAGTGTGGGAAGCTGGAAAGGTAGCCGACCCCCACAGTGAGGAGAATTAACCCTTTCTCAGCCAAAACCATCACATTCTCCACCCCTTATTCCATACCATTCACACCATGCCCAGGTCCCATATGATGCAATACAACCGTACCAACCACCATCCCTCCCCTTCCCATCCTTTAACATAATACACGGGCATCATTCCCTTAGTTCATGGACCTTCCCTGTAAAATGTCCATTAAAATGTCCATTGAGTTCACCCAGTCCATGACTCTGGGCTCCATCTGTTGTATCAGTCTTTCAGGGTGGGAGAAATAGTGTGTGTGGCATTGGGTTGCTGCATACTGAGTCAGTCAACGTTCCATCGCTGCTGCACTGCTTGTTTCACAGTTTATCTTCCATGAATTGGGAGGCTCGTACTCTGATATCATTGATACAACACGGAGGTGACACACAATATTATATTATATAGCTCTTGCGCTTCCTGTTTCTGCCACTCCTATGGGGAGGAGTCTATCTTTCTGTCACAGCTCGTGATCTTCCAGTCACCGATCCCTGTCTATTCCCCTACATCTCCCCCTCCCCATGCTGCTAAAAGTTCTACAAAGCTACTTGCATAAGCGGATACATATTGCGGTCAGGTCTATGTTCATGTAACTCTTGCAGGCGCTCCCTGATTTGTCTTATAACACAGCATAACAATGGCAGCCCACAAGTAACCATGGTTACTACACACAACAAGATCCCCCCAATTATTACTATCCAATCCCAGTTCATATCTCTCTTGCCGCCCTTTCCCTGTGTTGCTCTCGTTGCAATATTGCTTGCAATCTTGTCAAGGAGCTCATTTCTTTTCCCAGTGGCACGGCTAGCATGAGGATCCATGTCAGCAGACCCTGCAAAGAGACAACTCAGAGAGGGATTATTCATTGTACATCCTTGCACAGTTCTGCTTTCACACACTTTGCAGGCACCCATTCTATGCGCCCTTCATTCTCAACCGCGGCGTAGCCCCTCCCCAGGCATCTCAGTTTCCATCCTCTCTCCCATTGCTCACTGCCTGGGAACCTTACTCGTACCTGCGGATAGCGCTCACCTGCTTGAGCTTTGCCAAAGTGCTTCTCCACTGCTGTAACTTGCTCTTGCCCACGTATAAAATGATTAAGCGAATATAGTGCACACATTAAAATAGTTTGCTGAGCTGCTATGGGTATAGCTCCCTTATACCCTTCCCCCTCCCCAAGCTGCATTATCTTTACTTTCAAGGTGCGATGAGCGCGTTCAACAATTGCCTGCCCCGTGCTATTGTAAGCAATGCCGTGTTTTAACACAATATTCCAAGCTTTACACCATTCCTCGGTACTTCTAGCCCGAAAGCATGGTCCATTGTCTGTTTTTATCTCGGTGGGCTTTCCAAGCCACACCATCACCGTGGTCCAATGCGCAGCCAACTGCGTTGCGGTCTGCTTCCGATGTTGAGTAGCCATGATGACTCCACTATATGTATCAATTGTAATTGCCAGGTGCCTTCCGGGGGCAAACTGTGGACATTCAGTAAAGTCAGTCTGCCAGATAGCATTTGCTTCCAGTCCTCAAGGGTTGACTCCTGCCTCCCACAATGGTGAGTGCTGACAGTAAGGACAGGTGGCTACCACTTCTCTTGCTGCTCTTATTGAGATGCCACACTCCTTTGCCAAGGCTTTAGCACCCAGGTGCAGTTGTTCATGTAGTTTCTTCGCCTCCGTCAATGTCCAGACTCCCGCGGCTGCCTCATCAGCCATGCGATTCCCCTCAATCAGTGGTCCAGGCCCCGTCTGATGACTGCGAATGTGAATTACTGTCACAGTTGCTCCTCGCTGCGATAAAGCAACTTCTAGCATCAAGGCAATTCCCGTGTGTGGTACACCCTCTCGTTTCATGGACATGACTAATTTATACACGTATAAGGAGTCTGTGCACACATTTATATGCCGATCTATACCCTTTCGCAGGGCCATCTCTAGCGCTTTCGCCTCCAGCCACTGCACACTTTTACCCTGCTCCTCATACGTCTGGCGCATCCAACTATTCTCTTCTTTCCACACTACCGCCGCTCTGTTCATCTTTGAGGAAGCGTCTGTGAAATATGTTGGTCCTGGGTGAGGGGTATCCAAAACTCTACTATCCACACTTAAATCCACCACTTTGGCTGTCTCGGCCCACCTCTGTATCGTGCCAGTGATGACTTTTCCTGGGTACGAGTATACTGCCAATTGTATATCCTCTTCACTCTCTACCACCTTCCGCCATTTCTCCCCATTCCACAGCACTGTCAGCTTATCTGGCTCCTTCCCAAAGATTCCCTTGCTTTCCCTTCGCAGACGCCAAATCATTCCCGCAGGTACCTTGACTTTTGTGGAGAATGCATCCTTGGGAACCTTCTGATATACCCATCGCAGTGGTTTTTCTTTGACGGAAAACCAGCGGAAGACAAGCACCATCCGATGATGATCAGCAAGTCTCGTTTATTGGCAATTAGCAAATATCTTTTATACCGTTCGTAAATTAGCTCATACCTATTTGCAAAAGCATAGCTCATCCTTGGCTGGGAGGTAGATGCCAACTCCTCCCATGCTTATCTCTTGTGTTCAGCCTTGCAATTAGCAGTTACTTGTTTCTCACACTCCTTTACCGGTCAACAGCAGCTGGGCTCACACTCCCTTGTAAAACACCAGCTGGCCTCACACTCCTCTGTCGACCAACAGCTGGGCCCAAGGTTGCTCTAACTCTGAGCCTGCTTTTCTACTTCAATGCCCTCTTTCTGCTAGCCATTCCCGGGCTAGGCTCCCCACACTTCCCCCGTTTTTACTTTGCACGACATAAGCTTGGTTAACAATTTTCATTAAAAGGGTTCTAATACAAGAAAACACACAGCTCAAGCAAAGCAGTACTACAACTATTATGATTAGCAACAACAACCCTGACTGTAACACACTTTTTAGCCATCCACGCACCCCCAACCAGCCCCCCAAGGCCTCCAGACCAAAGAGGCCAGTATCTTGTTGCCCCTTCTGGGTGTGTTCTATGAGGTCCTGGATTTCCTTATGAATAGATCGAGAGTGGTCAGCCAGATCCATACAACACATTCCCTCAAAATCTTCACATCCATGCACGTGGGCCAGTAAAAGGAAATCTATTGCGGCTCTATTTTGTAACACGGCATGCTGCACTGTGGATAGATCCTCAGATACCTCTGAGAGGACTCTACTTGTGCCATTGGCTTGTTTCAGCACCCAGCATGCGAGACTCTCAAGATTTTTATGAGCTCGAGCCGCGGAGACCCCTGGTGTAAAGAGGGATGCGAAAAAGACTTCCCATCTATTCCATAGGCTGACTCCGTCACTGCACTCTGACGTTAGCGACTGAGACGTACCTCTTTTAAACCAATACCTATGGGTTGCGTTGGGGTGGTGGTGCGGTGCACCGAAACTAAGTTGGCCTACCGTGCATGGCCCCCCTCGAGGGTAGGAGGGAATGCCTGCCCAGGCACGGTTGCCACAAATTAAGAAGAACCCCTTGGGAAGGCGCCTGGGCCACATCGTGCCCGGGGCCGAGTGGGTCTTGTTGCGGGCCAGTCGCTGGCACCAAACCGTTTCCCAGAGACTGAGGTCCCCTAATGGGGTAACGTTAGTGGGGGGTGAGATATTGACGTGGCGCCCCTCCCTCTGATCCCCGGTCCAATTGGACAGGCCGATGTAAACACAGCTAGTAGCATTAAGAGAGCCCACAAGGGCAAGCTCCTGTGGTTCTGGGCCCACGGGGAGTACATCATCCCAGATGTCATACTCAGCAAACACCGAAGGGGCGTCACGCCACTTAAAGGGACGCTTCCGAGTTATATTATGCTGCTGTCGCAGCTCTGCTACGGACTGGGTAAAGGTCAGAAAGGTTGCATTACTTAAAGGCACCCCAACAAGACATGTGATAAATGGGGAGTCGGGCGTTGCTAGGCTGGCACAAAAGCTAGTCGTATTCAATGATCTAGCTAGCGTGACCCAGATATTTTCTCGTGGGTCAAAAACGTTAGGTACAAAGGCAGTGCTACATACACTTAAAAGGGCTAATGCCCATAATTTCTGTTCGGCAGAGTTCATTATCAGTCCGCCTTGAATTCTCAGTAGAAAACAGACCAGATCTCGGGCGCTATGCACCCTCTGGGACCTTTGTTCCTCTTGGATCGTGGTTATTCACTGGTGAGTGCTGCACAGCGCTCCTCTGGGGTTCCTTCCGCTGATCCCAGCTGTTCGGGTGCCGCTTCGCCTGGTGCCGCGGTGGGCAGCTGTTTTGTGTCGCACTGTGTGGGGGAGGTGGCGGGTCTGGCACATCTAGCTGGAATCCATTGCGGCCCTGTAGGGGTAGAGACACAGAGATACCCCCTCCCCCAATATAAAACCTCCACAGGCCCTGACCATAGACCCGTACGCGGGTCTTTGTATTTGACCCAAACGCGGGGTAACTCCCGCTCGTCCTTTTTCTGTCTATAGTGAACGATGACAGCAGGCACTCCCTCAGAGCCAAATACACACAAATAATTTAGCACAAACAGTGCTTTTACCAGCCGCTCTTGCGGGTCTTTTATATCTGCATACTTTTGAACATAGGTTTTCAGCAACCCATTAGCTCGTTCCACTATTGCTTGACCCGTTGGGTTGTGAGGGATACCTGCAATGTGTTGTACTGACCACTGTCCCAAGAAGGACTGTACTCGTTTGCTGACATAGGCTGGTCCCCGATCTGTCTTTAAGCGCTTACACACTCCCATCACCGCGAAACACGTCGTTAAGTGTCTGACTACATGAGAGGCCCTTTCTCCTGTCTGCAGCGTGGCCCAAATATATTTGCTATACGTATCAACGGTAACATGTACATATCTGAGACGCCCAAAGCTGCTTATATGAGTAACATCCATTTGCCACACCTCGTTGCTCTCCAACCCCCTGGCATTCACCCCCACACCTATGCCTAGACCCCCATTATGATGACTGCAAACAGGGCACATCCTCACTAGGTTGGTGGCTTCGATATGCGATATACGAAAGTCTCTTTGAAGGCCCTTAGCATTCTGGTGAAAGATCGCATGCGACTCTCTGGCCAGCACAAGTTGGGGCACCGGGGCGGTCTGCATCGCTGACACTAGCTTGTCAGCTCTAGCGTTTCCTTCTCCAAGACCCACGTCCCATTTGTGGCTTCTGATGTGGATGATGGAATACGGATGCCTCCTTGTTTTGATCGTGCGCTGCAGCTTCGTGAACAGTTCAAACAGTCTCTGATTCTGTAGCTGTTTGATAGCTGCATCTTCTATTCGCTGAACAACTCCCGTTACATATAATGAATCGGTTACAATGTTCAGGGGGGCGTCAAAATGTCCCAGGGCCCAGCTCACAGCCAAAAGCTCTAAGGTCTGGAGGCTGTCTGTCGCAGCAGCCTGCAGGATTTGATGCTGCCAAGAGCCGTGTTGATGCCACGTAACTGCCGCTGTTCTAGACTTCTTTCCGGCGTCCGTATACGCCGTTATCGCCCCTGCTATGGGCGAGTCCTCCCGCAATGGCTTGACGATCCAGTTCTGGGTGTCGAACCATTTCATCACTGGAGACAGGGATTTAGTTGTGGCGATGTCACTGTCGGATTCTAACAATGCTTCCTGTAACTCTGGGCTATTACTAATATACCATTGTAACGCTTCTTTTTGGATGGGGAGATGAATCACTGCTGGTTCGGCCCCAGTAACCCGAATCACGCGCTCCCACCCCTTTTTGACCAGCGCGCTCAGAGCTTCAATTTTCTGCACTAGTGTTTTTCGCTGGTGCATAGGCGGGGCTATCCACTCTAGCACCCATTCCTCCCCGTTTCTGTTGTAGACTGAGTGAGGGCGCCGAGTAGATGCTCTGACCCAAACCAGATCGTGAGGTGGATAGGGAGGTCGGGATGTCGTCGGCGGACGTGTCCGTTCGTGATGCAGTCAAGGAGCTGGGACAGGGCTGAGCGTTGCTCCTCCGTGAGAGATACTGTCTGCGTGGGGTCGGTGCCCCGAAGGAGGGGCCGCAGGGGAGTTAGCAACTCATTAGGAAAACCGACAATGGGGCGCAGCCATTGTAGGTCCCCTAAAAGACGCTGGGCATCATAGAGGGTGCATATCTTCATGTCTAAACACAGCTTTTGCGGCGTGATCAACTTTTCAGTGATTGTCCATCCTAAATACTTCCATGGCGCAGTACGTTGAATTTTTTCTGGGGCGATGACGAGAGCGTGGTGTTTTAGCGTCCGCTCAATCATTTGTATCTGGCGCGCACTAAATGGACGGTCTTGTGCAAACAGAATGTCGTCCATATAGTGATAAATCACTGTGTGGGGCCATGCCTTTCTCAGAGGTTGCAAGGCCACATCTACAAAGAGTTGACACAAGGTGGGGCTATTTTTCATACCTTGCGGCAAAACAGTCCATTCAAACCGCTTATCGGGGCCTTCTCGGTTCAAAGCAGGTAGCGTAAATGCAAATCGTTGCATGTCTTGCGGGTGCAATTTAATGGTAAAAAAGCAATCCTTTAAGTCGATTATCAGCAAAGGCCAATGCTGGGGCAACATTGCAGGATTTGGCAGTCCGGGTTGCAACGCGCCCATGGGCTCCATTTGCTTGTTAACAGCACGGAGGTCGTGTAAAAGGCGAAATTTTCCAGATTTTTTTTTGATCACAAATATAGGGGTATTCCAAGGGCTTGTAGACAACTTCAAGTGCCCTTGCTGGAGCTGCTCATTAACGAGATGGTGGGCTTGTTGCAAGCTTTCCCCTTTTAATGGCCATTGCTTAACCCACACTGGTTCCGATGATCTCCAGTTGAGGGAGAGGGGGAAAGTCCAAGCAACGGCCCTCACGCCAAAGGGGACTCGTTAGTGAGCACAACCCCCATCTGTGCGAGGATATCGCGGCCAATGAGACATTGTACGGCTGGCGGCAGTGAAATTATTGAAAACACGGCAGTCATTATTCGATTATCAATCTCGACGGTGACTGTCGGCGAGCGGCTTGCTAATGTCATGCCCCCAACCCCAGTGATTGCGTTAGTAGCAGCATACAATGGCCAATTCGAGGGCCATTGCTCCGGGGCAATTACGCTGGTGTCAGCTCCGGTGTCTAACAGACCGGCAAGGGTAACCTTTTGGTTCTTATAGGAGAGACGAATGGTCTTTCTCGGTCGCTTGGAAAGGTCAACCGTTAACAGCATCAGTCCCCCGGTTGACCCAAACCCTTTCTGTCCTCTTTCCTCGGGGTTAACTGGAACAATGTCCCTGGCGATCTGCGGAAGGGGGACCACTTGTGCGATGCGTTGTCCCTTAGATATTTTTACGGGTGGAAACGGGGTGTATACCATTGCCATTAGCTCGCCAGAAAAGTCCGCATCAATAACTCCCGGCAGTACAAAAAGTCCCATCATAGAGGCAGATGATCGCCCCAACAAAAGACCACCTACTGCGCCGCCGTTAATGACGAGGGGTCCTTTCACTCCAGTAGGTACTTTCGTCGGCGCAGTAGACATAAGCATCACGTCTATTGAGGCTGCCAAGTCCAACCCGAGGCTTCCTCGTGTGGCAGGTTGGAGCGAACTGGCTGGGCTGCAGCAGCTACTTGTGTCGTCGCGCGGCTGCTGCGGCTCGCGCTGGGTCCTGAGTTTCCCGGCCTTCGACGACATGCGGAGGTGTTGTGATTATCGGAGCGGCATTTCGTACACCAAACGCCAGTCGCGGTACACTGCCGGCGCACATGCCCTTCCCTTCCGCAGCGAAAACACTTGATCCGCGGATTGGAATAAGGGTTACTAACGGCAGCCGATTGGAGAGGTGCAAGGGCGGCCATCACTTGAGCACGAGAGGCTTCAGCTTGTTTTTGTAGCCCTAGCCCTAGCTGCTGAATAGCATCGACTAAGAATACCTGGTCTCCGGTGGGGGTGTTGGCTGCCTTTTCTAACAAATCAGCTACTCCCCAATCTACTCCTAATGAACTGATCAAATTTTTCGTCCGTGAGTTACCATTTTGTAACAGACACTGTTTTAGTAGTACCCCTTTCATCCAATCTTGCACCCCAGCCTTCTCTATAGCCCCTGCTATTTTATCAACAAACCCTCCAAGCAGTTCCTCTCTCCCTTGTTTTATTCCCATATAAAAGGGGATCCCTCCTGTATCCTTAACCTTAGTCATAGCTGCTCGAGCAACCCTCATCGCTTCTCTACACTTCTCTGGTCCCAATAAAACCTGTGCCTCCGTTCTAAAGAACGCTCCCAGCCCTAGCAGCTCATCCAAGGTGATGCCCTGAAGGGGGTCTCCCGGTGCCCTCTGGGTTGCAGCTGACGCCTGTGCCTCAGCTTGCCAGTGAGCCTCCCACAGCAATCTTTGGTGTGGCGAAAAAATCAACTTGGCGAGCCCTTTGATATCGGCAGGCAACAAGACATGTGCAGTGAACAGATAGTCCAGCATTTGTCTTACAGGCTCACTCGATACTCCGAACTGACTAACAGTAGACCGTAATTGGGACAACAATTTCCAGTCTAACGCAGTAATCTCCGCCTGCAGTCCTCCCCCGGGATTCGGTCTATAAATTACCGGAAAAGCGAGAGTACCACCGGCTTCAACTAGTTCAGGATCACCCTTTTCTGCCCCCTCCCGCGCTAATGCTGCCCATGCCTCTCACCGCTCCCGTACAACAGCTTCCGCTAAGTCAGATTCCGCTCCAAGAGTCGGCTCCTGGTCTAAGCCGGGAGCCGGTACCGCTGCGGGCTGGTTATTCGCAGTAGCGGGAGTTGCGGGTGACGAGGGCAAGCTTGAGGGGTCTGCCGGCCCAGGGGGCAGGTAGACAGTTGAAACCGCAGGCGGGCCCGGGGTGCTAAGTCCCCAGCCTGAGCCGTAGCTCTGATTTCGCTCTTGAGCTGAGACAGCTTGCTGCACAGCTGGCTTTTCTGCTTGTATCTGCAATAACTCATTATGTACTACCCTCCATAGCTTACTCATTTTCTTTGCAGTTTTATCTTTATCATCCTCCAACACCGCCTCCCACAAACTATCCCCCACCTTTCTCCACTCTGCCAGTTCATGCACCGTATGCGGGTTTACAAAGTGTCCCTTCTCGCATCCCCAGCTTATCAACAACGGTAGTTCTTTACGTAAATCTATACCCTTAATGATACGCCTCTCTAAAAGAGATGTAAAGAAATCATATGCTGCTTGCCTCTCCATTGTGCTCGTCGGCGCCGCTGCAGCTCCCAAGGTCTCGGCAGCACGTATCGGCTGAGCCCACCTATGTGGTCGCCCAGGGCACGCAGACTGAGCCCACCTATGTGGTCGCCCAGGGTACGCAGACCAGCTGCGCTGTCTGTTTTGCCGTCCCTCTGCTTGCAGGACCCGAACCCTACGCTGGACCGTCCGTGGTATCACGTCGGGGTCACCATTTGACGGAAAACCAGCGGAAGACAAGCACCATCCGATGATGATCAGCAAGTCTCGTTTATTGGCAATTAGCAAATA
Organism: Phalacrocorax carbo; assembly: GCF_963921805.1. Classification (NCBI taxonomy): domain Eukaryota; kingdom Metazoa; phylum Chordata; class Aves; order Suliformes; family Phalacrocoracidae; genus Phalacrocorax; species Phalacrocorax carbo. Next base: position 1,340,294 of record NW_026990255.1, on the reverse strand, counting down.
TCTTTTATACCGTTCGTAAATTAGCTCATACCTATTTGCAAAAGCATAGCTCATCCTTGGCTGGGAGGTAGATGCCAACTCCTCCCATGCTTATCTCTTGTGTTCAGCCTTGCAATTAGCAGTTACTTGTTTCTCACACTCCTTTACCGGTCAACAGCAGCTGGGCTCACACTCCCTTGTAAAACACCAGCTGGCCTCACACTCCTCTGTCGACCAACAGCTGGGCCCAAGGTTGCTCTAACTCTGAGCCTGCTTTTCTACTTCAATGCCCTCTTTCTGCTAGCCATTCCCGGGCTAGGCTCCCCACATTTCTTCCCCAGCCTGTATTTGATACAGTAGTCCTACTCATCCACCGGCAGTTAGAATCCAACCTGCTATTAATTCCTCCTGAGGGTCCCACCTCCATACTCCTTCCTTTTGCATTCGACATTCTATCATCTGCAACTGCTGGACTGCCTCGGTGTCTAAACTCCTGGGCTCCCATGGGTCGGTCCCTTTCAGCAACGCATAGAAAGGTTGCATCTCCTCACCGGTGACGCGCACAAACGTCCGCAACCACTGCAGTGCTCCTACCAGCTTCTGGACATCATGTAAATTTTTAACCTTAGGTGTAAGTTTAATAGGCTGAGCTTGTATGGAATCCCCTTGTATTCTAGCACCCAGAAATCCACACACTGGTCCTCGCTGTACCTTTGCCTCAGCTACCTTGAGGCCCTGTCCCGCAAGGCCCCTTTGGGTGTCTGAAAAGACTTGTTCACACAACGCCTCGGTGGGCGCAGCTATGAGGACGTCATCCATGTAGTGGATCATGTGGATTCTCTCCCGATACTGTCATCTTACTTGGTGCAATGCAGAAGCCACATACCTCTGGCAGATTGCTGGAGAGTTTTTCATCCCCTGTGGAAGTACTGTCCGCTGCCATCTACTATCTGGTTCTGTGCGGTTCACCGCAGGCAGAGTAAAGGCAAATCTCTTTCTATCATCTGGATGTAGTGGAATACTGAAGAAGCAGTCTTTGATATCTAAAACAATGACTTGCCATCCTTTCGGGACAGCACTCAGATCTGGTAGGCCGGGTTGGAGAGGCCCCATGTCCTCCATTTGCTGATTTACTGCTCTAAGGTCATGCAGCATCCTCCATTGGTTTTTATCTTTCTTTTTTATAGCAAATATAGGGGTGTTCCAGGGGCTCATCGAGGGCTCTAGGTTCCCCGCTTCGTGCTCTCGTTTTACTATAGCTCTTACAGCCTCTGTTTTCTCTTTTGTCAGGGGCCACTGCTCCACCCAGACGGGCTGTTCGGTTTTCCACACCAACTTGTGCTGATGAAGCCCCTCTGAGGCAGTGGCCCTTATGCTAAATTTTTCAACCCGATCCCCATCTGGGCAAGGACGCCCCGCCCTAACAAGGGGCTTGCTACCCCATCTGCTACTAGTATTGTCACTATGGCCGTGAGGAGCTTCCCTGCCTCCTCGTCCATGACTTCGAGTTTTACAGGGCAAGTACTAGTCCTCGTCTGTTGTTCTCCTCCCACCCCATTATACTTTTTCCCATGGTGAGGGGCCAAGTTGGTGGCCACCGTTCGAGTGGCATTATGGTGACATCTGCCCCGGTATCCACTAACGTTCCCAGGTATATCCGTGCCGGGCAACTTGGCTCTTGCGGGGTAATCATCACCGCCGCCATGGGTCTCTTGTTACAGACTAAGACCAAGGCCATGCAGGGGCCGTAACCTGCAAGTCTTGCTGGTTCTGCTCCCCTGCCTGAAGGTGCACTCCCCCTTGACCCGCTACGGTGGGCCAAGCTCCTGGCACTGGCACCATGATGGGGGCCATTTGACTCACAGGAGGCGCGAATCCCCCTTGCTTTGCCCTCCTTTGGCCGTTTCCCGGCTTTGTGGCTGGACAATCTCTTGCCAGGTGTCCTGGCTTCCCACACTCCCAGCACCTCCCTACTGGGCGCACTCCTCCTCCATTACGTCCTCCCCTTTTCCCTAGTGGGCACCCAGCTTTAAAGTGCCCTAGCTGTCCACACAAATGACATCTCGGCCCCGCCCCCGCCGCTTGCACCAGCATCCTTTCTTCGCTTCCACAGTCAGGGTTCTGGCAGATGTGCGCTCCCACACCGCCATGCTGATTCAACGCCTCCTGGTGCAAGACATGCCTGATGGTTTCACCCAATGATGCCCCCGCCGCCAGGGTGCAGAGGACATCTTGTGTTTGCGGATTTGCTTGATTGCGGAGGCAATCCATAAGGACTGCATCCTTGGCTGCTGGTGGCAATTCTGATTCTATAATAGCCTTCTGCAACCTGTCACAAAACGTTGTAAACGGCTCTTCTAGTCCTTGCTGTATCTTTTGCCAAGGTTCTGCTTTCTTTTCATACCTGCCCACTTCGCTATACACTCTGCGGGAACTCTCCGTTACCACTTGCAGCTCCCTGCCCCCAATGCCGCCGCTTTTAACTGCAGAGTTTCCAGCCCTTGACCCTTCCCAGTGAGCCGGTCAAGAGTGGTCCCTCTCAGCGGGTGGCCAGGAGCCACCGCCGCTTGCTGTACGAGGGCATGGCAGGCACTGTGCATTGCCTCCTTCCAAAGTATGTACATTGTGGGAGCCAATATCGCTTTTACCAACTGCCTAGCATCAGAGGGGGTCAACGGCGCTGCATGCGCAGCGTCTAGGAGCAATCCTACCCCTTCATCCTTTAGCCCCTTTTCCCTAATTTCTCGCCATAAACTTCACACTAGCTTGGCATCTATCAGCGTCCACTCCACCCCTCCTCCTGGAGCTATTCAGACAGGAAAGATCCCGGGCATCTCTATCCTTACTCCATCGAGGCTACAACCTCTGGCTATCAGCTGCCAGTTAGGTAACTCGACCGACTGTCGCTTGGGCGCCCCCTTCGTTAAGAGTCCTGTCTGCCTCCGAGTTACTTCCCCTAGTGCATGCATAGCCTGCTGCAGCTGCCGCAGCACTTCCTCCACGGACTCCTCCGGAGCTGCAGCGCTTCGGACCTCCCCTTTTGGTAATCTCTCGTCTCTCATTCTGATTAGTCCTCTGAGTCCCTGCTGCCTTATGCCTCTTTTTTGCATGCTGCAGGTAATCTGCCCCGTCTTCCCATATTTGGACATCGGTTTTTCCCTCAACTTCTGATTCACTGCTACTCGAGGTTGATCTTTACCCATCCTGTCCTCCCCTCCAGGCACCCCAATCCTCCTCCTCGTCCGACTCCCATCTCAAGGGTTGCCCCGGGAGCCAGTCTTGAGGATCGGGCAGAGGGCGGCACCGTTGCCGGCGCTGATCATCCTCCTCCTTCCGCTCCGTCACTCCCGCTCCCTCTCGCCCTTTCCATCCTTCCACTCCCATGCCCCCGGCACCCGCTGCATCCGCCGCTACATCCCCCTCCCAGCATGCAAGTACCCGCGCCTGTGCCAAATTGTCCCAGGGATATGCAGGGGGGTGTTCCAAAGATCCTGTTGGCTCAACAGGGAACACAGCCGCTTCCCGATCCATCTCTTCGGGAGCCTCAGACTAAGTCACTGGATAGGCTACTCCGTCTGAACCCCCCGCTTCTTCCCCATCCCCTGCAATGCTTGCCCCTGTCTGTGTCCCCACTGCCCATCCTGGGTCTATTTCTGGGCTATTGTTGACTGTGGCACCATGCAGGTACAGCCGCACCTGCCGCCACGTCTCCCGATCCTCCCGAGCTTTCAATAGCAATCTGTGTATCTTTCCCAAGAGCTGTATGTACTGGGGTTTTCCCACCATAGCCCTTTCGGCTAACTCCTCTCTAATTCTCGCCCAATTATCTTTATCAAATATGTCCACAGGACTCCGTATGAGCCCCTGCATGATCATCCATTGGATACACTTTGAGGTAGGCGCCTTCGAAATCGAAGTTCCATATTCCTTCTCCAATCCCTTCAGTACCTTTACGACTGATTCCATTGCGCGCCCGCTATCCTGCGGCTCCCCGTCCCGCCCCTGCGTGCCCCAAGCTCTCTTTTCCCCCCGGCGAACCTGCCAAGCCTCCCCGCCAATCACGTCGGGGTCACCACTTGTAGCTGTACGCTTCTACGGGAGAACTTATCTTGGGCCGCATATCTCCGGGACACAGGGCTCTACCCACCCTGGGGACAGTGATGCATAGACACCAATATGATGAATGCAAAATGTCCATTTATTTAATTGTGTCACACGCTTATATAGCTCTTGCGCTTCCTGTTCCTGCCACTCCTATGGGGAGGAGTCTATCTTTCCGTCACAGCGCGTGATCTTCTGGTCGCCGATCCCTGTCTATTTCCCTACATCGGTGCACGCTCATCATGGGTAGTGTACTCTGGTATTTAGTATGTGGGTACAGGTGCAGCTTATGCTTCATACTTTTGCAGTAACATACTTTTGGTATTGGTACACTTATGTAACCACATAAGTTTTGTACTTCTGGTGGTATGGATTTAGTGATACTGAACTCGGATACTGGCTTGTTGACACTGAATTTAGATATACCCATCAGGCGTTGTAAAACTGATAACTAAGTATGAATGAGTTGAATTAATTCTGGTGTGACTGGTGAATGAATGAGTGACTGCAACATAGCATAGCTACAAAGCGAGTGTGGAGTTCTGACCCTTGGTTCCACTGTCCCATGAAGGGTACGACCGGAACAAAGCAATTGTTAACTTTATTACAGACCAATATTGTGCTATCTACGTACACATTGACATCCTGTGTGCCTCATAAATAAGAAAATGGAATGGGGGGAAATCAGAGCAGCGAAATTCCAAAGAAAAGCCCCCTAGGATGTATCCTAGCACACTGGAAAGATATAGGGGGACCGCCGGGTGGGAGTGTGAATAAGAAAACACTGTATTGCGGCTGATGATGTTTTTTTAAGGAAAGAAAGAATGTGGGATGAGGTTATGTATGCAGATATGTTTTCCACTTTGCGGAATCATCCATAGTGTCAGAGAGATTGCGGTATTAATATTCCACCAGAAGATGCCCTGGTTTTATCTTTAGAAAAGGAAAGAGAAGTGAAAAGAAGGAGCAGGAGAAAATAAGATGTTGTTCAGCATGTAATATTGGGCAGAGGTGTTTGAAAACAGTAAACCCTAGAAAGAAGCGAGAGGAGATAGAAGATCAACCCGAGGATTTGGGATTGCCCCCCTTCACCTCTTAATCTGTCTCTCCCTCATCCATCATTGTTATCTGAAACGGATTATAACATCAAGGAGGAAGGAGCAATAAGTGCTTTTACTCCTGTTACAGCACGGACCAGGAGTAGAACAAAGAAAACTCCACAACTCCTGACTCCATTAAGAGATGCAATGGGGGCAGGAGGGCCGGCTAGAGTAAAAGTACCCTTCTCCACTACTGATTTAGATGCCTGGAAAGAGGTAGCTAGGGGATACCGGGATGACCCCTCTTGAGTGGCAAAACAATTTGAATTAATATTAAAAAAACAGGACCCTGATTGGACAGATGTAGATTTGATTTTGGGGGAAATGACGGAAACAGAAAACCAATTAGTATTAAAACTGCACGAACTCGTGCAGGCCCAAATTACTGGGGGAACCTTACAAGGGAATGTGGACAATTACATTCCCCTGACTGACCCACATTGGGACCCCAATGACAGGCGTGATGATAGATTATTAAAAAGATACCAAGATTGGATAAAATTGGGATTAGAGAATGCAAAAGCTGTAAATTGGTCAGCATTATATGCTGTCAAACAGGGGCAGAAAGAGACCCCTACTGAATTTTTGGATCAATTGAGAAATGCCATGCGAAAAGACACTACCCTAGATCCCTCTTTGGATGTGGGACAACAACAACTTGTTTCTCTGTTTTTGGGGCAATCATCTACAGATATAAGAAAGAAGCTATAGAAACTAAAGGAACCAGAAATAAGAAACTTAGAGAAATTGCTTGAGGAGGCATGGAAAGTTTGGAGGGATCGGGAGAATGTGGATAGAGGAAAACTGACGAAAGTGATGGCGACAGCTACGGTGGCAGCCTTGGAACAGAGCGGAACGGTAAACAGAGGAGGATTTAAAGGACGAGGAAAGGGAAGGCCCTTTGGAAATAGAGAGGAACTGGGAAAGAATCAGTGTGTATTGTTGGGAGGAAGGACACTGGAAAAATGAAGTTAGAAGTTAGAAGGCTGAAAGGGAATAGAAGGACCAATTAATAACTTCTGACAGCACAGGCTATCAATAGAATGTGAATCAGAATATAATACCCCTATATTACCAGTAAAAAAGCCAGATGGAACTTATCAGGTAGTACAAGATTTAAGAGAAGTGAACAAAATTATTAAGGACCTACACCCTGTGGTAGCTAATCCTTATACCTTACTTAATAAATTACGGGATAATCAAGTATGGTTTACAGTATTAGATTTAAAAGACACATTCTTCTGTTTGCTTTTAGCCAAAGAAAGTCAAAATATATTTGCATTTTAATGGGAAGGCCCTACCACTGGTAGGAAAACTCAGCTTACCTGGACAGTGTTACCCCAAGGTTTTAAAAACAGTCCAACGGTCTTTGGAGAACTTAAAACATGGGATCCTCCCTCCAGGGAAGGAGTCCTTTTACAGTACGTGGATTGTAGGGGAATAGACAGGGATCGGAGACCGGAAGATTACGGGATGTGACGGAAAGATAGACTCCTCCCCATAGGAGTGGCAGGAACAGGAACCGCAAGAGCTATATAAGCGTGTGACGCAGCCAAATAGACGGACATTTTGTATCCATCATATTGGTGTCTGTGCATCACTGTCCCCAGGGTGGGTAGAGCCCTGTGTCCCGGAGGTATGCGGCCCAAGATAAGTTCTCCCGTAGAAGCGTACAGCTACAAGTGGTGACCCCGACGTGATTAGCGGGGAGGCTTGGCAGGTTCGCCGGGGGGAAAAGAGAGCTTGGGGCACGCAGGGGCGGGACGGGGAGCCGCAGGATAGCGGGCGCGCAATGGAATCAGTCGTAAAGGTACTGAAGGGATTGGGGAAGGAATATGGTACTTCGGTATCGAAGATGCCTACCTCAAAGGCCATCCAATGGATGATTACGCAGGGGCTCATACGAAGTCCCGCAGACATATTTAATAAGGATAAGTGGGTGAGGATTAAAGAGGAGTTAGCCGAAAGGGCTATGATGGGAAAAACCCAGTACATACAGCTCTGGGGAAAAATACACCGATTACTATTGAAAGCTCGGGATGATCAGGAGACGTGGCGGCAGGCGCGGCGGTGCCTGCACAGTGCTACAGGCGACAGTAGCCCGGAAAGAGACCCAGGAGGGGCAGTGGGGACGCAGACAGGGGCAAGCATCGCGGGGGATGGGAAAGAAGGGGAGAGTTCGGACGGAGTAGCCTGGCCAGCGACTCAGTCTGAGGCTCCCAAGGAGGTGGATCGGGAAGCGGCGGTGTTCCCTGTTGAGCCAGCAGGGCCTTTAGAGTGCCCCCCCCCGCATACCCCTGGGATGATTTGGCACGGGTGCGGGAGCCCGCGCGCGGGGAGAGTGACGTGGCAGCGGACGCAGCGGGAGTGACGGAGCGGAAGGAGAAAGATGACCAGCGCCGGCAGCAGCGCTGGCAGCGGCACAGCCCTCTGCCCGACCCTCGAGACTGGCTCCCGGGGCAACCCTTGAGATGGGAGTCGGATGAGGAGGGGGATTGGGGTGCCTGGAGGGGAGGGCAGGGGGAGTATAGAACAACTTCGAGTAGCAGCGAAACAGAAATTGGGGGAGAAACCGATGCCCATATGTGGGAAGAGAGAGCAGCTTGCCCGCGGCGCGCAAAAAAGAGGCACAAAACAGCAGAGACTCGGAGGACCAATCAGAAGGAGGGAGGAGAGGGACCGTCAAAAGGGGAGTTCCGGGGCGCTGCAGCTCCGGAGGGGTCTCCGGAGGAAGTGCTGCGGCAGCTGCAGCAGGTTATGCGCGCACTAGGGGAAGTAACTCGGCAGCAGACAGGACTTTTAACGAAGGGGGCGCCCCAGCGACAGTCAGTTGAGTTACCTAACTGGCGGCTGATAGCTAGAGATTGTAGCCTCGATGGAGTAAGGATAGAGATGCCCGGGATCTTCCCTGTCCGATTAGCTCCAGGAGGAGGAGTGGAGTGGACGCCGATAGATGCCAAACTAGTGCGAACTTTATGGCGAGAAATTAAAGAAAAGGGGCTGAAAGACGAAGGAGTAGCATTGCTGCTGGACGCTGCGCATGCAGCGCCATTGACCCCCTCTGATGCTAAGCAGTTGGCGAAAGCAATATTGGCTCCCACAATGTACATACTTTGGAAGGAGGCAATGCACAGTGTCTGCCATGCCCTCGTACAGCAAGTGGCGGCAGTTCCGGGCCACCCGCTGAGAGGGACCACCCTTGACCGGCTCACTGGCAGAAGTCAAGGACTGGAAACCCCGCAGTTGCAAGCAGCAGAATTAAGGGGCAGGGAGCTGCAAGCGGTAACAGAGAGTTCCCGCAGAGCGTATAGCAAAGTGGGCAGGTATGAGAAAAAAGCAGAACCTTGGCAAAAGATACAGCAAGGTCTAGCAGAGCCATTTACAACGTTTTGTGACAGGTTGCAGAAGGCTATTATAGAATCAGAATTGCCACCAGCAGCCAAGGAGGCAGTCCTTATGGATTGCCTCCGAAATCAAGCAAATCCGCAAACACAAGATATCCTCCGCACCCTGGCGGTAGGGGCGCCATTGGGTGAAACCATCAGGCATGTCTTGCGCCAGGAAGCATTGAACCAGCATGGCGGTGCGGGAGCGCATGTCTGCCAGAACACTGACTGTGGAAGCGAAGAAAGGATGCTGGTGCAAGCGGCCAGGGTGGGGCTGATATGTCACTTGTGTGGCCGGCGAGGGCACTTTAAAGCTGGGTGCCCGCTAGCGGAAAGGGGAGGACGTAATGGAGGAGGAGTCCACCCAGTAGGGAGGTGCTGGGTGTGTGGGAAGCCAGGACACCTGGCAAGAGATTGTCCAACTACAAGGCCAGGAAACGGCCAAGGGAGGGCGAAGCGAGGGGGATTCGCGCCTCCTATGAGTCAAATGACCCCCATCACGGTGCCAACGCCAGGAGCTTGGCCCACCGTAGCGAGCCAAGGGGGAGTGAACCGTCATGCAGGGGGGCAAGATTTGCAGGTTACAGCCCCCGCGTGGCCTTGGTCATAGGCTGTGACGAGAGACCCATGGCAGCAGTGATGATTACCCCACAAGAACCGAGTTACCCGGCACGGATATGCCTGGGAATGTTAGTGGATACCGGGGCAGATGTCACCATAATGCCACTCGAACGGTGGCCACCAACTTGGCCCCTTGCCATGGGCAAAAGTATAATGGGGTGGGAGGAGAACAACAGACGAGAACAAGTACTTGCCCTGTGAAACTCGAAGTCATGGACGAGGACGCAGGGAAGCTCCTCACAGCCGTAGTGACCATACTAGTAGCAGATGGGGTAGCAAGCCCCTTGTTAGGGCGAGACGCCCTTGCCCAGATGGGGATCGGGTTGAAAAATTTAGCATAAGGGCCACTGCCTCAGAGGGGCTTCATCAGCACAAGTTAGTGTGGAAAACCGAACAGCCCGTCTGGGTGGAGCAGTGGCCCCTGACAACAGAGAAAACAGAGGCTGTAAGAGCTATAGTAAAACGAGAGCACGAAGCAGGGCACCTAGAGCCCTCGATGAGCCCGTGGAACACCCCTATATTTGCTATAAAAAAGAAAGATAAAAACCAATGGAGGATGCTGCATGACCTTGGAGCAGTAAATCAGCAAATGGAGGACATGGGGCCTCTCGAACCCGGCCTACCAGATCTGAGTGCTGTCCCGAGAGGATGGCAAGTCATTGTTTTAGATATCAAAGACTGCTTCTTCAGCATTCCGCTACATCCAGATGATAGAAAGAGATTTGCCTTTACTCTGCCTGCAGTGAACCGCACAGAACCAGGTAGTAGATGGCAGTGGGCAGTACTTCCGCAGGGGATGAAAAATTCTCCAGCAATCTGCCAGAGGTATGTGGCTTCTGCATTGCGGCAAGTAAGGCAGCAGTATCAGGACAAAATCTACATGATCCACTACATGGATGACGTCCTCATAGCTGCGCCCACCGAGGCGTTGTGTGAACAAGTCTTTTCAGACACCCAAAGGGGCCTTGCGGGACAGGGCCTCAAGGGAGCTGAGGCAAAGGTACAGCGAGGACCAGTGTGTGGATTTCTGGCTGCTAGAATAGAAGGGGATTCCATACAAGCTCAGCCTATTAAACTTACACCTAAGGTTAAAAATTTACACGATGTCCAGAAGCTGGTAGGAGCACTGCAGTGGTTGCGGACATTCGTGCGCGTCACCAGTGAGGAGATGTAACCTTTCTATGCGTTGCTGAAAGGGACCAACCCATGGGAGCCCAGGAGTTTAGACGCTGAGGCAGTCCCGCAATTGCAGATGATAGAACATCGAATGCAAAAGAAAGGAGTATGGCGGTGGGACCCCCAGGAGGAATTAATTGCAGGTTGGATTCTGACCGCCAGTGGAGGGTTAGGATTGCTATATTAAATACGAGCAGGGGAAGAAAAACCACTGCGATGGGTATATCAGAAGGTTCCCAAGGATGCATTCTCCACAAAAGTCAAGGTACCTGCGGGAATGATTTGGCGGCTGCGACGGGAAAGCAAGGTAATTTTTGGGAAAGAGCCAGATAAGCTGACAGTGCCGTGGAATGGGGAGAAATGGCAGAAGGTGGTAGAGACTGAAGAGGATATACAATTGGCAGTATACTCATACCCAGGGAAAATCGTCACAGGCACGGTACAGAAGTGGGCCGAGACAGCCAAAGTGGTGGATTTAAGTGTGGACAGTAGAGTTTTGGATACCCCTCACCCAGGACCAACATATTTCACAGACGCTTCCTCAAAGACGAACAGAGCGGCGGTAGTGTGGAAAGAAGAAAATAGTTGGATGCGACAGACGTATGAGGAGCAAGGTAAAAGTGTGCAGTGGCTGGAGGCGAAAGCACTAGAGATGGCCCTGCGAAAGGGTATAGATCGGCATATAAATGTGTGCACAGACTCCTTATATGTGTATAAATTAGTCATGTCCATGAAACGAGAGGGTGTACCACACACGGAAATTGCCTTGATGCTAGAGATTGCTTTATCACAGCGAGGAGCAACTGTGACAGTAATTCACATTCGCAGTCATCAGACGGGGCCTGGACCACTGATTGAGGGGAATCGCATGGCTGATGAGGCAGCCATGGGAGTCTGGACCTTGGCGGAGGCAAAGAAACTACATGAACAACTGCACCTGGGTGCTAAAGCCTTGGCAAAGGAGTGTGGCATCTCAATAAGAGCAGCAAGAGAAGTAGTAGCCACCTGTCCTTACTGTCAGCACTCGCCATTGTGGAAGGCAGGAGTCAACCCTCGAGGACTGGAAGCAAATTCTATCTGGCAGACTGACTTTACTGAATGCCCACAGTTGGCCCCCGGAAGGCACCTGGCAATTACAGTTGATACATATAGTGCAGTCATCATGGCTACTCAACATCGGAAGCAGACCGCAACGCACTTGACTACGCATTGGACCACGGTGATGGCGTGGCTTGGAAAGCCTACCGAGATAAAAACAGACAATGGACCATGCTTTCGGGCTAGAAGTACCGAAGAATGGTGTAAAGCTTGGAATATTGTATTAAAACACGGCATTGCTTACAATAGCACAGGGCAGGCTATAGTAGAATGCGCTCATCGCACCTTGAAAGCAAAAATAATACAGCTTGGGGAGGGGGAGGGGTATAAGGGAACTATACCCATAGCAGCTCAGCAAACTATTTTAATGCGTGCATTATATTCGCTTAATCATTTTATACGCGGGCAGGAGCAAGTTACAGCAGTGGAGAAGCACTTTGGCAAAGCTCAAGCAGGCGAGCGCTATCCGCAGGTACGAGTAAGGTTCCCAGGCAGTGAGCAATGGGAGAGAGGATGGAAACTGAGATGCCTGGGGAGGGGCTACGCCGCGGTTGAGAATGAAGGGCGCATAGAATGGGTGCCTGCAAAGTGTGTGAAAGCAGAACTGTGCAAGGATGTACAATGAATAATCCCTCTCTGAGTTGTCTCTTTGCAGGGTCTGCTGACATGGATCCTCATGGTAGCCGTACCATTGGGAAAAGAAATGAGCTCCTTGACAAGATCGCAAGCAATATTGCAACGAGAGCGACACTGGGAAAGGGCGGCAAAAGAGAGATATGAACTGGAACTGGATAGTAATAATTGGGGGGATCTTGTTGTGTGTAGTAACCATGGTTACTTGTGGGCTACCATTGTTATGCTGTGTTATAAGACAAATCAAAGAGCGCCTGCGAGCATTACATGAATATAGGCCTGACCGCAATATGTATCCGCTTACGCAAGTAGCTTTGTAGAATTTTAGTAGCATGGGGAGGGGGAGATGTAGGGGAATAGACAGGGATCGGCGACCGGAAGATTACAGGATGTGACGGAAAGATAGACTCCTCCCCATAGGAGTGGCAGGAACAGGAAGCGCAAGAGCTATATAAGCGTGTGACGCAGCTAAATAAGCGGACATTTTGTATACATCATATTGATGTCTGTGCATCACTGTCCCCAGGGTGGGTAGAGCCCTGTGTCCCGGAGGTATGCGGCCCAAGATAAGTTCTCCCGTAGAAGCGTACAGCTACATACACTCTGGCAGGTGTCTCAGCAATCAGGTTGGAAGGGACCTCAGGTATCATCTAATCCAACCTTAATTCAAAATATGTTTGAAAATTAATCCTAATGCAGGCAACCGGGTACAATTGGGGAATATTGGGAAAGGAAATATACTGGGGGACCACTGGCAAATTGGTTTCTCAGAACTTCCAAGAAAAGGAGGGTATAAATACCTATTGGTACTCACAGACACCTTTTCCGGATCGCCAGAAGCGTTATCTTGTACAACAAATAAAGCGAGGGAGGTTACTAAGATACTATTAAATGAAATAATACCCTGATTTGGGGTACCTAAGACAATTTCATCAGACGGGGTACACATTTTTGTGCAGAAGTAGTGCAGCAAGTCAGCAAGCTATTGGGAATCAATTGGCAATTACCTACACCTTACAGACTGCAAGCCAGTGGACAAGTAGTAAAAATGAATCACATGATAAAACAACAAATAGCAAAGATATGCCAGGAAGCAAGCCTCTATTGGTACCAAGCGCTACCTATCGCACTACTTTGAATATGTGTAAAACCTAGGGCTAAAGAAAATTTGAGCCCTTTTGAGATACTATATGGAAGACCATATCAGGCTAAGTACCAAGGAGAGGATTTGAACCATTTAGGAGATCATTACTTACAAAATTATGTTATGCCCTTAAGAAAAAAATTGGAAAAGATTAATAAAAGTGTTTTGGGAACCAGGGCCAAAGGGTTAGGCCATCCGATCCACCCATTTAGCCCTGGAGACTGGGTTTATGTTAAGAATTTTTCAGGTAATCTGCTAGGAGAGAAGTGGATTGGACCTTACCAGGTGTTGCTGACCACCTTCACTGCAATCAAGATTCAAGACTATAAAGAATTTGCAGATGGAGGTGTCATCCCTTAGTAAAGTTGTGTTGCAAAATTGAATGGCATTAGATTTATTGACTGCCACAGTGTTTCATACATCTGTCTGCTCAGAGCACAAAGAACCCTTCTGCATCACTGAACTCTTCATAGGCTGGGTACTTAATTTTGAAATATTCATCTCCTTTTAGTCCTTACTTGTTTGTCAAATTGCAAGAAATACAAGTAGATGTAAATCAATGGAAAAATGTAATGTGACAGTCAAAAGTGAAAAAACATGTTAAATAAGTCTACACACAGATACAATATAAAGAGAAATTAAAACCAAAAATGGACAGTTTAATAAATTTGTTCTTTAAAACAGCTACATAAACTTTTCTAAAGGGAAATTATGCCACACAAATCTAATAAAATTCTTTGAACCATTACACAGTTCTGAATTAGCTAATAACCTGCTTGGGATTGGAGAAGGTTTTCTGCAAAGGCTTTTGAGAAAACTAGGAAGATACTGAAATAAGAAAAGGTCTTTGCATAAATAAATAATTAGTTAAAAGAAAAGAAACAGAAGATAGGAGAAAACGCTCAGGCTCTGCCTTGGAATAAGATTATCATTGCAGATCCATGGGAATGTGCACTGAGGTCCTTGCTATTCAATGAAGAGAAAAGACAAGAGAGAGAAGAAGAAAAAGGAGAGGAGAGGAGAAGGAGAGAAAAAAGAGAAGAGAAGAGAAAAGAGAAGAGAAGAGAAGAGGAGAGAAGAGGAGAGAAGAGAAGAGAAGAGAAGAGAAGAGAAGAGAAGAGAAGAGAAGAGAAGAGAAGAGAAGAGAAGAGAAGAGAAGAGAAGAGGAGAGGAGAGGAGAGGAGAGGAGAGGAGAGGAGAGGAGAGGAGAGGAGAGGAGAGGAGAGGAGAGGAGAGAAGAGGAGAGGAGAGGAGAGGAGAGGAGAGAAGAGGAGAGGAGAGAAGAGAAGAGGAGAGGAGAGGAGAGGAGAGAAGAGGAGAGGAGAGGAGAGAAGAGAAGAGAAGAGGAGAGGAGAGAAGAGAAGAGAAGAGGAGAGGAGAGAAGAGAAGAGAAGAGAAGAGAAGAGAAGAGAAGAGAAGAGAAGAGAAGAGAAGAGAAGAGAAGAGAAGAGAAGAGAAGAGAAGAGAAGAGAAGAGAAGAGAAGAGAAGAGAAGAGAAGAGAAGAGAAGAGAAGAGGAGAGGAGAGGAGAGGAGAAGAGGAGAAGTAGTGCTGGTTTTGACTGAGAAGGGGTTAATTCTCCTCACCGTGGGGGATCAGCTACCTTTCCAGCTTCCCCTGCTCTGCCGCGTGGCAGGGCTGGGAGGGGCAGGGCCACAGCAGGGGTGGCTGACCCCGACTGGCCAATGGCATGTTAATTCCATACCATGTGACACCATGACTAATATATTAAGGGGGGGCAGTTTGCGGCTTGGGAGAGGCGTGGTGTCGGGTCAGTGGGCGGTGACCAGCTGCGTCACGTGCGGTTTGCTTCGGTGGTTCATTCCCCTCCCCCTTCACTCCCCCCCAGGTTTCGCGCCTCTCGTTGTTCTCCTTCACATTGCATTTTTGTTGTTGTTTCTTTTAATTTTAATTATTAAACTGTTCTTATCTCAACCAACGAGCTTTACCCTTCTGATTCTCTCCCCCATCTACCGGTGGGGGAGTGAGCGAGTGACTGTGTGGGGCTGAGCTGCCGGCTAAACCACGACAGAAGAGAAGAGACAAGAGAATCAAAGGATTATTAAGGTTGGAAAAGATGTCTAGGACCATCAAGGCCAACCATCAACCCAACACTACCATGCTTCCTAAATGATGCCCAGAAGTGCCATGTCTACAGGTCTTTTAAACACCTCCAGGGATGGAGACTCCACCACCTCCCTGGGCAGCCTGTTCCAATGGCTGACCACTCTTTCAGTGAAGAAATTTTTCCTAATATCCAATCTAAACCTCCCCTGATGCAGCTTGAGGCCATTTCCTCTCGTCCTATCGCTAGCAACTTGGGAGAAGAGACCAACACCCACCTTGCTACAACCTCCTTTCAGGTAGTTGTAGAGAGCAATAAGGTCCCCTCTCAGCCTCCTCTTCTCCAGACTAAACAACCCCAGCTCCCTCAACCTCTCCTCGTAAGATCTGCTCTCCAGAACCTTCACCAACTTTGTTGCTCTTCTCTGGACATGCTCCAGCAACTCAGTGTCCCTCTTGTACTGAGGGGCCCAAAACTGAACACAATATTCAAGGTGTGGCCTCACCAGTGCCTAGTACAGGGGCATAATCACTTCCCTAATCCTGCTGGCTACACTATTCCTGATACAAGCCAGGATGCTGTTGGCCGTGTTGGCCATCCAGGCACACCGCTGGCTCATATTCAGCTAGCAGTCAACCAGCACTCCCAGGTCCTTCTCTGCCGGTCAGCTTTCCAGCCACTCTTCCCCAAGCCTGTAATGTTGCATGGGGTTGTTGTGACCAAGGTGCAGGACCCGGCACTTGGCCTTGTTAAACCTCATACAGTCGGCCTTGGCCCATCAATCCAGCCTGTCCAGGTCCCTCTGTAGAGCCTTCCTACCCTCGAGCAGATCAACACTCCTGCCCAACTTGGTGACATCTGCAGACTTACTGAGGGTGCACTCAATCCCCTCATCCATATCATTGATAAAGATATTAAACTAGACTGGCCCAAAAACTGAGCCCTGGGGAACCCCGCTTGTGACTGGCCACCAACTGGATTTAGCTCTGTTCACCACAACTCTCTGGGCTCCACCATCCGGCCAGTTTTTAACCCATCAAAGAGTACACCCGTCCAAGCCATGAGCCACCAGCTTCTCTAGAGGATACTGTGGGACACAGTATCAAAGGCTTTGCTAAAGTCCAGGTAGACAACATCCACAGCCTTTCCCTCATCCACTAGGTGGGTCACCTGGTCATAGAAGGAGATCAGGTTGGTCAGGTGGGACCTGCCTTTCATGAAGCCATGCTGACTGGGCCTGAGCCCCTGGTTGTCCTACACTTGCCTGGTGAGCGCATGCAAGATGTATCACTCCATAATCTTCCCCAGAACCGAGGTCAAGCTGACAGGCCTGCAGTTCCCCAGATCCTCCTTCTGACCCTTCTTGTAGAGGGGCATCACATTCGCTAGTTTCCAGTCATCTGGGATCTCCCCTTTTAACCAGGACTGCTGATAAATGATGGAGAGTGGCTTGGCAAGCTCCTCCACCAGCTCCCTCAGTACTCTCGGGTGGATCCCATCCAGACCCATAGACTTGTGAGTGTCCAGGTGGTTCAGCAGGTCATAAACTGCTTCCTCCTGGATTATGGCGGGTTTATTCCACTCCTCGTCCCTGTCTTCCACCTCAGGGGGCTGAATACCCTGGGGATAACTTGTCTGATGGTTACAGACTGAGGCAAAGAAGGCATTTAGTACCTCAGCCTTTTCCTCACCCTTGGTGGCAATGTTCCCCTCCGCATCCAATAGAGGATGGAGATTCTCTTTGCCTCTCTTTTTGTTGTTAATGTATTTGTAAAAACATTTTTTCTTATCCCTTTCAATAGTGGCCAGATTGAGTTCTAGCTGGGTTTTTGCCTGTCTAATTTTCACTCTGCAAGACCTAACGAGATCTCTGTACTCTTCTTAAGTTGCCTGCCCCTTCTTCCAGAAAGTGATAGACTCTCCTTTTTTTCCTGAGTGCCAGCAAAATCTTCCTGTTCAGCCAGGCCGGTCGTCTTGCCTGCCGGTTTGTCTTGCGGAACTTGGGGACAGCCTTCTCCTGCGCCTGCAAGACTTCCTTCTTGAAGAAAGCCCAGCCTTCCTGGACTCCTTTGCCCTTCAGGACTTCCTCCCAAGGGACTCTCCCAACCAGTGCCCTGAACAGGCCGAAGTCTGCCCTCTGGAAGTCCATGGTAGTGGTTCTGCTGACCCCTCTTCTTACTTCACCAAGAATTATATCATGGTTGCTAAGCCCAAGATGTCCTCCGACCACCACATCTCCCACCAGTCCTTCTCTGTTTGTAAACAGGAGGTCCTCTGGTAGGCTCACTTACCAGCTGTGTCAGGAAGTTATCTTCCACACACTCCAGGAACCTCCTAGACTGTTTCTTCTCTGCTGTGTTGTTTTTCCAGCAGATTTCCGGTAAGTTGAAGTCTCCCACAAGAACAAGGGCTACCAATTGTGAGACTTCTGCCAGACACTTGCAGAATGCTTCATCTATCTCTTCATCCTGATTGGGTGGTCTATAACAGATTCCCAGCAGGATAGCTGCCTTGTTGGCCTTCCCCCTCATCCTTACACCATAAAGCACTCGACCTTATCATCACAATCGCTGAGCAACTATTAACCTAATAATGAATGCTTATAAGGAATTTGTTTTAACATGCTCTAGTCAGATCTGTCTTTATCTCAACCCTTCGAGCCCCACACTGGGCACCAAAAAGACTTGTGGTTTAACCCAGCAGGCAGCTAAGCACCACACAGCCATTCGCTCACTCCCCCACCCCAGTGGGATGGGGGAGAGAACTGGGAAAAGAAAGTAAAAATTCATGGGTTGAGATAAAGACAGTTTGTTTAATAGGACAGAAAAGGAAGGGAAAATAATAATAATGATAAAAGAATATACAAAACAAGTGATGCACAATGCAATTGCTCACCACCCGCTGACAAATGCCCAGCCAGTTCCCGAGCAGCAGCCGCACCACCCCAATTTTTTTGTTCAGCATGATGTCATATGGTATGGAATATCCATTTGGCCACTTTGGTTCAGCTGTCCTGGCTGTGCCCTGTCCCAGATTCTCTCTGGCAGGGCATGAGAAGCTGAAAAGTCCTTGATTAGTATAAGCACTACTTAGCAACAACTAAAACATCAATGTGTTATCAACATTATTCTCATCCTAAATCCAAAACACAGCACTATACTAGCTACTAGGAAGAAAATTAACTCTATCCCAGCTGAAACCAGGACAATGCATTACTGTATTGATACAATGCAAATACTGACGTCAGACAATTTTGAGGACTTGCTACTAGAAATGTCATTAATCACAGCTGTGTGTTGGATAATGAAGGTTGCTAGCAGGATGCTGGGATTTTGACATAAAAATTGGAGTAAAGTTACTGTAGCAGTTTATAAAGCATAGAAGAAGGCAAAGATATTCCTATTGCTAGATTATCTATCTTTCTTTGGATAAAGTTATAAAGCCTGGTTTTCAGGAGACAGGGAATCTGATTTTAGCAGAATACAGCATGACCTCTGGGGGGAAACTAAAGTTCACTTAGTGCAAATATTTTTTTATAATAACTTCCATCCAGCCATAAGTAAGTGCCCAGCATTTATGCAGAAAAATGCCTTAGAACAGATGGACAGAGACTTGAAAGCTGGGGAACTCAATCAGGCATTGAGGCTGGGGAGGGGCTGTAAAGAAGCAAATTTGGGTAATGTCATGGTTTAAGCCCAGCTGGCAACTAAGCATCACACAGCTGCTCACTCACTCCCCCCACCCCTGTGGGATGGGGGAAAGAATCAGAAGAGTAAAAGTGAGAAAACTTGTAGGTTGCGATAAAGGCAATTTAATTGGTAAAGCAAAAGCTGCACATGCAAGCAAAGCAAAACAAAGAATTCATTCACTACTTCCTATCGGCAGGCAGGTGTTCAGCCATCTCCAGGAAAGCAGGGCTCCATCATGTGTAACTGTTACTTGGTGTCACGGTTTTAGCTGGGATAGAGTTAATTTTCATCACTGTACCTGGTATAGTGCTGTGCTTTGGACTTAGTATGAAAACAATGTTGATAACACACCGATGTTTTGGTTGTTGGTGGGTAGTGCTTATACTAGTCAAGGTCTTTTTTAGCTTCCCATGCTCTGCCAGGTACACAAGAAGCTGGGAGGGGAGGGGGCACAGCTAAGAGAGCGGATCCAAACTGGCCAAAGGGATATTCCATATCATGTGATGTCATGCCCAGTATATTAATTGGGGGGATTTGGCCTGGGGCAGACAGCTATCGTGGCTTGGGGACCGGCAGCATTGGTTGGCAGGTGGTGAGCAGTTGTATTGCTTGTGGGTTGGTTTTTTTTCTTTTTTTCCCTTTTTTTCAGGTTTCATTTCTCTCTCTTGTTATTTTCCTTTTTGTTATATTATTATAATAACATTATTATAATAATTATTATCATTACTATTTTATTTTAATTATTGAAACATCAGTGTGTTATCAAAATTATTCTCATACTAACTCCAAAACACAGCACTATACCAGCTACTAGCAAGAAAATTACCTCTATCCCATCCAAAATCAGGACAGGTAAGAATATTTCCACTAAATATATTTTCCTTTTGCTTGTATATTTGATAACTGCAATTATAAACTTACAAACCAATTGCTAGTATTTTATTCATTACTTTTATGTGTTAGCATTGAGGACGCACAGCCAGGGACTTCGGCTGCCTCAGTCCTAGGGATTGTATCAAGACTGAACAAAACAAGATAGACCTTTCCCAAAATGTGTGCAGCCCTATTACATGTGCAAGACTAACTACCAAGCATGACAACAAGCAAAGAAATACATGCTCACCTTTAACACACTAGGAAGAATCTAATCTTATTTTACAATCAAGTAAAATTTTTCCTTTTTTCTTTTTTTTAAGCAGTCAAAACATTTTTTTTGTTCAATCTCTTTCTCATGCTAAAAACAGATCAAAGGAAGATAGAAAATATTGGCGAGAGTAATCACAAAGTATTGTTTTACTGGCCCTCTGCCTCTTCTGGCAGAGAGGAAATAAGAGTAACATTAGGTATCAATACTCTTGATAATGTAATGCTAAGTTCTACTCAAATAGAGTTTTAACTAAAAGAATGTCATCTTTCATAGTCAGGACAGTCCTTTTCATACTGAAGTGAAATACATGTTTGATACTGGGTTGCTTCAGTCTATGTCTGGCCTGATAAATCATACATACCTGGGAGCACTTTCTGGCACCGAGGCGTGCCAGCCTGCATCTAAAACATTACATTTAGCCTCAAAACCAGGACGGCAGCACACGTACCATGTATGGGAAGAAACAGCCCCTGCCTGCCCTGGCTCCTGAACTACCACAGATGCCTGAAAGTGTCCCAGTGGGACAGAGCCAAACCAGGCCAATAACTAGCCATCATGATTCCCTGTCACTGCTTGCTTTTTTTCCTGTCACTACTCACCTACACTTTTATATGTAGGTTAATGTGTGTAAACAGCAGGGTTTAAGGAGCCAGAGCAGCAACAGTGCCCTTTGTGGGAGGTGGCCATGCACTGCCCTGAGCCAGCCGCAGACAGTTCCAGACAGCTCAGTAACTGCTGCCAACGACCCCGCAGGCCCCCAGACTCAGCCAGAGGCGGCCGCAGAACCTGCTCCAAGGGTGTCTGGTTGTGCCACCAGAGACGGCTGGAGAGAGGAGGCACTCTTCCCCAAAGGGTGTCCCTCTTAGGCGACTGCAGCCCATGGGCAACCCGTGCCAGAGTGGCGACACCTCCCTGAGGGGACTGCACCCATGACATACTGGGAACACCCCTGAGGGACAGCCATCATTCTCCTTCAGCCATCTCTTTCATAGCCTAAACTGTCCTGGTCATTGTAAAGATTTCTAATCCTGAATGTATCCCACATGAATCAACCCTGTCACTCTTCTGAACCTGCTCCATCCCACCGTACCTGCAGAGGCTTCCTTCTTTCACAAACTATTTGAATATTACACATGCAAGGGAATACTGTGCATGTCCTGATGCTATGCATAATACAGTGAATAGCACCGAGGTCAGGTACAGCTAACCCCAGATTTCTGCCTGTTGGATAATGACTATTTTAAGGATGCTTTCCTTTTAACAGAGGAACTGACTTAAAATAGCCATAATACACTGTAAATTCTCAGACTTGTGTGTATCCTCCTAGCACTGAATGGATATTGTATTGGGCTTGCATGGCAAGGTTTTGGTAGTGGGGGGGGTGCAGAGGTGGCTTCTGTGAGAAGATGCCAGAAGCTTCCCCTGTGTCTGATAGAGCCAATGCCAGCAGGCTCCAAGACAGACCTGCTGCTAGCCATAGCCAAGCCAATCAGCAATGGTGGTAGTGCCTCTGTGATAACATATTTAAAAAGGGGGAAGAAACAGCTGTGCAACAGCAGCTGGGAGAGAGGAGTGAGAATGTGAGAGGAACAAATCTGCAGACACCAAGGTCAGTGAAGAAGGAGGGGAAGGAGGTGCTCCAGGTGCTGGAGCAAAGATTCCCCTGCAGCCTGTGGTGAAGACCATGGTGAAGCAGGCTGTCTCCCTGCAGCCCATGGAGGACCCCACGTTGGAGCCTGTGGATGCACGCAAAGAGGGCTGTGACCCCATGGAGAGAGGAGCCCACGCTGGAGCAGTCTGTTCCTGAAGGACTGCACCCTGTTGAAAGGAGCCATGCTGGACCAGTTCATGAAGAACTGCAGCCCATGGGAAGGATCCACGTTGGAAAAGTTTATGGAGGACTGTCTCCCATGGGAGAGTCCCCACGCTGGAGCAGGGGAAGAGTGTGAGGAGGAAGGAGCGGCAGAGACAATGTGTGATGAACTGACTGCAACCCCCATTCCCCATCCCCCTGTGCTGCTCGGGGGCAGGAGGTAGATAAACTGGGAGTAAAGTTGAGCCTAGGAAGAAGGGAGGGGTGGGAGGAAGGTGGTTTAAGTTTTGTTTTTATTTCTCATTATCCTACTCTGATTTGATTGGCAATAAATGAAATTAATTCCCTGAGTTGAGTCTGTTCTGCCCATGATCGTAATTGGTGAGTGATCTCTCCCTGTCCTTATCTTGACTTATGAACCTTTCATTATATTTTCTCTCCCCTGTCTGGTTGAGGAGGGCAAGTGATAGAGTGGCTTTGGCAGGCACCTGGCATCCAGCCAGGGTCAACCCACCACAATACTACATTTATTTAACAAAAATGGGTACACGTCAAGATGTCTGACCAGAGCCTCCCACACTGCTCAACATGCAGGCGGTCCTGGCATGTACACACCAGCATGACAGTCTCCACTTTGTTTTTCTGCTGTTTTCCACACACTTCCTAACATTTCAGCTTCCTCCTTGACCTCGGAGCATCAAGCTAACATATTCATACAACTACTTACTTTTGCCTGAAGACCTCAATTCTACACAGCAGTATTCAGTCAGAACCCATCGTGGAAGTTTAAGCTTGCCCCCCTACCACCATGTGCATCACTTTGCATTTCATTTTAGATTTCATCTGCTATTTTATCATTCTGCAGTTTTGCAGTTTTACATAGTTGGCTTGAATGCCATGAATAGCTTAGTATTACCAAACTGTTTTTCTAAATCATTTTTGGTATATAGAACAACACAAAGCTCTGCTTCCTGGCAAGTTCACATTTCAGAGTAATTAATCTATTTAATTCCTGAGCTCATTTAGAACTGTTCTGTCCGTTGTCCTTGTCCACTTTACCTGTGTATTTAATAAGCTCTTCTACTATTACCTAAATTTTGGGAAGACCATTTAATGGCTCTTAAAAGAAAAAAAAAGTCTGTCATAGGAGGCTTCCAAAGATCTCCTGTACTAAGCCTTTGCCAAATGTTCCTTTAATCCTAGTTATCCCCTCCAGTGTCTCTAGCTGACTTCATTATATGGAAGAGGTTTCTTAGCAGACTTTATACCTTCATACCTTTGTTCCTATTGCCCTTTTTTGGTCTTCCTCATTACATTTTTATATGTAACATCTGTGATTTTATAATGTTTTCTATTTCCCTCATTTGGGCAAAACTTCAACTTTTTGAAGGATGTCTTGTCCTTTCAAGGACTGTCTTCATCCTACTACTTCACTGTGTCAGCTTTCTTCCACTGTCTAAAAAACTGCAAACTATATATTCATATTCTCCCAATGTTTTTCTTGGAGTTCTGCTAGTTGTACAAAAAATTAATATATTCTTATAGAAACATATCCTTTTTCTTCTTTACTTTGCTTATAATAATGACACTGTTTGTTCTGTCGTTCCAAATTTCTTATTTGATTAAAAACTTCTAAGTCTACATTTCTTCAGAGATACAGAAATTACATAGGGGAATGCATCATGTTGAAATGTGCTTTTTCAGAACTGTCTGCCTTCCTTCACTCTTGAATTTAAAATCTCAGATACAACTCAACCTCAAAGGGTTTAAAATCTTAGTATAACCTCTTAATTTGATATGTTACTTGATTCCTTTGAGGTTCAAATGAAGTTTATCCCTCTAAAAAGAATTCTGTTCTAAAACCATAAATCTCTCATTCCTGCACTGTTTTCTCATCCACATGATGAAACTTTGGCCCTCTGCTTCTTCTTGTGGTTTTGCATGCAGTATGAGAAGCACTTCAGAGAATATCACAGCAGAGATGGAGTATTACTTATAAAACTTTCAAAATCTTTTTCTAGAAGTCTTCACGATTTCCCCATCTCAACATATACCCATTTGAAAAAAGGATAGCAATAACACCATTTCAGAATAACACAACTACCTTTTTTTCCTATTATAACCATATCTGTTAGAATTTACTGATGCACTTCTAGAACACACAATTCATATATGGTACCTTAATTTAGAAATAGCATGTTCTTTGTATAAAAGTCAGTGCATGTGTCATGGTTTTAGCTGGGATAGAGTTAATTTTCTTCACTGCAGCTAGCATAGTGCTGTGCTTTGGACTTAGTATGAAAATAATGTTGATAACACAGAGATTTTTTGGTTGTTGCTGGGTAGTGCTTGTACTAGTCAAGGTCTTTTCTAGCTTCCCATGCTCTGCCAGGTGCACAAGAAGCTGGGAGGGGAGGGGGCACAGCTAAGAGAGCAAATTCAAACTGGCCAAAGGGATATTCCATATCATGTAACAGCAATGGTGGCTTGAGGACAGGCAGCGTTGGTCAGCAGGTGGTGAGCAGTTGTATCATTTGTGTTTCTGTTTTTTTCCCTTTTCTTTATATTACTATTATTGTTATTTTTATCATAAACATTATTATTATTTTATTCTAATTATTAAACTGTTCTTATCTCAACCCAAAAGTTGGGTTTTTTTTTTTCTTTTGCTCTTTCGATTCTCTCCCCCATCCCACAGGGGTGGGGGGAGTGAGCAAGTGGCTGCATGGTGTTCAGTTGCTGACTGGGGCTGAACCACAAGAGTCCTTTTTGGCGCCCAATGTGGGGCACGAAGGGTTAAGATAATAAGAGTTGCTGGTCACAGCATAGACTCTGTTATCAATATTAGTTTATCCAATCTGCACCATGCTCTTGTGTTTGCTCTGCCTGTTAAAGATTGGTGTTGGTTTTTGTGGTCTGCTGTGCTCTGCAGTGATTAGTGATGTTTTGCCTGGGAGAGTTGTTTTTAAAACATTGACCTTGAGTTTTATTTGGTATTTGAAGTTTATATTGAAGCCATTACTGTATGTCGGCTACAACCACATGGAGAAAATTAGCAATTATACCTCCTCCTCTGAGAGTTTTTTTTTATGAAGGAAATACTGAATGGCACCTTAGCTACTGTCTTCTATAATGCCTCCTCTTTCATTGCAACAACTTTTCAGTATCTTGAACATCATTGGGTAGTTAAGATGTATTTGTTGATATTGCTTTGGCAGACCATTTCAGCTCTAAGGTTAATAAGCAATTTAAGAATATCATCCAGAGATCTGCCCCAAGGCTGGATAGCTATGGGTGCCAGGGTATGTGGGATAGTATGGGCAAACGCGTAAGATGGTGGGCACCCCCAGTGTTGTGGGACTTCACCCCTGAAAAAGTGCAGAATCCTGAAAAATTAGTAGAATATTTGGAGGAAGTATGTTGTCCCCCTGGCAATCCCAGAGAGATACAGATCACTGCAATGTGCTGGGGACTGGCCCATGCCTATAGAACCATAGAATCGTTAAGGTTGGAAAAGACCCTTAAGATCATAAAGTCCAACGGCTAACCTATCACTGCCAAGTCCACCGCTAAACCATATCCTCAAGCACCACGTCTACCCTTCTTTTAAATACCTCCAGGGATGGAGACTCCACCACCTCCCTGGGCGGCCTGTTCCAATGCCTGACAACCCTTTTGGTGAAGTTTTCCCTAATATCCAACCTAAACTTCCCCTGGCGCAGCTTGAGGCCATTTCCTCTCATCCTATCACTTGTTACTAGGGAGAAGAGACCAACCCCCGCCTCGCTACAACCTCTTTTCAGATAGTTGTAGAGAGCGATAAGGTCTCCCCTCAGCCTCCTCTTCTCCAGACTAAACAACCCCAATTCCCTCAGCTGCTCCTCACAAGACTTGTTCTCTAGACCCTTCACCAACTTTGTTGTTCTTCTTTGGACACGCTCCAGCACCTCAATGTCCTTCTTGTAGTGAGGGGCCCAAAACTGAACATAGTACTCGAGGTGCGGCCTCACCAGTGCCGAGTACGGGGCACGATCACCTCCCTGCTCCTGCTGGCCACATTATTCCTGATACAAGCCAGGATGCCATTGGCCTTCTTGGCCGCCTGAGCACACTGCTGGCTCATGTTCAGCTGGCTGTCCACCAACACCCCCAGCTCCTTTTCCTCCAGGCAGCTCTCCAGCCACTCCTCCCCAAGCCTGTAGCGTTGCATGGGGTTGTTGTGACCCAAGTGCAGGACCTGGCACTTAGCCTTGTTGAATCTCATACCATTGTCCCCAGCCCAACGATCCAGCCTGTCCAGGTCCCTCTGTAGGGCCTTCCTGCCCTCCAGCAGATTGACACTTCCACCCAATTTGGTGTCATCTGCAAACTTACTGAGGGTGCACTCAATCCCCTCATCCAGATCATCAGTGAAGATATTGAACAGGACCGGCCCCAACACTGAGCCCTGGGGAACACCACTCATGACTGGCTGCCAACTGGATTTGACTCCATTCACCACCACTCTCTGGGCTTGGCTCTCCAGCCAGTTTTTAACCCAGCACAGAATGCACTTATCCAAGCCATGAGCAGCCAGCTTCTCCAGGAGAATTCTGTGGGAGACAGTGTCAAAGGCCTTACTAAAGTCCAAGTAGACAACATCCACAGCCTTCCCCTCATCCACTAAGCAGGTCACCTTATCATAAAAGGAGACCAGGTTAGTGAGGCAGGACCTCCCTTTCATAAACCCATGCTGGCTGAGCCCGATCCCCTGGGTGTCCCACATGTGCTGCATAATGGTATTCAAGATGATTTGCTCCATGACCTTTCCCAGCACTGAGGTCAGGCTGACAGGCCTGTAGTTCCCCGGATCCTCCTTCCGACCCTTCTTGTAGAGGGGCATCACATTCACTAGTTTCCATTCATCTGGGACCTACCTCCCTGGTTGACCGGGACTGCTGATAAATGATGGAGAGTGGCTTGGCGAGCTCCTCTGCCAGCTCCCTCAGTATCCTTGGGTGGATCCCATTCGGCCCCGTGGACTTGTGAACATCCAGGTGAGGAGCAGGTCGGTGACTGCCACCTCTTCAACAACTGGGACTTCATTCTGCATACTATCTCCATCTCCCAGCACAGGGGCCTGACAACCCCGAGGATGACCAGTCTGACTATTAAAGACTGAGGCAAAGAAAGCATTAAGTACCTCAGCCTTCTCCTCATCTTTCCTGGCAAGGTTACCTTCCGCATCCAACAAAGGAGGGAGATTCTCCCTGGCCCTCCTTTTGCCACTGATGTATTTATAAAAACATTTTTTGTTATCTTTAACGGTGGCGGCCAGTTTAATTTCCAGATGGACTTTCACCTTCCTAATCTTTTCCCTGCATAACCTCACAACATCCTTGTAGTCCTCCTGAGTCACCTGCCCCTTCTTCCAAAGGCAGTAAGCTCTCCTTTTTCTCTTGAGTTCCAGCCAAAGCTCCCTATTCAGCCAAGCTGGTCTTCTCCCCCGCCTGCTTGACTTACAGCACATGGGGACGGCCTGCTCCTGTGCCTTTGAGACTTCCTTCTTTAATAACATCCAGCCTTCCTGGACTCCTTTGCCCTTCAGGACTGCCTCCCAAGGGACTCTGTTAACCAGACTCCTTAACAATCCAAAGTCTGCCCTTCTGAAGTCCAGGGTAGTGGTTTTGCTGACCCCCTTCCTTACTTCTCCGAGAATCAAACACTCTATCATGTCATGGTTGCTGAGCCCAAGACAGCCTCTGACCACCACCTCACCCACCAGGCCTTCTCTGTTTGTAAACAGCAGGTCCAGCAGGGCACCTCCCCTGGTTGGCTCGCTTACCAGCTGCATCAGGAAGTTATCTCCCACACACTGCAGGAGCCTCCGAGACTGTTTTCTCTCTGCTGTATTGTATTTCCAGCAGATATCTGGTAAGTTGAAGTCTCCCACGAGAACTAGGGCTAGAGATTGTGAGACTTCAGCCAACTGCTTGTAGAGTACTTCATCTGTCTCCTCATCCTGGTTGGGTGGTCTATAACAGACTCCCACCAGGATGTCTGCCTTATTAGCCTTCCCCCTGACCCTTACCCATAAGCACTCAACCTTATCATTACCATCGTTGAGTTCTAGACAGTCAAAAACACTCTAACATACAAGGCTACCCCTCCACCTCTCCTTCCTTGCCTGTCCCTTCTAAAGAGCTTGTAGCCATCCATTGCAGTGCTCCAGTTGTGTGTGTCATCCCACCATGTTTCTGTGATAGTGACCACATCTTAGTTTCCCTGGCACGCAATGGCTTCCAGCTCCTCCTGCTTATTGCCCATGCTGTGTGCATTGGTATAATTGCACTTCAATTGATCTATTGATCTCTTTTCCAACACAGGTATGCCACCTCTATGCTCATTCCTAGCAAGCCTGGTTTTATCCCCTTCCCCCTTCATATCTAGTTTAAAGCCCTCTCAATGAGGCTTGCTAACTCCTGAGCCAGAATCCTTTCCCTCTTTGTGACAGGTGAACCCCATCTGCCTCCAGCAGGCCTGGTGCCATGTAAACTTCCCCATGATCAAAAAAAACAAAATTCCACCGCTGACACCAGCCTCTGAGCCACATGTTAATGAGATGGGACTTCCTGTTCCTTTCCGTATGTCTCCCGGCTACCGATGGGATGGAGGAAAACACTACTTGTGCTCCTGATCCTTCAAGCAATCGCCCCAGTTCTCTAAAGTCCCGTTTGATTGTCTTTGCGCCTCTCTCAGCTATCTCATCACTGCTGACCTGAACAACCGCTAGTGGATAATAATCAGATCCTTTTACTAGCCTAGGGAGCTTCCTGGTAATGTCTCTTACCCTTGCCCCAGGGAGGCAGCAGACTTCCCTATGGGATGGGTCCAGCCAGCATATCGGGCCCTCTGTTCCCCTGAGAAGGGAGTCGCCTACTACAATTACCCTTCTTTTTTTCTTACCAGTGGCCGTTGTAATGCGTGGGGCTGACTGGTTCCCTCTAGTCAACCCCTTGGGTGGATCACTGTCTGTATCTTCATCTTCCTGGCCCTCGGGTTCCAGAGCCCCATACCTATTGTGTAAGGGCACTGGGGGGGGCGAAGTCGGCTGGGAGAGGATTCACCTACTGCGCCAAGCAGCGATCTGAATCCATCTTCCGTCTCTTGGGTTCCCTCCCTCTGCCTGGCAGCACGAGGGCAGGGGGCCACTCCTTCTCTTGATGCTTCCATCTGGTGCACTTGTCTCAGGGATGGTAGGGAGCGGCTCCACCAGTCTATCTCCTTCTCGCGTTCCCTGATACTCCTCAGTCTCGCAACTTCTTTCAGCTCTGCCACCATGCTGAGCAGATCCTCCACCTGCTCACACCTCACGCAGGTCCTGTCTCGGGAGCCCTCCATGACTGGAGCAAGGCTCTGGCACTCCCTGCAGCCAGAGACCTAGGTGGCTGCATGTTTTGGTGGGAGGTCTGTCTGTGTTGCCATATGCCTCCTGGCGATAGCTCTTGTCTGAGGGGAGACCATGGCTAAGTCTTTTCTGGGAGAGCGTAGACCATGAGGAGACCTCGCCAGCTGCCTGCTTGCCCTGCCTGCGCAAACTGCCGTGCAAACTGCCGTGCAAACTGCCGTGCAAACTGCCGTGCCACAGCCTTCCTGATGCGCCACGACCTGTTTGCCCGTCTATAGGGGAATAGACAGGGATCAGCGACCGGAAGATTACGGGATGTGACGGAAAGATAGACTCCTCCCCATAGGAGTGGCAGGAACAGGAAGCGCAAGAGCTATATAAGCGTGTGACGCAGCTAAATAAACGGACATTTTATATCCATCATATTGATGTCTGTGCATCACTGTCCCCAGGGTGGGTAGAGCCCTGTGTCCCGGAGATATGCGGCCCAAGATAAGTTCTCCCGTAGAAGCGTACAGCAACAATGCAGAAAAGGCAGAGGTCCTCAACACCTTCTTCACCTCTGTCTTTACCAACACTGTTGGGTCTCAGGCTTTGGGAACAAGATTGCCAATTGAACCAAACACCGACCCACCATCGGTGAAGGAAGACTTCGTATATGAATTACTACAGGAGCTAGAACCACACAAATCAATGGGCCCTGATGCCATCCAAAAAAGGGTGTTGAGAGAGCTGGCTGATGTAATTGCAAGGCCACCCTGCATAATCTTTGAGAAGTCATGGAGAACGGGGGATGTGGTAAGTAGCTCTTTCTCAAACTGGCAACCTATCACGAGTGGAGTCCCCCAGGGATCGATATTGGGCCTAATGTTATTCAATATCTTTATAAGTGATCTGGCTAATGGCATCAAGTGTAGCCTGATGAAGTTTGCTGATGACACCAAGTTGAGTGGGGAAGTAGACACTCCAGAAGGGAGAGCTGCTCTGCAGGGAGATCTGATTAGGCTGGAAGAGTGGGCCAACAGGAACCTTATGAAGTTCAACAAGGAGAAGTGTAAGGTCACGCACCTGGGAAAACATAATCAGGGAGTGCAGCACAGACTGGGATCCACCTGGCTGGAGAGCAGCTCTGTGGAAAGGGACCTGGGGGTCCTGGTGGACAGGAAGATCAACATGAGCGAACAGTGTGCTGCTGCGGCCAAGAAGGCCAACAGGATGCTGGGTTGCATCAAAAAGGGCATCGCCAGGAGAGAGAAAGAAGTCATTATCTCACTCTACTCAGCGCTTGTCAGGCCACACCTGGAGTACTGTGTACAGTTCTGGTCCCCGCTATACAAAAAGGATGTGGACAGGCTGGAAGGGGTCCAGAGAAGGGCCACCAAGATGATCAAAGGACTGGGAAGCCTGCCATATGAGGATAGGCTGGGAGAACTGGGTTTGTTCAGCCTTGAGAAAAGGAGGCTTAGAGGGGATCTCATCACCATGTACCAGTGCTTAAGGGGTAGCTACAAAGAAGATGGAGTCTCCCTTTTTACAAGGAGTCACATGGAGAGGACAAGGGGGAATGGACACAAGTTGCTCTTGTGGAGATTCCGATTGGACACCAGAGGGAAATTTTTCACATTGAGGACAGTCAACCATTGGAATAATCTCCCCAGGGAAGTGGTTGACTCGGCCACGTTGGAGGCCTTTAAGAGTCAGCTGGACAGGGTGCTGGGCCAACTTGTCTACACTGTGCTCTTCCCAGAAAGGTTGGACTAGATGATCTTTGAGGTCCCTTCCAACCTGTGATTCTGTGATAATTTTTACGTGTACTACAGGGACTCTATCCCCTTCCACAGTACGTAATATTTCTTACAAGGCAGGACCAGCTCGATTGGCAGATCCCCTTGTATTGACTAACCAGATGGCTTTTGCTAAATGTGTATCCCATTGCCTGAATGATCCACCCACCATTGCTCTTAGAGTAGTTTTTAACAGTCCATTGCACTGTTCAATTTTCCCAGAGGCTGGTGCATGACAGGGGATGTGATACACCCACTCAATACCGTGATATTTGGCTCAGGTGACTATGAGGTTATTTTGGACATGAGTCCCATTGTCTGACTCAGTTCTCTCTGGGGTGCCATGTCACCACAGGACTTGTTTCTCAAGAACCAAGAGAGTGTTCTGGGGAGTAGCATGGGGCACAGGATATGTTTCCAGCCAGCCAGTGGTGGTTCTACGATTGTAAGCACATGGTGCTTGCCTTGACGGGTTTGTGGGACTGTAATATAGTGAATTTGCCAGGCCTCCCCATATTTGTATTTCAGCCATCATCCCCCATACCACAGAGGCTTTACCCGCTTCGCAAGCTTGATTGCAGCGCACATTTCACATTCATGGAGAGCCTGTGCAATAGCGTCCATGGTCAAGTCCACCCCTTGATCACGAGCCCACCTGTATGTTGCATCTCTCCCTTGATAGCCTGAGGTGTCATGGGCCCACCAACCTATAAAGAATTCAGCCTTATGCTGCCAGTCCAGATCCACCTCAGCCACTTCAGTCTTAGCTGGCTGATCCACCTGCTGGTTGTTCCGATATTCTTCAGTGGCCCAACTCTTGGGGATGTGAGCATCCACATGACATACCTTTACAACCAGGTTCTCTACCTGGACAGCAATACCTTGCCACACTGCTGCAGCCCACATGGGTTTGCCACCGGGCTGCCAGTTGCTTTGCTTCCACTGCTGTAAGCAGCCCCACAGGGCATTTGCCACCATCCAGGAGTCAGTATAGAGATAGAGCACTGGCCACTTTTCCCATTCAGCAATGTCTAAGGCCAGCTGGATGGCCTTTACCTCTGTAAACTGGCTCGATTCACCTTCTCCTTCAGCAGTTTCTGCTACTTGTCGTGTAGGACTCCATACAGCAGCCTTCCATCTCCGGTGCTTTCCCACAAGGCGACAGGACCCATCAGTGAACAGGGCATATTGCTTCTCATCTTCTGGCAGTTTGTTATACAGTGGGGCTTCTTCAGCACGTGTCACCTCCTCCTCTGGTGATAATCCAAAATCTTTGCCTTCTGGCCAGTCCATAATCACTTCCAAGATTCCAGGGGGATTGGGGTTTCCTACTCGAGCCCGCTGGGTGATCAGTGCAACCCATTTACTCCATGTAGCATCAGTTGCATGGTGTGTAGAGGGGATGTTTCCTTTGAACATCCAGCCCAGCACTGGCAGTCGGGGTGCCAGGAGCAACTGTGCCTCAGTACCAACCACTTCTGAAGCAGCTCAAACCCCTTCATATGCTGCCAATATCTCTTTTTCAGTTGGAGTAGAGCGGGCTTCAGACCCTCTGTATCCCCAACTCCAAAACCCTAGGGGTTGACCTTGGGTCTCCCCTGGCGCTTTCTGCCAGAGGCTCTAGGTAGGGCCATTCTCCCTGGCTGCAGTGTAGAGCACATTTTTTACATCTTGTCCTGCCCGGACTGGCCCAAGGCCTACTGCATGAACTATCTCCTGTTTAATCTGTTCAAAGGCTTGTCGTTGCTCAGGGCCCCTTTTGAAATCATTCTTTTTCTGGGCCACTTGATAGAGAGGGCTTACGATCAGACTGTAATTTGGAATATGCATTCTCCAAAAACGCACAACACCCAAGAAATCT
This sequence comes from Phalacrocorax carbo, assembly GCF_963921805.1. Lineage (NCBI taxonomy): Eukaryota > Metazoa > Chordata > Aves > Suliformes > Phalacrocoracidae > Phalacrocorax > Phalacrocorax carbo. The sequence goes on along the minus strand of NW_026990255.1, from coordinate 1,307,311 downwards.
TGTGTTTCCTTTTTGCTAGTTGGTGGAGACATGGCTACTATTTTGTTGATCGCATCCATTGGGGTCTGATGATGCCCATCTTGTGATTTGATTCCTAAGAACTGGATTTCTTGTGTGAGTCCCTTCACCTTACTTTGTTTTATGGCAAAACCAGCTTTCAGAAGGATTTGGACTATTTTCTCTCAGTCTCAAAAACTTCTGCTGTGTTGCCCCACACGATGATGTCATCAATGTGTTGTAGGTGTTCTGGAGCTTCTCCCTGTTCCAGTACAGTCTGAATCAGTCCATGGCAAATTGTAGGACTGTGTTTCCACCCCTGGGGCAGTCGATTCCAGGTGTACTGGACACCCCTCCAAGTGAAAGCAAACTGTTGCCTGCACTCTGCTGCCAGAGGGATTGAGAAGAATGCATTAGCAATATCAATTGTGGCATACCACTTGGCTGCCTTTGACTCCAGTTCGTATTGAAGTTCTAGCATGTCCGGCAAAGCAGGACTCAGTGGTGGAGTGACTTCATTCAGGCCACAATAGTCTACTGTTGGTCTCCACTCTCCATTAGATTTCCACACTGGCCATATGGGACTGTTAAAGGGTGAGTGGGTCTTACTGATGACTCCTTGGCTCCTCAGTTGGTAAATGAGCTCATGGAAGGGAATCAGGGAGTCTCAGTTGGTGCAATATTGCTGCTAGTGCACTGCTGTGGTGGTGATCGGCACCTGTTGTTCTTTGACCTTAAGCAACCCCACAACAGAAGAGTCCTTTGAGAGACCGGGCAAGGTAGACAGCTGTTTAATTCCCTCCATGTCCTGGTCTCAGCTGGGGTAGAGTTAATTTTCTTCACGGTAGCTAGTATGGGGCTATGTTTTGGATTTTTGCTGGAACCAGTGGTGATTACGCGGAGATATTTTAGTTGTTGCTAAGTAGCGCTTACACTGATCAAGGACTATTTCAGCGCCCCATGCTCTGCCAGGTGCAGAAGAAGCTGGGAGAGGACACAGCCAGGACAGATGACCCAAACTGACCAATGGGATATTCCATACCGTCTGACGTCATGCTCAGTATATAAAGCTGGGGGAAGAAGGAGGAAGGGGTGATGTTCGGAGTTATGGCGTTTGTCTTCCCAAGTAACTGTTACGCGTGATGGAACCCTGCTTTCCTGTGGATGGCTGAACACCTGCCTGCCCATGGGAAGTAGTGAATGAATTCCTTGTTTTGCTTTGCTTCCACACGCAGCTTTTGCTTTACCTATTAAACTGTCTTTATCTCAACCCATGAGTTGCCTCACTTTTACTCTTCTGATTCTCTCCCCCATCCCACCAGTGGGGAGTGAGCGAGAGAGCGGCTGCATGGTGCTTGGTTGCTGACTTCGACTAAACCATGACAGTCCATCTCCAAGGCAGCTATACCAAAAGCCCACCTGTACCCTTTTGGGTCCTTGAAATACCCTCCTCTGAGGTAGTCTATGCCAAGGATGCATGGAGCCTCTGGGCCAGTCACAATGGGGTGCTTTTGCCACTCGTTCCCGGTTAGGCTCACTTTGGCCTCCAATACGGTTAGCTCTTGGGATCCCCCTGTCACTCCAGCAATGCTGATGGGTTCTGCCCCTATATAGTTTGATGGCATTAAGGTGCACTGTGCACCGGTGTCCACTAAAGCTTTATACTCCTGTGGGTCTGATGTGCCAGGCCATCAGATCCACACAGTCCAATAAACCCAGTTGTCCCTTTCCTCCACCTGGCTGGAGGCAGGGCCCCTCTATTCCTGATCATAGTATTCGCTACTCACTTGTAAATGCAAATCACAAGCATCCCTGTTAAGCTCAGAAATAAAATCGTCGCTTCGTCTCCTCTGTCTGGGGTAGTGCTTAATATAAACTGGAGCAGCAGCTCCCTGAGTGTTTGTTTTTTCTTGCTGCTCATGCACTTGTGTGTCTAGAGTTGAGGTATGTTTTCCATCCCACTTCCTCATGCCCTCTCTGTGGTCATGCAGGTAAAAGCATAGGGTGCCCCGTGGTGTGTATCCTTTCTCTTGAGCAATGGGACGCTTACTCCTAATGGCTGAGATACTGGTCCATACAGATGGGGAGTAGGACATATATTCTTCCAGTTGCTGAAAATCAGGGGAAAGTTTTTCCACAGGTGAGATGCAGGAACGTAGGGAGGCGGAGAGTCTTTCTTCATATTTCCAGAACTTGCCAGCCAATTAATGCACCGTTGGTTCCAAAACAGTTGTCATGGTTTTAGGTGGGATAGAGTTAGTTTTCTTCACTGTTTATTTTCTTCACAGCTGGTATAGTGCTGTGTTTTGGATTTAGTATGAGAATAATATAGATAACACGCTGATGTTCTTAGTTGTTCCTAAGTAGTACTAGTCAAGGACTTTTCCAGCCTCTCATTCTCTGCCAGGTGCAGAAGAAGCCAGGAGGGGAGGGGGCACAGCCAATATAGTTGATCCAAACTGACCAAAGGGTTGTTCCATATCATATGACGTCATGCCCAGTATGTTAACTGGGGGAGTTGTCTGGGGGAAGCAGCGATCGCCACTTGGGGACTAGCCGCATCGGTCGGCAGGTGGTGAGCAGTTGCATCCCTTGTTGTTTGTTTTTTTATTCCCTCCTCCTGAGGCTTCATCTCTTTCTCTCTCTTGCTATTTTCTTTTTAAATATATTACTATTAGTATTATTATTGTTGTTATTAATTATTATTCTTATTATTATTGTTATTACTGTTTTACTTTAATTATTAAACTGTTATTATCTCAACCCATGACTTTTCTTGCTTTTGCTCTTCCAATTCTCTCCCCCATCCCACAGGGGTGGGGGGAGTGAGCAAGCGGCTGTGTGGTATTTAGTTGCTGACTGGGGCCAAACCACAACAGACAGCCCTATACCAGCTACTAGGAAGAAAATTAACAATATGGCAACTGTCTATCAGATTCCTGATGACTTTTTTACATCTTCTTGGTATGGAAAGCTAAAATACTGCTCAGATGGATTCTGTCTAAGCAGTGGGATTTCCCTGAGAATGTGAAAATGGAGGGGAACTTACAGAAAACTGATGGACAGAATGGAAAGTCAGAGAAAAAGAAAACTGAAGCAGTGAACTTCAAGAAAGCAAACTTTAGTGCAGTTAGCACATTAGTAGGTTACATTTCTTGGGAGCAAGTTTAGGAAAAATTTAGTTATAACATTTTAACAAACCAATTGGTAGGGCAGTAAAGATATGATCTAATAGTAGTTTTAGTGAATGGCAACAGGAAAATAAATGAACTTATTTATGTTGTCTCCAAAATGTCAAACATCACTTAGGGATGTAGCAGTGTAACCTGATGTTGCACAGGAAAGGAGGTGTCGTGGTTTAGTCGGCAGCTCAGCCCCACACAGTCGCTCGCTCACTCCCCACCGGTAGATGGGGGAGAGAATCAGAAGGGTAACGCTCGTGGGTTGGGATAAGAACAGTTTAATAATTAAAATTAACAGAAACAACAATAGAAATGCAATGGAAAGGAGAACAACAAGAGGCGCAAAGCCCCGGGGGAGGGGGAAGGGAGGGGAGAGGGGGAACAAACCACCGAAACAAACCGCATGCGCCGCAGCTGCTCGCCGCCCGCCGACCCGACGCCGCGCCGCTCCCGAGCTGCAACCTGCCCCCCCTCAATATACTGGTCATGGTGTCACATGGTATGGAATGAACCTGCCATTGGCCAGTCGGGGTCAGCTGCCCCCACCATGGCCCTGACCCTCCCAGCCCCCCCCGCCACGAGGCAGAGTGTGGGAAGCTGGAAAGGTAGCCGACCCCCACAGTGAGGAGAATTAACCCCTTCTCAGCCAAAACCATCACATTCTCCACCCCTTATTCCATACCATTTACACCATGCCCAGGTCCCATACGATGCAATACAACCGTACCAACCACCACCCCTCCCCTTCCCATCCTTTAACATAATACACAGGCATCATTCCCTTAGTTCATGGACCTTCCCTGTAAAATGTCCATTAAAATGTCCATTGAGTTCACCCAGTCCATGACTCTGGGCTCCATCTGTTGTATCAGTCTTTCAGGGTGGGAGAGATGGTGTGTGGCATTGGGTTGCTGCATACCGAGTCAGTCATCGTTCCATCACTGCTGCAGGGCTTGTTTCATAGCTGATCTTCCATGGGTTGGGAGGCTTGTACTCTGATATCATTGATACAACACAGAGGTGACACACAGTATTTATTATATAGCAGTTCACATTGTGCCATTCAGTTCATTGACTGTTTTCACCCAAAATCAAATCCCCTTGAGGCACACATCGGATTTCTCCATCCTCCCGCATCACCCACCAAGTGCACCCAGGTCCTCAAGCAAAAGCAATCCCACGAATGGGTTTGCCTTTGCCCGAGGCAGGAAGAACCCAGACTGTTTTGCCCAGCATACTTTTTGTGTGCACTACAGGGACTCTATCCCCTTCCACAGTATGTAGGATTTCTGACTGGGCAGGGCCAGCTCGGTTGGCAGATCCCCTCGTGTTGACTAACCACGTGGCTTTTGCTAAATGTGTATCCCAGTGCTTGAAAGTTCCACCCCCCATTGCTCTCAGTGTAGTTTTTAACAGTCCATTGTACCGTTCAATTTTCCCAGAGGCTGGTGCGTGATAGGGGATGTGATACACCCACTCAATGCCATGCTCTTTGGCCCAGGTGTCTATGAGGCTATTTCGGAAATGAGTCCCGTTGTCTGACTCAATCCTCTCTGGGGTGCCATGTCGCCACAGGACTTGTTTCTCAAGACCCAGGATAGTTTTCCGGGCAGTGGGGTGTGGGACAGAATATGTTTCCAGCCAGCCAGTCGTTGTTTCTACCATTGTAAGCACATGGCGCTTGCTTTGGCGGGTCTGTGGGAGTGTGATATAGTCAATTTGCCAGGCCTCCCCATATTTATATTTCAGCCATCGTCCCCCATACCACAGAGGCTTTACCCGCTTCGCTTGCTTGATTGCAGCGCATGTGTCACATTCATGGATAACCTGCGCAATAAGGTCCATGGTCAAGTCCACCCCTCGATCACGAGCCCACCTGTATGTTGCATCTCTCCCTTGATGGCCTGAGGTGTCATGGGCCCACCGACCTAGAAATAGTTCACCCTTATGCTGCCAGTCCTGATCCACCTCAGCCACTTCAATCTTGGCAGCCTGATCTACCTGCTGGTTGTTTCGATGTTCTTCAGTGGCCCGACTCTTGGGGACGTGAGCATCCACATGACGTACCTTTACAACCAGTTTCTCTACCCAGGCAGCAATATCTTGCCACAATGTGGCAGCCCAGATGGGTTTGCCTCTGGGCTGCCAGTTGCTTTGCTTCCATTGCTGCAGCCAGCCCCACAGGGCATTTGCCACCATCCAGGAGTCAGTATAGAGATAGAGCACTGGCCACTTTTCCTGTTCAGCGATGTCTAAGGCCAGCTGGATGGCCTTTACCTCTGGCCACGATAGTCTACTGTTAGACTCCACTCTCCATTAGACTTCCAGACTGGCCATATGGGACTGTTAAAGGGTGAGTGGGTCTTACTGATGACTCCTTTGCTCCTCAGTTGGTGAATGAGTTTATGGATGGGGATCAGAGAGTCTCTGTTGGTGCGATATTGCCGCCGGTGCACTGTTGTGGTGGCGATTGGCACCTGTTGTTCTTTGACCTTCAGCAACCCCACCACAGAAGGGTCCTTTGAGAGACCAGGCAAGGTAGACAGCTGTTCAGTTTCCTCTGTCTCCAAGGCAGCTACACCAAAAGCCCACTTGTAACCTTTTGGGTCCTTGAAATACCCTCTCCTGAGGTAGTCTATGCCAAGGATGCACGGAGCCTCTGGGCCAGTCACAATGGGGTGCTTCTGCCACTCATTGCCAGTTAGGCTCACTTCGGCCTCCAATACAGTTAGCTCTTGGGATCCCCCTGTCACTCCAGCAATGCTGATGGGTTCTGCCCCTATATAGTTTGATGGCATTAGGGTGCACTGTGCGCCGGTGTCCACTAAAGCTTTATACTCCTGTGGGTCGGACGTGCCAGGCCATTGGATCCACACAGTCCAGTAAGCCCGGTTATCCCTTTCCTCCACCCGGCTGGAGGCAGGGCCCCTCTAGTCCTGATCATGGCAGTCACAACTCACTTCCTGTAAATGTGAATCAGGAGTCCCTCTATTACACTTAGAAATAAAATCTGCGCTTCTACTCCTCTGTCTGGGGATTTGCTCGCTGGAAACTGGAGCAGCAGCTTTCCTGGAAGAGCCTCCCTGAGTGACTGTTCTTCCTTGCAGTTCATGTACTCGTGCCTCTAGGGTCGAAGTAGGCTTGCCATCCCACCTCATCATGTCCTCTCCGTGGTCACGCAGGTAGAACCATAGGGTGGCCCGTGGTGTGTATCCCCTTCTTTGAGCCAAAGGACGCTTATTCCTAACAGCTGAGACACTACTCTGTCGAGGTGGGGAGTAGGACAGATCTTCTTTGAGTTGCTGGACCTCTTGGGATAGTTTCTCCACAGCAGAGACGAGCGAGGAAGAGATATTTGTGTTGTAATCCCGGAGTCTATCATCAATCACCTCTGCCACCGTTGGTGTCTCGTCATCTTTCCAGGACATCACTGCCAATGAGTTTGCATGCGAGGATGTTGCACTCCGTACAAACTTCCGCCACATGGGTCGTGTGCACTTGGCTTCATCTCGATCTTTGGATGACCGTTGATCGTCCAGATCACTATAAATCACCTCAAACACAGCTAATTCCCTTAGATACTGGATGCCTTTCTCCATAGTTGTCCATTTTCCTGGGCGATATGTAACATCTTCTTTAAAGGGATACCTTTCCTTCACTCCAGACAGGAGTCGCCTCTAGAGGCTGAGGGCTTGTGTCATTATTCCAATTGCTTTGTCAATGCCCCCTTCCCCAGAAAGGTCTAACATTTGACTGTTCTGTTTGTGCTTGTGTAACCGAGGGCCGTTCAATTGACTTGTTAACTGTCTTAATGGTTGGAATGTTGATTGGCGATTTGTTAAGTTAATTGTTAAGAAAGAATTTTAGTTAGGAGTAGAAACTAACACCTGAGAATTTTAACAAGATAATAAATAATGCTTAGGCCAGACAAGAGGGCATTAGCAATGAATGCTGCATTGACAAGAAGCCTCCTAAAAAGATACAATTCAGTAGAACTTCAAGGACTAACAGTGGAAACATCCTGCTACCAAGGAGAGTGCCAAGATAAGGGAAGACCACAAATCAGCCAGTAGTGATAACAGGGAACTTCTTGGCTCAGAAGGCCCTGAAGCATGGAAACTGGGGGAAAGGTAATTCCGGCAGGGGGAGATTGCGACCACCGACCCAATTCAGGACCAAAAAGACTTGCCCACTCACACCCGTAAAGAGCATGCGGGCTAATCTACATGGCAAGTGTGGCTAATTTAACTACGGCTGAAAAACGGCAAGTGGGATGCTTATCACTGACCAATGAGTGTAAACTTAGGCGTGTTTTTACTAATTGTTATTAATTAAGTAACTGAATATAAACCCTGTAATTTTGTATGACGGGATGCACGTTAGGCGGAAGGATCCCCCGTGCATCCAGCGCTGCTTGCTTGTCTCTATTCAATAAATTGTAAACTTTGATTGAAATTCCGTTGAAGGCTAAATTAATTATAACAAAGGGATCCCAATTGTTTGGCTTCTTTTCCCTCTAGTTCCAGGCTACTGGCCCCATTATCCCAGCATCAGAGAAGCCAGGTGGCAATGTGCTCACCTGAAGGACGGCTATAATCTTTTCGCATATCTCGTAACTCGCTTAAGGACAGGAATCAGGTAGTCTCTATTTCATTTATGACTTCTCCCTCCTCTCCCCGCGATGCCCCTGGTTCTTCATCATCCTGTTCTAAACGAGTTGACGTCCGCTTCCAGTATTTCGTCTTGTGTATGGGGGCAACTGATACTAGTACGGGTTTATTTTCTGAGCTAGCTCCAGTACTTGTCCTGGGGGTTTGAGTGGCTGCAGTGCCTGTCATCAGGGCTGGAGTGTCTACAGTGCCAGTCACTTTGCATTTCAATCCAGAGACATTCTCTTCCCCCTGGGGGCACTGAATACTGTTGAGCAGGGCTCAGTATGCATGGGCCAGACCCCAGCATGTTGCAGTTATCTGTGTCTCTCTGGAGTTCCCAGCGTAACAACATACTTTCTCCAAATATTCTACTAGTTTTTTAGGATTCTGCACTTGTTCGGGGGTGAAACTCCAAATCACTGGGGGTGCCCACTGCCCTAGGTATTTGCCCATGCTATCCCACATGCCCTGCCACTCGTAACTATCAAGCCTCGGGGCAGATTTCTGGGTGATATTCTTAAGTTGCTTAGTCAAAACCAAAACAACATGCCCAAAAACTAACATTAAGTGCACCTTAACCACCCAAGGATGTTCAAGATACAAAAACGTTGTTGTAACAAAGGCACAGACATCATAGAACAAAGTTGCAAAGGTACTATTCCATATTTCCTCCATATAAAATCTCTCAGAGGAGGAGGTATAATTGCTAATTGCCTCAACAAGGTGGTATCCAAAGTACAGTAACGGTTTCAGCAAAACCCCCAAATACCAGATAAAACTGAAAACGAGTGTTTCTGTAACAAATCTTGTAGGCAAAACATTACTAATGACAGCAGAACACAGCAGACTCAACAAACCAACACCGATTTTTAACACCAACTGCAAAAAGGACAACATGGTGCTGTGACCAGCAGCTGTTGTTATCTCCAACCCTTGAGCCCCACGTTGGGCACCAAAAAGACTGTCATGGTTTAGCCGGCAGCTCAGCCCCACACAGTCACTCGCTCACTCCCCCACTGGTAGATGGGGGAGAGAATCAGAAGGGTAAAGCTCGTGGGTTGGGATAAGAACAGTTTAATAATTAAAATTAACAGAAACAACAATAGAAATGCAATGGAAAGGAGAACAACAAGAGGTGCAAAGCCCCGGGGGAGGGGGAAGGGAGGGGAGAGGGGGAACGAACCGCCGAAACAAACTGCACGCGCCGCAGCCACTCGCCGCCCACCGACCCGACGCCACGCCGCTCCCGAGCTGCAACCTGCCCCCCCTTCATATACTGGTCATGGTGTCACATGGTATGGAATGAACCTGCCATTGGCCAGTCGGGGTCAGCCGCCCCCATTTATTGTACATAATATGGTTGAATTAAAGTTTACCACTGAAGTAATTTCTTGAAATTATGAGGACTTGTAAAGAAAGTGGACAAAAAAGCCCCAAATTTCTAACTTTAGGTTGTCAAGACAGTATTAGATTTCTGGAGTCCAATAATATCTTCCTACAATATAGTGTATATCTTGTTAATAGTAGCTGGCTGGAGCATGGATATTTATGCTTTGAGGAGGAGCTCACAGGGCCTCATGTTTAACATTTCTTATACTGCAGAAATGCCATTTTGATAATTTTTATTCCTTTTGATTTCGGCTTATTAACAAGGTGCATTTACAGCCTAGGAAGAAATAGACATATTATGTATATTTTTGTCTGGATCGTTGTGCTGGTTTTGGCTGAGAAGGGGTTAATTCTCCTCACTGTGGGGGTCGGCTACCTTTCCAGCTTCCCACGCTCTGCCGCATGGCGGGGGGCTGGGAGGGGCAAGGCCACGGCGGGGGTGGCTGACCCCAACTGGCCAATGGCATGTTCATTCCATACCATGTGACACCATGACCAGTATATTAAGGGGGGATGCAGGTTTCAGCTCGGGAGCGGTGCGGTGCTGGGTCTGTGGGCTGTGAGTGGCTGCATTGGGTGCGGTTTGTTTCGGCGGTTCGTTCCCCTCCCCCCTCTCTTCCGCCCTCCCCCGGGGCTTTGCGCCTCTCGTTGTTCTCCTTTACATTGCATTTCTATTGTTGTTTCTTTTAATCTTAATTATTAAACTGTTCTTATCCCAACCCACGAGCGTTACCCTTCTGATTCTCTCCCCCATCTACTGGTGGAGGAGTGAGCGAGTGCCTGTGTGGGGCTGAGCTGCCGGCTAAACCACGACAGACTTTTTGGTGCCCAACGTGGGGCTCAAGGGTTGGAGATAATAACAGTTGCTGGTCACAGCACCATGTTGTCCTTTTTGCAGTTGGTGTTGAAGATCGGTGTTGGTTTGTTGAGTCTGCTGTGTTCTACTGTGATTAGTAATGTTTTGCCTACACAATTTGTTACAGAAACATTCGTTTTCAGTTTTATCTGGTATTTGGGGGTTTTTTGCTGAAACCGTTACTGTACTTCGGATACCACCTTGTTGAGGCAATTAGCAATTATGCCTCCTCCTCGGAGAGATTTTATCTGGAGGAAATACAGAATAGAACCTTTGCAACTTTGTTCTATGATGTCTGTGCCTTTGTTACAACAACGTTTTTGTATCTTGAACATCCTTGGGTGGTTAAGGTGCACTTATTGTTAGTTTTTGGACATGTTGTTTTCGTTTTGACTAAGCCACTTAAGAATATCACCCAGAGATCTGCCCCAAGGCTTGACAGTCATGAGTGGCAGGGCATGTGGGATAGCATGGGCAAATACCTAGGGCAGTGGGCACCCCCAGTGATTTGGAGTTTCACCCCCGAACAAGTGCAGAATCCTAAAAAACTAGTAGAATATTTGGAGAAAGTATGTTGTTACACTGGGAACTCCAGAGAGACACAGATAACTGCAACATGCTGGGGTCTGGCCCATGCATACTGAGCCCTGCTCAACAGTATTCAGTGCCCCCAGGGGGAAGAGAATGTCTCTGGATTGAAAGGCAAAGTGACTGGCACTGTAGACACTCCAGCCCTGATGACAGGCACTGCAGCCACTCAAACCCCCAGGACAAGTACTGGAGCTGGCTCAGAGAATCAACACGTGCCAGTATCAGTTGCCCCCATACACAAGATGAAATATTGGAAGCGGACATCAACTCGTTTAGAACGGGATGATGAAAAAGCAGTGCCGTCACGGGGAGACGAGGAAGAAGTCATAAATGAAATAGAGACCACAAGATCCCTGTCCTTGAGTGAGTTGCGAGATATGCGAAAAGATTTCAGCCGTTGTTCAGCTAAGCACAATGTCACCTGGCTGCTCCAATGCTCGATAATGAGGCCAGTAGCCTGGAGTTAGAGGGAAAAGAGGCCAAACAATTGGGATCCCTTTCTGGGGAAGGGGGCGTTGACAAAGCAATTGGAATAATGACACAAGCCCTCAGCCTCTAGAGGCGACTCCTGTCTGGAGTGAAGGAAAGGTATCCCTTTAAAGAAGATGTTACATATCGCCCAGGAAAATGGACAACTATGGAGAAAGGCATCAACTATCTAAGGGAATTAGCATAGATATTGTATTTGGCCTAGGAAAATTGATGACCATGGAGAAAGGTATCACGTACCTGAGGGAATTAGCTGTGCTTGAGGTGATTTATGGTGACCTGGATGATCAATGGTCATCCAAAGATCCAGATAAAGCCGAGTGCACATGACCCATGTGGCGGAAGTTTATACGGAGCGCACCATCTTTGCATGCAAACTCATTGGCAGTAATGTCCTGGAAAGATGACGAGACACCAACAGTGGCAGAGGTGATTGATAGACTCCAGGATTATGAAGCAAATATCTCTTCCTTCTTCCTTCTTGTCTGTGATCCAGAGAAACTGTCCCAAGATGTACTGGGATGCACTGGGAGGGAACTGGGATCTACTGAGATGTTCTGGGATGTACTGGGAGGGAACTGGGATCTACTGGGATGTACTGGGAGGGAACCTCTACAGAGTAGTGTCTCAGCTGTGAGGAATAATCGTCCTTTGGCTCAAATGAGAGGATACACACCACAGGCCACCCTATGGTTTTACCTGCGTGACCACAAAGAAGACATGATGAGGTGGGATGGCAAGCCTACCTTGACCCTAGAGGCACGGGTACATGAGCTGCAAGGAAGAACAGTCACTCAGGGAGGCTCTTCCAGGAAAGCTGCTGCTCCAGTTTCCAGAAAGCAATTCTCCAGACGGAGGAGCACAAGCGACGATTTTATTTCTGAGCTTAACAAAGACACTTGTGATTCATATTTAAAGGAAATGAGTGACGAATACTATGACCAGGAATAGAGGGGCCCTGCCTCCAGCCAGGTGGAGGAAAGGGACAACTGGGTTTATTGGACTGTGTGGATCTGATGGCCTGGCACATCAGACCCACAGGAGTATAAAGCTCTAGTGGACACTGGTGCACAGTGCACATTAATGCCACCAAACTATATAGGGGCAGAACCCATCAGCATTGCTGGAGTGACAGGGGGATCCCAAGAGCTAACTGTATTGGAGGCCGAAGTGAGCCTAACTGGCAATGAGTGGCAAAAGCACCCCATTGTGACTGGCCCAGAGGCTCCGTGCATCCTTGGCATAGACTACCTCAGGAGAGGGTATTTCAGGGACCGAAAAGGGTACAGGTAGGCTTTTGATGTAGCTGTCTTGGAGATGGAGGAAACTAAACAGGTGACTACCTTGCCTGGCCTCTCGAAGGACCATTCTGTAGTGGGGCTGCTGAATGTCAAAGAACAACAGGTGCTGATCGCCACCACAGCAGTGCACTAGCAGCAATATTGCACCAACTGAGACTCCCTGATTTCCATCCATGAGCTCATTCACCAGCTGAGGAGCCAAGGAGTCATTAGTAAGACAAAGTCACCCTTTAACAGACCCATATAGCCAGTGCGGAAGTTTAATGAAGAGTGGAGGCTAGCTGTAGACTTGTGGCCTGAATGAAGTCTCTCCACTGTTGAGTGCTGCTGTGCCAGACATGCTACAACTTCAATATGAACTGGAGTCCAAGGCAGCCAAGTGGTATGCCACAATTGATATTGCTAATGCATTCTCCTCAATCCCTCTGGCAGCAGAGTGCAGGCCACAGTTTGCTTTCACATGGAGGGGTGTCCAGTACACCTGGAATCGACTGCCCCAGGGGTGGAAACACAGTCCTACAATTTGCCATGGACTGATTCAGACTGTACTGGAACAGGGAGAAGCTCCAGAACACCTTCAATACTTTGATGACAACATCGTGTGGGGCAACACAGCAGAAGTTTTTGAGAATGGAGAGAAAATAGTCCAAATCCTTCTGAAAGCTGGTTTTGCCATAAAACAAAGTAAGGTGAAGGGACCCACACAAGAAATCCAGTTCTTAGGAATCAAATCACAAGATGGACGTCATCAGATCCCAATGGATGCGATCAACAAAATAGCAGCCATGTCTCCACCAACTAGCAAAAAGGAAACACAAGATTTCTTGGGTGTTGTGGGTTTTTGGAGAATGCATATTCCAAATTACAGTGTGATTGTAAGCCCTCTCTATGAAGTGGCCCAGAAAAAGAATGATTTCAAAAGGGGCCCTGAGCAACGACAAGCCTTTGAACAGATTAAACAGGAGACAGTTCATGCAGTAGGCCTTGGGCCAGTCCGGGCAGGACAAGATGTAAAAAATGTGCTCTACACTGCAGCCAGGGAGAATGGCCCTACCTGGAGCCTCTGGCAGAAAGCACCAGGGGAGACCCAAGGTCAACCCCTAGGGTTTTGGAGTTGGGGATACAGAGGGTCCGAAGCCCGCTCTACTCCAACTGAAAAAGAGATATTGGCAGCATACGAAGGGGTTTGAGCTGCTTCAGAAGTGGTTGGTACTGAGGCACAGTTGCTCCTGGCACCCCGACTGCCAGTGCTGGGCTGGATGTTCAAAGGAAACATCCCCTCTACACACCATGCAACTGATGCTATGTGGAGTAAATGGGTTGCACTGATCACCCAGCGGGCTCAGGTAGGAAATCCCAGTCGCCCAGGAATCTTGGAAGTGATCATTGACTGGCCAGAAGGCAAAGACTTTGGAATATCACCAGAGGAGGAGGTGATACGTGCTGAAGAAGCCCCACTGTATAACAAACTGCCAGAAGATGAGAAGCAATATGCCCTGTTCACTGATGGGTCCTGTCGCCTTGTGGGAAAGCACCGGAGATGGAAGGCTGCTGTATGGAGTCCTACACGACAAGTAGCAGAAACTGCTGAAGGAGAAGGTGAATCGAGCCAGTTTGCAGTGGTAAAGGCCATCCAGCTGGCCTTAGACATCGCTGAACAGGAAAAGTGGCCAGTGCTCTATCTCTATACTGACTCCTGGATGGTGGCAAATGCCCTGTGGGGCTGGCTGCAGCAATGGAAGCAAAGCAACTGGCAGCCCAGAGGCAAACCCATCTGGGCTGCCACATTGTGGCAAGATATTGCTGCCCGGGTAGAGAACCTGGTTGTAAAGGTACGTCATGTGGATGCTCACGTCCCCAAGAGTTGGGCCACTGAAGAACATCGAAACAACCAGCAGGTGGATCAGGCTGCTAAGACTGAAGTGGCTGAGGTGGATCTGGACTGGCACAGAAGGGTGAACTATTTCTAGCTTGGTGGGCCCATGACACCTCAGGCCATCAAGGGAGAGATGCAACATACAGGTGGGCTCGTGATCGAGGGGTGGACTTAACCATGGATGTTATTGCATGGCTTATCCAATAATGTGAAACGTGCACTGCAATCAAGCAAGCGAAGCGGGTAAAGCCTCTGTGGTATGGGGGACGATGGCTGAAATATAAATATGGGGAGGCCTGGCAGACTGATTATATCACACTCCCACAAATCCGCCAAGGCAAGCGCCATGTGCTTACAATGGTAAAAACAACGACTGGCTGGCTGGAAATCTATCCAGTGCCCCGTGCCACTGCCCGGAACACTATCCTGGGTCTTGAAAAACAAGTCCTGCGGCAAAATGGCACCCCAGAGAGAACTGAGTCGGACAATGGGACTCATTCCTGAAATGACCTCATAGACACCTGGGCCTAAGAGCACGGCATTGAGTGAGTGTATCACATCCCCTGTCATGCGCCAGCCTCTGGGAAAACTGAATGGTACAATGGACTGTTATAGACTACACTGTGAGCAATGGTGGGTGGGACATTCAAGCACTGGGATACACATCTAGCAAAAGCCACCTGGTTAGTCAACACGAGGGGATCTGCCAACCAAGCCGGCCCTGCCCAGTCAGAAAGCTTACGTACTGTGGAAGGGGATAGAGCCCCTGTAGTGCAGGTAAGAAGTATACTGGGGAAAACAGGCTGGGTTCTTCCTGTCCTGCTTCAGGCAAAGGCAAACCCATTCGTGGGATTGCTTTTGCTCGAGAACCTGGGTGCACTTGGTGGGTGATGCGCATGGATTGAGTAGGTCGTTGTGTGCCTCGAGGGGATTTGATTTTGGGTGAAAACAGTCATTGAAATGCATTGCATAATGCAAACTGCTAAATAGAATTGTATGTCATCCCTTCTGTGGTTGCTATATATTATATCAATGATAGCATAGTACAAACCTGTCGTGGTTTAGCTGGCAGCTCAGCCCCACACAGTTGCTTGCTCACTCCCCAACCATTAGATGGGGGAGGGAATCAGAAGGGAAACGCTCGTGGGTTGGGATAAGAACAGTTTAATAATTAAAATTAAAAGAAACAACAACAGAAATGCAATGGAAAGAAGAACAACGAGAGGCGCAAAGCCCCGGGGGAGGGTGGAGGGTAACGAACCGCCGAAACAAACCGCACGTGACGCAGCCGCTCACCACCTGTCAATCTGACTCCGCGCCTCCCACGAGCTGCAAACTGCCCCCCTTAATATACTGGTCATGGTTTCACATGGTATGGAATGAACATGCCATTGGCCAGTTGGGGTCAGCTGCCCCCACCATGGCCCTGCCCCTCCCAGCACCCTGCCACGTGGCACAGCGCGGGAAGCTGGAAAGGTAGCCAACCCCCACGGTGAGGAGAATTAACCCATTCTCAGCCAAAACCAGCACAAAACCTCCCAATCCATGTAAGATGAACTTTGATGAATCTAGCAAAGCGCAGCAGTGATGGAACGAAAACTGACTTGGTATGCAGCAACCCAACACCACACACACCATCTCTCCTGCTCTGAAAGACTGATGCGACAGATGGAGCCCGGAGTCATGGACTGGGTGAACTCAATGGTCATTTTTATGGACATTTTACAGGGAAGGTCCATGAACTAAGGGAATGATGTCTTTGTATTATGTTAAAGGATGGGAAGGGGCGGGAGGGGTGGTGGTTGGTGAGGTTGTATTGCATCCTATGGGACCTGGGCATGGTGTAAATGGTACGGAATAAGGGGTGGGGAATGTGCTGGTTTTGGCTGGGATAGACTTAATTCTCTTCACTGTAGCTGGTAATGTGCTGATGGCACGTTGGTGCTTTAGTTATTGTTAATGAGCAGCTCAGTGTCGCTAAGTATCGCCTATAGTAGTTAGGGATATTTCCAGCTTCATGTTCCCATGCTCTGAGAAGTGGGCAAGAGGCCAGGAGGGGTGGGGCCACATCCAAGACAGCTGACCCAAACTGGCCAATGGGATATTCATTCCATACCATGTGACTCCATGACCAGTATATTAACCCGGGGAGTTGGCATGTGGGGGAGGTGGTTGTGGCTTGGTGACTGGCTGTGTTGGGTGGTTGAGTCATGTGTTGTTTTTTTTTGGTTTTTCATCCCCCCCTTCCCCCTGTCCTGGGTTTTGCCTCTCTCTCTCTTGTTATTTTCCTTTTCATTGCATTATTATTGTTGTTTTTGTTATTATGGTTTAATATTAAGTATTAAACTTTTCTTATCTCAGCCCACGAGCTTTCTCACTTTTACCCTTCTGATTCTCTCCCCTGTCCCGCTGGTGGGGGAGTGAGCAAGCGGCTGTGTGGGGCTGAGTTGCCGGCTAAACCACAACAAGCAGTTACTAAAACATCCCTGTATTATCAACACTGTTTTCTGCCCAAATCCAAAACATAGCCCCATGCTTGCTACTAGGACAAAAATTAACTCTGTCCCAGCCAAAACCAGTACACTCAGCAAACTGCTGCTTTCATGGTTTGCTGCTGTATTTTGTGGGTGAAATTATACCACTGCTGTTTTTGTTAAATGTTTAATTCATGGCCAGTCATCTTAAACCAGTGATCTTCAATCCATGGCACTGAAGTAACATATTGCCCATGAGACCCTCTGATGTTTACAGTTACTGCAAGTTTTAAAACAGATTGAGGAGGAAAGCACATTATAGCGCTGCACACAGCCTGTAACATGCCCAGTGCTGCTGCCCACAGACCAACAAGGATTGTGAACCACAGCACTAGGCATTAGCTAAAAAATGAAATCTCTGTGTGTTGCATTGCAAGAGAATCACCAGCTCTTCACAACTGACTGCTTTTTATGCATCCACTCCTTGCACTGACACTACCAAAACTTTCCCATTGGTCTTCCCAGCTTGATCCTGAGGAAACCATGTCCAGCAACTAACAGTATGCTACAAGATGCCAAATACAAGCACTGGTAGGCTGAGAGACGAGGGATTCAAATTTTTAAGTCATGGACACTGCAGAGGAAAGGCTCCCTTACAATCCACTTCACCCACACAGGTCATACTGATAAAACTCCCTTCTCACTTGCATGCTGTGGTACTACTGAACAAGAGAAATTGTATTCAGCTATACTGGAAAAGATAAATTAGTAATGTTATTGATAAAACCTTAAATGCTTCTTAAGTTTTCCCCAGGAATCAGCTAATCCCTGTCACTTTGTGCCTACCATGGTGAGGAACACTCAGGGATGCCACTGAGACAGATGAGTTTTAACCCCAAACTTGAGATGATCTCTGTCATTTTTTGGTAAGCATGCAGAACTATAGAACAACGTTAAAACAAAGCATGCTTAATATCCTTATACCAGCTGCAACAAGACTAACATTCCTTTTCAAAAGGACTGCGATAGAGTGAATTAATTAATTCCAAGATACTATAACTCATCAGGGCTTTTATTTTTTACTTTTGCAAAAGCAAAATACAGTAACACCATGTACCTAGCCCAAATAACTGATAATATACCATTGTTCAGTAATGAAAAAAGAAGTTAACTCTTTACATTCAGTAGCACAGAGAAAACAAACTATATATTCAGGCAAGTCAGAAACTCTTACAGAGAAGAATCACCATCTGCACTTTATTTAGTCTAGGGTTATACCCCTAAATTATCTGAGTTTTGTCTCTTCCTTTTTTAAAAATGCAGAAACTAGTCTGTTCTTTAAAGTTAAAAATGTCAATAACTAACCTGACAAGTCTTAGAAACAGTTACAGGAAGACAAAGCTACTTTAAGTTGATAAACAGTACACCTAGAATATGTACACACTGCTATTCAAAATTATTGAAAGTTAATAAGTTTTAGACTTAAATGACTCACCAGCATCTTTAATCCATTCATCATACAGTAGCACAGCCTTTGATGTCAGATTGTTAAAGGCCATTTTCATTTGATTAAGATTTTATGATGCTGCCTGCAGGAAAACAAAACAAAACAAAAATATGGATTTTTGTAACTAGCAAAACAAAAGTCAATAAAGTGCTTTGGAATAGATTTTAAGGAAACAAAATGGAAAAAAAAATATGGAGAGGGTTAACAGAGCACTACATGAGAAATACAGCTCAGGGAGCGTTAGCTGACCACATCGCACTATGCTTGATGCTAATTTATAGCTGAGCTGTTATGCGCAACAATATGATTTCGTAATCTCTACATACCAAACCAAGGTGCTTCCATGCCATAAAACGCTATCTCAAGAAACCATGCTGTGGTTAACAGTTACAGTTAAGGGGAAAATATAAATAAAGAGCAGCTGCTTAAATTAATTTTGTCATCTCCATTTAAAGTCCAACTCACTGATATGTGAAGAAGTTCAGCTTTGCAACATTTAGTACTGAAAGCTTTAATTTTCTAAGAAGTATTTCTAAGGTAGGTGGGAAGGAAGAAAGGTGCCAATGTCACCAAAATCGGGAATAAACCTCGTAACACCAATGTAGTGTCAAAAGGCAGGCATTCTTTATTCATGGCGCCGGATGCACGGGGGATCGCTCCACCTAACGCGCATACCTTACACACCTTTCCCACGTGATTTATATAGCCAAAAATATACATATTCATTTTATCCATACATATTCAATATTATTCTCTCTGGTGATTGGAACAAACTTGCTCACTTCACATGTAAATTATTGCACAGACTCAGTTGTCCTTTCCCATCATTCTCTTTTGAGTAGATGGTATTACTTGGGTAGGTAGTCTATGAGTCGGTGGTCGCGATCTCCCCCTGCCGGAATTACCTTTTACCTACTTGGTTCTTAATCCTGGCAGGCCTGGCCAGTTTTCTCAGTCCACTACACGAAACCACATTTTGACATCTTTTTCTGACAGAAGCACATTGTCTATTGTTTCATTCACATTAATGATTACCTAGGGACTAAAATACAGATCAACAGATACACTGATTCGTACACTCCATATTCCCATAATATAACAACATCCCTGGTTGATTAATTTCATCACTCTGGTTACACCAATATGTCTACATACTCCTTTTAAATAAAATTAGCTACGTTATAATTAGTATGCAAATCACGTTCTGATGAATCAACTATTTCCATATCAGGATCGTGAAGTGTCATAGTAATACCATTAACTCACAAAAATTATCCAGTGCATCCAGTTTGCATGCAGCACCACCCACATACGTAAAACAAAGAAATATGCTTCTATGAATACTGATTTTTGATCCAAAATCAAGTACTCATCAGCCCTTCCCTCACCTTATTCCCCCTAGAAAATGCTTTTTAAAAATCCCAACACATTTGAATGGTGGCTCTCCTATTCCCACTTAGTGTCTCACTTAGCCATATGATTTCTCTCCATACCCCTGTGCAATCATCACCTTTGTTAGTCCAGGCTGCAATACACCTTGATAACCAGTTCCTTTCCTCTAGCTGCCCTTCTCCACCTCTTCCAGGCTAAACTAGCTGCAGCTTTGGAGAGCCATTTCTGCCCTTGTGATGGTAATACATCTCTCTGCTCACTCCTCAGATCTCTCCACTATTATCTTCTCATTTGTTCTCACCTTAAAACTCTTGCAAAACAATTTCACCCTTATCTCCACTTCTGCAAGTACCTCCTGTTCACCGCCATTTCACAGTTTTTAGGCACCTCAAAGTACACTACACCCTTCTGATAGATGCTCTTATTTTTACCCAGTATTATCCTGTAGGTTATTAATGATGACTTTGGGTATAATATTTGATTTGTAGTTTAGAATAATTGGTAGCAGTGAAATGTATCTTAGCAAGATAAGTATTTATCTTAGGTTGGAGCAAGGTGACCTACAAGGAATATGACATAAAGAACAGACATGGGCTCAAGGACGAAAAGGAACTAAGGATGAAGACAAAGAGATAAGAGGCTTGTTACCACTAAATTAGCATTTCTAAGGCCAAAGATTATCTGACATATGGAAGGCCGGAAAGCGAACAACAACCAAGCTAGATAAGACCGGTACTATGGCTTGGCAGATTTACAAGAAGAAAAAGGTGAGAAGTTGAAGTAAGGAGGACTATTGGCCTTCCTCCCCTCGACCACCAGAGAAGACCCCCAGGATCAACAGAGTCTGCCCAAAAAGGAGGGACTGTATGTTAATAAGTTTTTGGAAGCCTCCACCTTTTACTCTACATATGTATATCCCCTTCATTATTATGTATTTGTATGTGTATTTAAGTCCTGCCAATGAGTTTTCAGGTGTGCACATTAGAAGGAGCGATCCCCCGTGCATCCGGCACCATAAATAAAGAATGCCTGCCTTTTAACACTACATTGGTGTTACAAGGTTTATTGCCAATTTCGGTAACACTTGATCATAAGATGCAACACAGACAAGCCTGTCTTCATTAGAGTTCATCTGATCTACCTCTTCCCAATTCTCATTTTGCTACCCACTTGTTTCCTTTTTTGCACTCATGTCCCATGTGTTTGTACCTCTGAAACCACCATCAATTTCTTGTTCAGAAAGTATTCCCTCTGCAAATCTCTTTACAGTTCACATCTTCCAGAAATACCATCCTCCAGCATCAGCATTTCCCAACTCAATGTCACAAAATCAACTTTTGTATACAACACTACCACTTTACTTTCAATGTTTTACAATTCTACTTATTTTCTTAATTAGCTACCTAGTTTTCCTTTGTAAGTCCATTTCTCTGAACAATTGTTTGCATTAATGTTAGGTTTTCAGAATTTTTTTGTTTGTCAACTACCTACAAGTAGGGTTAATGCAGCATGGAAGGTATTTTGTCTTATCCTGTTACACTTACTTCACACACAAATTCATACATACCGGGACAAAAAAATATGACTGATGTACTTTTTTTTTTTTTTAAATAGAAGAGTAAAAAACCCATACATACCCACACACAAGATAAAAAACTAGCTTGTGCTTCAACAAAAACCAAACTGTTTTTGAAAGATTGCTTTTTCACAGTAGAACCATGCTGTTAAGAAGTAACCTGATAACGCTTTGACTAAACTGCCAAACATTATGGAAGACTGTAAGTTTACAGAACTTATCCTCTAAATATGATATTGGAAATAGTTGGCCTGAAGGGACAAAGACTTGTGGGCAGAGGAAGACATTTGTTAAAGACACAGATTTATTTCTTCATGCTGTAAACTCATCTGCACATTAAGCATTTGTATACCCACAGTTGAGTCAGGAAGATATACATTTAGTCTATATACTTGCTAAGGTACTTACAAAATCAGAACATCGGCACTTTTATTTCCAATGTTCCGCTTTCTGCTTGTAATAAAATTTATAACTGCAACTAAAATGCACTAGCAATAGGGAATTTTCTTTTTAAAATACAGTGTTTAGATTGCCGCAAACTCTCAAAATTAGGGAAGTCACACTAGCAGACTAATTTTCAAAATTAGGTTATTTTAAATGACATAGTGGAAGCGATTTACATAAATTTTAAAAAACGCAGTCATATAAGTTCAGTCTGGCTAGCTTGAAAAGTTCTAAAGAACATAGAGTCAGATGTCTGAAGCACACACATTCAGGAAACAAGCACTGGAATCACCTAAAAAACATATGCAAGGTACTCAGCTCTTAGAAAGAAATAAGCGCTATTTTTCTTTTTTGTCTTTTTATTTAAAATTATCAGTGGAAGTAATACTGTGCACCTAGGTTGAAGCCAGTTGTACTAATATCATTTCTGAAGATACCTTTAAACAAATGTGTCTTCATCATTATAAAAACAGGGGGTGTAAGTGAGGCAAACAATGGAAAGGGCTGTGTCAAAAGAGCAAAGTAATTTGCTGGCCTCTGGTCCCCTGCAGCTCAGCAGACAGCTGAAAGAGCCCACTAACTGCAGCTAAGTTAAAGCATAAAGCTTGGTGTCATGGTTTTAGCTGGGACAGAGTTAATTTTCTTCGGGTACCACCTCATGGAGACAATTAGCAATTATACCTCCTCCACTGAGAGGTTTTTTTATGGAGGAAATACAGAATGGCACCTTAGCTACCTGCTTCTACAATGTCTCCTACTTCATTACAATTCTTCAGTATATTGAACATCCTTGGGGAGTTAAGATATATCTGTTGGTATTTCTTTGGCAGATTGTTTCAGTTTTGTCTAAGGTTAATAAGCAATTGAAGAATATAATCCAGAGATTTGCCCCAAGGCTCAATAGTTATGTGTGGCAGGGAATGTGGGATACTATGGGCAAACATCTAGGATGGTGGGCACCTCCAGTGTTTTGGGACTTCACCCCTGACCAAGTGCAGAAACCTGAAAAATCAGTAGAATACTGGGAGGAAGTATGCATTTCCTCCATAAAAAAACCTCTCAGAGGAGGAGGTATAATTGCTAATTGTCTCCATGAGGTGGTACCCGAAGTACAGTAATGGCTTCCATGCAAGACCTAAATAACCAATAAATCTCCTAGGCAAAACATTGCTAATCATTACAGAGCACAGCAAACTACAAAACCCAACAGCAATCTTTAGCATGTACTTCAAAATCAGCATGGTGTAGATCTGATAAACTAATATTGAGAACAGATGAATCAATGCTGTGACCAGCAACTGCTATTATCTCAACCCTTCGTGCCCCACATTGGGCACCAAAAAGGACTGTCATGGTTCAGCCTCAGTCGGCAACTAAACACCACGCAGCTACTCACTCACTCCCTCCACCCCTGTGGGTTGGGGGAGAGAGTCAAATGGGCCAAAGCAAGAAAACTCATAAGTTGAGATAAGAACAAATTAATAATTAAAATAAATCAGTAATGGTGATAATAATAACAATAACAATAATAATATAATGAAAAGTACAATAACAAGAGAGAGATGAAACCTTGGGAGGAGGGGAAAAAACCAATCAAGCGATGCCAGCACTCACTGCCCACTGACTGATGCTGCTGGTCTCTGAGCCACAATCACTGCTTCCCCCGGTCAACTCCCCCCATTTAATATACTGGGCACGACGTTACATCACATGATATGGAATATCCCTTTGGTCAGTTTGGATCAGCTGTCTTGGCTGTGCCCCCACCCCTCCTGGCTTCTTGTGCACCTGGCAGAGCATGGGAAGCTCAAAAAGCACTCCTTAGCAACAAGTAAAACATCCGTGTGTTACCAACATTATTCTCATACTAAGTCCAAAACACAGCACTATACCAGCTACAGTGAAGAAAATTAACTCTGTCCCAGCTAAAACCATGACACATGGCAGAACCAATTTTACTTGGATCATTACATTTACTGGAGAGGCAAAGGTAGATAAAGTCATTTACACCAGCCAAAAATGCCACAAATACCACAGCAAACCATATGAGAATGCCTCATGATGACAAGTAGTAGATAACAAATTGTTGGAAGTGCTCAAGTTCTGTTAGTACACAAAACTATTAGTGATTCATGTAATAGGAATTACTGGTATGCCGCAAACATTCCTTATTTTTAAATGAGAACAAAGTTTCTCACATTCCTTTGCTTAACCCACATGAAAGATATTTGCCATTCTTGATGCTCATTTTTTCCCCCAAGTAGTTTTAATTATTAAAAGATATCAAGATTTGCTTTTAAATAGTAATTTTACAACAACCATTCTATGTTGATGGCTACTAAACAAAACATGCAAACAAAAGACCTTGACATAAAACCAAGCAAAATGAAACAATCTAACGAGATTTGTCACTCCAGAAAACAAATTCTAAAACTCAGTGGGAACTTAAAACATGTTACGAATCTGCATCGGAGAGCAAATCTAATTATTAGAAAGATGGACAAGCTAGTTTTACAGGGACCTTTTAGTAAAAGACAGGAGAATATGACAATACAGTACAAACTTCAATGCAATAAATTCCACGCAAGGCACATGCTAAAAGCAAAGGTTGTGGAGCATCACTGCTAGACCCTCACATAATCACAGGTTGGAAGGGACCTCAAAGATCATCTAGTCCAACCTTTCTGGGAAGAGCACAGTCTGGACAAGATGGCCCAGCACCCTGTCCAGACGACTCTTGAAAGTGTCCAATGTGGCCGAGTCATCAACCACTTCCCTGGGGAGATTACTCCAATGGTTGACTGTGCTCACTGAAAAATTCTCTTGTGTCCAATCGGAATCTCCCCAAGAGAACTTGTGTCCATTCCCCCTTGTCCTCTCCATGTGACTCCTTGTAAAAAGGGAGTCTCCATCTTCTTTGTAGCTACCCCTTAAGCACTGGTACATGGTGATGAGATCCCCTCTAAGCCTCCTTTTCTCAAGGCTGAACAAACCCAGTTCTCCCAGCCTATCCTCATATGGCAGCTTCCCAGTCCTTTGATCATCTTGGTGGCCCTTCTCTGGACCCCTTCCAGCCTGTCCACATCCTTTTTGTATAGCGGGGACCAGAACTGTACACAGTACTCCAGGTGTGGCCTGACAAGCGCTGAGTAGAGTGAGATAATGACTTCTTTCTCTCTCCTGGCGATGCCCTTTTTGATGCAACCCAGCATCCTATTGGCCTTCTTGGCCGCAGCAGCACACTGTTCGCTCATGTTGATCTTTCTGTGCACCAGGACCCCCAGGTCCCTTTCCACAGAGCTGCTCTCCAGCCAGGTGGATCCCAGTCTGTGCTGCACTCCCGGATTATGTTTCCCAGGTACAAGACCTTACACTTCTCCTTGTTGAACTTCATAAGGTTCTTGTTGGCCCACTCTTCCAGCCTATGCAGCTCTCCCTGCAAAGCAGCTCTCCCTTCTAGAGTGTCTATTTCTCTGGTCAGGTTGGTGTCATCCACAAACCTCATCAGACTATACTTGATCGCATTACCCAGATCACTTATGAAGATGTTGAATAGCACTGGGCCCAATATTGATCCCTGGGGCACCCCACTTGTGATAGGTTGCCACTTTGAAAAAGAGCTATTTACCACCACCCTCTGGGTGCAGCCTGTCAACCAGTTCCCCACCCACTGCACAGACCACTTGACTAGGCTGTAACACATCAATTTCTCCAGGAGGAGGCCGTGGGGGACCGTATCAAAAGCCTTGGAGAAGTCCAGGTAGACAATGTCCACTGCCCGCCCCATGTCAACCAGGCAAGTCACTTTGTCATAGAAGGCCACCAGGTTTGTCAAGCACGATCTGCCCTTAGTGAAGCCATGTTGGCTTTTCCCAGTCATGTGCTTCATTTGACTTGTGATGGCCCCCAGGAGGATTCGTTCCATAACTTTCCCAGGGATTGTAGTAAGGCTGATGGGCCCATAATTACCCAGATCCTCCCTCAAGCCTTTCTTGTAGATAGGGGTAACATTTGCCTTCCTCCAGTCCTCTGGGACATCCCCCGTTCTCCATGACTTCTCAAAGATTATGCAGGGTGGCCTTGCAATTACATCAGCCAGCTGTCTCAACACCCTTGGTTGGATGGCATCAGGGCCCATTGATTTGTGTGGGTCAAGCTCCTGTAGTAATTGACATACTAACTCTTCCTTCACTGATGGTGGGTTGGTGTTTGGATCAACCGGCAATTTCATTCCCAAAGCCTGGGCTTCCATAGTGCTGGTAAAGACAGAGGTGAAGAAAGTGTTGAGGACCTCTGCCTTTTCAGCATCATTGGTGACTGACTCTTCTGTTCTGTTTAACAGTGGGCCTATGTTTTCCTTCTTTTTCTGCTTATAGCTGACATACCTGAAGAAACCTTTCTTGTTATTTTTGGCATCTACAGCCAGTTTCAATTCAAATTGGGCTTTTGCTTTTCTAACTGCATCTCTGCACACTCTGGCTATGCCCTTGTAGTTCTTGGCGGATAATCTTCCACACTTCCATCTCTGGTATGCTTCCCTTTGGATTTGAGTAGACCCAGGTGTTCATGGTTGAGCCAAGGGGGCCTCTTGCTCCACTTACTTCCCTTTGCTTTGTAGAGAGTAGTTTAGCAACTACATCAGCCAATTCCCTCAGGACTCTGGGATGCATCTCACCAAGTCCCATAGACTTGTGTATATCCAGGTTTCTCAGGTGGTCTCAAACCTGATCTTCCCTTACAGTGGGAGGGGCTTTATCCCCCTGGTCTCCATCCTACGGTCCATCCACTTGAGAGGTGTGGGAGGAGAGGATACCAGTGAAGAATGAGGCAAAAATGTTGAGTACCTCAGCCTTCTCCTCATCTGTTGATAGTAGGCCACCATTCTTGTTCATCACAGGGGGTATGCTTTCTTTGACTTTCCTTTTCTGGTTCACGTACCTATAGAAGCCTTTCTTGTTATTCTTTGCATCACTTGCCAAATTCAGCTCCATCCATGCCTTAGCCCTCCTGACCCCATCCCTATACAACCAGTCAGCATTCCTATACTCTTCCCAGGATATCTGTTCCTGCTTCAACTGCCTGTGTAATTCCCTCTTGCTCTTTAGTTTGACCAGCATGTCTCATCTCAGCCATGCTGGTCTCTTCCCTTCCTTACCTGATTTCTTACACCTGGGGACTGAGAGCTCTTGCGCTGTATGGAATGCATCCTTAAAGATCTGCCACCTCTCATCTGTTCCCTTGTCCCTGAGGACCATTTCCCAGAGGGTCCTGCTGAGTAATTCCTTGAAGAGCTGAAATTCCGCTTTCTTAAAATTTAGGGTCTTGACTATACTCCTCACTTTTCCCATATCCCTCAGGAGTGTGAACTCCACCAATGAGTGATCGCTGCAGCCCAGGCTGCCTCCAATCTTGACGTCACCGATGAGCTCACTTGCATTGGTGACCATCAGGTCTAGTATTGCATCCCCTCGGGTAGGGCTGTCTATTACCTAGCTCAAGAAGTTATCCTCAACGCATTCTAGAAATCTCCTGGATTGCCTACAGCTTGCCATGCTACTTTTCCAGCAGATGTCGGGGTGGTTGAAGTCCCCCAGTAGGATGAGAGCCTGCGAGTGCAAAGATTCCTGGAGTTGGCTTCGTCAGTAGGCTCCCCTTGATCAGGCGGCCTGTAGTATACACCAACCACAAGGTTCCCTTTGTTGCCTCTGTCTCTGATTCTTACCCATAAGCTTTCAACCTGCTTTTGGTTATTCTTCAGGGACAGATCTTCAACTGTATTGATCCTTGCTTATTATGTAACCAGAAAACTTTCTGCAGCATTTTAATTTTTCTTTCAAGACCAGATCCGCTAAGCTCTGGGTCACTTTAAACAGGCTTTCACCAAATGAGAACCAGGGGCTAAACAGCAGTAAACAATGTAATATTTTCAGCTGTGCAACACAATCATGCTCATACACCCAGTGCTCCCCATTCATTCATCTACAAGTCATCTTTGTAACATGCCAAGCTTTTACCCATTCTGTTTTTCTTCTCTCTACAATAGGGGCAGTTCTGATAAATATATGTAAGAATTATTTACAGCTGTAGTATTTCTAAAGTGCATACACATTGTTAGTAACCAAGCAAACCAGAATATAAAATTCTGTACTGATCTAGAGGGGTAAGGAGTGGTATTCACCTGCACTGCAAATATAGCATCGTCTTTTTTAATGTTTTTTTTTAACCTGCATAGGAAATATATTATTTTCAAGAAACAATTTATAGGTAAGCTCTAAAAAGGTAGGGGCAGGGCAAGTGCTAACTAAATACTTTCAATGAAAGGGACCAAAGATGTCTGATGACATCAAAAGTTTGCATTTTAGAAGACTAAGAATGAATGGGCTTTGTGGATGCATCCACAAAATAGGATTAATGACATTTAATTTATTTTCATTATGGTGATGAAGATTGCTTGTTTTGAGTACACGCCATAGTTATTTGAATGCTTTGGTAAGACTTCTTCCAGCTTTCTACCAGACACCTCTTTTAGGGTGAAGCATATGGAACACAGATAAGAGCATCCTCATACAAGTTCTCGATACCTTCTTAACATACCCTGAGAAAGGGCAGGCCACATGCAAAACAGACTCAGCTAATGTTGCCAAGATTTGTGTTCAGTCTAAAGGTCTTCCTCCTCCTCTGTGATACCATTACCCAAAGTCTGTATCACTCCTGAAACTCCATGTAGGATGGCTTAGAATTGACTCTGGTTATGAGTACTATTGCTTGTATCTACCTGCCTGGTTAAAGCTACTCATGTGAAAATATGAAAAGGGACATGAGTGAGACCATCCCCTTCCTTTAGCTGCAAGCGGAGCCACTGGATTGGCTCTGTCATATCATCTATCCTCATTAACAGTTAACAAGAGAACTGCATATGAGAATCTCATACATCCAATTAATTACAATAGAAGCAGTTTGCTACCAAGAACTGCTAAAGAATTTAGTTTGTGTTTACACATCATTTGACATAAATTGTCATAAAATAGTCACTGTGGGTGGCACTCTATGGAAGCTAATCAGAGAGATGCAGAACTAGACTTCAGCTTCCAGAGGAGACTCCTTAAAACAAATGGGAACAAGACATGTTACACAGGT
Source organism: Phalacrocorax carbo (assembly GCF_963921805.1). Classification (NCBI taxonomy): domain Eukaryota; kingdom Metazoa; phylum Chordata; class Aves; order Suliformes; family Phalacrocoracidae; genus Phalacrocorax; species Phalacrocorax carbo. The sequence goes on along the minus strand of NW_026990255.1, from coordinate 1,278,448 downwards.
AACATCTTGCTAATCTAGCTAATACCAATGGGAAAAAAGCAGACAAGCCTTCTTATTTCCAAAGACATATTGTAGCCAAGCTATTCAGCACCGGAGAAAAATAAATACACAAAAATCAGACCATAAATTTCCACCTGCAGTAGACAAAGAGGGGGAGACGGTGCTGTCTTCTGTAACATGAAAATACAGCAGGAAGGAGTTTCATAGGAAGGGGAGACAAAAAAAAAATATAGCTACCTTAAAAACCACAACATTCACCTTAAGAAAGAAGAGGTGAGCAAGTAAAGTGAAAAATATTCATCAGTACCAAAGGAAGACGTATTTTTCTACAGCCACATCTTGCCTATAGCATACACTCAGCTATTGCAGATGCCATGGTGCAAAGTCAATGTAATTTTATGGAACTTTTATTGTACCAGGTATAATCTTGCTGGGTTCAGAATATTAGTAAGTAGTAACGCTGATAACACTGGTGTGGAGTTGCAACATATGATTTTGTTCACTCTTTAATGCAGCAATTTACAAAAGCTGAACTGCTCCCACATCACTCTCACACTGACATGGGCTAATTTCCTTTACCATTGTTTCCTACCGCCTTGCACTTGCTCAACCTACCTACCCTCTGGGTCCTAGGCCGATATACTAGGCAGTAAAATAATGCATTCCTTTTGCTCCAATTTTGCTTGCGTTGCATTAGGCAGGCATAAATCTTAAAGGCAGCTGACCTAGAACTGACACCTTCCTTCCTTCCCCCCCCTTTTTTTTTAAACTACCATGCAGAATAGCAGACATGCTGTTGAGCCCTGTAAACATCAGCAAACGCATCCTCCCTAGGAGGCTCTTTCAAAAGGAAGCTGGAACCAGCTGCATCAGCACCTTCTGCAATGACCCATACAGCGCAACCATGAACTTTGGGAAGTGTGACTGTCGTGGTTTAGCCAGCAGCTCAGCCCCACACAGTCGCTCGCTCACTCCCCCACCGGTAGATGGGGGAGGGAATCAGAAGGGTAACGCTCGTGGGTTGGGATAAGAACAGTTTAATAATTAAAATTAAAAGAAACAACAATAGAAATGCAATGGAAAGGAGAACAACAAGAGGCGCAAAGCCCTGGGGGAGGGGGAAGGGAGGGGAGAGGGGGAACAAACCACCGAAACAAACCGCACGCGCTGCAGCCGCTCGCCGCCCACCGACCCGACGCCGCGCCGCCTCCGTGCTGCCACTGCCCCCCCCAATATACCGGTCATGGTGTCACATGGTATGGAATGAACCTGCCATTGGCCAGTCGGGGTCAGCCACCCCCACCATGGCCCTGCCCCTCCAAGCCCCCCCCCGCCACGCAGCAGAGCGCGGGAAGCTGGAAAGGTAGCCAAACCCCACAGTGAGGAGAATTAACCCCTTCTCAGCCAAAACCAGCACATTCTCCACCCCTTATTCCATACCATTTACACCATGCCCAGGTCCCATACGATGCAATACAACCGTACCAACCACCACCCCTCCCCTTCCCATCCTTTAACATAATACACAGGCATCATTCCCTTAGTTCATGGACCTTCCCTGTAAAATGTCCATTAAAATGTCCATTGAGTTCACCCAGTCCATGACTCTGGGCTCCATCTGTTGTATCAGTCTTTCAGGGTGGGAGAGATGGTGTGTGGCATTGGGTTGCTGCATACCGAGTCAGTCATCGTTCCATCACTGCTGCAGGGCTTGTTTCATAGCTGATCTTCCATGGGTTGGGAGGCTTGTACTCTGATATCATTGATACAACACAGAGGTGACACACAGTATTTATTATATAGCAGTTCACATTGTGCCATTCAGTTCATTGACTGTTTTCACCCAAAATCAAATCCCCTTGAGGCACACATCGGATTTCTCCATCCTCCCGCATCACCCACCAAGTGCACCCAGGTCCTCCAGCAAAAGCAATCCCACGAATGGGTTTGCCTTTGCCCGAGGCAGGAAGAACCCAGACTGTTTTGCCCAGCATACTTTTTGTGTGCACTACAGGGACTCTATCCCCTTCCACAGTATGTAGGATTTCTGACTGGGCAGGGCCAGCTCGGTTGGCAGATCCCCTCGTGTTGACTAACCACGTGGCTTTTGCTAAATGTGTATCCCAGTGCTTGAAAGTTCCACCCCCCATTGCTCTCAGTGTAGTTTTTAACAGTCCATTGTACCGTTCAATTTTCCCACAGGATGGTGCGTGATAGGGGATGTGATACACCCACTCAATGCCATGCTCTTTGGCCCAGGTGTCTATGAGGCTATTTCGGAAATGAGTCCCACTGTCTGACTCAATCCTCTCTGGGGTGCCATGTTGCCACAGGACTTGTTTCTCAAGACCCAGGATAGTGTTCCGGGCAGTGTCGTGTGGGATAGAATATGTTTCCAGCCAGCCAGTCATTGTTTCTACCATTGTAAGCACACGGCGCTTGCCTTGGCGGGTCTGTGGGACTGTGATATAGTCAATTTGCCAGGCCTCCCCATATTTATATTTCAGCCATCGTCCCCCATACCACAGAGGCTTTACCCACTTCGCTTGCTTGATTGCAGCGCATGTGTCACATTCATGGATAACCTGCGCAATAAGGTCCATGGTCAAGTCCACCCCTCGATCACGAGCCCACCTGTATGTGGCATCTCTCCCTTGATGGCCTGAGGTGTCATGGGCCCACCGAGCTAGAAATAGTTCACCCTTATGCTGCCAGTCCAGATCCACCTCAGCCACTTCAATCTTGGCAGCCTGATCTACCTGCTGGTTGTTTCGATGTTCTTCAGTGGCCCGACTCTTGGGGACGTGAGCATCCACATGCCGTACCTTTACAACCAGGTTCTCTACCCGGGCAGCAATATCTTGCCACAATGTGGCAGCCCAGATGGGTTTGCCTCTGGGCTGCCAGTTGCTTTGCTTCCATTGCTGCAGCCAGCCCCACAGGGCATTTGCCACCATCCAGGAGTCAGTATAGAGATAGAGCACTGGCCACTTTTCCCGTTCAGCGATGTCTAATGCCAGCTGGATGGCCTTTACCACTGCAAACTGGCTCGATTCACCTTCTCCTTCAGCAGTTTCTGCTACTTGTCGTGTAGGACTCCATACAGCAGCCTTCCATCTCCGGTGCTTTCCCACAAGGCGACAGGACCCATCAGTGAACAGGGCATATTGCTTCTCATCTTCTGGCAGTTGGTTATACAGTGGGGCTTCTTCAGCACGTGTCACCTCCTCCTCTGGTGATAATCCAAAATCTTTGCCTTCTGGCCAGTCCATAATCACTTCCAAGATTCCTGGGCGACTGGGGTTTCCTACTCGAGCCCGCTGGGTGATCAGTGCAACCCATTTACTCCACGTAGCATCAGTTGCATGGTGTGTAGAGGGGATGTTTCCTTTGAACATCCAGCCCAGCACTGGCAGTCGGGGTGCCAGGAGCAACTGTGGCTCAGTACCAACCACTTCTGAAGCAGCTTGGACCCCTTCATATGCTGCCAATATCTCTTTTTCAGTTGGAGTAGAGCGGGCTTCGGACCCTCTGTATCCCCGACTCCAAAACCCTAGGGGTCGACCTCGGGTCTCCCCTGGTGCTTTCTGCCAGAGGCTCCAGGTAGGGCCATTCTCCCCAGCTGCGGTGTAGAGCACATTTTTAATATCTTGTCCTGCCCGGACTGGCCCAAGAGCTACTGCATGAACTATTTCCCGTTTAATCTGTTCAAAGGCTTGTTGTTGTTCAGGGCCCCATTTGAAATCATTCTTTTTCCGGGTCACTTGATAGAGAGGGCTTACAATCAGGCTGTAGTGTGGAATATGCATTCTCCAAAAACCCACAACGCCCAAGAAAGCTTGTGTTTCCTTTTTGCTGGTTGGTGGAGACATGGCTGTTATTTTGTTGATCACATCCATTGGGATCTGACGACGACCATCTTGCCATTTTATTCCCAAGAACTGGATTTCTCGTGCAGGTCCCTTAACTTTACTTTGTTTTATGGCGAAACCAGCTTTCAGGAGGATTTGGACTATTTTCTTCCCTTTCTCAAATACTTCTTCTGCTGTATTGCCCCACACGATGATGTCATCAATGTATTGTAGGTGTTCGGGAGCTCCACCTTGTTCCAAAGCATTATGGATCAGTCCATGGCAAATGGTAGGACTGTGTTTCCACCCCCGGGGCAGTCAATTCCAGGTGTACTGGACGTCCCTCCATGTGAAAGCAAACTGTGGCCTGCACTCTGCTGCCAGAGGGTTTGAGAAGAATGCATTAGCGATATCAATTGTGGCATACCACTTGGCTGCCTTGGACTCCAGTTCATATTGAAGTTCTAGCATGTCTGGCACAGCAGCACTCAACGGTGGAGTGACTTCATTCAGGCCACAATAGTCTACTGTTGGTCTCCACTCTGCATTAGATTTCCACACTGGCCATATGGGACTGTTAAAGGGTGAGTGGGTTTTACTGATGACTCCTTGGCTCCTCAGTTGGTGAATGAGTTTATGGATGGGGATCAGAGAGTCTCTGTTGGTGCGATATTGCCGTCGGTGCACTGTTGTGGTGGCAGCTGGCACCTGTTGTCCTTTGACCTTCAGCAACCCCACAACAAGAAGGGTCCTTTGAGAGACCGGGCAAGGTAGACAGCTGTTTCGTTTCCTCCGTCTCCAAGGCAGCTACACCAAAAGCCCACTTGTAACCTTTTGGGTCCTTGAAATACCCTCTCCTGAGGTAGTCTATGCCAAGGATGCACGGAGCCTCTGGGCCAGTCACAATGGGGCGCTTCTGCCACTCATTGCCAGTTAGGCTCACTTCGGCCTCCAATACAGTTAGCTCTTGGGATCCCCCTGTCACTCCAGCAATGCTGATGGGTTCTGCCCCTATATAGTTTGATGGCATTAGGGTGCACTGTGCGCCGGTGTCCACTAAAGCTTTATACTCCTGTGGGTCGGACGTGCCAGGCCATTGGATCCACACAGTCCAGTAAGCCCGGTTATCCCTTTCCTCCACCCGGCTGGAGGCAGGGCCTCTCTAGTCCTGATCATGGCAGTCACAACTCACTTCCTGTAAATGTGAATCAGGAGTCCCTCTATTACACTTAGAAATAAAATCTGCGCTTCTACTCCTCTGTCTGGGGATTTGCTCGCTGGAAACTGGAGCAGAAGCTTTCCTGGAAGAGCCTCCCTGAGTGACTGTTCTTCCTTGCAGTTCATGTACTCGTGCCTCTAGGGTCGAAGTAGGCTTGCCATCCCACCTCATCATGTCCTCTCCGTGGTCACGCAGGTAGAACCATAGGGTGGCCCGTGGTGTGTATCCCCTTCTTTGAGCCAAAGGACGCTTATTCCTAACAGCTGAGACACTACTCTGTCGAGGTGGGGAGTAGGACAGATCTTCTTTGAGTTGCTGGACCTCTTGGGATAGTTTCTCCACAGCAGAGACTAGCGAGGAAGAGATATTTGTGTTGTAATTCCGGAGTCTATCAATCACCTCTGCCACCGTTGGTGTCTTGTCATCTTTCCAGGACATCACTGCCAATGAGTTTGCATGCGAAGATGGTGCGCTCCGTACAAACTTCCGCCACATGGGTCGTGTGCACTCGGCTTCATCTGGATCTTTGGATGACTCTTGATTGTCCAGGTCACCATAAATCACCTCAAGCACAGCCAATTCCCTTAGACACAGGATGCCTTTCTTGATGGTTGTCCATTTTCCTGGGCAATATGTAACGTCTTCTTTAAAGGGATACCTTTCCTTCAATCCAGACAGGAGTCGCCTCCAGAGGCTGAGGGCTTGTGGTTTTTTTCCAATTGCTTTGTCAACGCCCCCTTCCCCAGAAAGGGATCCCAGTTGTTTGGCTTCTTTTCCCTCTAATTCCAGGCTACTGGCCCCATTATCCCAGCATCGGAGCAGCCAGGTGACAATGTGCTCACCTGAACGACAGCTGAAATCTTTCCGCATATCTTGCAACTCACTCAAGGACAGGGATCGGATCGGGTGGTCTCTATTTCAAGCGTTTGCTGATATGGCTCCACTGGCAAGAGTCTTTCTGAGTTGTGCAGTCTCAGCACAAACAGGACCAGTCCCCAAGTATTAGGTCCTTTGAGTCCTGAAATGTTTTGTAAAGATTTACATGAGATACCATTTTTATTGTTTTAGAACTACAATTTCAGAGTGTTTTTCCCAGAAAAGAAGAAATTTAAAATTTTCTTAAGAATGAAAGTTTAGATTTCTTTTCAGTTATAATAATATTTTTTAAATGAAAGGATTAGCCCTATCTACAGTGCTAAGGGTGCAGGAATAGTGGAAATCAGACAAGTCACATTTAAAGCCAGTTCAGGCAATTTGTGAAACAGAAATCTGCTTATGTTGAGGTATAGGTCTATGTTTATCCTTTCATGTTTTTACTGCTCTTGATATGAAAAATCTGTTGCAAAATCTCCAAACATAGAAATAAAAAAAGTTTTGTTAAGATTTACGATATACATAATATGCAACTCAACAGTAAAGTGGGAAAAAAATATGTGTAACTCCTTTCAAATTTATTCTTTTTTTCTTTATTCTTTTGAAGACAAACAACATGACATTGAAATCCCTTCTCCAATGCAGAAAGAAAAAGAGAAAAAGAAGAGGCCAATGTCCCAGATCAGTGGAGTAAAAAGCTGATGCACAGCTCCAGCTTGACTAATTCCATTATCCCCAGATTTGGAGTTAAAACAGACCAAGAAGATGTTCTTGTCAAGGTAGAGAATATTTAAATCCTTGAATTAAAATGGAGGGTGGACTTGTCAGTATTATTCCATCCTCTGCTTATAACCATCAATTTCAAGCTGTATCACCAAAGGCTGGTCTCTAAATAATATAAATCCAGTGAAATGGAAGAATAACAAATAAAATCAGAATCAGGCCATGAGGGTTAATTTCTGCATGAACAGGATTTCAGCAGGAATGTTTGCTGTCTGGAGATGGAATGTAAATCAACATTTGTATATGCATTAATAAAGCTGCTTATTCATAAATAATATCTGAGGAATTAATAGTAGACATACCATATACTATCAGAGGAATGAGAATATATAGCAGCCCTATGTCTTTTTGAAAATGCACAACTGTATATAGCATTAGAGCTAGCCCTGCAAGTCCTGTCTTAGGCTGTATCGTTTTATGTACATCAGTTGTGTTTTTGTTTTTAGTGACATTTCCTGTGATTTTCACACCATCAGCTGGTTGGCAATAATATAAAACTGACATAAAGTGATTATTCATTCAATTTTTGCATTTTGAAATATGTCTATCCTTACGTTTCCAGGAATCTCCCCCTTTATTTGAAGAGACTGTTTCTGAGAACCAGGGAGACAGCAGCAGAACCACAGAATCTCTCTCTGGAGGTTTCTTCCTCACTGAATTCTGCTGTCACTGAGCAGTGAGATAGCAAAGTGTGTCAGTTCAGTTCTTCAAGATACTGTAGCATTTTTCCCCCTGGAGCAATCCACTTAAAAGAGGCACTCTTTCCTGCTTAGTGAATTAAATTCTAGAAAGTTGGTAGCTGCAAATTCAAATATTGCAAGATTAGGAGCAGCAGCTTTCCCCCTTTCAGAGTTTAGCGTATAATTTTCACAGTGGCAAGGTCTGAATCTTCTTGAGTCTGCTGTTTGTAGCTGTTTCAATCAAACACCGCTGGAATGTGTGTGTTAGGTTTCAACATGTCTGTTGCTTGATTCTGTTCTAGGAACTAGAAGATGTGAACAAATGGGGCCTTCAGGTTTTCAGAGTAGCAGAATAATCTGGAAACAGACCTTTGACAGTCATCATGCACACCATTTTTCAGGCAAGTAGCAGTAGCCATACTGGTTTTTTGCTTGTCTTAGAGATTTTTCTGTGCTTTGTCATCTTAATTGTTTTTCTTTTCCTTTTCTAGGAACAGGACTTGTTAAAAACATTTAAAATTCCAGTAGACACTTTAATAACTTACTTGATGACCCTAGAAGACCATTACCATGCAGATGTGGCATATCACAATAACATACATGCTGCAGATGTTGTTCAGTCAACCCATGTCCTGCTATCAGCCCCAGCACTAGAGGTAAACTATGCTAAGGTGGGAAAGAGGCAGACATGAGAGAACAGGATATACTAAGACTCTTCTAAACTAAATGTTAAAAGATCTTAGTTTCTGCAGTATTTTTTAAAAGAAATCTTGACATTTCTTTCATGAATTGTGCTCTTTTAAAGATATTTTGTGAGGATCAAAGTTTATTTACATGTAAATATGCAGAAAATGTCATGTCTTTTTCTCTTAAATCATGGGTTTTTACTTGCAGATTTGTGCTGTCATTGTAATACAACGCATAACTTGTTTCCACCATCTCATTATTAATACTACATCCTGTTCTGTCATTATTTCCCATATAGGACTTTCACCATAGTTAGTGGAATTGCTTACAAAAGATAGTGATAAAATGGGATTCCCTCAATAGGGCCATGTGTTGGTTATTTTTTCCCTTGTTCATATTCATTCTCATCCTGAAAGGCTACTTTTGTGTTTGTTTCTCAGGCAGAGTGGAACATGTACTAAATTTTCACTGGAGTATCTAATTTATTTATAAATATTTCAAAATTATTTGGAAAACAATAGCATTTCATATGTTCTTTTCTGAGGAATTCTCTTGTTGAAAGTGATTAAATCTCTGATGTGAAAGGAAATGAAAGAAAGATAGAGATTGCTTTCCCCTTTTTAAGCACAATTCAGCCCTTAGTTTAGCAAGCATTGACATATCCCCGTAAATTGTTGGAAAAAGCAGATAAAGCAAGTAACTGAAATTTTAGTAGTTCAGAAGGCTATGCCCTCATTTTCAAGGGGGGCCCTGCATTTTTAGTATTTTTCATAATGACCAGTCTTTCATGTTACTGAATGCTTCTGCTTTACCTTCTGCTTAACAAGAGGGTTATAAGTGGACCTTAAGACTGTTGGCAGGTCTTGATCCTCAAAGACTAAGGAATTCTCTTGGGAAAGATTTTCTTTATCTCAAGAAGATCAGATTATGTTCTTCAATCACCACTAGCTTCACCAAATAGCTGTCAGTAACATTTTGGGTTTGTTTTTTTCCAGATCAACTGTTTTCCATGGCCTTGTTCTCAGCTGAGCTTTAGCCAGTAAAACAGCAATATCTGCCTGGTGCCACAGCTGACCTACACACTTCTGAGCAGTTCTTGATTAGTTATGAAAGCAATTATATAACATGGGTGTTTGTTGCAACAGGGGACTGGACTCAGTGACGCGCCAGGTCCCTTGCAATTCTCTGTTCCTATTTTCCTAATAATCTCATACAGAAGAAAAATCAGTAAATTTTAAGATGCCTTGTAGCCTGTCACCCTTTCCTTTAGCATCATTTAGGAGATGTGCATCTTTCAAATACAGGACAATGTGTTCATTGTGTAATGTAGACATGTCAGATGTAACATGATACCATGATACGTAGGAATCAGACTGAAATTTTTACCTTCAATTTGTGCTGTAGGTTAGAAGCCTAAATCTGTACTTAATGATCTAATAAAAGTGGATTTATTTACAGACTGAAGCTGAAAAAAACTTTTAGTTGTTACTGAATTTATTGATGGTGTCATTGTGAAGTAAGGATAGTTTTAGTTTGATGGCCAAACTTGAAATATTTATTAAATTCTATGTAATTGACAATTTTACAAAAGGTTATGATAGTCTATGTGTAAAATCTCTTAAGATCCCTGATATATTCCAAATGTGTTTTGCTTGTTCAATTCTAGATTCAAAATAGAGTCCTTCTTATTGAAAACATTTTTCATTGATTAGTGATTGTCATTTCTGTTTCATGATTTTCTAGGCAGTGTTTACTGATTTGGAGATTCTTGCAGCAATTTTTGCCAGTGCAATACATGATGTAGATCATCCTGGGGTTTCAAACCAGTTTCTTATCAGCACAAGTAAGCTTGATGTTCAGTGTTTTTCTCAAAAATTTGCTGCAAGATCTGCACATAGCACCTGAAAAATACACAGTTCATTATTTGTTTGCTTTTATCTGTACCTTTTCTCAGTAAATGGATAGGTGTTTGTATTTTTAACTGAATATCATTTTGCATTGCTTGTAATTTTAGAAATAATATACATAGTACCCTCTAGCAAAAATTACTAAGACATGAACTATAATCCTAGTATTGTTTCCATGTGCTGGATGTGGTCTCTTTTCTGGAAGTTAGTTGGTTTACATTAAATAAATAAAGTTGTAGGAGAAAAATGATGGAAGATTAAATAAAATATCAAAAAAAAGGAAGACAACAGTTTCTGTGTTTATATTGGAAGCATATGGTATGACCAAGGATAGCCATACATTTTTAAGAAATTTAGAAAACAATTTTATTTTTAGCAGACTGGCAGGCCCATCTCTGTCTCTCCCTGGCTGCTGTACTTGTTTTCTGATCTCTGCATACTCATGCCTCTAGGACTGAATTTTTTTCAGCCTGTCCCTGCAGGCTATGGCAAACCTCTTCTCTTTTTTTTGTGAGTCTCTTGCTGGCACTCCATGTGTGGAGGAAAAAGCCCTAATGAAATGAGACCCTAATGCCATCTCTGAAGTTGAAACCAGGGTACCTTTTCTGCATTCCTCAAGGCTGTTCTCTGCAGCATTGCATGAACCACTTCCCCCTCTTTAATCTTTGTCGTGGTTCAGCCTCAGCTGGCAACTGAACACCACGCAGCCGCTCGCTCACCTCCCCCCCCACCCCTGTGGGATGGGGAAGAGAATCGGACGAGCAAAAGAACTTGTGGGTTGAGATAAGCACAGTTTAATAACTACAATAGAATGATGATGATAAATGATTATGATAATAATGACAGTAATGTTAATATAATAAAAGGGAAAAGGAAGGAAAGGGAAAACAGGGAACAAAAACGCAGAAACACGAACGATACAACCGCTCACCACCCGCCGACCGACTGACGCTGCCCGTCCCCGAGCCGCGATTGCTCCCTCCCTCCCCCGGCCAGCCCCTCCCAGGTAGCATACTGGGCATGACGTTACATGATATGGAATATCCCTTTAGTCAGTTTGAATCCACTCTCTTAGCTGTGCCCCCTCCCCTCCCGGCTTCTTGTGCACCCAGCAGAGCATGGGAGGCTAGACATGTCCTTGACTAGTATAAGCGCTGCCCAGCAACAGCCTAAACATCTGTGTGTTATCTCAACAGGTTTTTTTCCATGCTAATTCCAAAGCACAGCACTATACCAGCTAGAGTGAAGAAAATTAACTCTATCCCAGCTGAAACCATGACAGTATCCACCCCTTATTCCATATCATTGACATCATGCTCAGGTCCCATACTATTCAGTAGAACTTCAATAATCCTTATCCATCTTCTCATCCTTTAACAATATATGTATATATATATATATACAGATTTTCATTTATCATTCCACTAGTTTATGGAACACCCCCGTAGAATGCCTGTGAAATGTCCATTGAGTTCATTTAGTCCATGACTTTGGATTTCATCTCTTGTAAGGGTCCTTCAGAGAGGCGGTGTGCGTGGGGTCAGATTGTTGCATGTCAGTCCTTGTTCCATCACCGCTGCACTGGTAGTTCTTGTTCTCTCACTGCTGCACTTGCTCGGTTCCATTGAAAGTTCATTTGCTATTATTATTAATTGGGAGATTCCCACCATGATAACATTCCACTGATGCAACCATAGTAGTGATGACATACAACATCATATTACAATTAACAGCATATTATTCAGTTCATTGGCTGTTTTCACCCAAAATTAAATCCCCCTGGGGTACACACCGAACTCCTCCATCCTCCCGCATCACCCACCAAGTGCACCCAGGTCCTTGAGCAAACGCAATCCCACGAGTGGGCTTGCCTCTGCTGGAAGCAGGAATAACCCAGACTGTCTTGCCCAGCATATTTTTTATGTGCACTACAGGGACTCTATCCCCTTCCACAGTACGTAAGGATTCTGACTGGGCAGGGCCAGCTCGCCTGGCAGATCCCCTTGTGTTGACTAACCAGGTGGCTTTTGCTAAATGTGTATCCCAGTGTTTAAATGTTCCAACCCCCATTGCTCTCAGTGTCATCTTTAATAGTCCATTGTATCTTTCGATTTTCCCAGAGGCTGGTGCGTGATAGGGGATGTGATACACCCACTCAATGCCATGCTCTTTGGCCCAGGTGTCTATAAGGTTATTTCGGAAATGAGTCCCATTATCTGACTCAATTCTCTCTGGGGTGCCATGTCGCCACAGGACTTGTTTTTCGAGACCCAGGATAGTGTTCCGGGCAGTGGCGTGGGGGACAGGATATGTTTCCAGCCAGCCGGTGGTTGCTTCTACCATGGTGAGAACATGGCGCTTGCCTTGGCGGGTCTGTGGGAGTGTGATATAGTCAATTTGCCAGGCCTCCCCATATTTAGATTTCAGCCATCGTCCCCCATACCACAGAGGCTTTACCCGCTTCGCTTGCTTGATTGCAGCACATGTTTCACATTCGTGGATAACCTGCGCAATAACGTCCATGGTCAAGTCCACCCCTCGATCACGAGCCCACCTGTATGTGGCATCTCTCCCTTGATGGCCTGAGGTGTCATGGGCCCACCGAGCTAGAAATAGTTCACCCTTATGTTGCCAGTCCAGATCCACCTCAGCCACTTCAATCTTGGCAGCCTGATCTACCTGCTGGTTGTTTCGATGTTCTTCAGTGGCCCGACTCTTGGGGACGTGAGCATCCACATGCCATACCTTTACAACCAGGTTCTCTACCCGGGCAGCAATATCTTGCCACAGTGCAGCAGCCCAGATGGGTTTGCCTCTGCGCTGCCAGTTGCTTTGCTTCCACTGCTGTAGCCAGCCCCACAGGGCATTTGCCACCATCCAGGAGTCAGTATAGAGATAGAGCACTGGCCACTTTTCCCGTTCAGCGATGTCTAATGCCAGCTGGATGGCCTTTACTTCTGCAAACTGGCTCGATTCACCTTCTCCTTCAGCAGTTTCTGCTACTTGTCGTGTAGGACTCCATACAGCAGCCTTCCATCTCCGGTGCTTTCCCACAAGGCGACAGGACCCATCAGTGAACAGGGCATATTGCTTCTCATCTTCTGGCAGTGTGTTATACAGTGGGGCTTCTTCAGCACGTGTCACCTCCTCCTCTGGTGATATTCCAAAGTCTTTGCCTTCTGGCCAGTCCATAATCACTTCCAAGATTCCTGGGCGACTGGGGTTTCCTACTCGAGCCCGCTGGGTGATCAGTGCAACCCATTTACTCCACGTAGCATCAGTTGCATGGTGTGTAGAGGGGATGTTTCCTTTGAACATCCAGCCCAGCACTGGCAGTCGGGGTGCCAGGAGCAGCTGTGCCTCAGTACCAACCACTTCTGAAGCAGCTCAAACCCCTTCATATGCTGCCAATATCTCTTTTTCAGTTGGGGTATAGCGGGCTTCGGACCCTCTGTATCCCTGACTCCAAAACCCTAGGGGTCGACCTTGGGTCTCCCCTGGTGCTTTCTGCCAGAGGCTCCAGGTAGGGCCATTCTCCCCGGCTGCGGTGTAGAGCACATTTTTTACATCTTGTCCTCCCGGACTGGCCCAAGAGCTACTGCATGAACTATTTCCCGTTTAATCTGTTCAAAGGCTTGTTGTTGTTCAGGGCCCCATTTGAAATCATTCTTCTTCCGGGTCACTTGATAGAGAGGGCTTACGATCAGGCTGTAGTGTGGAATATGCATTCTCCAAAAACCCACAACGCCCAAAAAAGCTTGTGTTTCCTTTTTGCTGGTTGGTGGAGACATGGCTGTTATTTTGTTGATCACATCCATGGGGATCTGACGACGACCATCTTGCCATTTTATTCCCAAGAACTGGATTTCTCGTGCAGGTCCCTTAACTTTACTTTGTTTTATGGCGAAACCAGCTTTCAGGAGGATTTGAACTATTTTCTTCCCTTTCTCAAAAACTTCTTCTGCTGTATTGCCCCACACGATGATGTCATCAATGTATTGTAGGTGTTCGGGAGCTCCACCTTGTTCCAAAGCATTATGGATCAGTCCATGGCAAATGGTAGGACTGTGTTTCCACCCCTGGGGCAGTCGATTCCAGGTGTACTGGACCCCCCTCCAAGTAAAAGCGAACTGTGGCCTGCACTCTGCTGCCAGAGGGATTGAGAAGAATGCATTAGCTATATCAATTGTGGCATACCACTTGGCTGCCTTGGACTCCAGTTCATATTGAAGTTGTAGTATGTCTGGCACAGCAGCACTCAATGGTGGAGTGACTTCATTCAGGCCACGATAGTCTACTGTTAGCCTCCACTCTCATTAGACTTCCGCACTGGCCATATTGGACTGTTAAAGGGTGAGTGGGTCTTACTGATGACTCCTTGGCTCCTCAGTTGGTGAATGAGTTTATGGATGGGGATCAGAGAGTCTCTGTTGGTGCGATATTGCCGTCGGTGCACTGTTGTGGTGGCGATCGGCACCTGTTGTTCTTTGACCTTCAGCAACCCCACAACAGAAGGGTCCTTCGAGAGGCCAGGCAAGGTAGACAGCTGTTTCGTTTCCTCCGTCTCCAAGGCAGCTACACCAAAAGCCCACTTGTAACCTTTTGGGTCCTTGAAATACCCTCTCCTGAGATAGTCTATGCCAAGGATGCACGGAGCCTCTGGGCCAGTCACAATGGGGTGCTTCTGCCACTCATTGCCAGTTAGGCTCACTTCGGCCTCCAATACAGTTAGCTCTTGGGATCCCCCTGTCACTCCAGCAATGCTGATGGGTTCTGCCCCTATATAGTTTGATGGCATTAGGGTGCACTGTGCACCAGTGTCCACTAAAGCTCTATATTCCTGTGGGTCAGATGTGCCAGGCCATCGGATCCACACAGTCCAGTAAACCCGGTTATCCCTTTCCTCCACCTGGCTGGAGGCAGGGCCCCCCTAGTCCTGATCATAGTATTCATCACTCACTTCCGGTAGATATGAATCACGGGTGTCTCTGTTAAGATCAGTCAGGCCATCAGCACTTCTGCTCCTCTGTCTGGAGAATTGATTGCGGGAAACTGGGGCAGCAGCTCTCCTGGAGAAACTCCCCTGAGTAATTGTTCTCCCTTGCAGCTCACGTACCCGCGCCTCTAAGGCTGAGGTAGGTTTTCCATCCCACTTCTTCATGTCCTCTCCGTGATCACACAGGTAAAACCATAGGGTGCCCCGTCGTGTGTATCCCTTCTCTTGAGCCAAGGGACGATTACTCCTAATGGCTGAGATACTGGTCCGTACTGGTGGGGAGTAGGACATATCTTCTTTGAGTTGTTGGACCTCTCGGGACAGTTTCTCAACAGCAGAGACGAGCGAGGAAGAGAGATTCGCTTCATATTCCCGGAGTCTATCAATCAACTCAGCCACCGTTGGTGTCTCGTCATCTTTCCAGGACATCACTGCCAATGAGTTTGCATACGAGGATGGTGCGCTCCGTACAAACTTCCGCCACATGGGTCGTGTGCACTCCGCTTCATCTGGATCTTTGGAGGACCGTTGATCGTCCAGGTCACCATAAACCACCTCAAGCACGGCTAATTCCCTTAGATGCTGAACGCCTTTCTCTATGGTTGTCCATTTTCCTAGGCGAAATACAATATCTTCCTTGAAGGGATACCTCTCTCTCACCGCGGCCAGGAGCCGCCTCCAGAGGCTGAGGGCTTGTGTTCCTTTTCCAATTGCTTTATCAATGCCCCCTTCCCTAGAGAGGGATCCCAGTTGTTTGGCTTCCTTCCCCTCTAATTCCAAACTACTGGCCCCATTATCCCAGCATCGGAGCAGCCAGGTGATAACGTGCTCACCTGAATGACGCCCGAAATCTTTCCGTATATCCCGCAACTCACTCAAGGATAGAGATCGGGTAGTTTCCGTTTCTTGTACACATGGTTCCTCCTCCTCCTCCTCTTCTCGTGATGGCCCTGGTTCATCGTAATCTCTTTCTAAACGAGTTGACTTTCTCTTCCATGATTTCTTCTTGCGTATAGGGGCGACTGATACTGGCACAGGTTGGTCCTCTGGTTCAGCTGCACCGCTTGGCACTGGGGTTTGAGTAGCTGCAGTGCCTGTCGTGGGGGTTTGAGTGGCCGCCATGCTCATCACCAGGGTTGGAGCAGCTGCAGTATCTGTCGCGACGGGTTGGGTGGCCGCAGTGCTTGTCACCGGGGTTGGAGTAGCTGCATTCTCTGTCACGGCAGGTTGGGTGGCCGCCGTGCTCATCACCAGGGTTGGAGCAGCTGCATTCTCTGTCACGGCGGGTTGGGTGGCCGCCGTGCTCATCACCAGGGTTGGAGTAGCTGCAGTCTCTGTCGCAGCGGGTTGGGTGGCCGCAGTGCTTGTCACTGGGGTTGGAGTAGCTGCCGTCTCTGTCGCGGCGGGTTGGGTGGCCGCAGTGTTTGTCACCGGGGTTGGAGTAACTGCAGTCTCTGTCGCGGCGGGTTGGGTGGCCGCAGTGCTTGTCGCTGGGGTTGGAGTAGCTGCAGTGTCTGTCGTGAGGGTTTGGGTGGCCGCAGTGCTTGTCACAGGGGTCGGAGTAGTTCCCTTCTCTTTCCCTTGGGGGTACTGAATAGTGTTAAATAGGGCTCGATAGGCATAAGCCAGACCCCAGCACATGGCAGTGATCTGTATCTCTCTGGAATTGCCAGGGTGACAACATATTTCCTCCAAATGTTCTACTAATTTTTCAGGATTCTGCACTTGTTCAGGGGTGAAGTCCCACACCACAGGGGGTGCCCACCGCCTTAGGCATTTGCCCATACTTTCCCACATACCCTGCCACGCATAGCTATCGAGCCTTGGGACAGATCTCTGGATTATATTCTTAACTCGCTTACTAACCTTAGACAGATCTGATACCACCTGCCAAAGCAATATCAACAGATGTATCTTAACTACCCAAGGATGTTCAAGATACTGAAAAGTTGTTGTAATGAGGGAGGAGACATTACATAAGATATTAGCTACGGTGCCATTCTGCATTTCCTCCATAAAAAACTCCTCAGAGGAGGAGGTATAATTGCTAATTGCCTCCATGAGGTGGTAGCTGTAGTACAGTAACGGCTTCCATGCAAAACCTAAATAACTGATAACAGTCAAGGCCAGTGTTTTAATAACAAGTCTCCTAGGCAAAATATCTCTAATCACTGCAGAGCACAGCCAACTGACAGAACCAACAGCAAGTTTTAACATGTACTTTACAATCAGCATGGTAAAGACTGGACAAACTAATACTGCGAGCAGATGAATCAATGCTGTGACCAGCAACTGTTATTATCTCAAACCCTTCTCGCCCCACGTTGGGCGCCAAAAATAGACTGTCGTGGTTCAGCCTCAGCTGGCAACTGAACACCACGCAGCCGCTCGCTCACCTCCCCCCCCACCCCTGTGGGATGGGGAAGAGAATCGGACGAGCAAAAGAACTTGTGGGTTGAGATAAGCACAGTTTAATAACTACAATAGAATGATGATGATAAATGATTATGATAATAATGACAGTAATGTTAATATAATAAAAGGGAAAAGGAAGGAAAGGGAAAACAGGGAACAAAAACGCAGAAACACGAACGATACAACCGCTCACCACCCGCCGACCGACCGACGCTGCCCGTCCCCGAGCCGCGATTGCTCCCTCCCTCCCCTGGCCAGCCCCTCCCAGGTAGCATACTGGGCATGACGTTACATGATATGGAATATCCCTTTGGTCAGTTTGAATCCACTCTCTTAGCTGTGCCCCCTCCCCTCCCGGCTTCTTGTGCACCCAGCAGAGCATGGGAGGCTAGATAGGTCCTTGACTAGTATAAGCGCTGCCCAGCAACAGCCTAAACATCTGTGTGTTATCTCAACAGGTTTTTTTCCATGCTAATTCCAAAGCACAGCACTATACCAGCTAGAGTGAAGAAAATTAACTCTATCCCAGCTGAAACCATGACAATCTTCTACTAAAAGAAAAAACACTGTTAGCTTTGTTGAACCTGATCATGACACATTTACTGAATGGCTTGTTGCCCCAATGTAACCTGCTTTGATTTCAGTGATGTATGTTACTATTATAAGTGGGTAGCAGATTGTAAGTCAGTGCAAGTTCTGTCATATGATGTTATTTCTTTTGCCATCTGACGACTTCTCCTTTTACAATAACTGACCCAGAAGTACAAAAGTTGAAATAATACTAAGAATCCAAGTACATAAGAAGAAAAAGCTACAAAAATGGAAACATACCTAGGGTTGCATATTTGACCCATCTGGTTGCACATTTATAGATGCTGTCATTCCTGCACTTGGGTGAATTTATTGCACTGGTGATAAAATAATATGACCCCACATCAGCAGTATAGTTTGAAGAAGGAAGGTCCCATTCTTAGTCATTGCTGCTGTATGTTCAAATAAGACCTCCACTTCGGTATAGCCTGCATCTAATTTTTTTTGCCTTAATGGCCTGAGGACCACCCATAGTGAAATTTAATCTGATGACTCATCTGCAAGGAGGAATATTGGGACTGACTCTAGATTTCTGGTGCTGTATTAGTAACCAGTACAGTTCAGCAGTGTGGTATAGGAAGAGGACGAATCAAGCTTTGTGCACAAAACAGTGTGTAATACCCAAATTCTTAAGAGCAGGCATATGTAAGTAAGGTTTTTATTTGTTTGTTTAATCAGAAAATGAATAGCAGGATATATTGGTGGCTCTGAGGTGCTATGGGGAAACCACTGAGTTGTTCACGTTTAAGCAGAATGACTGGCTAGTTGAAGGGACCAGTAGTGACACATAAAGCTTTTGCTTTTAGGCAGACAGCTGAAATTCAGCTAAGTTTGGAGTGATTATTATGCTGCTTATTTAGTGGCTTAGAAGAAATATCTTGTTCTTCTCAATTTAGCTTTTGATAGAGAACCAGCACACATGTCAATCAAC
Source organism: Phalacrocorax carbo (assembly GCF_963921805.1). Taxonomy (NCBI): domain Eukaryota; kingdom Metazoa; phylum Chordata; class Aves; order Suliformes; family Phalacrocoracidae; genus Phalacrocorax; species Phalacrocorax carbo. The sequence continues at coordinate 1,259,515 of NW_026990255.1, read as the reverse complement.
TAACATCACTAATTGGAACTACTGTTGCCAAGCTGAAAAGAGACAAAGGGATTTTATCCCTTCTGAGTTATGTGTACAAAGAAGAAACTGTAGGGACAGAGACAAAGACCATCTAATTTAGATTTATTTAGCTACCTAATACCCATCATTTTCAATGAGAGCTTAAGAATCAATGCTCACGTGACTTGTACAAAAGTCACATGTGAAGTCTCTTGAATCCCAGATTTTCCTAACCCCTAGATCATTTGCTTCCATCTAGTTTTATGTTTTCCAATGAACCTTACAATGTATTAACATTTCACTAAGAAATATAAGAATACATTTTTAAAAGCATAAGAGACTTATAGTTACTTAAAGTATGTACATATTTGCCATATTTCAGCTTATTCTTTATAATTACTCATGTGTTATTTCTGAATATTGTATCCCTATTTCAGGTTTGTTTATTTCTGTCTATTTACACAGTTGTCTAAAAATCTGATCCCTCTTCAATGCTATTAAAGAACAAACAAATATGGATTGTGTTAGCATCAGAGGAGATGCTTATTTGATCATTGTACCTCTGTCCTTCCAGACAAATACTCTTGAAGCTTATAATGTGTTACAGAGATTACCAAGGGGGAACTTTCTTCCATTTCCATCTCCATTACAAAGTTGAGCGCATTTTAGCTCTGTCTGTAGATCCAGCCCTTCCAAAGTAGTTTGGCAATGTTGAGTGTTTTGCAGTTGGGGTTCATCAGAAGGCTGTTTGAAAGGAAAATAAACTAGTGCCTATTGTCTTTGTAAAAAAAATAAGTAGAAACGTAGAATCATATACTCATAGGATGGTATAGTGGCAAGCTTTATAAATGTTCTGTGAAAGATGAAAGAGAGATTATTTGACAAACTTGCTTTCTTTTTCTTTATGTTATTATGGTTTTGCTGCCATTAGGATAAGGAAAGGTAGAGGAAGGGTTTCCTGATTCACAAGATTGGTGTATTCAAGACAGGAGAGGAAAACAGCAGGAGAATGCATAATGAGGCTAATGAAATCTGAAGAACAGGGCTTTTATAGGCACCCCATTGAGCTAGAGGGATTTTAAAACAAAGCTGCTGTAAAAGAAGATAAAGAGGACAAAGAATAGAATAGACTTACATATGGTTAGATTTAGGATAGAACAGCTGTAATAATTAGAAATTAATATCAGCACATGGCAAGTGTGACTGCATAAAAAGTATTCATTTTTGACGACAGATTTATTTGCAAGCTGTGTCTTAAAATATATGCAAGCTGATTGTGCAGTATGCCCAGGTAGAAACTGAAGCTGTACAGAAAATTGTAACTGCTTTTATTTGTCAAAGCTGGCTCTTCAGTGGGCCTAAGCAGACAAATGCAGACCTTGTGTGTGTGCCTTAGTATAGTCATTGCTAGGAAGGTGTATATTATTCTCACAGCCATATGGAGTGACTGAGTTAAGAATACTTTTGTTAAAGAAGGCAGCATTACAGCATAAGGCATTGATCGCGCTCAAGTATGAGGCGGTAGGCAAGGCCACTGCTTGCATTTTCAAGCCACATGACCTTCCAAGAAAAAGACCAGAAGCATAACTGTTACCATCCAACCAGCCTCATCTCAAAACCTTCTATTGTCATGGACTAATGACTGCTAGGCCTAATTGGCTAGGCATCTGAATGCCTTAGCTAACTGCAGAAGGACATGGTTTGAAAACTAAGATGTGTGCTCTCTGTCTGACCTGCAATAAAGCCTCAGCTGTGTATTCCCAGGTCTGAGTACTAGATAGGTGCAACTTGACTTAAACAGTTGAATTTTAGTACTGATGGGAGGGAGGGATGAGAAGAGAAAACATCAGTGTGTGTTTTAGTTTAGGTGTGTTTATGCATATATTTTCCATGTTACCTCATGCAGATATGAAAATGTATTCTGAAAAATACCTTACTTGTATTTTTTCTAACTTGCCACTCCAGGTATGTGTACACGCTTCACTGCAGAGCTGTTTTTTATTTTCCTCAGCATACTTTGCCTTGATTTGTTAAATTAATTTTGTAACTTTTAATAGTGTGTGAACTACAGCAACTCTGTTTCTAAAAGTTCATCTGCAAATCTTGTTATGAATGTAACTAATTTGAATATCATAAGGGATTTGGTAGAAGCATGGGCTTTATTAATGTTCTGCCCTGTGACTTATTGCAGATTCTGAACTCGCCTTGATGTACAATGACTCATCAGTACTGGAGAATCATCACTTAGCTGTGGGCTTCAAGCTGCTGCAGGAAGAAAATTGTGACATTTTCCAGAATTTGACCAAAAAACAGAGGCAATCATTGAGGAAAATAGTCATTGACATTGTGAGTTCTGCTTGACAGTCCCTCTTCCATAGTGCTAGCAAATTGAATAATAAAGCACAGAAATGTTTTATGATAAATTACATGTCATCAGACCCATAACCAATGAAGTAAAAGTTTGAAGTTTTATTGTGTACTTTCCCAAAAAGAATAGTGGGTTCTTTTCAGTTTCAATATCCATCTATACATTTTTGGAAAGTATGCAATCCTCCTTCAAGCTGTTTTCATACTGACGTGTATGTCATTTCACCAACACAGTTAGAAATTTGCTACTGATTTGATGATGAGGTTAGGCTAATCAGATCTTTCTGAACAATTATTTTGTTGTATTCTTAAACTAATCAAAAAGAAAACTTATTATTTTGGACACTGATGACATACAGGACTCAGACTTTTATAATGTATTCAGATACAGAAGTTATAGGCTCCTCCAGAACTGTTTATTTCTGTGTTCAAAGATTGTTTTAAAATCGGTACACTAATTTACATAGTAGCCTTTTATTCATTTGTTTCTTTCAAGGTACTTGCAAAAGACATGTCTAAGCATATGAATCTATTGGCTGATTTAAAAACTATGGTTGAAACCAAAAAAGTGACAAGTTCTGATGTCCTACTTCTTGATAACTATTCAGACAGAATTCAGGTAAGAAAATTCATCCACAATGGTCACTTGTATTGACTTACAGCCTTAATAGCATTGGCCTGCCCATTTTCCAGTATGGGTTAGATCAGCTTTCCATTCTCACACCATGACTCACTCCCTTCCCTCTTCTCTGTAATGTTTCCTAACTGTGACATATTCTGTTAGGTACTGAGTGACTCTCTGAGAGATTAATGGGGTGGTAAAGTACTTCTGGACTGAATGCAGCTTTAGCCTTCCCTTCAAATTGTCAGCACCTGATTGGTCTTTCTGTCAAACATTTTCTGTCTCTTATACATGCAGAAGCAAGGTAATTCATGGCTATTACTGCAAGTGTGAAAAACACCAAGCACAAGTTTTTGCTGTTTAGAATAAATCTTGCGCTGTGTGTATTTTCAAGATTCTGTTTCATAGCCACCAAAAGTGTAAGTTGAAAAGGAGCTGTTTTTCTCCAGTGTAATAACACCGCAGTTGTTTAATCTATTTTAGGTTCTTCAGAATATGGTGCACTATGCAGATCTAAGCAATCCAACCAAGTCACTCCATCTCTACCATCAGTGGACAGACATAATAATGGAGGAATTTTTCCATCAAGGAGATTGGGAAAGAGAGGGGAATGGAGATAAGTCCCATGTGTGATAAGCACAATGCATCTGTAGAAAAATCACAGGTAATTGATTTGAGTAGGCAGTTAAATAAAACAGTATGACATTTTAACAGCAAAGGGTGGTCCATAGCCATTCTTTGTTTTGATGAATTTCCAAATGCACTATTTCCTTTATTTCCTCCTAGTTAATTAATTCAGCTCCTGAGTAGTAGTGAGGGGAGCTGAGATTCTTACTGTGAAAACATAGCACATGGCAGTGTGTTTGCTGAAGGGATTCCAACACTGTAGTGATCTGCAATGAAGCACATGCTTCACAAGAGAGTATTGTATAGCTGCTCATTAGGGTTTCCTTCAGAAGCAGAATTAAATATAAAGCAGCTGTTTGGCTCACTAGATGCTTTGGAGTTTTTTTGGAATGAATAGTTGATTTGAAAACAAATCCTTACAAGTCCTTATCCAATATCCTGAATTAGACTTTTGAAAGGTAAAAGACCCTATTTACAACATAGAACAGCATGGCTTCCTTTCAGCCACCTGTCGTGGTTTAGCCGGCAGCTCAGCCCCACACAGTCGCTCGCTCACTCCCCCACCGGTAGATGGGGGAGAGAATCAGAAGGGAAACGCTCGTGGGTTGGGATAAGAACAGTTTAATAATTAAAATTAAAAGAAACAACAACAGAAATGCAATGGAAAGGAGAACAACAAGAGGCGCAAAGCCCCGGGGGAGGGGGGAAGGGAGGGGAGGGGAGGGGGGGAACGAACCGCCGAAACAAACCGCAGGCGACGCAGCCGCTCGCCACCCGCCTCCACACCGCTCCTGAGCCACCAACTGCCCCCCCCCCCCCCCCCCCCCCCAATATACTGGTCATGGTGTCACATGGTATGGAATGAACATGCCATTGGCCAGTCGGGGTCAGCCGTCCCCACCATGGCCCTGCCCCTCCCAGCCCCCCCCCGCCACACAGCAGAGCTCGGGAAGCTGGAAAGGTAGCCGATCCCCACAGTGAGGAGAATTAACCCCTTCTCAGCCAAAACCAGCACACCACCTTAAGGGTAGCATGTCGTGTCTCTTACTAGTGTTATCTTTCTCAGACATTGCATGACTTATAGGCATAGTTGTTTATTTCTTTATGAATAAGAGCTCATCCTAATTTTGTATTACTTGAAACAGGTGGGGTTTATAGACTACATTGTTCATCCTCTGTGGGAGACATGGGTAGATCTTGTTCACCTGGATGCCCAGGATATCTTAGATACACTGGAGGACAATCGAGAATGGTACCAGAGCACAATCCCTCAAAGTCCCTCTCCTGCATCTGATGACCAGGAAGAGGGTAGGCAGGGCCAAACTGAAAAATTCCATTTTGAACTAACAGTTGAGGAAGACGGTGAGTCAGACACCAAAAAGTACAGTGGAAGTCAAGTAGAAGATGACACCAGCTGCAGTGACTCCAAGACTCTTTGCACCCAGGATTCAGAATCCACTGAAATTCCTTTTGATGAGCAAGTAGGGGAAGAAGTGGAGAACCAGACAGAACCTTGTGTGGCAGAAGATCATTCTCCTGACATGTAGCAATGAAGACGCAGTCTCTCTCTTTTGCCCTCTCCCTTTCTTTTCCTCTTTCTCTCTGTTTTTGTTTGTTGTTGTTTGTTTTCTTTTTTTTTAATTAGGTAATGGTTTCCAAAGTGTATGTCATATGCTAAAACCATGGTCACAACTCACTGTCACCTGCCAGGACATTTGTCAATCAAAATTGACCTTGATGACTCAGTTTGGCACTCAGGAATATTGTAACCAGAATTTTTGCCTCCATGGCATCATAAAGTGGGGGGAGAACATCCATAAACTACATTTTAATAAGCTCTCCATTTGGCAGATATTAAATAAAGCAAATGTTTTCAGAGGAGTACCACCTGCCAACTGAATGCTGGTATGCTTTGATAGTTTTTAAATTAATTTTATTTCACAAGCAAAGCATTGGATAATGTTCATCATCTGAGAAAACAGACAGAAAATAAACTGAGGTTCCTACTGGAAAACAAATGCACATAAATGATGGGACACAACATGAATCTGTTACCAATAGGAAGATGAGCTGTGGAAATCACATAATTTTCTAATTTCAAGTCTTCCTGATATGAAAAAGTGTGACCCAGGGGGTTGCACTAACCTCTACATTTTGTATAATATGTGAAAGAGAGATCTTTTGTAGAGCTTACTTTTATTATTAAATGTACTGAAGTATTATATTTAAAGAAAAAAACTTTCAGACTTCATCTGCCACTGGTTATTTTTTTCAAAGAGTAACTTGCAAGTTTTCAGTACAAATCTGTGCTACACTGGATAATACTTCTAGGGTTTTTTTCCTTTCCTCCTTTTTTTGCACCTTAGAATCTCATGGTAATATTAATCTGTAAAAGTCTATTATTTTATATATTGGTGAGTTCCATTATTATCATTTATGGTCCATAAGACTCTTTCAGTATGATGTCTTTTTTTTTGTTTGTTTTCATCATAATTTTCCCAAACATGTTAGATGAACTTAGGTTGTGCTTTTGTCCTCATAGTGGCCTGATCCTGTCAATTCTGTCTTACTACCAGAAGTGGTCCCAGCGAAACCAACTGCACCACTAAGATTAGAACTTGCAGGACTAGAGCCTATAAGAAAGGTACTGAATTGTCTTTTTAATACAAAAGGAGCTCTTCTGCTGTATTAATAAAATTTGTCCCTCTGAAACAAGGTTTCCAGACCATTTTTGGCTGAGAACTATAGACTGCTAAATCAGAGCAGGCTAATACAATGTATGGAATATTTATTTTGGTAAAAAATGTAATATTTCCAATTTTGACTCTCTTAATGGCTTTTTATGTGTCAGCTATCTAGTTAAACTCTTTGCTAATCTGAGACATGTACAACATAAAAATAATGATTAGCATTATTTTTTCATGTTTTTGTTGCAAGAAGAGCCAAGTCAGTTTTTTCTTTTTATGTTTTTAAGTAAATGAGCAATGCATCATGAGAGCTGCAGTTTTCTCCACATTATTTCAATCTCAGATCTTTTCATCCTTTATCCAACTTGTGCTGAGGGAATCCTGCTTTTCAGTTTGATTGGCACTGAAAGCTTCTGTAACTTGGAAAGTTAAAGGGAAGTAGGAGTTCATATTTGTCATTTTCCAGTCCTGTTGTTTGGTCACATGAAAGAAGGACTTTTATCTCCTCCACTTTACCCTTCATTAAAATTGTAGTTTTGAGAGTAGACAATGGGAAATAGTTGCCTAGGGAAGTTAGCAGACTTTTGCTCTAAAATTCTGGTAAAATGACAATATCAAGATGATTTCTTAACAAAAGAAAACAGAAACAGCCATTTCCTGTTTGGGTTCATTTTGTAGTAAACTTGCAGATATGAAAGTTTCTTCCTGAAACTGATCCATCTGAAAAGCCTTTCAATCCCCAAGAGTGCCATGGAACCTTAATAATGGAAAAGCAATATACATTCCAAAATAACAAATAGGGACCTGAAAAAGTTTTGTATCTGCACTAATTGAAAGTAAATGAAGAGACTAACACCATATTGTGAGATATACACCCATACACGTGGGAAATCAAATAATAGAAAATTATATCATTTCTTTGTGGGAAACTCTAGCCCAGGAATGGCTAGCAGAAAGAGGGCATTGAAGTAGGAAAACAGGCTCCAGGTCGGAAGCGACCTTGGGCCCAGCTGTTGGTCAACAGAAGAATGTGAGGCCAGCTGGTGTTTTACAAAGGAGTGTGAGCCCAGCTGTTGCTGATCGGTAAAACAATGTGAGAAACAAGTAACTGCTAATTGCAAGGCTGAACACAAGAGATAAGCATGGGAGGAGTTGGCATTTACCTCCCAGCCAATGATGAGCTGCACTTTTGCAATATGTATGTGCTAATTAACGAACGGTATAAAAGATGTTTGCTGATTGCCAATAAACGAGACTTGCTGATCATCATTGGATGGTGCCTGTCTTCCGCTGGTTTTCCGTCAAATGGTGACCCCGACGTGATACCACAGACGGTCCAGCGTAGGGTTCGGGTCCTGCAAGCAGAGGGACGGCAAAACAGACAGCGCAGCTGGTCTGCGTACCCTGGGCGACCACATAGGTGGGCTCAGTCTGCGTGCCCTGGGCGACCACATAGGTGGGCTCAGCCGATACATGCTGCCGAGACCTTGGGAGCTGCAATGGCGCCGACGAGCACAATGCAGAGGCAAGCAGCATATGATTTCTTTACATCTCTTTTAGAGAGGCGTAACATTAAGGGTATAGATTTACGTAAAGAACTACCGTTGTTGATAAGCTGGGGATGCGAGAAGGGACACTTTGTAAACCCACATACGGTGCATGAACTGGCAGAGTGGAGAAAGGTGGGGGACAGTTTGTGGGAGGCGGTGTTAGAGGATGATAAAACTGCAAAGAAAATGAGTAAGCTATGGAAGGTAGTACATAACGAGTTATTGCAGATACAAGCAGAAAAGCCAGCTGTGCAGCAAGCTGTCTCAGCTCAAGAGCGAAATCGGAGCTACGGCTTAGACTGGGGACTTAGCACCCCGGGCCCGCCTGCGGTTTCAACTGTCTACCTGCCCCCTGGGCCGGCAGACCCCTCAAACTTGCCCTCGTCACCCGCAACTCCCGCTACTGCGAATAACCAGCCCGCAACGGTACCGGCTCCCGGCCTAGGCCATGAGCCGATGCCTGGAGCGGAATCTGACTTAGCAGAAGCTGTTGTGCGGGAGCGGCGAGGGGCATGGGCAGCATTAGCGCGGGAGGGGGCAGAAAAGGGTGATCCTGAACTAGCTGAAGCCGGTGGTACTCTCGCTTTTCCGGTAATTTATAGACCGAATCCCGGGGGAGGACTGCAGGCAGAGATTACTGCGTTAGACTGGAAATTATTGTCCCAGTTACGGTTCACTGTTAGTCAGTTCGGAGTATCGAGTGAGCCTGTAAGACAAATGCTGGACTATCTGTTCACTGCACATGTCTTGTTGCCTGCCGATATTAAAGGGCTCGCCGAGTTGATTTTTTTGCCACACCAAAGATTGCTGTGGGAGGCTCACTGGCAAGCTGAGGCACAGGCGTCAGCTGCAACCCAGAGGGCACCGGGAGATCCCCTTCAAGGCGTTACCTTGGATGAACTGTTAGGGCTGGGAGCGTTCTTTAGAACGGAGGCACAGGTTTTATTGGGACCAGAGAAGTGTAGAGAAGCGATGAGAGTTGCTCGAGCAGCTATGACTAAGGTTAAGGATACAGGAGGGATCCCCTTTTATATGGGAATAAAACAAGGGAGAGCCTATGATGATTGTTTGTTTGTGGGATTTGGTGATAGATGACGATAAGACAGCGGAAAAGTTAATGAAACCTTGGTGGGAAGTGATTAACTGTATGAAAAAATATAAAACTGAAAAAAGATTAGCAACAGCCGCCTCTGATCGGCTAGACAACTGTGACCCCAATGCTGGAAAGATTGGAATTGGCTTAGACAATCTCTCACCTCCCTTCTCGGGGATCCCAGTTGTCGTACCTCGAAAACCCCTTATTCCCCCTCCTCCCGCCCCTGATAAATCTACATCTGTAGAAACTAGCGGAGGAGGAATAAGCTTGGGAAAGGGAGGTGAAGATATTGAAAATTTATGTGATGTAGTCTCTCCGGTGGAGGAAAATAAGCCGAGCACGTCTAGTCACCGTTCTGTGCCTGCTGTGTGTAGCCAGGTTGACTGGCGGAAAATCGGGTTAGAGGCATTACAGAACGGGGACCTAGAGACCGCCGATTTGTTAGCTCAGGCTTTCCCTGTCATCTATCAACCAGACCCTGCTAACAATCAAAATTTATTAGCACACCATAATCCTCTTGATTGGAAAATTTTTATGAAGGGCCCATTGCTGCGTCAGTGTGTTATGGAAAACTCCAACCATGCTGCTAAGAGCATTTTAATTACACTTCCCCTAGACGCAGGCATTGAGGTGATGCTTGAATGCATGAGTCGGGTGCCTCCCGGCCCCCGAGCTATGTTAGTTGAAGCATTGAGGGAAGTTGGGCAGGGAATGGTACACGTTCAGCAACAAGTTTGTGCCGCTCTCGCCCCATTGGGTCCAGCCAAAAACTCTCAACAGTAACCAAAGAGGGTCACTGCCACATGGACTTTCCCAATCCCACTGACATGGCTCACAGAAGAGCCAGTATGGGTCGGGCAGTGACCGCTCAAACGGGAAAGTCTACAACAAGCCCGTATATTAATAAAACAACAATTAGATCAAGGACATCTCAAGCTGTTACATGATCTACGGGCAGTAAATCAGCAAATGCAAGCAATGGGGGCTTTACAGCCTAGCCTTCCAAATCCAGCCATGCTACCAACTGACTGGCATTTACTAATTATTGACTTAAAGGACTGCTTTTTTACTACAAAGCTGCATCCTCAGGATACCCAGCGGTTTGCATTTACATTACCGGCAATCAACAGAGAGGTTCCTGACTTACGCTTCGAATGGACAGTATTGCCACAAGGCATGCAGAATAGCCCTACTCTGTGTCAACTCTTCGTAGATGCTGCATTGAAAGAAGCGAGGCAGCAATGGCCGGACACTATAATTTACCCTTACATGGATGACATCTTGTTTGCACAAGTACAACCTTTCTCAGCACAGCAAGAATTATATTTACAGCAACAGCTCCAGCTACACGACCTAGTAATAGCAGCAGAGAAGGTTCAACGTTCACCGGTATGGAAATACCTTGGGTGGCGCATCAGTGACTCTCAGTTTTTCACCCAATGTTAAAGGGCACTGACCCTGCCGCGCCGGTCCGACCGACTGCTGAACAACACACTATGATACAACGTCTTAGCTCCGAGATCGTCCAGAGAGCAGTAGACCGCCTGGACCTCGATCTCCCCATCGATCTCACCATATTCCATGGTTCTACTCACATTTTGGGTGCACTTACTCAGTGCAAAAAGAAAAAGGGGGAGAAGATAAGGGTGTTGGAATGGCAAAAGTTTTGTTTGTGCAGAAGTTTTGTTTGTATTAAATCACTTATGTATATTTGCAGAACACGATAACCCTCCTGCGTGGGTGCATGGAAATGACGATAGGAAAGAGTCAAGACAGGCAGTAATGGTGAAGTATCGAGACCCTTCCACTGGTCTATGGCAAGGGCCTGTAGAAGTCAAGTATTTTGGTCGAGGTTACATGTGTGTGCTTACCCCCACAGGTCTGAGGTGGATACCCAGTAGGTGGGTAAAGGCTATGCCTAGTGAACAGAAGAACGAAATCTGCAAAGTAGACGGTGAAGACGTATGACTACACCGGTAGAGGTAGACAGGATACGGATAGAATGTCCCCAATGCGATAAGTGCCAACCCTGGGCACTAAGAGAATGTCATAACTGTCAATAGCGTAGGTGGGTAAAAACCCATCGAGCTAGGAGGTGGTGTGACAGTTGCTACTATCACCACTTACAGACACATAAGGCTTTAATCATCACAGGCCACGAGGTAGAGGGTTCTAGACAATACACCTGAAATATGGGAAGTAACACCAAGGCACTAGGAAAAGACAAAGAGAAAATGTACACGAGAGTACTCCCATTAGTCATCGTAAGTATCGTGATAAGAATCACCGAGGGCATATACATACCACCCCAGCCCAAACAGAATGTATGGGTTACCCTGGCAAATCTAATAGGCCAAGATTCCATCTGCCTATCATTGTCATCACCAGGAAATCCCTTCTCCACCTGTTTGGTTGGAGTGCCAGTTGATAATTGGACGCTAGTGATACTACAAAATACCACACTTAGGGAGCCTTTGTGATACTCCCCAGAATTGTGTGAATAATTGGGACGGTTGGGCAGTCCATCGCCCTCAAACTAATCTTGAGCCACAAGAGCTTGAGCTATTGGGTTCTTTGTCAGTGGATGTTTGTTTATATTTTACTTACACAGGAAAGAACCAGTCTCTTTCTTGGTCTGTGAATGCTACCCTAAGTATATATAAAAATGCTACTGCTTGGTGTAACTATACCTCTGTAAATATATCACGCTCTAACAATATGCCTATTGCGCTACCTGCAGGTTTGTTTTTAATTTGTGGAGATCGGGCTTGGCCTGGCATCCCGTCACATATAAAGGGAGGGCCTTGCTCTATAGGTCGCCTAACGTTTCTTACCCCTAACACTTCAATGATTTATCAACATCATAGAAAGATGAGAAGCGAAAGGAGCACTCATAAGTTTGAGGATAACTGTGACTCTACAGCTGAATTTTGGAATCCTACAAAGATCATAGCTGTTTCCTTCTTGGCTCCTGGAGTTGGTGTTGCTCAAAGCCTCACGACATTAAACAAGCTAGGATGTTGGCTAGCTAAGCAAACAAATGCCACATCAAAGGCATTATCTGACTTATTACTAGATGTAGACTCTGTAAGACAGGATGATCCATGGCATTGGTTTAACAGCTTGTTTAATGGATGGGGCATTGGCAATTGGATCAAGAGTATTTTGCAGATGGGATTAATAATATTTATACTGTTTATTATTATATTAATGTGTGTCCCTTCTATATCGCAATGTATGCAACAAATGATGGAAAGAAGTATGAGTGCCGTGTTCCTTTCTCAAGGAACAAAAGAAAAAGGGGGAAATGTGGGAAACTCTAGCCCGGGAATGGCTAGCAGAAAGAGGGCATTGAAGTAGGAAAACAGGCTCCAGGTCGGAAGCGACCTTGGGCCCAGCTGTTGGTCAACAGAAGAATGTGAGGCCAGCTGGTGTTTTACAAAGGAGTGTGAGCCCAGCTGTTGCTGATCGGTAAAACAATGTGAGAAACAAGTAACTGCTAATTGCAAGGCTGAACACAAGAGATAAGCATGGGAGGAGTTGGCATTTACCTCCCAGCCAATGATGAGCTGCGCTTTTGCAATATGTATGTGCTAATTAACGAACGGTATAAAAGATGTTTGCTGATTGCCAATAAATGGGACTTGCTGATCATCATCGGATGGTGCCTGTCTTCCGCTGGTTTTCCGTCATTTCTTAGAGCCAGGAATATAGTGCATTGTACAATCTTTTTTTCCTCTTTTGCCAAAATGTGTTTTAGCATTGCACACTGTTTTAAAACAGTACAATTTACAAGTGGCTTTATGTGGTCTGAATATTTTTGCCATAAGAAAATGCAGTGAGTTGGGTATTGAGTGGGGGGACAGAAAATTCACATTGCTTATAACAGTAAGCTTTAGCTTGCAAGTTACTGTACTCAATAATGCTGTATTTGAATTTTTAAATTTTTTTGTGTCACTGGTAAAAAACAATAATGAAAGAATATAGATAGAACAAATAGCATTCAGAAGTTTTTAAAAATGAAATTGATTTTGCAGAAAGCTGACAGTTTTTTCAAACGCATTATTTATTTGTGCCATGCATTTTTCTCAACAAATGACCTTACCTATAATAGTGTCTTGTTTGTCTGTTTACAACCATTTATTTATTGTAATGTACATACTGTAATGTTAATTGTAAATTATGATTTCTTATTATAACATCCTTGTCAGGGTAGTCTTGCTATATTTGGAAACTCTTGGTGAGAGAATGATTATTGTGTATACATATTCTTTGTACATCTTTTCTTCTGTAATATATTCTATGTCACCTTAGAGCTTGTTTATGGAAGATTCAAAAAAAGTATAAAAAACATACAGATATACCCATAAAAAAAGCTGCAGGTCTTTGGTCCCAGTGCTGTGCCTTAACTTTAAACAATATTGTCTTCTGTTTTGCTGCATTTGAAAGTAAGGTAGCTATGGGGCTTGGGCTGGGCATTTCTACCATAGTTTTAGTTGCTAACTGATGGGGTTCCTAGTACAAGCTAGTATGCATGATACTACAATGAGCTTTCATTCATGACCCTACTGGAAGTTCAATCTTGTCCAGTCTTATGGCAATATAATTGCATTGCCTCTGATTATCTTTTTACAGGCTATCATCAGGGGTTATTGCAGCCATTACTTGCTCCTGAAAAAAAATTTATGCTGTATTTCAGTACTGAATTGTACTGAAACAGTTTTGGAAAGCATCTCTAATAAGAATTTGATTTTAATGTATATTGGAAAATGGAATAATTGGAATTAAAAGAGTATAACTCATACACTTCTTTTACAGTTGTCTGTAATATCCCTATTTTATTTATTAGCACAAATTATCACTGTATAAGCAGAATACATAAAGTAGGACAAAAGAAAACTTTAATCTTGGAAATGCTATTAGTGTTATAAGCAGCCAAAGCTTTTATTTTATATAGATGTACCTAAGGCTTTGTACAGGTGTGTATAGCATAACGCACTAGATCTACAGGAGAGTGGTAAACCTTTAGATCTTTCAATAACAATAGTATTAGAGATGCAGGTTGGACTCTGAGTATCTCTTGGTGTTTGACTATCATGTTGCTCCAGACTACTTAGGACTGAGCAATTTGTCAGAGCAAGGTAAATGCCTCTCTTCCATTACAGTGATGCCCAGCCCTTGTAGCATGTGACTTCTCAGTGAAAAAAAAGCCTCCTTTTTGACACAAACTGTAGATTTTAGCAGCCCTGGCCCAAAGGAAATTGATTGCTTTTGTTTTAAACAGTATAAATGAGATGATATAATGACAGAAATTTGAACAATTTCTGTTATTGTTTTAATTTGATTTTTCCTTTGGGTATGTCTTGAGAGTGGCAACTTGTGTGAACATTGCACAAGATGATTCTTCTACTGGTTTCTTAGCCTCTCTTACAGCCTATGGGATAGTACTGTAAATCAATACCTTCATATGAAATTTTTATATGCAATGGAAATAAAAGCATGGGTTGATTCTGCCTAGTTACTGTATTTGATTTTCTTTTGCAATCTGTTTTTTTACCTACATGCCATAGTTGTGGCATTTTAAGATAAAGCTTATTGCCAGAATATTACTGTATTTTTGTCATCATACTATGTTTTTCATAGATAATACAAAATAAATGTGGGGACAAATCAGAAAAGTCAATCAAATGTGGTATTTCATAAAGAAGTCTAATCCAGAAAGATGCTATACAGTTATAGAAGGTGTTCAATCTCAGTTTTCAGGAAATTTTACCATTGGCTTCAGTGGCAGAAGCAACCTATCCTGAAAAGATAAAAATTCAACTTTAAAGGAACAGGAAGAATACAGATTGCCTAGAGGAGCAATACACTGGGATATCACAAAGAAAAAAGAAAGAGTACCATAGTTAAATATTGACAGACAATCTTGGCTCTAAATGGATTATTAAAATAATTTGTTTTTCTAAAATACAATTCATAAATGGCAGCTGTTGTCTTGAAGAAGAAATGTGGTCTTAATGTAGGTCCAGCTCTTGAAGTGGCTTTCATGTACCTCTCCTTGATCAGAGTGGGATTTTGTTGTTTAGGGATTTGGTTGTTTGCTTAATTGAAAATACTTTCTGAATGAATACAAGAAATATTCTATGTCCATTTTTTCCTTAAGTCTCTTAGATCCTTCTTTGGATCTGGGGTTAGTTTGCAAGGAGTACCAGCCCTTAGGACACCTTTTTAATCACACCTTGGTGGCAGAAGAGGCTGGTAAGTGCTGTGCTGGGAAGATGAAGGATACTGCACTGAGCACAGTGAGGCAAATAAGCCAGGTGGTGCCTCTCACTCTTGGCAAGCTCATCCTCGCACATTCCTAGTGGCCTGTCATGGTTTTAGCTGGGACAGAGTTAATTTTCTTCACTCTAGCTGGCGTAGTGCTGTGCTTTGAACTTAGCATGAAAACAATGTTGAGAAAACACACAGATGTTTTGGTTGTTGCTGGGTAGCGTTTGTACTAGTCAAGGACATTTCTAGCTTCCCATGCTCTGCCGGGTGCACAAGAAGCCGGGAGGGGAGGGGGCACAGCTAAGAGAGCGGATTCAAACTGGCCAAAGGGATATTCCATATCATGTAAAGTCATGCCCAGTATGCTAACTGGGAGGGGCTGGCTGGGGGAGGGATGGAGCAATCGCGTCTCAGGGACAGGCAGTGTCTGTCAGCAGGTGG
This sequence comes from Phalacrocorax carbo, assembly GCF_963921805.1. NCBI lineage: Eukaryota > Metazoa > Chordata > Aves > Suliformes > Phalacrocoracidae > Phalacrocorax > Phalacrocorax carbo. Next base: position 1,243,852 of record NW_026990255.1, on the reverse strand, counting down.
TGAGCGGCTGTATCGTTTGTGTTTCTGGTTTTTTCCCTTTTCCATTTTATTATATTATCATTACTGTCATTATTAACATAATCATTATAATTATTATTTTATTGTAATTATTAAACTGTTCTTATCTCAACCCACAAGTTCTTTTGCTCCTCCGATTCTCTTCCCCATCCCACAGGGGTGGGGGGAGTGAGCGAGTGGCTGCGTGGTGCTTAGTTGCCAGCTGAGGCTGAACAACGACAGTCCTTTTTGGTGCCCAAAGTGGGGCACAAAGGGCTTGAAAAACTTACAGTCGCTGGTCACAGCATTGATTCATCTGTTCTTAATATTAGGTTGTCCAGTCTCTACCATGCTGAATGTAAAGTAGACATTAAAAATTCCTGTTGGTTTTTGTCATTTGCTGTGCTCCGCACTGATTAGAGATGTTCTGCCTAGGAGATTTGTTATTAAAACAACTGGGATAGCTCTCTAGGGAAGGGGGCATTGATAAAGCAATTGGAAAAGGAACACAAGCCCTCATCTTCTGGAGGCAACTCCTGTCAGGTGTGAGAGAAAGGTATCCCTTCAAGGAAGATGTTGTATTTCGCCTAGGAAAATGGATGACCATGGAGAAAGGTATCCAGTACCTGAGGGAACTAGCCGTGTTTGAGGTGATTTATGGTGACCTGGATGATCAGCGGTCATCCAAAGATCCAGATGAAGCCGAGTGCACACGACCCATGAGGCGGAAGTTTGTACGGAGCGCATCATCCTCGTATGCAAACTCATTGGCAGTAATGTCCTGGAAAGAGGACGAGGCACCAAGAGTGGAGGAGTTGATTGATAAACTCTGGGAGTATGAAGCAAATCTCTCTTCCTCGCTCGTCTCTGCTGTGGAGAAACTATCCCTAGAGGTCCAGGAACTCAAAGAAGATAGGTCCTTCTCCCCACCAGTACGGACCAGTATCTCAGCCATTAGGAGTAAGCATTCCTTTGCTCAAGAGAAGGGATACACATGATGGGGCACCCTATGGTTTTACCTGCGTGACCACGGAGAGGACACGAAGAAGTGGGATGGAAAACCTACCTCGACCCTAGAGGCACGGGTACGTGAGCTGCAAGGGAAAACGATCACTCAGGGGAGTTTCACCAGGAGAGCTGCTGCTCCACTTTGCAGTGAGCAAGTCCCCAGACAGAGGAGCAGAAGCGCTGATTTTCTTTCTGCTCTTAATAGAGACACTTGTGATTCATATGTACAGGAGGTGAGTGATGAACACTATGATCAGGACTAGAGGCGCCCTGCCTCCAGCCAGGTGGAGGAAAGGGATAACCGGGTTTACTGGACTGTGTGGATCCGATGGCCTGGTACGTCCGACCCACAGGAGTATAAAGTTTAGTGGACACCGGCGCACAGTGCACCCTAATGCCATCAGACTAGACAGGGGCAGAACCAATCAGTATTGCTGGAGTGACAGGGGGATCCCAAGAGCTAACTGTATTGGAGGCCAAAGTGAGCCTAACTGGGAATGAGTGGCAAAAGCACCCCATTGTGACTGGCCCCGAGGCTCCGTGCATCCTTGGCATAGACTACCTCAGGAGAGGGTATTTCAAGGACCCAAAAGGGTACAGGTGGGCTTCTGGTGTAGCTGCCTTGGAGATGGAGGGAATTGAACAGCTGTCTACCTTGCCTGGCCTCTCGAAGGACCCTTCTGTTGTGGGGTTGCTGAAGGTCAAAGAACAACAGGTGCCGATCGCCACCAAAACAGTGCAAAGGCAGCAAAAACGCACCAGCCGAGACTCTCTGCCATCCATGAGCTCATTTGTTGACTGGGGAGCCAAGGAGTGATCAGTAAGACCCACTCACCCTTTAACAGTCCCATATGGCCAGTGGGGAAACTTAATGGTGAGTGGAGACTAACAGTAGACTATCGTGGCCTTAATGAAGTCACTCCACCGCTGAGTGCTGCTGTGCCAGACATGCTAGAACTCCAATACGACCTGGAGTCAAAGGCAGCCAAGTGGTATGCCACAATTGATATGGCTAAAGCATTCTTCTCAATCCCTCTGGCAGCAGAGTGCAGGCCACAGTTTGCTTTCACTTGGAGGGGCATCCAGTATACCTGGAATCGGCTGCACCGGGGTGGAAACACAGTCCTACCATTTGCCATAGACTGATTCAGACTGTACTGGAACAGGGAGAAACTCCAGAACACCTTCAATAATATACTGATGACATCATCATTTGGGGCAACACAGCAGAAGAATTTTTTGAGAAAGGGAAGTAAATAGTCCAAATCCTTCTGAAAGCTGTTTTTGACAAAAGAAAAGTAAACATAAAGGACTTGCACAAGAGATCCAGTTCTTAAGAATCAAATGTCAAGATGGCCGTCATCACATCCCAATGGATGCAATCAACAAAATAGCAGCCATGTCTACACCAACTAGCAAAAAGGAAACACAAGCGCTTTTGGGCATTGTAGGTATTTGGAGAATGCATATTCCAGATTATAGTCTGAATGTAAGTCCTCTCTATCAAGTGACCCGGAAGAAGAATGATTTCAAATAAGGCCATGAGCAACGACAAGCCTTTGAACAGATTAGGCAGGAGATAGTTCATGCAGTAGCTCTTGGGCCAGTCCGGGCAGAACAATATGTAAAGAAAGTGCTCTGCACTGTAGCCGGGGAGAATGGCTCTACCTGGAGCCTCTGGCAGAAAGCACATGGGGAGACCCAAGGTTGACCCCTAGGGTTCTGGAGTCGTGGATACAGAGGGTCCGAAGCCCGCTATACTCCAACTGAAAAAGATACATTGGCAGCATAGGAAGGGGTTTGACCTGCTTCAGAAGTGGTTGGTACTGAGGCACAGTTGCTCCTGGCACCCCGACTGCCAGTGCTGGTCTGGAGTTTCAGAGGAAACTTCCACTCTACGCACTATGCAACTGATTCTACGTGGAGTAAATGGGTTGCACTGATCACCCAGCGGGCTCGAGTAGGAAACCCCAATCCCCCTGGAATCTTGGAAGTGATTATGGACTGGCCAGAAGGCAAAGATTTTGGATTATCACCAGAGGAGGAGGTGACACGTGCTGAAGAAGCCCCACTGTATAACAAACTGCCAGAAGATGAGAAGCAATATGCCCTGTTCACTGATGGGTCCTGTCGCCTTGTGGGAAAGCACCAGAGATGGAAGGCTGCTGTATGGAGTCTTACACGACAAGTAGCAGAAACTGCTGAAGGAGAAGTTGAATCGAGCCAGTTTGCAGAGGTAAAGGCCATCCAGCTGGCCTTAGACATCGCTGAACGGGAAAAGTGGCCAGTGCTCTATCTCTATACTGACTCCTGGATGGTGGCAAATGCCCTGTGGGGCTGCTTACAGCAGTGGGAGCAAAACAAGTGGCAGCACAGAGGTAAACCCATCTGGGCTGCCACATTGTGGCAAGATATTGCTGCCCGGGTACAGAACCTGGTTGTAAAGGTACGTCATGTGGATGCTCACGTCGCCAAGAGTTGGGCCACTGAAGAACATCGAAACAACCAGCAGGTGGATCAGGCTGCCAAGACTGAAGTGGCTGAGGTGGATCTGGACTGGCACAGAAGGGTGAACTATTTCTAGCTCGGTGGGCCCATGACACCTCAGGCTATCAAGGGAGAGATGCAACATACAGGTGGGCTCGTGATCGAGGGGTGGACTTGACCATGGATGTTATTGCTCAGGTCATCCACGACTGTGAAACATGTGCTGCAATCAAGCAAGCAAAGCAGGTAAAGCCTCTGTAGTATGGTGGGTGATGGCTGAAATACAAATATGGGGAAGCCTGGCAGAGCGGATTCAAACTGGCCAAAGGGATATTCCATATCATGTAAAGTCATGCCCAGTATGCTAACTGGGAGGGGCTGGCTGGGGGAGGGATGGAGCAATCGCGTCTCAGGGACAGGCAGTGTCTGTCAGCAGGTGGTGAGCGGCTGTATCATTCATGTTTCTGTGGGTTTTTTTCCTATTTTTTCTTTCCCTTCCTTTTCCATTTTATTATATTAACATTATTGTCATTATTATTATTATTATTATTATTTTATTGTAATTATTAAACTGTGCTTATCTCAACCCACAAGTTCTTTTGCTCTTCCGATTCTCTTCCCCAACCCACGGGGTGGGGAGTGAGCGAGCGGCTGTGTGGTGCTAAGTTGCCACCTGAGGCTGAACCATGATAGTCCTACAGCTACTGTGATTAATAAATCCCCTCTTACATTCACGGTGAGTTGTCTTACAAACATCCATCCTCTGCTCCCCTCCTCACCTTTGGGGAATGGAGGGTCTAGTTTTCTGCCTTTTCCCTAGTCAGCTCCCCCTCAAGATCTATCATGGGTGGAGCATCAGGAACTAATCTGAGAGTGGCCTTCTTCCCTGAACATTTCTGTACAAGTTTTTCCAATTTTTGGGTTGGGAGTCCATCCATCAGGTCTCGAGGAATGCCCTTCTGAAGCCCTAGATGCCATAACCCCTGTCAGCTTAGGGGTCTCTCTCTCCTAGGATGACTGTTGCGGAGTGGCCTCAAATCCTGGCCCTTCCCAATTGACAGCTGCAGGTTGTTAACTTGCTCTGCAGACCATACAACCCTTGTTTTGGTTTTTCGGAATGATCCACCAACAGGGCCATATATTCTCCCAAAACTGATTAATTCCTGCGCTACCTCCCCCACATCCACACTTTCCTTCCTGACCGCTGGTGGTCGGGGGTTATTATCCCTTCCAGAGTGGCCATAGTTCTTTCTCCTTTGGAAGTATTTTGAATTTTCCCCTGTAATTGGATCCCAATGGGTTTCAGGGAGTCAGGGAGTCCCCAGATCAGGGGAGTCACCCTCTTTGGGTGTACAGGCATCATCATTGGGCAACTCTGTTTGGGCTTGAGCTCCCGATCATACATCATTTGGAGACAGGCTGCTTTCTGCACACTTTCCACTAATTGATCCACCGTACCTGTTATGGCAAGGGGATCTCCCCTCTCCAAAGGGTTCAGCCCTCCAGCCCAATATGCGGCCCTCTGGGTTAATGACCATGGGGCTCAGCGATTACCTGTAGTTAAGAACACACCCGGACCCCAATATCCTTCTGCTGCTTTCTCTGACAACAAAATTCCATCCCCCCTGACAGGGACACTCTCCACACATAGTCTGTCTCCGATTCCTTCGGAGTTCTTGCAAAGTCTTTCTTCAACTTTGCTAGTTCAGTTGCTGTAAATGGGACTTCTTTGGTGAGAACGTGAGGTTGGTCACCGTTATTGTCCTTGTACAAGTACTTTGTTTTAATGAGTGGGTACATGTGAGGGAGGCTTTCTACAGTTTCCCTTGCCCTCTGCAAGTCTCCCTGAGGGTAAACTTGCCGTATCCCTTTCTGTGAAAGTTTCACCTCTACCTCCGCCAGTGTATCTGCTTCCCTCAAAAGTTGATCCCTCAATTCTTCCTTCAGTATGGCATTTTGATTTCTCTCCTGCAACAATCGCTTGTTTTCCTCCAATTGTTCCTGTAGTGACTTTATGACCATCTGCAGTGAGTCTATTGTGACATCGGCTTGACAAAGCCTCCATTTCCTATCTTCCACCGCCGCTGCCAGACTTGCACCCAGTACTGCACAAATTACCGCTTTTCCTTTCCCTGGTCTAACCCTAGCTTCCTTCTGCAGTACCCTTATCCTGTCTACTACACTCTGCGGTTGAAACCGATGTTTTTTCACCCAATCTTGTCCCTGAGGTGAGGGGTGAGATCGGTGCGCCTCCAAATGATCATATAGCTTTTCTATCCCTTGGGCCAGTGACGAGACATAATCGTGGGCATTAACTGCCTTCTGAGTGGCCATTTTACCTAACAGAAAAGGGGCTGTATCATCCTGAGAGGGTCATACCTTAATGCTGCTAGCCACTTTTCCCTTTTCACCCTCAGAGGGCCACACCTTAATAGTGCACTTTCTGTTCTCTGACAAGCCTGTCCGTGACGCCAATTTAGAAATGTCACAATCCACTGTTGAGTTGCACAATTTGGCGGAAGTTAAACCCCCTTGCTTTCTAATCAACCTCAGATAATTCTGGGTGGCTAGGGGCGGCTGGGCTTAACTTCTGAGTGATGTTCAATTGGATGTTTTATCGTGACCAGGTTTGTTGTATTCTTGGGGACAGAATTAAGACTCAAAATGGAGTCAAGTGCCAAGTCACTTTATTTGGCCAACAACAAGTACGCAAGAGAAAAGGAGAGAAAGAGAAAAAAGAAAAAAGAGAGAGAGTTACAATAGCTACCACCATGGATCTGCCGCGTCCCGTCAGTCCAATGTATCTTCAGTCCGGTGGGGGAACATTCCAACTGGTCTCCGCTGGTTCCGCCTTTTATAGCATTGTCCCATTGCATAGTCAATGAGCTGTTTTGTATAGCCACACCTCTCACTCGGCAGTGGGGCGCATGCACAGTATCATCACTAGAGGATGCTTGACAGTTCCAGAGGGTTCCAGAGGGTCCAAGCCCCCACCCCATATGTTGTAAGATGACCCTGGGGCCAGGCGCATGTGCAGAGGACTGGGCCTATGCGCTCCGAGACATGGATGCCCGCCGGATGCATGGAGGATTGCTCCTCCTAACGTGCATACCGTCAAATCTCCTTGTGCCAGTTAAGTACATGCTTCATATACATATTCATTAGCTTTCTGATAAAAGATATATATATTCAGATGTTATTTGTGCATGCCTGTTGGTGTCTCAGGGTGGTCGTCAGGGGTCTCTGGATGGAGGACATATTCTTCCTCCCTGCTAGTTAACCCTTGTGTTCGCGCAAACTCAGTTCTGAGATCACGTATGTACTGCCCTTGAGGGGTGGTCTGTTCTGGTTTAGTGTCTGCTCTGCAGTTCCTTATCTTTATGGCTCTGTATGTCTGCTTTTCTTAAGGCCAAATGTCATCGTGACTTTGTTTAGGTACTTCGAATCTTGAGGTCTCTTTGACTCCCTAAAGCAACAAGGTTTAGTCATTGTGCAGGCTGTTCTTGTTTCGGCTACCTCCTTATCTTGGCTAAATTTCAGGTCCGGGTCCCAGCCTTAGTTGAGCTACACTAGATTGTATTAGTAACTCCCAACCATTTATACCCTGAACCATTATTACCTGAAAGTGAGGCTTTAATTTAATCCTTAAAACAGAGGTTTGGACCCTGAGCGCTAGGAGTGAGGGTTTTGGGATCTAAAAATTAGGCTTTGAGTCTGAAAGGAGAGGGGTTCTGACAGAAATGCATTATCATCTCTTACATTAAGGCTTAACTAATGACTAAAATACAGATTAATGAATACATTGATTGTCCCCAGACTTAGTGGTCAGTTGGATGGCATAGCAGCATCAGTGTGTGGTTAACTTCATCACCCTGGTTACAGCTTCACTTCTGATTGAGATCAAAGGTAGGTGTGATTCTTCCCCAAAATCAATAAAAACTACTACACTATTCAAAACACCACTTAAGTGGGAAGTAAGTGAAGCTCTGGCCTTTCTGGCTCTCCCATGCAGGTGCAAATTTCGTCTAGCTGTCTTGTAACTAGAATCTCTCCTGGTTTCAGCTGGGATAGAATTATTTTTCTTCCTAGTAGCTGGTATAGGGCTTTATTTTGGATTTAGTATGAGAATAATGTTGATAACACACTGATGTTTTAGTTGTTGCTAAGTTATGCTTACACCAAGTCAAGGACTTTTCAGCTTCCCATGCTCTACTGAATAAGAAGGCTGGAGATGCACAAGAAGCTGGGAGGGGGCACAGCCAGGACAGCTGACCCAAACTGGCCAAAGGGATATTCCATACCATATGATGTCATGCTCAACTACTGGAAAGCTGGCTAGGGGGCCGCTGCTTGGGGACTAGCTGGGCATCAGTCAGCAGGGGGTGAGCAACTCCAATGTGCATCACTGTACATTCTTTTATCATTATCACCATTATTATTACTACTATTTTATTTTGTTTCAATTATTAAACTGTTCTTATACAAACCCACAAGTTGTTTGGTTTTGGTTTTTTTTTCACTTTTACTCTTCCAATTCTCTTTCCCCTGTCCTACCGCAGGGGGGAGTGAGCGAGTGGCTGTGTGGTATCTTGAACATCCTTGGGTAGTTAAGATACTTCTATTGGCATTTCTTGGGAATATTGTTTCAGTTTTCTCTAAGGTTAATAAGCAATTTAAGAATATCATCCAGACATTTGTCCAAGGTTCGATAGTTATGAGTGGCAGGGTGTGTGGGACAGCATGGGCAAATACTTAGGATGATGGGCACCTCCAGTGTTTTGGAACTTCACCCCTGAACAAGTGCAGAATCCTGAATATCTAGTAGAATATATGGAGAAAGTATGTTGTTACCCTGGGAACTCCAGAGAGACACAAATCACTGCAATGCGCTGGGGCCTGGCCCATGCCTACCAAGCCCAGTTCGACACTATTCAGTACCCTCAAGTGGAAGAGGTCTCTGGATCTGATGACAAAGCAACAGTCACTGTGGTTACTCCAACCCCCGGGACAGGCACTGTGGCTAATTAAACCTCGGCAACAGGTATTGCTGCTGTACCAAGGAACCAACCCTTATCAGTATCAGTTGCCCCTATACACAAGAAGAAATCTTGGAAGAGAAAGTCATCTTGTTTAGAAAGAGGTGATGGAAGAGCAGGGCCACCATGAGGAGAGGAGGAGGAAGAGGAAGCACTCGTACAAGAAATGGAAACTACCCGATCCCTATCCTTTAGTGAGCTGCAAGACATGTGAAAAGATTTTCGCCATCATTCAGGTGAGCACATTGTCACCTGGCTGCTCCGATGCTGGAATAACGGGGCCAGTAGTCTGGCATTAGAGGGGAAGGAAGTCAAACAACTGGGATCCCTTTCTAGGGAAGGGGGCATTAACAAAGCAATTGGAAAAGGGACACAATCCCTCAGCCTCTGGAGGCAACTCCTGTTAGGTGTGAAAAAAGGTATCCCTTCAAGGAAGATGTTATATGTCACCCAGGCAAGTGGACCACGATGGAGAAAGGTATCTAGTATCTAAGGGAATTAGCCATGCTGGAGGTAATTTATGATGACCTGAATAACGAGTGGTTATCCAAAGATCCAGATGAAACCCAGTGCACACAACCCATGTGGCAGAAGTTTCTATGGAGTGCACCATCGTCGCATGCAAATTCATTGTAGTAATGTCCTGGAAAGATGGAAAGGAACCAATGGTGGATGAATTGGCTGGCCAACTCTGGTGATATGAAAAAGATCTCTCTTCCTCCCTACGGGCATGTGTCTCAGCTGTGGAGAAACTGTCCTGGGAGTTTCAGCAACTCGAAGAGGATATGTCCTACTCCTCACCTGTATGTAATGAGAAGTTCTTGTTTAATATGGGCATGAAAGATTAATCAGACTTCTCACATTTAATATGCATTCATCGGTGTGCTATGCTCTGTTAGATAATTATGGGTGTCTTGTATTAAGCACCTCTATTTATATATGTTTCCGCTTTTCTCTTCTTTTTGTGTAGATTTTGACCTTTTTGCAGGGGGAAGGTAACCTTTGTTGGCAGATAATAACAGTAGACTTTAATTAGTACTTCTCTGCTGACTCAAAACCATTAAAAAAACCAAAACACCTGAACTAAAAAGTCATGTAGCAATGTAAAAACTTTGGGAAGCACTTGGCATTTAACAAATGTTTCATTGGATTATGTTAAAAGTTGCTTTTTCTGGAGACTTCCTTTTCCACTGTGACCATATGAAAAGTGTTTGAAGAGCCAGAGGAGCATGGCAGAGAGGAGGGTGACTCTCTTGGGAAGCTCTTTTGCTTTGCTGAAAGGTGAAAATTATATACAGTGTGAACTTGCTCCAGAGACAGTCATCATGACAACTGATAGTGAGAACACAGCTATTTTCACTGAAGAGTTCCTCCTGTTTTAAACCTGAAAATAGTGGCATTTATTTCTGAGCACTAAGTGGCTATAATACAGGTGAAATCTTAATCTCCAACAGCCTATGTGGTGGGTTGACCCTGGTTGGACACCAGGTGCCCACCAAAGCTGCTCTATCACTCCCCCTCCTCAGCTGGACAGGGGAGAGAAAATACAATGAAAGGATTGTGGGTTGAGATAAGGACAGGGAGAGATCGTTCACTAATTACCGTCACGGGCAAAACAGACTCGACTTGGGGAAATTAGTTTAATTTATTACTAATCAAATCAGAGTAGGGTAATGAGAAATAAAACCAAGTCTTAAAACACCTTCCACCCCCACCCCTCCCTTCTTCCCGGGCTCAGCTTTGCTCCCAGTTTCTCTACCTCCTCCACCCGAATGGCACAGGAGGATGGGAAATGGGGGTTGCGCTCAGTTCATCACATGTCGTCTCTGCTGCTCCTTCCTCCTCAGGGGGAGGACTCCTCACAGACTTCCCCTCCTCTAGCGTGGGGTCCCTCCCACAGGGTGCAGTCCTACACAAACTTCTCCGTGGGTCCTTCCCGTGGGCTGCAGTTCTTCATGAGCTGCTCCAACGTGGGTCCCCCACGGGGTCACAAGTCCTGCCAGCAAACCTGCTCCAGGATGGGCTCCTCTCTCCATGGGTCCACAGGTCCTGCCAGGAGCCTGCTCCAGTGTGGGCTTCCCATGGGGTAATGGCCTCCTTTGGGCACATCCACCTGCTCTGGCATGGGATCCTCCACTGCCTGCAGGTGGATATCTGCTCCACTGTTAACCTCCATGGGCTGCAGGGGGACAACCTGCTTCGCCATGGTCTTCACCACGGGCTGCAGGGGAATCTCTGCTCTGGTGCCTGGAGTACCTCCTCCCTCCTTTTTCACTGTCCTTGGTGTTTGCAGAGTTGTTTCTTTCACATATTCTCTTTGGCTGCAATTGCTGGTGTTGCGCAGCATTTTTTCCTCTTCTTAAGCATGTTATCACAGAGGTGCTACCACCATCACTGACTGGCTTGGCCTTGGCCAGTGGCGAGTCTGTCTTGGAGCCGGCTGGCACTGGCTCTATCAGACATGGGGGAAGCTTCTAGCAGCTTCTCTCAGAAACCACCCCTGTAGCCTCCCTGCTACCAAAACCTTACCACACAACCCCAATACAGCCTAAAAATAAAAATAAAAAAGGGAAATTCTATGAATTTGAAATTCTATGAGAAGCCACTAGCTGCTAGAAGTAGTGTGTTTTGGGGCATCAAGAACTGGAATGCTCCATCACAGCAATCAGCATTATCTCATGGCAAGTCCAAGACCATTTTTTCCTCTGTGCATCAGTGTGTGATCCAGCTTTAAAAAAAGGGATTTAGGTGAGCTAACAGTAAGAATCCATTGGTCCAAGACAGGGATTTTCCACAAAAATGACAGGAAATGTCCCTCTCATCCTTGTAAGGCTCTTCTCCATTTTTGTACTCAGGGTTTCCCTGGAAGGGACTGCTCCCTGAACATTTTACATGCCTTTACCGATGCAGAGGCATCCAGGCAGAGGCTGATTAAGCTGCCATTGCAGATGTGGTTACCATCTCCAGCAGTCTTTCATAGCCCTCTCACTCCTTGAGATCACTGGATGCTGCAGCAGAGTTGTGTGCAAAGTCCCTTCTGGGCCACCACAATTCCTGGTCCCAGATTAAGGTAGCCTTCACCCAGCCTTAAGGCAGGCAGCAGGGGAGCAACTGATGTCATGAAAGCATTGGTATCGTCCCTGGGGACTGTTCTGTTTTAGGGGCTGTTGAGTCAATCACAAAACAGTAGGTTTCCAAGGTCCCTTGTCAAATGCAGGACATGATGGTGGATGAGCAGAGGTCACCCAGTGTGCAACCCCTATTGCCCTGCTGGCCCTCACCTGCAAAAGCTCTGCTTCTCTTTGCAGAGGAGCAGCAGGGTAGCATCTTCTCTCGCTCAAAAAGGAGCAACTACAGAAATGGCTGGTATGAAAAATAAGATGCTTTCATGGTTTGAAGCAGCTCCCATGTTCTCTGTTTCAGCTTTTCTTACTGTTTGCATTTTTCACTCAATATCTGCAGACTTTCAGAACCTGCTCCCTACCTGATACTTCCTAATCCTCACATGCCACTTCCTTCACCCGGACAATTCATAAATGGCTATGTTAAGTGCCACATCTCTCAGTAAGGTCTAAGTTTGCAACCTCTGCCATGCCACCGCTTATGCTTTCAAGCACTTCTCCCTGTCTGACACCTGGGACCTCCTCTGCTCCACTCTGAGGTGACACCCCACTCTGCTTCCTCAGACCTCACTAGTCAGTCTTAGTTTAAGCTGAGAAACTGAGAACAGGTGGAGATTGCAGGAGAGGCAGAACCAGGATGGCACTGAGAGCAGGGATGAGCTCTCCCAGGCCACTCTTGCTACGCCAGAGTGTGAAGCAGGGTGGTAGCTAATAACAAGCATGTGGCTTTTCCACATGGCTCCTTTCCCTGCCCACGGTGCTTTCTGAGAGGAGCCTCGTTCTGCCCCTTTTGGATAACTCCTTGCTCTGGCACCTTTGTTAAGCGAGCAACAACTCCTGCCCGGGGCTGCTGCTTTGTTGCCCTTTTAATGCAGCAGGGTCATGTGCTTTGCATGGACCTCCAGAGAGAGGTGTGAGTCTGAGGAAGATGTTGGTAGTGGATGGGTCTTTACAACGCATCTCTCTCTCCCAGGGACACTGTTCAGAGAGAAAGCCTTGACATTGGCTACGACCAATGGATGGCCAAGATAAAGCAGGGGCATAAGAGGGCAAAAGTGGACATGGCAAGTCCCTTGGATCGTTATAGCAGTCAACCCCAGGAAAAGCAACAGCATGGGAGACTCATGCCTGAAGTGAGTTGCTCTCTCTTGCCACTGTTTCTGGGTTTTGCTTTTCCTGTTTTTAATAATCCCTTCTCTTGTGGGCAATGATCGCTATATAAATTAGAGCTGGAATATTTCTCTTAATCGCAAATTAAGGCAGGATGTGGATATCTGGGAGCACAGCCCTGGCAGAGCCAGGCATGGGCAAAGCCATCTGGGGCTGTGGGATGGGCCAGGCTGTCGCCCTTGGGGAGAAAAAGAGTATAAAAGGAGTCACATCTTTAAATGAAAAGCAATAGGGAGGACTGGGAGGAAGAAATCCATAGCTTTAGTAGATTTTACATGGAACATAAAACCTCCTCTCCCTTTCCCCTCCATGAGCCCATTTTTGGGTAGCATCAGCAGTGCCCTTTCCCTCAGCCATCCCTCCCAGCCGCTTTGGCACACAAAGGGCAAGAGCAGCACATGTTCCTCCCCCAAAACCCTTCAGAAATTAGGTCTACATCCTTTCCAGTGTCATAAGACAGCACTGGGATTCATGCCCCGTGTGTGTCCCTGCTGAGAAATATTTCTGTGCTGCCTGTAACAGAGGTTAAGAAGGGACAACACCAGGCACCACATGAAGGGAGCCTTTGTGCTCCCAGCTGCCTGCCCTGCTGATGCCAGGGGGACTGCGCTGCTTCCTGGTGAGGGCAGGGGCATCAAACACCATCTGTCTGAGCTGGTCATCTTCTCACCCTGCCTTCTGGCTGGATGGGTGGGGATTGGTAGGTTGCGATATTTTATATGTGGGAGATGCAAGGAGAGAAGCAGCCTCTTCTCCCATACAGGAATGGGGTAGGCTCCCCGATATTTTAGGAGATGGCCAGCTGAGCATTTGCATCCAGCTCTGCTCTCTTTAAACCCCCAGTTAATGTAAATGCCAGCCCAAGGTCTCCAAACCTGGTGGCCCATCCCTGGGGCAGATGGGAAGATGAGGAGGACTGAGATATCCATAGCCTCTGCTTGGTGCAGACTGGGGCCTGACCACTGCACACCTCTACGCACTGTACTGCCAACATGGGGGACCATGGGTCAGGAGTGGGCCTGCTTCTCCAAGGAAATGAAATTAATAAGAAATATATTTGGTGTTCCTGCTATTTCACTAGTGGGTCTGGCAGCCTTTAAAATTCAGGTTTGCAAAGTTACCTCTATAGTAAATGATGAGTCAATCTCAGGGCTAGGGTTTTAATAGAAGAAAGCCTGTGAGCTTCAATAATATCATGAGAAGTAGCAGAGGGATACACCATTTTTGCAGACTGCAGCCTCATGCACCACATGCCCACCATGTGGCAAAGCAAAGGTAGCAAGGGATCATTTGTAGCATGCTAGAGGACATTTCCTATACTCTGTGTAAAGTTTCCTTGCTTTCCCGTGACATGCTGGAATACTTCCTCCACTGTCTGAGAAGAGAGAGGGAGAGCAGGATGCATTAGGCTACAAGGAAGGGCAGAAAGGTGTTTCTTATCTCCCCACTGGGACAAGCTCTGCCCTACTATCCCTGTGGTCAGAGAAGGGACAAGAAATGGGGGGATGGACAGATGGACATGAAACCTGTGCTCACACAAGCAGCACAGTCTGCATCATGGGCCCATGTTAAAGCTGTGTGTTTCTCTCTGCAGATGCTGTGGGTGGGAAGCTCTCTCTGCCTGCCAGCCCCTGTACAGCAGCATTACCTGCTTGTGGCTGGGTGGCAGGACCTGGACAGGAAAGTCTGCTTGGATGGTCCTGTGAGCCCACCTAGAAGTGTTGGCAAACGCATAACTGATCCTGCTGTCTGAAAAAATGCAGAAGTTTGGGTAAGCCTCCAAGCTTGTCAATGCTGAGGTGTTCCTGGCTATGGAACCATAATGGCTTGTCTTAAAGCTGGTAGGAGATGATTAAAGAGTCTCTCAGCACTAATTCTCCAAGGAGTTTCTAGTCCTCAGTGCTCAGAGCAAACCTGACAATGTGGGAGGTATCGGGGCAGGTGGCAGAGACCAGGGTACCCACGAAGGGTGGTGAGAGACCAGCTTTGATCACTTTCTTTATATGTATGGGAGAGCTGACAGCATGAAGTATTTCTCCTTCTTGCTCTTTCTTCCCTCATCTAAGCAGCAACTCTTAACACACTAAACACACATCCCAGATGCACTTGGGAGTATGGACAAAAAACTACACACCAGACAGTAGAAGGGATGAAGCCAATATATTATATAGCTTTTAGGCAACTATCTCACAGCTTTCCTGCAGTCAGACTCGTGGTTTGGGAAATTAGAGGAATGACAATATTGAAAGCTATAATTAGAGACAGATATGAAAAGCATCAGCAGCTACTGTCAAAATGTGTGCTGCATGGAGTCCACATGGGAAAATGGGAAAGGGCCAGAGTGGAACAGAAAGCTTTCCTACATTTGGATCCACACGGGTAAAATTAGCAGATATGGCTATCTGCAAGGGATTCAGCAGAAGGCACTGAGCTACAACAAAAGCCTTGTCACCACATTGTAGCCAAGACAGGCCACTCATTTCTGGCGTGGAGAAAACAGCCCTTCTCCCTCTTCTTCTGAAAAGAAAAAGAAACAGTTGTACACACACAAGGCAAGCTGCAGGAAATGCTATAAGAAAAAATTAGCAAAACATAAAAGGGGCACAGCAACCCTGGCTGGGTCCCGAGCGGGCCGGCGGGAGCAGGGGTGGCTCTGGAACTCCCTCTGCTGCCCACCTCTGCTCCCAGCGCAGCCCCAAAGCGTGAGTTAGCCCCCGTCCTGCTGCACTCAAAACAAAAAAAAACACGGGGGAAGAGGAAGGGTTAGGTCAAAATGCGCGTTCATCAGATATAATCCCTTCTAGATTTAGAAGGGGTTGTTCCTGGGATATAGTAATGCTCGTCTCTACAGGCAGTTCTCCAGCAGTCCCTCTTTGGCACATATATGTGGGGTAAGGAGGAAGGTGGTCAAAGTGACTGTAAATGGTCACCAGCACAGCTGTGTGCATTGCAAGCTCACCGAGCCCACACTTCAGCTCTTGCTCTCATCAGGAAAGCTGCTTTTAGGCATTATCCTGAAAGGGAAATTCATGTTGCAACTGCTCAGCAGTGGTAATTTGTGGCTGAGGAATGATCTGGCACAGAAGGCAAGAAGGCCTGGCTGCAAGAAGAGGTTAAAATGGATGGAAGTGGGAATGCCAGAGACAGACTTCTTGCGAAGGAGTGAAGTTTCCCTGGGTGATGAGATTAAAAAACAGCTTCAGCATTGTCTTGTAGCTGTCCTGGAATCATAGAATCATGTAGGTTGGAAAAGGCCTTAAGATCATTCAGTCCAACCATTAACCTGATATTGCCAAGTCCACCACTAAACCATGCCCCTAAGCACCATGCCTACATGTCTCTTAAATACCTCCAGGGGTGGTGACTCAACCACCTCCCTGGGCAGCCTGTTCCAGTGCTTGATAACCTTTGCAGTGAAGAAATTTTTCCTAATATCCAATCTAAACCTCCCTGGCCATTTCCTCTCGTCCTATCACAAGTTACTTGGGAGAAGAAACCAACACCCACCTCAGTACAACCTCCTTTCAGGTAGTTGTAGAGAGCAATAAGGTCTCCCCTCAGCCTCCTTTTCTCCAGACTAAACAACCCCATTTCCATCAGCCACTCCTCATAGGACTTATACTCTAGACCCTTCACCAGCTTTGTTGCTCTTCTTTGGACACACTCCAGCACATCAACATCTTCCTTGTAGTGAGAGGCCCAAAACTGAACACAATATTCAAGGTGTGGCCTCACCAGTGCCGAGTACAGGGGCATGGTCGCTTCCCTAGTCCTGCTGGCCACATTATTTCTGATAAAGCCAGGATGATATTGGCCTTCTTGGCCACCTGGGCACACTGCTGGCTCATTCTGCTCTCTGTCTGTGTCTTCCAGCTCAGGGGGCTGTGTACCACAAGAATAACTCGTCTTACTATTAAAGACTGAGGCAAAGAACGCATTAAATACCTCAGCCTTTTCCTCATCCTTTGTCACTGTATTTACCCTGCATCAATAAAGGATGGAGATTCTCCTTAGCCCTCCTGTTGTTGCTAATGTATTTATAGAGACATTTTTTATTGTCTTTTACTGCAGTAGCCAGATTAAGTTCTAGTTGGGCTTTGGCCCTTCTAATTTTCTCCCTGCAAAACCTCAGGACATCCTTGTAGTGTTCCTGAGTTGCCTGCCGCTTCTTCCAAAGGTCGTAAACTTTCTTTTTTCCTGAGTTCCAGCCAAAGCTCCCTGTTCAGCCAGGCCGGTCTTCTTCCCTGCTGGCTCGTCTTTCAGCACATGGGGACAGCCTGCTCCTGTGCCTTTAAGATTTCCTTCTTGAAGAATGTCCAGCCTTCCTGGACTCCTTTGCCCTTCAGGACTGTCTCCCAAAGGACTCTGTCAACCTGTCTCCTAAACAGGCCAAAGCCTGCCCTCCGGAAGTCCAAGGTAGCAGGTCTGCTAACCCACCCTCCTTACTTCTCTGTGAATTGAAAACTCCGTCATTTCATGCTTACCAACAGGTCCACCAGGATGCCTTCCCTAGTTGGATTACCTACCAACTGTGTCAGGAAATTATCTTCCATACACTCCAGAAACATCCTAGAATGTTTCCTCTCTGTTGCATTGTGTTTCCAGCAGACGTCTTGTAAGTTGAAGTCCTCCACAAGAACAAGGGCTAGTGACCATGAGAGTTCTTCCAGCTGCTTATAGAATATCTCATCTGCCTCTTCATCCTGGTTGGGTGGTCTGTAACAGACTCCCACTATGATATCTGCCTTGTTGACCTTCCCCCTTATTCTATGAAAACAGACAAAAGGACTAGGTTATTCCAGATTTTTTAACTCTACTCTTATTCCTGAAGACCATTGGTTTTACAGCAAGATTTTGTGCAGGTTTTGTAGACCCATCCTCCTCTTTCCCTTTCCCACTAGAAGATGAAACCATTAGCTGAGCTGTGTGACTCCCCACTTGTTGGGCTGGAGCAGCACCTTCTGGAAAGCACAAGGAAATGCAGTGCTTAGAAACCTCATGGCTGGATCATGAAGTGTGCCTGAAGGCAAACAGACAACCAGGAAAGAGGCTGTCCACAAGATCATAGTTGCTGTCGCTCATACTTGGAAACGACTTTGTAAAGCTTGATGAGTTACCTGTGGTCGTCAAAACCATCCAGGCCCAGCTGCCTTTTCCTGCCATGGTTTGTCTCTCACCATCAGCATGTGAATACGCTGTGACTTATTATTTGTGTAGCATTTGTCTGTACCTTTCCTGGTAGAGTAAATGGGTCTTCTGGTTATTTGACCTCATTTTCAAAACACAAGACTCACTTCCCAGAATCCCAGCACTAAAAGGTCACAATTTCTCTTTGGAATATAAATGGTGAATGGGGGGGAAAGCATCTGTTTACCTAGCACCAAGGCACTTGGCTCTGCCAAGGCCACTGAAAAAAAGATCATGAAGTTAACCCACCAGCGAGCTCAGTGCAGGGGGAAATTCTGTTGCCAGCACATGTCCAAAATGTAGTTCTGTGAGTTCTACGTTTTGCTTTGGTAACAGTTGCCAAGCACCTGCCATGCTAAGTTAGTGATTTTTGTGTTATGGGACTGTGTGGGCAAGGATTACCTTTATCAGGTTAATAAGTTGTCTTTCTGGCTTCCTCTGAAATGTAATAGTAAAGTCATTATCTGCTAAAGCAATAGGAAAAAACTCTACTATTATATTTCAGGAAAGTAATTAGTGGAAGAAAACTGGGAGTCACATGTGGAAGGGGAATTAAGCAATTTCCAGACTGAAATTTTCACCCCATGATCAGGTGCTTACATGCCTTAGTACCAAGGTGTGCTGGTTTTGGCTGGGATAGAGTTAATTCTCTTCACTGTAACTGGTAAAGTGCCAATAGCACACTGATGTTTTAGTTAAGTAGTGGCTAAGTGTGGCTAAGTAGCGCCTATAGTAGTTAGGGACCTTTCCAGCTTCCCATGCTCTGCCAGGTGGGCAAGAGGCCACAGCCAAGACAGCTGACTCCAACTGGCCAATGGGATATTCACTCCATGTGATGTCATGACCAGTGGTGTTGGGTTGACAGGTGGTGAGCAGCTGTGTCATGTGCTGTCCCCCTTCCCCCCCCGGGTTTTACATATCTCTCTCCCCCCCCGCTCCCTTTTCATTTATTTATTGTTGTTGTTAAATATTAATTAAACTGTTCTTATCTCAACCCACGAGCTTTTACCCTTCTGATTCTCTTCCCTGGTGGGGGAATGAGGAAGCGGCTGTGTGGAGCTGAGTTGCCAACAGTCTCTTTTGGCACCCAACATGGGGCTCAGAGGTGTTCTGCTGTGATTAGTGATGCTTTGACTAAGAGATTTGTTATGCAAACACTGGTGTTAAGCTTTGTCTGGTATTTGGGGTTTGTGCTGTAACCATTACTGTACTGCTACTCTTCCATGTGGGCACAAATGATGCTGCAAGCCAGAGTCTGGGAAGAACTAAGTGAGACTATAAAGTTCTGAAAAAGCAAGTAAAAAATATTGGTTCTCAAGTTATCTCCCCCTTCATATTACCTGTTGGAGAAAAATGGGAGATTAGAAATAGGCAAATAATACATATCAATACAGAATCACAGGTTGGAAGGGACCTCAGGGATCATCTAGTCCAACCTTTCTAGGAAGAGCACAGTCTAGACAAGTCCAGACGACTTGAAAGTGTCCAACGTGGCCGAGTCAACCACTTCCCTGGGGAGATTATTCCAATGGTTGAGTGTTCTCACTGAAAAATTCTCTTGTGTCCAATCGGAATCTCCCCAAGAGAACTTGTGTCCATTCCCCCTTGTCCTCTCCATGTGACTCCTTGTAAAAAGGGAGTCTCCATCTTCTTTGTAGCTACCCCTTAAGTAGTGGTACATGGTGATGAGATCCCCTCTAAGCCTCCTTTTCTCAAGGCTGAACAAACCCAGTTCTCCCAGCCTATCCTCATATGGCAGGCTTCCCAGTCCTTTGATCATCTTGGTGGCCCTTCTCTGGACCCCTTCCAGCCTGTCCACATCCTTTTTGTATAGCGGGGACCAGAACTGTACACAGTACTCCAGGTGTGGCCTGACAAGCACTGAGTAGAGTGGGATAATGACTTCTTTCTCCCTGCTGGCGATGCCCTTTTTGATGCAACCCAGCATCCTGTTGGCCTTCTTGGCCGCAGCAGCACACTGTTCGCTCATGTTGATCTTCCTGTCCACCAGGACTCCCAGGTCCCTTTCCACAGAGCTGCTCTCCAGCCAGGTGGATCCCAGTCTGTACTGCACTCCTGGATTATGTTTTACCAGGTGTATGATCTTACACTTCTCCTTGTTGAACTTCATAAGGTTCTTGCTGGCCCACTCTTCCAGGCTATCCAGATCTTCCTGCAGAGCAGCTCTCCCTTCTGGAGTGTCTACTTCCCCACTCAATTTAGTGTCATCAGCAAACTTCATCAGGCTGCACTTGATGCCGTTAGCCAGATCGCTTATAAAGTTGTTGAATAACATTGGGCCCAATATCAATCCCTGGGGGACCCCACTTGTGACAGGTTGCCACTTGGAGAAAGAGCTATTTATTACCACCCTTTGGGTGCAGCCTGTCAGCCAGTTCCCCACCCACTGCACAGACCACTTGTCTAGGCCATAATGCATTAATTTCTCCAGGAGGAGGCTGTGGGGGACCGTATCAAAGGCCTTGGAGAAGTCCAGGTAGACAATGTCCACTGCCCGCCCCATGTCAACCAGGCAAGTCACTTTATCATAGAAGGCCACCAGATCTGTCAAGCATGTTCTGCCCTTAGTGAAGCCATGTTGGCTTTTCCCAATCACATGCTTCATTTGACTTGTAATGGCCCCCAGGAAGATTCGTTCCATAACTTTCCCAGGGATTGAAGTAAGGCTGATGCGCTTAGTTACCTGGATCCTCCCTCGAGCCCTTCTTGTAGATAGGGGTAACATTTGCCTTCCTCCAGTCCTCTGGGACATCCCCCCTTCTCCACGACTTCTCAAAGATTATGGAGAGTGGCATTGCAATTACATCAGCCAGCTCTCTCAACACCCTTGGTTGGATGTCGTCAGGGCCCATTGATTTGTAGGGGTCAAGCTCCTGTAGTAATTCATGTACTAACTCTTCCTTCACTGATGGTGGGTTGGTGTTTGGATCATCTGGCAATTTCGTTCCCAAAGCCTGGGACCCGTCAGTTTTGGTAAAGACAGAGGTGAAGAATGTGTTGAGGGCTGTAGCTGTACGCTTCTACGGGAGAACTTATCTTGGGCCGCATATCTCCGGGACACAGGGCTCTACCCACCCTGGGGACAGTGATGCACAGACATCAATATGATGTATACAAAATGTCCGCTTATTTAGCTGCGTCACACGCTTATATAGCTCTTGCGCTTCCTGTTCCTGCCACTCCTATGGGGAGGAGTCTATCTTTCCGTCACATCCCGTAATCTTCCGGTCGCCGATCCCTGTCTATTCCCCTACAGAGGACCTCTGCCTTTTCAGCATTATTGGTGACTGACTCTCCTATTCTGTTTAACAGTGGGCCTATGTTTTCCTTCTTTTTCTGCTTATGGCTGACATACCTGAAGAAACCTTTCTTGTTATTTTTGACATCTACGGCCAGTTTCAATTTGCTTTGGGCTTTTGCTTTTCTAACTGCATCTCTGCACTCTCTGGCAATGGCCTTGTAGCTCTCGACAGATGATCCTCCACTCCTCCATCTCTGGTACGCTTCCCTTTTGGATTTGAGTAGACCCAGGAGGTCATGGTCGAGCCAAGGGGGCCTCTTGCTCCACTTACTTCCCTTTCCTTTATAGGGGCCAAACTGGTTTTGTGCTTCCAATAGAGTTCTTGAAGAATTCCCAGCACTCACTAGCTCCTTTATATTCCATGGAAGCACCCCATCGAATCCCTCCCAACCGAGCCCTGAGTGAACTGAAGTTTGCTCTTCTAAATTCCAGAACCCTTGCCTTAGAACTGACCTTCAGCATGCTCTGTAGGACCCTGAACTCCACAATATTATGATCACTGCAGCCAAGGCTATCACTAACTGATATATTACAAAGCAGGCTTTCTCAGTTTGTGAATAGCAAGTCCAGCAGTGCCTGGATCACCAGCAGGTGATGAGATCTCTGGTGCTGTCATGGGAGGCCACATTCACTTACTCCACACTTTGCCTCAGTTTTCTGATTAACTTGCAGAGTCCCTTCATTTGGGTGTAAGACCACAGTTTTTCTTGATTTTGGTGGATCCCATTGCTAAATAATCCACCCTCACTTCTCCTTTCTTACTCGAAATTGGGAATCTTTTCTGTGCCACTTTCTCTCTCCCGTTTCCAACATCTTTTCTGACATCTTTTGCTTTAGTGGTTGTGAATTTTCTGTCTCCAGCCTTCTGACTAGAAATAAGATAAA
Organism: Phalacrocorax carbo; assembly: GCF_963921805.1. NCBI lineage: Eukaryota > Metazoa > Chordata > Aves > Suliformes > Phalacrocoracidae > Phalacrocorax > Phalacrocorax carbo. The sequence continues at coordinate 1,221,638 of NW_026990255.1, read as the reverse complement.
AATTGGTTTTATTGAGCAAGAAACACCTGTTGTTGAGACAGTTTTTATCCTAGTAGATCTGTGATTTTCTCTAGTCTAGTTCTATATGTTAAAAATTCCAACATATTCAAAATAACAGCAATTCAAAAATAGCCTTGTTCCAAGGCATCTGTCAAAAGTCGTCTGTTCCTTCCCTGTTATCCTTCCCCTCTTACCCCTCATTCTCTTGTCTTACACTAACCCTAGTAGGCAAAGCAAGTACATTAAGGCCAATCTCATAGATCAATGGCATGAGGAAGGTGGATGGAGAAGATGCTAAGTTTGCTGGTAGCTGGGAGGAAAGAGGGAGTTTCATTCTCAGATGTGATTTGATGACAAGAGTCAGTGCCAGAAATAGTGAGGGCAGTGAGCTGCACAAATAGATGCCAAAGCAGAAACCTGCTTACAGATATGGGGTCCCGAGCAATAAGCTAGGAAGCACTTGGTGTTGAATGAGAACTTGGCATTAATCAGGCAATGTTTGCTCTGCAGATGAGATGTAAATATACTGGAAAAATTGGGGGCTTGACTGAAGCACAGTGGAACAATGAGAGGGAACATGAGTTTGCAGGTGGACCCCTGCGAGCAGGAGCTGGGGAGCACAGGGAACAGTGCAACCTGTTCAACAGATTGGATGAAGATTAGGATTTATGCGAAGAGAAGATAAATTCAGGAGTCGCAGTAGGGATCAAAATAGCACAAGGGTGGCTGTGTGTCTAGATAAAAGCAATACTTAGACAGAAATATATTACACTATGTGTGAACTGATGCCGCCACAATTAAAATGGATTATATGGGCTAAGATTTCATGGCAATCTAATAAGAGCATTCAACAGGCACAGCCACTGTTTAAAAGTTTATACAGTGAGAAGTCAAAAGAAAAAACTTTACCCCATGCTAAAGGGACAGCATGTAGGCTGCTACAACACAGCTTTTGGTAGGGAAATGTCTAAATGTCTAATCTTTCTCCTGCAGGCTCCTAGGGCAAAATCTCCAGTGAATTCTTTGGGATGGAGACAGAACTATGATTCACCAGTGCTACTGAGGGGATATTAATGAAATGGTGTGGTGTCATTGTCCGTTATTTTATCAAAACTGAAGTAATTCACAGTTTTAGTAAGTGAAAGGAAATAAACACGGGGGGGTAGGACTATGTCACCACAACTGAGATATTAATGAATATAGTCTCTTGAATATTTATTGTAATCACAAAAGGAAAAAACTTCCAACAAAAAATTAAACAAACAAAATCCACTTGGTATACAGAAGTCACATACAAACAGACTATCCAATGGAATACATATGGTCTCTACTTCCACATAGAATTGAAGCTCTGCATATGGATAAAACTTGTACTTCACTTTCAGACAAGAGATCCCATGGATGTATGCAGAAAATTCACAATTTTTGTCAGCATTTTAAACTAAAATATATTTAGAACCACAGTCACTATATTGCAGTAATAGCTGGGGAAGGAGGGACAGATTGAGTCTCACCCCCTCACAAATGTATCCTAAGCAAGTACTTCAACCTTTCTTCAAGGGCTATTCAGCAAGTAAGTTAGCTTGAGGGAGACAGAACAGCTACATATTTTCAAGGTAAGCATTTATCTTTGTGTATGTAATCACATGTCTATGAAGAATAATAAAAATACTAAGTAAAATTATCTTCCAGCCTTTGAACAGTCAGGTAACGCATCCTCAGTCCTGTAGCAGCCTGTATATCTGTATTTAAGTGGTACCTCATATTATGACTGTTACTTTGTCTGCTGCTCAGCTACAAAGATATCCAGAATTTCCTTTTTTATTAAGCAATCCCAAATTTATCTCCAAATACATTTTCATTTCATTCTGGTATTTATAATTTTCCAGAAGTTTTCATTGCAAAAGGTATAAAAACAGGAAGAATTTTAAGGGCTGCTCAGGTCATTGCAAGTACCTTCCTGTGCTATTTAATGCAATCTGGCTACTTTGCTTTCACAGAGAAACTATTTGATGACATAGGAAAGGAAACACATGCTACTGGTTTCCAGTAAGCTTTGGAGTTTGAGTCTTTGTCTGATGACCTTGCTTGTGTGCTTAGAGAATTACTAGAAATATGTAAGGATAATTGGAAAGAAAAAATAAATTATTGGATGTCTCCTTTTAATATCATGGTTAGGTAATGGGCTGAATTTTGTTTCCATTTGTACTGCAGCTTTACTGCTAACAGTGGAATTGTTCATCATTGAGGGCCACGTAACAGCTGAGTGAAGACTCTGGGTCAATATATTTAAGGATGCATCTTCTATTTTTAGGATCTAGAAAAGTTAAGAAACTTAATTGGCAGAAGTATCATTAAGGTCATCATCCACTGTGCTGGCCCATTTTGAATGTGACCTTCAAGATGTTCCCAAAAATGTTAACTCAGTGCGTCAGTGCACCAACTGAAGTTTGCCGAGTCATCTGCAAGGGTATTGGGTATTCCTATTTAATATTTCAGGTAAGTATTATGAGTTAACTGTATCAGATTAAAGAAAACATGTCCACATGATATTATGCAATTCAGGCAGATAGAGGATGTAACTGATTCTTTAAGAATAAATTACTCACTGTAACTGCTGAGCTCTAGGAGATTCTTTTAATGCTTCTAGAGAACATGCTTTAAAAATATAGGTAGATAGTTTAGAAATGGTTACAAGCATCTTCTGACTGAAAGCACTGTCCCACTAGTGTTGGTGTAACGTGATCATTTTCAAAAAGGACACTCACAAGTCTAAAAGTAAAATTCACATGCACTTGCACTAAACATACAGATATCTTTTACTGTCATCTCATATATGAAAAATAGCTAAAATGACTTAAGAATAGAGTATTCTTACACTACACTGGTAAAGCATTTACTATATAAATTTTACTATAAGACACATACAACTACTGGAAATCTGAAGCCACACAAGCATCAACAGCTTATCACACATACATGACACTTCTCCCTTTCACACAAGTTTATATGCACTAAGTCATTAAATATTGCACTTATTGGCCCATGATTCCTCAGTTTTGAGTTATTAAAAAATAGAAAACATATATATTTTTATAACACATTTCCATGCAACATTTCAGACATTTCAGTTCCACGAACACTAGTATATAGGTTACACATTCTGACAGTCCAACTGAGCCACAACACATCTGACATTACTGACAAAATATTAAACAGGAGTTACAGCACAAGCATTTCATTTAACACTAGTTGCGGGTACATGTCAGAATTATTCAAGGAAATTTCTCACCAGAAGTGGTAAGCAATCCCTAGCTTTCATTTCTGCATGTTATGCGCGATCCTAAAGTTACTGGAAGATTAGGACTTATACTTCCCCCCAAATCATATACCAGGTACCTTATTCTATAAATGTCAAGCCATCTACACCTGCTGGAACCATGGATAATAAACCTATGCTCTGCAAATGTAACCCAGCTAATTTCTGGTGCTAATGAGAATTTATGGATAAATTCCACTGTGGTGTTTAGGGAAGGTTGCACTGAACATGAACAAGTAGCAGTGGGAATTGAATGAATGTCGAAAGACGTACTGCTGTGTACATGTGTATACTATATGTGCATAGTTACAATTTCTGCTTCAGTGAACATGGATAAAAAGTAAAAAAAAAGAAAAAAGCTTAAATTGAAAAGGTGACCTATGTTTACCCCTTCTTAATAAAGAAAACTGATAGAAATCATTCAAATAATTGAACCGAGTTGCCTCTTTAAACGAGCCTTGACAATTGATGAACCTTGGAGAATCTGGAGTCAGCGTGTATTGAAGAGACTATGCATATGGATTTAATGGTGTAAATCAACACAACTCACTCCCCTGTTGGCATAAGTGAAGATCTGTTGCTTTACACCTCCTGAGGTTTTACATAGTCATGGTCTCAAACCAGTAAATCTGTCATCCTAAAGAGGAACTAGGCACATACACTGTGTGTCTGTCTATATGAAACAGGCCAAGGAGGAATCTGTCCTAACAGTCAGCCAGCAGAACAGTATATTGGTTGATGCCCTTAAAAATGCAAGTAATAAAACATGCCTCTCACAAACAAATATAGAAAAGAGTAGCTGGGGGAGGTTTTTTTGGGAGGTGTGTTTCTTTTGGAATGCAAATCAGCATCATTCATCTGCTATTGAAGAAACAAAGGCATCATCTTCCTAAAAATGACAATTGAACTCAAAGCATTCTCAAAGTTAGGATCAAACTCCAGCAGATTTTGTGCACCCTGAAGCAGCACTTCATTCCTAAAATAAAGAAGGTGCATGTGGTACAGCTGAATATACAGAGATGAGCAAACTGGGAAGAAAACTTAATCTTTCAGACTGATGCTCCAGAAAGGCCACATAGATGTAGTTTCTCTAGGCATTACATTAAGTATAAGCACAAAGGAACAAACAGTTCCAGGTAGCGGTCACATACACAGCTGTTCAGAGAGAAAGAGTATTTTTTGACAGAAAATCAGACTAACCCATATGTAATTCAAACACCAAACAAACAGGTCTAAATAAACCCAACAACAAAATCAGTAAGTTAGTTGCATTGTAAGGATCAGAACACTTGTGAAGACGAACTCTTATCAAAATTGAAAACATGCATCTGAAGGTTCAGCCCAGAAAGGCTTGCTAGCTGTTTGGCGAGACAGTGCCAGGAGGCACCACAGGAGCCAGTCACATTCCATCCTGTGCTGTCACATGCTCCTAAGGCATTTTCTGAGCACTAGCTTTATCATGCAGCAAGCAAGACACTGTCAGAGCATGATAAGGCTGGTGCATTACCATTCACAGGATTAGCCTGCTGCTAAAAGCTTTAGTCTAGGTCATAACTTGGAAAATGGGTTGTGTAGTATTAGTTCAGCTGGCACTATGGTGTTCAGGACGCTCTGTCCAAAGGCATCTAATCTCTCATAAATTTAATGTGCTCTGTGTGTCAACTGCTGTATCTCACCAAGTCGACTAAATATCAGCTGAAGAGGTTATCTGTTGCTGGACCAATAAGAATCATAGAATCATAGAATCATTAAGGTTGGAAAAGACCTCTAGGCTCAACAAGTCCAACCGTCAACCCAACACCACCATGTCTCCTAAGCTACGCCCTGAAGTGCCATGTCTACATGTCTTAAATACCTCCAGGGATGGTGACTGCACCACCTCTCTGGGCAGCCCGTTCCAATGCCTGGCCACTCTCTCAGTAAATAATTTTTTCCTAATATCCAATCTAAACCTCCCCTGATGCAGCCTGAAGCCATTTCCTCTCGTTCTATCGCTAGTGACCTGGGAGAAGAGGCCAACACCCACCTCACTACAACCTCCTTTCAGGTAGTTGTAGAGAGCAATAAGGTCTCCCCTCAGACTCCTCTTCTCCAAGCTAAACAACCCCAGTTCCTTCAGCTGCTCCTCATAAGACTTGCTCTCCAGACCCTTCACCAGCTTCATTGCCATTCTCTGGTCATGCTCCAGCAACTCAGTGTCCCTCTTGCACTGAGGGGCCCAAAATTGAACAAAGTATTCGAGGTGTGGCCTCACCAGTGCTGAGTACAGGGGCACGATCACTACCCTACTCCTGCTGGCCACACTAGTCCTGATACAAGCCAGGATTCTGTTGGCCGCCTTGGCCACCTGGGCACACTGCTGGCTCATGTTCACCGGCTGTCAACCAACACCCCCAGGTCCTTCTCCACCATGACATTCAGTCCTATTTCTGTGCTGAGGGTGACAACAAATTAGAGCAAAGTATGTGAGTACTTTTGCACCAAGAACTGTGATGAGGCTAAAAATAGTTTTGAATCTCCTATCACAGGTTTCAGTTTAATGACCCATCCCTCATCCATCACTAAAATATATCTCTCTTTAGCCTGGTACTTTCTCTTGCCAGAACTGTGCTACAGCAGTGGATAGATCAGCAATCTAACCAGATCCTGCTTGTCTCCTCCAACAACTCATAATAAGTGACTATTGGATGTGTGTGAAGTACAAGCCATTGCTTGATTAAATTTTGACCCTTGATCAGATTGGGATGGGATTTCCAGAAGTGCTCAGTATTAGCCTAACTCTACTTGCATTTAAGAAAATTGCAGTTCTCTCACATAAGTCAATAGGAGCTGAACTAGATTGACAAAGGCTGCTTTTGGAAATCCTACCTTATGAAACAGGCCAAGGCATAATTTTAAATAGAATAGTTCATCCAGAATTAAAAATAAATTTTTAGAATGTTTGGGGATGGGATAGTAAGTTACTTCCCAAAAGCCTTTCTGTCTTTCATGTTTCTCTACAATAGCCAGGTTCCAGCTGAGGGACGTACTGAGATCGTGATGCTTCTGATCTAAATCTGACCAAACTTTATAGCAGAAAACAATATTCCTGTGAAACACATGGCTCCAAAAGTCAACCTCTGGTGGAAAATCAAAGCCTACTTTTCCAACAGTAGGTAACCCTGATTGTTCAGAAAAGGTCTACTTGAACTTCCACACATAGGGTAAATTGGGTTTGATGGGACATCAGCAAGTCAACCAGACCAATCGCCTGCTCAGCACAGAGTCAACTAAGAGGTCCAAGCAATTTGCTCAGGGCTTTATCCAGTCAGATCTTGAAAACCTCCAAGGATTTGATGTGAACACTTTAAAAGTTAATGTGACTAATTTTGAACTCTATGACAATAGCTGAGTGCCAGTAAAAGATCCTATCACAGGATCACAGAATCACAGGTTGGAAGGGACCTCAGGGATCATTTAGTCCAACCTTTCTAGGAAGAGCACAGTCTAGACAAGATGGCCCAGCTCCCTGTCCATTTTACTCTTGAAAGTGTCCAATGTGGCCAAGTCAACCTAGGAGCTTTTAATCTACTGAGTGGTTCTGCTGTTATACTTCAGATGAGCCTTTTCCTTATAACACATGGCTGGCAGTCTAACGACCAATGTTACTCTGGCAGCTGCTTCCCCTATCCTCCCCATCCCATAGAGAAGATCAGACATGTTGGAGGCCTGAGTGGTTAGCTGTCTCAGAAATCCAAAGGAGAGATTATTCCTCTTTGATTTTGCTATTATTCTTCTGCCCAGTCTCTTGATGCAAAATGAAAAACAATTAATTAATCTTATTTAAGTAATGAACTATTTATCTATCGCTCAATTTCTTTGAAAAGATATATGCTAATAATGTATTGCCATCACTGATTAGAGTCTACATGGCTGTAAAGAGGTGGGGAGGGTCTGGAATTCATTGCAATGGAGTACAAGCAAGGTGTGGCTGTAGCAAGGGGCATCTTGGGGTCTTATTTCCTTGTTACAACATGCACAGGAGATGACCATTTTTCTGCCAGCATCCCAGAGCAAAGATGGGGGAATATTTGCACTTGTAGCCATGCTGCATGATCCAGGATATGCCCAAGCTCATGTAAGATGCGACCATGTCCTCCTCTCTCTTTGCCTTGCCTGAGGCTGGCTCAGACTAATAATACAACCTAAACCTTTTCTAAAGGACTGAGGGCTGCAGCTGAGTGCTGTCTCAAGGCTTCCCTGCTCCCTTTTCTCCAGCAGGAATAACTGCACATAACAAGCATAGGGTGGAAAACTGCCCTTTATATCACACAAAGTGTCCTCAGCTTCTTATCACTTCTTTTTCCAAAGCAGCTGGTACCTAGTGGGTGAAGCGGTATCAATGAAAGTCTCTCAGCACGGTTATCAACCTTAGATGGGGAGAGAAAATCAGCATCCCTGGAGAGAGACAGGGTTATGGTTGGGGTAGCACATGCCTCTTTCACCTGGCTGCTCATCAGCCCCAAAGAGGTACAGTGCTTCCCCTTCATGGAGGTAAACAAGTGAAGGTTCAGCCTCCATGTCTACTAGGAAAACAAGTGCTTAAGGAAGCTAGCTAACAGGACAGACATTGTTTAAAACCCCAGACTGAAGAAAGAACATTTATTCGTTTAAGTTAGGCAGCCAATGTAGCACCCTGATGGCATATCCATTTTACATGTCTCTATATGCCTTGTTTGAAAGTCTTTTTTACTGTTTTAAAGTTTATGTAGGTTATTTAACTAGCAAAAAAGTGTGACCATTTTCTCTTAGTGTGTTTCAGGAGCTTATATAAATTACCTTCAAAAAAGGTAATGTATGTAGAGGTATTTCTTTGCAGTTGTGAGCAGTTTGCAGTAACTTGTGTTACTTCCTTTTTTAAATTTGTCTTCCAATTTTTCCCATTGCAGACATTTTAAGAAATGTCAGCCTTTTCCTATATCATAATAGGAACAATAAAACAGTTAATGCTTCTTCAGTTATGCAATTTAGTTAATAAAATGTCACTGTGACCCCAGTAAAGCAGTTGTACAAAGTACACCAGGGCACAGATGTAAGAAATTGCCACCAAGTACTAGAGGAGTACTTTAAAAAAACTGTGAAATATTAATATGTTTAACACTTTATTAAAAAATATCTTATGTACTTTATTCTTCTATCTTCACAGGCTTTTGCTGATCTTATGAATGTTGCCTAACTCCAGAAATGTTTTTTAAAAATCTTGTGAATTTCTAATTCTCTTGTCAAAAAAAAGATATCCTCATCAAAGTAAAATTGAGGTCAAACTACAGTTCACTGACAGCAGCAGCACTTCTGCAAGGGGTCTGAGCGAAATAAAAGTGTTTGTAGCCAGTGTGGTGATGGTTGTCTCAGTGACTGAATGGGAGATGAAATTCCCGAATGCTTAAGTATGCAGGTTTGACAGCAACATGACAAGACAGTTTTTGGCTATGAACAGCAGAGCGTAATGGATTTGGCTCTGCCAGAGGTAATATCAGAACTGTGTGTTTAATATGTCATGCAGGTAGAAGTGAAAAGAGCTAGTCAGCCCTGCAGTACTGGGGCAAGTACTACTAGGATCTCTGTAATGATCCAGTTTCAGAAAGGTATTAGATATGCAGCTCCCATGGAAATGTAAACATACTAGCTATTCAAACAGGATGAGGTACCTAATATCTCTGAGGATCTGCACTGAACACCCACATCCATTTGGAAACTCACAGGGAAGTTTAGTGGCTTTGGGTCCAGGAAGGCTGGAGGTTTTTCCTTTCTAACTTCTACAATTTCCAAGCAGCCATGATGTGTAACATAGTGAGCATAGATTTGCCAAGACAATACACTCCAAGAAGTGTCCCTTATACAAATGATCTGGACAGAATGAGCAATTGGCTCAGTACAGCAATATTTCTAAATGGATTTCCAGTCTGGAGAAAATATAAGTGATATAAGGAAGCTTATTCTAAAACACCTTGGCCACTACCTTAAGGGTTCAACTATATAATTTGAAACCCATGAAGCAGGAGTCAATTCTAGGCAAATGTGCTCTGAGGACATGGCACCAGCTGAAGTAAGTGCAATGTAAAGCAGTAAAAAGAAAAGAGATACTAATATCCATCCTGCATGCAAAAGCCAGACACTAAAAAATGGATTGTCCTTTCAAACTATTAACATCTCCATACATATACTCAACCAGCTGCTGATGTAAAATAAAAGACTTTTCTCCCAAATAAATTAGTAAGACAGTATAAATAAAAGCATATAGACTATTCATACAAATACTCTGTTGGCAACAGAATGCACTGGAGCTGCCTTTGTTGATAGTTGCATTAACAGCCGCAGTTAGGCTGCTGTGGAGGAGAAGAGTCCTTTAGCCGTGTGTTCTGCTTGCCAGCAGCAATGGTGGGATCTGCCTCCAGGCTTTCTGACATTTTTTCACAGATGATATCCACGAGTCGCTCAAATGTCTGCTTGACATTAATATTGTCCTTGGCACTTGTTTCAAAAAATTCAAATCCTAAGAAAGTAAACAACACATTTATGTTTGTTGCATATTCCAACATCTCTTGGGCAAGGAAGAGTGGAGAGACACAAAGAAAGGAAATATGTGAGAGCACACATATAATCACAGAATCACAAAACCACAGAATAGTAGGGGTTGGAAGGGACCTCTGGAGATCATCTTGTCCAACCCCACTGCTTGAGCAGGCACACCTAGAGCAAGGAGCACAGGGACACCTCCAGGCGGATGTTTCCAGGGAAGGAGACTCCACAACCTCCCTGGGCAGCCTGTTCCACTGCTCTGTCACCCTCACAGTAAATGAGATCTTTCTCATGTTTAGGTGGAACTTCCTGTGTTCCAACTTGTGCCCATTGCCCCTTGTCCTGTCATTGGGCACTAATGAAAAGAGCCTAGTCCATCGTCATGACACCCACCCTTTAGATATTTATAGGTATTTATGAAACCCCCCCTCAGTCTTCTCTTGTCCAGGCTGAACAAACCCAAGTCTCTCAGCCTTTCCTCATAAGGGAGATGCTCCAGTCCCCTGATCATCTTGGTAGCTCTCTGCTGGACTTGCTCAAGCAGTTCCCTGTCCTTCTTAAACTGGGGGGCCCAAAACTGGACAGAGTACTCCAAATGTGGTCTCATTTGGCAAGAGAGATATTGCAAGAGCAGTTAAAATTGTAACACAGAGTGACCACATTAGTGTTATTTACTTTATACCAAGCCAGATGAAACCAGGACTGGCCCAAACACATTCCCTTAAACAAATTCTACTTTAAAACAGTTTCATCTAAAAACTGACACCATTTTGAGAGTTTTAGAAATGCCTTATATACCTAGCCATTGTGAAGGAATAATCTACTGCTCCCCTTCTAACTATTATGTTCCTCTGAACATTATTCAGCTGGAAACGGTCACTTCCATCATGACATTAACCTGGTGCCAAAATAGACAACTGTGTTTGGAAGTAACCAGGAAAAAAACCAAGCAAGGTAAGGAAAGATTTCTGCAATTTGATATCTATTTAAGATAGAGGTTAATCCGTGAGAACAAAGGGGCCCCCAACCCCCCCAAACCAAACTAATAAACAAACACACATCTTTTTCTTCCTTAATTAATTTATATAGAAGGACTTTTTATCTATCTATTCCGAAATACTACCCCAAAGGCAAAAATTAGAGATATCGTTAACCCAGAAGGGACACTCCATCCATCTGGGCCAGGTTTGCACCTTGCTGGTCAGTCTACAATACAGCAGGCTTCTGCCAGCACTGGGTCTTCCCATGTTCTTACTTCCTTTGCAGTTCCTTTGTCTTTTTCATTTGTTTGCTTTCTAAGCCTTTTTTCCATGCTCCATCTTTTCCCACAGTTACCACATTGCTCACCTAAGGGTTCATTAGTAATTTAAAACTTTCTCCTACTTCTGTCTTTCCAGTGCATAAAGGATCAATATTAACACAGTTTACAAAACATATAACCCAATGGTAATTTTGAAGAAGTGGCTTAAACTTTGCAGAACTATTTTGATTCTTTCTGATTAACTCTGAATAACAATGTGCAACTACCACCATGTTTAATTATTAGGAAAACTCCAGTAAGAAAATGTCAGTCACTTGAAATTCTTGGCAGAAGGGAAGAAAAAAGCAGGGGGTTGGCCTTTTTTTAAAAAAATGTTATGTGTGTTTTCTAGTTAACGGGCTAATCTTCTGTTTCAGAAGGCCACTTGAAATTTAAATGCAACTACTTTGATAACATTAGTACTATATATTCAATATGCCATCTAATCTCTGGGGTGCATAAAAAGGAGTGTGGCCAGCAGGTTGAGGGAGGTTATCCTCTACCTCTACTCTGCCCTAGTGAGACCACACTTGGAGTACTGTGTCCAGTTTTGGCCCCCCCAGTTTAAGAAGGACAGGGAACTGCTTGAGCAAGTCCAGCAGAGAGTTATGAAGATGATCAGGGGACTGGAGCATCTCCCTTATGAGGAAAGGCTGAGAGTCCTGGGTTTGTTCAGCCTGGAGAAGAGAAGGCTGAGGGGGGACATTATCGATACTTATAAATACCTATAATTGTATATAAATACTTATAAATACCTGAAGGGCAGGTGCCAAGTGGTGCCCAATGGCAGAACAAGGGGCAATGGGCACAAGTTGGAACACAGGAAGTTCCACTTAAACATGAGAAAAAACTTCTTTCCTGTGAGGGTGATAGAGCAGTGGAACAGGCTGCCCAGGGAGGTTGTGGAGTCTCCTTCCCTGGAAACATTCAAAACCTGCCTGGACACAGCTCTGTGCCCCCTGCTGTAGGTGTACCAGCTCAAGCAGTGGGGTTGGACAAGATGATCTCCAGAGGTCCCTTCCAACCCCTACCATTCTGTGATTCTGTGATCAAGATGTAATGTGCACATTCAGTCCTATAACTGCTTACCATGTAGCTTTCGCATGTTTGAGTACTAGCCTAGACTTACAGCAGATAATTATATTTAGCATGATATCCCAGCATATAATAAACAATGCAAAAACATAATGCTATGTTCTGAATTTTCTTAATATTTTTAATTTACATAAAGTGCCTTGTGCTGAAATGGCACAAAGTGCTAAATTGTCTAAATGCATAGGAGCTAACATACTCCAAAGTTAGTGTTCATCGGTAGTTTAGATAATAAGAGATATAAACATTGTACAGGGATTTAGTCATACAACTTCTATTAATATCAGCAAAAAGTGTGAGGATAATCTCACAGGTATGAGTACACATTGGCATGAAAACTTTTCCTTTCCACATTTCTCTCAAAGGAGGAAAACGGTGCATAATCATAGAATCATAGAATCGTTAAGGTTGGAAAAGACCCTTAAGATCATCGAGTCTAACCGCTAACCTATTACTGCCAAGTCCATCACTAAACCATATCCTCAAGCACCACGTCTACCCTTCTTTTAAATACCTCCAGGGATGGAGACACAACCACCTCCCTGGGCAGCCTGTTCCAATGTTTGACAACCCTTTTGGTGAAGAAGTTTTTTCTAATAAATAAATAATAAAAGACTATATAAAGAAAACATATACTAGGAGGCAGTTTGAATCTATATGTCATTGTTTTAGTTTAGCTTGTCTTACATGTCTCCTTTGTTGTAAACTAGAAGGAAAATCGGGAACGCCAGTGTAGCCTCACTTGCTAGTGGCTTCAGTGCTCCCGCAGAGCTCCATGCAGAACACTGTTCAGATCTCTTGGGGAGTGCTTGGGGGAAGGAAGATCCTCCACATTCTCAGTGCTCTGTGTTGAAACTGTGTGGCACAGCAACGCAGTCAAATCCTTCCACAACTCTTAGTGTCTGCTCCATGGGAAGCAGGAGGAAAACTGCTGTTCCAAAGAGGAACAAGCAGGACCAGAGGGCAGAAGGGTTGAGGGACAATGAGGGGATGCCTGAGAACTGGAACACCAACACATTGGAAAAGATGACAGGAAGAAGAATGAATCTTAAGGACATTTCTGAGGGGAGCAGTTTTTACAGATAAAAAGACAGAATGGTACATGAGATAATCATGAAATGGCAGATATGACAGGTAAGTAGGAGATATGGACAGAGAAAAGCAGAAAGTGCAAGGAAAAGAATCACAAAGAAGAGAGGAGACCGATGTCAGGAAATTCTGTAACGTGGACAGGATCAAGAAAACAGGTCCACTACCATGGTGAGGATGTTCTGCATAAGAACACCATTAAAAACTAAGAGGCACCATTTTCCAAGTAAAACAGCATGCTGGTTTTGGCTGGGATAGAGTTAAATATCTTCACAGTAGCTAGAATGGGGCTATATTTTGGATTTGTGCTGAAAACAGTGTTGATAATATAGGGATGTTTTAGTTCTTGCTGAGCAGTGCTTACACAGAGTCAAGGCCTTTACTGCTTTTCACACCATCCACTAGCGAGTAGGATGGGGGTGTACAAGAAGCTGGGAGGGGACACAGCTGGGACAGCTGACCCCAACTGTCCAAAGGGATATTCCATACCATATGAAGTCATGCTCAGTAATAAAACTAGGAGGAAGAAGAAGGAAGGGGGGGATGTTCAGAGTGATGGTGTTTATTCTTCCCAAGTAACATGATGGAGCCCTGGAGATGGCTGAACACCTGCCTGCCAATGGGAAGTAGTGAATTGATTCCTTGTTTTGCTTTGTTTCCATGTGCAGCTTTTGCTTTATCTATTAAACTGTCTTTATCTCAACCCTCAAGTTTTCTCACTTTTATCCTTCTGATTCTCTCCCCATCCCACCTCACAGTGAGGGAGCAGCTGTGCGGTGCTTAGTTGCCAGGTGGGATTAAACCACGATAAATAGGGACTTACAGAGTGTTCAAGCACAAATATATTTATTCCAATAAAATAAAAAATAGACAGTACATCTGTAGCCAAATCTATGGAATTTCACTTACCATTTTTATATGAGAAGGAAACTGTAGTCACAGTAGTGGTATAGTTGGGTATCAGGCTATGCCTGTATACACATTTCATCAACTTATTCATTAATTCCCTGGAAGATCCAGGACCTCCCTGGCTAGAGCTTACACAGATGAGAAAATGCACTGACCTGTGAGAAAGTGACCGACCTCTCAACTGTCTCCACAACAAAGTATTTGCCTTATCCTTTACAAGAACTATATGAGTGGGAACTATGGACAGTCCTGGAGGTTCCCCTGTGCCTAGGCCAGCTGAAAGGCACTATTTATATACTTAAATGTGGTGATAAACATCGTGAGTGGAGAACATGGCCAGGATCATAGTTCCTGATGTAGAATGGATTCAACTGCACACAGGTAAGACACTTGTAGATGGTCTGTAGAAACTGTTCTTGCAGATGCAGAAATGGTCATGCAGAACAGTCTTTTGAAGCCAGTTAAGAGATGCTTTGTGCACAGTTTTAAATAATCGCTGCCAATGGATCATGGTATGGAGTGGGCACATAGGACCAAATGCATTGCAAGAATTCAGCAGAACAGGAGTTCAGAGAATCTCACCTGATGCAGCTGAAGACACCCTTGCAAGGACCTTTTCACCCGAGGCTCCTGTTGACACCCAGACAGCAAATTCCTGTCCTGGATTCAATCCTGCATGTGAATGTTACCTTATGCAAAAGATCCCAATAAATTAGGGGGTGGTGTTTGGTTTTTTTAACAGAAACTCTGTCTATGGAACAGTTTCAAAGAGATAGGGAGAATTTTTCCTAGCAGAGTGTGTCTGGAATTATAGAATCATCAAATCTTTTAGGTTGGAAAAGTCTCAAGATCATTGAGTCCAACCGTTTACCTAACACTGCCAAGTCCACCACTAAACTATGTCCCTAAGCACCACATCTAAACATCTTTTAAATGCCTCCAGGGATGGTGACTCAACCACTTCCCTGGGCACCCTGTTCCAATGCTTGACAACCCTTTTGGTGAAGAAATTTTCCCTAATATCCAATCTAAACCTCCCCATGTGCAGCTTGAGGCCATTTCCTCTCATCCTATCACAAGTTACTTGGGAGAAGAAACCAACACCCTCCTCAGTACAACTTCCTTTCAGGTAGTTGTAGAGAGGATAAGGTCTCCCCTCAGCCTCCTTTTCTCCAGACTAAACAACCCCAATTCCCTCAGCTGCTCCTCATAGGACTTGCTTTCTAGACCTTTCACCAGCTTTGTTGCACTTCTTTGGACTTACGATAAATACTTCAGAAAAAAATGGAATGATCTAAAACCTCATGAATTCTGTTTGTTTTCCATTATGTGATGGAATATTTTACAGAACTTTTTCCCAGTGACCTTGCCACTCCTTCTGACTCATCTTGCAAATATTTTACTAATAGTGCTTTGAGACCCTAAGCTTCTAAAATGCCTGCGTATGACAGCCTCAGATCTATGCCTTTTTGGTGGGTGGACCTTGGATGGACACCAGGTACCCACCAAGCCACTCTGTCACTCCCCCTCCTTGACTAGATAGGGGAGAGAAAGTATAAAAAACACCTCGTGGGTCGAGGTAAGGACAGGGAGATCATCACCAATTACTGTCATGGGCAAAACAGATTCAACTCAGAGAAATTGTGGCTATCAATGGCTACAGACTGTTCAGAAGGGACAGGCGAGGAAGGAGGGGCAGAGGTGATGCTCTACATCAAAAAATTGATACAGTGTGAAGAGCTGTCCCTGAAGAATAACCATGAGCAGGTCGAAAGCTTATGGGTAAGAATCAGAGACAAAGGCAACAAAGGGAACCTTGTGGTTGGTGTATACTACAGGCCACCTTATCAAGGGGAGCCTACTGATGAAGCCGTCTTCCTCCAACTCCAGGAGGCTTTGCGCTCACAGGCTCTCATCCTACTGGGGGAATTCAACCACTCCGACATCTGCTGGAAAAGTAGCACGGTGAGCATTAGGCAATCCAGGAGATTCTTAGAATGCATTGAGGATAACTTCTTGAGCCAGGTAATAGACAGCCCTACCCGAGGGGAGGCAATACAGGACCTGCTGGTCACCAATGCAAGTGAATTAATTGGTGACACCAAGATTGGAGGCAGCACGGGCTGCAGCGATCATGCATTGGTGGAGTTCACACTCCTGAGGGATACAGGAAAAGCTAGGAGTATAGTCAAGACCCTAAATTTTAGGAAAGCAGACTTCCAGCTCTTCAAGGAGTTAGTCAGCAGGACCCCCATGAAACGGTCCTCAGGGACAAGAGCTGGCAGATCTTTAAGGATGCATTCCATATGGTGCAAGAGCTCTCGGTCCCCAGGTGTAAGAAATCAGGCAAGGAAGGGAAGAGACCACCATGGCTGAGTCAAGACATGCTGGTCAAACTAAAGAGTAAGAGGGAACTGCACAGGCAGTGGAAGCAGGGACAGGTGTCCTTGGAAGAGTATAGGGATGCTGCCCGGTTGTGTAGGGATGGGGTCAGGAAGGCCAAGACACAGCTGGAGTTGAATTTGGCAAGGGATGCAAAGAATAACAAGAAGGGCTTCTATAGGTATATGAACCAGAAAAGGAAAGTCAAAGAAAGCGTGCCCTCTGTGATGAACAAGAATGGTGAACTAGTATCAACAGACGAGAAGGCTGAGGTACTCAACAAGTTTTTTGCCTCAGTCTTCACTGTCGACCTCTCTCCTCACCCCTCCCGAGCTGAAGGACCACAGGATGGAGACCGGGGGATAAAGCCCCTCACACTGTAAGGGACGATCAGGTTCATGACCACCTGAGGAACCTGAACATACACAAATCTATGGGACATGATGAGATACATCCCAGAGTCCTGAGGGAACTCACTGATGTAGTTGCTAAGACACTCTCCATGATATCTGAAAAGTCATGGCAGTCAGGTGAAGTCCCTGGGGACTGGAAGAAGGGAAAAATTGTAGCCATGTTCAAAAAGGGTAGAAAGTAGGACCAAGGGAAATACCGCCCTGTCAGCCTCACCTCTGTGCGAGGGAAGATCATGGAACAGATCGTCCTAGAAGCTATGCTAAGGCACATGGAGGTGATCTAAGGCAGCCAGCATGGCTTCACCAAGGACGAGTCCTGCCTGATCAACCTAGTGGCCTTCTATGATGGAGTGACTACATCAGTGGACAAGGGAAGAGCTATGGATGCCATCTACCTGGACTTCTGTAAGGCCTTTGACACAGTGTCGTGGTTTAGCGGCAGCTCAGCCCCACACAGTTGCTCGCTCACTCCCCACCGGTAGATGGGAGAGAGAATCAGAAGGGTAACGCTCATGGGTTGGGATAAGAACAGTTTAATAATTAAAATTAAAAGAAAACAACAACAGAAATGCAATGGAAAGGAGAACAACGAGAGGCGCAAAGCCCCGGGGGGGGGGGGGGGGGAAGGGAGGGGAGAGGGGGAACGAACCGCCGGAACAAACTGCCCGCGCCGCAGCCACTCGCCGCCCGCCGACCCGACGCCGCGCCGCCTCCGCGCTGGCGCTGCAACTGCCCCCCCTCAATATACTGGTCATGGTGTCACATGGTATGGAATGAACCTGCCATTGGCCAGTCGGGGTCAGCCGCCCCCACCATGGCCCTGCCCCTCCCAGCCCCCCCCACCACGCGGCAGAGCGCGGGAAGCTGGAAAGGTAGCCGATCCCCACAGTGAGGAGAATTAACCCCTTCTCAGCCAAAACCAGCACATTCTCCACCCCTTATTCCATACCATTTACACCATGCCCAGGTCCCATATGATGCAATACAACCGTACCAACCACCACCCCTCCCCTTCCCATCCTTTAACATAATACACAGGCATCATTCCCTTAGTTCATGGACCTTCCCTGTACAATGTCCATTAAAAATGTCCATTGAGTTCATCCAGTCCATGACTCTGGGCTCCATCTGTTGTATCAGTCTTTCCGGGTGGGAGAGATGGTGTGTGGCGTTGGGTTGCTGCATACCGAGTCAGTCATCGTTCCATCACTGCTGCAGGGCTTGTTTCATAGTTGATCTTCCATGGGTTGGGAGGCTCGTACTCTGATATCATTGATACAACACAGAGGTGACACACAGTATTATATAGCAGTTCACATTGTGCCATGCAGTTCATTGATTGTTTTCACCCAAAATCAAATCCCCTTGAGGCACACATCGGATTTCTCCATCCTCCCGCATCACCCACCAAGTGCACCCAGGTCCTCGAGCAAAAGCAATCCCACGAATGGGTTTGCCTTTGCCTGAGGCAGGAAGAACCCAGACTGTTTTGCCCAGCATACTTTTTGTGTGCACTACAGGGACTCTATCCCCTTCCACAGTATGTAGGATTTCTGACTGGGCAGGGCCAGCTCGGTTGGCAGATCCCCTCGTGTTGACTAACCACGTGGCTTTTGCTAAATGTGTATCCCAGTGCTTGAATGTTCCACCCCCCATTGCTCTCAGTGTAGTTTTTAACAGTCCATTGTACCGTTCAATTTTCCCAGAGGCTGGTGCGTGATAGGGGGTGTGATACACCCACTCAATGCCATGCTCTTTGGCCCAGGTGTCTATGAGGTTATTTCGGAAATGAGTTCCGTTGTCTGACTCAATCCGCTCTGGGGTGCCATGTCGCCACAGGACTTGTTTCTCAAGACCCAGGATAGTGTTCCGGGCAGTGGCATGGGGGACAGGATATGTTTCCAGCCAGCCAGTCGTTGTTTCTACCATTGTAAGCACATGGCGCTTGCCTTGGCGGGTCTGTGGGAGTGTGATATAGGCAATTTGCCAGGCCTCCCCATATTTATATTTCAGCCATCGTCCCCCATACCACAGAGGCTTTACCCGCTTTGCTTGCTTGACTGCAGTGCATGTGTCACATTCGTGGATAACCTGTGCAATAATATCCATGGTCAAGTCCACCCCTCGATCACGAGCCCACCTGTATGTTGCATCTCTCCCTTGATGGCCTGAGGTGTCATGGGCCCACCGAGCTAGAAATAGTTCACCCTTATGCTGCCAGTCCAGATCCACCTCAGCCACTTCAATCTTGGAGCCTGATCTACCTGCTGGTTATTTCGATGTTCTTCAGTGGCCCGACTCTTGGGGACGTGAGCATCCACATGACGTACCTTTACAACCAGGTTCTCTACCCGGGCAGCAATATCTTGCCACAGTGCGGCAGCCCAGATGGGTTTGCCTCTGCGCTGCCAGTTGCTTTGCTTCCACTGCTGCAGCCAGCCCCACAGGGCATTTGCCACCATCCAGGAGTCAGTATAGAGATAGAGCACTGGCCACTTTTCCCGTTCAGCAATGTCTAAGGCCAGCTGGATGGCCTTTACCTCTGCAAACTGGCTCGATTCACCTTCTCCTTCAGCAGTTTCTGCTACTTGTCGTGTAGGACTCCATACAGCAGCCTTCCATCTCCGGTGCTTTCCCACAAGGCGACAGGACCCATCAGTAAACAGGGCATATTGCTTCTCATTTTCTGGCAGTTTGTTATACAGTGGGGCTTCTTCAGCACGTGTCACCTCCTCCTCTGGTGATAATCCAAAATCTTTGCCTTCTGGCCAGTCCATAATCACTTCCAAGATTCCTGGGCGACTGGGGTTTCCTACTCGAGCCTGCTGGGTGATCAGTGCAACCCATTTACTCCATGTAGCATCAGTTGCATGGTGTGTAGAGGGGATGTTTCCTTTGAACATCCAGCCCAGCACTGGCAGTCGGGGTGCCAGGAGCAACTGTGGCTCAGTACCAACCACTTCTGAAGCAGCTCAAACCCCTTCATATGCTGCCAATATCTCTTTTTCAGTTGGAGTATAGCGGGCTTCGGACCCTCTGTATCCCCGACTCCAAAACCCTAGGGGTCGACCTCGGGTCTCCCCTGGTGCTTTCTGCCAGAGGCTCCAGGTAGGGCCATTCTCCCCGGCTGCAGTGTAGAGCACATTTTTTACATCTTGTCCTCCCGGACTGGCCCAAGAGCTACTGCATGGACTATTTCTCGTTTAATCTGTTCAAAGGCTTGTTGTTGTTCAGGGCCCCATTTGAAATCATTCTTTTTCCGGGTCACTTGATAGAGAGGGCTTACGATCAGACTGTAATTTGGAATATGCATTCTCCAAAAACCCACAACGCCCGAGAAAGCTTGTGTTTCCTTTTTGCTAGTTGGTGGAGACATGGCTGCTATTTTGTTGATCACATCCATTGGAATATGACGATGACCATCTTGCCATTTGATTCCTAAGAACTGGATTTCTCATGCAGGTCCCTTCACCTTACTTTGTTTTATGGCAAAGCCAGCTTTCAGAAGGATTTGGACTATTTTCTCTCCTTTCTCAAAAACTTCTTCCGCTGTGTTGCCCCACATAATGATGTTATCAATGTACTGAAGGTGTTCTGGAGCTTCTCCCTGTTCCAGTACAGTCTGAATCAGTCCATGGCAAATGGTAGGACTGTGTTTCCACCCCTGGGGCAGTCGATTCCAGGTATACTGGACGCCCCTCCATGTGAAAGCAAACTGTGGCCTGCACTCTGCTGCCAGAGGGATTGAGAAGAATGCATTAGCAATATCAGTTGTGGCATACCACTTGGCCACCTTTGACTCCAGTTCGTATTGAAGTTCTAGCATGTCTGGCACAGCAGCACTCAACGGTGGAGTGACTTCATTCAGGCCACGATAGTCTACTGTTAGTCTCCACTCTCCATTAGACTTCCGGACTGGCCATATGGGACTGTTAAAGGGTGAGTGGGTCTTACTGATCACTCCTTGGCTCCTCAGTTGGTGAATGAGTTTATGGATGGGGATCAGAGAGTCTCTGTTGGTGCGATATTGCCGCCGGTGCACTGTTGTGGTGGCGATCGGCACCTGTTGTTCTTTGACCTTCAGCAACCCCACCACAGAAGGGTCCTTTGAGAGGCCAGGCAAGGTAGACAGCTGTTCAGTTTCCTCCGTCTCCAAGGCAGCTACACCAAAAGCCCACTTGTACCCTTTTGGGTCCTTGAAATACCCTCTCCTGAGGTAGACTATGCCAAGGATGCACGGAGCCTCTGGGCCAGTCACAATGGGGTGCTTCTGCCACTCATTGCCAGTTAGGCTCACTTCGGCCTCCAATACAGTTAGCTCTTGGGATCCCCCTGTCACTCCAGCAATGCTGATGGGTTCTGCCCCTATATAGTTTGATGGCATTAAGGTGCACTGTGCGCCGGTGTCCACTAAAGCTTTATACTCCTGTGGGTCGGATGTGCCAGGCCATTGGATCCACACAGTCCAGTAAGCCCGGTTATCCCTTTCCTCCACCCGGCTGGAGGCAGGGCCCCTCTAGTCCTGATCATGGCAGTCACAACTCACTTCCTGCAAATGTGAATCAGGAGTCCCTCTATTACACTTAGAAATAAAATCTGCGCTTCTACTCCTCTGTCTGGGGACTTGCTCGCTGGAAACTGGAGCAGCAGCTTTCCTGGAAGAGCCTCCCTGAGTGACTGTTCTTCCTTGCAGTTCATGTACTCGTGCCTGTAGGGTCAAGGTAGGCTTGCCATCCCACCTCATCATGTCCTCTCCGTGGTCACGCAGGTAGAACCATAGGGTGGCCCGTGGTGTGTATCCCCTTCTTTGAGCCAAAGGACGCTTATTCCTAACAGCTGAGACACTGCTCTGTCGAGGTGGGGAGTAGGACAGATCTTCTTTGAGTTGCTGGACCTCTTGGGATAGTTTCTCCACAGCAGAGACAAGCGAGGAAGAGAGATTTGCTTCGTAATCCCGGAGTCTAACTATCACCTCTGCCACCATTGGTGTCTTGTCATCTTTCCAGGACATTACTGCCAATGAGTTTGCATGCGAAGATGGTGCGCTCCGTACAAACTTCCGCCACATGGGTCGTGTGCACTTGGCTTCATCTCGATCTTTGGATGACCGTTGATCGTCCAGGTCACCATAAATCACCTCAAACACAGCTCATTCCCTTAGATACTGGATGCCTTTCTCCATAGTTGTCCATTTTCCTGGGCGATATGTAACATCTTCTTTAAAGGGATACCTTTCCTTCACTCCAGACAGGAGTCGCCTCCAGAGGCTGAGGGCTTGTGGCTTTTTTCCAATTGCTTTGTCAACGCCCCCTTCCCCAGAAAGGGATCCCAATTGTTTGGCTTCTTTTCCCTCTAGTTCCAGGCTACTGGCCCCATTATCCCAGCATCGGAGCAGCCAGGTGGCAATGTGCTCACCTGAACGACGGCTATAATCTTTTCGCATATCTCGCAACTTGCTTAAGGACAGGGATCGGGTGGTCTCTATTTCATTTATTACTTCTCCCTCCTCTCCCCGCGATGCCCCTGGTTCTTCATCATCCTGTTCTAAACGAGTTGATGTCCGCTTCCAATATTTCGTCTTGTGTATGGCGGCAACTGATACTGGTACGGGTTTATTTTCTGAGCTAGCTCCGGTACTTGTCCTGGGGGTTTGAGTGGCTGCAGTGCCTGTCCTCGGGGCTGGATTGTCTACAGTGCCAGTCACTTTGCTTTTCAATCCAGAGACATTCTCTTCCCCCTGGGGGCACTGAATACTGTTGAGCAGGGCTCAGTATGCATGGGCCAGACCCCAGCATGTTGCAGTTATCTGTGTCTCTCTGGAGTTCCCAGTGTAACAACATACTTTCTCCAAATATTCTACTAGTTTTTTAGGATTCTGCACTTGTTCGGGGGTGAAACTCCAAAACACTGGGGGTGCCCACTGCCCTAGGTATTTGCCCATGCTATCCCACATGCCCTGCCACTCATGACTATCAAGCCTCGGGGCAGATTTCTGGGTGATATTCTTAAGTTGCTTAGTCAAAACCAAAACAACCTGCCCAAAAACTAACAATAAGTGCACCTTAACCACCCAAGGATGTTCAAGATACAAAGACGTTGTTGTAACAAAGGCACAGACATCATAGAACAAAGTTGCAAAGGTATTATTCTGTATTTCCTCCATATAAAATCTCTCAGAGGAGGAGGTATAATTGCTAATTGCCTCAACAAGGTGGTATCCGAAGTACAGTAACAGTTTCAGCAAAAACCCCAAATACCAGATAAAGCTTAAAACGAGTGTTTGTATAACAAACCTTGTAGGCAAAACATTACTAATCACAGCAGAACACAGCAGACTCAACAAACCAACACCGATTTTTAACACCAACTGCAAAAATGACAACGTGGTGCTGTGACCAGCAGCTGTTGTTATCTCCAACCCCTGAGCCCCACGTTGGGCGCCAAAAAGACTGTCGTGGTTTAGCAGCAGCTCAGCCCCACACAGTCGCTCGCTCACTCCCCACCGGTAGATGGGAGAGAGAATCAGAAGGGTAACGCTCGTGGGTTGGGATAAGAACAGTTTAATAATTAAAATTAACAGAAAACAACAGTAGAAATGTGTAAAATGTGTTCATCTGATTCGTGTCAATATGGAACAATGCTAGAGTCACACGGTGAAGTGTGACCTTCTAGCATTTGACCGTTCTGTTTGTGCTTGTGTAACCGAGGGCCGTTCAATTGACTTGTTAACTGTCTTAATGGTTGGAATGTTGATTGGCGATTTGGGTTGATGGTGAAGACAAAAGAAGACCCAAAATTGATCAGATAACTGGGAGACTGGCGCCTGAGAATTTTAACAAGATAATGGCTGGTGCTTGGGCCAGTCGAGAGGGCGTTAGCAATGAATGAACTTCAAGGACTAACAGTGGAAACACCCTGCTACAAAGGGGAGTGACCAAAAAGACTTGCCCCCCACACCCGTAAAGAGCATGCGGGCTAATCTACATGGCAAGCGTGGCTAATTTAAATACGGCTGACCAACGGCAAGTGGGATGCTTATCACTGACCAATGAGTGTAAACTTAGGCGTTTTTACTAATTGTTATTAATTAAGTAACTGAATATAAACCCTGTAATTTTGTATGACGGGATGCACGTTAGGCGGATGGATCCCCCGTGCATCCAGCGCTGCTTGCTTGTCTCTATTCAATAAATTGTAAACTTTGATTGAAATTCCGTTGAAGGCTAAATTAATTATAACAATTGGGTGTTCGTCTGGGATGGTCTTGGTTCCTGAATTCTGCCTTGCTCTAGGAGTGGCACCCCACGATTTGGTGGCTCCTGATCAGGTTGGGTCAGGGCTAACGCCATCCTGAACCTGAACAGGGACAAGCAAGGAATTTAATTTTTATAAGCTCCCTTGCCGGCTGCAGCAGTTTGTTTTGCCCGTAATTCTGCGCGCGAAGATCCAAACGAAGATGACGGAGTCGTAAGTATTTAGGCTGTATACCATTTGGTTGGGTGGGATTCGGTTGCCTCTGTGTGTAAGAGTGTAACTGAGACAGAACCTAGTTCTGAAGTGATTGTGGAGGTCTTCTAACCGCGGTTCCAATCTCCCGCGAGGAACTTGGCCGGTGAAGGACCGAAGTGATTCCTATAGGATTCGTGGGAGGGTGATAGGTCCTAAACCCCCTGCAAGACTCTCTTACCGGTAACCAAGGGCTGTAGGAACTGCCACAGTAAAATTCCTAGATGGGTCAGCGAGGACCCAGGACCAGGAGAAAGGGAGCACATTACCAGCAGAAAGTCCATTAGGAATAATGATTAGAAATTGGAATGAAAGGGGCCCCAGAAAAGGAAAAAGTAAATTAAAATTGGTTCAATATTGTATGGTTGAATGGCCGAAGAAACCTTTAAGACCACTTGTCTTTTGGCCTGTTTTTGGATCTTTTGAAGACTGGATTTGCCAGGCCTTGAATATATATGTTAATTCAAAGGAACCTTTTAGTCAGGAGGAAAGTGATTATGCAGAATTGTGGCTCAGGACTTCACGTCCTTTTCCAGCCTCAATACTTACATTAAAGAAAAGAGATGAAAACTTTGAGGAAGAAGGAGATGAAGATGAAAAAGAAAGGGAAAAAGATGATAAATGGGAACCACTGGATAACCTGCCGCCCCCATATCTTAATAATCCACCTCCAGTAGCGGCTTCCCCTCCAGTGGCCGTAGTACCTCCACCAGTCCCATCGTTATCCCTGCCCCCCCCACCAACAGCACCGGAATTAGATCAACCGCCGGCTGCATGTACGAGAAGTAGGACTGCTATATCTGAGAGGGCTTCTCTATATCCTTTACAAGAAGTACCCCTCGGAGGCAATCAGGGAGGCATCGGGTTTGTGGCAGTCCCATTAAATACCACAGATGTAAGGAACTTTAAGAAAGAAATGGGGACCCTATTGGATGATCCCCTCGGAGTAGCTGAAAAACTAGATCAATTCCTAGGCCCCAATACTTATACCTGGGAAGAAATACAGTCCATTTTAGGAATCTTATTTACTGCTGAAGAAAGGGGAATGATTAGACAAGCTGGAATAAGGATTTGGGAAAGACAGAATCAGGTAGGACCCCCGGGAGATCAGAAATGGCCAAATGTGGATCCCCACTGGGATCATCAACAACTCCACGGAAGACAGAATATGAGGGATTTGAGAACATTAATCATACAGGGAATAAGGGAAGCGGTTCCCTGAGGGCAAAACATTAATAAAGCATTTAATGAACAACAAGGGAAAGACGAATCTCCAACAGAATGGTTGGAGAGGTTGAGGAAAAGCTTACAAATGTATTCTGGAATTGATCCGAATACAGTGGCTGGGACTGCACTCCTTAGAACACAATTCGTAGCCAAATCTTGGGGGGATATAGGAAGGAAATTAGAAAAACTGGAAGACTGGCAAGAAAGAGGATTAGAGGAGTTACTTAGGGAAGCCCAGAAAGTCTATGTTAGGAGGGATGAAGAAAAGCAGAAAGCAAAAGCAAAAATTTTTGTAACAGCAGTAAGAGAAAGTCAGAAAAATAAGACTCCATCTGGAGAGAAAGGAGAAAAAAGAATAGAGCAGACACCCCGGGGACAACCTCACCGAGAGAGAATCACAACTCCTGTCTGTTACTACTGTAACAAGAGGGGACATGTTCAGAAGAACTGCCGTAAACGGGAACAAGATGAGAGAATGTTTAAAGAAGAAGAGGGGTGTCAGGGGCTATATCTTCTGGGGACTTCAACATCAACAGAGCCCTTGATAAAATTATTAATTGGTCCCCATAAAGAGGAAGTTTTATTTTTAGTAGATACAGGAGCTGAGAAATCAACCATTCAAAAACTTCCAAAAGAAATAGAAAAAGGGAAGAGCTATATGTCAGTAGTTGGGGCAAAAGGAGAACCTTTTAAAGTACCTATTTTGAAAGATGTAGAAGTAGAGACAGAAAAGAAAATTTACCTTAATGATTTACTTTTGCTCCCTGAAGCAGAGTACAATTTATTAGGAAGGGATCTGATTTTGAAGTTAAATTTGAACATTCAGAGTAAAGGGGATAAATTGCAGATTAAATTATACACTTTAACACAAAAAGACGAAGAAGCTATTAACCCCTCAGTATGGTATAAAGAAGGGGAAATTGGAAAAATAGAAATGGACCCCATAAGTGTTCAAATGATAGACCCTTATCGCCCAATTAGAATCAAGCAATATCCTATACCCAGGGAGGGCCGAAAAGGATTAAAACCTATAGTTGACAGACTTTTGGAAAAAGGAACTTTGGAACCATGTATGTCTCCCCATAATACACCCATCCTCCCTGTAAAGAAACCGGATGGGTCTTACAGGATGGTACAGGATTTAAGAGCTGTAAATCAGCGAACGATCACCAAGTTCCCTGTGGTGGCAAATCCTTACACTTTACTGAGTCATATTTCTCCCAGATATGCTTGGTATAGTGTAATAGATTTGAAGGATGCTTTTTGGGCCTGTCCTCTGGATGAGGAATCCAGAAATTATTTTGCCTTTGAGTGGGAGGACCCTGAAACAGGGCGAAAACAACAATTAAGATGGACTGTACTACCACAGGGGTTTACAGAGTCACCAAATCTATTTGGACAAGCTTTAGAGAAAATCTTACAAGATTTTACATTACCCAAGGAGGTAAAATTATTACAATATGTGGATGATTTATTAATAGCAGGAGAAACTGAAGAGGGGACCCGAGAGGCCACCATTAAATTGTTAAATTTTCTGGGGGAGAAGGGATTGAAGGTGTCCCGATCAAAGCTACAGTTTGTAGAACAGGAAGTAAAATACTTAGGACATTGGTTGAGTAAAGGAAGGAAGAAGCTAGATCCTGATAGGATATCTGGGATTCTGTCCTTGAGACCGCCACAAACCAAAAAGGAAATTCGACAAATATTGGGATTATTAGGATACTGTAGACTGTGGCTTGAAAATTATACTGAAAATGTAAAATTCTTATATGAGAAATTAACTAATAACCAACTCAAGTGGTTTATAGAAGATGACCAGAGATTCGAGGAAATAAAAAGGGCATTAATACAAGCACCTGTATTGAGCCTCCCAGATTTAGAAAAACCTTTCTATCTTTTTGTAAATACATCCAACCAGACAGCACATGGAGTTCTTACTCAAGAATGGGCAGGAATCAAAAAACCTGTAGGGTATTGCTCTAAGTTACTTGATCCAGTAAGCAGAAATTCCGTTGAAGGCTAAATTAATTATAACAAAATGCAATGTAAAGGAGAACAACGAGAGGCGCAAAGCCCCGGGGGAGGGGGGGGGAAGGGAGGGGAGAGGGGGAACGAACCGCCGGAACAAACTGCCCGCGCCGCAGCCGCTCGCCGCCCGCCGACCCGACGCCGCGCCGCCTCCGCGCTGGCGCTGCAACTGCCCCCCCTCAATATACTGGTCATGGTGTCACATGGTATGGAATGAACCTGCCATTGGCCAGTCGGGGTCAGCCGTCCCCACCATGGCCCTGCCCCTCCCAGCCCCCCCCGCCACGCGGCAGAGCGCGGGAAGCCGGAAAGGTAGCCGACCCCCACAGTGAGGAGAATTAACCCCTTCTCAGCCAAAACCAGCACACACAGTCCCCCCCCAGCATCCTTCTCTCTTTAATTGGGGAGATATGGATTTGATGGGTGGACTGTTTGGTGGATAAGGAACTGGCTGGATGGTTGCATCCAGAAGGTAGTGGTCAATAGCTCAATGTCCAGATGGAGACCAGTGATGAGTGGTGTCCCTCAGGGGTCCATACTGGGACCGGTACTGTTTAATGTCTTCATCACTGACATAGAGAGTGGGATTGAGTGCACCCTCAGCAAGTTTGCAGATGACACCAAGGTGAGCAGTGCAGCTGACATGCCAGAAGGACTGGATGTCATTCAGAGAGACCTAGACAAGCTGTAGAGGTGGGCCTGTGAGAACCTCATGAGGTTCAACAAGGCCAAGTGCAAGGTCCTGCACCTGGGTTGGGGCAACCCCCAGTATCAATACTGGGGATGAAGAGATTGAGAGCAGCCCTGCAGATAAGGACTTGGGGGTACTGGTGGACGGAAGGCCGTACATGAGCCAACAATGTGTGCTTGCAGGCCAGAAGGCCAACCGTATCCTGGGCTGCATCAAAAGAAGCGTGGCCAGCAGGTCGAGGGAGATGATTCTGCCCCTCTGCTCTGGTGAGACCCCACCTGGAGCACTGTGTCCAGCTCTGGGATCCCTCAACACAACAAGGACATGGACCTGTTGGAGCGGGTCCAGAGGAGGGCCACAAAAATGATCCAAGGGCTGGAGCACTGTTGTGGTTGGGCCAGCAACTCATCCCCACACAGCCACTCGCTCACTCCCCCACCTCTCTGCTGGACTTGCTCAAGCAGTTCCACATCCTTCTTAAACTAGAGGGCCCAAAACTGGACACAGTACTACAAATGTGGCCTCACTAGGGCAGAGTAGAGGGTGAGGATAACCTCACTCGACCTGATGGCCACACTCCTTTTAATGCAGCCCAAGATATTGTTGGCCTTCTTGGCCACAAGGGCACAGTGCTGTCTCAGGGTCAACTTGCTGTCCACCTGCACTCCCAGGTCCTTCTCAACAGAGCCACTTTCTAGTAGTTCAACCCCCAACCTGTACTGGTGCATGGGGATGTTCCTCCCCAGGTGCAGGACCTTGCACTTGCTTTTGTTGAATTTCATCAGGTTCCCCTCAGCCCAGCTCTCCAGCCTGTCCAGGTCTTGCTGGATGGCAGCACAGCCTTCTGGTGTATCAGCCACTCCTCCCAGATTGGTATCATCAGCAAACTTGCTGAGGTTACACTCTATCCCATCATCCAGGTCACTGATGAATATATTGAACAGGACTGGACCCAGCACAGACCCCTGGGGAATACTACTACTTAGAGGCCTCCATCCAGACTCTGCCCCATTGATCATGACCCTCTGAGCTCTGTTGTTGAGCCAATCCTCAATCCACCTCACTGTCCACTCATCCAACCCACACTTCCTTAGTTTGTCTGTGAGGAGGCTATGGGAGACAGTTTCAAATGCCTTGCTGAAGTCAAGGTAGACAACATCCACTGCTCTCCCTTCATTGACCTGGCCAGTCACACCATCATAGAAGGCTATCAGGTTGGTCAAACATGATCTTCCCTTGGTGAATCCATCTTGACTGTTTCTGATAACCTTCTTGTCCTCTACATGCCTGGAGATGACCTCCAGGATGAACCGCTCCATCACCTTTCCAGGGATGGAGGTGAGGCTGACTGGCCTACAGTTCCCCAGGTCCTCCTTCTTGCCCCTTTTGATGAGTGGAGTGACATTTGCTTCCCTCCAGTCCTCGGGCACCTCTCCTGTCTTCCATGACCTTTCAAAGATGATGGAGAGTGGCTCAGCAAGAACATCCACCAGCTCCTTCAGCACTCGCACGTGCATCCCATCAGGGCACATGGATTTGAGAGGATCCAGTTTGCATAGGTGATCTCTGACCCAATCCTTCTCAACCGATGGTAAGTCTTCCTTTCTCCAGATTTGTCCTCTCTTCTCTAGGGGCTGAGATGCCTGAGGGCCAGCCTTAGCACTAAAGCCTGAGGCAAAGAAGGCATTCAGTAACTCTGCCTTCTCTGCATCCTGCATCACCAGGGTCCCTTCCTTGTTCAGGAGTGGGCCCACTGTATCCCCAGTCTTCCTTTTACTGGTAATGTATTTAAAGAAGCCCTTCTTGTTATCTTTGACATGCATTGCCAGATTTAATTCCAGGTGGGCCTTGGCCTTCCTTGTTGCATCTCTGCACACCCTGACAACATTCCTATATTCCTCCCAAGTGGCCAGTCCCTTTTCCCACATACTGTGAACACCACTCTTCCATTTGAGTTTTCATAGAAGCTCTTTGCTCATCCATGCAGGTCTCCTGGCTCCTCTGCCTGACTTCTTCCTCCTGGGGATGCACCGATCTTGACCTTGGAGGAAGTGGTCCTTGAATACTGTCCAGCTCTCTTGGACCCCCCTGCCTTCCACAGCTCTAGCCCATGGGATTCCTCCTAGCAGGTCTTTGAAGAGGCCAAATTTGGCCCTCTTGAAGTCCAAGGTTGTAACCTGACTCATAGCCCTGCTTCTACCTTTGCAGTATCCTAAACTCAACCATCTCGTGGTCACTGCAGAAAAATCTACCACCAAATCTCACAACCTCAACCAGCCCTTCCTTGTTTGTTAGGATAAGGTCGAGCAGCACATCTCGCCTCGTTGGCTCCTCCACCACTTGCATCAAGTTGTCCTCGATGCTCTGCAGGAACCTTCTGGCTCATGCATGGCTCACTGTGTTGCTTTTCCAGCAAATATCAGGGTGGTTGAAGTGCCCCATGAGAACCAGGCCCTGCAACTGTGAGGCTACTTCCAGCTGTCTGTAGAAGGCTTCATCAACTTCCTCTTCTTGATCAGGTGGCCTGTAGCAAACACCCACAACAGTGTCGCCCATACTTGCCTATCCCCTAATTTTTACCCACAAGCTCTGGACTTGTTCTCCTTCTACTCCAAGGCAGACCTCGATGCGTTCCAGTTGCTCCCTCACATAAAAAGCAACTCCCCCACCTCGCCTTGCTCTCTATCTTTCATGAAAAGCTTGGAACCATCCATGACCACATTCCAGTCATGTGAGCTATCCCACCATGTCTCTGTGACTGCAATGAGATCATGGCCCTGCGACCGCACACTGACCTCTAGTTCCTCCTGTTTATTCCCCGTGCTGCATGCATTGGTGTACAGGAATGTTGGGTGCCAAAAGAGTCTGTTGTGGTTTAGCCAGAAACTCAACCCACATAGCCACTCGCTCACTCCGCCAACAGCGGGATGGGGGAGAATCAGAATGGCAAAGCTCGTGGGTTGAGATAAGAACAGTTTAATAATTAAAATAACAACACCACGAACAACATAAATAATGCAATGGAAAGGAAAACAATGAGAGAGGCGTGAAACCCGTGGCTGTGGGGTGGGGAGTGAATAACCAAAACAAACCACATGTGATGTAGCCACCCGGTGAACCAATGCCAACAGTCCCCAAGCCAGAACCGCCCTCCCCATGCACCAACTGCCCTGGTTAATATACTGGTCATGGCGTCACATTGTATGGAATGAATATCCCATTGGCCAGTTCGGGTCATCTGTCTTGGCTGTGGCCCCACCACTCCCAGCCTCTTGCTCACCTGGCAGAGCATGGGAAGCTAGAAATGTCCTTGACTAGTACAAGCGCTACCCAGCAACAGCCAAAACATCTGTGTGTTATCTCAACATTTTTTTCCATGCTAAGTTCAAAGCACAGCACTATACCAGCTAGAGTGAAGAAAATTAACTCTGTCCCAGCTAAAACCACGACAATATGAAAACATCAAGCAGTGCTTGATCAAAAAGAAAGGAGTCTAGATTCATGCTAATTAAACATAGACAGTACCTCTTCTTTCCAAGGGGGGGGTTGTTCTCTTACAAAAGAATTGCTTTTGTGGTTAGTAATTTTGCTCCAAGTTCAATTAAGTTGTTGTGAGATTAAGATCATGCTTAGGTACACGAAGTGACTAAATTGCGTGTATTTTGCTTACCATAACTTTGCGATATAAAAGTATATCACAAATAAAATATATGTAATACTTTATTATGAAATGTGTAAATTATGTGTAAATACGAGTTGTTTTTCGTCTTGGTATATCTGCTTTGGGAAAGGTCTAACACTGAAATAGCCACTTTAAAAAACCCACATAATTTTTCTTCAAGAAGTACCAGGAAGTTAATATAATTAAAACATAGAAACAAATAAATACGTCACTGCATTATACAGAAAGGTAAATGTTATGGTGGAACCAATGTCAGTAGGCATAAAATACTCAAAATTTTAATTCTTTCATTTGAGAAGTTAGATCTTCACTTTGGTTTGCATCAGTCTGGATTTTATTGAGATATGTGCTTGTTTAATTATTTTGTCTAACTAAGGACAGAATTGGGCCTCCTTCCTTTTAGATTTCAAATCCTATTAATCATTGCTATTTCTTTAGTGTCAATTATATCCTCAGCCTTCTTGAACTCCTGATGCTGTCCTATGGAGCTGTCCTTATTCAGAGTTTTGAAGAATGGGTACCTGAAGTACTCAGAAACTCCTGTATAGGCACAAAAGAGAAATTTGGTTTTTGTAAATTTGGAGAACATGTAACTTCCATCAAAGTTATTGGACATTGCAGGTACTCGGCATCAAAGAAAATGTAGTACAAAACAAAGGATTGTAGTAAAGCCATCTTAGCCAAAATTGTGTGTCATTACAGATGATATTTTCATCATTCTGAAGATTAAAAGGAAAAAAATGGGAGAAAAATCATATCGTCCAAACATTTGTTTGCTGCCTCCACTCATCAGTAAAGGTCACTTTGAAACCCAAAGCGCATTTTAGTGCTTCTATGGCTGAATATAATTTCCAGGTTTAAGTAGTGAGTTCTGTCATCTAAAATTGCTGTTTGTGATGGCAGATGTTTGGAAGGACTACACACACCCCACACACAGTTAGCATCAGTTAGATTTAACACAATCAACAACTGTTTGAGCTATGTGCTATGGGCTGAAACACAAACCCCTGGGAGCCTGTGTGGAGGTGACTAATAAATGAATCTGGTAAATTATCCTCCTCTGAATTCCTTGAAGAAACAGTCTTTGAGCATGCTTACATGTGAAATGACCAGAATTCAGACTCTTTTTTTTTTTTTTTTTTTTCCCCCAGTATATTAGAAATTGTACTAGGAAAAAACCCTCCTTCCTGGGGTAAAAATCTCACGTTGATCTTTATTCAAATCTTGTCAGCCACAGTAGCATTTTGTCAGGTGATGGATGATGATTCAGTTATGTCTGCACAATGAGAGTATGTCCTGCAATTTAATCAAATCAGGGTAGAAATAATCCTCAATTTTTATCTAGGATCAAAGAACACAAAGTGTGTCTGATAATGCAACTTCCAGTTAATATGCTGGTCAGTGTTATATTCTGTGAAAAGATTGCTGGGGTTTCTATTCAGGTTGCAGCAGCCGAAGTCAGAGATCGTATGCAGGGAAAATATATGTCCACCCAAAAAGATGTCTTTTGCAGTGAGAAGGCAAAGTTAAAAACCTGAATTATGTTATCTCTGCTGTGTACTTAACAGCTGTTCTATCAAGCGATTTATTAACTTGGCTTTTGAAATTTTTAGTCTAATCTGTAACTGAAAAAGATTAATTTGATTGGCTGTCTTTTACATTTAACTTTATACTTTATTTTCTTTCGTAAATAATATATGAATCTGAAATAATCATAATATCCTAGTATGCTTGCATTTCTGATTCACACTCCTGAGTTTAACTCTTCTGTAAGGTAACTCTCCTCTTTCTTTATAATTAATGAAATGTAAATGTAGATGGGGACAATTATGAATAGATACATTTTCTTCTCATGCTCTGATGAGGTCAGTCAGGATTCTGGGACTGTAGGCACAAATTTGCAATGTGAAAAATTCCCTTACATAAAGACATAATACTTAGGGCAAGTTTACAAAAAAATCTATCATAATAGGAATAGTAGAACATATATGTTTTATTTTGTTATATACATATGGCCATATTATATACATATATTTATATATTTGTTCATATACACAGAAACATGCACCTGTGCGTCTATATTTTTTAGAAATTAGCAAACAAACAGCACTACTACTGTAAAACAGCTATTATGTGACAGTTAGAAGACTGGGAAGAAATGGGATAGAGCTGTAGTAGAATATGGTTGCTTCCAGGAAGCTGCATCTTAGTTTTACTGAATTTTAAATCAGAGAAGTAATTGCACAGTGTATAAATTAAAGCAGAATTGTTGTAATCAAATATCTATTGCTCCAATGTAGTCAGTGCTGCACTGTAGGCAACAAATCCCTTTGAAAGTTATTTACACACAATTTGTTTTTAGACTGGCCTTTGACTGTGTATAAGCCTAATGTCTGCTTTTGTAGTAGCTAGTGCTTTAATCTGATGGTATCATGGTGGGAACCTCCCAAATTAATAATAAAAAAAATGAACTTTCAATTGAACCAAGCAAAGTGCAGCAGTGATAGAACAAGGACTGGCTTCAGCATGCAACAATCCAACACCACACACACAGCACCTCTCTAAAAGACTCTTACAATAGGTGGAACCCGAAGTCATGGACTAAATGAACTCAATGCACATTTCATGGACATTTTACAGGAGTGGTCCATAGACTAGGGGAATGATAAATGAAATCTGTATATTCTGGGTAGGCGGGTAGGGTTATTGAAATTGTATTGGACAGTATGGGACCTGAGCATGATGTAAATTATATGGACTAAGGGGTGGATACTGTCATGGTTTTATCTGGGACAGAGTTCATTTTCTTCACTCTAGCTGTCATAGTTCTGTGCTTTGGACTTAGCATGAAAACAATGTTGAGCTAAAACACAGATGTTTTGGTTGTTGCTGGGTAGTGCTTGTACTAGTCAAGGACTTTTCTAGCTTCCCATGCTCTGCCGGGCGCACAAGAAGCCAGGAGGGGAGGGGGTACAGCTAAGAGAGTGGATTCAAACTGGCCAGAGGGCTATTCCATATCGTGTAATGTCATGCCCAGTATGTTACCTGGGAGGGGCTGGCCGGGGGAGGGAGGCAGCAATTGCGTCTCGGGGACGGGAAGCATCGGTCGGCGGGTGTTTTTTTTCTCTTTTCCATTTTATATTATTATCATTATTGTCATTATCACTATCATTTGTGCTGGTTTTGGCTGAGAAGGGGTTAATTCTCCTCACTGTGGGGGTCGGCTACCTTTCCAGCTTCCCGAGCTCTGCCGCGTGGCGGGGGGGGGCTGGGAGGGGCAGGGCCATGGTGGGGGCGGCTGACCCCGACTGGCCAATGGCAGGTTCATTCCATACCATGTGACACCATGACCAGTATATTGAGGGGGGGCAGTTTGCGGCTCGGGAGCGGCCGCGTCACATGCGGTTTGTTCCGGCGGTTCGTTCCCCCTCTCCCCTCCCTTCCCCCCTCCCCCGGGGCTTTGCACCTCTCGTTGTTCTCCTTTACGTTGCATTTCTGTTGTTGTTTCTTTTAATTTTAATTATTAAACTGTTCTTAATCCCAACCCATGAGCGTTACCCTTCTGATTCTCTCCCCCATCTACCGGTGGGGGAGTGAGCGAGCGACTGTGTGGGGCTGAGCTGCCGGCTAAACCACAACATCATTATTATAATTATTATTTTATTGTAATTATTAAACTGTGCTTATCTCAACCCATAAGTTCTTTTGCTCTTCCGATTCTCTCCCCCATCCCACAGGGGTGGGGGGTGTGAG
The DNA here is from genome assembly GCF_963921805.1 of Phalacrocorax carbo. Lineage (NCBI taxonomy): Eukaryota > Metazoa > Chordata > Aves > Suliformes > Phalacrocoracidae > Phalacrocorax > Phalacrocorax carbo. The sequence continues at coordinate 1,185,689 of NW_026990255.1, read as the reverse complement.
TGAGCGGCTGCGTGGTGTTTACTTGACAAATGAGGCAGAATCACCACAACTTGCTACAGATTTCACAGCTGGTCATTTTTCTGCTTCCGTTAGACTGTACTTTCTTATTCCTTTATGATGCATTAAAACAGAATAACTCTGATTACTGGAAAAATGCCTGTAGTTTGAAAATCGCAGCTGAAGAATAACACTAATTATAGTGCATCATGAGAGATCTAAATCCTACCTTTAGAAATTATTTAGAACAATATGTTTTATTTTATTGAAATATTTGCTTTCAAAACTTTCTAAACAACCTATGGAAATAATTTTGCCTGGCAATACATATAAGAATTACAGAATGTTTTTGGAAAGAAAGGTGCATTTCAATCAGGCCTTCTACTTTAACGGGTCAAAATCTTTTCATTCTGTTTTTCTTTGGACCTTGATTTGACCTCTTGTGATGACATTGCAGTTTCAGGGCTGATAGAATTGTCCCCCTTTACTTGATCAACATAAATGCTTTTGGTAATTAACTTTACTAAAAGGTTAATTAATTTACTAATTATATGATCTAGGATTTCTTCCTTTATAAACATACATCTTGTTATTTAAAAGAAAAACAAGCGTGGATATAATGTAACTATTAGAGCTACAGAACCAACAAGTCTTTTTTCTCTAATCGTACTCTGCTTGAAAATCTCATTTTATTGGATCACATAATCCACTGGTTCACTTGCTGATTTAAAAAATAAACCACAGGAAAATTAAATCAGTAGTGTAAAATTAGAAACCCAGTTTCTTAGAAAACTGAGAAATCTATCTGCTTGGTTTCTAAAAGGATCTGTTGTATTTGGGTGATGTAGTGGAACTGAATCTTCAAAATAATTGCACAAATTAAAGTGATACAGCATCTCTTGTGTATGTTGTGCTCTATAAGTTTCTAAATGTGAACTAGAAGATAGCCTGGGTGCTTGGAGTCAGGTCCACCATATCCAACAGTCCCTTCCAGCCAACATTTTTATGATTCTGTTACTGCATGGATTTCTACAACCTATGAACTCGTACCTATTTCTGGTGGGAGTTATTTTATACTTTTGGCCAGTAATTCCTTGATGGATTTGATTTGATCCAATTACCTGCTGTAACGAAATTTTTCACACAAGCCTAAACTTCAGCAAAAAGTTCATTTTGGATAATTCATTTTCCAATGAAGTAACATTGCATCAAAAATCAAAACTGGCTTTATTAATTCTTCAGCTAATTTAGCACTAATATCGTGAGTCATTTTAGTGAATTTTATTTGATTTTTTTTTCCCCATGGGGTCATATTGTTTACTGTCTGTGAGTATTTAGCAAACTTTTATTCATATGTAACAGTAAAAAAAATGGTCATCACTTGTAAATGATAAAGCATCAGCAGTTTCACATTCCTTTCATAAAGTGTTAATTTGACAAATTATGTTAACCCTCACCTCTCTTTCTTTACCTAAGTCTAAAAAAATCAGATTTCCTTAAAAGTCCAAGAAGTAATGTTTGTTCATCTATGATTTTATCACAGAATGTGATTATCATACTAGTCTTCATCCAGCAAAGCACCTGAAAGCCTGAATTCCTGTTGGAAGTTACTTCTCTGTGTGGGGACTTCGGGACATTTTTTTTTAAGTGCATCTATACACCTATACATTTATGCAGTTTGTCATATACTTCTGAAGATCTGGTTCCATATTCTCTTCCCAAGTTACAGAGTCAATTGTAAAACTTCAAACCCTATTCCTTCATGTGTAGGCATCTTGCTGATGCTTTGATTGCCTGATGCTTTTTGAAATATAAATATAGGAAGAAAAATTCTTAGCTAATATCCTTCTTTTGATACCTGTTCTTTGCTTCACTTATTGCTCAATTTTTTAAAGAAACTTTTGAATAGAATAGAGCAGAACAGAACAGAATAGAATAGTTCAGTTGGAAGGGACCTATAACGATCATCTAGTCCAACTGCCTGACCACTTCAGGGCTGAACAAAAGTTAAAGCATGTTAGTAAGGGCATTGTCCAAATGCCTCTTAAACACTGAGAGGCTTGGGGCATCGACCACTTCTCTAGGAAGCCTGTTTCAGTGTTTGACCACCCTCTTGGTAAAGAAATGCTTCCTAATGTCAAGTCTGAACACCTCCTGGCACAGCTTTGAGCCATTCCCATATGTCCTATCACTGGATACCAGGCAGAAGAGATGAGCACCTCCCTCTCCACTCCCCCTCCTCAGGAAGCTGTAGAGAGCAATGAGGTTGCCCCCCGGCCTCCTTTTCTCCAAACTATACAAACCCAGAGTCCTCAGCTGCTCCTCATAGGACATGCCTTCCAGCCCTTTCACCAGCTTTGTTGCCCTCCTCTGGACACATTCAAGGACCTTAACATCCTTCTGAAATTGTGGGACCCAGAATTATACACAGTACTCAAGATGAGGCTGCGCCAACACTAAATACAGAGGGATAATCACCTCTCTTTACTGGGTGGTTATATTGTATTTAATGCACCCCAGGATGCAGTTTGCCCTCTTGGTCTGCCAGGGCACACCGCTGACTCATATTGAGTCTGCTGTCAACCAGCACCCCCAGATCCCTTTCTGCAGGGCTGCTCTCCAGCCACTCCTCTCCCAAATTATACTTGTGCCCAGCGTTACTCTGTCCCAGGTGCAGAATCTGGCATTTGAGCTTGTTAAATTTCATGCCACTAATGATTGCCCAATGCTCCAATCTATCTAGATCCCTCTGCAAGGCCTTTTGTCCCTCAGGAGAGTCAACAGCACCTCCCAGTTGGGTATCATCAGAAAACTTGCTAATGGTGCATTCAACTCCTGCATCCAGATCATTGATAAATATATTGAACAGAGCTTGCTGTAGGATTGAGCCCTGAGGAACACCACTGGTGACCGGTCACCAGCCAGATATAGGTCCATTCACTACAACCCTTTGACCTCTGCCATTCAGCCAGTTCTTCACCCAGCGCACCGTGTACGTGCTCAGTATCAAGACATTTATCAAAAAGTTAACAAATGTGTGGAACAAATGTGTTTTAAAATATTTAAACAAAATTCTGTATCCCAGGTCAGTTTGCTTCACCATTTTTCACCCATCATTTGGTACTAAATTCCTGATGCTGTACATCACATATGGAGAACTTAGTTCTCTGAGATGATGCCTTGTCTTTTCCCTCAAAAGTTTGCGTGCTGGTTTTGGCTGGGATAGAGTTAATTTGCTTCACAGTAGCTGGTGAGAGGCTGTGTTTTGGATTTGTGTTGGAATCAGCATTGATAATACAGGGATGTTGTAATTATTGCTGAGCAGTGCTTACATGCAGCTGTTGCGTTAACAGGTGAAGAGATTTGGCAGAAAATAAACACCCTTGCAATCCAGCTTCTCCTCTGATGTCAGAGAGACTGCGGGCGGCTGGGCTTAGATTCTGAGTGATACCCAATTGAGCACTGTTATTCCATAATGGATTCAGTAACAATGCAATTATTAGACTAGCCGTGCAGAGCCACAGTCGTGTGGAGACACTGTACTCCAAATGTGGTCTCACTAGGGCAGAGCAGAGTTGGAGGATAACCTCCCTTTACCTGCTGGCCAAACTCCTTTTAATACAGCCCATGATACCGTTGGCCTTCTTGGCCACAAGGGCCCATTGCTGCCTCAGGGTAAGCTTGCTGTCCACCAGCACTCCCAGGTCCTTCTCAACAGAACTGCTTTCCAGTAGGTCAGCCCCCAACATATACCAGTGGATGGGGTTGTTCCTCCCCAGGTGCAGGACCTTGCACTTGCTTTTGTTGTGATTTAATCCTGGGTGAAAATAATCCATGATTTGAGTTGTATGATGGCAGCGTTACATGATGCTCTATGTCACCACTGCTGTGGCTGCCATGAATCAGAGGTATTAGTGTCGTGGTTCAGCCTCAGTCGGCAACTAAACACCATGCAGCCGCTCACTCATTGCCCCAACCCCTGTGGGACGGGGGAGAGAATCGAAAGAGCAAAAGCACAAAAAAAACTTGTGGGTTGAGATAAGAACAGTTTAATAATTACAATAAAATAATAATTATAATAATGATTATTATAATAACAATAATGATAATATAATAAAAAGGAAAAGGGAAAAGGAGGAAAAAACAGAAACACAAACGATAAAACCACTCACCACCCGCTGACTGACGCTGCCCATCCCCGAGCCATGATTGCTGCTTCCCTCCCCTGGCCAGCTCCTCCCAGTTAACATACTGGGCATGATGTCATATGATATGGAATATCCCTTTGGCCAGTCTGAATCTGCTCTCTTAGCTGTGTCCCCCTCCCCTTCCGGCTTCTTGTGCACCTGGCAGAGCATGGGAAGCTAGAGAAGTCCTTGACTAGTACAAGCACTAGCCAGCAATAACCAAACCATCTGTGTGTTATCAACATTGTTTTCATACCGAGTCCAAAGCACAGCACTATGCCAGCTGCAGTGAAGAAAATTAACTCTATCCCATCTAAAACCATGACATAGAGCAGGAATCTCTCACTGCTAGCCAAGCTAGAGGCAAGAGGAAGAATTAATTGCAATGTTAAAACTTAAGGCGTAGTCCAAAGGCACCAGGGGTGGGGAATGTAAAGGAAATACCTTTAAGTTGTTGTAACCGATGATTTGAGTTGCATGTTCTAGGAATTTCTATAACAGGAACCACCTGAGCCACTGCAGGACAAGTCCTACAAGAAGCAGTGCAAGTGCAGCAGTGACCTGACCTGAGCTGGCTTTGGTGCCCAATAACTCCACGCAACACTCCACCTCTCCTGTCCTGAGTGACCACCATACCAGAAGGAGCCCAAAGTCTAAATGAACACAGTGGACATTTTGTGGACTTTTTAAAGACATTTTACAGGGGTAGTCCATAGACTAAGGGAATGATATCTATGTGTTATATGAAAGCATGTGAAGAGGTGCTGGTGGTTAATGAAGATGTATTGGATAGTGTGGGACCTGAGCATGATATAAATGGTTTGGAATAAGGTGTGGAGGATGTGCTGGTTTTGGCTGGGATGGAGTTAATTTTCTTCACAGTAGCTGGTAAGGGGCTATGCTTTGGTTTTGTGCTGGAAACTGTGTTGATAATACAGGGATGTTTTCTTTATTGCTGAGCAGTGCTTTACAAACAGCCAAGGCCTTTTCTGCTTCTCACACTGCCCCACCAGCGAGCAGGCTGGGGGTGGACAAGAAGCTGGGAGGGGACACAGCCAGGACAGCTGACCCCAGCTGACCAAAGGGATATTCCAGACCATATGATGTCATGCTCAGCAATAAAACTAGGGGTAAGGTTGGCAGGGGGACTGCTGCTTGGGGACTGGCTGGGCATCAGTTTGTTGGTGGTGAGCGATTGTTTTCATTTGTGTCACTTCTTGTTCCTGGGTTGTATTTATCTTTCTTTGTTATTTTCCTTTTAATTACATTATTATTATTGTTATTATTTTATTTTATTCCAATTATTAATCTGTTTTTATCTCAACCCATTAGTTTTTTCACTTTTACCCTTCTGATTCTCTCCCCGCATCCTTCTGCAGTTGGATTTTGCAAGTAGCTATGTGGTGCTTAGTTTGCTGGCTGGGGTTAAACCACGACAATGACAGACCAACAAATAGTATTCAATGTCATCTAAAATCTTTATTTGTCTCTTGATGTTTTGGATGTGGCAGAAATTAATGTATTGCCCTCTCTTGTCACTGACATTATGAAAACATTGCTTTAGGTTTGCCTGTAAAGCAACTCTCAGTGATGAAAAAGAACATATGCCTGTGTTTTTAAAGGCTCTTCCTGATAACATAGAATCAGAATTATAGAATATCTCGAGTTGGAAAGGACCCATAAGGATCATTGAGTCCAACTCCCTGTTCTTCGCAGGACTACCTAACACTAAACCATATGACTAAGAGCACTGTCCAGATGCTCCTTGAACTCTCACAGGCTTGGTGCCATGATCACTTCCCTGGGGAGCCTGTTCCAGTGACCGACCACCCTCTCAGTGAAGAACCTTTTCCTAATGTCCAGTCTGAACTTCCCCTGACACATCTTCATTCCATTTCCACGTGTCCTATCACTCATCACCAGAGAGAGGAGACCACCACCTCCACTGCCCCCCTTGAGGAAATTGTAGCCTGCAACAATGAGGTCACCCCTCAGCCTTCTCTTCTCCAAGCTGAAAAAAACAGGAGACCTCAGCCCCTCTTTGTAAGTCTTGCCCTTGAGACCTTTCACCATCTTGGTTGCCTTCCTCTGGACACACTCTAAGTTTGATGTCCTTCTTCTATTGAGACGCCCAAAACTGCACACAGTACTTGAGGTGGAGATGCACCAGTGCAGTGTAGAGTGGGACAATCACCTCCCTCGACCGGCTAGCCATGCTGTGCTTGATGCACCCCAGGACACGGCTGGCCCTTTTGGCTGCCAGGGTACACTGTTGACTCATAGTCATAACTGGTGTTAGGCTTGAACAGCACAGTATCCTGGACAACTTTGCTGTGATGAAGATAATTTTATCTTTTTCTTTCTGCTAAACCCTGGTTTTAAATATGCATATTACACATGGAAATTTATGCAAATCCTTATCCAAGTGGTTTTCATCTTGAAAATAGCAAACCTTTGATTTAAAAGTTCAAACCCCATCATAAAATGTTTTCAGTAGGTTTACTGTCAAAAAAATGATTCATGCACTGTAGCAGTTAATCAGGAAAGACAGCTGTTAAGTTTTCAAGACATTTTTCATTCTTTTCTGGTTTTATGCTCTTAAACCAGAGAGAAAACACACTTGTGGAACTTCTGGTTCTTGGTCCTATTGACCCTTACTCACACTTGCTCCTCTCACTCATTTTGCTGTGGGACTAAGCGCTTCTGCAGAAGGTCGTACATCCCTCCCTTGGAACTCCTTCACTATAGATCAGGGACGGATCGCAGAATAAAGCCCCCATAATCCAGGAGGAAGCAGTTTACGGCCTGCTGCTCCACCTGGACACTCACAAGTCTATGGGGCCAGATGGGATCCACCCGAGAGTACTGAGGGAGCTGGCAGAGGAGCTCTCCAAGCCACTCTCCATCATTCACCAGCAGTCCTGGTTAACAGGGGAGGTCCCAGATGACTGGAGTCTTGCCGATGTGACACCCATCTACAAGAAGGGCCAGAAGGAGGATCCGGGGAACTTACAGGCCTGTCAGCTTGACCTGGGTACCGGGGAAGGTTATGGAGCAGATCATCTTGAGTGAGCTCGCCAAGCATGTGCAGGACAACCAGGGGATCAGGCCCAGTCAGCATGGGTTCATGAAAGGCAGGTCCTGCCTGACCCACCTGATCTCCTTCTATGACCAGGTGACCTGCCTAGTGGATGAGGGAAAGGCTGTGGATGTTGCCTACCTGGACTTCAGCAAACCCTTTGATACTGTCTCCCACAGCATTCTCCACCACCTGCCCCATGTCAACCAGGCAAGTCACTTTGTCATAGAAGGCCACCAGGTTTGTCAAGCACGATCTGCCCTTAGTGAAGCCATGTTGGCTTTTCCCAATCACATGCTTCATTTGACTTGGGATGGCCCTCAGGAGGATTCGTTCCATAACTTTCCCAGGGACTGGAGTAAGGCTGATGGGCCTATAGTTACCCAGCTCCTCCCTCAAGCCTTTCTTGTAGATAGGGGTAACATTTGCCTTTCTCCAGTCCTCTGGGACATCCCCCATTCTCCACGACTTCTCAAAGATTATGGAGAGTGGCCTCGCAATGACGTCAGCCAGCTCTGTCAACACCTTCAGGTAGCTGGTGTCAGGGCCCATTGATTTGTAGGGGTCAAGCTCCTGTAATAATTCACGCTGGGGAAAGCAGTCTGGTTTACTCCTGTGTCAGGCAAAGGCCAACCCATTCATAAGATTGCCTTTGCTCAAGGACCTGGGTGCACTTGGTGGGTGATGCGGGAGGATGGGGAAGTCCGATGTGTACCTGAAGGGGAGTACAGTAATTGACATACTAGATCAGAGCCACAATTTATCCAGTACAATAATCCTTAGTTGCTGACTGGGGCTAAACCACGGCACCTATTAAAGCAGATGCAATGGTAACCATTGTGTTTTTGTTGGAACAAGTTTAAAAAACTCAGTTCTTCACAAACGTTGGCAATTTTTCTGGACATATTTTTAAAAATATTTTCTGTCACCTTTCATGGACTAATTTCTGGTTGTTTTTAATGGGTACTTTTGAGGGATGCTTTTACACATATGTAATGCCTGTTTAGACAAATGCAATTGGAAGATTTGTTAGTCTTATGAAATTATTTACCAGGACAAGCAATTGTACAGCTAGAAAAAATACTTTTAAAAATATGAGGTCAGCGAACTAGGAAAATACATAAATTAAAAAACACCTGCATGGGATTAGATCCAGGACAGGTGGTATACTGTGAAATATCACGATCTCTTTCTGCTTCCCATGCAGTCATTCTTATAATACCCTTTTTCCTAACACCTATATAAGAATAGCAACAAGGATATCTTAGTTGCACACATGTTCACTAGAAGCCAGACTGAGCCTTTACAAGTTAGTTTTAAAAATAACAACAACCCCATGCCCAGTACAGCACAGAAATTGACCTCCAGTGATGCCGGGGTTTGATTTGCACACCTGCTGAACATGCTCTCCAGATATCAGCAAATTTGGAGAAAAAAACAGGCCGCATAGTATTATTACCATGCTCTGGAGCTTTTCCATTACATTTCCATTACATTTTCCTTTCATGGTATGAAAGGATATCACTGCTAGGCAGTAACAGACCAGAGAGGTTCACAGCTTTGTAATTTTCTGTGTGGACAACATTTGCCTCCTAGAGGGAGACTTTATGAAACAGAGGTTCATCCTATTTACACCCGTGTAAATGTGCAGTAGGTGAACTGATAGCAGTGGGAGTTAGATATTGGCATCTTTCTGTTTTGGATTATTGGTATTGGAAATCACAACCCAAATGTTCTCAACTTGCATAAAGGTCTAATTCACATTTTGAATAAACTTTTTCTTCAGTCTCTCCTCTCCTTCGCCTAGGTTTTTTCTGTTGGTTTGTTGTGTTTTTTGTTTTTTTTTTTATTTTTCCCTGTCTAGGATGTATCTGCCTATGGCTATAACTACTTAAACATATTCTATATATACATACGCATGCCTAATCTTGCTGCTTACCACAAAGGCCATAAAGTACTTCCTATCTAAGGAGCAGCATAAGGAATGTTGTATCAGATATGTCTTTGGTCTAATCCAGCCTCTGAGCCAGCACTGGTCTTGTGGACACTTTTAGATGACAGCCATGTCACAGCTCTGCATAAGGTCATCCCTGGATATATGTCCATTCTAATGATGTTACAGTTTTAGTGATATCAACAAGGACAGTTCAGACCTCAGCCTACAAAAACAAAACGGAGGTGGTGTATGACTATTTCTTTACAGTGAGTGTAACACAAACATTTAATTGCAAGTACCGTAGCAATTAATGACATCATTACTTTGTGCATTCTCACAAGCAATCATAAAGCTTTTGTAATTTACCAAGTTTCTTACCAAGTTGCTCTGCTAAATGTTTGCCTCTCTCAGTGAAGATTACCCGTTCATCCTCCATGTCACATTTGTTACCGACCAAAATAACCTGGGCATTCTCCCAAGAGTATGTTTTGATTTGAGTTGACCTTAAAAGAGAGACAGAGAGGCAGAAGTCAAAACAAAGCAAATTCCCCTTAAATCAATTTTAAACAGAATTGTAAAAAGGCAAAAAAGGACAATACTGATTTTGACATCTAGGGTAACATGATCCTGTTTAATTCTGGATTTCAAATAAACTAAGGATTATCTGTCAGGAATTATTGTTACAGGAATAATATCAACACAGGTTTTACTTTTGCTTGTTTAAACAAGACGGTCTTTTAGCATTTTCTCCCGCTATCAACATTCTTCCTATATTTTTAGAAAGAAGCAGTGACACTTTCTCCCACACATTTAAAAAAAACATTTTCACATTTTAATGCAAACCTTATCATCTAAACCCAGAGCTTTGAAACAAAATCAACAGCTTATTAATTTCTTATCTTTCACCTTTTAAAATGAGGATCTAAATTTATGAGCAAAACTTCAAAGTCATTCTGTCTTCCTTCTGTTGTTTCTCTTCAGCACATTCCACTATAGCTCTTTGATCTACCAGGATGACATTTACATTGTACGTTAAGCCATCAACAGAGGCTGAGTTTGACCTTTATTTTACCTTCCATTTAAATTATACAAGCCCTTACCTTGACTACAGCTGAACTGGAGTATCTGAGGCCTTGAAACACCATGGGACCTTGAGTACTGGTGGTGAAACAGCTCACCCTACAAAGCGCTCTTCTGCAATTTGAATGCAATGCAACTAATGGGCAACTTCTTAGGAGCATGCTTGTAGCACCCCTTAGCTGCTGACTGCCACCACTCCGCTGATACTCAGACCTGCTCTGTAAGAAGGAAAGATCCACGTCCTGGCTCCAGGCTCAGCCAGGAGTGATGCTGATGGCTAACACCTTCTAACTACCCTCGAAAGTAATGCAAGGTGCAGTAAGCTTACGCTAAGCACTTACACTTTGCCTTGGACTTGTGACTATGCCTGGCTTTAGGCTCTGACTCAAGTGCTTGGTAGAACATGAATATCTCTTCTGTCCTCATATGATCAATGGAGAAAGTGATGTAGAGACTATATCTTTCTCTCTACTTGGACAATACAGGGTGCTTAGGAAAACTGCACTGGTATAGAAACTAGCCTGCTTAACTGCACATTTAGGAGAGGGTACCCTGGAAGGGACTCCTGTTGTGTATCAGAGCCCTACATCTCTGTGAGAAAAGAAGAAATATCTTCAAAAATCTGTCACCTAAGTGTTTTGGAAGCTGATCTGTGTGGGTGTTAAATTCTCTAGTGACGCCTTCTCATAACACAGCCATTATCTCTACATATTCAGATCCCTGTCTGCAAAATGCTTCATGCACAAAAATGACAACAGTGTAGTCCAACAACCATTTCTAGTGAAAGATTAAAAAATGGATCAAATCTCCCCAGCTGGCTTTGCTTAGTGCAAGACCAGAGGGATGGACAAAAACTGCTACAGGCTATCTTTGTACCCCTGGGTCCAATGCCAATGCCCACAGCGCCCCTCCCCCCCCCCCCCCCCCCCCCCCCCCCCCGTCATGAGTCAAAGCAGCCTGCTGTAGTTTACCTTTAAGCCATGTGTGATGGGTCTGCAGTGCTGGGCAGAGGAATTTTAAAGGGAAGGATCACACTGCCTTTAGGGTTGTTTTACTTCATCAGAATAACCAAAAAGAAGCTGAAGCAAGCCCCAGGCATTTTGTGCTGTAGGTTGATCCCTTGCGCCTGTCCGGATCTTTCCTTCAAGAAATAGATACTGTGCTATTTTAAATCTGTTTTAAAAAATATAGTAATTCGAGTAGACTATCATAAGGTACTGTGACCAAAGAGGAAGTCAGACTTCCCTTTACACTTGTATTTTACTAAAGATATAATTGCCCTGAAAAAAGGACACTGTGCATTAATTTTGGCAGAAATGTACTTTTGGAACCATGCTGAGTTCTTCTGGCATCCGTAGCTAAGCAAAATAGGATTATTACTACTTTTTAACCAGAACTATATTTGTCACCATAGCAACTTTGCAAATACTAATAATTAAAATGTCAGAGGATGTTAGTCCATTAAGGACTCTAAAAGAGCTTAGCTTTGAAAGGTTATGAGTTGAGGGTCAATTGGTTCCCCTTATGACATCAGGATATTGAAGACATTTGAAAAACAAAATATACAGTAAAAATATTAAGCTTCACCGAAGGAATTAATTGCATGTTCTGCAAAGGTGAAATATAAGAAATTGATGAATGAAGAAATACAGCCTGGAGAAATATCATTACACCAGTGTAAAAATAACTCATTCAGACTTGTTCTGTAGACTTTTGCTCCAGAGCCACTTTGCTTAAGAATGTAAACCCCTTCATTTTACTGCAGCCAAATATGATTTTCCAGTCTATGAACTATGAATCTGTGCATTCAAATGCTTCTCATTACCAAAGCCACTTATTTTATTCTTAGACTTTTTTATCTGGTTAGCTTATCTCTCATCTTCTAGTTATAAAGAATTTTTTAAGGAACAAGAGATCTTGTCCTTGATAACGATTCCAAAGGCTTATGTTTTGCAAAAGAGTATAATAGGCTTATCACTGTTATGTTTTCTTTAAGACATACATTTCCACTAATGGCTTCTAATGATTTTGATTCCCACAATTCTCCACAAAATTCAAAACACAGGTAATTTTAAAAAGAGATTTTGCTGTTCGTTGCATACATGACTGTCCTGGTTTTGGCTGGGATAGAGTTAATTTTCTTCCTAGTAGCTGGTACAGTGCCATATTTTTAATTTAGTATGAGAATAATGTTGATAACACACTGATGCTTTAGTTGTTGCTAAGTAGTGCTTACACTAGTCAAGGACTTTTTCAGCTTCCCATGCTCTGCAAGATGCACAAGAAGATGGGAGGGGCACATCCAGGATAGCTGACCCAAACTGGCCAAAGGGATATTCCATACCATATGATGTCATGCTCAGTATATAAACTGTAGGGAGTTGGCCAGGGGGATCATGGCTCGGGGACTGGCTGGGCATTGGTTGACAGGTGGTGAGTGGTTGCATAAGTTGTTTTTCCTGGGTTTTCTTTCTCTCTCTCTCCTTTTTTCCTTTGCATTACTGATATCCCAAAGAAAACTGAATTTTCTGCTAAGCAATAACAATAAAGTATGTGAGCTCAGCAAAACAGAATTTGACAGCCAGAGAAGGGAGCTGAGAGATAGGGAAGCATTTGTTTTATGACTATATCCTTGAGGAGAGCTGAGAGACTGATAAAAGCAAACATCCCGCCTCAGAAGATGCTGAGAACTGGGTGATAAAATGTATAGTCAAGGAGAACAACTAATTGGAATGTTGATAAGAACTAAAACTAAGTGTCCTTAGGTGAACTATCCTCATTATAATACTAAAAATCACACCCATAGGCCAGAAAATCCCCTACTCAAATAAGCCCCTTACTCTCTGAACATGCATGGCAAATTTAAAGGGAGCTGTACCTTTAAGGTGAAGTGAGAAAGAAATTAACCAATTATTAGCTGAGGGGTGTGAATATTAGCTGTGACTGACACATTTAACTGTATAAATGCCTTGTAGTTTCTCAGTGTAATGTGCTAGCTTTGTGGAGTTACCACCTAGTACCCATCTTGGCACAAAAATGAATGGAATAAAATACCTCTGCTCTGTGTGTAGTTTGGCATTTTTGCACAATGGGCGAACAAACCTGCTTTTTGGGAGAGCATTACTATTATTATTAACATAATCTTGATGTTGATGAAACAGTTCTAATCTCAACCCATGAGTTATCTCACTTTTACCCTTCTGATTCTCTCCCCATCCTGCCGGTGAGGGGGGAGGGTGAGCAAGCGGCTGCATAGTGCTTAGTTGCTGACTGGTGCTAAACCATGACAGTCTTTTTTGATGCCCAACGTGGGCCATGAAAGGATTTAGATAATAACAGGTTAATCAGAGCTTATTATGGAATTTATATCTGTTATTAGTTGTGGGTCTCAATATTGATTCTTCTGTTCACGATATTTATCTAATCCGGACCATGCACTTTTTCTTGCTGTACATGTTAAAGACTGGTGTTGGTTTTTGCAGTTTGCTGTGTTCTGCAGTGATTAGTGATGTTTTGCTTGGGAGATTTGTTTTTCAAACACTGGCCTTGAGCTTTATCTGGCATTTGGGTTTTGTACTGAAGCCATTATTGGTCTTCGGGTACCACCTCATGGAGACAATTAGCAATTATACTTATTCTGAGAGGGTTTTTTCTGGAGGAAATACAGAAATACACCTTTGCTACCTTCTTCTATGATGTTTCTTCCTTCATTACAACTTTTCAGTATCTTGAACATGCTTGGGTAGTTAAGATACTTCCATTGGTATTTCTTGGGAATATTGTTTTGGTTTTGGCTAAGGCTAGTAAGCAATTTAAGAATATCATCCAAAGATCTGCCCCAAGGCTCAATAGTTATGAGTGGCAGGGTATGTGGGGTAGTATGGGCAAATACCTAGGATGGTGGGCACCTCCAATGTTTTCGAACTTCAGCCTGGAAGAAGTGCAGAATCCTGAAAAACTAGTAAAGTATTTGGGAAAAGAATGGTATCACCCTGACAACTCCAGAGAGACACAAATCACTGCAACGTGCTGGGACCTGGCCCATGCCTACTGAGGCAGGTTCAACACTATTCGGTACCCTCAAAGGGAAAAGAAGGTGTCTGGATATTACGACACAAAGAGACAGGCACTGTGGCTACTCCAACCCCTGGGTCAGGCACTGCATCCACTCAAACCCTGTTGAGAGGCACTGCAGCTGAATCAGAGAATCAACCTGTGCCAGTATCAGTCACCCCTATACACAAGAAGAAATCTTGGAAGAGAAAGTCAACCCATATAGAAAGAGATAATGGAAGAGCAGGGCCATCACGATGAGAGGAGGAAGAAAGAGGACGATCTCATAAACGACATGGAAACCACCTGATCCCTGTCCTTTAGTGAGCTGTGATGTATGTGAAAAGATTTTGGCTGTCGTCTAGGTGAGCACATTGTCACCTGGCTGCTCCAATGCTGGGATAATGGGGCCAGTAGCCTGGAATTAGAGGGAAAAGAAGCCAAACAACTGGGATCCCTTTCTAGGGAAGGGGGCATTGACAAAGTGATTGGAAAAGGAGCACAAACCCTCAGCCTGTCCTCTGTGAAAGAAAGGTATCCCTTCAAGGAAGATGTTATATGTCACCCAGGCAAATGGACCACCATGGAGAGAGGCATCCAGTACCTGAGGGGTTTAGGTGTGCTGGAGGTAATTTATGATGACCTGAAGAGTGAGTAGTTATGTAAAGAGCCAGATGAAGCCCAGTGCACATGACCCATGTGCCACAAGTTTGTATGGCGCGCACCATCGTCGCGTGCAAACTCATTGGCAGTAATGTCCTGGAAAGATGAAGAGGCAAAAATGGTGGATGAATTGACAAGACAACTCCAGGAATATGAGGAAAGTCTGTCTTCCTCCGTCATCTCGGCTGTAGCGAACCTATCCTGAGACATCCAGCAACTCAAAGAGGATAGGTCTTACTCTCCACCTGTATGGATCAGTATTTCATCAATTAGGCGTCAGCCACCTTCTGCTCACGGGAGCGGATACAGACCATGGGCTACCCTGTGGTTTTACCTGCGTGACCACGGAGAGAACATGAGGAAGTGGGATGGAAAACCTACCTCGACCCTAGAGGCACAGGTATGTGAGCTACACACAAAAAAAATCACAATAGGGGGTTCATCCAGGAAAATTTTTGATCTACCTTCCAGTGAGCAGTTCCCTGAACACATTAGAAGGGCTGATCTCACTTCTGGTTTCATTAAGAGACTTCTGATTCATATTTACAAGAAGTGAGTAGTGAATACCATGACCAGGAGTAGACAGGCCCTGCCTCCAGATAGGTGGAGGAAAGGGTCAACCGGGTTGACAGGACTGTGTGGATTCAATGGCCTGGCACATCAGCCCCACAGGAGTATAAGGCTCTAGTGGACACTGGTGCACAGTGTGCCCTAATGCCATCAGGCTAGACAGGGGCAGAACCCATCAGTATTGCTGGAGTGACGGGGGATCCCAAGAGCTAACTGTATTGGAGGCCGAAGTGAGCCTATACTGGGAATGAGCGGCAAAAGCACCCCATTGTGACTGGCTCACAGGCTCGGTGCATCCTTGGCATAGACTACCTCAGGAGAGGGTATTTCAAGGACCCAAAAGGATACTGGTGGGCTTTTGCTATAGCTACTATGGAGACGGAGGACATGAAACAACTCTCCACCTTACCCAGTCTCTTGAAGAACCCTTCTACTGTGAGGTAGCTGAGGGTCAAAGAACAACAGGTGCCAATCACTACCACAACAGTGGATTGGCAGTAATACTGCACTAACTGAGACTCGCTGACTGCGATCCACGAGCTTATTTGTCGAATGGAGAGGCAAGGAGTGATCAGCAAGACCTGCTCACCCTTTACCAGTCCCATATGGCCAGAGAAGAAGCCTAATGGAGAGTGGAGACTAACAGTAGACGATCATGGACTGAAAAAAGTCAGGCCATCGCTGAGTCCTGCTGTGCCGGACATGCTAGAACTTCAATATGAACTGGAGTCAAAGGCGGCCAAGTGGTATGCCACAACTAATATTGCTCATGCATTCTTCTCAATCCCTCTGGCAGCAGAGTGCAGGCCACAGTTTGCTTTCACATGGAGGGGCATCCAGTACACCTGGAATCGACTGCCCCAGGGGTGGAAACACAGTCCTACCATGTGCCATGGACTGATTCAGACTGTACTGGAACAGGGAGAAGCTCCAGAACACCTTCAGTACATTGATGACATCATTGTGTGGGGCAACACAGCAGAAGTTGGTTTTGAGAAAGGAAAGAAAATAGTCCAAATCCTTCTGAAGGACAGTGTTGCCATAAGCAAAGTAATGTTGAATTACTTGCACAGGAGATCCAGTTCTTAGGAATCAAATGGCAAGATGGTTGTTGTCAGATCCCAATGGATGTGATCAACAAAATAGCAGCCATGTCTCCACCAACTAGCAAAAAAGAAACACAGGAGTTCCTGGGGGTTAAGGAGAATGCGTATTCCAGATCAGAGTCTGATTGTAAGCCCTCTCTATCAAGTGACCCGGAAAAAGAATGATTTCAAATGGGGCCCTGAGCAACGACAAGCCTCTGAATAGTTTAAATAGAAGATAGTTCATGCAGTATGCCTTGGGCCAGTCCGGGCAGGACAAGATGTAAAGAATGTGCTCTACATTGCAGCCAGGGAGCATGGCCCTACCTGGAGCCTCTGGCAGAAAGCACATGGGGAGACCCGAGCTCTATCCCTAGGGTTTTGGATTCATAGATACAGAGGGGCTGAACTGCGCTCTACTCCAAATGAAAAAGAGATATTGGCAGCTTATGAAGGGGTTCGAGCTGCTTCAGAAGTAGTTGGTACTGAGGCACAGCTGCTCCTGGCACCCTGACTGTTGGTGCTGGGCTTGATGTTCAGAGGAAGGTCCTGTCTACACATCATGCAACTGATGCTACATGGAGTAAATGGGTTGCACTGATCACCCAGCGGGCTCGAATAGGGAACCCCAGTCGCCCGGGAATTTTGGTCAGAAGGGAAAGATTTTGGATTATCACCAGAGGAGGAGGTGACACGTGCTGAAAAAGCCCCATTCTATAACAAACTTCTAGAAAGTGAAAAGCAATACGCCCTGTTCACTGATGGGTCCTGTCGCCTTGTGGGAAAGCACCGGAGATGGAAGGCTGCTGTATGGAGTCCTACATGACAAGTAGCAGAAACTGCTGAAGGAGAAGGTGAATCGAGCCAGTTTGCAGAAGTAAAGGGCATCCAGCTGGCCTTAGACATCACTGAAGGAGAAAAGTGGCCAGTGCTCTATCTCTATACTGACTCCTGGATGGTGGCAAATGCCCTGTGGGGCTGGCTGCAGCAGTGGAAGCAAAGCAACTGGCAGCACAGAGGCAAACCCATCTGGACTGCCACATTGTGGCAAGATATTGCTGCCCGGGTAGAGAACCTGGTTGTAAAGGTACGTCATGTGGATGCTCACGTCCCCAAGAGTCGGGCCACTGAAGAACATCGGAACAACCAACAGGTTGTCCCCCTGTAGAAGGGGATAGAGTCCCTGTAGTGCACGTAAAAAGTATGCTGAGGAGAACAGTCTGGGTTCTTCCTGCCTCAGGCAAAGGCAAACCCATTCTTGGGATTGCGTTTGCTCAAGGACCTGGGTGTACTTTGTGGGTGATGTGGGAGCGTGGAGAAGTCCAATGTGTGCCTCAAGGGGATTTGATTTTGGGTGAAAATAGCCAATGAACTGAATGGTATGCTGTTAATTGCTGTATAATGTTGTATGTCATCTTTTCTGTGCTTGCTCTATGCCATATCAATGGTATTACATTAAGAATCACCCATATTAATGAAGAATGAACTTTGATGAAACCCAGCCAAGTGCAGTGGTGATGGAACCGGAACTGGCTTTAGCATGCAACAATCCAAGACCACACACACCATCTCTCCTGCTGTGAAAGACTGTTACAATAGATTGCACCCAAAGTCATGGACTAAATAAACTTAGTGTACGTTTCAGTGGGATGGCCCATACACTAAGGGAATGATAGATCTGTGTGTGTATATCTCAAAAGATGGGGAAAGTGGTGGTAATTAATTGGAGTTTATTGGAAAGCGTGCTATCTGCACATGATATAGATGGTATAGAGTAAGGGGTGGATACTGTCCCTGTTTCAGCTGGGATTGACTTAATTTTCTTCCTAATAGCTGGTATAGTGCTGTGTTTTGGATTTAGTATGAGAATGATGTTGATAACACACTGATGCTTTAGTTGTTGCTTAGTAGTGCTTACACTAGTTAAGGACTTTTTCAGCTTCCCATGCTCTGCGAGGTGCACAAGGAGCTGAGAGTCAGCACAGCCAGGACAGATGACCCAAACTGGCTGAAGGGATATTCCATATCATATGATGTCAAGCTCAACATGCTAACTGGAGGGAGTTGGCTGGGGTGCAGCGATTGCAGCTCAGGGACTGGCTGGGCAGTGGCCAGCAGGTGGTGAACTGTTGCATCACTTTTTTTCCTGGGTCCATCATTCCCCCACACGCCCCCGTTGTTTTCCTTTCCATTACTTTTGCTTACTTTTGCTCTTCCGATTCTCTACCCCATTCCACTATTGGGGCGGAGGGTGAGTGAGTGGCTGTGTGGTGCTTGGTTGCTGACTGGGGCTAAACCACAATAGTGACCTTTCAAATGACCAAGGCTTTTGATTAATCCAAAACACATAACATTGTCTTTGTGAAGAACCTCAGGAAGACTGAAGACATGAAAGGCAAAGCTGATGTTTGCAGTAAGCTGAATACAGCAATAGTTCTTCAGTCTCCCTCTCGTGGTATATGACAATAGCAATTTACTCTGTAAATTTTTCACTCTCTTGCTGTACGGTAGGCAGGCAATCTGCAACACGCTTCACTCTTTTTTACGTATAGTCACCAGAGGGGCAGATAAATGCAGAAATTCAATGATACCTTACTTTCAGTGATCAACACAAGACTCGTTCTCCTTGTACATATCCCTTGTCAGAAAAGAGCACTTACTGAATGCTAAAGGAATGCTATTTTCACATCTTAAAACAGTGCTGTATTTTCCAGTAACAGTTCAAAATACTGTAAAGTTACATCAATATATCTCCAAAAGAATTTTGGACTATTATGACAGAAGGCTGTCAAAGATAATATGTAGGCTTTTTCCTTTGTTTGATGGAATAAAATACTATGTGAAAAATATGTTCAAAATGCAGTTTTTCAATCCTACTTCCTTTGAAATGAACCCTGAAGAAAAGGCAAAGTTAGGCAGTTCACACTGGCATATGTCCATATGCACACTGCTTCAGTAATAGGGTGCTACCTAGTTCTGCTCCTAGGAAATGCCTTATAATACTTGTTAGTTCACAAAATATTCTTCTGAAAATTTTGCTTATTAGTTCAGTAGAGTGTAACCAGATTTTGTATTGC
This sequence comes from Phalacrocorax carbo, assembly GCF_963921805.1. Taxonomy (NCBI): domain Eukaryota; kingdom Metazoa; phylum Chordata; class Aves; order Suliformes; family Phalacrocoracidae; genus Phalacrocorax; species Phalacrocorax carbo. The sequence goes on along the minus strand of NW_026990255.1, from coordinate 1,165,962 downwards.
TGCCACTTCTAACACTGTCATTTACTGAAGTAGAGAATAAACCCAATGTTGCCTAGGCAAAGATACCCTCTGTTACCTCATGTCTCGTGAACACATAGGTTTCAAAGCGAATATTACAATGCTTAAAATGGTGAACACACCATTATAAAGACCAAAGACACTATTATCCTGCACTAACCCCCTCCAGATCTGTCAGTTCTGGTTATAACCAAGCATAGTGAAATGCACCTTCATGACAGAGATGAAGAAGTAAGTAAAAGGTCTGTGTTGCAGCACATGATCTTTTGGGAAAAGATAAGGTATGAGCTTAAAGGGCTACGTCTATTCTCAGGTAAAACTCTGCTTGAAGTCTATAAAAGAATTACTTGATTCTAGCAGGGAGACTGAAAACAACCATGAAAGAACAAAAATTTCAAAGCAGCAGGAAACTACGTGCAGCAGTGTGACCCTGTACCTGTAAACATGCAAGAGCTTCATATAATTGTCCAGGCAACAATGGTGGGGGTGTGTGTGTGCTTGTGTAGGCAGCTTACAAGGAGTATTGCACAGCATAATGGAGTGGGATTCAGAAATACCCAGCCCTAGCTGGCTGAGATGATAGCTGAGATGCTAGAAGCCAAGGTAGCTAGTACAGAGCAATACAGGAGCACTGCTGTGATGTTACTGTTATGCAAGATAGCTTGTTCACATTAAATTATGTGATAAAAGCTCATCTGCACATCCACAAAGGAGCACAGAGTGATGATGGCAGGTGAGGGAGCCCAAATAATATCCTGGCCCTGGCTGCTTCCAGGCCTATTGCAAGAAGCCACCAGCTGTCAAATGCCCGCTTCCGCAAGCCCAGAGGAGCATGGGGGTGCAAAAGCAGGAGAGAACCCAAATTAAAAATGCAGAAGAAGGAACACCACATCCAGGACCCTCCCAAGGCTGTTCCAGGAGAGCCTCAGCCTCACTGTCTAGTCATAAAAACCATCACCATGAGTTAACATTGGAGTACCATTTGGAATGTGTTGCTGCCTAAGGGTACGGGACACATGATGGGATCCAAACGAAGATCATTCCAGGATTGTACAGGACATTATGGCGTGTTTAGGGGAGGAATCAAAGGCAGGGAAAGGGAGGAATGAAAGTGGAACAAGTGGGTTGGAACAAGTGTGGGAAAATAGAGGGGTAAGAGGATAAAATGGGTCAGATGTGTGTAAGGAGCTGGCTGGTCAGTACCCTTGTCTGGCCATGCCCTGCTCCTGATCAGCACAGGCTGTCCTATCTTCTTATTAAATTCCCTTTTAAGGGTTTCTCTAAAGGGAAGACCATGGGAGAGTTGCTACTGGGGAGCAGAGGAGTCCTGGCCAGCTCCGAGTGTGTGTGTTTGTGTGTGTGCATGTGGGATGGTCTGTACCAGCAGGTGGAGTGGGGCTATGGCCTCAGAAGCTTGTACGTGCAGGTGGCAGCAACTGGGGAGCCTGGGATCCAGGGGCAGCTACTGGGAAGACTGAGTGTCTGAGCCCAGCTGATGGAGGGATCCATGCTGTATATATGTCTACACATATATATTCTTGCTAGTGCACCTCCATCCTGCTCTGCCAGGGAGGGGAGCAGGATGAGGCTGATGGTGGTGTTTGTGTTTGTGGGAGTGCTCTGTGTGTCTGTCTGTGATCTGTGTGGCTGGCCATGTGATGTATAAGTGTGCACTGTGTGCATGTGCCTGCTGGGAATACATCTTCAGGATCACTGCTTGTTGGACCTGGGGCATAGAAACACAGCAGCCTCACCTCTCTTGGGCTGTCAGATCCAGCGTGATATATTTTCCCCTAAGAGTTCAAACTTAACTCAGCTATGCCTGGATAACACTGCATTTTACCATGGAGAAACTGCTACAGAAGCCAAACCTGCTACTTGTTGTACTTGATACATTTCAGGTTGCACTCACTGATTGGCATATCTTAGAATTAATTCTGAATATATCTCCAGAAGATCACTTTTTATTAACTCATATATGTTCATTACAAACACTAATCTAACCTGGAATAGTCTCTGTATATTCTCACACACAGACAGCAAAGATGGCAAACAAATATATTAGATAAAGATATGCCCATGTAGTAAATACATCAGGAATATGAACTTTTAGAGACAGCCACAATTGACGCACTACTGTTTGGACCTAGAGCCCTCCAAGGATGCCTACAATCCCTAGAGGGGCTGGTTTCTATGGGCTTTTTAGATTAATTATGTAGTAAGCCACATGCACTGACAGCAGAGAATCACCCTAATGAAAATGCTTGAGAGGGGGCCATGTATACTGTTTATTCCAGCAAGTTCAGGGAGCATGTTGTACTTTTGATGTTCTGGTTTCAGAAAGCAGTATGCAATTAACTGGAATGCATCATCCTGCCAGGAAAACAAATAGAACAAACAAAAAAACCTCAACCCCAGACCAAATAAACAAAACCCCTACCAAAACCATATTTTTAAGTTACTGTTATGTAGAGTTCACTGACTGGTTGATCCTAAAATCTCTCTCATCTCTGTCTCCAGTATAATGCCTTTCAAGCCCTTTAGCTGAACTATCAGGGACTGCAGGGTAGTGATGGGACCTGCAGCGGAGTCCAGGATATCTATTCTAAAACTTTATCAGTTTACTGAAGTATTTGGTGAGTGGGAGTGACAGAGAAGCAGCTATGAGTTTGGAGGTGTGTCCAAAACCATTCAGTGCTCCAAGCTGAATTTCCTCCCTTTATTTGCAGGTGAGTGCACCGAATGCCTAGCTACCTCTGAGCAGGAAGGCTGCCTTTCCAGCATTTTCACGAGACATAATTTTCCTTCTGTAATTGAGGCAATGGAGGATATCTTCCTCCCCTTCCCACAGTCCCCTTTCTATGGTGTGGAAAGGTATGGCACAGCCCCCAACTCAGACTGGTGTGGTAAAGGGAAGATCTGCCATTCCCATCTTTTCAGGGGACTGGATTGTGGCAGGAGTGCTTTCCCACCCTCACTGTCTGGGAGGAGCTCTGGCACCCTCCCCATTCAAGCCAGCTTTTCCACGGGGTTAGTCTGAGGTCTCCCTCATACTACCAAGTGTCTTTTAGATTTCAGTGTGCACCATATACTCTATTCCTTTCCCCATGCCCTCCTTTATGACTGCTAAGCCCTTATTATTCCCAGCAAGCCTGATATGTGCCTTAGGATTGCCACTGTATCTTGGAGTTTTCCCATCTCCTCTCTCTATCCCACTCACTTTGGGGCTACGAAGGAGATGGGGCCTATAGAGGATTATTCTATACAAAATCATAGAATCATACAATGGTGTGGGTTGGAAGGGACCTTTAAAGGTCATTGTCATGGTTCAGCCCCAGTCAGCAACCAAACACCACACAGTCATTCTCTCGCTCCCCCCACCCCTGTGGGATGGGGAGACAATCAGAAGAGCAAAAGCAAAAAAAAGAAAAAGTTGTGGGTTGAGATAAGAACGGTTTAATAATTACAATAAAATAATAATGATAATAATGATTATGATAATAACAATAATGATAATATAATTAAAAGGAAAAGGGAAAAAGGGAAAAACCCAGAAACACAAACAATACAACCGCTCACCACCTGCAGACTGACCCCGCCGATCCTTAAGCCGCGATTGCTGCCTGCCTCCCCCAGACAGCTCCTCCCAGTTAACATACTGGGCATGACATTACATGATATGGAATATCCCTTTGGCCAGTTTGAATCTGCTCTCTTATCTGTGCCCCCTCCCCTCCTGGCTTCTTTTGCACCTGGCAGAGCATGGGAAGCTAGAAAAGTCCTTGACTAGTACAAGCACTAGCCAGCAATAACCAAACCATCTGTGTGTTATCAACATTGTTTTCATACTGAGTCCAAAGCACAGCACTATGCCAGCTGCAGTGAAGAAAATTAACTCTATCCCAGCTAAAACCATGACAGTATCCACCCCTTGAGTCCATATCATTCATGTAATGCTCAGGTCCTATACAACTTCAGTAGCCCCTATCTGCCTTCTCATCATTTAATAGAATATACAGATTTCATTTATCATTCCCCTAGTCTGTGAACCAGCCCTGTAAAATGTCTGCGAAAAGCCCATTGAGTTCATTTAGTCCATGACTTTGGGTTCCATCTATTGTACGAGTTTTTCCGAGAGGTGGTGTGTGTGGTGTTGGATTGTTACATACTGAAGTCAGTCCTCGTTCTATCACGGCTGCACTTTGCTTGGTTCAATTAAAGCTCATTATTTATTAATCTGGGAGAGTCAAACCATGATACCGTTGATATGTAATACAGCAACCATAGTAGTGATGACATACAACATTATATAGCAATTAACAGCATACCATTCAGTTCATTGGCTGTTTTCACCCAAAATCATATCCCCTTGAGGTACATACCAGACTCCTCCATCCTTCCGCATGACCCACCAAGTGTACCGAGGTCCTCGAGCAAAAGCAATCCCATGAATGGGTTTGCCTTTGCCTGAGGCAGGAAGAACCCTGACTGTTCTCCCCAGGATATATTTTACGTGCACTACAGGGACTCTATCCCCTTCCACAGCATGTAAGATTTCTGACTGGACACGGCCATCTCAATTGGCAGATCCCCTCGTGTTGACTAGCCAGGTGGCTTTTACTAAATGTGTATCCCAGTGTTTAAATGTTCCACTCCCCTCATTGCTCTCAGTGTAGTTTTCAACAGTCCATTGTACCGTTCAATTTTCCCAGAGGCTGGTGCATGATAGGGGATGTGATACACCCACTCAATGCCGTGCTCTTTGGCCCAGGTGTCTATGAGGTTATTTCGGAAATGAGTCCCGTTGTCTGACTCGATTCTCTCTGGGGTGCCATGTCGCCACAGGACTTGTTTTTCGAGACCCAGGATAGTGTTCTGGGCAGCGGCGTGTGGGACAGGATATGTTTCCAGCCAGCCAGTCGTCATTTCTACCATTGTGAGCACATGGCGCTTGCCTTGGCGGGTCTGTGGGACTGTGATATAGTCAGTTTGCCAGGCCTCTCCATATTTATATTTCAGCCATCGTCCCCCATACCAGAGAGGCTTTACCCGCTTCGCTTGCCTGATTGCAGCGCATGTGTCACATTTGTGGATAACCTGTGCAATAACGTCCATGGTGAAGTCCACCCCTCGATCACGAGCCCACCTGTATGTTGCATCTCTCCCTTGATGGCCTGAGGTGTCATGGGCCCACCGAGCTAGAAATAGTTCACCCTTATGCTGCCAGTCCAGATCCACCTCAGCCACTTCAATCTTGGCAGCCTGATCCACCTGCTGGTTGTTTCGATGTTCTTCAGTGGCCCGACTCTTGGGGACGTGAGCATCCACATCACGTACGTTTACAACCAGGTTCTTTACCTGGGCAGCAATATCTTGCCACAATGTGGCAGCCCAGATGGGTTTGCCTCTGCGCTGCCAGTTGCTCTGCTTCCACTGCTGTAAGCAGCCCCACAGGGCATTTGCCACCATCCAGGAGTCAGTATAGAGATAGAGCACTGGCCACTTTTCCCGTTCAGCAATGTCTAAGGCCAGCTGGATGGCCTTTACCTCTGCAAACTGGCTCGATTCACCTTCTCCTTCAGCAGTTTCTGCTACTTGTCGTGTAGGACTCCATACAGCAGCCTTCCATCTCCGGTGCTTTCCCACAAGGCGACAGGACCCATCAGTGAGTGTAAAGCACATTTTTTATAACTTGTCCTGCCCGGACTGGCCCAAGAGCTACTGCATGAACTATTTCTCGTTTAATCTGTTCAAAGGCTTGTTGTTGCTCAGGGCCCCATTTGAAATCATTCTTTTTCCGGGTCACTTGATAGAGAGGGCTTATGATCAGACTGTAGTGTGGAATATGCATCCTCCAAAAACCCACAACGCCCAAGAAAGCTTGTGTTTCCTTTTTGCTGGTTGGTGGAGACATGGTTGCTATCTTGTTGATCACATCCATGGGGATCTGACAATGACCATCTTGCCATTTTATTCCCAAGGAATGGATTTCTCGTGCGGGTCCCTTAACTTTACTTTGTTTTATGGCGAAACCAGCTTTCAGGAGGATTTGAACTATTTCCTTTCCTTTCTCAAAAACTTCTTCTGCTGTATTGCCCCACACGATGATGTCATCAATGTATGTAGGTGTTCAGGAGCTCCACCTTGTTCCAAAGCATTATGGATCAGTCCATGGCAAATGGTAGGGCTGTGTTTCCACCCCTGAGGCAGTCGATTCCAGGTGTACTAGACCCCCTTCCAAGTAAAAGCAAACTGTGGCCTGCACTCTGCTGCCAGAGGGATTGAGAAGAATGCATCAGCGATATCAATTGTGGCATACCACTTGGCTGCCTTGGACTCCAGTTCATATTGAAGTTCTAGCATGTCTGGCACAGCAGCACTCAACGGTGGAGTGACTTCATTCAGGCCACGATAGTCTACTGTCAGCCTGCACTCTCCATTAGACTTCCGGACTGGCGATATGGGACTGTTAAAGGGTGAGTGGGTTTTACTGATGACTCCTTGGCTCTCCAGTCGACGAATGAGCCCATGGATGGGGATCAGAGAGTCTCGGTTGGTGCGATATTGCCGCCGGTGCACTGTTGTGGTGGCGATTGGCACCTGTTGTTCTTTGACCTTCAGCAACCCCACAACAGAAGGGTCCTTCGAGAGGCCAGGCAAGGTAGACAGCTGTTTAATTTCCTCCATCTCCAAGGCAGCTACACCAAAAGCCCACTTGTACCCTTTTGGGTCCTTGAAATACCCTCTCCTGAGGTAGTCTATGCCAAGGATGCACGGAGCCTCTGGGCCAGTCACAATGGGGTGCTTTTGCCACTCATTCCCAGTTAAGCTCACTTCGGCCTCCAATACAGTTAGCTCTTGGGATCCCCCTGTCACTCCAGCAATGCTGATGGGTTCTGCCCCTATATAGTTTGATGGCATTAAGGTACACTGTGCGCAGGTGTCCACTAAAGCTCTATATTCCTGTGGGTCACGTGCCAGCCCATCCAATCCACACAGTCCAGTAAACCTGGTTATCCCTTTCCTCCACCTGGCTGGAGGCAGGGCCCCCCTAGTCCTGATCATAGTATTCATCACTCACTTACGGTAGATATGAATCACGGGTGTCTCTGTTAAGATCAGTCAGGCCATCAGCACTTCTGCTCCTCTGTCTGGAGAATTGCTTACGGGAAACTGGAGCAGCAGCTCTCCTGGAGAAACTCCCCTGAGTAATTGTTCTCCCTTGCAGCTCATGTACCTGTGCCTCTAAGGCTGAGGTAGGTTTTCCATCCCACTTCCTCATGACCTCTCCGTGATTACGCAGGTAAAACCATAGGGTGCCCCGTCGTGTGTATCCCTTCTCTTGAGCCAAGGGACAATTACTCCTAATGGCTGAGATACTGGTCCGTACTGGTGGGGAGTAGGACCTATCTTCTTTGAGTTGCTGGACATCTCGGGATAGTTTCTCCACAGCAGAGACGAGCGAGGAAGAGAGATTTGCTTCATATTCCCAGAGTTTATCAATCACCTCTGCCACCGTTGGTGTCTCGTCATCTTTCCAGGACATCACTGCCAATGAGTTTGCATACAAGGATGGTGCGCTCCGTACAAACTTCCACCACATGGGTCGTGTGCACTGGACTTCATCTCGATCTTTGGATGACCGTTGATCGTCCAGGTCACCATAAACCACCTCAAGCACAGCTAATTCCCTTAGATGCTGAATGCCTTTCTCCATGGTCATCCATTTTCCTAGGTGAAATAAAATATCTTCCTTGAAGGGATACCTCCCTCACACCTGACAGGAGCCGCCTCCAGAGGCTGAGGGCTTGTGTTCCTTTTCCAATTGCTTTATCAATGCCCCCTTCCCTAGAGAGGGATCCCAGTTGTTTGGCTTCCTTCCCCTCTAATTCCAGACTACTGGCCCCATTATCCCAGCATCGGAGCAGCCAGGTGATAACGTGCTCACCTGAATGACGCCCGAAATCTTTCCGTATATCCCGCAACTCACTCAAGGATAGAGATCGGGTAGTTTCCGTTTCTTGTACACATGGTTCCTCCTCCTCCTCCTCTTCTCGTGATGGCCCTGGTTCCTCGTAATCTCTTTCTAAACGAGTTGACCTTCTCTTCCAAGATTTCTTCTTGCATATAGGGGCGACTGATATTGGCACAGGTTGGTCCTCTGGTGTTTAGCTGCAATGCTTGGCACTGGGGTTTGAGTAGCTGCAGTGCCTGTAGTGGGGGTTTGAGTGGCCGCCGTGCTCATCACTGGGGTTGGAGTAGCTGCAGTATCTGTCGTGGGAGGTTGGGTGGCCGCAGTGCTTGTCACTGGGGTTGGAGTAGCTGCAGTATCTGTCGTGGTGGGTTGGGTGGCCGCAGTGCTTGTCACTGGGGTTGGAGTAGTGTAGGGGAATAGACAGGGATCGGCGACCGGAAGATCACGGGATGTGACGGAAAGATAGACTCCTCCCCATAGGAGTGGCAGGAACAGGAACCGCAAGAGCTATATAAGCATGTGACGCAGCTAAATAAACGGACATTTTGTATCCATCATATTGATGTCTGTGCATCACTGTCCCCAGGGTGGGTAGAGCCCTGTGTCCTGGAGATATGCAGCCCAAGATAAGTTCTCCCATAGAAGCGTACAGCAACAGAGCAGCTGCAGTATCTGTTGTAGGGGGTTGGGTGGCCGTAGTGCTTGTCGCTGGGGTTGGAGTAGCTGCAGTGTCTGTTGTGGGGGGTTTGAGTGGCCGCAGTGCTTGTCATGGGGGTTGGAGTAGCTCCCTTCTCTTTCCCTTGGGGGTACTGAACAGTGTTAAATAGTGCTCGATAGGCATAAGCCAGGCCCCAGCACATTGCAGTGATTTGTATCTCTCTGGAATTGCCAGGGTGACAACACTCTGGAATTGCCAGGGTTGACAACATACTTCCTCCAAATGTTCTACTAATTTTTCAGGGTTCTGCACTTGTTCAGTGGTGAAGTCCCACACCACGGGGGGTGCCCACCGTCTTAGGCATTTGCCCATACTTTCCCACATACCCTGCCACTCATAACTATCGAGCCTTGGGACAGATCTCTGGATTATATTCTTAACTTGCTTACTAACCTTAGACAGATCTGATACCACCTGCCAAAGCGATATCAACAGATGTATCTTAACTACCCAAGGATGTTCAAGATACTGAAAAGTTGTAATGAAGGAGGAGACATTATAGAAGATGGTAGCTAAGGTGCCGTTCTGTATTACCTCCATAAAAAAACTTCTCAGAGGAGGAAGTATAATTGCTAATTGCCTCCATGAGGTGGTAGCTGTAGTACAGTAATGGCTTCCATGCAAGACCTAAATAACCGATAACAGTCAAGGCCAGTGTTTTAATAACAAGTCTCCTAGGCAAAATATCTCTAATCACTGCAGAGCACAGCCAACTGACAAAACCAACAGCAAGTTTTAAAATGTACTTTACAATCAGCATGGTAAAGACTGGACAAACTAATACTGCGAGCAGATGAATCAATGCTGTGACCAGCAACTGTTATTATCTCAAACCCTTCTCGCCCCACGTTGGGCACCAAAAATAGACTGTCGTGGTTCAGCCTCAGCTGGCAACTGAACACCACGCAGCCGCTCACTCACTCCCCCCACCCCTGTGGGATGGGGAAGAGAATCAGACGAGCAAAAGAACTTGTGGGTTGAGATAAGCACAGTTTAATGATTACAGTAAAATGATAATGATAAATGATTATGATAATAATGACAATAATGTTAATATAATTAAAAGGGAAAAGGAAGGGAAAGGGAAAACAGGAAAAAAAAACACGGAAACACAAACGATACAACCGCTCACCACCCGCCGACCGACGCTGCCCGTCCCCGAGCCGCGATTGCTCCCTCCCTCCCCCGGCCAGCCCCTCCCAGGTAGCATACTGGGCATGACGTTACATGATATGGAATATCCCTTTGGCCAGTCTGAATCCGCTCTCTTAGCTGTGCCCCCTCCCCTCCCAGCTTCTTGTGCACCCAGCAGAGCATGGGAAGCTAGACATGTCCTTGACTAGTATAGTCAAGCAACCAGCAACAGCCTAAACATCTGTGTGTTATCTCAAGCGGTTTTTTTCCATGCTAATTTCAAAGCACAGCACTATACCAGCTAGAGTGAAGAAAATTAACTCTATCCCAGCTAAAACCATGACAATTGTATTTTCAAGGATTTTATGTTAAATTCTACACGGTCAAAGAGAATATAATTTCTTTTGCACATAAATTATTAAGGAAAAATTGTACTCTGCTCAAGTACTGTGAAGAAAAGTTTTCTATAAACCTCAAGAATTGTTTTCCTCTTAGCTGTGAGGCAGTTGGTTGACATAGTTTATTTGGACTGTTAAAAAGTTTGAAACTCTTTTATTAAGAATCTTGTAAGGAGGAGGATTTGGACACATGAACTCCCAGTTGTTTCTCCACTCCTCCTACTAGAGTTTTAGTGTAACAGACAAAACATGATGTCTCTCAGGTATTTACATCGACAGCAACATACAACCTTATCTGATGGTGAACTATGGTTCTGGGCTGTGAGCTGGTTGAAAAGCAGGTATATGTTTTATTTTGCTGATTTGTGTATAGCAGCAATAATATGGAGAAAGAGCAGTCACAGATAGGTGAGGCAGGGAAGTAACATGTCAGGCTATTGCAGCTGTTTGTCTAGTAAGCACAAGCAGAAAAGTAAACTATAGGACAAGCACTACAATATCATCTAGAACAGGATTTGGCTAAGAGACATGAGACAAAGAGGGAAAGAAAACCAACATTTAATTTGGAAAAAAAAAAAAAGAGCAGCAATGCTTCCAATTTTTATGGAACTGTAAAAATAACATTCTGAAAAACAAGGTAAAATGAGAACACATGGTCATATTGTAACCAGGGTGATGAAGTTAACCAAACATGGATGATGCTATATCATCCAACTGACCACTAAGTCTGGAGATAATCAGTGTATTCTTTAATCATTAATGCAATAGATAATGTGTTTCTTTCAGAACCCCTCTCCTTTCAGACTCAAAGCCTAAGTTCTAGATCACAAACCCCTCACTCCTAGTGCTTAGGGTCCAAACCTCTGTTTTAAGGATTAAATTAAAGCCTCACTTTTAGGTAGTAATGATTCAGGGTATAAATGGTTGGGAGTTACTAATACAATCTAGTGTAGCTCAACTAAGGTTGGGACCCAGAGCCGAAATTTAGCCAGGATAAGGAGGTAGCTGAAACAAGAACAGCCTGCACGATGACAAAACCTTGTTGCTTTAGGGAGTCAAGGAGGCCTCAAGATTCGAAGTACCTAAACAAAGTCACGATGACATTTGTCCTTAAGAAAAGCAGACGTACAGAGCCATAAAGATAAGGAACTGCAGAGCAAAACACTAAACCAGAACAGACCACCCCTCAAGGGCAGTACATACGTGATCTCAGAACTGAGTTTGCGCGAACACAAGGGTTAACTAGCGGACACAGGGAGGAAGAATATGTCCTCCATCCAGAGACCCCTGATGACCACCCTGAGACACCAACAGGCATGCACAAATAATATCTGAATATGTATATCTTTTATCAGAAAGCTAATGAATATGTATATGAAGCATGTACTTAACTGGCACAAGGAGATTTGATGGTATGCACGTTAGGAGGAGCAATCCTCCATGCATCTGGCACAGTGAATAAAGAATGCCTGCCTTTTAACACTACATTGGCGTTACGAGGTATATTTCCAATTTCGGGGACACTTCCCATGCCAATTCCCCCGCAGTTAATATACTGAGCATGATGTCACATGTTATGGAATAACCCTTTGGACAGTTTGGATAAGCTGACTTCAATAAGCATTGCCATTTACTCATGACAATATTGTTCTTCTAATTCTGACAATAGAAGACTAATAATGTGTGCTGGTTTTGGCTGTGATGGAGTTAATTTTCTTCACTGTAGCTGGTATAGTGCTGTTTTGGATTTGGTATGAGAATAGTGCTGATGGCACACTGATGTTTTAGTTGATATTAAGTAGTGCCTATACTAGTCGAGGACTTTTCCAGCTTCCCATGCTCTGCTAGGGGCACAAGAAGCCGGGAGGGGGAGCAGCCAAGATAGCTGACCCAAACTGACCAAAGGGATATTCCATACCATAAGACGTCATGCTCAGCATATAAAGCTGGGGAAAGAAGAAGGAAGGGGGGACACGTTTAGAGTGATGGTGTTTGTCTTCCCCAGTAAACATTATGCTTGATGGAGCCCTGCTTTCCTGGAGATGGCTGAACACCTTCCTGCCGATGGGAAGGAGTTAATGAATTCCTTGTTTTGCTTTGCTTGCATGTGCAGCTTTTGCTTTTCCTTTTCATTATGTTATTATTACTATTACTGTTTTGCTTTACCTATTAAACTGTCTTTATCTCAACCCACGACTTTTCTCACTTTTATCCTTCTGATTGTCTCCCCCATCCCACCAGGGGGCAGTGAGTGAGCGGCTGTGTTGTGCTTAGTTGCCGGATGGGGCTAAACCACGATATTATGACACTCTCAAACTGAAGTTGAAGATAATCCTTGCTTGAAAGCATGGATATTTGAACAACACTGTATTCGCTTATATATAGTTGAAGACACCTTGACAGAATTTGATTTGGTAAATCACCTGTTTCTTTTATTTGAGACACTGTCACAGGTAATATCTTTTATTAAGCGGATTTATCTAACTTATGCAACTGGCCACTTTTCAGATAACAAATTTTCAAAAGCTAAACAGAAAGTGTGTATCAGACTGCAGGGAAGTATATTATGAATGGCTTAAGGCAGTTAGACACTCTTTGATTAATACTAGTGAATTATGTGATTAATAGATTACTAGATCTAGAGCATTTCTATTGGATTATGATACAGAAGATCATTGTGGTGCTGGAACATATCCAGAGAAGGGCAACGAAGTTGGTGAAGGGTCTAGAGAGCATGCCTTATGAGGAGCGGCTGAGGGAACTGGGCTTGTTTAGTGTGGAGAAGAGGAGGCTGAGGGGAGACCTTATCGCTCTCTACAACTACCTGAAAGGAGGTTGTAGCAAGGTGGTTGTTGGTCTCTTCTCCCAAGTTACTAGCGATAGAACAAGAAGAAATGGTCTCAGGTTGTTTCAGGGGAGGTTTAGATTGGATATTAGGAAAAATTTATTTACTGAAAGAGTGGTTAGACATTGGAACAGGCTGCCCAGAGAGGTGGTAGAGTCTCCATCCCTGGAGGTATTTTAAAGACATGTAGACATGGCACTTCAGGGCATGGTTTATGAGGCATGGTAGTGTTGGGCTGATGGTTGGACTTGATAATCCTAGAGGTCTTTTCCAACCTTAATGATTCTGTGATTCTATGATTCATTACCTCCCTCCACTCTACTTATCTGTGCTCTTCTGCCATAGATTTTGTGTTCCAACGCTCCCAAAGCCTTACTGTCTCAATAGGAAAAAACATTTTAAGAAAAAAAAGAATGATCTTTCAAACCTTTCACAGGAAATATTTTAATGTGTGTGGAATATGCAAAGAGAACTCTCTAAAATTAATGTGATGCCTTTACATGCTATTAACAGATGTGTGGAGCAACTACCTAATGCAACAGAGAAGATAGATATTTATGCATTAAATGGTATTATTGAAGATCATTTGCCTATATTAACACATCCTCATTACTCTCGAGAAGTTACAGTACCCTTCCTAGCCTGTGTAGCAAGCAGAAAACTAAAAATAAAGCAAGGAAACTACAGTGACCTGACATCCAGATATGCAGGAATTCATCCAGAATTAATCTGCCTTTCCTGTAAGAGCAATTTCTTCATGTGCTGCTTGGCACCACTTACAATACCTCTAAAAATGTGCTACTGAGACACCTGCATTAACAGTTTAAATATTAACCACATCTTATCTACTTTTGCTGTCTTCTTTGTCACAGTGGAAAGGAAGCAGCATGTGGCGTGTGTTCAAGTTCAAACTATATCTCAGGAAATTAAAGATAGCATTCAGCTTCACAAAACAAGTGGAAGCGCAGCAGAGATTTATAGAGGATGTGATTCGTTACCTTGGAAACAGGTTTGAATTCTTTCATCAAACAACAAGATGCTCAGTCTTGACCTATTTCCAGCTGCTATGTATGGATTTAAGGTGGAACTTTTTGCAAAGTTTATACAAAAAGGTCTTCCTAACAACGTTGAGTATTTGTGAACTGCTTAAATGCATTACTTTGTTTCTTCTACACTTCTAAGCCTTTAAAGTGAGGAAGATATCTGAGTACAGCAAAGCAAAAGTGTAGAAGTATGTGATAATCTCCTTGAAAAGAATTTGTTTTAATGTATTTTAAATAGTTGTGAACACTTAAAGACAATTTGGCCAACATATTATTTTCTTTACAATAACTACGTAATGAATAGAGGTGAACAATTGTTTATGGTAACAAGCCACTCCCCATTCTATTACAGAACTTACAAACCTGAGATAAATTTCCACCAGATATTTAGCATTATTTTGTCTTCCATGACCTCAGCTCCAAAGGTTTGTTTTATTTTTGTAAGAACTGACATTTTACATGGCATTTTTTCATGAAGCCTATTACAACTGGCACTCAGTTCTGATAAGACTTTTAACGCAGTGCATTAACAATAGAAGGGTAACTGTGTCTAAAAATCTACCTTTCTCATCATATCATATTAAACTTCAGCATATAGGAAAATGAAAACAGAAAGGATCATTAGTGTAGGGATGATACACACAAACATACAGATGGAGAGCATGTGTACAGCACCATGTGTTACTAATTTAGCAATTCTCCTAGGTAGTCTGCATGGTTAAGTGGTACAATGCAACGCAGCATCAGAGATGTGACATTAAATCCCAGAAGCAGTCAGTATTGTCTGGTGCGTATGCCCATTATCACCTGGTCTGAACTATTTTGGGGGAATTTACACTCTGTTCCTTGGCATCATGGAAAGCCCAAGTTGGGGAATGAGCAGAAAGAAAGGAAAGCCAAAAACTCACCAACTGAAATTCAACTGAACCTGATGAAGGAAGAAAATAATTGAAGACTGCATAAAGCAGTACTGTGCAAATAGGATTGGGCTGCATTCCTAATGTATGGTTAGTTCATATCATCATACCTAAAAGATAATGTGATTTTTAGAGCCATTCTTAAGGTCATTGTACATGACGTATATATGAAGTCTTCCATTTTTTAATAATTTCCATGGATTTGTTTGTGCTAGGGCATGTTTCTTGCAAGGAAATATATTAAGAAGTTATATGTTTGCAGCATTCTAAATGCCAAGATTTTATTTCTCTTAAAAATTCTCATAAAATTCAGCATTTTTGTTGAAATACCAGCTCTTGAAATTGTGATATTACATGTAATTTTAATGTAAATTTTTAAAAAGCAAACGAAGGATATTATTGTCCCTCATGGTCCTTGGTAAAGGTCTGAAAACACTTAAAACACACAAAAAAAAAGGTGTAAAGGAACCTCAGAGCCTCAGCTTGCTACAGATCAACTGTCTTGGGGTCAAGAAGCTTATCTTCACATGCAATATATCTGTCATTCTTAGCAGTGAAATTAACTTAGGTTAAGAGACTGCTTAGGTTTTTGATTCTGTATGGAAGACCATTTAACTTTTGAGGGAGTAGTGGTGGTGGTGGAAACAATTTGGAGCACAATTCTCTTCCAACTTACTAGGTCGCTACTCCAGCACTACTATTCCAGAATTAAAAGACACCGAACTCTTTTCAGAGAAAATGTATAACAACAATCCTGTTTGTCTGTAGCATTTAGTCCTATGGCAAATGTCTTTGCACATCTTTCCTGTTCTGATTGAAATGGTATTACTTTATTTGTCTAAAATAAACCTGAAACATTTAGTGGTTTTTCAGGTTTGTTGAATAGCCTTGATTATTGTTATGGTTCAGCCCCAGTTGGCAACTAGACACCACGCAGCCACTTGCTCACTCCCCCCACCCCTGTGGGAGTGGGGTGGGGGAGAGAATCGGAAGAGCAAAAGCAAGAAAACTTGTGGGTTGAGATAAGCACAGTTTAATAATGACAATTAAATAATAATAACAACAATAATGATAATAAAAAGAAAAAGGGAAAAAGGGTAAAAAACAGAAACACAAAGGATAAAACCGCTCACCACCCGCTGACCAATGCTGCCGGTCCCCGAGCCGCGATTGCTTCCTGCCTCCCTCAGCCAGCTCCTCCCAGTTAACATACTGGGCATGATGTTACATGATAAGGAATATCCCTCTGGCCAGTTTGAATCCACTCTCTTAGCTGTACCCCCTCCCCTCCCGGCTTCTTGTGCACCCAGCAGAGCATGGGAAGCTAGAAAAGTCCTTGACTAGTACAAGCACTACCCAGCAACAACCAAAACATCTGTGTGTTAGCTCAACATTGTTTTCATGCTAAATCCAAAGCACAGAACTATGACAGCTAGAGTGAAGAAAATGAACTCTGTCCCAGATAAAACCATGACAGTATCCACCCCTTAGTCCATATAATTTAAATCATGCTCAGGTCCCATACTATCCAATACAATTTCAATAACCCTACCCGCCTTCTCATCCTTTAACAGAATATACAGATTTCATTTATCATTCCCCTAGTCTATGGACCACTCCTGTAAAATGTCCATGAAATGTCCATTAAGTTCATTTAGTCCATGACTTCGGGTTCCACCTATTGTAAGAGTCTTTTAGAGAGGTGCTGTGTGTGGTGCTGGATTGTTGCATGCTGAAGCCAGTCCTCGTTCCATCAACGCTGCACTGTTAGTCCTTGTTCTATCATTGCTGCACTTAGCTTGGTTCAATTGAAAGTTCATTTTTTTTATTATTAATTTGGGAGATTCCCACCATGACACCATTGATATGGCATATAGCAACCATAGGAGTGACGACATACAACATTATATAGCAATTAACAGGATACTATTCAGTGCATTGGCTGTTTTCACCTAAAATCAAATCCCCTTGAGGTACACATCGGACTCCTCCATCCTCCCTCATCACCCACCAAGTGCACCCAGGTCCTCGGGCAAAAGCAATCCCACGAATGGGTTTGCCTTCGCCTGAGGCAGGAAGAACCCAGACTGTTCTCCCCAGCATATTTTTTATGTGCACTACGGGGACTCTATCCCCTTCCACAGTACGTAAGGGTTCTGACTGGGCAGGGCCAGCTCACTTGGCAGATCCCCTCATGTTGACTAACCACGTGGCTTTTGCTAAATGTCTATCCCAGTGCTTGAATGTTCCACCCCGCATTGCTCTCAGTGTAGTTTTTAACAGTCCATTGTACCGTTCAATTTTCCCAGAGGCTGGTGCGTGATAGGGGATGTGATACACCCACTCAATGCCATGCTCTTTGGCCCAGGTGTCTATGAGGTTGTTTCGGAAATGAGCCCCATTGTCTGACTCAATTCTCTCTGGGGTGCCATGTTACCACAGGACTTGTTTTTCGAGACCCAGGATAGTGTTCCGGGCAGCGGCGTGCGGGACAGGATATGTTTCCAGCCAGCCAGTCGTCATTTCTACCATTGTGAGCACATGGCGCTTGCCTTGGCGGGTTTGTGGGACTGTGATATAATCAGTTTTCCAGGCCTCCCCATATTTATATTTCAGCCATCATTCCCCATACCACAGAGGCTTTACCTACTTCGCTTGCTTGATTGCAGCGCACGTTTCACATTCGTGGATAACCTGCGCAATAGCATCCATGATCAAGTCCACCCCTCGATCACGAGCCCACCTGTATGTTGCATCTCTCCCTTGATGGCCTGAGGTGTCATGGGCCCACCGAGCTAGAAATAGTTCACCCTTCTGTGCCAGTCCAGATCCACCTCAGCCACTTCAGTCTTGGCAGCCTGATCCACCTGCTGGTTGTTTCGATGTTCTTCAGTGGCCCAACTCTTGGCGACGTGGGCATCCACATGACGTACCTTTACAACCAGGTTCTGTACCCGGGCAGCAATATCTTGCCACAATGTGACAGCCCAGATGGGTTTGCCTCTGTGCTGCCACTTGTTTTGCTTCCATTGCTGTAACCAGCCCCACAGGGCATTTGCCACCATCCAGGATTCAGTATATAGGGAAACTATAGGCCAGTCAACCTTGCCTCCATCCCTGGAAAGGTGATGGAGCAGTTTATCCTGGAGGTCATCTCCAGGCATGTAGAGGACAAGAAGGTTATCAGAAGTAGTCAACATGGATTCACCAAGGGGAGATCGTGCTTGACCAACTTGATAGCCTTCTATGATGGTGTGACTGGCCGGGTCAATGAAGGGAGAGCAGTGGATGTTGTTTACCTCAAATTCAGCAAGGCATTCAACACTGTTTCCTATAGCCTCCTCACAGGCAAGCTAAGGAAGTGTGGGTTGGATGAGTGGACAGTGAGGTGGAGAGAGAACTAGCTCAACAAAAGAAATCAGAGGGTCGTGATCAATGGAGCAGAGTCCGGTTGGAGGCCCATAACTAGTGGTGTTCCCCAGGGTGCTGTACTGGGCCCAGTTCTGTTCAATATATTCATCAATGACTTGGGTGAAGGGACAGAGTGTACCCTTAGCAAGTTTGCAGATGATACCAAGGTGGGATGAGTGGCTGATATGCCCAAAGGCTGTGCTGCCATCCAGCAAGACCTGGACAGGCTGGAGAGCTGGGCTGAGGGGAATCTCATGAAATTCAACAAAAGCAAGTGCAAGGTCCTGAACCTGGGGAGGAACATCCCCATGCACCAGTACAGGCTGGGGGCTGAACTACTGGAAAGCGGCTCTGTTGAGAAGGACCTGGGAGTGCTGGTGGACAGCAGGTTGAACCTGAGCCAGCACTGTGCCCTTGTGGCCAAGAAGGCCAACGGTATCCTGGGCTGCATTAAAAGGAGTGTGGCCAGCAGGTTGAGGGAGGTTATCCTCCCCTTCTAATCCACCCTAGTGAGGCCACATCTGGAGTACTGTGTCTAGTTTTGGGCCCCTCCAGTTTAAGAAGGTGTCGTGGTTTAGCCCCAGTCAGTAACCAACGTGGGGCACGAAAGGTTTGAGATAACAACAGACTTGATTGGAATGTGCTAGATGGAATTTATAGCATTTATTGCTGTTTAGGTATGAATTGGCAGGTTTCTGTGCTTGCTATGGGGCTTGCCTTCCTAACTGTGTTATACACACACTGTATGCCTTAAAATCTAGTGCTCATTAGTGGTGCTTTTTACTTTTGCTGCTTGCTGTACCGCTTATCACCTTACCCTGCTGGGCCTGGGAACATTCTGATAACAGCCATGGCGATGCACCTGGGCTGGCAGTTGGCCAGGGCCCCGCTGCTGTTTCTGTGCTGCTGTACTGGACAGGCTGGAACTGCAGTGTAAACTCGAGTCAAAGGGACTGTGACCTGTGGATGAGTCCATGTGGGAGCAGGACACCCCAAAGCATCTGTGGCTGTGTATAAGCCCATGCCAGAGCAGGTATATCGCGAAGCATCTGTGGCCTTGGTTATGTCTGTGCCACAGCAGGTATACCTCTGAGGCAACTGTGGCCCAAGGATATATCCATCTTGGAGAAGGTACACCTCAAAGTGTCTGTGGCTGTAGATAAGTCCGTGCTGCAGCAGGTACACCTTGAAGCATCAGTGGCTGTGCATGAGGTCATGCCAGAGCACCTCAAAGTGCGTGGCCATGGATAAGCCCACAATGGAGCAGGCTTCCTTCTGGAGGGACTGCAGCCATGGGCAAGGCCGTGTTGGAGCAGGTTTACTTCTGGAGGGACTGCAGCTGTGGGTAAGGCCATGCTGGAGCAGGTATAGCTCTGAAAGCATTGAGGCCCATGCAGAAGGCCACACTGGAACAGGAGCACCTCAAAGCGACTGTGGCTCTGGATTAGTCTATGCTGCAGCAGGTGTGCCCCTGGAGAGACTGTGGCTCCTGGGTAAGGCTCCACTTGGAGCAGGTACAACCCTAAAGGACTACAGTCTGTGGATAAGTCCAAACCAGAGCAGGGGCAAGGGGAGGAGTTCATTACAATGTTAAACCTGATGGTCTGCTCCAAATGGACCAGGGGTGGAGATTGTAATGGAAATACCTTTAAATTGTTCTAACCTGGGATTTGAGTTACATATTATGGAAATTACTATAGCAGAAACACCTTGTTGCTAGCCAGGCTGGGAGCAAGGGGAGGAGTTCATTGCAATGTTAAAACCTATAACCTGGCCCAAAGGGGCCAGGGTGGAGATTGTAATGGCTATACCTTTAAATTGTTGTAACCTGTGATTTGAGTTGCATGTTATAGGAATTACTACAGCAGGAACCACCCGAACCAATGGAGGAGAAGCCTTTCAAGAAGCAGTGCAAGTGCAGCAGTGACCCAACCTGAGCTGGTTTTGGTGCCCAGTAACTCCATGCAACACAGCACCGCTCCTGTCCTGAGTGACCACAAGAAGAGATGGAGACCAGCGCCATGGACTAAATGATATCTGTGTATTTTATCAAAGGATGAGAAGGGGGGGTGGAGGTTAATGAGGTTGTATGAGGTTAATGTATGAGGTTAATGTAATGAGGTTAATGTATGAGGTTAATGACATTGTAATGAGGTGTAATGAGGTTGTAATGAGGTGTAATGAGGTTGTAATGAGGTGTAGTGTGGAACCTGAGCATGATGTAACTGGTATGGGATAAGGGGTGGATACTGTCCTGGTTTCAGCTGGGATAGAGTTAAATTTCTTCGTAGTAGCTAGTATGGGGCTATGTTTTGGATTTTTGCTGGAAACAGTGGTGATAATGTGGAGATGTTTTAGTTCTTGCTAAGTAGCACTTAACACTGGTCAAGGACTTTTTCAGCTCCCTGTGCTCTGCTGGGCGCACAAGAAACTGGGAGGGGACACAGCCAGGACAGCTGACCCCAACTGACCAACGGGATATTCCGTACCATATGATGTCATGCTCAGCATATAAAGCTGGGGGAAGAAGGAAGGGGGGACGTTTGGAGTGATGGCATTTGTCTTCCCAAGTAACTGTTATGCGTGATGGAGCCCTGCTTTCCTGGAGACGGCTCAACACCTGCCTGCCGATGGGAAGTAGTGAATGAATTCCTTGTTTTGCTTTGCTTCCGCACGCAGCTTTTGCTTTACCTATTAAACTGTCTTTATCTTAAACCATGAGTTTTCTTACTTTTACACTTCCGATTCTCTTCCCCGTCCCACCGGGAGGAAGTGAGCGAGCGGCTGCGTGCTGCTTGGTTGCTGACTGGGGCTAAACCATGACAGTCAGACAGGGAAATTTTGATCTTCTGGTTTGCTTTCATCTACCCCAGTGTAACCATCAGTGACCATATGTGAAGAGGAGCAGAATCTGGTACAGAATGGAAGACACCTCCTTTATTTAACAACACTTCTCTGAATAGCTGAGCATCTGTCACGGTTTTAGCTGGGATAGAGTTAATTTTCTTCACTGCAGCTGGCATAGTGCTGTGCTTTAGACTTAGTATGAAAACAATGTTGATAACACACCAATGTTTTAGTTGTTGCTAGGTAGTGCTTACACTAGTCAAGGACTTCTCTAGCTTCCCATGCTCTGCTGGGTGCACAAGAAGCCGGGAGGGGAGGGGGTACAGCTAAGAGAGCGGATTCAAACTGGCCAAAGGGATATTCCATATCATATGACGTCATGCCCAGTATGTTAACTGGGAGGGGCTGGCTGAGGGAGGCGGACAGCAATCGCAGCTCAGGGACAAGCAGCGTTGGTCGGCGGGTGGTGAGTGGTTGTATTGTTTGTGGTTTTGGGTTTCTTTTTCCCTTTTTCCCTTTTCCTTTTAATTTTATTATCATTATTGTTATTATTATCCTAATCATTATCAGTATTATTTTATTTTAATTATTAAATTGTTCTTATCACAAACCACAAGTTTTCTTTTTTTTTTGCTTTTGCTCTTCCGATTGTCTCCCCCGTCCTACCAGTGGGGAGTGAGCAAGCGGCTGCGTGGTGTTTGGGTGCTGACTGGGGCTGAACCACGACGGCATCTATATTGTCTCATCAGCCATGCAATGAAACTCCACTGCAAAATTTCTAGTCCAAGAAAGCAATTTTATTTTCAGACTGTCCATCCTGTGCTGTTATCATTTATTATTGATGTTCAGTTCAGATATCGGCTGAGAGATAGCAGGCTACAAAATAGGTATGTTCTCCTTCTTGCTGTGCGATCATAAAGTGCAGTGGGCAGAAACTCATGAACTAGAGGATAATTCTGCCACATATACTCCTCGGAATTAAAACTGAAGCATGGCAATTAAAACTGATGTATGCGGATAGTTAAGCCAGACCTCTCTTCTTGACAGATATAGATAATAGCCAGGCATGATTTGCTTGTTTGTGATTGTCCTGGTTTCAGCTGGGATAGAGTTAATTTCATTCATGGTAGCTAGTATGGGGCTATGTTTTGGCTTTGTGCTAAAAATACTGTTGATAATGTGAAGATGTTTTAGTTATGGCTAATTAGTGCTTACGTTAGTCAAGGACTTTTTCAGCTTCCCATGCTCTGCCAGGTGCACAAGAAGCTGGGAGGGGACACAGCCAGGACAGCTGACCCCAACTGACCAACAGGATATTCCATACCATATGACATCATGCTGAGCATTTAAAGCTGGGGGGAAGAAGAAGGAAGCAGGGGATGTTTGGACTTAGGGTGTTTGTCTTCCCAAGTAACTGTTACACTCGACGGAGCCCTGCTTTCCTGGAGATGACTGAACACCTGCCTGCCAATGGGAAGGCGTGAATGAATTCCTTGTTTTGCTTTGCTTCCATGCACGGCTTGTGCTTTACCCGTTAAACTGTCTTTATCTCAACCGACAAGTTTTCTCACTTGTACTCTTCTGATTCTCTCCCCAATACCACTAGGGGGAGTGAGCGGCTGGCTGTGTGGTGTTTAGTTGCTGACTGGGGCTAAACCACAACACAGTGATGTTTTCCTAAATGAACGATTTTGCTGGGTTCATATTGTCACCGAAATCGGGCATGAACACCAATGTAGTGTTAAAAGGCATCCCTGTGCGGGACGCACAGGGGATTGCGCCGCCTAACCTGCATACCGCCTAACGTGCATACCGTCAGATCTCTTTGTGCCAGTTAAGTACATACTTCATATACATATTAATTAGCTTTCTGATAAAAGATATACATATTCAGATGTTATTTGTGCATGCCTGTTGGTGTCTCAGGGTGGTCATCAGGGGTCTTTGGATGAAGGACATACTCTTCCTCCCTGTGTCTGCTAGTTAACCCTTATGTTCACACAAACTCAGTTCTGAGATCACGTATGTACTGTCCTTGAGGGGTGGTCTGTTCTGGTTTAGTGTTTTGCTCTGCAGTTCCTTATCTTTATGGCTCTGTACGTCTGCTTTTCTTAAGGACAAATGTCATCGTGACTTTGTTTAGGTACTTCGAATCTTGAGGCCTCCTTGACTCCCTAAAGCAACAAGGTTTTGTCATCGTGCAGGCTGTTCTTGTTTCAGCTACCTCCTTATCCTGGCTAAATTTCGGCTCTGGGTCCCAACCTTAGTTGAGCTACACTAGATTGTATTAGTAACTCCCAACCATTTATACCCTGAATCATTACTACCTAAAAGTGAGGCTTTAATTTAATCCTTAAAACAGAGGTTTGGACCCTAAGCACTAGGAGTGAGGGGTTTGCGATCTAGAACTTAGGCTTTGAGTCTGAAAGGAGAGGGGTTCTGACAGAAACTCATTATCTCTTAAATTAAGGATTAACTAAAGACTAAACTACAAATTAACGAATACATTGATTGTTCCCAGACTTCATGTTCAGTTGGATGGTACAGCAGCATCCATGTTTGGTTAAATTCATCAACCTGGTTCCAATATCAGACAGGACTGCTACATTTTTCTGAGTGAGGAAAAAGGGCCTAAGAAAGGAGTGGTGCAGCTTTCCTTACTACTGCCCAGCTCTAACAAGAAGAGAAGAAATTAATCCCCAAAACCGCAGCCCTTATCTGTAAGGGTGGGGACTGTAGAGGAGCTGCAGCCACACTCATGATGTAGTTACTGGTCTGCAGCTGGTGCTAATAGAGAGGCTGCAGACCATGGTGCTCCCATCTGTCCTGCTGGCCCTGCAGTGAGTTATGTCTAGTTATGGACAATAATAGTTCTAATCAACTACCGTGTGAGCCAAAACTAAAAAAAAAAATTAATAGGCAGTCATTTAATCCACTCACTAGGCCAGTTAGGTCCAATGGAAGTCAAGGGTGACTTAGTCTTGCTGGTGAATTTCTGAAGCATATCACTGAGATTAGCTCCACTGGGGAGCTCCACTTAGCCACCAGTGACTAAGCAGGATCTGGGTAATTAATTATCATAGACTCATTTAGGTTGGAAAAAACCTTTAAAATTACCGACTCCAACTGTAAACCTAACACTGCCAAGTCCACCAAATATTGTTTGCTATCAATGACTTTATTACTATGCTGCCTCATCTCAGATTTGAGGGAAAAGACAGACATGGAGCAACCTGAGAGAATTCTGTCCAGACACTATTTGCTCCCTTTTCGTATTAGACTGGCAGCGTTCATATTACTTGATGCAGCTGAGCACAGTTGAATGAACAAACTGATACTGGGTGGCAGCCTAATATCTAAGATGATGATCATAGAATCATAGAATCATTAAGGTTGGAAAAGACCTCTAGGATCATCAAGTCCAACCATCAACCCAATACCACCATGCCTCCTAAACCATGCCCTGAAGTGCCACATCTACAGGTCTTTAAAATACCTCCAGGGATGGTGACTCTACCACCTCTCTGGACAGCCTGTTCCAATGTCTGACCACTCTTTCAGTAAAAAAAATTTTCCTAAGATCCAATCTAAACCTCCCCTGATGCAGCTTGAAGCCATTTCTTTTCGTTCTATCGCTAGTAACTTGGGAGAAGCGGCCAACACCCACTTCACTACAACCTCTTTTCAGGTAGTTGTAGAGAGCAATAAGGTCTCCCCTCAGCCTCCTCTTCTCCACACTAAACAGCTCCCTTGGCCGCTCCTCATACATGTTCTCCAGACCATTCACCAGTTTCATTTTACTTCTCTGGACACACTCCAGCAACTCGATGTCCTTCTTGTACTGAGGGGCCTTTTTTCAGGGCAATTATATCTTTAGTAAAATACAAGTGTAAAGGGAAGTCTGACTTCCTCTTTGGTCACAGTACCTTATGATAGTCTACTCGAATTACTATATTTTTTAAAACAGATTTAAAATAGCACAGTATCTATTTCTTGAAGGAAAGATCCGGACAGGCGCAAGGGATCAACCTACAGCACAAAATGCCTGGGGCTTGCTTCAGCTTCTTTTTGGTTATTCTGATGAAGTAAAACAACCCTAAAGGCAGTGTGATCCTTCCCTTTAAAATTCCTCTGCCCAGCACTGCAGACCCATCACACATGGCTTAAAGGTAAACTACAGCAGGCTGCTTTGACTCATGACGGGGGGGGGGGGGGGGGGGGGGGGGGGGGAGGGGCGCTGTGGGCATTGGCATTGGACCCAGGGGTACAAAGATAGCCTGTAGCAGTTTTTGTCCATCCCTCTGGTCTTGCACTAAGCAAAGCCAGCTGGGGAGATTTGATCCATTTTTTAATCTTTCACTAGAAATGGTTGTTGGACTACACTGTTGTCATTTTTGTGCATGAAGCATTTTGCAGACAGGGATCTGAATATGTAGAGATAATGGCTGTGTTATGAGAAGGCGTCACTAGAGAATTTAACACCCACACAGATCAGCTTCCAAAACACTTAGGTGACAGATTTTTGAAGATATTTCTTCTTTTCTCACAGAGATGTAGGGCTCTGATACACAACAGGAGTCCCTTCCAGGGTACCCTCTCCTAAATGTGCAGTTAAGCAGGCTAGTTTCTA
This sequence comes from Phalacrocorax carbo, assembly GCF_963921805.1. Classification (NCBI taxonomy): domain Eukaryota; kingdom Metazoa; phylum Chordata; class Aves; order Suliformes; family Phalacrocoracidae; genus Phalacrocorax; species Phalacrocorax carbo. The sequence continues at coordinate 1,140,026 of NW_026990255.1, read as the reverse complement.
TACCAGTGCAGTTTTCCTAAGCACCCTGTATTGTCCAAGTAGAGAGAAAGATATAGTCTCTACATCACTTTCTCCATTGATCATATGAGGACAGAAGAGATATTCATGTTCTACCAAGCACTTGAGTCAGAGCCTAAAGCCAGGCATAGTCACAAGTCCAAGGCAAAGTGTAAGTGCTTAGCGTAAGCTTACTGCACCTTGCATTACTTTCGAGGGTAGTTAGAAGGTGTTAGCCATCAGCATCACTCCTGGCTGAGCCTGGAGCCAGGACGTGGATCTTTCCTTCTTACAGAGCAGGTCTGAGTATCAGCGGAGTGGTGGCAGTCAGCAGCTAAGGGGTGCTACAAGCATGCTCCTAAGAAGTTGCCCATTAGTTGCATTGCATTCAAATTGCAGAAGAGCGCTTTGTAGGGTGAGCTGTTTCACCACCAGTACTCAAGGTCCCATGGTGTTTCAAGGCCTCAGATACTCCAGTTCAGCTGTAGTCAAGGTAAGGGCTTGTATAATTTAAATGGAAGGTAAAATAAAGGTCAAACTCAGCCTCTGTTGATGGCTTAACGTACAATGTAAATGTCATCCTGGTAGATCAAAGAGCTATAGTGGAATGTGCTGAAGAGAAACAACAGAAGGAAGACAGAATGACTTTGAAGTTTTGCTCATAAATTTAGATCCTCATTTTAAAAGGTGAAAGATAAGAAATTAATAAGCTGTTGATTTTGTTTCAAAGCTCTGGGTTTAGATGATAAGGTTTGCATTAAAATGTGAAAATGTTTTTTTTAAATGTGTGGGAGAAAGTGTCACTGCTTCTTTCTAAAAATATAGGAAGAATGTTGATAGCGGGAGAAAATGCTAAAAGACCGTCTTGTTTAAACAAGCAAAAGTAAAACCTGTGTTGATATTATTCCTGTAACAATAATTCCTGACAGATAATCCTTAGTTTATTTGAAATCCAGAATTAAACAGGATCATGTTACCCTAGATGTCAAAATCAGTATTGTCCTTTTTTGCCTTTTTACAATTCTGTTTAAAATTGATTTAAGGGGAATTTGCTTTGTTTTGACTTCTGCCTCTCTGTCTCTCTTTTAAGGTCAACTCAAATCAAAACATACTCTTGGGAGAATGCCCAGGTTATTTTGGTCGGTAACAAATGTGACATGGAGGATGAACGGGTAATCTTCACTGAGAGAGGCAAACATTTAGCAGAGCAACTTGGTAAGAAACTTGGTAAATTACAAAAGCTTTATGATTGCTTGTGAGAATGCACAAAGTAATGATGTCATTAATTGCTACGGTACTTGCAATTAAATGTTTGTGTTACACTCACTGTAAAGAAATAGTCATACACCACCTCCGTTTTGTTTTTGTAGGCTGAGGTCTGAACTGTCCTTGTTGATATCACTAAAACTGTAACATCATTAGAATGGACATATATCCAGGGATGACCTTATGCAGAGCTGTGACATGGCTGTCATCTAAAAGTGTCCACAAGACCAGTGCTGGCTCAGAGGCTGGATTAGACCAAAGACATATCTGATACAACATTCCTTATGCTGCTCCTTAGATAGGAAGTACTTTATGGCCTTTGTGGTAAGCAGCAAGATTAGGCATGCGTATGTATATATAGAATATGTTTAAGTAGTTATAGCCATAGGCAGATACATCCTAGACAGGGAAAAATAAAAAAAAAAACAAAAAACACAACAAACCAACAGAAAAAACCTAGGCGAAGGAGAGGAGAGACTGAAGAAAAAGTTTATTCAAAATGTGAATTAGACCTTTATGCAAGTTGAGAACATTTGGGTTGTGATTTCCAATACCAATAATCCAAAACAGAAAGATGCCAATATCTAACTCCCACTGCTATCAGTTCACCTACTGCACATTTACACGGGTGTAAATAGGATGAACCTCTGTTTCATAAAGTCTCCCTCTAGGAGGCAAATGTTGTCCACACAGAAAATTACAAAGCTGTGAACCTCTCTGGTCTGTTACTGCCTAGCAGTGATATCCTTTCATACCATGAAAGGAAAATGTAATGGAAATGTAATGGAAAAGCTCCAGAGCATGGTAATAATACTATGCGGCCTGTTTTTTTCTCCAAATTTGCTGATATCTGGAGAGCATGTTCAGCAGGTGTGCAAATCAAACCCCGGCATCACTGGAGGTCAATTTCTGTGCTGTACTGGGCATGGGGTTGTTGTTATTTTTAAAACTAACTTGTAAAGGCTCAGTCTGGCTTCTAGTGAACATGTGTGCAACTAAGATATCCTTGTTGCTATTCTTATATAGGTGTTAGGAAAAAGGGTATTATAAGAATGACTGCATGGGAAGCAGAAAGAGATCGTGATATTTCACAGTATACCACCTGTCCTGGATCTAATCCCATGCAGGTGTTTTTTAATTTATGTATTTTCCTAGTTCGCTGACCTCATATTTTTAAAAGTATTTTTTCTAGCTGTACAATTGCTTGTCCTGGTAAATAATTTCATAAGACTAACAAATCTTCCAATTGCATTTGTCTAAACAGGCATTACATATGTGTAAAAGCATCCCTCAAAAGTACCCATTAAAAACAACCAGAAATTAGTCCATGAAAGGTGACAGAAAATATTTTTAAAAATATGTCCAGAAAAATTGCCAACGTTTGTGAAGAACTGAGTTTTTTAAACTTGTTCCAACAAAAACACAATGGTTACCATTGCATCTGCTTTAATAGGTGCCGTGGTTTAGCCCCAGTCAGCAACTAAGGATTATTGTACTGGATAAATTGTGGCTCTGATCTAGTATGTCAATTACTGTACTCCCCTTCAGGTACACATCGGACTTCCCCATCCTCCCGCATCACCCACCAAGTGCACCCAGGTCCTTGAGCAAAGGCAATCTTATGAATGGGTTGGCCTTTGCCTGACACAGGAGTAAACCAGACTGCTTTCCCCAGCGTGAATTATTACAGGAGCTTGACCCCTACAAATCAATGGGCCCTGACACCAGCTACCTGAAGGTGTTGACAGAGCTGGCTGACGTCATTGCGAGGCCACTCTCCATAATCTTTGAGAAGTCGTGGAGAATGGGGGATGTCCCAGAGGACTGGAGAAAGGCAAATGTTACCCCTATCTACAAGAAAGGCTTGAGGGAGGAGCTGGGTAACTATAGGCCCATCAGCCTTACTCCAGTCCCTGGGAAAGTTATGGAACGAATCCTCCTGAGGGCCATCCCAAGTCAAATGAAGCATGTGATTGGGAAAAGCCAACATGGCTTCACTAAGGGCAGATCGTGCTTGACAAACCTGGTGGCCTTCTATGACAAAGTGACTTGCCTGGTTGACATGGGGCAGGTGGTGGAGAATGCTGTGGGAGACAGTATCAAAGGGTTTGCTGAAGTCCAGGTAGGCAACATCCACAGCCTTTCCCTCATCCACTAGGCAGGTCACCTGGTCATAGAAGGAGATCAGGTGGGTCAGGCAGGACCTGCCTTTCATGAACCCATGCTGACTGGGCCTGATCCCCTGGTTGTCCTGCACATGCTTGGCGAGCTCACTCAAGATGATCTGCTCCATAACCTTCCCCGGTACCCAGGTCAAGCTGACAGGCCTGTAAGTTCCCCGGATCCTCCTTCTGGCCCTTCTTGTAGATGGGTGTCACATCGGCAAGACTCCAGTCATCTGGGACCTCCCCTGTTAACCAGGACTGCTGGTGAATGATGGAGAGTGGCTTGGAGAGCTCCTCTGCCAGCTCCCTCAGTACTCTCGGGTGGATCCCATCTGGCCCCATAGACTTGTGAGTGTCCAGGTGGAGCAGCAGGCCGTAAACTGCTTCCTCCTGGATTATGGGGGCTTTATTCTGCGATCCGTCCCTGATCTATAGTGAAGGAGTTCCAAGGGAGGGATGTACGACCTTCTGCAGAAGCGCTTAGTCCCACAGCAAAATGAGTGAGAGGAGCAAGTGTGAGTAAGGGTCAATAGGACCAAGAACCAGAAGTTCCACAAGTGTGTTTTCTCTCTGGTTTAAGAGCATAAAACCAGAAAAGAATGAAAAATGTCTTGAAAACTTAACAGCTGTCTTTCCTGATTAACTGCTACAGTGCATGAATCATTTTTTTGACAGTAAACCTACTGAAAACATTTTATGATGGGGTTTGAACTTTTAAATCAAAGGTTTGCTATTTTCAAGATGAAAACCACTTGGATAAGGATTTGCATAAATTTCCATGTGTAATATGCATATTTAAAACCAGGGTTTAGCAGAAAGAAAAAGATAAAATTATCTTCATCACAGCAAAGTTGTCCAGGATACTGTGCTGTTCAAGCCTAACACCAGTTATGACTATGAGTCAACAGTGTACCCTGGCAGCCAAAAGGGCCAGCCGTGTCCTGGGGTGCATCAAGCACAGCATGGCTAGCCGGTCGAGGGAGGTGATTGTCCCACTCTACACTGCACTGGTGCATCTCCACCTCAAGTACTGTGTGCAGTTTTGGGCGTCTCAATAGAAGAAGGACATCAAACTTAGAGTGTGTCCAGAGGAAGGCAACCAAGATGGTGAAAGGTCTCAAGGGCAAGACTTACAAAGAGGGGCTGAGGTCTCCTGTTTTTTTCAGCTTGGAGAAGAGAAGGCTGAGGGGTGACCTCATTGTTGCAGGCTACAATTTCCTCAAGGGGGGCAGTGGAGGTGGTGGTCTCCTCTCTCTGGTGATGAGTGATAGGACACGTGGAAATGGAATGAAGATGTGTCAGGGGAAGTTCAGACTGGACATTAGGAAAAGGTTCTTCACTGAGAGGGTGGTCGGTCACTGGAACAGGCTCCCCAGGGAAGTGATCATGGCACCAAGCCTGTGAGAGTTCAAGGAGCATCTGGACAGTGCTCTTAGTCATATGGTTTAGTGTTAGGTAGTCCTGCGAAGAACAGGGAGTTGGACTCAATGATCCTTATGGGTCCTTTCCAACTCGAGATATTCTATAATTCTGATTCTATGTTATCAGGAAGAGCCTTTAAAAACACAGGCATATGTTCTTTTTCATCACTGAGAGTTGCTTTACAGGCAAACCTAAAGCAATGTTTTCATAATGTCAGTGACAAGAGAGGGCAATACATTAATTTCTGCCACATCCAAAACATCAAGAGACAAATAAAGATTTTAGATGACATTGAATACTATTTGTTGGTCTGTCATTGTCGTGGTTTAACCCCAGCCAGCAAACTAAGCACCACATAGCTACTTGCAAAATCCAACTGCAGAAGGATGCGGGGAGAGAATCAGAAGGGTAAAAGTGAAAAAACTAATGGGTTGAGATAAAAACAGATTAATAATTGGAATAAAATAAAATAATAACAATAATAATAATGTAATTAAAAGGAAAATAACAAAGAAAGATAAATACAACCCAGGAACAAGAAGTGACACAAATGAAAACAATCGCTCACCACCAACAAACTGATGCCCAGCCAGTCCCCAAGCAGCAGTCCCCCTGCCAACCTTACCCCTAGTTTTATTGCTGAGCATGACATCATATGGTCTGGAATATCCCTTTGGTCAGCTGGGGTCAGCTGTCCTGGCTGTGTCCCCTCCCAGCTTCTTGTCCACCCCCAGCCTGCTCGCTGGTGGGGCAGTGTGAGAAGCAGAAAAGGCCTTGGCTGTTTGTAAAGCACTGCTCAGCAATAAAGAAAACATCCCTGTATTATCAACACAGTTTCCAGCACAAAACCAAAGCATAGCCCCTTACCAGCTACTGTGAAGAAAATTAACTCCATCCCAGCCAAAACCAGCACATCCTCCACACCTTATTCCAAACCATTTATATCATGCTCAGGTCCCACACTATCCAATACATCTTCATTAACCACCAGCACCTCTTCACATGCTTTCATATAACACATAGATATCATTCCCTTAGTCTATGGACTACCCCTGTAAAATGTCTTTAAAAAGTCCACAAAATGTCCACTGTGTTCATTTAGACTTTGGGCTCCTTCTGGTATGGTGGTCACTCAGGACAGGAGAGGTGGAGTGTTGCGTGGAGTTATTGGGCACCAAAGCCAGCTCAGGTCAGGTCACTGCTGCACTTGCACTGCTTCTTGTAGGACTTGTCCTGCAGTGGCTCAGGTGGTTCCTGTTATAGAAATTCCTAGAACATGCAACTCAAATCATCGGTTACAACAACTTAAAGGTATTTCCTTTACATTCCCCACCCCTGGTGCCTTTGGACTACGCCTTAAGTTTTAACATTGCAATTAATTCTTCCTCTTGCCTCTAGCTTGGCTAGCAGTGAGAGATTCCTGCTCTATGTCATGGTTTTAGATGGGATAGAGTTAATTTTCTTCACTGCAGCTGGCATAGTGCTGTGCTTTGGACTCGGTATGAAAACAATGTTGATAACACACAGATGGTTTGGTTATTGCTGGCTAGTGCTTGTACTAGTCAAGGACTTCTCTAGCTTCCCATGCTCTGCCAGGTGCACAAGAAGCCGGAAGGGGAGGGGGACACAGCTAAGAGAGCAGATTCAGACTGGCCAAAGGGATATTCCATATCATATGACATCATGCCCAGTATGTTAACTGGGAGGAGCTGGCCAGGGGAGGGAAGCAGCAATCGTGGCTCGGGGATGGGCAGCGTCAGTCAGCGGGTGGTGAGTGGTTTTATCGTTTGTGTTTCTGTTTTTTCCTCCTTTTCCCTTTTCCTTTTTATTATATTATCATTATTGTTATTATAATAATCATTATTATAATTATTATTTTATTGTAATTATTAAACTGTTCTTATCTCAACCCACAAGTTTTTTTTGTGCTTTTGCTCTTTCAATTCTCTCCCCCGTCCCACAGGGCAATGAGTGAGCGGCTGCATGGTGTTTAGTTGCCGACTGAGGCTGAACCACGACACTAATACCTCTGATTCATGGCAGCCACAGCAGTGGTGACATAGAGCATCATGTAACGCTGCCATCATACAATTCAAATCATGGATTATTTTCACCCAGGATTAAATCACAACAAAAGGAAGTGCAAGGTCCTGCACCTGGGGAGGAACAACCCCATCCACTGGTATATGTTGGGGGCTGACCTACTGGAAAGCAGTTCTGTTGAGAAGGACCTGGGAGTGCTGGTGGACAGCAAGCTTACCCTGAGGCAGCAATGGGCCCTTGTGGCCAAGAAGGCCAACAGTATCATGGGCTGTATTAAAAGGAGTTTGGCCAGCAGGTAAAGGGAGGTTATCCTCCAACTCTGCTCTGCCCTAGTGAGACCACATTTGGAGTACAGTGTCTCCACACGACTGTGGCTCTGCACGGCTAGTCTAATAATTGCATTGTTACTGAATCCATTATGGAATAACAGTGCTCAATTGGGTATCACTCAGAATCTAAGCCCAGCCGCCCGCAGTCTCTCTGACATCAGAGGAGAAGCTGGATCGCAAGGGTGTTTATTTTCTGCCAAATCTCTTCACCTGTTAACGCAACAGCTGCATGTAAGCACTGCTCAGCAATAATTACAACATCCCTGTATTATCAATGCTGATTCCAACACAAATCCAAAACACAGCCTCTCACCAGCTACTGTGAAGCAAATTAACTCTATCCCAGCCAAAACCAGCACGCAAACTTTTGAGGGAAAAGACAAGGCATCATCTCAGAGAACTAAGTTCTCCATATGTGATGTACAGCATCAGGAATTTAGTACCAAATGATGGGTGAAAAATGGTGAAGCAAACTGACCTGGGATACAGAATTTTGTTTAAATATTTTAAAACACATTTGTTCCACACATTTGTTAACTTTTTGATAAATGTCTTGATACTGAGCACGTACACGGTGCGCTGGGTGAAGAACTGGCTGAATGGCAGAGGTCAAAGGGTTGTAGTGAATGGACCTATATCTGGCTGGTGACCGGTCACCAGTGGTGTTCCTCAGGGCTCAATCCTACAGCAAGCTCTGTTCAATATATTTATCAATGATCTGGATGCAGGAGTTGAATGCACCATTAGCAAGTTTTCTGATGATACCCAACTGGGAGGTGCTGTTGACTCTCCTGAGGGACAAAAGGCCTTGCAGAGGGATCTAGATAGATTGGAGCATTGGGCAATCATTAGTGGCATGAAATTTAACAAGCTCAAATGCCAGATTCTGCACCTGGGACAGAGTAACGCTGGGCACAAGTATAATTTGGGAGAGGAGTGGCTGGAGAGCAGCCCTGCAGAAAGGGATCTGGGGGTGCTGGTTGACAGCAGACTCAATATGAGTCAGCGGTGTGCCCTGGCAGACCAAGAGGGCAAACTGCATCCTGGGGTGCATTAAATACAATATAACCACCCAGTAAAGAGAGGTGATTATCCCTCTGTATTTAGTGTTGGCGCAGCCTCATCTTGAGTACTGTGTATAATTCTGGGTCCCACAATTTCAGAAGGATGTTAAGGTCCTTGAATGTGTCCAGAGGAGGGCAACAAAGCTGGTGAAAGGGCTGGAAGGCATGTCCTATGAGGAGCAGCTGAGGACTCTGGGTTTGTATAGTTTGGAGAAAAGGAGGCCGGGGGGCAACCTCATTGCTCTCTACAGCTTCCTGAGGAGGGGGAGTGGAGAGGGAGGTGCTCATCTCTTCTGCCTGGTATCCAGTGATAGGACATATGGGAATGGCTCAAAGCTGTGCCAGGAGGTGTTCAGACTTGACATTAGGAAGCATTTCTTTACCAAGAGGGTGGTCAAACACTGAAACAGGCTTCCTAGAGAAGTGGTCGATGCCCCAAGCCTCTCAGTGTTTAAGAGGCATTTGGACAATGCCCTTACTAACATGCTTTAACTTTTGTTCAGCCCTGAAGTGGTCAGGCAGTTGGACTAGATGATCGTTATAGGTCCCTTCCAACTGAACTATTCTATTCTGTTCTGTTCTGTTCTGCTCTATTCTATTCAAAAGTTTCTTTAAAAAATTGAGCAATAAGTGAAGCAAAGAACAGGTATCAAAAGAAGGATATTAGCTAAGAATTTTTCTTCCTATATTTATATTTCAAAAAGCATCAGGCAATCAAAGCATCAGCAAGATGCCTACACATGAAGGAATAGGGTTTGAAGTTTTACAATTGACTCTGTAACTTGGGAAGAGAATATGGAACCAGATCTTCAGAAGTATATGACAAACTGCATAAATGTATAGGTGTATAGATGCACTTAAAAAAAAATGTCCCGAAGTCCCCACACAGAGAAGTAACTTCCAACAGGAATTCAGGCTTTCAGGTGCTTTGCTGGATGAAGACTAGTATGATAATCACATTCTGTGATAAAATCATAGATGAACAAACATTACTTCTTGGACTTTTAAGGAAATCTGATTTTTTTAGACTTAGGTAAAGAAAGAGAGGTGAGGGTTAACATAATTTGTCAAATTAACACTTTATGAAAGGAATGTGAAACTGCTGATGCTTTATCATTTACAAGTGATGACCATTTTTTTTACTGTTACATATGAATAAAAGTTTGCTAAATACTCACAGACAGTAAACAATATGACCCCATGGGGAAAAAAAAATCAAATAAAATTCACTAAAATGACTCACAATATTAGTGCTAAATTAGCTGAAGAATTAATAAAGCCAGTTTTGATTTTTGATGCAATGTTACTTCATTGGAAAATGAATTATCCAAAATGAACTTTTTGCTGAAGTTTAGGCTTGTGTGAAAAATTTCGTTACAGCAGGTAATTGGATCAAATCAAATCCATCAAGGAATTACTGGCCAAAAGTATAAAATAACTCCCACCAGAAATAGGTACGAGTTCATAGGTTGTAGAAATCCATGCAGTAACAGAATCATAAAAATGTTGGCTGGAAGGGACTGTTGGATATGGTGGACCTGACTCCAAGCACCCAGGCTATCTTCTAGTTCACATTTAGAAACTTATAGAGCACAACATACACAAGAGATGCTGTATCACTTTAATTTGTGCAATTATTTTGAAGATTCAGTTCCACTACATCACCCAAATACAACAGATCCTTTTAGAAACCAAGCAGATAGATTTCTCAGTTTTCTAAGAAACTGGGTTTCTAATTTTACACTACTGATTTAATTTTCCTGTGGTTTATTTTTTAAATCAGCAAGTGAACCAGTGGATTATGTGATCCAATAAAATGAGATTTTCAAGCAGAGTACGATTAGAGAAAAAAGACTTGTTGGTTCTGTAGCTCTAATAGTTACATTATATCCACGCTTGTTTTTCTTTTAAATAACAAGATGTATGTTTATAAAGGAAGAAATCCTAGATCATATAATTAGTAAATTAATTAACCTTTTAGTAAAGTTAATTACCAAAAGCATTTATGTTGATCAAGTAAAGGGGGACAATTCTATCAGCCCTGAAACTGCAATGTCATCACAAGAGGTCAAATCAAGGTCCAAAGAAAAACAGAATGAAAAGATTTTGACCCGTTAAAGTAGAAGGCCTGATTGAAATGCACCTTTCTTTCCAAAAACATTCTGTAATTCTTATATGTATTGCCAGGCAAAATTATTTCCATAGGTTGTTTAGAAAGTTTTGAAAGCAAATATTTCAATAAAATAAAACATATTGTTCTAAATAATTTCTAAAGGTAGGATTTAGATCTCTCATGATGCACTATAATTAGTGTTATTCTTCAGCTGCGATTTTCAAACTACAGGCATTTTTCCAGTAATCAGAGTTATTCTGTTTTAATGCATCATAAAGGAATAAGAAAGTACAGTCTAACGGAAGCAGAAAAATGACCAGCTGTGAAATCTGTAGCAAGTTGTGGTGATTCTGCCTCATTTGTCAAGTAAACACCACGCAGCCGCTCACTCACACCCCCCACCCCTGTGGGATGGGGGAGAGAATCGGAAGAGCAAAAGAACTTATGGGTTGAGATAAGCACAGTTTAATAATTACAATAAAATAATAATTATAATAATGATGTTGTGGTTTAGCCGGCAGCTCAGCCCCACACAGTCGCTCGCTCACTCTCCCACCGGCAGATGAGGGAGAGAATCAGAAGGGTAACGCTCATGGGTTGGGATTAAGAACAGTTTAATAATTAAAATTAAAAGAAACAACAACAGAAATGCAACGTAAAGGAGAACAACGAGAGGCGCAAAGCCCCGGGGGAGGGGGGAAGGGAGGGGAGAGGGGGAACGAACCGCCGGAACAAACCGCATGTGACGCAGCCGCCCGCCGCCCGCTGACAAACCACCGCGCTGCTCCCAAGCCGCCAACTGCCCCCCCTCAATATACTGGTCATGGTGTCACATGGTATGGAATGAACATGCCATTGGCCAGTCGGGGTCAGCCGTCCCCACCATGGCCCTGCCCCTCCCAGCCCCCCCGCCACACAGCAGAGCTCGGGAAGCTGGAAAGGTAGCCGACCCCCACAGTGAGGAGAACTAACCCCTTCTCAGCCAAAACCAGCACATTCTCCACCCCTTAGTCCATATCATTTACGCCATGCTCAGGTCCCATATGATGCAATACAACCGTACCAACCACTACCCCTCCCCTTCCCATCCTTTAACATAATACACAGGCATCATTCCCTTAGTTCATGGACCTTCCCTGTAAAATGTCCATTAAAATGTCCATTCAGTTCACCCAGTCCATGACTCTGGGCTCCATCTGTCGTATCAGTCTTTCAGGGTGGGCGAGATGGTGTGTGGCGTTGGGTTGCTGCATACCGAGTCAGTCATCGTTCCATCACTGCTGCACTTTGCTTGTTTCACAGTTTATCTTCCATGGGTTGGGAGGCTCGTACTCTGATATCATTGATACAACACAGAGGTGACACACAGTATTTATTATATAGCAGTTCACATTGTGCCATTCAGTTCATTGACTGTTTTTGCCCAAAATCAAAACCCCTTGAGGCACGCATCGGATTTCTCCATCCTCCCGCATCACCCACCAAGTGCACCCAGGTCCTCGGGCAAAAGCAATCCCACGAATGGGTTTGCCTTTGCCCGAGGCAGGAAGAACCCAGACTGTTCTCCCAAGCATATTTTTTGTGTGCACTACAGGGACTCTATCCCCTTCCACAGCATGTAGGATTTCTGACTGGGCAGGGCCAGCTCGGTTGGCAGATCCCCTCGTGTTGACTAACCACGTGGTTTTTGCTAAATGTGTATCCCAGTGTTTAAATGTTCCACCCCCATTGCTCTCGGTGTAGTTTTCAACAGTCCATTGTACCGTTCAATTTTCCCAGAGGCTGGTGCGTGATAGGAGGTGTGATACACCCACTCAATGCCATGCTCTTTGGCCCAGGTGTCTACGAGGTTATTTCGGAAATGAGTCCCGTTGTCTGACTCTATCCTCTCTGGGGTGCCATGTTGCCACAGGACTTGTTTTTCAAGACCCAGGATAGTGTTCCGGGCAGTGGCGTGGGGGACAGGATATGTTTCCAGCCAGCCAGTCATTGTTTCTACCATTTTAAGCACATGGCGCTTGCTTTGGCGGGTCTGTGGGAGTGTGATATAGTCAATTTGCCAGGCCTCCCCATATTTGTATTTCAGCCATCATTCCCCATACCACAGAGGCTTTAACTACTTTGATTGCTTGATTGCAGCGCATGTGTCACATTCGTGGATAACCTGTGCAATAACATCCATGGTCAAGTCCACCCCTCGATCACGAGCCCACCTGTATGTTGCATCTCTCCCTTGATGGCCTGAGGTGTCATGGGCCCACCGAGCTAGAAATAGTTCACCCTTATGCTGCCAGTCCAGATCCACCTCAGCCACTTCAATCTTGGCAGCCTGATCTACCTGCTGGTTGTTTCGATGTTCTTCAGTGGCCCGACTCTTGGCGACGTGAGCATCCACATGACGTACCTTTACAACCGGGTTCTCTACCCAGGCAGCAATATCTTGCCACAATGTGGCAGCCCAGATGGGTTTGCCTCTGCGCTGCCAGTTGCTTTGCTTCCACTGCTGTAGCCAGCCCCACAGGGCATTTGCCACCATCCAGGAGTCAGTATAAAAATAGAGCCCTGGCCACTTTTCCCGTTCAGCAATGTCTAAGGCCAGCTGGAAGGCCTTTACCTCTGCAAACTGGCTCGATTCACCTTCTCCTTCAGCAGTTTCTGCTACTTGTCATGTAGGACTCCATAGAGCAGCCTTCCATCTCCGGTGCTTTCCCACAAGACAACAGGACCCATCAGTGAACAGGGCATACTGCTTTTCATCTTCTGGCAGTTTGTTATACAGTGGGGCTTCTTCAGCACGTGTCACCCCCTCCTCTGGTAATAATCCAAAATCTTTGGAATATGCATTCTCCAAAAACCCACAACGCCCAAGAAAGCTTGTGTTTCCTTTTTGCTAGTTGGTGGAGACATGGCTGCTATTTTGTTGATCACATCCATTGGAATCTGACAACGACCATCTTGCCATTTGATTCCTAAGAACTGGATTTTTCACGCGGGTCCCTTCACCTTACTTCACTTTATGGCAAAACCAGCTTTCAGAAGGATTTGGACTATTTTCTCTCCATTCTCAAAAACTTCTTCCACTGTGTTGCCCCACACAATGATGTCATCAATGTACTGAAGGTGTTCTGGAGCTTCTCCCTGTTCCAGTACAGTCTGAATCACTCCACGGCACATGGTAGGACTGTGTTTCCACCCCTGGGGCAGTCGATTCCAGGTGTACTGGACTCCCTTCCAAGTGAAAGCAAACTGTGGCCTGCACTCTGCTGCCAGAGGGATTGAGAAGAATGCATTAGCAATATCAGTTGTGGCATACCACTTGGCTGCCTTTGACTCCAGTTCGTATTGAAGTTCTAGCATGTCTGGCACAGCAGCACTCAACGGTGGAGTGACTTCGTTCAGGCCGCGATAGTCTACTGTTAGCCTCCTGTCATGGTTTCAGCTGGGATAGAGTTAATTTTCTTCACTCTAGCTGGTATAGTGCTGTGCTTTGAAATTAGCATGGAAAAAAACCCTGTTGAGATAACACACAGATGTTTAGGCTGTTGCTGGGCAGCGCTGATACTAGTCAAGGACATGTCTAGCCTCCCATGCTCTGCTGGGTGCACAAGAAGCCGGGAGGGGAGGGGGCACAGCTATGAGAGTGGATTCAAACTGACCAAAGGGATATTCCATATCATGTAACGTCATGCCCAGTATGCTACCTGGGAGGGGCTGGCCGGGGGAGGGAGGGAGTAATCGCGGCTCGGGGACGGGCGGCATCGGTCGGTCGGCGGGTGGTGAGCGGTTGTATCGTTCGCGTTTCTGCGTTTTTGTTCCCTGTTTTCCCTTTCCTTCCTTTTCCCTTTTATTATATTAACATTACTGTCATTATTATCATAATCATTTATCATCATCATTCTATTGTAGTTATTAAACTGTGCTTATCTCAACCCACAAGTTCTTTTGCTCGTCCGATTCTCTTCCCCATCCCACAGGGGTGGGGGGGGGAGGTGAGCGAGCGGCTGCGTGGTGTTCAGTTGCCAGCTGAGGCTGAACCATGACAGTCTATTTTTTGGCGCCCAACGTGGGGCGAGAAGGGTTTGAGATAATAACAGTTGCTGGTCACAGCATTGATTCATCTGCTCGCAGTATTAGTATGTCCAGTCTTTACCATGCTGATTGTAAAGTACATGTTAAAACTTGCTGTTGGTTCTGTCAGCTGGCTGTGCTCTGCAGTGATTAGAGATATTTTGCCTAGGAGACTTGTTATTAAAACACTGGCCTTGACTGTTATCAGTTATTTAGGTTTTGCATGGAAGCCGTTACTGTACTACAGCTACCACCTCATGGAGGCAATTAGCAATTATACCTCCTCCTCTGAGGAGTTTTTTATGGAGGAAATACAGAATGGCACCGTAGCTAATATCTTATGTAATGTCTCCTCCCTCATTACAACAACTTTTCAGTATCTTGAACATCCTTGTGTAGTTAAGATACATCTGTTGATATTGCTTTGGCAGGTGGTATCAGATCTGTCTAAGGTTAGTAAGCAAGTTAAGAATATAATCCAGAGATCTGTCCCAAGGCTTGATAGCTATGCGTGGCAGGGTATGTGGGAAAGTATGGGCAAATGCCTAAGACGGTGAGCACCCCCTGTGGTGTGGGACTTCACCCCTGAACAAGTGCAGAATCCTGAAAAATTAGTAGAACATTTGGAGGAAATATGTTGTCACCCTGGCAATTCCAGAGAGATACAGATCACTGCCATGTGCTGGGGTCTGGCTTATGCCTATCGAGCCCTATTTAACACTATTCAGTACCCCCAAGGGAAAGAGAAGGGAACTACTCCGACCCCTGTGACAAGCACTGCGGCCACCCAAACCCTCACGACAGACACTGCAGCTACTCCAACCCCAGCGACAAGCACTGCGGCCACCCAAACTGCCGTGACAGAGACTGCAGCTACTCCAACCCCAGCGACAAGCATTGCGGCCACCCAACCCGCCGCGACAGAGACTGCAGCTACTCCAACCCCGGTGACAAACACTGCGGCCACCCAACCCGCCGCGACAGAGACGGCAGCTACTCCAACCCCGGTGACAAACACTGCGGCCACCCAACCCGCCACAACAGAGACGGCAGCTACTCCAACCCCGGTGACAAACACTGCGGCCACCCAACCCGCCGTGACAGAGAATGCAGCTACTCCAACCCCGGTGATGAGCACGGCGGCCACCCAACCCGCCGTGACAGAGAATGCAGCTACTCCAACCCCGGTGATGAGCACGGCGGCCACCCAACCCGCCGTGACAGAGAATGCAGCTACTCCAACCCCGGTGACAAGCACTGCGGCCACTCAAACCCCCACGACAGGCACTGCAGCTACTCAAACCCCAGTGCCAAGCGGTGCAGCTGAACCAGAGGACCAACCTGTGCCAGTATCAGTCGCCCCTATACGCAAGAAGAAATCATGGAAGAGAAAGTCAACTCGTTTAGAAAGAGATTACGATGAACCAGGGCCATCACGAGAAGAGGAGGAGGAGGAGGAACCATGTGTACAAGAAACGGAAACTACCCGATCTCTATCCTTGAGTGAGTTGCGGGATATACGGAAAGATTTCGGGCGTCATTCAGGTGAGCACGTTATCACCTGGCTGCTCCGATGCTGGGATAATGGGGCCAGTAGTTTGGAATTAGAAGGGAAGGAAGCCAAACAACTGGGATCCCTCTCTAGGGAAGGGGGCATTGATAAAGCAATTGGAAAAGGAACACAAGCCCTCAGCCTCTGGAGGCGGCTCCTGGCCGCGGTGAGAGAGAGGTATCCCTTCAAGGAAGATATTGTATTTCGCCTAGGAAAATGGACGACCATGGAGAAAGGCGTTCAGCATCTAAGGGAATTAGCCGTGCTTGAGGTGGTTTATGGTGACCTGGACGATCAACGGTCCTCCAAAGATCCAGATGAAGCGGAGTGCACACGACCCATGTGGCGGAAGTTTGTACGGAGCGCACCATCCTCGTATGCAAACTCATTGGCAGTGATGTCCTGGAAAGATGACGAGACACCAACGGTGGCTGAGTTGATTGATAGACTCCGGGAATATGAAGCGAATCTCTCTTCCTCGCTCGTCTCTGCTGTTGAGAAACTGTCCCGAGAGGTCCAACAACTCAAAGAAGATATGTCCTACTCCCCACCAGCACGGACCAGTATCTCAGCCATTAGGAGTAATCGTCCCTTGGCTCAAGAGAAGGGATACACACGACGGGGCACCCTATGGTTTTACCTGCGTGATCACGGAGAGGACATGAAGAAGTGGGATGGAAAACCTACCGCAGCCTTAGAGGCGCGGGTACGTGAGCTGCAAGGGAGAACAATTACTCAGGGGAGTTTCTCCAGGAGAGCTGCTGCCCCAGTTTCCCGTAAGCAATTCTCCAGACAGAGGAGCAGAAGTGCTGATGGCCTGACTGATCTTAACAGAGACACCCGTGATTCATATCTACCGGAAGTGAGTGATGAATACTATGATCAGGACTAGGGGGGCCCTGCCTCCAGCCAGGTGGAGGAAAGGGATAACCGGGTTTACTGGACTGTGTGGATCCGATGGCCTGGCACATCTGACCCACAGGAATATAGAGCTTTAGTGGACACCGGTGCACAGTGTACCTTAATGCCATCAAACTATATAGGGGCAGAACCCATCAGCATTGCTGGAGTGACAGGGGGATCCCAAGAGCTAACTGTATTGGAGGCCGAAGTGAGCCTAACTGGCAATGAGTGGCAGAAGCACCCCATTGTGACTGGCCCAGAGGCTCCGTGCATCCTTGGCATAGACTACCTCAGGAGAGGGTATTTCAAGGACCCAAAAGGTTACAAGTGGGCTTTTGGTGTAGCCGCCTTGGAGATGGCGGAAATTAAACAGCTGTCTACCTTGCCTGGCCTCTCGAAGGACCCTTCTGTTGTGGGGTTGCTGAAGGTCAAGGAACAACAGGTGCCGATCGCCACCACAACAGTGCACCGACGGCAATATCGCACCAACAGAGACTCTCTGATCCCCATCCACGGGCTCATTCGTCGACTGGAGAGCCAAGGAGTCATCAGTAAAACCCACTCACCCTTTAACAGTCCCATATCGCCAGTCCGGAAGTCTAATGGAGAGTGGAGGCTAACAGTAGACTATCGTGGCCTGAATGAAGTCACTCCACCGTTGAGTGCTGCTGTGCCAGACATGCTAGAACTTCAATATGAACTGGAGTCCAAGGCAGCCAAGTGGTATGCCACAATCGATATCGCTAATGCATTCTTCTCAATCCCTCTGGCAGCAGAGTGCAGGCCACAGTTTGCTTTTACTTGGAGGGGGGTCCAGTACACCTGGAATCGACTGCCCCAGGGGTGGAAACACAGCCCTACCATTTGCCATGGACTGATCCATAATGCTTTGGAACAAGGTGGAGCTCCCGAACACCTACAATACATTGATGACATCATCGTGTGGGGCAATACAGCAGAAGAAGTTTTTGAGAAAGGGAAGGAAATAGTTCAAATCCTCCTGAAAGCTGGTTTCGCCATAAAACAAAGTAAAGTTAAGGGACCTGCACGAGAAATCCAGTTCTTGGGAATAAAATGGCAAGATGGTCGTCGTCAGATCCCCATGGATGTGATCAACAAAATAACAGCCATGTCTCCACCAACCAGCAAAAAGGAAACACAAGCTTTTTTGGGCGTTGTGGGTTTTTGGAGAATGCATATTCCACACTACAGCCTGATCGTAAGCCCTCTCTATCAAGTGACCCAGAAAAAGAATGATTTCAAATGGGGCCCTGAACAACAACAAGCCTTTGAACAGATTAAACGGGAAATAGTTCATGCAGTAGCCCTTGGGCCAGTCCGGGAGGACAAATTGTAAAGAATATGCTCTACACTGCAGCCGGGGAGAATGGCCCTACCTGGAGCCTCTGGCAGAAAGCACCAGGGGAGACCCGAGGTCGACCCCTAGGGTTTTGGAGTCGGGGATACAGAGGGTCCGAAGCCCGCTATACCCCAACTGAAAAAGAGATATTGGCAGCATATGAAGGGGTCCGAGCTGCTTCAGAAGTGGTTGGTACTGAGGCACAGCTGCTCCTGGCACCCCGACTGCCAGTGCTGGGCTGGATGTTCAAAGGAAACATCCCCTCTACACACCATGCAACTGATGCTACGTGGAGTAAATGGGTTGCACTGATCACCCAGCGAGCTCGAGTAGGAAACCCCAGTCGCCCAGGAATCTTGGAAGTGATTATGGACTGGCCAGAAGGCAAAGACTTTGGAATATCACCAGAGGAGGAGGTGACACGTGCTGAAGAAGCCCCACTGTATAACACACTGCCAGAAGATGAGAAGCAATATGCCCTGTTTACTGATGGGTCCTGTCGCCTTGTGGGAAAGCACCGGAGATGGAAGGCTGCTCTATGGAGTCCTACACGACAAGTAGCACAAACTGCTGAAGGAGAAGGTGAATCGAGCCAGTTTGCAGAAGTAAAGGCCATCCAGCTGGCCTTAGACATCGCTGAACAGGAAAAGTGGCCAGTGCTCTATCTCTATACTGATTCCTGGATGGTGGCAAATGCCCTGTGGGGCTGGCTACAGCAGTGGAAGCAAAGCAACTGGCAGCGCAGAGGCAAACCCATCTGGGCTGCCGCACTGTGGCAAGATATTGCTGCCCGGGTAGAGAACCTGGTTGTAAAGGTACGGCATGTGGATGCTCACGTCGCCAAGAGTCGGGCCACTGAAGAACATCGAAACAACCAGCAGGTAGATCAGGCTGCCAAGATTGAAGTGGCTGAAGTGGATCTGGACTGGCAACATAAGGGTGAACTATTTCTAGCTCGGTGGGCCCATGACACCTCAGGCCATCAAGGGAGAGATGCAACATACAGGTGGGCTCATGATCGAGGGGTGGACTTGACCATGGACGTTATTGCGCAGATTATCCACGAATGTGAAACATGTGCCGCAATCAAGCAAGCGAAGCGGGTAAAGCCTCTGTGGTATGAGAGAACAAGAACTACCAGTGCAGCGGTGATGGAACAAGGACTGACATGCAACAATCTGACCCCATGCACACCGCCTCTCTGAACGACCCTTACAAGAGATGAAATCCAAAGTCATGGACTAAATGAACTCAATGGACATTTCACAGGCATTCTACAGGGGTGTTCCATAAACTAGTGGAATGATAAATGAAAATCTGTGTATATATATATATATATTGTTAAAGGATGAGAAGATGGATAAGGATTATTGAAATTGTACTGAATAGTATGGGACCTGAGCATGATGTCAATGATATGGAATAAGGGGTGGATACTGTCATGGTTTCAGCTGGGATAGAGTTAATTTTCTTCACTCTAGCTGGTATATTGCTGTGCTTTGAAATTAGCATGGAAAAAAACCCTGTTGAGATAACACACAGATGTTTAGGCTGTTGCTGGGCAGCGCTGATACTAGTCAAGGACATGTCTAGCCTCCCATGCTCTGTTGGGTGCACAAGAAGCCGGGAGGGGAGGGGGCACAGCTAAGAGAGTGGATTCAAACTGACCAAAGGGATATTCCATATCATGTAACGTCATGCCCAGTATGCTACCTGGGAGGGGCTGGCCGGGGGAGGGAGGGAGCAATCGCGGCTCGGGGACCGGCGGCGTCGGTCGGTCGGCGGGTGGTGAGCGGTTGTATCGTTCGCGTTTCTGCATTTTTGTTCCCTGTTTTCCCTTTCCTTCCTTTTCCCTTTTATTATATTAACATTACTGTCATTATTATCATAATCATTTATCATCATCATTCTATTGTAGTTATTAAACTGTGCTTATCTCAACCCACAAGTTCTTTTGCTCGTCCGATTCTCTTCCCCATCCCACAGGGGTGGGGGGGGGAGGTGAGCGAGCGGCTGCGTGGTGTTCAGTTGCCAGCTGAGGCTGAACCACGACACCTCCACTCTCCATTAGACTTCCGGACTGGCCATATGGGACTGTTAAAGGATGAGTGGGTCTTAATGATCACTCCTTGGCTCTCCAGTCAACAGATGATCTCATGGAAGGGAATCAGGGAGTCTCTGTTGGTGCGATATTGCCGCCGGTGCACTGTTGTGGTGGCGATTGGCACCAGTTGTTCTTCGACCTTCAGCAACCCCACCACAGAAGGGTCCTTTGAGAGGCCAGGCAAGGTAGACAGCTGTTTAATTCCCTCCGTCTCCAAGGCAGCTACACCAAAAGCCCACTTGTACCCTTTTGGGTCCTTGAAATACCCTCTCCTGAGGTAGTCTATGCCAAGGATGCACGGAGCCTCGGGGCCAGTCACAATGGGGTGCTTTTGCCACTCATTGCCAGTTAGGCTCACTTCAGCCTCCAATACAGTTAGCTCTTGGGATCCCCCTGTCACTCCAGCAATGCTGATGGGTTCTGCCCCTATATAGTTTGATGGCATTAGGGTGCACTGTGCGCCGGTGTCCACTAAAGCTTTATACTCCTGTGGGTCGGACGTGCCAGGCCATCAGATCCACACAGTCCAGGAAGCCCGGTTATCCCTTTCCTCCACCCGGCTGGAGGCAGGGCCCCTCTAGTCCTGATCATGGCAGTCACAACTCACTTCCTGTAAATGTGAATCAGGAGTCCCTCTATTACACTTAGAAATAAAATCTGCGCTTCTACTCCTCTGTCTGGGGACTTGCTCGCTGGAAACTGGAGCAGCAGCTTTCCTGGAAGAGCCTCCCTGAGTGACTGTTCTTCCTTGCAGTTCATGTACTCGTGCCTGTAGGGTCGAAGTAGGCTTGCCATCCCACCTCATCATGTCCTCTTCGTGGTCACGCAGGTAGAACCATAGGGTGGCCCTTGGTGTGTATCCCCTTCTTTGAGCCAAAGGACGCTTATTCCTAACAGCTGAGACACTACTCTGTCGAGGTGGGGAGTAGGACATACTTTCTTTGAGTTGCTGGACCTCTTGGGATAGTTTCTCCACAGCAGAGACGAGCGAGGAAGAGAGATTTGCTTCGTAATCCCGGAGTCTATCAATCACCTCTGCCACCGTTGGTGTCTTGTCATCTTTCCAGGACATTACTGCCAATGAGTTTGCATGCGAAGATGGTGCGCGCCGTACAAACTTCCGCCACATGGATCGTGTGCACTGGGCTTCATCTCGATCTTTGGATGACCGTTGATCGTCCAGGTCACCATAAATCACCTCAAACACCGCTAATTCCCTTAGATACTGGATGCCTTTCTCCACAGTTGTCCATTTTCCTAGGCAATATGTAACATCATCTTTGAAGGGATACCTTTCCTTCACTCCAGACAGGAGTCACCTCCAGAGGCTGAGGGCTTGTGGTTCTTTCCAATTGCTTTGTCAACACCCCCTTCCCCAGAAAGGGATCCCAATTGTTTGGCTTCTTTTCCCACTAATTCCAGGCTACTGGCCCCATTATCCCAGCATCGGAGCAGCCAGGTGACAATGTGCTCACCTGAACGACAGCTGAAATCTTTTCGCATATCTCGCAACTCACTCAAGGACAGGGATCAGGTGGTCTCTATTTCATTTATGACTTCTTCCTCCTCTCATCGTGATGGCCCTGGTTCTTCATCATCCTGTTCTAAACGAGTTGATGTCCGCTTCCAATATTTCGTCTTGTGTATGGGGGCAACTGATACTGGTACGGGTTTATTTTCTGAGCTAGCTCCGGTACTTCTCCTGGGGGTTTGAGTGGCTGCATTGCCTGTCCTCGGGGCTGGAGTGTCTACAGTGCCAGTCACTTTGCCTTTCAATCCAGAGACATTCTCTTCCCCCTGGGAGCACTGAATACTGTTGAGCAGGGCTCGGTATGCATGGGCCAGACCCCAGCATGTTGCAGTCATCTGTGTCTCTCTGGAGTTCCCAGCGTAAAAACATAATTTCGCCAAATATTCTACTAGTTTTTTAGGATTCTGCACTTGTTCGGGGGTGAAACTCCAAATCACTGGGGGTGCCCACTGCCCTAGGTATTTGCCCATGCTATCCCACATGCCCTGCCACTCGTAACTATCAAGCCTCAGGGCAGATTTCTGGGTGATATTCTTAAGTTGCTTAGTCAAAACCAAAACAACATGCCCAAAAACTAACAATAAGTGCTCCTTAGCCACCCAAGGATGTTCAAGATACAAAAAGGTTGTTGTAATAGAGGCACAGACATCATAGAACAAAGTTGCAAAGGTACTATTCTGTATCTCCTCCAGATAAAATCTCTCAGAGGAGGAGGTATAATTGCTAATTGCCTCAACAAGGTGGTATCCGAAGTACAGTAACAGTTTCAGCAAAAACCCCAAATACCAGATAAAGCTGAAAACGAATGTTTGTATAACAAATCTTGTAGGCAAAACATTACTAATCACAGTAGAACACAGCAGACTCAACAAACCAACACCGATCTTTAACACCAACTGCAAAAAGGACAACATGGTGCTGTGGCCAGCAGCTGTTATTATCTCCAACCCTTGAGCCCCACGTTGGGTGCCAAAAAGACTGTCGTGGTTTAGCGGCAGCTCAGCCCCACACAGCCGCTCGCTCACTCCCCCACCGGTAGATGGGGGAGAGTATCAGAAGGGTAAAGCTCGTCGACTGGGATAAGAACAGTTTAATAATTAAAATTAACAGAAACAACAACAGAAATGCAACGTAAAGGAGAACAATGAGAGGCGCAAAGCCCCGGGGGAGGGGGGAAGGGAGGGGAGAGGGGGAACGAACCGCCGGAACAAACCACATGTGACGCAGCCGCTCACCGCCCGCCGACCCGATGCCGGGCCGCTCCCGAGCCGCAAACTGCCCCCCCTCAATATACTGGTCATGGTGTCACATGGTATGGAATGAACCTGCTATTGGCCAGTCGGGGTCAGCCGCCCCCACCATGACCCTGCCCCTCCCAGCCCCCCCCCGCCACGCGGCAGAGCTCGGGAAGCTGGAAAGGTAGCCGACCCCCACAGTGAGGAGAATTAACCCCTTCTCAGCCAAAACCAGCACAAATGATAGTGATAATGACAATAATGATAATAATATAAAATGGAAAAGAGAAAAAAAACACCCGCCGACCGATGCTTCCCGTCCCCGAGACGCAATTGCTGCCTCCCTCCCCCGGCCAGCCCCTCCCAGGTAACATACTGGGCATGACATTACACGATATGGAATAGCCCTCTGGCCAGTTTGAATCCATTCTCTTAGCTGTGCCCCCTCCCCTCCTGGCTTCTTGTGCGCCCGGCAGAGCATGGGAAGCTAGAAAAGTCCTTGACTAGTACAAGCACTACCCAGCAACAACCAAAACATCTGTGTTTTAGCTCAACATTGTTTTCATGCTAAGTCCAAAGCACAGAACTATGACAGCTAGAGTGAAGAAAATGAACTCTGTCCCAGATAAAACCATGACAGTATCCACCCCTTAGTCCATATAATTTACATCATGCTCAGGTCCCATATTGTCCAATACAATTTCAATAACCCTACCCGCCTACCCAGAATATACAGATTTCATTTATCATTCCCCTAGTCTATGGACCACTCCTGTAAAATGTCCATGAAATGTGCATTGAGTTCATTTAGTCCATGACTTCGGGTTCCACCTATTGTAAGAGTCTTTTAGAGAGGTGCTGTGTGTGTGGTGTTGGATTGTTGCATGCTGAAGCCAGTCCTTGTTCTATCACTGCTGCACTTTGCTTGGTTCAATTGAAAGTTCATTTTTTTTATTATTAATTTGGGAGGTTCCCACCATGATACCATCAGATTAAAGCACTAGCTACTACAAAAGCAGACATTAGGCTTATACACAGTCAAAGGCCAGTCTAAAAACAAATTGTGTGTAAATAACTTTCAAAGGGATTTGTTGCCTACAGTGCAGCACTGACTACATTGGAGCAATAGATATTTGATTACAACAATTCTGCTTTAATTTATACACTGTGCAATTACTTCTCTGATTTAAAATTCAGTAAAACTAAGATGCAGCTTCCTGGAAGCAACCATATTCTACTACAGCTCTATCCCATTTCTTCCCAGTCTTCTAACTGTCACATAATAGCTGTTTTACAGTAGTAGTGCTGTTTGTTTGCTAATTTCTAAAAAATATAGACGCACAGGTGCATGTTTCTGTGTATATGAACAAATATATAAATATATGTATATAATATGGCCATATGTATATAACAAAATAAAACATATATGTTCTACTATTCCTATTATGATAGATTTTTTTGTAAACTTGCCCTAAGTATTATGTCTTTATGTAAGGGAATTTTTCACATTGCAAATTTGTGCCTACAGTCCCAGAATCCTGACTGACCTCATCAGAGCATGAGAAGAAAATGTATCTATTCATAATTGTCCCCATCTACATTTACATTTCATTAATTATAAAGAAAGAGGAGAGTTACCTTACAGAAGAGTTAAACTCAGGAGTGTGAATCAGAAATGCAAGCATACTAGGATATTATGATTATTTCAGATTCATATATTATTTACGAAAGAAAATAAAGTATAAAGTTAAATGTAAAAGACAGCCAATCAAATTAATCTTTTTCAGTTACAGATTAGACTAAAAATTTCAAAAGCCAAGTTAATAAATCGCTTGATAGAACAGCTGTTAAGTACACAGCAGAGATAACATAATTCAGGTTTTTAACTTTGCCTTCTCACTGCAAAAGACATCTTTTTGGGTGGACATATATTTTCCCTGCATACGATCTCTGACTTCGGCTGCTGCAACCTGAATAGAAACCCCAGCAATCTTTTCACAGAATATAACACTGACCAGCATATTAACTGGAAGTTGCATTATCAGACACACTTTGTGTTCTTTGATCCTAGATAAAAATTGAGGATTATTTCTACCCTGATTTGATTAAATTGCAGGACATACTCTCATTGTGCAGACATAACTGAATCATCATCCATCACCTGACAAAATGCTACTGTGGCTGACAAGATTTGAATAAAGATCAACGTGAGATTTTTACCCCAGGAAGGAGGGTTTTTTCCTAGTACAATTTCTAATATACTGGGGGAAAAAAAAAAAAAAAAAAAAGAGTCTGAATTCTGGTCATTTCACATGTAAGCATGCTCAAAGACTGTTTCTTCAAGGAATTCAGAGGAGGATAATTTACCAGATTCATTTATTAGTCACCTCCACACAGGCTCCCAGGGGTTTGTGTTTCAGCCCATAGCACATAGCTCAAACAGTTGTTGATTGTGTTAAATCTAACTGATGCTAACTGTGTGTGGGGTGTGTGTAGTCCTTCCAAACATCTGCCATCACAAACAGCAATTTTAGATGACAGAACTCACTACTTAAACCTGGAAATTATATTCAGCCATAGAAGCACTAAAATGCGCTTTGGGTTTCAAAGTGACCTTTACTGATGAGTGGAGGCAGCAAACAAATGTTTGGACGATATGATTTTTCTCCCATTTTTTTCCTTTTAATCTTCAGAATGATGAAAATATCATCTGTAATGACACACAATTTTGGCTAAGATGGCTTTACTACAATCCTTTGTTTTGTACTACATTTTCTTTGATGCCGAGTACCTGCAATGTCCAATAACTTTGATGGAAGTTACATGTTCTCCAAATTTACAAAAACCAAATTTCTCTTTTGTGCCTATACAGGAGTTTCTGAGTACTTCAGGTACCCATTCTTCAAAACTCTGAATAAGGACAGCTCCATAGGACAGCATCAGGAGTTCAAGAAGGCTGAGGATATAATTGACACTAAAGAAATAGCAATGATTAATAGGATTTGAAATCTAAAAGGAAGGAGGCCCAATTCTGTCCTTAGTTAGACAAAATAATTAAACAAGCACATATCTCAATAAAATCCAGACTGATGCAAACCAAAGTGAAGATCTAACTTCTCAAATGAAAGAATTAAAATTTTGAGTATTTTATGCCTACTGACATTGGTTCCACCATAACATTTACCTTTCTGTATAATGCAGTGACGTATTTATTTGTTTCTATGTTTTAATTATATTAACTTCCTGGTACTTCTTGAAGAAAAATTATGTGGGTTTTTTAAAGTGGCTATTTCAGTGTTAGACCTTTCCCAAAGCAGATATACCAAGACGAAAAACAACTCGTATTTACACATAATTTACACATTTCATAATAAAGTATTACATATATTTTATTTGTGATATACTTTTATATCGCAAAGTTATGGTAAGCAAAATACACGCAATTTAGTCACTTCGTGTACCTAAGCATGATCTTAATCTCACGACAACTTAATTGAACTTGGAGCAAAATTACTAACCACAAAAGCAATTCTTTTGTAAGAGAACAACCCCCCCCTTGGAAAGAAGAGGTACTGTCTATGTTTAATTAGCATGAATCTAGACTCCTTTCTTTTTGATCAAGCACTGCTTGATGTTTTCATATTGTCGTGGTTTTAGCTGGGACAGAGTTAATTTTCTTCACTCTAGCTGGTATAGTGCTGTGCTTTGAACTTAGCATGAAAACAATGTTGAGATAACACACAGATGTTTTGGCTGTTGCTGGGTAGTGCTTATACTAGCTTCCCATGCTCTGCCGGGTGCAAAAGAAGCCAGGAGGGGAGGGGGCACAGCTAAGAGAGCAGATTCAAACTGACCAAAGGGATATTCCATATCATGTAACGACATGCCCAGTATGTTAACTGGGAGGAGCTGGCCAGGGGAGGGAAGCAGCAATCGTGGCTCGGGGACAGGCAGCGTCGGTTGGTGGGTGGTGAATGGCTGTATCGTTCGTGTTTCTGTGGGTTTTTTTTCCTTTTTTCTTTCCCTTCCTTTTCCATTTTATTATATTAACATCATCATCATCATTATTATTATTATTTTATTGTAATTATTAAACTGTGCTTATCTCAACCCACAAGTTCTTTTGTTCTTCCGATTCTCTTCCCCATCCCACAGGGGTGGGGGGAGTGAGCGAGCGGCTGCGTGGTGTTCAGTTGCCAGCTGAGGCTGAACCACGACACATATTTAACCTAAGTTTAGGGACAGGATACCTTGGCCATGAGCATTATGCATTTAATCAAGGGCAAATGTTCCTTTTGGAAGAAAATAGAGGAGAGTTGGCAAGAGAAAATAGCCTTGAATTGTCCTTAGGTGACACGTGTCCATATATGGATAAAAAGGGTTGGGGTACTTCATCCGTAAAGACCACCAAAGACCCCCGATGAGAGGAAGACATGTGCAGAGGGATCTGAAGTGGAGCCAAGAGGAGTGACTTAATGCCATTATGCAACCTATGTAGCTTAGAATGAATATGTATTAGATAGGCAGAATATATATGAATTTATTGTATAAATATAACGAAGGAGCAAGCTTTGATGTGCTTGATTTGTGGAAAACCACTGAGCACCCAGGCTTGTGTAAACCTGAAATAAATTATCAATGTCTCTCCTGATTGTGTGATTATTGACTCATTGCACACCAGGTCATGAATCTGCTTTTTGGACAACACTTTCCTCTCAACAGCTATACTTTGCAGTTTAAACATGATGCATTGTCCTCTCTGCCTTCTCTCTGACTCTTAAAGCTCCTTTGTGCATTAATAACCTATTTATCACTATAGTATGATGAAATAGGTAAACTGAATACCTGCCAGGTGGAGTGTCTGAAACAGAGAAAAGCTTGAAACAAACACAATGCCTAACTGCAGAACAAAGATGCCTCCAACTAGTATATTATTTACATATACACTCAGAGACGTGTAATGTGTATGTCATTGGTTTATATGAGAGTTTGATAGTGCTAATAAAAATTAATTAACATAAGGCTAAGTACTGAATTTTAAGAAAGATACAGTTAAAAACATTTATTTCTGTGAAAATAGATAACTCTTTCTAATAGGTATCTTGTATTCCTCTGCATTTTGTTAGTTAGTAACCATACAGCAAACTTATAAATTAGATCTATGTCATTAAGAAACAACAGCACAGATAATATCCTGTTATTTAATATATAAAAATGCATGCTATATTAATCCAACCTATAACCTAAACCAAAACTTAGACCAGATAAGACAACTCTTGATTTTCAATGAATTTTTAAGATGTAGTTTTTTAGAGAAAAACCTATCACATTAATTTGCATTTTTCTTAAGCAGGGACAGGGTTTATAACTGCTACATATTTTTATGTGAATTTTCTACCATGAGTAATTTGGATTTGAAATTTTACTAGAGCATTGGATAAAAAAACGGACTCTGAACTTAAGACAGAGCTAAGTGTTCTTTTTTAATACTGTTAAACAGGTGCAGCAGACTTGATCAGTATCAGTCTTTTTACCTTATTTACCTTAAGGTAAATATGAATCTGTTACTTGAATGGTTTAACTCATTATATATTTTTCCATCTTTCAGTGGGCCTTTCTATCCTGTGTTATATATTTTTGGATTTGGCTGATTTTGTGAACAGTCCCTATGAACTAAACTGTCTCAATTAATGTTCTTCCTTCAGAGCTTCCAAGCCTGTAATTTCACAAAGCAACATTTTCAAAATTCTCAAAAGTAAAAATTTCAAAAATGCAGTTCCCAGAAGTTTCTAGCATCAATTGCCTAGCATGTTCATCCAAAGCAACTTCTACAGAAGGTAGACATTTAGATATATATTGTTTTCTTAT
Organism: Phalacrocorax carbo; assembly: GCF_963921805.1. Classification (NCBI taxonomy): domain Eukaryota; kingdom Metazoa; phylum Chordata; class Aves; order Suliformes; family Phalacrocoracidae; genus Phalacrocorax; species Phalacrocorax carbo. The sequence goes on along the minus strand of NW_026990255.1, from coordinate 1,111,006 downwards.
TATTTCATGTTAGACTTGTATTGCTTTCTGACCTACAGTGGATATTTAATTCACTCACACACCAAGTATTGCGATGCGAGTTTAGCCTAAGCTAAAGAGGTCTGGAAGTCATTACTTTGTAGAACCCAGTAAATCAGCCAAAATAAACCAGGTTACTTCATAGATTACTTTTTTCTTCATATATAAAAACTGTCCTAAGACAACTATTATGACTCATTTGATTGACAGCTTCCTTTCTAAATTATTACAAATAGGTACTTTTCCACACTGTGTATTTAGGGAGAGAACTGTATGAAAAGTAAATATAGTGGCCTATTTCATTTACCATGGTTTTTTCTTTTAAACTTTTTATAGGAAATCATTGCACTTCAAACCCACAGAATAAGTAAATGTTTCCTGACTGAAGCAAGCACCTAACGTTAGCTTGTTTCTTGGTTTTGTTCGTGACCCTTCAGGCTGATTTTCTGTATTCTAAGTGTGAAGGTTTTCACCACTCACACTGAGTATTTTATTTCTTGTCTGTGTAGTTCTCCTAACATTTACTTAAGGGATTTATTTCCGATTCAGTCAAAAAGCAAAAATGTCATAAGTTAAACCATACAACCAACAGTTGCCTAAGAAGGACTGATCAAGTCTGCTATGATTTGCAGTATTAAAAAAGAACACTTACCTCTGTCTTAAATTGAGAGTCCGCTTTTTTCTCTTTGTGGAGGCCCTAACCATTCCGGGGTGGGGTTATTTGCTTATGTTTGTAAACATAGCACAGCTAGGCTGATCTATCTTTTTTGAAGTTTTTCCCTCTGTACATCTTTTATTTGCTTCTTCTCATGAGATATTGCAAGGTTTTATATTTATGCTGATTTCTAGCAAGAGTCTCCTCAAGTCTGCTGAAATAGATGGGTGAGTTTGTAAGGGCTGTAGAGTTAGATTTACAGCACTGTCAGAATAATTTTAACTATGCCAAATTGAAGCAACAACAACTCTTTTGTATTTATTTTTTTCATTTTAGGAGTTTGCCTTTTTAGTTCCTCAAATAACATATTAAATGAATGTAAATTCTAGTATAAAGGCACAGTATTAATTGGTTTACTTTCCTAATGAAATTTTTTAAAGGGGGAGGTACATGGCAGCAATTGCATTGCTAAGGTTATTAAGGCTATTTTAATTTGACAAGAGCATCCTTTATTTACTGTCTGTTGTATAAATCACTATAGAAATCATCTTGACACCAGACATTTAAAGAAACAGCTTTCCATGTCCTTTAGACTAGTTATGGCAGGCCATATGTCAGAGAAATTAAAGACATTTGTACCAACATCCCCATATTATATATCATGATAAATGCATCTGACAAGAAAAAAAGAGGTTTAGAAGAAATATTGAGAACACTTATGGGGTTGCTGCTATGAAAACAGAAGAGGCCTGAACAAGATCTAGTGAACATCTGGACAATTCATAGATATATGCATATAAACAGTCCTTCTCCACTCAAATTTGCTCAACTTCCTCCTTGTTTTATCTTTTAAACACTGATGTCCTCTGAGTTTAGTTCTCAGTTACCATTGGCGTTGGGACTTGAAGGCTAACTGCGAACACAAACTAAGCTAGCATTTGGGGATGGGAAACTTCAAGTGTCAGCGTGCTCCAACTTGGATATAGGACCTATAGAAGAAGCAGGAGTAAAAGTGTGGCCACATCAGAAAGAAAAGCTAAAAGGCCAAGCAGAAGAGCAATGACAGGTCTGGCTAAGGTATACAAGCGAAGGTGTACACATGCTGCAAGGCCAGATACAGTTTGAAGGCAAGTAAAAGGTGAAGAATGCCAACCACAGAGAAATGCAAGGTCTGTAGCTAGAAGTGAGCATGACAAAAGAAAGGCTAAGAAAGCCAGTCAGAAAGAGGTATCAGGATCAGTGGGACAGTAAACAAGATAAGGAACAAGGATGAAGTTAAGAACTAAGTGGGTTGGGAGAATATAGTACAGGAGCTGATATACAGATCAGGGATAGACTAGACAGAAGGCAAAGACAGGGGCAATAAAATAAAAGATGAAGATAATGTAATCCAGAAACTGGCTGAATAGCAACAGGAAACAACTGAGATTCCCTTATACATTAGCAGGGAGGAAAAAATATAGCACACAATTTTAATGTTCCACAAAGTCTTGCAGAATTGTTCTTCTGAGAGCTTCTATTACTATAATAAAAGAAGGATGCTTTATAAACAGAACATCATATCCCATTATTAAATTCACTTCAAAGAATGATGCTTTTTCATCTTAAGTCCCATATATTGGCTTCCTTATGGGAAATGAATGCCCCACATTAACTACTTATTCAAAAGCAGCATTAGACTACATATACACTATATGCAAAAAGTTAAGGGGAAGGAAGCTCCTGCTTCCTTAGGACAGCTGGCAACAGGAACTCCACAGAGAAATTCTGGCTGCATAGAAATAACGGCAAAGTTTCCACTGACTTTAAAGGGCAAGCATGTGCCTTGGCAATAAACTTGGCTACGTGGAAAGTTTTGCACATGCCATGATGTTATTGTAAAATGGGTGGACAGAAAATGTTCAGATAGTATTGGCTTCTACTGTTGGATAGAATGATAACTGTGTGCATCTCTCCTGCTGATGTTACATATAAGATGGATCAGACCCTAAAACATTGCGAGAGTATGACTCAATTTTCTGTATATATTTAATCAGATATTTATATTTAATGTAACTTTGCTCCAGAGAGCCATGCTAGACCCCCTGAAATTCAAGCAGTAGTACAGATGGATGTACATGATGGGTGCACAGTAGATTAAAATCCATGACAATCAGGCAGTAGCATAGGCAAAGCAATGATTTAGTCTATAATATGGAAAATGGTGAAGTTCCTAAAGAGTTAATTAGCGAAACCAAGAAAGAACTGCTACAGCTCTCATGTGATTCCTCCCAGCTAGAAAAGTCTATTACTTGCATTCAAGCATCAGCTATTAAATACAGCTGTTTGTGAGAACTAAGCACTTGTTATTGTCATGGTTTAGCCCCAGTCAGCAACCAAGCATCACACAGCCGTTTGCTCGCCCCCGCCCTCAACAGTGGGATGAGGGAGAGAATCTGAAGAGCAAAAGTAAGAAAACTCGTGGGTTGAGATAAGAACATTTTAATAACTGAAATATAATAATAACAATGACAACAATAATAATAAATTGTAATGAAAACAAGAGAGAGACAAACAAAACCCAGGAAAAACAAGTGATACCACTGCTCTCCTCCTGCCAACCAATGCCCAGCCAGTCCCTGAGCAGCGATCGCTGCCCCCCTGCCAACTCTTCCTGGTTAACATACTGAGCAGTGTGGATCAGATGTCTTCCTTGTGCCCCCTCCCAGCTTCTTGCACACCTGACAGAGCATGGGAAGCTGAAAAAGTCCTTGAGGAATGTAAGCACTACTTAGCAACAACTAAAATAACAGTGTGTTATTGTATTGGGTTTTGCTGAGATGGAGTTAATTTTCCCCATAGCTGCCCTCATAGTGCTCTGCTTTGTACTGGTAGCTAGAAAGGTCTTGTTAACACACCACTGTTTTGGCTACTGCTGAGCAGTGCTGGCACAGCATCAAGGCTGTCTCTCCAACATTTGCCCACCTCACCAGTAGGCTGGGGGCGGGCAAGATCTATCCTTCCCTCCTTTAAGTGAGTATGACCCTATCACCCAAGAATTAGGAGATGTGAGCATCAGCAGCTCCTGCATAAATAAGTTTTGGCTATCCTTTCTTTCTGAGGAAAGTTTGCAGAAAAGAACACCTTGCCATGGTTTTAGCTGGGATAGAGTTAATTTTCTTCACTGCAGCTGGCATAGTGCTGTGCTTTGGACTGGACTTAGTATGAAAACAATGTTGAGATAACACACTGATGTTTTGGTTGTTGCTGGGTAGTGCTTATACTAGTCCAGGACTCTTTTAGCTTCCCATGCTCTGCCAGGTGCACAAGAAGCTGGGAGGGGAGGGGGCACAGCTAAGAGAGCGGATTCAAACTGGCCAGAGGGATATTCCTTATCATGTAACGTCATGCCCAGTATGTTAACTGGGAGGAGCCGGCCGGGGGAGGGAGGCAGCAATCGCGGCTCAGGGACAGGCAGTGTCGGTCGGCGGGTGGTGAGCGGTTGTATCGTTTGTGTTTCTGTGTTTTTTTTCTTTTTTCTTTCCCTTCCTTTTCCATTTTATTATATTAACATTATTGTCAATATTATATTAACAATATTGACAATATTAACATTATTGTCATTATTATCATTATTATTTTATTGTAATTACTAAACTGTGCTTATCTCAACCCACAAGTTCTTTTGCTCTTCCGATTCTCTTCCCCATCCCACAGAGGTGGGGGGGAGTGAGCGAGCGGCTGCGTAGTGTTCAGTTGCCAGCTGAGGCTGAACCACGACACCCTGGCATCACACTTTCCTATATTTGGCATCTTTCTACCATCTCTGAGGTGGAGGCAAGGAACAAGGGTTTTTGTACACTTGGGCAAGACAGCTGTTACACTTTCCCTTTCCACATGTTTGCTTCCTCAGCAGAAGGAAGAGGTTTCAGATGATCAGGACAACAAAGATAACTGACAGAGCATAAAAAATTATGCCTTCTCTTATGCATCCACTATCATAGTTCCAACATAAATTTATTTTTTTTGTTGGAAGAAGCCAGAACCTAACTGGTATTTCAAAATACTCTTTAATAATGTGTACGACTTTCAATAGGCTATATATTGCACAGTTGTTTATACCTTGCTGCACAGATACCAGTATTTGTCAACCTGTATTATTTCTTAATGGAATTTATTTCAGAATATATACTCTGCTGTACTTCAATACCTTAAAAATACTATCTACACTATTATTCAAGACAGAAAAATGATGCAGGAAAGAATGAATTGCTTTTTCATTACTGTAATAATTAATTTAGCCTTAAACGGAATTCCAATTAAAGTTTACAATTTATTGAATAGAGACAATCAAGCAGCGCTGGATGCACAGGGGATCCTTCCGCCTAACGTGCATACCGTCATACAAAACTACAGGGTTTATATTCAGTTACTTAATTAATAACAATTAGTAAAAACACGCCCAAGTTTACACTCATTGGTCAGTGATAAGCATCCCACTTGCCGTTGGTCAGCCGTATTTAAATTAGCCATGCTTGCCATGTAGATTAGCACACATGCTCTTTACAGGTGTGGGGGGGCAAGTCTTTTTGGTCCTGAATTGGGTCGGTGGTCGCAATCTCCCCCTGCCGGAATTACCTTTCCCCCAGTTTCCATGCTTCAGCGCCTTCTGAGCCAAGAAGTTCCCTGTTATCACTACTGGCTGATTTGTGGTCTTCCCTTATCTTGGCACTCTCTTTTGTAGCAGGATGTTTCCACTGTTAGTCCTTGAAGTTCTACTGAGTTGTATTCTTTTAGGAGGCTTCTTGTCAATGAAACATTCATTGCTAATGCCCTCTTGTCTGGCCTAAGCATTATTTATCATCTTGTTAAAATTCTCAGGTGTTAGTTTCTACTCCTAACTAAAATTCTTTCTTAACAATTAACAAAGCGCCAATCAACATTCCAACCATTAAGACAGTTAACAAGTCAATTGAACGGCCCTCGGTTACACAAGCACAAACAGAACAGTCAAATGTTAGAGGGTCACACTTCACTGTGTGGCCCTAGAATTGTTCCATATTGACACGAATCAGATGAACACATTTTACAATTACTATGCCATATGTCTGTGTATATCTATATATAAAAATGTTATGACATTCAGTGCAAACCTACAGTAGCTTAAATGATATCTATCAAACTGCTACAGCTTGCTTAGTTCATAGAATTATTATTTTTGACTTATCCAAATCTGTAGCTTAATTCTTTTTTCATTTTCAAAAACCCTTTTTACTTTGAAATCAATCCCAACTGTGCTTACAAATGCAGACGTAAAGGAATCATCAGCGTATCGGAACAAAAAGGAGGTTTTCCCAACACTGCTGTTGCCGATAATGAGCAGTTTGAACAAGTAATCAAAGTTCTGGTCAGATGTATCTTTCTGGCCATATTTGGAATCTTGAGCAGATGCCATCTGTAATTTAAAATAAAAATAAATAGCTTATTGTCTCTTGTACCATATAAAACTGGAAACATTTAGATTTTATTGCAATTTTTGATAACAGATATGAATGAACACAAGAAGTTGTTCACAGAGACTTAAGTCTTTCTTACGATTTTTGCATCCATGGTAATAGTTCCAGTTGCAAAGGAGGCTGTATCAAAGGTAAACATCACTGGTGACTTGTACAAAAAAAAAATAATAATCCAGGAAAGTTCTTGTGTATATAATTTAAAAAGATCTACCTTCAGAAAATGTGATGAATGAAATAGATGGTGGAAATATAGACAAAGATACTTAACATGTCCAAGAAGGAAATAAGAGATGAATGCTGGGTTATGATATAGGAAGTATATTTCTAAGCAAAAGCTTAATTTGTTTTACATCTGATAGAATTTTTGAAACATTTATTTTACTATAAATATGCTGCAGTCTTTTGTAATGCCTATAACATTATTCAAAGCATTTTGCCATTACCAGCTTTCAGTTATCATACCATTAAATACTGAGTTGTGTATATACCTCTGAAATAAGGTCTTGATTTCTTCCAGTTCTTGTCTCTTCTATAGTTTTGGATTTTGGAATGTTAATGCAACATCATCATAAGTAACAGCTGCCAATGTTTTCAAATTTGAGTCCTTAAAATACAGCTTCTAATCCATATAAAACATCTGAATAAGCACAGATTACTGAATACCGCTAAACAGCAAGCTTATTTTGCTCTAGAGTACAAATATCATGGGCTCCATTTATAAAAAGTACACTTTTAGCTTTCAGGACGGTTGCAGAGATTAACTTGAAAACTGGCAAAATTCTACCAGGGAAGGTCAAAAAGCAGATGTGCAGACTGTGTGCTTTCCCCAGCAGCCTGTTCTACTGCCCTTCTGGCTAATATCTGTAATGCAGCAGCTGAAACGGGTAGCTACCACTTCTAGCAAGAAGAAAAATAATTTTCTTTCTTGTTTTTCTCTCCTAGTGTCATGTTTTTAGATGGGATAGAGTTAATTTTCTTCACTACAGTTGGCATAGTGCTGTGCTTTTGTGCTGGCTTTGACTGAGAAGGGGTTCATTCTCTTCACTGTAGTGCCTGTGGTGGTCAGGGACCTTTCCCGCTTCCCGCGCTCTACCACGTAGGCAGTAGACTGGGAGGAGCAGGGCCACGGCCGGGGCAGCTGACCCCGACTGGTCAATGGGATGTTCATTCAATACCATGTGACACCATGACCAGTATATTAATGGGGGCAGGTGCGGCTCGGGGAGGCGCGGCGTCGGGTAGGTGGATGGTGAGCAGCTGTGTCACGTGTGGTTCGTTTCGGTGGTTCATTCCCCTCCCCCCTTCCCCCCGCCGGGTTTCGTGCCTCTCGTTGTTTTCCTTTCCATTGCATTTTTGTTGTTGGGGTTTTTTTTTATTTTAATTATTAAACTGTTCTTATCCCAACCCACGAGTGTTACCCTTCTGATTCTCTCCACCATCCCAATGGTGGGGGAGTAAGCGAGCGACTGTGTGGGGCTAAGTTGCTGGCTAAACCACAACAGCCTCTTTTGGCACCCAACGTGGGGCACGAGGGTCAGAGATAATAAGAGCTGCTGGTCACAGCACCATGTTCTCATTTTTGCAGTTGGTGTTAAAGATTGGTGTTGGTTTGTTTAGCCTGCTGTGTTCTGCTGTGATTACTAGTGTTTTGCCTATGATATTTGTTATACAAACACCCGTTTTCAGCTTTATCGGATATTTGGGGTTTTTGCTGAAACTGTTACTGTACTTTGGATACCACCTTGTTGAGGCAATTAGCAATTATACCTCCTCCTCTGAGAGATTTTATATGGAGAAAATACAGAATGGTATCTTTGCAACTTTGTTCTATGATGTCTCTGCCTCTATTACAGCAACCTTTTTGTATTTTGAACACCCTTGGGTGGCTAAGGTGCACTTATTGTTAGTTTTTGGGCATGTTGTTTTGGTTTTGACTAAGCAACTTAAGAATATCACCCAGAAATCTGCCCCGAGGCTTGATAGTTATGAGTGGCAGGGCATGTGGGATAGCATGGGCAAATACCTAGGGCAGTGGGCACCCCCAGTGATTTGGAGTTTCACCCCCGAACAAGTGCAGAATCCTAAAATCTAGTAGAATATTTGGCGAAATTATGTTTTTACGCTGGGAACTCTAGAGAGACACAGATGACTGCAACATGCTGGGGTCTGGCCCATGCATTCCGAGCCCTGCTCAACAGTATTCAGTGCTCCCAAGGGGAAGAGAATGTCTCTGGATTGAAAGGCAAAGTGACTGGCACTGTAGACACTCCAGCCCCGAGGACAGGCACTGCAGCCACTCAAACCCCCAGGACAAGTACCAGAGCTAGCTCAGAAAATAAACCCGTACCAGTATCAGTTGCCCCCATACACAAGGCGAAATATTGGAAGCGGACATCAACTCGTTTAGAACAGGATGATGAAGAACCAGGGCCATCACGATGAGAGGAGGAAGAAGTCATAAATGAAATGGAGACCACCTGATCCCTGTCCTTGAGTGAGTTGCGAGATATGCGAAAAGATTTCAGCTGTCGTTCAGGTGAGCACATTGTCACCTGGCTGCTCCGATGCTGGGATAATGGGTCCAGTAGCCTGGAACTAGAGGGAAAAGAAGCCAAACAATTGGGATCCCTTTCTGGGGAAGGGGGCATTCACAAAGCAATTTGGAAAAAACCACAAGCCCTCAGCCTCTGGAGGTGACTCCTGTCTGGCGTGAAGGAAAGGTATCCCTTTAAAGAAGATGTTACATATCGCCCAGGAAAATGGACAACTGTGGAGAAAGGCATCCAGTATCTAAGGGAATTAGCTGTGCTTGAGGTGATTTATGGTGACCTGGACGATCAACGGTCATCCAAAGATGCAGATGAAGCTGAGTACACATGACCCATGTGGTGGAAGTTTGTACGGAGCGCACCATCCTTGTATGCAAACTCATTGGCAGTGATGTCCTAGAAAGATGACGAGGCACCAACAGTGGCAGAGGTGATTGATAGACTCTGGGATTATGAAACAAATCTCTCTTCCTCGCTTGTCTCTGCTGTGGAGAAACTATCCCAAGAGGTCCAGCAACTCAAAGAAAGTATGTCCTACTCTCCACCTCTACGGAGTATTGTCTCAGCTGTTAGGAATAACCGTCCTTTTGCTCAAAGGACAGGATACACAACATGGGCCACCCTATGGTTCTACCTGCGTGACGACGGAGGGGACATGATGAGGTGGGATGGCAAGTCTACCTCGACCCTAGAGGCACGGGTACATGAGCTGCAATGAAGAACAGTCACTCAGGGAGGTTCTTCCAGGAAAGCTGCTGCTCCAGTTTCCAGTGAGCAGGTCCCCAGACAGAGGAGTAGAAGTGCTGATTTTATTTCTGAGCTTAATAGAAAAACTCTTGATTCACATTTACAGAAAGTGAGTTGTGACTGCCATGATCAAGACTAGAGGGGCCCTGCCTCCAGCCAGGTGGAGGAAAGTGATAACCGGGTTGTGCTGGTTTTGGCTGAGAAGGGGTTAATTCTCCTCACTGTGGGGGTTGGCTACCTTTTCCAGCTTCCTACGCTCTGCCGCGTGACGGGGGGGCTGGGAGGGGCAGGGCCATGGTGGGGGTGGCTGACCCCGACTGGCCAATGGCAGGTTCATTCCATACCATGTGACACCATGACCAGTATATTGAGGGGGGCAGTTGGCAGCTCGGGAGCGGCGCGGCGTTGGGTTGGCGGGTGGTGAGCGGCTACGTCGCGTGTGGTTTGTTTCGGCAGTTCGTTCCCCCTCTCCCCTCCCTTCCCCCCTCCCCCGGGGCTTTGCGCCTCTTTTTGTTCTCCTTTACGTTGCATTTCTGTTGTTGTTTCTGTTAATTTTAATTATTAAACTGTTCTTATCCCAGCCGACGAGCTTTACCCTTCTGATTCTCTCCCCCATCTACCGGTGGGGGAGTGAGCGAGCGAGCGACTGTGTGGGGCTGAGCTGCCGGCTAAACCACGACACAGGTTTACTGGACTGTGTGGATCCAATGGCCTAGCACATCCAACCCACAGGAGTATAAAGCTTTAGTGGACACTGGTGCACAGTGCGTCTTAATGCCATCAAACTATATAGGGGCAGAACCCATCAGTATTGCTGGAGTGGCATTTAACATACTGGGCATGACATTACATGATATGGAATATCCTTTTGGCCAGTCTGAATCAGCTCTCTTAGCTGTGCCCCCTCCCCTCCTGGCTTCTTGTGCACCTGGCAGAGCATGGGAAGCTAGAAAAGTCCTGGACTAGTATAAGCACTACCCAGCAACAGCCAAAACGTCGGTGTGTTATCAACCTTGTTTTCAATACTAAGTCCAAAGCACAACACTATGCCAGCTGCAGTGAAGAAAATTAACTCTATCCTAGCTAAAACCATGACACCTAGGACGCCTTTCATGTAGCTTCTTCAACTCATTTCAGGTTTACAAAAAACGGTTTCAGCTTTCATTTCATTTGCTGGCCTCAGTCCTATGTGCCTTTCAATTCATCGCTATGTACTTTAATGCCTAACACTTCAGAAACGGTATGATTCAGTGAGAAGAGGAATCAGGAGATCTGGATTCTAGTAATAGTCTTGCTAAATCTTGTATATTATGTAGCCTTCCTGAGTAAGAACCTGTTTCCTGTGGATGTTTTTAAACATAGACTTTCCCCACAAAGAAATTCCAGTGCTTCTCTAAATTAATGTGCTTACGTGCATTACCCATGCAATAGTTTCCTTAAAACTTCTTTAAAACTAACAAAAAAAATAAAAACCAACACCTTCACTGTGCCTTGAACTCATGGATTCATTACTTGCAGTACCATAGGCAGAGTTATGGGCAAGTTGAACACAGAATTGCAGCCAGCTTTTATTTCAGTGATAGGAGTATGTCTGCCTATTACAAGATGCAGAAGGCATAGGAAAGGAAGAGGAAAGGACTAATTTCTCCACCTCCCACCTGGAGAATCATGAGATGATTAGTGTGGTATTGATAATAATTCGAACTGTTTGGAGAGACTAACTTTAGCCTAGAGAGCCAGTATCCCTAGACTATTGATAGCAATCCTTTCTTGTGTCCAAAACCCAAATGAGTTTTAGAAAAGTACTAATGCCTGCATTAGTCTGAAGAAAAATCAAACTCTGTACTGGTGCCAACACTTTGCCATTACTTCCCAAACTCACTCATTCTGTTGTAAGCACAAAGACGAATTCTTCAGGGTACAATTCACATCACCTACATCAGGCTCCCACTCTAAATGATACTCTAGAGGAGTCTCTGTTTATCTGTTGACTGTAAGGGAAATCTAGATGCTTGGTCCTCTTGGGCTTTGTGAATACACCTACAGTGCTTCTGTCTTTTAAATGCAAGCTGCTTACTTCAAGTAAGTATGGGATGCACTGTAGCTCACTTCCTGGTACATTAATATGTCAGTTCACTCATAGCTGGACATGTCTCTACTATGGAGGAATTTGACAAAGAAATGTGAAGAAGCTAGTGATGATGTTACGCTCCTCCTTTGGACACAATGCTGGAGATAATCACCAGGAATGCCATGTTCAGGCCTGTTAATTAAATATTACATACATGGATGAGAACCAAACAAACACACCAACTGTGCTAATGTTATGATGTTCTGTTTCCAGGAAAGCAAAAACCTTACTTTTATTTTGACAAAGTTCTCTTCTCAAATGATTAAATGGATATATTAAACATGCATCACTTTCAGCAAAACACACTTAGTATAGCATCAGTAGTTCTCTTTCTGTCACTACCCCTTTTCAGAAGTGTACTGTGGAAGCTTACTCCTTCACTGGTGTTCTGGTTTCAGCTGGGATAGAGTTAAATTTCTTCATAGTAGCTAGTATGGGGCTATGTTTTGGAGTTTTGCTGGAAACAGCGCTGATAATGTGGAGATGTTTTAGTTGTTGCTAAGTAGTGCTTACACTGGTCAAGGACTTTTTCAGCTCCCTGTGCTCTGCCATGTGCACAAGAAGCTGGGAGGGGACACAGCCAGGACAGCTGACCCCAACTGACCAACGGGATATTCCGTACCATATGATGTCATGCTCAGTATATAAAGCTGGGGAGGAAGAAGGAAGGGGGGGACGTTTGGAGTGATGGCATTTGTCTTCCCAAGTAACTGTTACGCGTGATGGAGCCCTGCTTTCCTGGAGATGGCTGAACACCTGCCTGCTGATGGGAAGTAGTGAATGAATTCCTTGTTTTGCTTTGCTTCTGTGCACAGCTTTTGCTTTACCTATTAAACTGTCTTTATCTCAACCCATGAGTTTCCTCACTTTTACCCTTCTGATTCTCTCCCCCGTCCCACCAAGGGGGAGTGAGTGAGCGGCTGCGTGGTGCTTGGTTGCTGACTGGGGCTAAACCACCACAACTGGTTAGATACTTTCTAATCTCCAGCTCAAAGATACTCAAGACTAGTTTATACTCACTTCTTAATGTCCAGTGTCTGTGCAAGTATACACTTAGGACTACTGACACCAAATGTAGCTTGATCAATTTACAAAAAGGTGTATATAACTTGCTCTTTGTACTCAGTGGCTTGGCTCTTCCACTCCAGTGCATCTAATTTAAACCAAGACTGACATCTTTAATAATTTTGCTGAGTCATTGGAGATGAACTGCCATGATAACTCTTGTATCTAATAGCTTTGATTTGGGTTTTTTCATCATCATTTTAGATTAAACTATTAAATATCTGGAAGCAGCCTTTTTGCTTGCTTTTGCCCTTTTGCAGTGTGTTTGGATGTGTCTGTTATAAACCTATTTTGTCTGGGCATAACCATTGCCACTGACAACAGGATATTGAAAGCTAAAAAGAAAATGTTCTCATTTATTTCCTTGGCAAAGCATCAGAAATGTCCATAGTGTATTTACAGATTATTTACCATTTCCTACTTTTCCCTCACCTCTATGGCCGCAGTCACCTTTGAAATGATCTGATGCCCTGGCAAATGAAAGAGAGGGTCTGTAGAGATCTGGCATTTTCTACAAACTGCCACCATTAATAAGCATATGACCTGATAAACACAAAGAACAGGTTATCCACATCAAATTCTGTCTTTTTCATTTTGGCAAAGTGCAGGAATGTGGAAAATTTGCATGCTACAATTGGATAAAGAGTGAAACCTGAAGCAAGTTAATCAGCGTCTGAAACACCAAGAATTTCTCATTGAATCTTCACTTTTCAAAGTACCACCAAAGCCTTAGGGGAAACTACTGAGAGATACACAGAGATTTCAACTAATTCAGACCAATACTTAAAAGAACATGCAGAAATCATACACATATGTTTCACAGAGGAAAAAAAATGTTCATTGCTTTTGACTTCTAAATGAAAGCCCTCTCCATGGCCATAAGCACTACTAAGATTTATACCTGTTCTTCAGAAACATGGCTAGAAAAATGAAAAGTAGTCACAAACTATGACCCAGATGAAATTACATCCAGAAGATGACAAGAGCTAACTTTTACACTAAGTAACTCCCACTGGAAGGACTGTTTGGCCTGCTTTCTGGTAATTTTTGGCCCTTCTTGTCCACAGAGAAATAGCATGAGCCTGAGGCTGAAACAAAGAATTCATAAATATAGAACGACAGTGCCACTGCACAGGCACTTTTTCTCAGCCTGCTAAAATATTTTAACTTCTTGGTTTTTGTTGTGGTTTAGCCCCAGCTGGCAACTAAGCCCCACACATTCCCTCACTCACTCCCCCACCAGGGGGATGGGGGAGAGAATCAGAAGAGTAAAAGTGAGAAAACTCATGTGTTGAGATAAGAACAGTTTAATAATTAAAATAAAACAATAATAATAATGACAACAAAAATAATAATATAATGAAAAGGAAAATAACGAGAGAGAGGCAAAATATGGGGGGGGGGAGGGTAGAGAGAGGGAATAAACAACCAAAAGAAACTAGAAGTGATAGAACTGCTCTCCACCTGACACCACCAGTCCCCGAGCCACGATCTCTGCCTGGCCAGGGCAACTCCCCCAGTTAATATACTGGTCATGACATCCTATAATATGGAATATTCCATTATCCAGTTTGGATCAGCGGTCTTGGGTGTGGCCTCTCCCCTCCTTACTCCTAATGGCTGAGATACTGGTCCATACTGGTGGGGAGTAGGACATATCTTCTTTGAGTTGCTGGACCTCTCAGGACAGTTTCTCCACAGTGGAGACGAGCAAGAAAGAGAGATTTGCTTCATACTCCCAGCATTTATCAATCAACTCCGGCACCGTTGGTGTCTCGTCATCTTTCCATGACATTACAGCCAATGAGTTCGCATACGAGGATGGTGCGCTCCGTACAAACTTCCCCCACATGGGCCATGAGCACTCGGCTTCATCTGGATCTTTGGATGACTGTTGATTGTCCAGGTCACCATAAATCACCTCAAGCACGGCTAGTTCCCTCAGGTACTGGATACCTTTCTCCATGGTCACCCATTTTCCTAGGCAAAATACAATATCTTCTTTGAAGGGGTACCTTTCTCTCACACCTGACAGGAGTCGCATCCAGAGGCTGAGGGCTTGTGGTTTTTCCCAAATTGCTTTGTCAATGCCCCCTTCCCCAGAAAGGGAACCCAGTTGTTTGGCTTCTTTTCCCTCTAATTCCAGGCTACTGGCCCCATTATCCCAGCATCAGAGCAGCCAGGTGACAACGTGCTCACCTGAACGACGGCCAAAATCTTTTCGCATATCCCGCAACTCACTCAAGGATAGGGATCGGGTAGTTTCCGTTTCTTGTACACATACTTCCTCTTCCTCCTCCTCTTCTTGTGATGGCCCTGGTTCTTCATAATATCTTTCTAAATGAGTTTACTTTCTCTTCCAAGATTTCTTCTTGTGTATAGGGGCGACTGATACTGCCACGGGTTGGTCCTCTTATTTAGCTACAACGCTTGTCACTGGGGTTTGAGTAGCTGCAGTGTCTGTCATGGGGGTTTGAGTGGCCGCAGTGCTTGTTGCTTTCCTTGTCTTTGTCTTTTTAGATCCAGAGAACTTCTCTTCCCCTTGAGGGTACTGAATAGTGTTAAATAGGGCTCGATAGGCATGAGCCAGGCCCCAGCAAATTGCAGTGATTTTTATCTCTCTGGAATTGCCAATTTGACAACATACTTCCTGCAAATGTTCTACTAATTTTTCATAATTCTGCACTTGTTCAGGGGTGAAGGCCCATGTCACAGGTGGTGCCCACCGTCTTTAGGCATTTGCCCATACAATCCCACATACCCTGCCACACATAGCTATCGAGCCTTGGGGCAGATCTCTGGATGATATTCTTAAATTGCTTATTAACCTTAGACAGAGGAGGCATTATATAAGATAGTAGCTAAGGTGCCATTCTGTATTTCCTCCATAAAAAAACTCTCAGAGGAGGAGGTATAATTGTTAATTGTCTCCATGAGGTGGTAGCCAAAGTACAGTAACGGCTTCCATGCAAGACACAAATAACTGGTAACGGTCAAGGCCAGTGTTTTAATAACAAGTCTCCTAGGCAAAACATCTCTAATCACTGCAGAGCACAGCAAATGACAAAAACCAACAGCAATTTTTAACATGTACTTTACAATCAGCATTGTATAGACTGGACAAACTAATATTAAGAACAGATGAATCAATGCTGTGACCAGCAACTGTTATTATGTCAAACCCTTCGAGCACCACGTTGGGCACCAAAATGGACTGTCGTGGTTCAGCCTCATTTGGCAACTGAACACCACGCAGCCGCTCGCTCACTCCCCCCGCCCCTGTGGGATGGGGAAGAGAATCGGAAGAGCAAAAGAACTTGTGGGTTGAGATAAGCACAGTTTAAGAATTACAATAAAATAATAATAATAATGATGATGATGATGATAATGAAAGTAATGATAATATAATGAAATAGAAAAGGAAAAAAAACAGAAACACAAACGATACAGCTGCTCACCACCCACTGACCGACGCTGCCCGTCCCCGAGATGCAATTGCTGCCTCCCTCCCCTGGCCAGCCCCTCCCAGTTAACATACTGGGCATGACATTACATTATATGGAATATCCCTTTGGTCAGTTTGAATCAGCTCTCTTAGCTGTGCCCCCTCCCCTCCTGGCTTCTTTTGCACCCGGCAGAGCATGGGAAGCTAGTATAAGCACTACCCAGCAACAGCCAAAACATCTGTGTGTTATCTCAACCTTGTTTTCATGCTAAGTTCAAAGCACAGCACTATGACGGCTAGAGTGAAGTAAATTAACTCTGTCCCAGCTAAAACCATGATACTCTGGGAGTCCTACCTCACTGGCTAGGACCCTACAGAAGGGATGTGGCCTATTTTTCTAAACAGCTTGACGAAGTAAGCAAGGGGTGGCCAGGGTGCCTGCGAGTTGTGGCAGCTGTGGTCTTGAATATTCAGGAGGCCCGGAAATTCACCTTAGGCCAAAAGATCACAGTGCTGGTTTCACACACAGTATCAGCTGTGTTGGAACAGAAAGGGAATCACTGGCCTTCCCCATCCTGATTTCTATAATACCAGGCCATTTTAATGGAACCCGATGATGTTACTATTGAGGTAACCAATGTTACGAACCCAGCTTCTTTCCTCAGTGGAGTGACTTCTGAACTGTTAACACATGATTGCCTTGCAGCTATAGAGACTGTGTACTCCAGTAGACCAGATTTGAAAGAAGAACCTCTGGAAAATGCACAAGATTCCTGGTTCACGGACAGAAGCAGCTTCGTCTGACAAGGTATTCAAAAGGCTGGATACGCGGTGACAACAGCGAATGAAATAATTGAATCTCAATCACTACCTGCTGGAACATCAGCTCAAAAGGCTGAAATTATTGCCCCGATGAGGGCCCTGGAACTGCCAAAAGGGAAAAAGATAATTATATGGTCAGATTCCAAATACGCCTTTGGAGTTGTCCATGATCATGGAGCAATGTGGAAAGAATGAGGACTACTAAGTACACAAGGAAGGCAGGTTAAGCACACTGAGGAAATCCTGCATTTATTAGAAGCAGTCAGATTGTCGCCATCATGCACCGTCAAGGACACCCGAAGGGTAACACTGAACAGGAAAAAGGTAATAAATTGGCTGACTATGAGGCTAAACAGGCAGCAAAGAGAATGCAAGAGATTTTAGCCTTAATTCCAGATAATAGAAGTAAGAGCCTAGGTGACCAAGAAAATATTGAATATTCTAAGGCTGACAAAGAATTAATAGAAGAAATGGCAGGGCGGGTTCCCTCCAGAGGATGGGCCCATTTGATTGATGGCCAAATTATAATTCCTGCCAAACAGATATGGGGAATTCTTAGAGGAACATAGAGAACACACTGAGGGGCAGACTCCCTGCATAACTTTTTAAATTGGAAATTAATAGGGAGAAATGTATATACTACACTCTGGCAGGTGACTCAGCAATATGAAATATCACAGAAGCATGGAACCACAGGTTGGAAGGGACCTCAGGTATCATCTAATCCAACCTTAATTCAAAATATGTTTGAAAAATAATCCTAATAAAGGCAACCAGGTACAATTGGGGAATATTGGGAAAAGAAATATACTGGGGGACAATTGGCAAACTGATTTCTCAGAACTTCCAAGAAAAGGAGGGTATAGATACCTATTGGTACTCACAGACAGCTTTTCTGGATGGCCAGAAGCATTTATTTGTACAACAAATAAAGCAAGGGAGGTTACTAACATACTATTAAATGAAATAATACCCCAATTTGGGGTACCTACAGTAATTTCATCAGACAGGGGTACACATTTTTGTGCAGTAGTGCAGCAAGTTAGCAAGCTATTGGGAATCAATTGGCAATTGCATACACCTTACAGACCACAAGCCAGTGGACAAGCAGCAAAAATGAATCACATGATAAAACAACAAATAGCAAAGATATGCCTCTATTGGTACCAAGCACTACCTATTGCACTACTTCAAATATGTGTAAAACCTAGGGCTAAAGAAAATTTGAGCCCTTTTGAGATACTATATGGAAGACCATATCAGGCTAAGTACCAAGGAGAGGATTTGAACCAGTTAGGAGATCATTACTTACAAAATTATGTTATATCCTTAGGAAAACAATTGGAAAAGTGTTTTGGGAATCAGGGCCAAAGGATTAGATCATCCGATCCACCCATTTAGCCCTGGAGATTGAGTTTATGTTAAGAATTTTTCAGGTAATCCGCTAGGAGAAAAGTGGAATGGACCTTACCAGGTTTTGCTGACCACCTTCACTGCAATCAAGATTCAAGACTATAAAGAATTTGCAGACGGAGGTGTCATCCCTTAGTAAAGTTGTGTTGCAAAATCAAATGTCATTAGATTGACTGACTGCCAAAGAAGGGGGCGTATGCATGATCATTAAGACCATCTGCTGTGCATATACCAATAAAGATAAGCAGATCTGAATGCACTTTGGGAAAACACATAAATATTCCATGACGTATCTCTAGTTGACACTTCTTTAGGATTTCGAGATTTGTGGGATAAATTGACTTTTTGGCTTCCTAATTTAGGATGGTTAAAACAATTATTCATTGGATTGGTTATGCTAATGGTTTTAGGAATGTTTGTTTGTGTGTCTCAGATGTTTTCTCTGGTGTTGTCGAAATTCAGCTGAACCATATGGGAATTGGAAAAGAAATAAGATTAGACACCAAGTGGAAACAGGGAAATATTTTACTCAGGCCCTTGAAAAGGATGAATTATTATGAAATTTACAAACAAACATAAAACGCTTCTATAATAGTCTCCATTTGAGACTTAGTAAATTCTTATATTGAGGACTGTAACAGATAAGCTACAAGGCCTCAAAAAGAAAAGGAGGGATTGATAGAGTTAGAACTATTATGACTAAAACTTGTTGCTTTGGGGGAGTCAGAAAGGCTTCAAGACAAGAAGCTCCTAAACAAATTTATGATGACAACATTTGACCTTAGAAGAAGCAGATGTACAGAGCCATAAAGATAAGGAACTGCAGAGCAAAACACTAAACCAGAACAGACTATCCCTCAAGGACAGTATATACGTGATCTCAGAACTGAGTTTGGGTGAAAGCAAAAGTTAACTAGCGGACACAGTGAGGAAGAGTATATCCTTCATCCAGAGACCCCTGACGACCACCTGGAGACACCAACAGGCATGCGCAAAGTACATTTGCATATGATAATGAGTTCTTGGAAAATAATGAATATGTATACCTTTTCTCAGAAAACTAATGAATATGTATGTAAAGATTGTATAAATTATGCAACTAACCCTGTGTGGGCACGCACATTAGGAAGATTGATCCCCTGTGCATACACTGCTGCAATAAAGAATACCTGCTTAATAGTTGTTCAGACTATTGAGTCCTGATTTCAGCTTTTCACGGCATCATAACGATAATTCCATTTGTACTGACAGTCATAAAAAACCCAAGAAGCTGTTCTCTGATATGTGTCAAGTACATATTTTTTTATATCTGGACTTTCCTTTCTTTAGATTTCGTTTTAATGTTGTACCACCATTTTGTTTCCACAACTATTTAACAACATCACCAAATTCAACACCTGTCAAATATCAAATACAATAGTGACCAATCTGTATTTGTCATCCTTTACTAGCAAAAGTTGCTTTTAATGAAAAGGTGATACATACTAAACATGACTTCAGTATCTCAATAAGCATGTGTAAATAAATGCATATACCACATAAACAATCTGAATACATGCATGTAGCATACAGAACTAGGCATCTTAAACAGCATCCTAATTATTGCTGTTCTCCAATCAGAAAACTGAAAGACAATCTTATTGAAGAAGGGTTTATTTCTAGAGCACCTCTTTGGTTGAAAGGTTTCAGCATGTGACATCTGAGCAATTGCTCTGCAAAAGATATATGAGATTTTCAGTCTCTGTCCAAAGTCAAACAAACCCAACTCCCTACCTCTCTTAAGATTTTGGATTTCTTTTCGAACATGCGTATTGAAGAGGATGCAGATCTTCCCTTCAAGCTGAAATTCTATTACTGCCAGAGTAGATATACAGCATGAAAAATAGCTAACAGAGCTGCAGTTCATAACTTAAATCACAACAGACTGCAAAAGTGCTCTTCATTGTATAAAATAAGCAGGATTGATTGTTACCGATCCACTGGTAACATGACTGTTCTATTAAAAAATAGTCATGTGTTCAAGTGTATAGTCTGGGGGCCACAGTCCCCCTGCATGAAATTATAAAATAGTTCCTAATAAAAATATGAAGTACACTATGCCAACATAAACTGTTTTGAAACAACTACCTAGAAACTTCTAAAAACTGTGCATAATGTAACTTGTATCTGTATATCATCTGTTCCTCCAGTGCTAAAGGGCATTATATTTTTCCATATATATATACTGCTGAAAAGGGGTCACCTCTTTGCTACCCCCGATTCCAGCAATGAGACATCTTTCCCTGGTGCAGATGGATAACTGTTCCTTGAATAAACAGGTGGAGATATCATGCCAACTTCCTGTGCATCCAGGTAGGACCTCGTTACATCTCATCACCTAACAACTTACATCCTTTCACTCCCAGGGGAGCTGTGACCAATGCTCCAAGGGCAGTATCTGTAAAAGACTGTTCTGTTCGCCCGTATGAGACCCGAAACCCATCCACGACCATTGCAGCAGGGTGGTGGCCACCATAGGGCCGTGCCGCCCAGCCTCCCGCTCGGGCTGCCCCCTGGCCCAGGGATCCGCGCTACGCGGGGGACGGGGCGGCCCCACCGCACCCCCTTCCCGCAACGGGCTGCGGTCACCCCCCGCCCGCCAAGACTGCCCGCCGGGGCCCCCTCTCACAGGGACGCGACGCGACCCCCGGGCACCCTCACACACACCGCGGAGCCGCCTCACGCACCCCCCAGTCCCCGCACGCAACCCCCCGGGCCCCCTCACGCAAGGGGCGTCCTCACCCCCTCCCCCCTCACACTCCCCGGCCACCAGCGAGAGAGCCCGGCCCGACGGCCCCACCATGCCGCTGCAGGGCGGAGGGGCTCCTGCCCTGTCCCGCGGGCGCCGGGACACCCAGCTCTCGGCCGCGTTGCGCCCGCCGCCCCTCTCGCCGCTCGCTCGACTCCGGCCCGGGGACCGACCTGCATGGGCGCTTCGTGCCTCACTGTCAGGCGCGGCTCGCCGCTCGCTCCGCTGCCGCTCCCTCGCGCACGCCAACCACCGCCGCCCGCCGTCTACCCGGGCTCTGCTGACGTCGCGATCAGCACCGGAGCTGTCCCCGCTCCTCTCCTGGCACCGCCCCTCCCTCCCGCGCACCCTCGGAAGCTGCAGTCTCCACTGCCTCGCTCTCGCCGCCGCCAGGGCGGGGAAGAAAGACTACAACTCCCGGGATGTTCTGCGTCCGGCGGCCCGTCGCCGCTGCCGCCGCGGAGGCCGGCGCGGGGGGAGGCGGTGCAGTCTGCGCGGCAGCGGGGAGAGCGCGGCGCTTTGGCAAACCCCTCTCGGGGCTGCGGAGAGACGGCGGGGCTGGGGAAAGGCCGGGCAGCACGGGGCGCCCTGGCGGGAGGGGGTGCGGCGTGATTTGCCCGCGCTGAGGCGGAAAGCAGGGACGGATCTAGCGTCGCCGGTTTGGCGGATGCTCTGCCCTCCGCCTCCCCACCGGCCCGGCCCAGTCTGAGTGCCGGCAGCCGCG
The DNA here is from genome assembly GCF_963921805.1 of Phalacrocorax carbo. Classification (NCBI taxonomy): domain Eukaryota; kingdom Metazoa; phylum Chordata; class Aves; order Suliformes; family Phalacrocoracidae; genus Phalacrocorax; species Phalacrocorax carbo. The sequence goes on along the minus strand of NW_026990255.1, from coordinate 1,089,154 downwards.
GAGGAGCAGCGTCGGGCTGAGGGAGCGAGGGCGGCGGCGGGCCCCGGGCAGGGCAGGGCAAGGCAGGTAGTAGCTCCCACGCGGGCTGCGGGGAGTCGCTCGGAGACGCGGGAGACGCGGAACGGGGCAAGAAACCCCTCTCCTCCTCTGCTGTGCTGTCCCACTGCACTGCGCCTCCTGTGGGATCGGCCGGGAAGCGTCTGTGGTGCGCTGCCATTTCACGTCCCTTTATTCTTGCACCCGCAGCCGAGCTGGTCCCGCGCTAGAGCGCGGCGCCACATTGCACCGCCGGCAGGGGCGCCCGCACCACCCGCCCCGCCCCGCTGCGGGTCTCGCGGCAGCCCGGGCCTCGCTGCCCGCCGGGCACCGCCGCGGAGCGCCGGCAGCCCAGCAGGAGCTGGCGGGGAGGCCGGCCGGGGGGGCACCCGAGGAGAGCGGTTTTGGTGGCTGCAGCCCTGCACTCGCGGGATTCCCGCAGCGTCCGTCATTCCTCGGTTCCTCTCCCACCTCCCTCCTCCTTCCCCACAGCCGGCAAAAGGGCTGAGCGAGGCCGAGCGCCCTTTGGCGTGGTGACCACTGATAATGTCACTGTTGTATAATAACAGTCCCTAGTTGGTAGGAAAATGTATAATCAGTTTTCTATTCAGATTTAAGATGTAGCGTGTTTTCTACTGAATGGGCAAAGACAAACTATGGGTGTGAGCAGCATGTGTAACTCATTCTGGGGGTATTTGCCTGAGGTTTGAGAGCTGGTTGTTGGCTGGGCAGAGAGGGAAGGGCAAGGAAAAGGCAGGTGCAGTGGCCAAGGCAGTGTGAAAACAGCAGTCTGTCCTGTGGACTATACACTTCTATGTATGTGGTATGTGTTGCATGAAGTAAATCACGTATAGGAGCTATGACATAAGCAAATTGTATAAAGGAGACATGAATACAGATTAAAGTGTATGTCAGAAGTAAATTTGTTCTAGCTCTACAGGCTTTTAATTTCACTTACAGCTATTTAAAGCTACCTCACTATAACGTGAAAATAGGAATTAAGTGGGGGCTTTTTTCAAAGACATGATATATGCCATGATGCATTTTTGCAGCTGATTTTTCTTTCCTGCATGAAACATTGAATGTTACTCTTTCTGCCACTGTGGGCATGCAGACATCATGAATTTGCTCAATACTTATATTTTAAACTGTCTATGTGTGTGCATGCATGCATGAGCATGTTAAGAGTTGATTTTTTATGCATGTGGTTTATTCTTGCTATTGATTTTAGGTTAATATGTACCAAAAATCATGAGTAACAACCCATTTTCCTGTGAAAAGAAGACACATTATATTTGTTATCAATTACAATTAGGGAAAAACAGAGAGATTCTTCCCCCTATGAAAGTGTTGTTTTATAGAGTTTTGTTTTTAAGAAAGTATTAGAAATATATTACACAGTGATGAATATATTAAATTATAGCTTTCCATAAAACAGTTCTGATTTTGGAATGGCATTTTAAATCTTAGCTGAATAGATATTTGAAACAATAGATTCAACTATTCAGAGAAGCTTTTGATTGTAGAATTGGAAAGCAGATACTCTGGATTTATTACTCTATTAAAATTTTTAAGTAGATTTACTGCAGATACTCTGTTAGCTAATACGAAGAAAATTAACTCTATCCCAGCTAAAACCATGACGGTATCCACCCCTTATTCCATACCATTTACATCACGCTCAGGTCCCACACTATCCAATACAACCTCATTACCCACCATCCCACTTCCCATCTTTTGATATAATACACAGATATCATTCACCTAGTTTATGAACCACCCCTGTGAAATGTCTGTAGAATGTCCACAAAATGTCCACTGAGTTCATTCAGCCCATGACTTTGGGCTCCATCTGTTATGGTGGTCACTCAGGGCAGGAAAGGTGGTGTGTTGCGTAGACTTACTGGGCACCAAAGCCAGCTCAAGTTGGGTCACTGCTGTACTTGCACTGCTTCTTGTAGGACTTGTCCTCCATTGGTTTGGGTGGGTCCTGCTGTAGTAATTCCTATAACATGCAACTCAAATCATAATCACAGAATCACAGGTTGGAAGGGACCTCAGGGATCATCTAGTCCAACCTTTCTGGGAAGAGCACAGTCTAGACAAGATGGCCCAGCACCCTGTCCAGATGACTCTTGGAGGTGTCCAATGTGGCCGAGTCAGCCACTTCCCTGGGGAGATTATTCCAATGGTTGACTGTCCTCACTGTGAAAAATTTTCCTCTCATGTCCAATTGGAATCTCCCCAAGAGCAACTTGTGTCCATTCCCCCTTGTCCTCTCCATGTGACTCCTTGTAAAAAGGGAGTCTCCATCTTCTTTGTAGCTACCCCTTAAGCACTGGTACATGGTGATGAGATCCCCTCTAAGCCTCCTTTTCTCAAGGTTGAACAAACCTGGTTCTCCCAGCCTATCCTCATATGGCAGGCTTCCCAGTCCTTTGATCATCTTGGTGGCCCTTCTCTGGACCCCTTCCAGCTTGTCCACATCTTTTTTGTATAGTGGGGACCAGAACTGTACACAGTACTCCAGGTGTGGCCTGACAAGCGCTGAGTAGAGTGGGATAATGACTTCTTTCTCTCTGCTGGCGATGCCCTTTTTGATGCAACCCAGCATCCTATTGGCCTTCTTAGCTGCAGCAGCACACTGTTCGCTCATGTTGAGCTTTCTGCCCACCAGGACCCCCAGGTCCCTTTCCACAGAGCTGCTCTCCAGCCAGGTGGATCCCAGTCTGTGCTGCACTCCCAGATTATGTTTTCCCAGGTGCGTGACCTTACACTTCTCCTTGTTGAACTTCATAAGGTTCTTGTTGGCCCACTCTTCCAGCCTATCCAGATCTCCCTGCAGAGCAGCTCTCCCTTCTGGAGTGTCTACTTCCCCACTCAACTTGGTGTCATCTGCAAACTTCATCAGGCTACACTTGATCCCATTACCCAGATCACTTATAAAGATGTTGAATAACATTGGGCCCAATATTGATCCCTGGGGGACTCCACTAGTGACAGGTTGCCACTTGGAAAAGGAGCCATTTGCCACCACCCTTTGGGTGCGGCCTGTCAACCAGTTCCCCACCCACTGCACAGACCACTTGTCTAGGCCATAACAAATTAATTTCTCCAGGAGGAGACTGTGGGGGACCGTATCAAAGGCCTTGGAGAAGCCCAGGTAGACAACGTCCACTGCCCGCCCCATGTCAACCAGGCAAGTCACTTTGTCATAGAAGGCCACCAGGTTTATCAAGCATGATCTGCCCTTAGTGAAGCCATGTTGGCTTTTCCCAATCACGTGCTTAATTTGATTTGTGATGGCCCTCAGGAGGATTCGTTCCATAACTTTCCCAGGGATTGAAGTAAGGCTGATGGGCCTATAGTTACCCAGATCCTCCCTCAAGCCTTTCTTGTAGATAGGGGTAACTTTTGCCTTTCTCCAGTCCTCTGGGATATCCCCCATTCTCCACGACTTCTCAAAGATTATGGAGAGTGGCCTTGCGATGATGTCAGCCAGCTCTCTCTACACCCTCGGGTGGATGTTGTCAGGGCCCATTGATTTGTGTGGGTCAAGCTCCTGTAGTAATTCATGTACTAACTCTTCCTTCACTGATGGTGGGTCGGTGTTTGGATCATCCGGCAATTTCGTTCCCAAAGCCTGGGACCTGACAGTGCTGGTAAAGATAGTGAAGGAAGTGTTGAGGACCTCTGCCTTTTCAGCATCGTTGCTGACTGATTCTTCTTTTCCATTTAACAGTGGGCCTATGTTTTCCTTCTTTTTCTGCTTGTGGTTGACATACCTGAAGAAACCTTTCTTGTTATTTTTGACATCTACGGCCAGTTTCAATTCGAGCTGGGCTTTTGCTTTTCTAACTGCATCTCTGCACTCTCTGGCAATGGCCTTGTAGCTCTCAACAGATAAGCCTCCACTTCTCCATCTCTGATATGCTTCCCTTTTGGATTTGAGTAGACCCAGGAGGTCATGGTTGAGCCATGGGTGCCTCTTGCTCCGCTTACTACTCTTTCCTTTGTAGGGGATAAATTGGCTTTGTGCTTCCAATAGAGAGTTCTTGAAGAACTCCCAGCACTCACTAGCTCCTTTGTCTTCCATGGAAGCTTCCCATCGAATCCCTCCCAACCGAGCCCTGACTGAACTGAAGTTTACTCTTCTAAAATCCAGAAACCTTCTCTTAGAGCTGATCTTCAGCACACTCAGCAGGATCCTGAACTCTACAATGTTGTGGTCACTGCAGCCAAGGCTATCACTAACCAAGATATTACAAAGCAGGCTTTCTCGGTTTGTGAATAGCATGTCCTGCAGTGCCTCATTCCTGGTTGGCACATCTAACATTTGTATCAGGAAACAGTCCTCTATGCATTACAGGAACTTGGTGGATGACATGCGAGCTGCCATATTGTTCTTCCAGCAGATGTCTGGGTAGTTGAAGTCACCCATCAGGACCAGGTTCTGTTGGCCAGAAGCTTGCTTTAGTGCCCCAAATATCGCTTCATCGGCATCGGCATCGTGGTTAGGAGGTCGATAGCAAATGCCCACTGTGAGGTCCTGCTTGGAGATGACCCCTTTGACTTTAACCCAGAGGCATTCGATAGAGCAGTCGCAATCACCATAGTTGACTTCGATACATTCAAGGCTTTCCTTAATGTAGAGTGCAACTCCTCCACCTCTTCTACCCTGCCTGTCTTTACGAAAGAGCCTGTAACCGTCCATTGCGATCCCCCAGTCATTTGAGTTGTCCCACCATGTTTCAGTTACTCCTATGATGTCATACCCTTCTGAGTGGGCACGGAGCTCTAGTTCCTCCCGTTTGTTTCTTAGACTGCGTGCATTTGTATACATACGCTTGAGGTGATTACTCTTCTGTTTCACCTCTTGGGAGACAGCTAAGGAACCTTTATCACCACACTGCTTGGCCTGACTTACTCCCCCGTTGGATGTGCTGGTATGAGCGTTTTCGCAATGGATCCCACTCCCCAAGTCCTTCAGTTTAAAGCCTGCCTCACCAAGTTAGCCAGCCTACTGCTGAAGATTCCCTTACCCCTTTTAGACAGATGGATTCCATCCCTCCCTAGAATGTTGTATTCATTGAAGAACACCCCATTGTCATAAAAGCCAAACCCTTCATGGTGGCACCAGCCACGTAGTCAGGAGTTGATATACATTATGCGCCTGTTTCTGGCTGCTCCCTTCCCCTGAACCAGCAAAATGGAAGAGAAGATAATTTGGGCACCAATGTTTTTCACTTGCTCCCCCAGGGCTCGAAACACTTCCTTGATTTTACCCAGGTCACGGCTCTCAGTGTCATTCATGCCTACACGAAATAGTAGTAGTGGATAGTAGTCCGTTCTCTTGATTAGTTGTGGCACCCTCTTGGCCACGTCTCGAACCTTGGCTCCTGGGAGGCAGCATACCTCTCATGAGTCCCTGTCAGGTCAGCAGATGGGTGCCTCAGTACCCTTCAACAGAGAGTCACCCACCATGAGCACTTGTTGTTTCTTTTTACGATGTCCACTGTATGTTGCTGGTACAGTTTCCCCTTGTAGGGGACTTTGCAGACCTTGCTCATGGGTGTCCTCAGCTGTTAAGGCTTCATATCTGTTTCTGATTGTGATGGTGGAGGGTGCAGGCTGATGTGGAATACTGCTTCTGTGAGTCACCAGGGTCCACGGTGTCTCATTTCTCTGAGGTGTCTGCCACAGGAACATGATTCTGAAACCACCTGTCTATCTCTGCCTCAGCTCCTCTAATACTGCACAGCTTCTTAACTGTTTCCTGCAGTTCGGCCACCTGATGTAACAGATCGTCAACCTGTGCACACCTCGTGCAGGTACTTACCTTTTCGTCAGGAGAGGTGTTTGGGCATTTGCCGCAACCCGCTGCCTGTACTGATGTTTCCTTTCTTACCAGATCCATCTGGGTGGATGCATCTGACATCTCAGGGGCTTTTGCTGCAGGAACAGTGGTTTTAGCTCTGAGGTGAGTGCCCACTGTTTCACCAGAGACCAAAGCACTTGCCTGAACTGTAGACCTACAAGCAGGCTGTGGCATCCCTCCTGCTCGCCCTGCCTGTGCGAACTGCCGCGCAAGCTGCCATGCCACTCCTGAGTGATTTTTTTCCTTGCAACTCACGTACCCATGCCTCTAGGGTCAAGGCAGATTTTCCATCCCACTTCCTCATGTCCTTTCCATGGCCACATAGGTAAAACCACACATGTGGCCCATGGTGTGTATCCACTATATCCTCTCTCTTGAGCAGAGGAATGCTTACTCCTAATGGCTGAGGTACTGGTTCATACAGGTGGGGAGTAGGACAGTAGTTTCCGTCTCATTTATGACTTCTGCCTCTTTCTCCTCCTCTCCTCATGATGACCCTGCTTTTTCACCATCCCTTACTAAACAAGCTGAATTTCGCTTCCAGGATTTCTTCTTCTGTATAGGGGTGAGTGATACCAGCACAGATTGGTTCCCTATTTCAGCTGCAGTACATGTTGTGGGAGCTGGAGTAGCCACAGTGTTTGTCAGTTTGTCATCAGATCCAGAGACCTTCTTTTCCCTTTGAGGGTACTGAATAGTTTTGAAGAGGGCTTGGTAGGCATGGACCAGGCCCCAGCACATTGCAGCAGTTTGCATCCCTCTGGAGTTGCCAGGGTGACATCATATTTTCTCCAAATACTCTACTAGTTTTTAGGATTTTGCACTTGTCCAGGGGTGATGTTCCAAAACACTGGAGGTGCCCACCCTCCTAGGCATTTGCCCCGCATACCCTGCCACTCATTTGCCCTGCTGGATAGTTATCCAGCCTTCGGGCAGATCTCTGGATGATATTCTTAAATTGCTTATTAACCTTAGACAAAGCCAAAACAATATTCCAAAGAAATACCAACAGATATATTTTAACTACCCAAGGGTGTTCAAGATACTGAAAAGCTGTGGTAATGAAGGAAGAAACATCATAGAAGAAGGTATCTAAGGTGCCATTCTGTATTTCTGCCACAAAAAAACCTCTCAGGGGAAGAAGTATAATTGCTAATTGCCTTCATGAGGTGGTACCCGAAGTACAGAAGTGGGTTCATTACAAAACCCAAATACCAGATTAAGCTCAAGGCCACTGTTTTAATAATAAATCTCCCAGGAAAAACATCTCTAATCACTGCAGAGCACAGGAAACTGCAAAAACCAACACCAGTCTTTAACATGTACAGCAACAAAAAGAGCATGGTGCAGATCACATAAACCAATATCATGAACAGAAGAATCAATATTGTGACCTGCAACTGTTAACAGATATAAATTCCTTAATAAGCTCTGTTTAATATGTTCTTATCTCAAACCCTTCATGCCCCACATTGGGTGCCAAAAGGACTGTTGTGTTTTAACCCCAGCCGGCAACTGAGCACCACAGAGTCACTTGCTCACCCTCCCCCACCCCCCCCAGTGGGATGGGGGAGAGAATCAGAAGAGTAAACGTGATAAAACTCACAGGTTGAGATAAGAATAGCTTAATAATGAATAATGAATAATAAATTGTAATGAAAAGGAATACAACAAGAGAGCGAGAGAGGAGCAAAACCCATGAAAAACAATTGATGCAACTGCTCAACCTCAGCTGACAGACACCCAGCCAGTCCCTGAGCAGCGATCACTGCCCCTTGGCCAACTCCTCACAGTTTATATACTGAGCATGACGTCATATGGTATGGTACATCCCTTTGGCCAGTTTGGATCTGCTGTCCTGGCTATGCCCCCTCCCAGCTTCTTGTGCACCTGGCAGAGCATGGGAAGCTGGAAAAGTCCTTGACTAGTGTAAGCACTATGCAGGGATGAATATCACAGACTCCTGACAGATGTTCTGCAGAAGACCTTTATTGTCAGCTTTTCACTGCTTAGATATCTTTTCGACACATTCTCCATGCAATCACGTGCACAGTTTCTGTTATTCGTCAGCTAGCTCTAAGCACGCGCCTTATGCTACATTCTAATAGGCTGTTCTATCATCTCTAGCTCTAAGCACACGCCTTATTTGTTTTAGCTTATTTAATTCTTTCTTGGCATTCCCACGCTCCCGTCTCTGTTTTTTACTGCTGCATTGCTTCAGTTCAAGGATGTGTCAAACAGTGCTAAATTACTTGCAAATTCATCTCCCTACAGCGCTACTTAGCAACAACTAAACCATCAGTTTGTTATCATCAACATTATTCCCATACTAAATCCAAAACAGAGCATTATACCCACTACTAGGAAGAAAATTAACTCTATCCCAGCTAAAACCAGGACATGTCTTCAACTACTGCAGGACATGGCAGGAGGTGTTTCCTAGTGATTAGGCTAAGCGTTTATTTTCTTTCTATGGTAGGAAAGCAGTTTCCTGAATCCAGACAGTTGAAGTCAGTGTTATTGGTGCTCAAATAACACAGACAATGCAAGAACAGGGTTATGAGATATATGGGGTGAGAGCCCATGTTATCTGCCTCCATGACACTCCTTTCTGTCAAGAACAACCTTCTGTTTTCCATGCACATATCAGTAACCCGACATGTACAGGCCACTTCCTATATATTATAAACATGAAGCAGAAAAGAGAATAAGTATTTAGGAGACTGAAAGCATTTCTTCCCTTATTTCTGCAATTAATTGTGCTTGTGAGACAATACAGCTACAAATAACTAAATGCTCTGTCAGACAGGAGTACAAGTCATTATTCCTAATCCTCAACAGCTGCATATAACGTTCAAACTCAGCAAGATGGTTATGCATGCCTAGATCAAGAGAAACTTTGAGAAGTTAGAGTTGAAGGTAGAAGAGTTGATGGTCTAAAGAAAATGGAGTTAATGGGTAATTAGATACAAGCCTGCACTTTTTTTTGTGCTGCAGGTGCTACAAAGGCTCTTTGCTACAAAAGCAAGATGTACCAGAAGCAATCCTGAACAGAGCAGAAGTTATCATCTGCTAAGGGGATAAAGTGGGCTGGAACCTGCTGTTGTCAGAGCCAAGTGAAGCAGCCACATCATCTGCACAAGAAGGGTATCATGAGCTCTTTTTACCACTGGGATTAGTCTAAACCCAGTTAACATTTCTTGCCTTTCTTAGATTTCTTCTATCCACCGCTCTAATACGAAGCCACAGGCTTAAACAAAAAAATGTAGAGTTGTTGTTCATCAGATATGACATGAGCAACATGTTTTGAGACTGAGGCTTCTAGAGAACCACTCTTTCAAATAAGCTGTTTCTGTCTTGCATACATTACAAGTTTTTTCTAAAAGTGTTTCTTACCTCCATTTTGTTTTATACGTAGGTCACTATAGCTTTTCCAGGTGTGCTGGTTTTGGCTGGGATAGAGTTAATTTTCTTCATAGTAGCTGGTATGGGGCTATGTTTTGGATTTCTGCTGGAAACAGTGGTGATAACCCAGGGATGTTTTAGTTATTGCTGAACAGTGCTTACACAGAGTCAAGGCCTTTGCTGCTTCTCACACTGCCCCACCAGCGAGTAGGCTGGGGGTGCACAAGAAGCTGGGAGGGGACACAGCCAGGACAGCTGACCCCAGCTGACCAAAGGGCTATTCCAGACCATATGATGTCATGCTCATCAATCAAAATCTGGGGGAAGAAAAAGGAAGGAAGAGGACATTTGGAGCTATGGCATTTTGTCTTCCCAAGTAACCATTACACATGATGGAGCCCTGCTTTCCTGGAGATGGCTGAACACCTGCCTGCCAATGGGAAGGAGTGAATGAAGTCCTTTTTTGGCTTTGCTTGTGTGCACAGGTTTTGCTTTACCTATTAAACTATCTTTATCTCAACCCATGAGTTTTCTCACTTTTACTCTTCCTATTCTCTCCCCCATCCCATTGTGGGTGGAATGAGTGAGTGGCTGTGTGATGCTTAGTTGCCAGCTGGGGTTAAACCACAACACCAGGTAAAAGAATACTTTCTATATTTGTGTAAATATTTAAAAGTTACTGGCACTACATTTAGTTTATTGGAGTTATGCTTGTCCTGACTGCTAATCTGAAGAGTTAAAGCATGTCATTAGTAAACTCCATGTACAAAAAAAAAAAAATCACATTAAAATGGCCTCTAATGAAAGTTAAGGTATCTGGGAAATAGAGACATGTAAAATCCAGTCTGCTGGCCTCTTTAAAAATAGAAATGAGAGCAGGTGGTGGTGAAGACAGGATGAATAAAAGAAAAGCTTAACAAAAAGCATGCCCTAAATAGCTAGGTATGAAAGTGAAAATTCCCCCTAGTTTTTTCCAGCAACTCACTTTGATCTTTTCATTCCAGCATCCTTTTCTGATTGAAGCTATTATTAGCATCAGCCACCCAGGGAAGGTAGGTAGGCTATTGTACTTTCCTCCTCCTGAGCTTAACAGTGCACTCCACCAATGGCCAGAGACATCAGGCAGTAACTGGACATCTGCTTTAACTAGGGAAGCCAGTATTTTGAATAACATTCCTCATCATTACAAATAAAAACCCAGGGGAAGGTATTTGACAAGTGCAAAACAAAGCCAGAAGTATGACCAAAGACCTGATGGAAAAATTACTAAATTCACTACCCAGAAGGGTAAATATTCCCCTCCAAACACGGAGAATCTATGCAGGTGCAGTCACTGACCCCCACAGACTGGCCACACACCGGGGAGTAACAAATGTGTATGCTTCCCGGCACTGTAACAGATGCTTTTCTGCACACCTGCATTAAGAGAAAGTCAGGACTACCAAAAGGGAAAATGAAAACTCGGTTCCACAGCTACAAACTGACCCACGCATTTTGTCCACATATTTTGGGAAACTTTAGTTCTACTGACATTTTAAGCAAGTTTGGGTTGTGCATTCTGTCAGCCTTTCATGTTCTGTATTACTTAAAGTGGGGCAGTCGTTTTTAAGTTTTGAGAGCACTTACTATTGGCTCAGCAAATTTATTGTGTAACAAGTACATTGCATTTTCATGTCCATAATGCATAGTCATAGCCCACAGCAAATGCAAAACAACACAAAAATATAATGCTCAACTGAACTTAAGGCAAAAACATGAACACAAGTAGTTATTGCGGCTCTGCGATACCAAGAGAAGCTGTGTTACCTGGCAAAGAGTAAGCCTTCAGAAAGTAAAATATTGCAAATACAAGTTTAGCAACGGGGTGTGATAGCTCGGTCCACAAGCATGGATTATTGGACTTTTGAAATGGAGCTGAGCTAATTTTAGCTCTCATTTCAAATAGAACAGGGCACTTCCTCCAGTGAAAGAGTATCAGTGACCTTCACAGCTAACTGAGGTTTCTCCTATCGAAGCCTGCATTTTGCTTTAAAAGTTCCTGCTTCTATTTTAGACTTCCAGGAGGGCTGGTGTACTGAAAGGCCTGTCTTTTTTTAGATATGTCAACTTGAGCAAACAAAAAATATTACCCCTCCCTGTAAACCTTGTCTGGTTTATATCTTTAAATTCTCATGGCGAAGATACTGCCACCAGAAGGTTACTGTTTTTTTCTTAGTTAAGTAGATCATTGCTGTGAGCCTTAAATGACAGATTTGAGAATCATGGAATCAGCAAACTTCTATAACAGACATGGACAGCTTTCAGTCATCTGTCAAATGGTGACAGGGACTTATGGTCAGGATTTCAAGTAATACCCATTTGATAAATGAAGTGTATGAAGGAAATCCTCCAATACTCATTTGCACAAAACATATCTATTTTTAAAAATTAGAACTTTAGTTTCCTGCCCTTTGGCTTCATGGTGGTGGTGTTTCTGGTTAGACATACACTGCTTAAAGAAACACAGCTGCTTCCAGATTAGAAATACTGATTGAGAGGCAGAAAGTGAGAATCTTTAAGATGTCCAGTGATGAGAAACTAATTTCCTGCTCTTTCAGCAGTCAGTGAGGCTGTTTACACTTGTATGTACTAAAAGCAGGAAAGAGTCACCTATGTGGAAAACAATGTGGTGAGTGTTATTTTGCAGCTACCTTAGAATGCTTTAAAAAGATGTACCAAGACATTAAATATACATGGCCATATGTGGTTGGAACAAGTGTTTTCAAACACACTTCAGTCCCACACATAACACTGCATCAAAAACACACTTTAGAGCTGTCCTGAGTTCAGTTAGACTGTTCCCCAAGCATGTCTTTGTAAAGAGAGAAACAGAATAGATAAACTGCATAACAAGGTCTCTAACCAAGAAGTGCAGATGCCCAAGTCCCTACACTTTAAGGACTACAGACCTCATTGGACTTGCTCTAGCTTTACAAGCAGAGGTCTAATTCAGACTCAGAGAAACTGTGTTTTCTTACATCACAGATTACTGCCAGATAACTGAGAGTTTTCATACTGATAAACTTGACGCACAGTCCCATCACTGATGAGAACAAAGAACTGACCAAAGGAAAAAATAAGCCAGACTGTATTATATCTTTGAAGAAATTAGGGAAAATGCACCTGAAATTTGCATTAGAGTGACATACATTCATTCCTAGTCAAGAAAGATACTTAGGCATTAGGGCTTCTTTGCTAGAATTGATGGCAAAAAAAAAAATAATTTAGGAATAACAATTCTATCCCCTAATCTTTTTCTGCTTCCCTCATCTATAACTTTTCTTTTGTTGTTTTCTTCAGGGTTTTGGTTTTTTTTTTAACCTGCTCCTTTTAATCGACCTTATGTTCTCTTAGTCACTGTGTTCCTCTGTGCTGGTTTTGGCTGAGAAGGGGTTAATTCTCCTCACTGGAGAATTAACCTCACTCCTCTTCCCGCCCGTGCTCTGCCGCGTGGGGGGGGGGGCTGGGAGGGGCAGGGCCATGGTGGGGGCGGCTGACCCCGACTGGCCAATGGCAGGTTCACTCCATACCATGTGACACCATGACCAGTATACTGGGGGGGGGGGAGTGGCAGCACGGAGGCGGCGCGGCGGCGGGCGGCGAGCGGCTGCGGCGCGTGCGGTTTGTTTTGGCGGTTCGTTCCCCCTCTCCCCTCCCTTCCCCCCCTCCCCCGGGGCTTTGCGCCTCTCGTTGTTCTCCTTTCCATTGCATTTCTGTTGTTGTTTCTTTTAATTTTAATTATTAAACTGTTCTTATCCCACCCCACGAGCGTTACCCTTCTGATTCTCTCCCCCATCTACCGGTGGGGAGTGAGCGAGCGACTGTGTGGGGCTGAGCTGCCGGCTAAACCACAACAGTCTTTTTGGCACCCAACGTGGGGCTCAAGGGTTGGAGATAATAACAGCTGCTGGCCACAGCACCATGTTGTCCTTTTTGCAGTTGGTGTTAAAGATTGGTGTTGGTTTGTTGAGTCTGCTGTGATTCGTAACGTTTTGCCTACAAGATTTGTTATACAAACACTCGTTTTCAGCTTTATCTGGTATTTGGGGTTTTTGCTGAAACCGTTACTGTACTTTGGATACCACCTTGTTGAGGCAATTGGCAATTATACCTCCTCCTCTGAGAGATTTTATATAGAGAAAATACAGAATAGTACCTTTGCAACTGGTGGTAGTAGTAGTAATAATAATATACAAAGTGATGCATGATACAATTGCTCACCACCCACGCCAACCGATGCCCAGCCCATACCCAAGCAGCAATCACTGCCCTCCCTGGCCAACTGCCCCCAGTTAATATACTAAGCATGACATCATATGCTATGGAATACCCCTTTGGCCAGTTTCGGTCAGCTGTCCTGGCTATGCTCCCACCCAACTTGTTGCACAACTGGCAGAGCATGGGAAGCTGAAAAGTCCTTGACTAGTGCAAGCATTAGTTAGCAACAACTGAAACAGTGAGTTATAAACATTATTCTCATACTAAATCCAAAACACAGCACAACACCAGCTACTAGGAAGAAAATTAACTCCATCCCAGCCAAAACTAGGACAGTATCTACCCCTTATTCTATACCACCTATGTAACCCCCAGGTCCTAAACTTCCCAATACACTGCACCACTGTTCCTGTCTTTTGAGATCTACACACAGAGATATCATTCCTTAGTCTATGGGCCACCCCTCTAAAATGTCCATTGAGTTCATTTAGTCCGTGACTTCAGGCTCCATCTATTGTAACAGTCTTTCACAGCAGGAAAGATGGTGTGTGGTGTTGGACTGTTGCATGCTGAAGCCAGTTGTGGTTCCATTGCTGATGCAATTTCCTAGGTGCCATCAAAGTTCATTCTTCATTAATCTGGGTGATTCTTAGTGTAATATCATTAATATGACATAAAGCAAAAAAAAGTTATGTCATACAGTATTATACAGCAATTAACAACACACAATTCAGTTCATTGTCTATTTTCACCCAAAATCAAATCCCCTTGAGGTACACATTGGTCTTCCCCATCCTCCCACAACACCCACAAATTACACCCAGGTACTCAAGCAAAAGCAACCCCACAAATGAGTTTGCCTTTGCCCAAGACAGGAGTAACGCAGAGTGTCATCCTGAGCATATCTTTTTACATGCAGTACAGGGACTCTATCCCTTTCCACAGTACGTAAGCCTTCTAATTGGGCAGAGCCACCTCGATTGGCAGATCCCCTAGTGTTGACTAACCAGGTGGCCTTTGCTAACTGTGTATCCCAGTGTTTAAATGTTGAAAAGCAGCCTTCCACCTCCGATGCTTCCCCACAAGATGACAGGACCCATCAGTGAACAGGGCATATTGCTTCTCATCTTCTGGCAGTTTGTTATAGAGTGGGGCTTCTTCAGCATGTGTCACCTCCTCCTCTAGCAGTATTCCAAAATCTTTGCCTTCTGGCCAGTCCATGATCACTTCCAAGATTCCTGGGCGACTGGGGTTTCCTACTCGAGCCTGTTGGGTGACTAGTGCAATCCATTTACACCACATAGCAGCAGCTGCATGGTGTGTAGAGGGGATGTTTCCTTTGAACATCCAGCCCAGCACTGGCAGTCAGGGTGCCAGGAGCAGCTGTGTTTTAGTACCAGCCACACCTGAAGCAGCTCGAACACCTTCATATGCTGCCAACATCTCTTTCAGTTGGTGTATAACAGGACTTGGACCCTCTGTATCCCCGACTCCAAAACCCTAGGGGTCGACCTCGGGTCTCCCCATGTGCTTTCTGCCAGAGGCTCCAGGTAGGGCCATTCTCACTGGCTGTGGGAAGCTTTTGTTCAAAGGCTTGTCATTGCTCAGGGCCCCATTTGAAATCATTCTTCCTACGGGTCACTTGATAGAGAGGGCTTACGATCAGACTGTAATTTGGAATATGCATTCTCCAAAACCCCACAATGCCCAAGAAAGCTTGTGTTTCCTTTTTGCTAGTTGGTGGAGACATGGCTGCTATTTTGTTGATCACATCCATGGGGATCTGATGATGTCCTCCTTGACATTTGATTCCTAATAACTGGATATCCTTTTCAGCTCCCTTGACCTTGCTTTCTTTTATGGCAAAACCAGCTTTCAGAAGGATTTGGACTATTTTCTCTCCTTTCTCAAAATCTTCTTCTACTGTGTTGCCCCACACAATGATATCGTCAATGTATTGCTGGTATTCCAGAGCTCTGGACTGGTAAAGGGTGAGCGAGTGTTGCTGGCCACTCCTTGGCTCTCCAGTTGACGAATGAGCTCATGGATGGGAATCAGGGAGTCTCGGTTGGTGCGCTATTGCCGCTGGTGCAATGTTGTGTTGGCGATCGGCACCTGTTGTTCTTTGACCTTCAACAACTCCACAACAGAAGGGACCTTTAAGAGACCAGGCAAGATGGACAGCTGTTTAATTTCCTCCGTCTCCAAGACAGCTACACCAAAAGCTCACCTGTACCCTTTTGGATCCTTGAAATACCCTCTCCTGAGGTAGTCTATGCCAAGGATGCACGGAACCTGTCTCCCTCTCAAAGGCCAATGATGATTTTAATACATCATTTTCTGATTTTAAAGCTGTATATTCTGCGTTTGAAATTTTTTGGGGAACAGGGGATTCCTTCGCTTCTTGCTGAGCGCAAGACCAATGGGCTCCTAGCACCACACAAATTACACTCTTACTGTTTGCTCCCAGCCTTTGCGCAGCCTGACACTGCTCAATGCATTCCACGACTTTCTCTTCATCCTTCCAAAATTTTTGAGCCCACTCCTTCCCAGCCTAGGAAGGGGCACATTTGTGTTTTTGCAGCAATTTAGCCATGGTAATCCTGCCAACTACACCAATTTTCTGTTGTGTTAATAGTAGGAGTCTGAGGACTGGCTAGGGAGAGACCCTACCGTTGAGTCACGAGGTTCAGAAAGGACCCCCTTGCTTTCTAAACTCCTTCTCAGAGAGGAGTCTAGGTGTGGCTAAGTCCAGTCTTAGTCTCAGACTTGGTCAACTGTTTATTTTCTAAGGATTGTAGATGCAACCACCCATCAGAGTATTTGTTGTTTGTTAGTAACTAGTTTGGCAGCTGCACAGGCTGGTCACATTCAATGAGGACAATCACGGCTAGATTAATGTATAGTACAATTTATTAAAGCAACAGATACACAGGTTCTTTGGATTACCAGTGATAGAATTGCTGCTTACAAGACACACACAAATACTAGGAAAATTAGTAACACTGCTAGGCTACAAGTGCGTTAAGCAAATATGAAGCAACTCTAATGCATTGGAGATTTAAAGTGAAGCTATATAGAGGTTTCTAAGTTTTCCTGGGGAAACACTTGGTATAGCCAAGTGCTCAAATCTTACCCAAAGGCGTGCCAATGGGGGAGCTTGAGTGACTCTAGTCATACATACCTTTATTATGACTGGTGTAAAATGTCCTTGCTTTGCCCAGTGAGGGGTGGTTGCACCTTAGAGGCAGGTAGCTTTAGGGATGGAGGTGTGTTTTGGTATTATAATGATAAAAAGGATACCATTTTGTCAAAAGCACGACAGACTGTTGGCTCAGGTAGGCAAATGTGCAGTGTACCAGCTCCATGGTACCACGAGTTCCCATTTATCACAGAGCCTGGCCAAGTGTGCAGTGTACCAGCTCCCTGGTCACAGAGCCCAGCCAAATGTGAAGTATACCAGCAACATGGTCACAGAGCCTATCCACAGTGTCTCCACACCATTCCACACTCCGGACAAACCCTCTTAGAGTCAATACACCAGGTTCTACTGGCATTGCTGACATCCAAGCTAACGAGCCTAGGGAAATTCCATGAAAGAGATTTCTCACCTGTCAGCCGCACCCTACCCTGAAAGCTTCTTCCATGCTGTACCTTTTCTAAAAACGTAAGTTTAATTTCTAAGTCACCCCCAGCAATTATTCCACAGCATCTTCAATTGGAGAAAAGTAACTGTGCTGGTTTTGACTGCAAAAGGGTTAATTCTCTTCAACGGTGGGGGAATGAGCGAGTGGCTGTGTGGGGCTGGGTTGCTGGCTAAACCACAACAGTCTTTTTTGGAGCTCAACATGGGGCTCGAGGGTCAGAGATAATAACAGGTGCTGGTCACGGCACCATGTTCTCATTTTTTGCAGTTGGTGTTAAAGATTGGTGTTGGTTTGTTTAGCCTGCTGTGTTCTGCTGTGATTAGAAATTTTGGCCTAAGAGATTTGTTATGCAAACACCCGTTTTCAGCTTTATCTGGTATTTGGGGTTTTTACTGAAATCGTTACTGTACTTTGGATACCACCTTGTTGAGGCAATTAGCAATTATACCTCCTCCTCTGAGAGATTTTATATGGAGGAAATACAGAATGGTATCTTTGCTACTTTCTTCTATGATGTCTCTGCCTCTATTACAGCAACCTTTTTGTATTTTGAACATCCTTGGGTGGTTAAGGTGCACTTATTGTTAGTTCTTGGGCATGTTGTTTTGGTTTTGACTAAGCAACTTAAGAATATCACCCAGAAATCTGCCCCGAAGCTTGATAGTTACGAGTGGCAGGGCATGTGGGATAACATGGGCAAATACCTAGGGCAGTGGGCACCCCCAGTGTTGTGGGACTTCACCCCTGAACAAGTGCAGAATCCTGAAAAACTAGTAGAATATTTGGAGGAAGTATGTTGTTGCACTGGGAACTCCAGAGAGACACAGATAACTGCAAAGTGCTGGGGCCTGGCCAATAGGTACCGAGCCCTGCTCAACAGTATTCAACACTCCCAAGGGGAAGAGAAGGTCTCTGGATTGAAAGACAGAAGTAACAGGCACTGTGGTCACTCCAGCCTCGACGACAGGCACTGCAGCTACTGAAACCCATAGGACAAGCACTGTGGCTACTCAAACCCCCACGACAGGTACCAGAGCTGAATCAGAGAATCAACCCATGCCAGTATCAGTCACCCCCATAGACAAGAAGAAATCTTGGAAGCAGAAGTCAACTCGTTTAGAAGGGGATGATGAAGGAGCAGGGCCATCACGAGGAGAGGAGGAGGAAGAGGAAGGACTCATAGAAGAAATGGAGACCACCTGATCCCTGTCCTTGAGTGAGTTGCGAGATATGTGAAAAGATTTCGGCTGTCGTCTAGGGGAGCAAATTGCCACCTGGCTGCTCCGATGCTGGGATAATGGGGCCAGTATCCTGGAATTAGAGGGAAAAGAAGCCAAAGAACTGGGGTCCCTTTCTGGGGAAGGAGGTTTTGACAAAGCAATTGGATAAACAACACAAGCCCTCAGCCTCTAGAGGCGACTCCTGTCCGGAGTGAAGGAAAGGTATCCCTTCAAAGAAGATGTTACATATCCCCTAGGAAAATGGACAACCATGGAGAAAGGCATCCAGTATCTAAGGGAATTAGCTGTGCTTGAGGTGACTTATGGTGACCTGGACAATCAAGAGTCATCCAAAGATCCAGATGAAGCCCAGTGCACACGACCCACATGGCGGACATTTGTACGGAGCGCACCATCCTCGTATGCAAATTTAGTGGCAGTAATGTCCTGGAGAGAGGACGAGGCACCAACAGTGGCGGAGGTGATTGATAGACTCCGGGATTATGAAACAAATCTCTCTTCCTTGCTCGTCCCTGCTGTGGAAAAAACTGTCCCGAGAGGTCCAGCAACTCAAAGAAGATATGTCCTGCTCCCCACCTCTACGGATTAGTGTCTCAGCTGTTAGGAATAAGTGTCCTTTTGCTCAAAGGAGAGGATACACACCACGGTCCACCCTATGGTTCTACCTGCGTGACGACGGAGGGAACATGAGTAGGTGGGATGGTGTGCTGGTTTTGGCTGAGAAAGGGTGAATTCTCTTCACTGTAGTGCCTGTAGTAGTCAGGAACCTTTCCAGCTTCCCATGCTCTGCCACATGGGCAAGAGGCCAGGAGGGGCAGGGACACGAGACAGGTGACCCCGACCGGCCAATGGGATGTTCATTCCATACCATGTGATGCCATGACCAGTGTACTAATGGGGGCAGTTGGCGCGCAGGGGTTGTTGCGGCTCGGGGACTGGCGGTGTTGGGTTGGCGCGTGGTGAGCGGCTGCGGTGCGTGCGGTTTGTTTCGGCAGTTCGTTCCCCTTTCCCCCCTCCCTGCACCGGGTTTCATGCCTCTCATAGTTTTCCTTTCCATTGCATTTTTGTTGTTGTTGTTTTATTTTAATTATTAAACTGTTCTTATCTCAAACCACAAGTGTTACCCTTCTGATTCTCTCCCCCATCCCACTGGTGGGGGAGTGAGCGAGCGGCTGTGTGGGGCTGAGTTGCTGCCTAAACCACAACACTCTCTTTTGGTACCCAACATGGGGCATGAGGGTTTGAGATAATAACAGCTGCAGGTCACAGCAACATGTTCTCATTTTTGCAGTTTGTGTTAAAGATTGGTGTTGGTTTGTTTAGTCTGCTGTGTTCTCCTGTGATTAGTAACATTTTGCCTAAAAGATTTGTTATGCAAACACTGGTTTTCAGCTTTAACTGGTATTTGGGGTTTTTGCTGGAACCATAACTGTACTTTGGATACCACCTTGTTGAGGCAATTAGCAATTATACCTCCTCCTCTGAGAGACTTTATATGGAGGAAATACAGAATGGTATCTTTGCTTCTTCTATGATGTCTCCTCCTTTATTATAACAAGTAGCTAAATTGGAGATAACAATTTGATCTCTAGAACAGGACAAAAGTTTGAAAGGCCAAACTTTATAAATTGGCCATTTTTCAAAGTTGGATCCACCATAGATTAAGTACTGTGATAACTTTCTCTTTATAGTATCAATTTGTGTATTTTCATCTCTTTATGATAATATAAATTGTCAAATATTTCATTTCAGCAGTATTGTGATATTTTATTTTTATTTTTCCATGAGTACTGAGCCTAATTGCACACTAGTATGTCTGTAGACCAATTGTGTATTTTTAAGGTTCAAGCTATTACTTATTCTAGTATGTAATCATTATATATTTATTAAATTGCATATAATTATTACATAGTTAATCCATAGTTATTATAAATTATAAATTTAGAACAAATTGTTAAGTCATTTACCATTTATTAGACCTAGTGAGTCAATAACCTTGGGTAATATAAAGCAAAAAACTTGTAGAAGATTACGATAATAACAGTTTTAATTAGAGCTACACCAGGAATGAGGCACTGCTGGACTTGCTATTCACAAACCAAGAAAGACTGCTTTGTAACATCTCGGTGTTGTGGTTTAGCCGACAGCTCAGCCCCAAGCAGCAAACTACCCCCCCCTAAATATACTGGTCATGGTGTCACATGGTACGGAATGGGTCACCATGGCCCTGCCCCTCCCAGCCCTCCGCCACACGGCAGAGCGCAGGAAGCTGGAAAGGTAGCCGAACCCACACAGTGAGGAGAATTAACCCCTTCTCAGCCAAAACCAGCACATTCTCCACCCCTTATTCCATACCATTTACACCATGCCCAGGTCCCATACGATGCAATACAACCTTACCAACCACCACCCCTCCCCTTCCCATCCTTTAAAATAATACACAGACATCATTCCCTTAGTTCATGGTTCTTCCCTGGAAAATGTCCATTAAAATGTCCATTCAGTTCACCCAGTCCATGACTTTGGGCTCCATCTGTCGTATCAGTCTTTCAGGGTGGGAGAGATGGTGTGTGGCATTGGGTTGCTGCATACCGAGACGGTCATCATTCCATCACTGCTGCACTTTGCTTGTTTCACAGTTTATCTTCCATGGGTTGGGAGGCTCGTACTCTGATATCATTGATACAACACAGAGGTGACACACAGTATTATATAGCAGTTTGAATTGTGCCATTCAGTTCATTGACTGTTTTCGCGCAAAATCAAATCCTCTTGAGGCACACATTGGATTTCTCCATCCTCCCGCATCACCCACCAAGTGCACCTTGGTCCTCGAGCAAAAGCAATCCCACAAATGGGTTTGCCTTTGCCTGAGGCAGGAAGACCCCAGACTGTTTTGCCCAGCGTACTTTTTGTGTGCACTACAGGGACTCTGTCCCCTTCCACAGTATGTAGGATTTCTGACTGGGCAGGGCCAGCTCGATTGGCAGATGCCCTCGTGTTGACTAACCACGTGGCTTTTGCTAAATGTGTATCCCAGTGCTTGAATGTTCCACCCCCCATTGCTCTCAGTGTAGTTTTTAACAGTCCATTGTACTGTTCAATTTTCCCAGAGGCTGGTGCGTGATAGGGGATGTGATACACCCACTCAATGCCATGCTCTTTGGCCCAGGTGTCTATGAGGTTATTTCGGAAATGAGTCCCATTGTCTGACTCAGTTCTCTCTGGGATGTCATTTCGCCATAGGAGTTGTTTTTCAAGACCCAGGAGAGCATTCCAGGCAGTGGCATGGGGGACAAAATATGTTTCCAGCCAGCCAGTCCTTGTTTCTACCATTGTAAACACATGGCACTTGACTTGACGGGTTTGTGGGAGTGTGATATAGTCAATTTGCCAGGCCTCCCCATATTTATATTTCAGCCATCGTCCCCCATACCACAGAGACTTTACCCGCTTCGCTTGCTTGATTGCAGCGCATGTTTCACATTCGAGGATAGCCTGTGCAATAGCGTCCATGGTCAAATCCACCCCTCGATCACGAGCCCACCTGTATGTTGCATCTCTCCCTTGATGGCCTGAGGTGTCATGGGCCCACCGAGCTAGAAATAGTTCACCCTTATGTTGCCACTCCAGATCCACCTCAGCCACTTCAGTCTTGGCAGCCTGATCTACCTGCTGGTTGTTCCGATGTTCTTCTGTGGCCCGACTCTTGGGGACGTGAGCATCCACGTGACGTACCTTTACAACCAGGTTCTCTACCTGGGCAGCAGTACCTTGGCACAATGCCGCAGCCCAGATGGGTTTGCCTCTGTGCTGCCAGTTACTCTGCTTCCACTGCAATAGCCAGCCCCACAAGGCATTTGCCACCATCCAGGAATCAGTATAAAGATAGAGCCCTGGCCACTTTTCCCGTTCAGCAATGTCTAAGGCCAGCTGGATGGCCTTTACCTCTGCAAACTGGCTCGATTCAACTTCTCCTTCAGCAGTTTCTGCTACCTGTCGTGTAGGACTCCATACAGCAGCCTTCCATCTCCAGTGCTTTCGCACCAGATGACAGGACCCATCAGTGAACAGGGCGTATTGCTTTTCATCTTCTGGCAGGTTGTTATAGAGTGGGGCTTCTTCAGCACATGTCAACTCCTCCTTTGGTGATAATCCAAAATGTTTGCTTTCTGGCCAGTCCATGATCACTTCCAAGATTCCTGGGCGACTGGGGATTCTTACTCGAGCCCGCTGGGTGATCAGTGCAACCCATTTACTCCAAGTAGCATCAGTTGCATGGTGTGTAGAGGGGCCCTTCCCTTTGAACATCCAGCCCAGCATCGGCAATCCAGGTGCCAGGAGCAGCTGTGCTTCAGTACCAGCCACTCCTGAAGCAGCTCGAACCCCTTCATATGCTGCCAATATCTCTTTTTCAGTTGGAGTAGAGCGGGCTTCGGACCCTCTGTATCCCCGACTCCAAAACCCTAGGGGTCGACCCCAGGTCTCCCCATGTGCTTTCTGTCAGAGGCTCCAGGTTGGGCCATTCTCCCCGGCTGCAGTGTACACACCTTTTTTTACATCTTGTCCTGCCTGGACTGGCCCAGAGACCTCCTGCATGAATTATTTCTTGTTTAATCTGTTCAAAGGCTTGTTGTTGCTCAGGGCCCCATTTGAAATGATTCTTTTTCCAGGTCACTTGATAGAGAGGGCTTGGAATTATTAAACTGTTCTTATCCCAACCCACGATCGTTACCTTTCTGATTCTCTTCCCCATCTACCGGTGGGGGAGTGAGCGAGTGACTGTGTGGGGCTGAGCTGCCGGCTAAATTACGACAATACCCTCAGCAGATTCAGTGGAAAAGTACTGACTAGACTTTGCTGCATGCGTGGCCAGTGCCTGCCAGGTACGTGCTCTGCCGGCTAATAGTGGCTCCCAGATTGCAACAACATATTGTTCAGTAACAATCCTCCCAGTTCCTTTCTTCAAGGTTGCGTTCTCACAGCTGTGTTCAGCTTGTAGTTTTTCTGTTGCGGCCCTACTCAGGCCATCATCTAAAATCCCTCACACATTCCACCATGTGGTCCATAATTGGGACACAACAGTATTCCACAACCCGTACCATTGTGCAGCATAAAGCTGTATCAACAATAGGCTGAATGATACTGACTAGACATGGTATACACCAAACCAGGCATAGCAAACAAATGCCACCTATGCACCAGATCAATAATAACTGTTTTAACCAACCCCACCCCCATGTCCATCCAGCAAATGGATTCCATCCAGTTGCTTCCACTAATTGCTGGGTCAGTTGGTGTATCTCTTTTAATTGTGCATGTATTGACTTCGAGTGGTCACTTAAGTTCATGCAACATAAACCGTCAAAGTCCTTACATCCATATCCATGAGCTAAAAGTAAAAAGTCAATAGCGGCGCAATTTTGAAGCATAGCATGGTGTATACTATCTACATCAAGTAACAAATCAGAAAGAACTCTACTGGTAGCGTTACTAAATTTTGCTAACCAGCATCCGAGGTGGTTTAGTGTTGTCAGGGGTTGCACACTGGCAACACCCAGAGGTAAATAAAGATGCAGCAATGGTTTTTACCGGGTCCCAGATTTCCACTGTCTCCTTACAGTTGGGAGAAAATGCATGGATGTTACGGGTGGTTTGGTGATGAGACCGGTTTTGTTGCAACCATATGGCTAACATAATGTTGGCTGTAAGTAACATCAGTCATCCCAAGGTGCAAGGCCCACCCTTTATGGCTTTGGGCAGTCCTGGCCATGCACGGTCCCAATATATCAAAAAGAGTCCATGTGGTAAAGTCATGTGTGTATTATAGCTAGTGGTTATGTTCATTCCCGTAGAATTACACCATTGGATATGGTTGCGATACTAAGGCACTGTGGCATTTACCCACCAGGAAACCATATTATTGCTTTGACTAGTATAATTGAAATAGGTACAATAGTCTGTGTTTAATGTTCCCAGGATTCGAAGTTCTTGAGGGGGGTAATGCAGGTGAATTACCCAAACGCGGCAGCCAGCTGTCCCACTGTTTTACAGGTAGACCTTCGGGCAGCACTTCGGGCAGCACATGGTTAATCGTATCATTGAACTCACTTGAGGTGAGGGGTACTCCCACCAGGCACATGGTGAAAGGATTCTGGGGAGTTGCTGTGCTGAGACAAAGGGTATCTTGTCCAGTCACATTTGCCAATGTCACCCATACATTTTGCTCACAAGGGAAATGTGTATGCACAAACCTGTCAAAACAAAAACAGACAAAACCAAGGTTAATGTACCCCCACCACCACCCCTTCCCCCCTCTTTTTTTTCTTCATTCTCTGCATTGTAGTTGTTGCACCAGTACATGCAGCCAGTTCAATTCACCTGTAAGGGCAATAGTGATGGCCTGTGAGTCATCAGCAGCCACCACTTCAGCTGCAATTGGTCCTGGCTGTTCAGGGGTGTGATACCAAACACATGCTCCTGCAAACATCCGCAATACAGGGTTGGGTTCAATGTGGAGTGGAGGCATCATCCAAAAGTACACAGATGCCAAAAGGCCTGCAGGCATACTCTGACTTATTGGTGCAGTGCTACGCAGGCCTAAGGAGATAGGCCGTCGATTGCTACTGTGTATTGGATTTATTATAGTAAAACCACTGGCAACATGTTTTGGATGTAATGTGAAAAAGAAAAACACTGTCTGTTCCCCTTGTACAGTTATTTTTATGTCCAGAGGGAACCACTGGACTTGTCTGCCAGCAACTGTTAATGTCTGTGCAGAATGAAGAGATAAGAATCCCCGCTCGGTGGTTAATGTAAATTGAGTGCCACTATCGTATTGCACCAGAGTGAGTGGTACTTTTATTGGCCTGGCTTGGTAATTTTTCATCAATAGGAGGGGCATTTTATCTCCTGCCACTGTGCAGTTATTCAGCACACGCACGGCGGTAGGAAGATGATCTACCTATCGCATGTACTTTGTACCTCCTAATCTACGCAGTTGAGGTTTCAATAGGCCATTAAGGTGTTCCACCAATCCTGCACCCTACGGGTGGTAAGGTAAATGCCATGCCCACTGTATCTCTCATTTGGCGGTGCATTTTGATACTTTATGATTTTTAAAATGAGAACCGTTATTTGATTGTATTTTGATTGATGTTCCATAGTATGTTTCAATCGTATCCAGACAGCGAATAGTAGTATAAGCATTTGCATATCTACTAGCCACAGCCACAGACTATCCAGGGTGTCCTACTCCCACATGGACTCATCCACAGGTCACAGTCCCTTCGACTCGAGTTCACACTGGAGTTCCAGCCTGTCCAGTACAGCAGCACAGAAACAGCAGTGGGGCCCTGGCCATCTGCCAGCCCAGGCACCTGGCCATTGCTGTTATCAAAAGGTTGGTTCCAGGCACAGCAGAGTAAGGTGATAAGCAGTACAGGAAGCAGCAAAAGCAAAAAAGCAGCCACTAATGAGCACTAGACTTTAAGGCATACAGTGTATATATACAGTAAGTCAGGCAAGCCCCATAGCAGGGCTTGCTGACTGGGCAGGGCCAGCTCGGTTGGCAGATCCCCTCGTGTTGACTAACCACGTGGCTTTTGCTAAATGTGTATCCCAGTGCTTGAATGTCCCACCCTCCATTGCTCTCAGTGTAGTCTTTAACAGTCTACTGTATCATTCGATTTTCCCAAAGACTGGTACATGATAGGGGATGTGATACACCCACTCAATGTCATGCTGTCTGGCCCAGGTATCTATGAGGTTGTTTGGGAAATGAGTCCCGTTGTCTGACTCAATTCTCTCTGGGATGTCATTTCACCATAGGAGTTGTTTTTCAAGACCCAGGAGAGCATTCCAGGCAGTGGCATGGGGGACAAAATATGTTTCCAGCCAGCCAGTCCTTGTTTCTACCATTGTAAGCACATGGCGCTTGCCTTGGCGGGTCTGTGGGAGTGTGATATAGTCAATTTGCCAGGCCTCCCCGTATTTATATTTCAGCCATCGTCCCCCATACCACAGAGGCTTTACCCACTTCGCTTGCTTGATTGCAGCGCATGTTTCACATTCAAGGATAGCCTGTGCAATAGCGTCCATGGTCAAATCCACCCCTCGATCACGAGCCCACCTGTATGTTGCATCTCTCCCTTGATGGCCTGAGGTGTCATGGGCCCACCGAGCTAGAAATAGTTCACCCTTATGTTGCCACTCCAGATCCACCTCAGCCACTTCAATCTTGGCAGCCTGATCTACCTGCTGGTTGTTCCGATGTTCTTCTGTGGCCCGATTCTTGGGGATGTGAGCATCCACATGACGTACTTTCATAAACAGGTTCTCTACCCGGGCAGCAATATCTTGCCACAATGCCGCAGCCCAGATGGGTTTGCCTCTGTGCTGCCAGTTGCTCTGCTTCTACTGCTGTAACCAGCCCCACAGGGCATTTGCCACCATCCAGGAGTCAGTATAAAGATAGAGCATTGGCCACTTCGATCATCCACCAATGCCTAAAGCCAGCTGGATGGCGTTTACTTCTGCCAACTGACTCAATTTTCCTTCTCCTTCAGCAGTTTCTGTGACTTGTCGTGTAGGACTCCTTCCCTCTCCAGTGCTTTCGCACCAGATGACAGGACCCATCAGTGAACAGGGAATATTACTTCTCACTTTCTGGCAGTTTGTTATACAGTGGGGCCTCTTTAGCACATGTCAACTCCTCCTTTGGTGATAATCCAAAATGTTTGCTTTCTGGCCAGTCCATAATCACTTCCAAGATTCCTGGGCGACTGGGGTTTCCTACTCGAGCCCACTGGGTGATCACTGCAACCCATTTACTCCACGTACCATCAGTTGCATGATGTGTAGAAGGGACCTTCCCTTTGAATATCCAGCCCATCAACGGCAGTTGGGGTGCCAGGAGCAGCTGTGCCTCAGTACCAACCACTTCTGAAGCAGCTCGTACCCCTTCCTATGCTGCCAATATCTCTTTTTCAGTTGGAGTATAGCAGGCTTCGGACCCTCTGTATGCATGACTCCAAAACCCTAGGGGTCAACCTTGGGTCTCCCCATGTGCTTTCTGCCAGAGGCTCCAGGTAGGGCCATTCTCCCCGGCTGCAGTGTAGAGGACATTTTTTATATCGTGTCCTGTCCTGACTGGCCCAAGGCCTACTGCATGAAATATTTCTTTTTTAATCTGTTCAAAGGCCTGTTGTTGCTCAGGGCCCCATTTGAAATCATTCTTTTTCCGGGTCACTTGATAGAGAGGGTTACAATCAGACTATAATCTGGAGTAAGCCCAAAAAAGCTTGAGTTTCCATTTTGCTAGTTGGTGGAGACATGGCTGCTATTTTGTTGATCACATCCATTGGAATCTGATGATGTCCATCTTGCAATTTTATTCCTATGAACTGGATTTCTGGTGCAGGTCCCTTCACCTTACTTTGTTTTATGGCAAAACCAGCTTTCAGAAGGATTTGGACTATTTTCTCTCCTTTCTCAAAAACTACTTCCGCTGTGTTGCCCCACACAATAATGTCATCAATGTATTGAAGGTGTTCTGGAGCTTCTCCCTGTTCCAGTACAGTCTTAATCAGTCCATGGCAAATGGTAGGACTGTGTTTCCACCCCTGGGGCAGTCGATTCCAGGTGTACTGGACACCCCTCCAAGTGAAACCAAACTGTGGCCTGCACTCTGCTGCCAGAGGGATTGAGACGAATGCATTAGCAATATCAGTTGTGGCATACCACTTGTCTGCCTTTGACTCCAGTTCATACTGAAGTTCTAGCATGTCTGGCACAGCAGCACTCAATGGTGGAGTGACTTCATTCAGGCCACGATAGTCTACTGTTAGTCTCCATTAGACTTCCGCACTGGCCATATGGGACTGTTAAAGGGTGAGCGGATCTTACTGATGACTCCTTGGCTCTCCAATCGACGAATGAGCTCATGGATGGGAATCAGGAAGTCTCGGTTTGTGCGATATTGCCGTCGGTGCACTGTTGTGGTGGCGATTGGCACCTGTTGTTCTTTGACCCTCAGCAACCCCACAACAGAAGGGTCCTTCGAGAGGCCAGGCAAGGTAGACAGCTGTTTGATTTCCTCTGTCTCCAAGGCAGCTACACCAAAAGCCCACTTGTACCCTTTTGGGTCCTTGAAATACCCTCTCCTGAGGTAGTCTATGCCAAGGATGCACGGAGCCTCTGGGCCAGTCACAATGGGGTGCTTTTGCCACTCATTCCCAGTTAGGCTCACTTCGGCCTCCAATACAGTTAGCTCTTGGGATCCCCCTGTCACTCCAGCAATGCTGATGGGTTCTGCCCCTATTTGTTTGATGGCATTAGGGTGCGCTGTGGACCAGTGTCCACTGAAGTTTTATACTCCTTTGGGTCCTGGAGTGTGTGGGAGATAACGTTCTGACACAGCTGGTAAGCGAGCCAACCAGGGGAGGTGCCCTGCTGGACCTGCTGTTTACGAACAGAGAAGGCCTGGTGGGTGAGGTGGTGGTCAGAGGCTGTCTTGGGCTCAGCGACCATGACATGATAGAGTTTTCGATTCTTGGAGAAGGAAGAGGATCAGCAAAACCACTACCCTGAACTTCAGAAGGGCAGACTTTGGATTGTTAAGGAGTCTGGTTAACAGAGTCCCTTGGGAGGCAGTCCTGAAGGGCAAAGGAGTCCAGGAAGGCTGAACGTTATTAAAGAAGGAAGTCTCAAAGGCACAGGAGCAGGCCATCCCCGTGTGCCATAAGTCGAGCAGGCAGGGGAGAAGACCAGCTTGGCTGAATAGGGAGCTTTGGTTGGAACTGAAGAAAAAAAGGAGAGCTTACCGCCTTTGGAAGAAGGGGCAGGTGACTCAGGAGGACTACAAGGACGTTCTGAGGTTATGCAGGGAAAAGATTAAGAAGGCGAAGGCCCAGCTGGAACTTAAACTGGCCGCCACCATTAAAGATAACAGAAAATGTTTTTATAAATACATCAGTGACAAAAGCAGGGCCAGGGAAGATCTCCGTCCTTTGTTGGATGCGGAAGGTAACCTTGCCAGGAAAGATGAGGAGAAGGCTGAGGTACTTAATGCTTTCTTTGCCTCAGTCTTTAAAATCAGACTGGTCATCCTTCAGGGTTGTCAGGCCCCTGTGCTGGGAAATGGAGATAGTATGCAGAATGAAGTCCCAGTTGTTGAAGAGGTGGCAGTCACCGACCTGCTCCTTCACCTGGATGTTCACAAGTCTATGGGGCTGAATGGGATCCACCCGAGGATACTGAGGGAGCTGGCAGAGGAGCTCGCCAAGCCACTGTCCATCATTTATCAGCAGTCCTGGTCAACTGGGGAGGTCCCAGATGACTGGAAACTAGCGAATGTGACGCCCTTCTACAAGAAGGGTCGGAAGGAGGATCTGGGGAACTACAGGTCTGTCAGCCTGACCTCGGTGCCGGGAAAGGTCATGGAGCAGATCATCTTGAATGTCATTATGCAGCACATGTGGGACAACCAGGGGATTGGGCTCAGCCAGCATGGGTTTATGAAAGGGAGGTCCTGCCTCACTAACCTGGTCTCCTTCTATGATAAGGTGACCTGCTTAGTGGATGAGGGGAAGGCTGTGGATGTTGTCTACTTGGACTTTAGTAAGGCCTTTGACACGGTCTCCCACAGCATTCTCCTGGAGAAGCTGGCTGCTCATGGCTTGGATGAGTGCATTCTGCACTGGGTTAAAAACTGGCTGGACAGCCAAGCCCGGAGAGTGGTGGTGAATGGAGTAAAATCCGGTTGGTGGCCAGTCATGAGTGGTGTTCCCCAGGGCTCAGTGTTGGGGCTGGTCCTGTTCAATATCTTCATTGATGATCTGGATGAGGGGATTGAGTGCACCTTCAGCAAGTTTGCAGATGACACCAAGCTGGGTGGAAGTGTCGATCTGCTGGAGGACAGGAAGGCCCTACAGAGGGACCTGGACAGGCTGGATCATTGGGCCGGAGCCAACGGTATGAGATTCAACAAGGCTAAGTGCCGGGTCCTGCACTTAGGTCACAACAACGCCATGCAACGCTACAGGCTTGGGGAGGAGTGGCTGGAGAGCTGCCTGGAGGAAAAGGACCTGGGGGTGTTGATTGACAGCCAGCTGAACTTGAGCCATCAGCATGCTCAGGCAGCCAAGAAGGCCAACGGCATCCTGACACATATCAGGAATAGCATGGCCAGCAGGAGCAGGGCGGTGATAGTGCCCCTGTACTCGGCACTGGTGAGGCTGCACCTTGAGTACTGTGTTCAGTTTTGGGCCCCTCACTACAAGGAGGACATTGAGGTGCTGGAGCGTGTCCAGAGAAGGGCAACAAAGTTGGTGAAGGGTCTAGAGAACAAGTCTTATGAGGAGAGGTTAAGGGAACTGGGGTTGTTTAGTCTGGAGAAGAGGAGGCTGAGGGGACACCTTATTGCTCTCTATAACTACCTGAAAGGAGGTTGTACCGAGGCGGGGGTAGGACTCTTCTCCCTAGTAACAAGCGATAGGACGAGAAGAAATGGCCTCAAGCTGCATCAGGGGACATTTAGATTGGATATTAGGAAAAATTTCTTTACTCAAAGAGTGGTCAAGCATTGGAACAGGCTGCCTAGGGAGGTGGTAGTGTCTCCATCCCTGGAGGTATTTAAAAGAAGGGTAGACATGGTGCTTGAGGATATGGTTTAGCGGTGGACTTGGCAGTGATAGGTTAGCGGTTGGACTTGATGATCCTAAGGGTCTTTTCCAACCTTAACGATTCTATGATTCTATGCGCCAGGCCATCGGATCCACACAGTCCAGTAAACCCAGTTATCCCTTTCCTCCACCATAGGGTGCCCCGTGGTGTGTATCATCTCTCTTGAGCAAAGGAACACTTACTCCTAATGGCTGTGATACTGGTTCGTACTGGTGGGCAGTAGAACAGATCGTCTTCAAGCTGCTGAACCTTCCGGGACAGTTTCTCCACAGCTGAGATGAGGAGACGAAGAGAGATTTGCTTTGTAATCCCGGTGTCTATCAATCAACTCTGCCACCGCTGGTGCCTCGTCATCTTTCCAGGACATTATTGCCAATGAGTACCCATGCGTCAATGGTGCACTCCCTACAAACATCCGCCACATGGGTTGTTAGCACTGGGCTTCATCTGGATGTCTGGATTGTTGCTGTATGCCTCTATGGGAGAACTTATCTTGGGCTGCATATCTCCGGGACACAGGGCTCTACCCACCCTGGGGACAGTGATGCACAGACATCAATATGATGGATACAAAATGTCCGTTTATTTAGCTGCGTCACACGCTTATATAGCTCTTGTGCTTCCTGTTCCTGCCACTCCTATGGGGAGGAGTCTATCTTTCCGTCACAGCCCGTGATCTTCCGGTCGCCGATCCCTGTCTATTCCCCTACATCTCCCCCTCCCCATGCTGCTAAACGTTCTACAAAGCTACTTGCGTAAGCGGATACATATTGCGGTCAGGTCTATATTCATGTAACTCTTGCAGGCGCTCTTTGATTTGTCTTATAACCCAGCATAACAATGGCAGCCCACAAGTAACCATGGTTACTACACACAACAAGATCCCCCCAATTATTACTATCCAGTCCCAGTTCATATCTCTCTTTTGCCGCCCTTTCCCAGTGTCGCTCTCGTTGCAATATTGCTTGCAATCCTGTCAAGGAGCTCATTTCTTTTCCCAATGGCACAGCTAGCATGAGGATCCATGTCAGCAGACCCTGCAAAGAGACAACTCAGAAAGGGATTATTCATTGTACATCCTTGCACAGTTCTGCTTTCACACACTTTGCAGGCACCCATTCTATGCGCCCTTCATTCTCAACCGCGGCGTAGCCCCTCCCCAGGCATCTCAGTTTCCATCCTCCCTCCCATTGCTCACTGCCTGGGAACCTTACTCGTACCTGCGGATAGCGCTCGCCTGCTTGAGCTTTGCCAAAGTGCTTCTCCACTGCTGTAACTTGCTCCTGCCTGCGTATAAAATGATTAAGCGAATATAATGCACGCATTAAAATAGTTTGCTGAGCTGCTATGGGTATAGCTCCCTTATACCCCTCCCCAAGCTGTATTATTTTTGCTTTCAAGGTGCGATGAGTGCGGTCAACAATTGCCTGCCCCGTGCTATTGTAAGCAATGCCGTGTTTTAATACAAGATTCCAAGCTTTACACCATTCTTCGGTACTTCGAGCCCGAAAGCATGGTCCATTGTCTGTTTTTATCTCGGTGGGCTTTCCAAGCCACGCCATTACTGTGGTCCAATGCGTAGTCAAGTGCGTTGCGGTCTGTTTCCGATGTTGAGTAGCCATGATGACTCCACTATATGTATCAACTGTAATTGCCAGGTGCCTTCCGGGGGCCAGCTGTGGACATTCAGTAAAGTCAGTCTGCCAGATAGCATTTGCTTCCAGTCCTCGAGGGTTGACTCCTGCCTCCCACAATGGCGCGTGCTGACAGTAAGGACAGGTGGCTACTACTTCTCTTGCTGCTCTTATTGAGATGCCACACTACTTTGCCAAGGCTTTAGCACCCAGGTGCAGTTGTTCATGCAGTTTCTTTGCCTCCGTCAATGTCCAGACTCCCGCGGCTGCCTCATCAGCCATGCGATTCCCCTCAATCAGTGGTCCAGGCCCCGTCTGATGACTGCAAATGTGAATTACTGTCACAGTTGCTCCTCGCTGCAATAAAGCAACTTCTAGCATCAAGGCAATTTCCGTGTGTGGTACACCCTCCCGTTTCATGGACGTGACTAATTTATACACATATAAGGAGTCCGTGCACACATTTATATGCCGATCTATATCCTTTCGCAGGGCCATCTCTAGCGCTTTCGCTTCTAGCCACTGCACACTTTTACCCTGCTCCTCATACGTCTGGCGCATCCAACTATTCTCTTCTTTCCACACTACCGCCGCTCTGTTTGTCTTCGAGGAAGCGTCTGTGAAATATGTTGGTCCTGGGTGAGGGGTATCCAAAACTCTACTATCCACACTTAAATCCACCACTTTGGCTGTCTCGGCCCACCTCTGTACCGTGCCCATGATGATTTTCCCTGGGTACGAGTATACCGCCAATTGTATATCCTCTTCACTCTCTACCACCTTCCGCCATTTCTCCCCATTCCACGGCACTGTCAGCTTATCTGGCTCCTTCCCAAAGATTCCCTTGCTTTCCCTTCGCAGACGCCAAATCATTCCCCCGGCTACCTTGACTTTTGTGGAGAATGCATCCTTGGGAACCTTCTGATATACCCATCGCAGTGGTTTTTCTTCCCCCACCCGTATTTGATATAGCAATCCTAATCCTCCACCGGCGGTCAGAATCCAACCTGCTATTACTTCCTCCTGAGGGTCCCACTGCCATACTCCTTCCTTTTGCATTCGACGTTCTATCATCTGCAACTGCTGGACTGCCTCAGTGTCTAAACTCCTGGGCTCCCATGGGTCGGTCCCTTTCAGCAACGCATAGAAAGGTTGCATCTCCTCACCGGTGACGCGCACGAACGTCCGCAACCACTGCAGTGCTCCTACCAGCTTCTGTACAGTGTGTAAATTTTTAACCTTAGGTGTAAGTTTAATAGGCTGAGCTTGTATGCAATCCCCTTCTATTCTAGCACCCAGAAATCCACACACTGGTCCTCGCTGTACCTTTGCCTCAGCTACCTTGAGGCCCTGTCCCTCAAGGCCCCTTTGGGTGTCTGAAAAGACTTGTTCAAATAACGCCTCGGTGGGCGCAGCTATGAGGACGTCATCCATGTAGTGGATCATGTAGATTCTCTCCTGATACTGCTGCCTTACTTGCTGCAATGCAGAAGCCACATACCTCTGGCAGATCGCTGGAGAATTTTTCATCCCCTGCGGAAGTACTGCCCACTGCCATCTACTACCTGGTTCTGCGCGGTTCACCGCGGGCAGAGTAAAGGCAAATCTCTTTCTATCATCTGGATGTAGCGGAATGCTGAAGAAGCAGTCTTTGATATCTAAAACAATGACTCGCCATCCTTTTGGGACAGCACTCAGATCTGGCAGGCCTGGTTGGAGAGGCCCCATGTCCTCCATTTGCTGATTTACTGCTCTAAGGTCATGCAGCATCCTCCATTGGTTTTTATCTTTCTTTTTTATAGCAAATATAGGGGTGTTCCACGGGCTCATCGAGGGCTCTAGGTGCCCTGCTTCATGCTCTCGTTTTACTATAGCTCTTACAGCCTCTGTTTTCTCTGTTGTCAGGGGCCACTGCTCCACCCAGACGGGCTGTTCGGTTTTCCACACCAACTTGTGCTGACGAAGCCCCTCTGAGGCAGTGGCCATTATGCTAAATTTTTCAACCCGATCCCCATCTGGGCAAGGGCGTCTCGCCCTAACAAGGGGCTTGCTACCCCATCTGCTACTAGTATGGTCACTACGGCCGTGAGGAGCTTCCCTGCGTCCTCGTCCATGACTTCAAGTTTCACAGGGCAAGTACTAGTCCTCATTTGTTGTTCTCCTCACACCTCTATGATACGTTTTCCCATGGCGAGGGGCCAAGTTGGTGGCCACCATTCGAGTGGCATCACTGTGACATCCGCCCTGGTATCCACTAACATTCCCAGGCATATCCGTGCCGGGCAACTCGGCTCTTGCGGGGTAATCATCACCGCCGCCATGGGTCTCTTGTTACAGCCTATGACCAAGGCCACGCGGGGGCCGTAACCTGCAAATCTTGCTGGTTCTGCTCCTCTGCCTGAAGGTGCACTCCCCCTTGGCCCGCTACGGTGGGCCAAGCTCCTGGCACTGGCACCATGATGGGGGCCATTTGACTCACAGGAGGCGCGAATCCCCCTCGCTTCGCCCTCCTTTGGCCGTTTCCCGGCTTTGTGGCTGGACAATCTCTTGCCAAGTGTCCTGGCTTCCCACACTCCCAGCACCTCCCTACTGGGCGTGCTCCTCCTCCATTACGTCCTCCCCTTTCCCCTAGCGGGCACCCAGCTTTAAAGTGCCCTAGCTGTCCACACAAGTGACATCTCGGCCCTGCCCCGGCCACTTGCACTGTCACCCTTTCTTCGCTTCCACAGTCAGGGTTCTGGCAGATGTGCGCTCCCACACCACCATGCTGATTCAGTGCCTCCTGGCGCAAGACATGCCTGATGGTTTGACCCAATGATGCCCCTGCCGCCAGGGTGCGGAGGACATCTTGTGTTTGCAGATTTGCTTGATTTCGGAGGCAATCCATAAGTACTGCAACCTTGGCTGCTGGTGGCAATTCTGATTCTATAATAGCCTTCTGCAACCTGTCACAAAACGTTGTAAATGGCTTTGCTAGTCCTAGCTGTATCTTTTGCCAAGGTTCTGCTTTTTTTTCATACCTGCCCACTTCGCTATACGCTCTGTGGGAACTCTCCGTTACCGCTTGCAGCTCCCTGCCCTCCTCCAGGAGCTATCCGGACAGGGAATATCCCGGGCATCTCTATCCTTACTCCATCTAGGCTACAATCTCTGGCTATCAGCCACCAGTTAGGTAACTCGACTGACTGTCGCTGGGGCGCACCCTTCGTTAAGAGTCCTGTCTGCCTCCGAGTTACTTCCCCTAGTGCGCGTATAACCTGCTGCAGCTGCCGCAGCACGTCCTCCGCGGACCCCTCCGGAGCTGCAGCCTTATGCCTCTTTTTTGCGCGCTGCAGGCAATCTGCCCCGTCTTCCCACATGTGGACATCGGTTTCTCCCCCAACTTCTGATTCGCTGCTACTCGAGGTTGATCTATACCCATCCTGTCCTCCCCTCCAGGCACCCCAATCCTCCTCCTCGTCCGACTCCCATCTCAAGGGTTGCCCCGGGAGCCAGTCTCGAGGGTCGGGCAGAGGGCGGTGCCGCTGCCGGCGCTGCTGCCGGCGCTGATCATCTTTCTCCTTCTGCTCCGTCACTCCCGCTGCGTCCGCTGCCACGTCACCCTCCCCGCGCGCAGGTACCCGCGCCTGTGCCAAATCGTCCCAGGGGTATGCAGGGGGGCATTCCAAAGGTCCTGCTGGCTCAACAGGGAACACCGCCGCTTCCCGATCCACCTCTTTGGGAGCCTCAGACTGAGTAGTTGGCCAGGCTACTCCGTCCAAACTCTCCGCTTCTTCCCCATCCCCCGTGATGCTTGCCCCTGTCTGCGTCCCCACTGCCCATCCTGGGTCCATTTCCAGGCTACTGTCGCCTATAGCACCGTGCAGGCACAGCCGCGCCTGCCGCCACGTCTCCTGATCATCCCGAGCTTTCAATAGTAATCGGTGTATCTTTCCCCAGAGCTGTATGTACTGGGGTTTTCCCATCATAGCCCTTTCGGCTAACTCCTCTCTAATTCTCGCCCAATTATCTTTATTAAATATGTCTGCGGGACTCCGTATGAGCCCCTGCGTAATCATCCATTGGATGGCCTTTAAGGTAGGCACCTTCGAAATCGAAGTTCCATATTCCTTCCCCAATCCCTTCAGTACCTTTACGACTGATTCCATGGCGCGCCCGCCAACCTGCAGCTCCCCGTCCCGCCCCTGCATGCCTCAAGCTATCTTTTCCCCCCGGCGAACTTGCCATGTCGCCTCGCTGATCACGTCGGGGTCACCACTTGTTGCTGTACGCCTCTATGGGAGAACTTATCTTGGGCCGCATATCTCCGGGACACAGGGCTCTACCCACCCTGGGGACAGTGATGCACAGACATCAATATGATGGATACAAAATGTCCGTTTATTTAGCTGCGTCACACGCTTATATAGCTCTTGCGCTTCCTGTTCCTGCCACTCCTATGGGGAGGAGTCTATCTTTCCGTCACAGCCCGTGATCTTCCGGTCGCCGATCCCTGTCTATTCCCCTACACTGGATGACTGTTGATTTTCCAGGTCACTATAAATCACCTCAAGCATGGCTAGTTCCCTCAGGTACTGGATACCTTTCTCCATGGTCATCCATTTCCCTAGGCGAAATACAATATCTTCTTTGAAGGGGTACCTTTCCCTCACACCTGACAGGAGTTGCCTCCAGATGCTGAGGGCTTGTGTCCCTTTTCCAATTGATTTGTCAATGTCCCCTTCCCTAGAGAGCGATCCCAGTTGTTTGACTTCCTTCCCCTCTAATGCCAGACTACTGGCCCCGTTATTCCAGCATCGGAGCAGCCAGGTGACAATGTGCTCACCTGAACGACAGCCAAAATCTTTTCGCATATCTCGCAACTCACTCAAGGACATAGATCAGGTAGTTTCCATTTCTTCTATGAGTCCTTCCTCTTCCTCCTCCTCTCCTCGTGATGGCCCTGCTCCTTCATCATCTCTTTCTAAATGAGTTGACTTTCTCTTCCAGGATTTCCTCTTGTGTATAGGGGCAACTGATACTGGCATGGGTTGATCCTCTGATTCAGCTGCAACGTTTGACACTGGCGTTGGAGTAGCCGCAGTGCCTGTTTTGGGGGTTTGAGTGCCCACAGTGCTTGTCACCGGGGTTGGAGTAGCCGCAGTGCCTGTTGTAAGGGTTTGAGTGCCTGCAGTGCTTCTTGCTTTGTCTTTTTAGATCCAGAGGCCTTCTCTTCCCCTTGAGGGTACTGAATAGTGTTAAACAGGGCTCGATAGGCATGGGTGAGGCCCCAGCACATTGCAGTGATTTGTATCTCTCTGGGGTTGCCAGGGTGACAACATACTTCCCTCAAATATTCTACTAATTTTTCAGGATTCTGCACTTGTTCAGGGGTGAAGTCCCACAACACTGGGGGTGCCTGCTGTCTTAGGCCTTTGCCCATACTATCCCACATACCCTGCCATGCATAGCTATCGCGTCTTGGGGCAGAACTCCGGATGATATTCTTAAATTGCTCATTAACCTTAGACAGAGCTGAAATGGTCTGCCAAAGCAATATCAACAGCTATATCTTAACTACCCAAGGTTGTTCAAGATACTGAAAAGTTGTTGCAATGGAAGAGGAGGCATTATAGAAGATGGTAGCTAAGGTGCCATTCTGTATTTCCTCCATAAAAAACTCTCAGAGGAGGAAGTATAATTGCTAATTGCATCCATGAGGTGGTACCCAATGTACAGTAACAGCTTCAGTATAAACTTCAAATACCAAATAAAACTCAAGGCCAATGTTTAAAAACAACTCTCCCAGGCAAAACATCACTAATCACTGCAGAGCACAGCAGACCACAAAAACCAACACCAGTCTTTAACAGGCACAGCAAACACAAGAGCATGGTGCAGATCGGACAAACTAATATTGAGAACAGAGTCTATGCTGTGACCAGCAACCCTTCAAGCCCCACACTGGGTGCCAAAAAGGACTGTCGTGGTTCAGCCCCAGTCAGCAACTAAACACCACGCAGCCACTCGCTTACTCCCCCCACCCCTGTGGGATGGGGGAGAGAATCAGAAGAGCAAAAGCAAAAAAAACTTGTGGGTTGAGATAAGAACAGTTTAACAATGACAATAAAATAATAATGATAGTAATAACAGTAATTGTAATATAATTAAAAGGAAAAAGGAAAAAGGGAAAAAAACAGAAACACAAACAATACAACCACTCACCACCCGCCGACCGATGCTGCCGGCCTCTGAGCCGCGATTGCTGCCTCCCTCCCCCGGCCAGCTCCTCCCAGTTAACATACTGGGCATGACGTCATATGATATGGAATATCCCTTTGGCCAGTTTGAATCTGCTCTCTTAGCTGTGCCCCCTCCCCTCCTGGCATATTGTGCACCTGGCAGAGCATGGGAAGCTAGAGAAGTCCTTGACTAGTGTAAGCACTACCTAGCAACAACTAAAACATAGGTGTATTATCAACATTGTTTTCATATGAAGTTCAAAACACAGCACTATGCCAGCTACAGTCAAGAAAATTAACTCTATCCCAGCTAAAACCATGACACATGGTAATGTTATCTTCTAATAATTCTGATCTTGTTAATATTGCATGGATTTATAAGCATGACACTACTGCCTGTAATCATATCATCACCTGTTTCATCCCCTTTGTATTCAGTGCTGAATGGCACAACCTCAAGGCCTCTTGTTGCCAGCTGCTAAACTGTATTAGAGGCATTTAACAAATATCTGAATATCTACCTGATGTTATCCTGCCCTGTAAGCAGTGGGTGTAGTTTGCAGAAGGACATTAGGTGTCTGTGACAGTGGAAGTCCACAAGTCCCATCTCTGTGTGTGGGCCACTTTTGGATTTGAGATTTGCTCCATGAGTGAATGAAAACTTCTCTCAAGTCTAGCTACTACCTAACCAAAGACACAGAAAACCTGATCTATAGCTATCTTCCACGGATTTCTTGTATATGGAATAATTTAGTGATGTGGATCTGTTAAGCCATGGCAGAACATCTACAGATCTTGTAGAGACCCACATGGAGAGTGGCCTTGACCAAGGAAGATGAAGCATCTAGAAGATCTTCTGGAGGTGGAAGGGCAGGGAGAATATCTTGGAGCTTTGGGCAGAAAGCTTAAATTATTCTACTAAGAACACTGATGTGTGTCAAAGGTACTATAGCAGTCTATGGCAATAGACTATGGGAACATAAAAGTGGCTCAGACTCAGGTTTTGCAACCCTTTTCTCACTGACTTGCACAAGCAGTTCCAGAGACAGTCTACATGCTCCAAACTGGACAAAATGCAAAAAGGAAGCAAATAGCAAGCATGGTGAAAAGTAAGCAAGTTTCTTACACTTTCTTTAGAAAATGAAGTTCTAAATATTGGTAGCAAAAGTATGAAGATGTGTTTTAAATTAAATTACTTTTAAACCAAAGGTATCTTCAAAGGATATAAAGCTTGCACATATTGAAAGCACTGAAACTAAGAGTATTACATATATATAACACTTTACAGTAAATCCTTTATCACTTCTGACTCAGTTACAGGGAACAGTCTCACGTCTATCCATAAATTCCTTCTGATGAGATACCACTTATCTCCAATAGCAGGGTGTTTTTAATTAAAAGGGGAAAAGACAAATTGAAATTTTACCTCATGTCTGGTATCTTTATTACTGTAAAAGGGAAATACAGTTTTTTCTACTGTTTTCAGTCCAGCTCACATTCTTAGGAAGCAGATATGTAAACCTTAAAAATAAGTGTTTATGGGAAGTTGTCTTGGCCACATCAGATTTTACTGAGCTCATATTATAATTTTACTTTTCTTTTGTCGATAAAAGAAATGTAAGCTAACATGGATAATCTGTTCTTATCTAAAGCAAACATTCCTTACAAAAGGTGGAATATGTATATGAACTAACCTACTCACTAACCTTCAGAGAAGAATGCCAGGTATCAGACAATAAAGCAAAATAAAAAAATTTCTATTGAATTTCTGTGAGCATCTGGCATATTGAATGCTGTCATTTTTTTACGCTCTCTCCAAGCTACCCATAAAAAAACCAAATAATCCCATTAACAAGGGGAAAAAAAAAGGTGAAGTCTTACATTTGATTTATTTTTGAATCCAAAAAGTTCTGTACTTTTTCTGTACCAGTGTTAGTAAAAACCACCATTCTGAAATGGGAACGCAATATCTCTTTTCCTTTGTTATTATCACTGGAATAGTACACAGGGGAACATGTACAAAGAGACTAGCAAACCCTGTGTATACAGTCTGCTGGAGTTCAGAAAAAGAGAAAGAAATTATTTCCTTATAATCCCCTATAACAGCAGTATCAGCACACACCTCGGAAGACACACAGATCAGGGAGCACACAGAGCAACACACGGTCAAATCCCTCTTGTCAGTTGCTTTCCTCTAGCATGGGCCCAGAATGCACTCCCACGAGTTACTAATATTTAACAACCTGAGCTCAGGGTTTGACTTAATAACGAAACTGGTGAAGATTTCTGTGTTTTCACATCCAACTGCATGCAGATACTGGTTTCCTGAGAATTTATACAGACCGAAAAAAATCTGTCTGCCTCTCCTGCCCTTCATTTTCTTTCTTCCCCAACATCAAGCTCCAGTCCTCAAATAGCATCATGATGTGAGGAACACTTACTTTTAGTTACAAACTGAATTATTGGATACATGTTTGTCTTTCTCTTCCAAAAAATATATATAATGCATTAAATCTGATCAAATATAAGGATTAATTAATAACATTGAGGAGAAAAACAAAGAGGCTAATTCATTCCTTTTAAACTGAATTTTATCTCACCTTTCTATTTAGTTTTAAATTTTTAAATGGTTAGGCCAGCAATCGTGATTCCAGCAAATAAATCCGCCTTTAATTGATCTGGACTGCTTCAAGTGGAAAACACTATAACCACATGTAAGTGCCTGCTGATTTAGCTGTTTGTGTTGGATTATCAAAAGAATCCAGGAGCTGCTTGTCCAGTTTCAGAAAGATTGAAGTCCACACTCCTTTGAACTTCTTGGAAATGCTAGACTATTAATTTAGTAAGGATAATGTCAAGCTTTTTTTTTTAAGAATCTTTAAAAGAATTTACATGCATCAGACTAGGCCAAAAGAAGAAACAGTTTTCATATGCTGTGAGTATAAAGTCAACTCCCCCAGGGAGATGATGCACATTATGCTTTTTTTATGCTTTTGATTTAAAGCACACTGAACTAAGCTTCTGGGAAGTGGTGTACTGTTCTGCAACCATAATAATTTGTATTAATCTTAGTGTAATACTGTTCTTTCATATCAACTTTGTTTCATATTTGTGAAAATATCTTTCCATAATGTACTTTGAATGGAATTCATCCTTTATCCATTAAGCTATTTATTCTCATACTAAAGATATAAAACTACCTATCACTTACAGAAACATCCCTGGCTGTGTTCTTTGCCTATTTAAAGATCATAACTCTGGGCAAGTAAACTATTTCCAAAGCATAGCAGTGCATTTGTTTGTTCAGATGGTTCCCTTTCCTTTTTCTCCATTTAATTTCAGTGCAACAAAGCACAAAATACTATATGAACTGGGAGGTGTATGAGGCCAGTTCCGTTAGAGCATTATAGAGTAACAATAAAAGAACGGGGACGATAAGGATCAGGGCAAAGTTCTTTACAAGAAAAACAAAGGACTACGCCCATCTTTTGAACTTCAACAATAGCCAGGCTTATCACTATAATCAAAGGACAGGTCCAGAATGGGATTTATACACCTTAATCAGACTTCAAAAGTTTCAGTCAAAAAATGAGATTCAACTGCTGCTTATTTTCCTGACTTCAGCAACCACCCAGAGCTTTCTAGGTACTTCACTCTTGGTCTACAATCCAGAAAGGCCTGTCATTTTGCTTCCCCAGGGGCATAATCCAGCAGGCATGCTTGATCCTCTGGATGGGATTTATCTCATCTAGCCATAGGCTCTACAATTTAGCTGTCTGCAGCTGAGATATTCATCCTCAGCTCCATTTCTGGCCAATGAAACACTTGCAGGATGTAGTTTACCAGCTTTATTGCCTGCCTTAGTGATCACAAAGCCCTGTAAATTCCCAATTATCTGCAATGACTGTAAAGGGATCTTAGACAATTAGTTCAGACTTTCATATCTACTGTTCATATTAAGCCAGATGAATTCTAGCCTTTCAGACTCTTCATAAATAATAGCTTTAGCTGCTTTCTGTATAAAATGCACCAGAACACCAGGAGGAGATAGAGGAGCCTACAGCCTTTACAGAACAGAATAGGGTTTAATGCGTTCATCCAGGAAACAATTCATTGACCTGAGGGGATTCAGATCCATCTCTTCCACTGATCAAGATAAGGACCTCTTTACAATACAGACAGACTGTATATAGAAGTGGGGGAGAGGTTTACCTACCACACTATTTGCTGAAACAGGGCCATAAAGGGATATGGTATCTTTTAATTTCCAAGATTCACTTTAACATTAAATGTATAATCAGCAAGGGATGTCAAGACTAAAATCCAGGAGTCCCACTATTAAATGAGTGCACTAATAACTATGCTGCTAATTGATGCTCCTTTAATTCTCCTGCCTTGGTTCCATGAACCTCACATTCCTTTCTTCAAAAGGCCTAGGTCTGACAATAGAGGTGGACAGTAGGAGACACATATGCTGTAACAAGATGAGGGGTGTTTTCC
Organism: Phalacrocorax carbo; assembly: GCF_963921805.1. NCBI lineage: Eukaryota > Metazoa > Chordata > Aves > Suliformes > Phalacrocoracidae > Phalacrocorax > Phalacrocorax carbo. Next base: position 1,045,651 of record NW_026990255.1, on the reverse strand, counting down.
GGGGGTCAGCATATGCTGGTTTTGTTGTAGGGCCCTTCAAGAACAAGTCAGCTGTATGAAAAAGGAAACACAACTGCTGTGTCTTCTCACCACACAGAAAAGGAAATCAAATGCACTGAAGAGATCTGAGCCAAGTGCCTAAGCTCCACAGGGGTGGTGGAAGGTCAGGGACACATCTGTGTTCAGCATCTCCTATTTCTCATCTCCTCATTCAGCTTGAATTTCTGAGATGATTCTTAAATGCCCAACTCTTCTCATAATTTTATCAGGATTTTAAGTGTCTAACTCTGGTTTTAGAGCTCTAGTCTGGGGATCAAATTGCTGAAAGCTGTATGCCACATTGTCTGACTTACAGGCTTCCACATCTTTCCCTTGATTTGTCTCTAGAAGCTTATCATATGTTTTATCAACAACATGAAATAACCCATATGACCAGGTCAAATTTAACTTATCCCAAGTCCATAGCCAAAAAAGCAGCAAGTAAAGAAGTGCCAGAGAGAACAGTGACCAGAGGACAAAAAGTCAAGAAAAAATACAGTGGAAAATTTAGCAGATTGAAATATTTTTCTATAAATAATAAAAGGGGGAAAAAGAACTGGAATAACCATTGACACCTGATACCAGCTTCAAAAGAACATACGGCCCCCTCTAATTGGAGCAACATAGCTAAGTTTTTTAATACTTGGAATACTTCATTAATAAGATAGTCCTAGAACTTGCTATATGTGATTAGATAGAAGGGACTCTGGACATGCTATAGCCTTGAGTAGAATAAATAAGGGAAATGTACTAGAATAAGCTAGTTCAGTATCAGTAAGAATTGTGTAACCAAGCCAAAAATGAACTGAGCATTCCTAAAGACTGAGTTCAACCAGCAGACATGGTGAGAAAGACTATCGACAACCACCAGAGTGATATCCTGAAGAACATGGAATTTCACACTAAGCCATAACAATGAACTATGTGAGCTTGGCAAAATAATTTGACGGCCAGAGACAGGAACTGAGAGATAGAGAAGCACTTGTTTTACAACTCTGTCCTTGAGGAGAGCTGAGAGACTGATCAAAGCAAACATCCCACCTCAGAAGACACTGAGAATGGGGTGATAAAGCATATAGTCAAGGAAACTAATTGGGATATAGATAAGAACTAAAACTAAGGGCCCATTAGGGGAACTATCCTTGTGATAATACTGAAAATCAGGTCCATAGGCCAGGAACCACCCCCCCTCTAATAAGTCCCTTACTCCCAGAGCATGTGTGGTAAATTAAAAGTGAGCTTCATCTTTACATGGAAGTGAGACAGAAATTAACCAATTTTTAGCTGAGGTGTGTGAAGATTAGCTGTGACTGACACATTTAACTGTATAAATGCCTTGTAGTTTCTCAGTGCAGGGTGCTAGCTTCATGGGTTGCCACCTAGCACCAATCTTTGAGCAACAATGAATTAAATGAACTGCCTCTGTTCTGTGTGTAGTTTGGCATTTTGCACGCCAGGCAAATGAACCCACTTTTCAGGATAACAAGAGGACCCTGGAAGACCACCAAAGAACATAATACACATGCATTAAGGACATTTTCATATATTAATCAGTTCCAAGAATAGTATTAATACAGTAATTATTTCCTAGAAATTTAATGAATATGTATATTTTGATTGCATATAACACCTGTAGTAGAGCAACTCAGCATGCACACTAGGTGGAGCGATCATCCCCTGTGCACCCAGCGCCACAATAAAGAATGGCTGCTTTCTAAAACTACAGATTGAGTTTTAGAGGGTTCTTATATTTGCTGGCTTATGGTATCACCATCACATTCAAGGAAGAGTTCTTAAAAAAATAAAAATCACATATTCGCTGTCCAAAGAGAGTCATGATAATCTGAATTAGGTTGCCTTCTCACCCAGTTTAAATTGAATACAGTGCTGAAATCATAGTACTGAAGGCAGGAGTCTATACTCTGAAGTACACTGTGTAAACAGAGCACATCACTGCAGCTTTAGTATAAAGTATAATGTACACAACAGGAAATGGCAGCAAAATTATCACATTTATGTTTACCTTTGGCCCCAGTTTAGGTGGCACTTCAAAGACTGCTCTCCTAAACAGGGTAGTCAAATATCAGTGTGTCATGGTTTAACCCCAGCTGGCAACTAAACACCACACAGCCACTCACTCCCCTTACTGTTGATCATGGAACACAGCTGAAAATTAAGGAGAAGCTCTCAAGCCATGCAACAATGTTGATGTTTAGCCAACGACTCGGCCCCACACAGCTGCTTGCTCACTCACTCCCCCACCAGCAGGATGGGGGAAGAAAATCAGAAGGGTAAAACTTGTGGGTTGAGATAAGAACAGTTTAATAATAAAAATAAAACAATAACAAAAAAAAATTAATAAAAGGGAGAATAACAAGAGAGGCAAAACCTGGGCTGGGGAAGAATGGAAATGAACCACCAAAACAAACAGCACCTGACACAGCCACCCAAAACCACCAACCCCCAAGCTGCAACCAGCCCTCTGTATACCAACTGCCCTGGTTAATATACTGGTCATGGTGTCTCATGGTATGGAATGAATCTCCCATTGGCTAGTTTGGGTCAGCTGTCTTGGCTGTGGCCCTGCCCCTCCTGGCCTCTTGCTCATGTGGTAGAGCATGGGAAGCTAGAAAGGTCCCTGACTACTATAGGCACTGCTTAGCAACACTTAGTTGGTACTTAACAGCAACTAAAGCATCAAAACCAGCACAAGCAAGGTATGGAAATGAAGCATGACAAAAGAGAAGGACAAAAAAGGGGCAGCATGCAAAAAACATGAAAATGTGAGGAAGAAGAATCTAAAGACAGAAGGTGAGAACATTGTCTTAGACAGTAAGAATAAAGGGAAAGACTGAAAGATAAACTGAAAGGAATATGGAAATTGAAGCAAATGGTAAATGAGAGTTAGGTGGCTTTTTTCATGACATTTCTATACTTTAACTATGTTGCCTTACCTTGAAAGTGGAAGAAAGGAAGGGATATTTCTCTTGTCTTTCTTGCAGGGCTGGAACTAGACAACATCCCTCTGGAGAACCACTTGCCCATGTTTCCAGTCAAAGTACTGCAATTACCTTTCCTCTCCCAGACAGCAATGAACCTATGCAAATCACATAAGCATTTTATTTATGTAGATTAAGTGCAGACCACCAGCAAGCTAAAAGGTGTTCTATGCCATGATTTCTAAAGAAGCATACAAAAGTTAGATAGTGGATTCCTACTTAAATCCTATAAATACCTATCACTGTTTAGGAAATACAACTCATAAAATATGAAAAAGGGAGTAAGAATGGTAGGTAAATTATAGATCTACTACTACTATCATTAAAATATATATATTTGGCAGCATGGTTTTGAGTTTAGTCCTTCAACAACTGCAGCAAATCTGAGTGGACTTAAACTTTATGGTCACAGCTAAAAGCCCAGCAATGTACAGATGCAGCTGTTTGCTGTCTGTTATCAGTAATCTTTTATCTTCCCTTTGAAGGTAATCTATCCATCAAATTGTACAAAGCTCAGCAGGTTTTTTTTCTGATTTCCTTTTCAAAAAGGAAACAAAAACTGGTTTTCAGTATGAAGTTTAACTAGTGGAGGCTTTTATTCTTTTCCTACTGATCAGACATCTTTGGAGCAGTGTGTTACAGGGGATCATGGAAAGAAAAATGACAGCCTTTGCTGATCTTCACAAACATTAAAAAAAAAAAACCCAAAACACTTCTGCATTACTGATACTCTTCCTAAACCTTTAAAATTTAGGGGTAAGGGGATACCAACAGGAATTACAGTAGGTAGAGTCAAGGGTTGGCATGGCATTGCCTGAGGGTAGCAATGCTAGTGGGAAGATTTACACTGCTCCTAGGAGCATGGAGGGCTCAGGAGCATATCTGAAATGCCTCTACACCAACACATGCAGTATGAGAAACAAACAGGCTGAACTAGAAGCATTGCTTAGTTCCCAGAACTATGATATCATTGGTATTAGCAAGGCTTGGTAGAATGAGACCCACCAAGGGACCAGGGAAGTTATTGGCAAAGATTATGGAGCGGGTCATCTTGAGTGCACTCACCAGGCACATGCAGGACAACCAGGGGATCAGGCCCAGCCAGCATGGGTTCATAAAAGGCAGGTCCTGCCTGACCAAGCTTATCCGGGGGTGCTGGTTGACAGCAGACTCAACATGAGCAGCATCCAGTATAACCAGCTGGTCAAGAGAGGTGATTATCCCACTGTATTTAGTATTGGTGTGGCCTCACCTTGACTGTTGTGTGCAGTTCTGGGCCCCACAGTTTAAGAAGGATGTTAAGGTACTTGAATGCATCCAAAGGAGGGTAACAAAGCTGGTGAAAGGGCTGGAAGGAATATTCTACAAGAAGCATCTAAAAACACTGGGTTTGTCTAGTTTGGAGAAAAGGAGGCTGAGGGGTGACCTCATTGCTCTCTACAGCTTCCTGAGGAGGGGAAGTGGAGAGGGAGGTGCTCATCTCTTCTCCCTGGTATCCAGTGATAGGTCACAATGGTCACAATAGGTCACAGGAATGGTTCAAAGCTGTGTTAGGGGAAGCTCAGACTTGACATTAGGAAGCATTTCTTTACAGAGAGAGTGGTCAAACACTAGAACAGATTTCCTAGAGAGGTGGTCGATGCCCCAAGCCTCTCAGTGTTTAAGAGGCATTTGGACAATGCCCTTACTAACATGCTTTAGCTTTTGTTCAGCCCTGAAGTGGCCAGGAGTTGGACTAGATGAGCATTGTAGGTCCCTTCCAACTGAACTATTCTATTCTATTCAAAATATTCAATAGAAAACTCTTTGAAAGCATTAGCTTTTCTTTCCCCAAACATGAAGAGTAAGGTAGCCACAACTGGCATGGCAATAGGTATCTGCCTCTCTGGAAAAATGGTGTCTGGCTTGAAGGTGGGGATATTGAATCTGTTCAAACAAAAAACAGTCAACAAACACTTCTTCTGAGCTTTCAACAGATTTTATTTTATTTTTTAAAGTCTTGAGTAGTTTGCTCTTTTTTTTGCAGGCTTCACTATAACCCAGTGCTGGCACACAAAGAACTCTTCTCTGTGTATATTCACCCTATTGTTTTTCTGGCTTCTAAGTTAGTAGCAGATATTTCCTGAGAAAGCCTGATCCCACATGGGTTTTGGTTCAGGGCTGTTTGGCAGTATGGGGCATCACTTTCACTAAATTTCATTGCATCCCATTTTGGCTGGGCTAGAGTTAATTTTCTTCACTGTAGCTGGTATAGTGCTGTGTTTTGGATTTGGTATGAGAATAGTGCTGATGGCACATTGATGTTTTAGTTGTTAAGTAGCAGCTATGTGTTCCTAAGTAGTACCTGTACTAGTCAAGGACTTTTCCAGCTTCCCATGCTCTGCCAGGTGCACAAGAAGCTGGGAGGGGAGGGGGCACAGCTAAGAGAGCTGATTCAAACTGACCAAAGGGATATTCCACATCATGTAACGTCATGCCCAGTATGCTACCTGGGAGGGGCTGGCCGGGGGAGGGAGGGGGCAATCGCGGCTTGGGGACGGGCAGCGTCGGTCGGCGGGTGGTGAGCGGTTGTATCGTTCGTGTTTCTGTGGTTTTTTTTTCCCTGTTTTCCCTTTCCCTTCCTTTTCCCTTTTATTATATTAACATTATTGTCATTATTATCATAATCATTTATCATTATCATTTTATTGTAATCATTAAACTGTGCTTATCTCAACCCACAAGTTCTTTTGCTCGTCCGATTCTCTTCCCCATCCCACAGGGGTGGGGGGGGTGAGCGAGCGGCTGCGTGGTGTTCAGTTGCCAGCTGAGGCTGAACCACAACACATGCAAAGCTGGACTACCTTCATATTGCAGAACAACATGGATAATGTAATCATCTGAATTTTATCTGATTAATGTTTAATGAAGCATGACAATAAGACTACATGAAAGAAACAGTCATCATGAATAAGTAATTGCAAAGAGTAAGAAGAATGCTGAAAATTACAGATTACAAGAATAAAATGGGAATGTCATTACACACTGTGGGGGGAGAGGAATGCACAACATGCACAAACTAGATCTGGGAATGGCTTGTGTATGCATTCTGCTCTTCAGGATGTGAAAGCATACTGTGAGAAGGGGGGAGGTACACTGAGGCCTGATGGAAAATTTCAACTTGTCAACAATTGCTCACAACTCTGCACAAGAACAGAAAAGCCTTCATTATTTTGTCCCTGTTAGTGACAATATGGAGGATTAGGCTAACCCATGAAAACACTCCTTCCTGGAAAAAATTTGTGTAAGTCTTTTTTACATGTGAAACATCTAGCTACAGGTTTTGCTATGAACTCACTGAGCTAAACCCACCCTCACAACTTTAGAAAGATACTACAAACACTAACAAAAAAGTTCCGCTCCAAGACAGAACTTGCTTCATTGACTTGAAATGATTGTCTTTCAGGGCTTCATTGAACTCAACAGGCTTGTATAAAAGACAAATGAGAAAAGATACTGAATGTAAGTCTCAGGATGAGGTATTAATTTTAAAATATAGTTTTGCTTTGATACTTTGATAGCTATTGATACCTGCAGGCGATAGAATTTGGTTTGGTTTGACTGGGGTCCAAGAACCAAGCACGGGTCCAAGAAATGCCTTTGTATAGATCTGAAACAGAAGGTATGAAGTCAATGTTGCTCAAAAATCACATTGAATGTGGGCAAGGTGCTACCCCAAGCATCTGCAGAATGCAAGGCGGAATCTACCACTACCTTTCACTGCTGAATCTGGAGCCAGTTCCAGCTGAGCAACTAGAAGTGCTCATTACATCTTAGCTGGGGAAGTGTACAGTGAGATACCCAACACAGTGTTAACTAACTCCAAATAAATGGGACAAGAGTAAACCATGAGATCCTTCTGTAAATGTCTTATCCTTGTAGCAGATTAGTCTTTTGTTTGAATTCACCAGTGAATATAAATTAGACCTTTACTAGAAAACAACACAGCGAATTATATAATGGAAATATCTAAATTAAACCAACATTGTTGTGGCAGATTTATATGATTCATACTCTGCACCTCTCTGAATGGCTAAATTATAATCATAAATTCTAAACTGGATTGTGTTATCAGAGTAGAAAATTAGATTTCCTGTGCTATCACTCATTGTCAAGACACTAGATTATTTTGGGAAACAAGGAAGATGGGACAGGAGGGGAAGATAAATGCCTGTTATTACAGAATCACAGAATTACAGAATGGTAGGTGTTGGAAGGGACTTCTGGAGATCATCTTCTCCAAACCCCCTTGCTTGAGCCGGTACACCTAGAGCAGGGTGCAGAGGGCCACGTCCAGGCAGGTTTTGAATGTTCCCTGTCCTTCTTAAACTGGAGGGGCCCAAAACTGGACACAATACTCCAAATGTGGTCTCACTAGGGTGGAGTAGAAGGGGAGGATAACTTCCCTCGACCTGCTGGCCACAGTCCTTTTTATGCAACCCATGATACCGTTGGCCTTCTTGGCCACAAGGGCACAGTGCTGGCTCACAATCAACCTTTTAATTAAAGTAAAAGATAACCCAAAATGTCATACCTAACCCTCATTTCTGCCTGGTTATTCATAACACCTTAATTTCTCTCTAGAGTCTCACATAGGCAACAGCTGACCTAGAAATCTTTCCATCACAAATATGATTAAGTCTGTTTAAGAAGGAATTGGCTTTAACCTCTGTTTTTTGTTTGCCAGATCCAAATTCCTCAAACTTCTTTTCTGCCAGGCCCAGGAAGTCCCCTGCTCTCCTCAGCCAATCACTCCAATTTCCCTTAACCCCAGTCTTCACCTCTGTGGACATAGCTCTTCCTGCAAGAAAGGCTACACTTAGCTGCCACCTAGCCCTGGAGATACAGAAAGTCCTTAATCATGGTAACTGTAAAGCTCTTCAGCTGCCTAAAGCTCTGCTTCTGGCTCTGTTCAGAAATGTTTCAGCCTTGATGGTTTGGGGTAGTTCAGCAATTAAAACTTAAGCTTTACAAGCTAGCTGTTCTACTTGTCTTGCCTCCAGGCTTCACCTAGGAAGTGTCTTCTTAGCATGTGCAAGGGACAGAGTTCTACACAATTCATGGTTTTGTTTCTCTTCTATCTAGTATCTTAATGGCTACAGTACTCACCTATGGCATTTAGGATTCAATTCCTTTCTAACCTCCTAAAAAAGGCTAGGCAGTAAGGTACTCTGGAATGAGGGCATTCCCATTTCTTCCTTGAGCAGTTATCTATTTTGTGTGGAAAAATGACAGCAGAAGCAGAGGAAGAGTAAGTGTGAGCATAAAACTGGAAGCTTAATGACAGAAAAAGCTCAGAGTCTTTTTCACTGAAGAACTTCCTGTTTTATGCTAAATATGCAGTAGAACAAGAACCAGAACCCACCATTATTGACTATGATGGTTAGAAAAGGAAACATTGTAACCAGAGCGATAGAATTAACCAACCATGGATGTTGCTATACTCCTTGTACAGCCCTATCCAACTGGACATCGAGTCTGGGGACATAGAGTATACCAATCAGTGTATTCTTTGATCTGTATTTTAGTCCCTAGGTAATCATTAATGTGAACGAAACAATAGACAATGTGCTTCTGTCAGAAGAGGATGACAAAATGTAGTTTCGTGTAGTGGACTGAGAAAACTGGCCAGGATTGCCGGGACTGAGAGCCAAAAGGGTAAAAGGTAATTCCGGCAGGGGGAGATCGTGACCACTGACTCACGGACCACCGACCCAAGTAATACCACCTACTCAAAAGAGAACAATAGAAGAGGACAACTGAGTTTGCGCAGTAATCTACATGTGGAACGAGCAAGTTTGTACCAATCAGTAGAAAGGACAATAATGAATATGAATGAATATGTAAATTTTTGATCTATAAATTGGATGAGAAAGGTGTGTAAGGCATGCACGTTAGGAGGAGCGATCCCCTGTGCATCCGGCGCCGTGAATAAAGAATGCCTGCTCTTTAATACTAAATTGGTGTTAAAGAGTTGTTTCTGATTTTACCATGTTTTTTGATAACAACATGATTCCTTTACCATTGCTTAATATTTTTGAAAGATGAGACTTGGTAGTCATACTTCAGAAACATACTTGCAGTCACAAATACTGAACAGACAGAACCAGTCCCTTGCATACCAGCTGGGATGCCAAAGTCCAAGCATTTGGTCCATAAGACTCATCCTTCTCAGCCTTTCACCTACAGGTAGACGGGGTGGCTTCCCTGTTGGAGGGTTGCCTTTTTCAGACCCCACTCCTGAGCACCTAAGGCCATATCAGTAGCTTTCAGACAGAAACACCCATGTTGTCATCAGCTCTGCTAACATAGTACTGTTGAGGAATACCTTACAGAGGCACCATGATGATTATATGCATGTGAGACCAGCTAACTTTGGTGCAGCATCACACAAATCCTGTGATATTGCTTCTAGACCCTGGACAGCAAGGCTGCGACACTTACTAGGTCAGGAAATTATTGCACTGCATTTCATTGCACCCCAAGTAGGCATGTCCTACCTTGCTCTATATGTTTCACAAGCCAAAGAATCTCATGTGGACTTTGTAAATTCCATTAAATACTTGGCAGGAAGGTGGTGTAAAAAACTAGATGCTGATTGACATGCAGCAACAGATGAAACTTGGATGCCTGGAAGGATTATGACCCTCCCCTCAGCACCTAACATGCCTTGTTCCTGACAGGAGCAATGAACGGGACATAATTATATATGCAGTGCCATGATTCTCTGTGTTTACATAAACACCATAACTGTGGTGTTTAATGTGAACTGAAATTCTAAATTTGCCAAGTTTTTAACTGTGCTTATTTGCACGCTTAAATGGCCATCTCTGGCATTAGCCTCTGGGACAGGTAGTGGCCAGGTAGGGCGGTAACTACTTTAGCTGTCCCATGTAGCTGGATGCTACATATAAACCAAAATTTCCAATAGTGAGTACCTACTTTGTCCTGGTAAGCCCAGCCCTTAGATATTAACCGAGCTAATGAATGACTTCTCAAAGATTAACTCAGATACTAGAGAGCTTGGGGGAGGGCTGGATAGCAGAATGATGAGTAAAACCTCAAAGGTTTGATAAGACATAGGGTTTATCTGGAAGGAACTTCCGCTTTTTTTTTTTTCTTAATTACTCTGCTGTTGGTCTGCTTACAGATGATAAGGCAATAAACACATTCATAATCACACTATACATTGTAGTGTTGTATATACAGATGTAATTTTCCAACATGAAATACAGTGGAAAAAGTAAAAATGTTATTATTTGAAGTAAACTGACCATCTCACATTGTACCTTCTGTAAAATAAGGTTTAATCAGCACCTTTTTGTCTAGACTAACACCTGTAAGTGCAAACATGAAGGTATATATACAGAACACCTCAGCTGTGCAACCATTGGTTGTAGGAGGAAGGCAGCACAAACTTCAGCAGCTCTGTTTAGAAGCTTTGGTGACAGTTATGTAATAAGTTTGGAAAAGTTGCCTTTGAAAACATCCTAGACTGCAAACTACTGTTTGGACTAATTCTAAAGCAATTACACAAGCTAATTATTAATTTTTCTTCATATAGTTTATTTCATGGGCTTTGATTTTTGCTTTATTAATTAAAAACACATCACTCCATATTTGTTTGGGGAAAAAATATATTACATTTTCAACAATGATGACAGGTCACACAACTGTTTTCAGAAAATTGTAAATGACCATTTACAGCTGAAAACCAGTTCTTATTTAGCCCCAATATACCTATGTACTTATAAATTATCTCTGTACTATTGATAATTCAGAATCCTAAAATAGGTAGTCAGCTTTAACTCAGAATATTTTCATCCTAAGCATGACTTTAACGCTTTTGCAAACCATAGTTTACAGTGTGAGAGCAGGATAATGCTATATGGCTTTGCAATTGCTTAAATGTCCTATGCTATGTGAGTATCATTTCAACAGAAGACCCCTCTCTACCATTACCTTACTCTCATAGTGCATGAACATCTGCAGTGAAGTCTATCACAGTAGCATACAGTACTAAGACTGAAGAGCAACTTGTGCAGCTAAGATCCTTTGAAATACATTTTATATCAGTTGTGTTCTCATTAAAGCTGAACAAAGCCTCATAAAAGCATGGGAATAGTATGGGAATAGCTTGGTAGTTTTGGCTCTGAGCTCATAAAACACAGAATTGCAAAAAGAACTGTTCTGACATGTTCTGACATGATGCTAACACAATTACAAGCATCACAACATAGAGAGATAGGAAAGTGGCAAGCTGAAAAAATTTTACTTTTTTCCTTGGGAGGAATCAGACAGGTTCTTCTCTTCCTGGCTTTGCTAAAACTGTCTTTGGAAATTGAGGTAAGACAAAACCTTTGATTTATCCACAAAGGAAATAAGCATCCAGAATAACCTCCCTAACCAAAAGAATAAGTCATTCTATTACTTGTTTCAAGCACATCCAGCTGTGGATCCTGGAGATGCTTAAGATTACAAAGCAGAGAACAAACATGCTTAGTGCATTCTCCTGCCCCGTGCACAAACACTCCCTCTGTGTTGTGGCAAGCACTTCTTATTTTTATACCAGCCTTGTATGTTTGTGTGAGGCTAAAGTGCAGTCCTGGCACAGATCTGCCAGATCCTATTACAGTTGGTTTCCTCTCCAACATGGGAAGATCTGTGGCACGTGTCCCTGTGACGGCTCTGTGATACTCAGATATCCCATTGGCAGAAAGCAGCTGCATTACTACTGTGCATTTGGTCTGATGAGGCTGCTCGGTTTTCTGCATGAATAAAATGAAATGTGGCAGGGCTGAGATTAAAGTCCCTTAGTTGCTATTCCTTTCATATTGGAGGCTAAATGTTACAGTGCTGACAAACCCTTCTTCCTCTCCTTAAAAGGATCAATTTAAGGTCTAAGCTGTCCTCATTCTCATCTATGCAAGTTTCCATCAGCAGTGAGGATAAGATGTGGTATAATGAGAATTATGATGATAAGTCACTATGTTATTCCGAAAAGCAGGTTCGTTCGCCTGGTGTGCAAAATGCCAAACTACACATAGAGCAGAGGTATTTTATTCAAGTCATTTTTGTGCAGAGATTGGTGCTAGGTGTTAACCCACAAAGCTAACACCAAGAAACTACAAGGCATTTATACAGTTAAATGTGTCAATCACAGCTAATATTCGCACACCTCAGCTAATAACTGGTTAATATCTTTCTCACTTCCATCTAAAGATGCAGCTCACTTTTAATTTACTATGCATGCTCATAGATTAAGGGACTGATTTACTGGGGGTGTGTGGTGGTTCCTGGCCTAAGGGCCTGATTTTTAGTATTATAATGAGGATAGTTCCCCTAATGGGCACTTTGTTTTAGTTCTTATCAACATCCCAATTAGTTGTTCTCCTTGACTAAACACTTTATCACCCCATTCTCAGCATCTTCTGAGGCGGGATGTTTGCTTTGATCAGTCTCTCAGCTCTCCTCAAGGACAGATTCATAAAACAAGTGCTTCTCTACCTCTCAGTTTCCATCTCTGGCAGTCAACTTCTGTTCTGCCAGGTTCGCATAGTTCATTGTTATGTCTTCAGCAGACAGTTCCAAAAATTCCATTTTCTTAGGGATATCAACTACCTCAGCATGATGAGAATAAGAGCTTGCCAGAGGCTGTGTCATATAGCAATGTTCTTAGAGACATTATTTTATTGTATTCCTCAAGTTTTTAGTTGTATTTGAACCATGTAGACGCTGCATAGAAACTGAAAGAACTTTTTATGAGCACACAGCAATAATGAACAGGGGCAATTATATTTTTGTACTGGCAAATGCTATTTTTTTAAAAAAAGTGCATTATTGTATTGGTATATAAGTGTCTGCAGACATCCCTCTCCCCATCTCTCACATAGGTCTTCAGCCCCATCCTCCTGATACATACCCCACCCCAAAATTGCAGTTCTGGTGCAGTAGACACAAGTATTCTGCAGCCAGGACTGCAAATCCCAGACCACAGAAAAAAAGAAACTGATAACAGCAATTCTCTATAAGCAAAGCTTGATGATATTTTTTTATTTACTTTGGTTTTCTCATGGGCAGAAAGTTCAATTAATTGTGTAGTTGGGGAGGTATTGAAACTGTTAAAAATTATTCAGATCAAATTTGGTTAATAATTTCAGTTGAAATATAAAAAAATATTTTCAAAATGAGTTATATAACCCTGCTTCAAAACAAACAAATGTAACAAGAGAAAAAGCAAAAAAAAAATTATTACACTGAATATTACATTTCATTTGTCCACCAGATTCCAGTAACTGGATCAAAATACTCCCTAGTCACACATTTCTTTTAATAATAGGTGCAAGTCTAGTGAGCAGCAATCAACCTCTATAAGAAACAGAAATACCATACTCGGTACCTCATAGTACAAGACCAAATGAAATATCTCTATTTTAAGGTCTAATTTAACTTCTTTCAATTTTGTGTGCTTTTTGGAGTAGGCTTCTACAATATTTTTCTAAAGACTTCATGATCAGTTTGACTTCCCTAAACAGGTTGAACAAAATCATTTGTGAATTGCCACCTTAAAATCTGCAAAGCTTGTAAGAATTTTCTTTTAATCGTGAATGATCATGAAACCTATGCAAGAGAATAAACAGATTTCCAGAATACCATTCTGTAGCTTTAGGATTTATGTGCTTTGTGGTTATGCAATGGAATGAATCTTCATGACTTGCAAATGCCAAGAGGTTTCCACTTCCGATGCACAGTCACAACCTCCCCATCAATCAGACACAATAATACATAGCATTTTTTCATCACTCTTTGTCAATACATTCCATAACACTACCAATGTAGTGTTAAAAGGCAGGCATTCTTTAGTCACAGCACTGGATGCACGAGGGATTGCCCCTCCTAACGTGCATACCTTACACACCTTTCCCATGTGATTTATATAGACCAAAAATATACATATTCATCTTATCCATACATATTCAATATTATTCTCTTTGGTGATTGGCACAAACTTGCTCGTTCCATATGTAAATTATTGCACAGACTCAGTTGTACTTTCCCATAGTTCTCTTTTTAGTAGGTGTTATTACTTGGGTCGGTGGTCCGTGAGTCGGTGGTCGCGAACTCCCCCTGATGGAATTACCTTTTACCTACTTGGTTCTTAATCTTGGCAGTCCTGGCCAGTTTTCTCAGTCCACTGCACGAAACCACATTTTGTCATCCTCTTCTGACAGAAGCATATTGTCTATTGTTTCGTTCACATTAATGATTACCTAGAGACTAAAATACAGATCAAAGAATACACTGATTTGTATACTCCATGTCCCCAGACTTAATGCCCAGTTGGATAGGGCTGTACAAGGAGTATAGCAACATCCATGGTTGGTTAATTCCATCACCCTGGTTACAGGATCAAGTGCACCCTCAGCAAGTTTGCCAATGACACCAACCTGTGTGGTGCAGTTGACACACTGGAGGGAAGGGATGCCATCCAGAGAGACCTGGACAAGCTCAAGAAGTGGGCCCGTGTGAACATCATGAGGTTAACCAAGGCTAAGTGCAAGGTCCTGCACATGGGTTGGGGCAATTACAGCACAAATATGGGCTGGGTAGAGAATGGATTGAGAGCAGCCCTGAGGAGAAGGACTTGGGGTTTTTGGTTGATGAGAAGCTCAACATGACCCGGCAATGTGTGCTTGCAGCCCAGGAAGACAATCATATCCTGGGCCACATCAAAAGAAGCGTGACCAGCAGGTTGAGGGAGGTGATTCTACCCCTTTGCTCTGCTCTCGTGAGACCCCACTTGGAGTACTGTGTTCAGCTCTGGGGCCCCCAACATAAGAAGGACATGGACCTGTTGGAGTGGGTCCAGAGGAGGGCCGCAAAGATGATCATAGGGCTGGAATGCCTCTCCTATGAAGACAGGCTGAGGCAGTTTGGGTTGTTCAGCCTGAAGAAAAGGTTCTGGGGAGACCTTATAGAAGCCTTCCAGTACCTGAAGGGTACCTACAAGAAAGCTGGCAAGTTGAACATGAGCCAACAGTGTGCCCTGGCAGCCAAGAGGGCCAACCGAGTCCTGGGGTGCATCAATGTCGTGGTTTAGCCGACAACTCAGCCTCACACAGTCGCTCGCTCACTCCCCCACCGGTGGGATGGGGGAGAGAATCAGAAGGGTAACGCTCATGGGTTGAGATAAGAACAGTTTAATAATTAAAATAAAAAAATAAAACAACAAAAATGCAATGGAAAGGAAAATGACGAGCGGTGCAAAACCTGGGGGGGGGGGGGGGGGGGAAGGGGGGAGGGGGATGAACCACAGAAACAAACTGCATGCAACGCAGCCGCTCACTGCCCGCCGACCCAATGCCACGCCTCCCCGAGCCGCAACTGCCCCCCTTAATATACTGGTCATAGTGTCACATGGTATGGAATGAACATCCCATTGGCCAGTCAGGGTCAGCTGCCCCAGCCGTGGCCCCGCCCCTCCCAGCCTCCCACCGATGCGGCAGAGCGTGGGAAGCTGGAAAGGTCCCTGATCAGCACAGGCACCACAGTGAAGAGAATTAACCCCTTCTCAGCCAAAACCAGCACAATCAAGCACTGTATTGCTAGCCAAGCGATGGAGGTGATTGTCCTACTCTGCATTGGTGTGGCCTCACCTTGAGCACTGTCTGCAGTTTTGAGTGCCACAGTATATTAAGGATATAAACCTACTAGAGAGTGTCCAGAGGAGGGCCACAAAGTTGGTGAAGGGTTTAGAGGAGAAACCGTATGAGGAGCAGCTAAATTCACTTGGTTTGTTCAGCCTGGAGAAGAGGAGACTGAGGGGAGACCTCATTGCAGTCTACAGCTTCCTCACAAGGGGAGGAGGAGGGGCAGGTGCTGATCTGTTCTCTCTGGTGACCAATGATAGGACCCGAGGGAATGGCAGGAAGATGTGCCGGGGTAGGTTTAGGTTGGATATTAGGAAAAGGTTCTTCACCCAGAGGGTGGTGGAGCACTGGAACAGGCTCCCCAGGGACGTAGTCACAGCACCAAGGCTGACACTATTCAAGAAGCACTCGGACAATGCCCTCAGAGATATGATGTGAATTTTGGGGTTGTCCTGTGCAGGGACAGGAGTTGGACTTGATGATCCTTGCGGGTGCCTTCCAACTCAGGACATTCAATGATTCTATGAAAGCTGGAGAGGGACTTTTTACAAGGGCATGTAGTGATAGGACAAGGGATAATGGCTTTAAACTGAAAGAGGGTAGATTTATATTAGATATAAGGAAGTAATTCTTTATTATGAGGGTGGTGAGGCACTGAAACAGGTTGCCCAGAGATGTTGTGGATGTCCCCTCCCTGGAAGTGTTCAAGGCCAGTTTGGATGAGGATTTGAGTAACCTGGTCTAGTGGAAGGTGTCCCTGCCCATGGCACGGGGCTTGGAACTAGATGAGTCTAGTTAAGGTCTCTTCCAACCCAAACCATTCTATGATTAAGGTATTGTGAAAAGAGCATGTCTGGTGGGTGGACTTAAAAGAATTCAGGACAGTGAACTTGCAGAATGACTCAGGACAGGCACTCTGTGCAGACAGAAAATACAGAGATAATTGTTGGACCAAGATGCAGTGCCTGCTGGCATTGGCAAAGTAGGGGACATAGACTGTTGGGTCACACACCTGGGTAACAGGACAAAGTGGTGATATGGCCTGATCTGACGCCACTAAGATCAGTGAGCCATTAACCTAAATGAAAAGCACAATAAAGCCCAGAGACCTGACCTTTCAGAAAATGTCTCCACAGGCAGAAACAGACAGGCCTGAGCTCATTCTCCTTGTGCTCCAAGCTGGTCAGAATTAAGCACTTCTTGTCCTCATAGCTGTCATCCCAAATACACCCTGAAAAAGGACAGCTTGGGTATGGCATAGCTACATGACTTGTATATGGAGTTGGCTTACACTCAGGCTGCTTGGAATGGGCAGTGGTGATGACACCCACTGTGCCCATCTGTGTAAACATACTGACTCTGGATCAGACAAGGTCTGGACCCAGGTGCAGTTGTTCATGCAGTTTCTTCGCCTCCGTCAATGTCCAGACTCCCGCGGCTGCCTCATCAGCCATGTGATTCCCCTCAATCAGTGGTCCAGACCTCGTCTGATGACTGCGAATGTGAATTACTGTCACAGTTGCACCTCACTGCGATAAAGCAACTTCTAGCATCAAGGCAATTTCCGTGTGTGGTACACCCTCTCGTTTCATGGACGTGACTAATTTATACATGTATAAAGAGTCCGTGCACACATTTATATGCCGATCTATATCCTTTCGCAGGGCCATCTCTAGCGCTTTCGCTTCTAGCCACTGCACACTTTTATCCCGCTCCTCGTACGTCTGGCGCATCCAACTATTCTCTTCTTTCCACACTACCGCCGCTCTGTTCGTCTTCGAGGAAGCGTCTGTGAAATATGTTGGTCCTGGGTGAGGGGTATCCAAAACTCTACTATCCACACTTAAATCCACCACTTTGGCTGTCTTGGCCCACCTCTGTATCGTGCCTGTGACGATTTTTCCTGGGTACGAGTATACCACCAATTGTATGTCCTCTTCACTCTCTACCACCTTCCACCATTTCTCCCCATTCCACAGCACTGTCAGCTTATCTGGCTCCTTCCCAAAGATTCCCTTGCTTTCCCGTCGCAGACGCCAAATCATTCCCCCGGCTACCTTGACTTTTGTGGAGAATGCATCCTTGGGAACCTTCTGATATACCCATCGCAGTGGTTTTTCTTCCCCCACCCGTATTTGATATAGCAATCCTAATCCTCCACCGGCGGTCAGAATCCAACCTGCAATTAATTCCTCCTGAGGGTCCCACCGCCATACTCCTTCCTTTTGCATTCGACATTCTATCATCTGCAACTGCTGGACTGCCTCAGCGTCTAAACTCCTGGGCTCACATGGGTCGGTCCCTTTCAGCAACGCATAGAAAGGTTGCATCTCCTCACCGGTGATGCGCACGAACGTCTGCAACCACTGCAGTGCTCCTACCAGCTTCTGTACATCGTGTAAATTTTAAACCTTAGGTGTAAGTTTAATGGGCTGAGCTTGTATGCAATCCCCTTCTATTCTAGCACCCAGAAATCCACACACTGGTCCTCGCTGTACCTTTGCCTCAGCTACCTTGAGGCCCTGTCCCTCAAGGCCCCTTTGGGTGTCTGAAAAGACTTGTTCAAATAACGCCTCGGTGGGCGCAGCTATGAGGACGTCGTCCATGTAGTGGATCATGTAGATTCTCTCCTGATACTGCTGCCTTACTTGCTGCAATGCAGAAGCCACATACCTCTGGCAGATCGCTGGAGAATTTTTCATCCCCTGCGGAAGTACTGTCCACTGCCATCTACTACCTGGTTCTGCGCGGTTCACCGCGGGCAGAGTAAAGGCAAATCTCTTTCTATCATCTGGATGTAGCGGAATGCTGAAGAAGCAGTCTTTGATATCTAAAACAATGACTCGCCATCCTTTTGGGACAGCACTCAGATCTGGCAGGCCGGGTTGGAGAGGCCCCATGTCCTCCATTTGCTGATTTACTGCTCTAAGGTCATGCAGCATCCTCCATTGGTTTTTATCTTTCTTTTTTATAGCAAATATAGGGGTGTTCCAGGGGCTCATCAAGGGCTCTAGGTGCCCTGCTTCATGCTCTCGTTTTACTATAGCTCTTACAGCCTCTATTTCCTCTGTTGTCAGGGGCCACTGCTCCACCCAGACGGGCTGTTCGGTTTTCCACACCAACTTGTGCTGACG
Organism: Phalacrocorax carbo; assembly: GCF_963921805.1. Lineage (NCBI taxonomy): Eukaryota > Metazoa > Chordata > Aves > Suliformes > Phalacrocoracidae > Phalacrocorax > Phalacrocorax carbo. The sequence continues at coordinate 1,026,790 of NW_026990255.1, read as the reverse complement.
AAGCCCCTCTGAGGCAGTGGCCATTATGCTAAATTTTTCAACCCGATCCCCATCTGGGCAAGGGCGTCCCACCCCAACAAGGGGCTTGCTACCCCATCTGCTACTAGTATGGTCACTACGGCCGTGAGGAGCTTCCCTGTGTCCTCGTCCATGACTTCAAGTTTCACAGGGCAAGTACTAGTCCTCGTCTGTTGTTCTCCTCACACCCCTATGATACATTTTCCCATGGCGAGGGGCCAAGTTGGTGGCCACCATTCGAGTGGCATCACTGTGACATCCGCCCTGGTATCCACTAACATTCCCAGGCATATCCGTGCCGGGCAACTCGGCTCTTGCGGGGTAATCATCACCGCCGCCATGGGTCTCTTGTCACAGCCTATGACCAAGGCCATGCGGGGGCTGTAACCTGCAAGTCTTGCTGGTTCTGCTCCCCTGCCTGAAGGTGCACTCCCCCTTGGCCCGCTACGGTGGGCCAAGCTCCTGGTACTGGCACCATGATGGGGGCCATTTGACTCACAGGAGGCGCGAATCCCCCTCGCTTCGCCCTCCTTTGGCCGTTTCCCGGCTTTGTGGCTGGACAATCTCTTGCCAAGTGTCCTGGCTTCCCACACACCCAGCACCTCCCTACTGGGCGCGCTCCTCCTCCATTACGTCCTCCCCTTTCCCCTAGCGGGCACCCAGCTTTAAAGTGCCCTAGCTGTCCACACAAGTGACATCTCGGCCCTGCCCCGGCCACTTGCACTGTCACCCTTTCTTCGCTTCCACAGTCAGGGTTCTGGCAGATGTGCGCTCCCACACCACCATGCTGATTCAGTGCCTCCTGGCGCAAGACATGCCTGATGGTTTGACCCAATGATGCCCCTGCCGCCAGGGTGTGGAGGACATCATCTTGTGTCTGCGGATTTGCTTGACTTCGGAGGCAATCCATAAGTACTGCCTCCTTGGCTGCTGGTGGCAATTCTGATTCTATGATAGCCTTCTGCAACCTGTCACAAAACGTTGTAAATGGCTCTGCTAGTCCTTGCTGTATCTTTTGCCAAGGTTCCGCTTCCTTTTTTTTTATACCTGCCCACTTCGCTATACGCTCTACGGGAACTCTCCATCACCACTTGCAGCTCCCTGCCCCTCCTCCAGGAGCTATCCGGACAGGGAATATCCCGGGCATCTCTATCCTTACTCCATCTAGGCTACAATCTCTGGCTATCAGCCGCCAGTTAGGTAACTCGACTGACTGTCGCTGGGGCGCACCCTTCGTTAAGAGTCCTGTCTGCCTCCGAGTCACTTCCCCTAGTGCGCGCATAGCCTGCTGCAGCTGCCGCAGCACTTCCTCCGCGGACCCCTCCGGAGCTGCTGCGCTCCGGACCTCCCCTTTTGGCAATCTCTCTCTTCCCTCCTTCTGATTGGTCCTCCGAGTCCCTGCTGCCTTATGCCTCTTTTTTGCGCGCTGCAGGCAATCTGCCCCATCTTCCCACATGTGGACATCGGTTTCTCCCCCAACTTCTGATTCGCTGCTACTCGAGGTTGATCTATATCCATCCTGTCCTCCCCTCCAGGCACCCCAATCCTCCTCCTCGTCCGACTCCCATCTCAAGGGTTGCCCCGGGAGCCAGTCTCGAGGGTCGGGCAGAGGGCGGTGCCGCTGCCGGCGCTGCTGCCGGCGCTGATCATCTTTCTCCTTCCGCTCCGTCACTCCCGCTGCGCCCGCCGCCACGTCCCCCTCCCCGCGCGCAGGTACCCGCGCCTGTGCCAAATCGTCCCAGGGGTATGCAGGGGGGCATTCCAAAGGTCCTGCTGGCTCAACAGGGAACACCGCCGCTTCCCGATCCACCTCTTTAGGAGACTCGGACTGAGTAGTTGGCCAGGCTACTCCGTCCGAACTCTCCGCTTCTTCCCCATCCCCCGCGATGCTTGCCCCTGTCTGCGTCCCCACTGCCCATCCTGGGTCCATTTCCAGGCTACTGTCGCCTATAGCACCGTGCAGGCACAGCCGCGCCTGCCGCCACGTCTCCTGATCATCCCGAGCTTTCAATAGCAATCGGTGTATCTTTCCCCAGAGCTGTATGTACTGGGGTTTTCCCATCATAGCCCTTTCGGCTAACTCCTCTTTAATTGGGTGAGAATTATCTTTATTAAATATGTCTGCGGGACTCCGTATGAGCCCCTGCGTAATCATCTATTGGATACCCTTTGAGGTAGGCGCCTTCGAAATCGAAGTTCCATATTCCTTCCCCAATCCCTTCAGTACCTTTACGACTGATTCCATGGCGCGCCCGCTGTCCTGCGGCTCCCCGTCCCACCCCTGCGTGCCCCAAGCTATCTTTTCCCCCCGGCGAACTTGCCATGTCGTCCCGCTGATCACGTCGGGGTCACCACTTGTTGCTGTACGCCTCTATGGGAGAACTTATCTTGGGCCGCATATCTCCGGGACACAGGGCTCTACCCACCCTGGGGACAGTGATGCACAGACATCAATATGATGGATACAAAATGTCCGTTTATTTAACTGCGTCACACGCTTATATAGCTCTTGCGCTTCCTGTTCCTGCCACTCCTATGGGGAGGAGTCTATCTTTCCGTCACAGCCCGTGATCTTCCGGTCGCCAATCCCTGTCTATCCCCCTACAGTGAACGAAACAATAGACAATGTGCTTCTGTCAGAAGAGGATGACAAAATGTAGTTTCGTGCAGTGGACTGAGAAAACTGGCCAGGATTGCTGGGACTGAGAGCCAAAAGGGTAAAAGGCAATTCTGGCAGGGGGAGATCGCGACCACCGACTCACGGACCACCGACCCAAGTAATACCACCTACTCAAAAGAGAACAATAGAAGAGGACAACTGAGTTTGCGCAGTAATCTACATGTGGAACGAGCAAGTTTGTACCAATCAGTAGAAAGGACAATAATGAATATGTATGAATAAGTAAATTTTTGATCTATAAATTGGATGAGAATGGTGTGTAAGGCATGCACGTTAGGAGGAGCGATCCCCCGTGCATCCGGCGCCGTGAATAAAGAATGCCTGCTCTTTAATACTAAATTGGTGTTAAAGAGTTGTTTCTGATTTTACCATGTTTTTTGGTAACAGTTTTAGCGACCCAGATGGGACCCTGCTTTTGAATCTCGACGGAGCCGTGGGATCGTGGGACATCCAGCCGGCACCGAGGAATTGTCGGGGAGAGCTTCCGATCCCCGGACCGGAGAATTCTGAGCAAGATCCCCTGGATTGAGGCAAACAAGGCATTCTTTTAAGAAGAAACTTAAGTAGAAAAACACGTGGGGTTAGCTTCCCACATAGGATAGGATAGGATAGTGGTTTGGAGTCCCACAGGCCTGCCCAAGGCGTGGCGAAAGCTACGCAGGGTTGGGGCCAAGAGGTACCTCGGTTGGTAAGTCTCTGCTAGGCGAACGCCTGTGGAGCAGGGCCCAAGGGTAGGGGAGTCTTCAACAGGGGGTTGAAATCTCCAGGGATATCTAACGGAGGGTTAGAGATCCCACTGGGGGATTTCCAGTGAGAGTGGAATCCCAGGGATTTCCAGTGAGATTGGAATCCCGGAGGGAGCTCTAACAGGGGTTGGAGTCCCTCTGACTAGTACTTGTGATAGTGCACAGTCACAACTACTAGCCAATTGAGAGATGGGAACATTTCCGAGTAAGAAACCTGTCCCTCAAAGAACACCTTTGGGATGTATTTTGAAGCATTGGAAAGACATCAGGGGTGGTGACCCACTAACTCAGAAACCATTACTTGAATATTGCAATCATTGGTGGCCAATGTATCAATTGGAAGGTGGGGAAAAATGGCCAGAAAATGAGACATTGCAATATAATACCATCTTGCAATTAATGTTGTTTTGTAAAAAAGGAAGGTAAATGGGAAGAAGTGGCATATGTTGATTTATTCTTTACACTGTGGAATCATCCAGAGTGGCAGAAATAGTGTGAGATATGTCCACAAGATTCTATGGCAATGTTTCTGAAAAGAGGAAAATGTGGTGAGAACTTGAAAAAGTGTTGTTCTACTTGTGATACTGGATACTTTGCTTGCTGAAACTGACAAGAAAATAGTATTGAGTACAGCCAGAAGGCAGATGCAGGGAGCACATGCTAATGGGAATTTACAGAGAACAATGAATAAAAGTTTTCCATCTACAAATCCCGAGTGGGCCCCTAATCAGCCAGGACCCAGGGGAATGTTGACTAGATATCAGAGATAGATTTTATTTGGAGTAAGACATGCAATGCCAAAAGCAATAAATTGGTCAACATTTATGGAATAAGACAAATTAAATGAGTCCCCTTCAGCCTCTATAGAAAGACTGAAGGTGACTGTCAGAAAATATACTAATTTGGACCCAGAAAAAGCAATTCAATTGGCCTCTATATTCATGGGACAATCAGCCCCAGATATTGAAAAAAAAAAACAACTTCAGAAACTAGAAGAACCTGAATCTAGAAATTTGAGTAAAATGCTTAAGTAGCTTGACATGAAGGGCACCAGGGGAATCAACCCTAGCTGAACACCTGGTTACACTGAAGCTAGGGAATGAAGAAATAGAATTTTTGGTAGATACAGGAGCCACTTATTTGGTATTGAATACATGTAAAGAGGAATTTAGTCATAAATCAGTAGATGTTGTTAGTGCGACAGGGTAAAGAAAAATCAGCCTTTCTTAGAGCCATTAAAGTTTAAACTGGAGAAGCAATGGGCAACTCACCAATTTCTGTATATGCCTGAATGTCCACTGCCTCTGTTATGACAAGACCTATTAAGTAAATTAGATGCCCAAATAACTTTTAAAGATAAAAAGATTAAATTACTAATAACAGAATCAAAAGCCAGAAAGGCGAGAATGTTTATGTTACAGGATTCCTCCAGGGAAGAACAGATTCCCGAAGAAGTGGAAAATGTAGTCATTCCTTTGGTTTGAGCAAGCGGAGCTCCGGAGCGATCTAAATTGGCAGAGCCATTAAAAGTAACGTTAAAACCTGGAGCCAAGCCGGTAAGACAAAAACAATACCCTATTAAGTGAGAGGCTCGAAAAGAATTAGAGAAGTTAATTATAAAATTTTTTAAAATATGAGCTTTTGAATCAGAATATAATACTCTTATATTACCAGTAAAGAAATCTAGAGGCAAAGAATATTAACTAGTTCAAGATTTATAGGCTATAAATCAGATAGTCCAAGATATACATCCAGTAGTAGCTAATCCATACACTTTACTGACCTCTTTAAAAGAGGAGCATAAATGGTTTCCTGTACTAGATTTAAAAGATGCCTTCTTTTGCATATCTCTGGACATAAAAAGTCAAAGCATATTTGCTTTTGAATGGAAAAGCCCCACCACAGAACGAAAGACACAGCTAACAAGGACTGTACTTCCACAAAGATTTAAAAATAGTCCTATGATATTTGAGACTCAGCTGGCAAAAAAAATTAGAGATATAGAAAAAAAAACACACCAGAACCAAGAGAGAGGCATATTATTACAGTATGTGGATGACATTCTGATAGCAGCAGAAAGTAAAGAAAAATGTTTTGCAATTTTTTAATTTTCTGGGCCAAGGAAGATAACAGAGTTTCCAGAAACAAAACCCAAATAAGAAAAGAAGCAGAGATTTATTTAGGATTTGAAATATCTCAAAGACAAAGACAATTAAAAAAAAAAAAAAGAAAGGAAAGAAATTATTTATCAAATTCACGAACCTAACAGCCCAAAGGAACTGAGAGCTTTTCTGAAAATAATTAAATGGTGTCAGCTCTGGATTCTGAACTATAGACTGTATGTAAAACCATTATATGAGGCATTAAAAGAATCAAAAGATAAATATTTAACCTGGACGCCTGAATGCCAAACAGCATTCAAAGAACTAAAAGAGCCTCGATGACGGCCCCTGCATTAGGCCTATCTGATTTAACTAAACCTTTTGAGTTGTTTGTCCATGAAAGACAACATTTAGCCCTTGGAGTGCTAACACAGCGACTGGGAACCTAGAAGAGACCTGTGGGTTACTTCTCCAAACAACTTGATAATGTGAATAAAGAATAGCCTAGATGTTTACGGGCAGTGGCAGCAACAGTATTACTGATCCAAGAAGCCTGAAAGTTAACAATGAGACAAAAGATTACAGTATATGTCCCACACATGACAGTGACTGTTTTAGAACAAAAGGGGGGTCATTAGCTATCTCCTAGCAGAATGTTGAAATATCAAGTTGTTAAAACAAGATGACGTGGAATTGAAGACTACTGCTATAGTGAATCCTGCTATGTTTTTAACAACAGAAAATCTTACAGACAATTTAAAACATGATCGCCTGCTAACTATTGAACAAGTCTATTCCAGCAGACCGAACCCGAGACATAAACCTCTGGAAAATCCTGATCTGGGATTGTTTACAGATAGAAGAAGCTTTGTGCAAGAAGAGAAGCGAATGGCCGGATATGCTGTCGTTACCTCCACCAAGGTAATGGAATCAGAGACGCTGCCTGCAGACACCTCAGCACAGAAAGCAGTATTGGTAGCATTGAAGCAAGCTCTGTGAATGGCAAAGGACAAAAGGTAAATATTTAGACTGATTCCAAATATGCATTTGGTGTAATCCATAATCATGGAGCTATTTTGAAGAAAAAAGGACTGCTATCAGCCCAAGAATCATCAATAAAACGTAAAAAAGAAATTTTCCAACTTCTGGAAGATGTGCAGAAACCGAAAGAAGTGGTGGTAAGGCATTGCAAAGCTCATCAATTCGGTCAGATGGCTGTAAATATAAATAAATGATTGGCAGATAAAGCTTCAAAGAGGACTGCAGAACAAGGTATCCTTGCACTAGTACCAATAAAATAGATAAAAATTCCAGAGTTAAAACCGAGATATAATAAATGGGATAAGCGATTAGCAGAACAATTGGAAGCATCACAAAATACAGAAAGATGGTAGATAACACCAGAAAAACAAGTAATAATAACCCCACAAGTTATGAGAGAACTTGCAAAAGAAAAGCATGAGCAAACACATTGGGGTGTAGATACTATAGTTTTGAGTTTAAAAACATCTGTAGCGTGTGTAGGCATGACAAGAATAATTAAATCCATAATAACTGTCTAATCTGTCCTAGAAATAATCCCCTGAACAACAACAAAAAACCCACCCACCTTTAAGAACAACAAAACAAACCAAAAAAATTCTCTCGAAGATTATTAACAAAGTTACCCAGACAAAATAGATATAAGTATTTGTTAGTGCTGATTGACAAATTTTCTAGATGACCAAAATCTTACTCTTGCTGCACCAACAAAGCTAAAGAAATAGTTAAAATATTACTGAAAGAAATAATACCAAGATTTAGAGTGCCAATGGGAATGTCCTCTGATAGAGGACCACATTTTTTTGCAGATGTAGTTCAACAAATTAATAAAATTTTATGTATAAAATGAGATCTGCATACGCCCTAGAAACCACAATCAAATGAACAATTTAAGAAGATGAACCAAACACTAAACTGATATAGTGGAATATTGTAGATCTAAGATGGAAGTATTGAAAAGATGATTATTTCAAAACTTCCAAAGGGGGGAAATGTAACCAGAGCGATAGAATTAACCAACCATGGATGTTGCTATACTCCTTGTACAGCCCTTTCCAATTGGACATTAAGTCTAAGGACATGGAGTATACCAATCAGTGTATTCTTTGATCTGTATTTTAGTCCCTAGGTAATCATTAATGTGAAAGAAACAATAGACAATGTGCTTCTGTCAGAAGAGGATGACAAAATGTAGTTTCGTGCAGTGGACTGAGAAAACTGGCCAGGTTTGCCGAGACTGAGAGCCAAAAGGGTAAAAGGTAATTCTGGCAGGGGGAGATCGCGACCACCGACTCACGGACCACCGACCCAAGTAATACCACCTACTCAAAAGAGAACAATAGAAGAGGACAACTGAGTTTGCGCAGTAATCTACATGTGGAACGAGCAAGTTTGTACCAATCAGTAGAAAGGACAATAATGAATATGTATGAATATGTATATTTTTGGTCTATATAAATCACATGGGAAAGGTGTGTAAGGCATGCACGTTAGGAGGAGCGATCCCCCGTGCATCCGGCGCCGTGAATAAAGAATGCCTGCTCTTTAATACTAAATTAGTGTTAAAGAGTTGTTTCTGATTTTACCGCGTTTTTCGGTAACAATACTGGTGAGCAAGTTTCTTAACATGAGCTTTTGCAGGGCTTGTTGAAGTACTTTCAAATAGTAGATGTTAATGTTATCTTTCTGGTGTTTAAATGCAAATCTGTCTTAGATTCATGGGTGGGAAAGTAAAACTTTTCTGCACTATGCCAGGTTCCATTAACAAAATAATGTCATGAACTACATGACAAATTTTTTCTAGTCTGTATAAATACTTTGGTGAAGTCTAAGGTGTCAGAACAATGCACTAATTTTCATTTATTTATTTTTATACAGCAAATTTATAGGGCAAGTCTAGAGATGTCTTTCTCCTGTTGCCCATCCAGAAATGAATGTATTTCCAAGTATGTGAATTTCAAGTATGTGGATTCCCTTTATGTGAGAAAATAATCTTTATTCTTGTAGAGGGATCTCAGATTATTTGAAAGCTACCTGAACTTTTCAAAGTGAAAATTCCTTCTTTTTTTTTCTTAATGCAAATTGGTAAAAAGCAAACTTTATTCTAGGAAATATCCTGATTCAGGAAAAAGATTCAGCTGTGCCTTCCCATAAGCCTCTGTCATGCATGCAGGTCTGAAGAATGCATAAACCAAGTCTTAGAAAAATTTAGGGTGGAAGAGACTTCTGTAGACCATCTAGTCCAACCTCCTGCTCCAAGCAAGTCCAACTTAACAGGTAGACCATTTTGCTTAGGACCTTGTCCATTCCAGTTTAGAAACTCTACAAGGATGGACATCCCACAGCCTCCCTGAGCAACCTGGTCCAGTGCTTAACCACCCTCATTGTGAAGATTTTTTCCCCTTACATACAACTGCAATTTCACTTGTCATAACTCTTGTAATTTTGTTGTACATATCCAAAAGGGTCCAGCTCTGTCTTTTCTATAATGATTCTTCAGATAGTGGAAGACTGCAGCTAAATTCAGCTGTAGCCACTTCCCCTTGGGTATTAAGCACTCTCTCAGTTTAGTGTCATCTATGAACTTGCAGAGGGTGCAGGTCATTCCCATCGTTCCTGTCCTTGATGAAGATGCTAAAGAATGTTGGCCCCCACATCAGCCCCTGAGAAATGCTGCTTGTAACTATCTGTTATACTTTCAATTGTAAACCACTGCAATGGTAAAACCCTACTTACCAGCCAGTTCTACAGCCACTTACAGCTTACTTAAATCCAAAGGTCATCCTCAATTTTGCTATAAATGTACTGTGGAAAGCCATACCAAAAGCCTTACTAAAGTCAAGGTAAACAACATCCACTGCTCTCCCTTCATCCACAGAGCCGGTCATTTCTACAGAGATGACAATCAGTTTGGTCAAGCATGATTTGTCCTTGGCAAATACATGCTGGCCACTCCCAGTATGTTGAACAAGGATATTATCCTATGCTGAATTGTAAAAGTACCTATAGGAGACCTGCATAAGGGTTCTTGTATGCTGGCCAGCATGGTTTCTTCCCCTTCCCGCCAGTCAGATAACGTAACAGACATGTTATCCCTCAGGAAATAGTCATCTTTATTCTCTGGTGTGCCTCCACAGCCTTCTCTAGCTATAGACTGCTCAAGGATTCTAAGGCGTGGAGGATTATACACAGGCCGTGCTGGTAGACCACTCCACCTTTCTACCAGTGAAGGATAAAATAGTTCTTAGAAGGAGGAGGAAAGTCCTCCCTCAGTGGGTACAAAATCAGCTGATGAAGTCAGAAGAGAAACTTGGGATACATGCAACTGGTACATATCTGGTGTTGGACTGATAACCAACAGTCTGGTCTTTTTTGTCTCATCAAGTTACTGGCATGGGAAGGGAAGCTGCTGGCAGGGTTTGGGGAGAAAGGCTGCTGTAGGCAACTACCTTGAAGTGAGGTTTCAGACCTCTTAACCTTTAAAAAACCAGAACGACTTTACAGATTGGGGAAAGTTGTCTAAATCCTTCAGAAGTACAAAGCTTAACACTTGTCCTTCTCCTCAATGTTTCTTGTTGGTGAGTTTGGCAAGCTTCTGTGCTTGATTTGGCAGAGCTTTTTGGAGGTGCATTGTCCTCATGCTCACCCCGGGACTGTGGATGCCACTTGTGGTAAACAACTAAGGGTTAAACACTTCAGTGCTCAGTATTTTAACACTTCAATCTGAGTTGTCACCTTCAGACTTCTTCTTTGAATCTTTCTTTCTGATTGGACTTTTTTAAGTAATTTGTGTCTCATTTTTGCATTTTAGTGGTCCAATCTTGAAATGAACAGTCACATTCACTGTATGGTCAGAATATTAATTTCATTTGTCTGCTTGCTACTGACTTTTAAGCCTCTTTCTATAGAGCACAGCTTTTTTTCTTTTTTTCACTCAGTACTTAGAAATAATAAAATCAGGAATTTCAATGCCTTTTAATAAGCATTGCTGTGAATTTTATAAAAAGCATTGTACTCACAAACCAAGGAGTTTAAGTGCTATATTTCCAAGATCAAATCTACTGTAATATCATATTGTCTGTGAAGATACAGATGGTTTTGATGCTCTGTCCAGTATATACATGTTATTTAACAGCCTCAATCTTTTGGAGTTACCATGCTGTATAAAGTAACATTCTCCAACAGTAATGCTGCAAATACATTGATTATTTTCTTCCTAAAAACTGATATTTTTTTTGTTTTCTACTGAAGTACAGTTATTTATTAGGAAAATGTAAGCCACCTCATGTTTTACCTCAGCTTTTCAGAGCAGATGTATACATTTGACAGTTCTCCTGTGCCAAACCATCAGCATGAATAATGAAGTGTCACACTGTTGTAAGGGGCCTCAGGCAAGAATGCACTCAGGGACATAATCTTCCGAAAGCAGTGATGGGGGACATCCTGGAGGGATGCAAACAACCTAGCAGCAGGGCAGGCACCGGTCAAAACCAAGACAAAAGGAACTAAGGACATCTCCATGTAGATAAGAGTCAGAACACCAATTGAAACCAACACACCTTGCAACACACTGTGACAAGATTACTCGATGGGCCAACTCATGACCATATGTGGAAGAAGGACTCAGAGTTCATGGAAAGGACAGAAAAAACACCCCTTCAACAAACCACTAGGGACCACCCGATACCTCTTCAGGGGCTCCTAAGGGACTTAAAATGCACAGGTAATTAAGATGCAAGTATTATAATTAGTTCCAAGAAATAGCATTAATATTGTCCTGGTTTCAGCTGGGATAGAGTTAAATTTCTACATAGTAGCTAGTATGGGACTATGTTCTGGATTTTTGCTGGAAACAGTGGTGATAATGTGGAGATGTTATAGTTGTTGCTAAGTAGCACTTAACACTGGTCAAGGACTTTTTTCAGCTCCCCATGCTCTGCTGGGTGCGCAAGAAGCTGGGGGGGACACAGCCAGGACAGCTGACCCCAACTGACCAACGGGATATTCTATACCATATGACATCATGCTCAGTATATAAAGCTGGGCGAAGAAGAAGAAAGGGGGGGACGTTTGGAGTGATGGCGGTTGTCTTCCCAAGTAACTGTTACGCGTGACGGAGCCCTGCTTTCCTGGGGATGGCTGAACATCTGCCTGCCCATGGGAAGTAGTGAATGAATTCCTTGTTTTGCTTTGCTTCTGTGCACAGCTTTTGCTTTACCTATTAAACTGTCTTTATCTCAAACCATGAGTTTCCTCCCTTTTACTCTTCCGATTCTCTCCCCCATCCCACCAGGGGGGACTGAGTGAGCAGCTGCGTGATGCTTGGTTGCTGACTGGGGCTAAACCACAACAAATATGTACAACTATTCTGGAAAATCTAATGCATATGTATATAACTGAGCAATATAAGCTTTGTCTATTGCAACTTGCGGTATGCACGCTAGGAGGAATTATCCCCCGTGCACCTGGCACTGCAATAAAGAATGCCTGCTTCTTAATACTACATTGGTGTTAAGGAGTTTTATTCCCGATTTCAGTGACAACAGTAAAGTAATTATTTCCAGCAGAAACACCAATATAGTATTTTCCACCTTCCCTGACCCATTTACCACTGTCTTCTCCTGCATCTTTCTGTAGCCAGAGTTGCAATCTAAATGAATATTATACATTATCAAATGGGAGGCCATTTATGATTCCTTATTTTATAGAGGGTAAACCAAAACTTGTTCTGACATAAAACTACAAACTAATTGAAAGGAACATAATTTTCTATCTGTCATATTTGATACTATGATTATTTCATTGCTCAAGCCATAGAAATGGGGAAAACATTTAAAGAACAGGGCTAGGATTACTCCTTCAGTATTCTTTACTGACATTAGCCCAAATTATGAAATATTTCTCAGATTTTAGTCAGTCTTTCTCCAGCCAAACTCCTAGTGAAGGACACAGCAGATATAGAGTATAGTACTCTTACTAGGTATAGAGTTTCAATGTGAATTTAACATAGTGGGGAAGACTCATTAAGATAGGTTCCTACTTTTGGGAAGGTTGGGGGTTGAATCTGTGCCTGGTGCACTTGTTATGCAAGACTCTAAGACTGCTGTGATGGCTCAAATCAAAAGAAAACTGATCTAATCTCAACTTGGTTTTTAAGCATCCTAAGCTGAGTGGTGCAGTTGACACACCAGAAGGATGGGATGTAATCCAAAGAGACCTGGACAAGCTGGAGAGGTGGGCCTGTGAGAACCTCATGAGGGTCAACACGGCCAAGTGCAAGGTCCTGCACCTGGGTTGGGGCAACCCCTGGTATCAGTACAGTCTGGGGAATTAAGAGATTGAGAGCAGCCCTGCAGAGAAGGACTTGGGGGCACTGGTGGATGAGAAGCTGGACATGAGCCAACAATGTGTGCTTGCAGCCCAGAAGGCCAACCGTATCCTGGACTGCATTAAAAGAAGCGTGGCCAGCAGGTCGAGAGAGGTGGTTCTGCCCCTCTACTCTGCCCTGGTGAGACCCCACCCGGAGTACTGTGTCCAGCTCTGGAAACCTCAGCACAAGGACATGGACCTGTTGGAGCGGGTCCAGAGGAGGGCCACAAAAATGATCTGAGGGCTGGAGCACCTCTCCTATGAAGAAAGGCTGAGAGAGTTGGGGTTGTTCAGCCTGGAGAAGAGAAGGCTCTAGGGAGGCCTTATTGCATCCTCTCAGTACTTAAAGGGTGACTATCGGAAAGATGGGGGCAACCTCTTTAGCAAGACCTGTTGTGACAGGACAAGGAGTAATGGTTTTAAACCAAAGGAGGGTGGATTTAGACTGGATGGAAAAAATTTTCTACTATGAGCATGGTGAAGCACTGGAACAGGTTTCCCAGAGAGGTGGTAGATGCCCCATCCCTAGAAACATTTAAGGTCAGGTTGGACAGGGCTCTGAGCAACCTGATCGAGTTGCAGATGTCCCTGCTCATTGCAGGGGGCTTGGAATAGATGACCTCTGAAGGTCCCTTCCAGCTTAACCTTTCTATGAGTCTATGTTTCTATCTATCAATGAAGATATGTACATAATAAATAATAACATAGATTTGACAAATAAGACACAACCTATTTTATTTTGTAGATATTTGGCCTAGTCTCAGGACAGATTTAGCTTCTAAAAGCAATAATTGTAAATATAATGATTAATTTGTTCCTCTTAACACAGGCACTCATAGGTAAGTACTCACAAACCAACAAGATTCTTTAAATCAACCTGTGCTGGTTTTGGCTGGGATAGAGTTAATTTTCTTCACTGTAGCTGGTATAGTGCTGTGTTTTGGATTTGGTATGAGAATAGTGCTGATGGCACATTGATGTTTTAGTTGTTGTTAAGTAGTGGCAAAGTGTCCCTAAGTAGTGCCTGTACAAGTCAAGGACTTTTCCAGCTTCCCATGCTCTGTCAGGGGCACAAGAAGCTGGGAGGGAAAGGGGCACAGACAAGGCAGCTGACCCAACTGACCAAAGGGATATTCCATACCATATGACATCATGCTCAGTATATAAAGCTGAGGGAAGAAGAAGGAAGGGGGGGACATTCGGAGTGATGGCATTTCTCTTCCCAAGTAACTGTTACACTTGATGGAGCCCTGCTTTCCTGGAGATGGCTGAACACCTGCCTGTCAATGGGAAGTAGTGAATGAATTCCCTGTTTCTTTGCACAGCTTTTGCTTTTTCCTTTTCATTATATAACTACTGTTATTATTATTACTGTTTTGCCTTACCTGTTAAACTGCCTTTATCTCAACCTGTGATTTTTCTCACTTTTACCCTTCTGATTCTCTCCCCGATCCCACTGGGGAGAGTGAGCGAGTGGCTGCGTGGTGTTTAGTTGCTGGCTGGGGCTAAACCACGACACAACCCATGCTATTCTGAATTGATTATAAATCACCAACGGGAAAAAAATATTGGTTTTTATTAAATGTTTTCAGGAACTGGTACTGGAAGGAAACTGTTAGCAAAGGCCATGCATAGCTGGACAAGAAAAAGAATGTAGCCTACTTACTTACATCTTGTGATTTGTAGGAATGAAAAGGTGGTAGCAAGAGCAAAAGGAAAAGTAAATACTAACTGCTCTGAAAATGTAATTGCTTTTTTGCAGAGGCAGTGGGAAAACACCGATTTACATGTACATTTAATCTCAACAGAATGCCATGGCAAAAGGTTTTGGTTGAAGTGGTGAGGTCCTGTGTTTGAAAATTGCCTGTGAGGATTTAATTTAATTTACATTCTTTTATGCATGTTTAATGAGTATTCAATCTTATTTTAAAGTACAATGATAAATATGCTAATACACTTTTTGTGTATTAGAGCCTACTTAGAGCTCTAAGTAAGGAGAGCTCTAGATATTTTAAACGTGGATTTGTTCCTGAATATAAACAATTATATATATATTATATATATTAAATCTTTGAGTTCTCTACATGGCTGTATTCACTTATGCTGATATGAACTTTTGCACAAGTCTCTTTTTGTCAGAATTTAAAGGAATTTTTGTTCCCCCTCATCAGCAACATTAGGCCACTGCATTTATCTTTGCCATGTCATCATCTCTCCTGCTTTGTTCTGAATACATAGGATTTTCTCCTAGAAGATATCATTCTTCATTGTTTGAGGCATACTTTTTTCAGTATGAGCTATGCCTCTTTAGACAGTTAAAGAGGAATAGATTAATACCTATAGCCATAGGGCCTAAATAGGGGTGCCACTACAAGATGTTCTCGAGAGGCTATACCTGCCAGAGGCATCCTCTCTTTTGGTATTGCTCCCTGCCCAGAAGCCGTGTACATTTTTCCAGCTCTTAATTCTTTATTCTTTAATGAATAAACATTATTCACTGAAGACCAGATTCTGATCCTCTTGCTCATCCTCATAAATGCCTTATTCTATGAACTGGCCTGTTGATGCTTCTTTGTAGAGAAAGGAGCTATGCTATGCTATGAAAGTGATATAAAGCTGACTCCTCAGGGACCAGGTTTAGATCCATAAGATAAATCTTAGCATATCATGCTACATTCCCTGGTAATATACTCTCTGGACAGCAGATATTTGTGACTGCATTTCACAAATTCTTATACTGTTATACTTTTAAGGTCAATAGATGAAAGGAAATAAATTGGCATTTAAAAGCTGCTCTACCTGGAGAAATAGTCCAAAACAGCCATTCAAAGAGGCACTAGTAAGAACAGAACAGTGCAAAATACCTCTTGTGGAAGAGCTGTTTGAGGTTATTTCTCTGTGTCAGCAAATCCTTCAAGGTTTATATCCAAGCAAGACCTGCAGGCTCTGCCTGCTGTCATTAAGCCTGCAGAGAAGGAAAAAAGCAGGGCTAGCATCCTGGTTTCTTTTTGTTCTCAGGCAGGGCATATAACTGTAATTTGTTTGAAAAGGATTCTGTTCCCTTTCCACTTCAGACTGACATTCAGAGCATGAAGATAGACATTGCATTATGTACACATGTGGACAGAGGTAACACATTCTGTCATCTCATGACTGATCTTTGGTAGTTTCTCTTTTAATTACTGTTGACTGTTCAATATTAATATTTCTTCCAATTATTGTTGGACAGACAGCATAAATAAGAGATCTCTTGTGTAGAGGAGTATTAACTCCAGTGCAAGATTTCCTAGTATATATAAAAAATAAATACCCCAAACCCTGGATCAAAGCCCCAAGCACTTTCTAAATTATTACAAATATAGAGACAGCCACACAGAGAGTGATTATTTTCCAATCTTTTTGATGCAGAGCTGCAGGGACTATGTGACATAGCCTATCCAGTATGTATTACTGAAATAGTTTCCTTCTAGATTTTGGAAAATGTCAGCAACATTTAAGCAAGAAAACAATAAGAGAGAGATGGTAGAGATAGGAAGAGTTGAGTGAAAATAAACTGTGTGGTTCTATTTCCTAATTAAAGAACATGCCATGGGGAGAAAATCCAATGATACTGAAATTGCAACATACATTAAAAAGGGAAAAGAGATTCAGCCTGGGAAACTATTTGCCAAAAGATGCAGTGAGGCCAAGACTCGGAAAGAATTCAAAAGCCACTCGGCACTTCTACAGACATAATCACCCACAATAACATAAAAGATGGTAAGTTTTTCAAGATAGATATAAGGATTGTTGCTTTAGAATGTGTCATGGTTTAGCCAGCAGCTCAGCCCCACACAGTTGCTCGCTCACTCCCCCAACGGTAGATGGGGGAGAGAATCAGAAGGGTAACGCTCATGGGCTGGGATAAGAACAGTTTAATAATTAAAATTAACAGAAACAACAATAGAAATGCAATGGAAAGGAGAACAACGAGAGGCACAAAGCCCCGGGGGAGGGGAGGAGGAATGAACCGCCGAAACAAACCGCACGCAACGCAGCCCCTCACCACCCGCCGACCGACGCCATGCCTGAGCCGTAAACTGCCCCCCCTTAATATACTGGTCATGGTGTCACATGGTATGGAATGAACCTGCCATTAGCCAGTCGGGGTCAGCCGCCCCCACCACGGCCCTGCCCCTCCCAGCCCCAGCCCCCCCCCCCCACCCCGCCACTCGGCAGAGCTATGGAAGCTGGAAAGGTAGCCGACCCCCCATGGTGAGGAGAATTAACCCCTTCTCAGCCAAAACCAGCACACCAATCTATCCGACATACCCTGCCACACATAGCTATTGAGCCTTGGGGTATATCTCTGGATGATATTCTTAAGTTGCTTATTAACCTTAGACAGAACTGACACTGTCTGCCAAAGTAATTCCAGCAGATATATCTTAACTACCCAAGGATGTTCAAGATGCTGAAAAGTTCCTGTAATAAAGGAAGAGGCATCACAGAAGATGGTAGCTAAGGTGCCACTCTGTATTTGCTCCATAAAAAACTCTCAGAGGAGGAGGTATAATTGCTAATTGTCTCCAGGAGGTGGTAGCTGAAGTACAGTAACAGCTTCCATGCAAGACCCAAATAACTGATAATGGTCAAGGCCAGCATTTTAATAACAAATCTCCTAGGCAAAACATCTCTAATCGCTGCAGAGCTCAGCAAAGTACAAAAACCAACAGCAATTTTTAATGTGTACTTTCCAATCAGCATTGTATAGACTGGACAAACTAATGTTGAGAACAGATTTTTCAGTGCTGTGACTAGCAACTGTTGCTATCTCAAACCCTTCGAGCTCCATCTTGGGCGCCAATAAGGACTGTCGTGGTTCAGCCTCAGCTGGCAACTAAACACCACGCAGCCGCTCGCTCACTCCCCCCACCCCTCTGGGATGGGGGAGAGAATCGGAAGAGCAAAAGCAAAAAAAAAAAAAACCAGACTTGTGGGTTGAGATAAGAACAGTTTAATAATTAAAGTAAAATAATAGTGATAATAAAGATTATTATAGTAATAACAATAATGATAATGTAATACAAAGGAAAAGGGACAAAAACAGAAACACAAACGATACAACTGACCACCACCCGTCGACCGACGCTGCTGGTCCCCGATTGCTGCCTCCCTCCCCTGGCCAGCCCCTCCCAGTTAACATACTGGGCACGACGTTACATGATATGGAATATCCCTTTGGCCAGTTTGAATCCGTTCTCTTAGCTGTGCCCCCTCCCCTCCCGGCTTCTTGTGCGCCCGGCAGAGCATGGGATGCTAGAAAAGTCCTTGACCAGTACAAGCACTACCCAGCAACAACTAAGCCATCGGTGTGTTATCAACATTGTTTTCATACTAAGTCCAAAGCACAGCACTATACCGGTGTGCTGGTTTTAGCTGAGAAGGGGTTAATTCTCCTCACTGTGAGGGGTCGGCTACCTTTCCAGCTTCCCCCGCTCTGCCGAGTGGCGGGGGGGGGGGGGCGGGGGGGGGGCTGGGAGGGGCAGGGCCATGGTGGGGGTGGCTGACGCTGACTGGCCAATGGCAGGTTCATTCCATACCATGTGACACCATGACCAGTATATTGAGGGGGGGGCAGTGGCAGCGTGGAGGCGGCGTGGCGTCGGGTCGGCAGGCGGTGAGCGGCTGCAGCGCGTGCGGTTTGTTTCGGCGGTTCGTTCCCCCTCTCCCCTCCCCTCCCTTCCCCCCCGTCCCCCGGGGCTTTGCGCCTCTCGTTGTTCTCCTTTACATTGCGTTTCTATTGTTGTTTCTTTTAATTTTAATTATTAAACTGTTCTTATCCCAACCCACGAGCGTTACCCTTCTGATTCTCTCCCCCATCTACCGGTGGGGGAGTGAGTGAGCGGCTGTGTGGGGCTGAGCTGCCGGCTAAACCACGACAGTCTTGGTGCCCAACGTGGGGCTCAAGGGTTGGAGATAACAACAGCTGCTGGTCACAGCACCATGTTGTCCTTTTTGCAGTTGGTGTTAAAAAACGGTGTTGGTTTGTTGAGTCTGCTGTGTTCTGCTGTGATTAGTAATGTTTTGCCTACAAGATTTGTTATACAAACACTCGTTTTCAGCTTTATCTGGTATTTGGGGTTTTTGCTGAAACCGTTACTGTACTTCGGATACCACCTTGTTGAGGCAATTAGCAATTATACCTCCTCCTCTGAGAGATTTTATATGGAGGAAATACAGAATAGTACCTTTGCAACTTTGTTCTATGATGTCTGTGCCTTTGTTACAACAACCTTTTTGTATCTTGAACATCCTTGGGTGGTTAAGGTGCACTTATTGTTAGTTTTTGGGCAGGTTGTTTTGGTTTTGACTAAGCAACTTAAGAATATCACCCAGAAATCTGCCCTGAGGCTTGATAGTTACGAGTGGCAGGGCATGTGGGATAGCATGGGCAAATACCTAGGGCAGTGGGCACCCCCAGTGTTTTGGAGTTTCACCCCCGAACAAGTGCAGAATCCTAAAAAACTAGTAGAATATTTGGCGAAATTATGTTTTTACGCTGGTAACTCCAGAGAGACACAGATAACTGCAACATGCTGGGGTCTGGCCCATGCATTCCAAGCCCTGCTCAACAGTATTCAGTGCTCCCAAGGGGAAGAGAATGTCTCTGGATTGAAAGGCAAAGTGACTGGCACTGTAGACACTCCAGCCCCGAGGACAGGCACTGCAGCCACTCAAACCCCCAGGACAAGTACCGGAGCTAGCTGAGAAAATAAACCCGTACCAGTATCAGTTGCCCCCATACACAAGGCGAAATATTGGAAGCGGACATCAACTCGTTTAGAACGGGATGATGAAGAACCAGGGCCATCGTGGGGAGAGGAGGGAGAAGTCATAAATGAAATAGAGACCACCCGATCCCTGTCCTTAAGCGAGATGCGAGATATGCGAAAAGATTATAGCCGTCGTTCAGGTGAGCACATTGTCACCTGGCTGCTCCGATGCTGGGATAATGGGGCCAGTAGCCTGGAACTAGAGGGAAAAGAAGCCAAACAATTGGGATCCCTTTCTGGGGAAGGGGGCGTTGACAAAGCAATTGGAAAAAAACCACAAGCCCTCAGCCTCTGGAGGCGACTCCTGTCTGGAGTGAAGGAAAGGTATCCCTTTAAAGAAGATGTTACATATCGCCCAGGAAAATGGACAACTATGGAGAAAGGCATCCAGTATCTAAGGGAATTAGCTGTGTTTGAGGTGATTTATGGTGACCTGGATGATCAACGGTCATCCAAAGATCCAGATGAAGCCAAGTGAACATGACCCATGTGGCGGAAGTTTGTACGGAGCGCACCATCTTCGCATGCAAACTCATTGGCAGTAATGTCCTGGAAAGATGATGAGGCACCAACGGTGGCAGAGGTGATAGATAGACTCCGGGATTACGAAGCAAATCTCTCTTCCTCGCTTGTCTCTGCTGTGGAGAAACTATCCCAAGAGGTCCAGCAACTCAAAGAAGATCTGTCCTACTCCCCACCTCGACAGAGTAGTGTCTCAGCTGTTAGGAATAAGCATCCTTTGGCTCAAAGGACAGGATACACAACATGGGCCACCCTATGGTTCTACCTGCGTGACCACGGAGAGGACATGATGAGGTGGGATGGCAAGCCTACTTCGACCCTACAGGCACGAGTACATGAACTGCAAGGAAGAACAGTCACTCAGGGAGGCTCTTCCAGGAAAGCTGCTGCTCCAGTTTCCAGCGAGCAAGTCCCCAGACAGAGGAGTAGAAGTGCAGATTTTATTTCTAAGTGTAATAGAGGGACTCCTGATTCACATTTGCAGGAAGTGAGTTGTGACTGCCATGATCAGGACTAGAGGGGCCCTGCCTCCAGCCGGGTGGAGGAAAGGGATAACCGGGCTTACTGGACTGTGTGGATCCAATGGCCTGGCACGTCCGACCCACAGGAGTATAAAGCTTTAGTGGACACCGGTGCACAGTGCACCTTAATGCCATCAAACTATATAGGGGCAGAACCCATCAGCATTGCTGGAGTGACAGGGGGATCCCAAGAACTAACTGTATTGGAGGCCGAAGTGAGCCTAACTGGCAATGAGTGGCAGAAGCACCCCATTGTGACTGGCCCCAAGGCTCCGTGCATCCTTGGCATAGACTACCTCAGGAGAGGGTATTTCAAGGACCCAAAAGGTTACAAGTGGGCTTTTGGTGTAGCTGCCTTGGAGACGGAGGAAACTGAACAGCTGTCTACCTTGCCTGGCCTCTCAAAGGACCCTTCTGTGGTGGGGTTGCTGAAGGTCGAAGAACAACAGGTGCCAATCGCCACCACAACAGTGCACCGGCAGCAATATCGCACCAACAGAGACTCTCTGATCCCCATCCATAAACTCATTCACCAACTGAGGAGCCAAGGAGTCATCAGTAAGACCCACTCACCCTTTAACAGTCCCATATGGCCAGTCCGGAAGTCTAATGGAGAGTGGAGACTAACAGTAGACTATCGTGGCCTGAATGAAGTCACTCCACCGTTGAGTGCTGCTGTGCCAGACATGCTAGAACTTCAGTACGAGCTGGAGTCAAAGGCAGCCAAGTGGTATGCCACAATCAATATCGCTAATGCATTCTTCTCAATCCCTCTGGCAGCAGAGTGCAGGCCACAGTTTGCTTTTACTTGGAGGGGTGTCCAGTACACCTGGAATCGACTGCCCCAGGGGTGGAAACACAGTCCTACCATTTGCCATGGACTGATTCGGACTGTACTGGAACAGGGAGAAGCTCCAGAACACCTTCAATACATTGATGACATCATTGTGTGGGGCAACACAGCGGAAGTAGTTTTTGAGAAAGGAGAGAAAATAGTCCAAATCCTTCTGAAAGCTGGTTTTGCCATAAAACAAAGTAAGGTCAAGGGACCTGCACGAGAAATCCAGATCTTAGGAATCAAATGGCAAGATGGTCGTCGTCATATTCCAATGGATGTGATCAACAAAATAGCAGCCATGTCTCCACCAACTAGCAAAAAGGAAACACAAGCTTTCTTGGGCGTTGTGGGTTTTTGGAGAATGCATATTCCAAATTACAGTCTGATCGTAAGCCCTCTCTATCAAGTGACCCGGAAGAAGAATGATTTCAAATGGGGCCCTGAGCAACGACAAGCCTTTGAACAGATTAAACGAGAAATAGTTCATGCAGTAGCCCTTGGGCCAGTCCGGGCAGGACAAGATGTAAAAAATGTGCTCTACACTGCAGCCGGGGAGCATGGCCCTACCTGGAGCCTCTGGCAGAAAGCGCCAGGGGAGACCCGAGGTCGACCCCTAAGTTTTTAAAGTCGGGGATACAGAGGGTCCGAAGCCCGCTCTACTCCAACTGAAAAAGAGATATTGGCAGCATATGAAGGGGTTTGAGCTGCTTCAGAAGTGGTTGGTACTGAAGCACAGTTGCTCCTGGCACCCCGACTGCCAGTGCTGGGCTGGATGTTCAAAGGAAACATCCCCTCTACACACCATGCAACCGATGCTATGTGGAGTAAATGGGTTGCACTGATCACCCAGCAGGCTCGAGTAGGAAACCCCAGTCGCCCAGGAATCTTGGAAGTGATTATGGACTGGCCAGAAGGCAAAGATTTTGGATTATCACCAGAGGAGGAGGTGACATGTGCTGAAGAAGCCCCACTGTATAACAACCTGCCAGAAGATGAGAAGCAATATGCCCTGTTCACTGATGGGTCCTGTCGCCTTGTGGGAAAGCATCGGAGATGGAAGGCTGCTCTATGGAGTCCTACACGACAAGTAGCAGATACTGCTGAAGGAGAAGGTGAATCGAGCCAGTTTGCAGAGGTAAAGGCCATCCATCTGGCCTTAGACATTGCTGAACGGGAAAAGTGGCCAGTGCTCTATCTCTATACTGACTCCTGGATGGTGGCAAATGCCCTGTGGGGCTGGCTGCAGCAGTGGAAGCAAAGCAACTGGCAGCGCAGAGGCAAACCCATCTGGGCTGCCACACTGTGGCAAGGTACTGCTGCCCAGGTAGAGAACCTGGTTGTAAAGGTACGTGATGTGGATGCTCACGTCCCCAAGAGTCGGGACACTGAAGAACATCGAAACAACCAGCAGGTAGATCAGGCTGCCAAGATTGAAGTGGCTGAGGTGGATCTGGACTGGCAGCATAAGGGTGAACTATTTCTAGCTCGGTGGGCCCATGACACCTCAGGCCATCAAGGGAGAGATGCAACATACAGGTGGGCTCGTGATCGAGGGGTGGACTTGACCATGGATGTTATTGCACGGCTTATCAACGAATGTGAAATGTGCGCTGCAGTCAAGCAAGCGAAGTGGGTAAAGCCTCTGTGGTATGGGGGACGATGGCTGAAATATAAATATGGGGAGGCCTGGCAAATTGACTATATCACACTCCCACAGACCCGCCAAGGCAAGCGCCATGTGCTTACAATGGTAGAAACAACGACTGGCTGGCTGGAAACATATTCTGTCCCCCACGCCACTGCCCAGAACACTATCCTGGGCCTTGAGAAACAAGTCCTGTGGCGACATGGCACCCCAGAGAGAATTGAGTCAGACAATGGGACTCATTTCCGAAATTGCCTCATAGACACCTGGGCCAAAGAGCATGGCATTGAGTGGGTGTATCACATCCCCTATCACGCACCAGCCTCTGGGAAAATTGAACGGTACAATGGACTGTTAAAAACTACACTGAGACCAATGGGGGGTGGAACATTCAAGCACTGGGATACACATTTAGCAAAAGCCACGTGGTTAGTCAACACGAGGGGATCTGCCAACCGAGCTGGCCCTGCCCAGTCAGAAATCCTACATACTGTGGAAGGGGACAGAGTCCCTGTAGTGCACACAAAAAGTATGCTGGGCAAAACAGTCTGGGTTCTTCCTGCCTCCGGCAAAGGCAAACCCATTCGTGGGATTGCTTTTGCTCGAGGACCTGGGTGCACTTGGTGGGTGATGCGGGAGGATGGAGAAATCCGATGTGTGCCTCAAGAGGATTTGATTTTGGGTGAAAACAGTCAATGAACTGAATGGCACAATGTGAACTGCTATATAATACTGTGTGTCACCTCTGTGTTGTATCAACGATATCAGAGTACGAGCCTCCCAACCCATGGAAGATCAACTATGAAACAAGCCGTGCAGCAGTGATGGAATGATGACCGACTCAGTATGCAGCAACCCAACGCCACACACCATCTCTCCCACCCTGAAAGACTGATACAACAGATGGATCCCAGAGTCATGGACTGGGTGAACTGAATGGACATTTTAATGGACATTTTACAGGGAAGGTCCATGAACTAAGGCAACGATGCCTGTGTATTATGTTAAAGGATGGGAAGGGGAGGGCTGGTGGTTGGTACGGTTGTATTGCATCGTATGGGACCTGGGCATGGTGTAAATGGTATGGAATAAGGGGTGGAGAATGTGCTGGTTTTGGCTGAGAAGGGGTTAATTCTCCTCACTGTGGGGGTCGGCTACCTTTCCAGCTTCCCGCGCTCTGCTGCGACTGGCCCCGACTGGCCAATGGCAGGTTCATTCCATACCATGTGACACCATGACCAATTTATTGAGGGGGTTGTGGGGCAGTGGCAGCATGGAGGCGGCGCGGCGTCAGGTCGGTGGGCGGTGAGCGGCTGCGTCGCCTGCGGTTTGTTTCGGCGGTTCATTCCCCCTCTCCCCTCCCTTCCCCCTCCCCCGGGGCTTTGCGCCTCTCGTTGTTCTCCTTTCCATTGCATTTCTGTTGTTGTTTCTTTTAATTTTCATTATTAAACTGTTCTTATCCCAACCCACGAGCGTTATCCTTCTGATTTTCTCCCCCATCTACCGGTGGGGGAGTGAGCGAGCGACTGTGTGGGGCTGAGCTGCCGCTAAACCACGACAACCGGCTAACTTTCTCTTCCAAGATTTCTTCTTGCGTATAGGGGCGACTGATACTGGCATGGGTTGATCCTCTGATTCAGCTGCAACACTTGTCACGGGGGTTGGAGTGGCCGCAGTCCTTCTCACTTTCCTTGTCTTTGTCATTTCAGATCCAGAGGCCTTCTCTTCCCCTTGGGGGTACTGAATAGTGTTAAATAGGGCTTGATAGGCATGGGCCAGGACCCAGCACATTGCAGTGATTGTACCTTTCTGGGATTGCCAGGGTGACAACATGCTTCCTCCAAATATTCTACTAATTTTTCATAATTCTGCACTTCTTCAGGGGTGAAGTCCCACGACACTGGGGGTGCCCACCGTCTTAGGCATTTGCCCGTATGTCGTGGTTTAGTCGGCAGCTCAGCCCCACACAGTCGCTCACTCGCTCCCCCACTGGTAGATAGGGGAGAGAATCAGAAGGGTAACGCTCGTGGGCTGGGATAAGAACAGTTTAATAATTAAAAATAACAGAAACAACAATAGAAATGCAATGGAAAGGAGAACAACGAGAGGCACAAAGCCCCGGGGGAGGGGGAATGAACCGCCGAAACAAACCGCACGCAACGCAGCCCCTCACCACCCGCTGACCGACGCCATGCCCGAGCCGCAAACTGCCCCCCCTTAATATACTGGTCATGGTGTCACATGGTATGGAATGAACCTGCCATTAGCCAGTCGGGGTCAGCCGCCCCCCACCATGGCTCCGCCCCTCCCAGCCCCCCCCCCCCCCGCCACTCGGCAGAGCTATGGAAGCTGGAAAGGTAGCCGACCCCCCATGGTGAGGAGAATTAACCCCTTCTCAGCCAAAACCAGCACACCAATCTATCCGACATACCCTGCCACACATAGCTATCGAGCCTTGGGGCAGATCTCTGGATGATATTCTTAACTTGCTTATTAACCTTAGACAGAACTGACACTGTCTGCCAAAGCAATGTCAACAGATATATCTTACCTACCCAAGGATGTTCAAGATGCTGAAAAGTTCCTGTAATAAAGGAAGAGGCATCACAGAAGATGGTAGCTAAGGTGCCACTCTGTATTTGCTCCATAAAAAACTCTCAGAGGAGGAGGTATAATTGCTAATTGTCTCCAGGAGGTGGTAGCTGAAGTACAGTAACAGCTTCCATGCAAGACCCAAATAACTGATAATGGTCAAGGCCAGCGTTTTAATAACAAATCTCCTAGGCAAAACATCTCTAATCGCTGCAGAGCTCAGCAAAGTACAAAAACCAACAGCAATTTTTAATGTGTACTTTACAATCAGCATGGTATAGTCTGGACAAACTAATGTTGAGAACAGATTTTTCAGTGCTGTGACTAGCAACTGTTGTTATCTCAAACCCTTCGAGCTCCATCTTGGGCGCCAATAAGGACTGTCGTGGTTCAGCCTCAGCTGGCACCTAAACACCACGCAGCCGCTCACTCACTCCCCCCACCCCTCTGGGATGGGGGAGAGAATCGGAAGAGCAAAAGCAAAAAAAAAAACAACCAGACTTGTGGGTTGAGATAAGAACAGTTTAATAATTAAAGTAAAATAATAGTGATAATAAAGATTATTATAGTAATAACAATAATGATAATGTAATACAAAGGAAAAGGGACAAAAACAGAAACACAAACGATACAACTGACCACCACCCGTCGACCGACGCTGCTGGTCCCCGATTGCTGCCTCCCTCCCCTGGCCAGCCCCTCCCAGTTAACATACTGGGCACGACGTTACATGATATGGAATATCCCTTTGGCCAGTTTGAATCCGTTCTCTTAGCTGTGCCCCCTTCCCTCCTGGCTTCTTGTGCACCCAGCAGAGCATGGGAAGCTAGACATGTCCTTGACTAGTACAAGCACTACCCAGCAACAACTAAGCCATCGGTGTGTTATCAACATTGTTTTCATACTAAGTCCAAAGCACAGCACTATACCGGCTACAGTGCAGAAAATTAACTCTGTCCCAGCTAAAACCATGAGACACCTTAGCCCTTGATTTATGTGCAAAGGTAAAAGGTAGGGATGTTAGTAAGTTAAGAATAAACTTTTTCATGGCAGTTGGATAAATAGTAGTGTTAGGAAGCTTGACTAGTTTTCTAAAAACAGTAAGGCTAATTTATTAAGAAATCACATTGTTAGTGCTTTTGTTATCCCATACCTAATAGCCGATTCACCAAGAACTTGGTAATGCTTTTTGGGTTCTTTGTTATGTTCTTATTTGGTATAAACCTAATCTCTCCATTTGTTTTCTAGACTGTAAGTGCCTTGGTCTGAAGATCATTGTTGTTGTGCTGATCTTCCAGTATTGATACCTGTCTTGGTCCTTTCTAAAAATTTCATGATTCTCTTGCTTGGAGATGAGAACTGTATCTGAGGGAAGGAGGGAAAAAAAAAATTTTTCTTGCTGTAGTCTGTTCACATTTGATTTGCTGTTTCTTAATTTAACATCTCTTATATTGGTTCATCTGTAAACATATATCCTCTTCTGTTTCTATACTGTTGCTGAGCATGATTAATCAGTAAAAGTGACCTTGGTTCCTGTTAGAAAGAGAAGCCATTTTAGTGAGCATTCTATGACTCTAGAACTTCTGTGTTTTGGGTTTGGGTTTTTTTTGGTGTTGTTTTTGTGGGTGGGTGGTTTTGGTTTTTTTTTTTTTTTAAAATACTGGTCTGACATAATTGGATTCTTTAGAAAATTTCTCTGGAATTTCTTTTGAAATTAATTTAGAAGAGTGTGTTGGATGACTTCAGTAGAGTGATTTATAACAAGTTATTTGGGTGACACGTAGTTTAAAACTTGTCTCTGTTTAATGATAGTGGATTTTGTGCATCTTACCTTATAGTTTAACTCTGGTATCAGAGGTACCTAAAAACTTTAGTATGAGCTCACTGCATAAAAAAGAACTAGCAGCTCAACTTAGTAGTGCAGTTAAATGCTTACAAATCTGCTATACTTCCTTTTAGAAGTTGGAACATTCTCCTCTGTCACTGGAAGCCTGCAGTAGTCCTGTTCAGGCCAGAATACAACAATAATTATCAGATATCAAGTTCACATTCCACAGCTCTTACTAAAACTTACTCAAATTACAGCAGCTTTAGATTAAAGTGAACTCCATCTGTGCTCACTAACAGATCTGTGCTCACTAACAGATCTCCGCTCTGTTGTGCAGAGATGCGGAATATGCATTTATTTGGGTCTCCCTGTAAAATGCAAGTGGATGTTAATTATGTTTTCACTAGCTGAATTTCTAGTAGTGTGTATATAATGCTTTTGAGTCATTGACAATTTTGCAGTATTTAGCTGCAGAGCATGATTCACATACCCTTATAATTCAGGCAGTTGAATCTATTTCTTTCCTTTCTGTGATATTGTTCAGCTTCAGGTAATGTAGTTTGCATTATCTTGCATTCTCTTGCTCGCTGAGAGATGTTTTCCCACCTGTGGAGAGAGCATGGGGTAGAAAAAGTACTCTTGGGTTTTATCTTGAGCCATTACCTTCTCTTGCCCATTTTCAAACTGGAGAATTTTACTGAATTTTGACAGTATTTCTGGACACGTAAACACTGTTTCCATTAAATCTAGAGAAAATATGGCTTGTGGTGGTCCTGAGCATTTAGTCTTTTATTAAGGAACTTTAATGTGGCCCCTAAAATTAACTTTTAGGGACTAATTTGAAAAATCAGCTTCTAGGAAGCTAATGAAATGGCTCCTGCAATCCATTCTAGATAGTACCGGAAAATATTTCAACAAGCTAATTTTGCCACAGCTTTCTGATCAGACCTTACACAAGATGTTTCATCCCATTTATAAGAGGAAATAAAGGAGTGAATGTTACAGTTGTATTTTCATGATGCCTGTGATATATTTGATTAGTGTGACACTTTGGTAATAAAAGCACAGATGCTATAAATGAGATGAGGCTAGTTAGATTCTAAAAACAGATCTGTGTGAGAAAATAATACCAGAAAACAGAAGGGAAATAATGGTCAAAATGCCACAAGTGTAATCCTCTTGTAAGATAAGCATCTGAAAAGTACTAATTTCTTGGGTGTTTGGTGGTGTGGGTTTTTTTGTTTGTTTGGTTTGGTTTTTTTCCCCCAATTACAGGGACTTGCCATGAGGTGCTGAAGCCTTGTTTAATTGATTTGGAGAGACTGGACCTAAATGGCGCAGCATGACTTCGCTCCAGCCTGGCTTAATTTTCCTACTCTGCCATCATCAACAAAGGTATGCTCTTTACTGGTCTTTTGAACAGGCAGTCTCATTATTAGAGAAGTCTGAATGTCGTAACCTCAATCATAGTAAAAATGCAAATCACTTTATGAATATGTGAAGGATGATAACAGATGATATCTACCAAGCCTTGCTGTCGCAACAGCAAATAGTTGGACCTTGGTTATCAAGCTCATACCTCTGGTAGGGGTTTTCGCTTGAGCATCTGACTTCATGGAAAGAAGTATGTGCCTGGACACATTGTCAGAGCTGTTGTTGGATTAAGATTGCCTTAATCAGGAGTTTAAAATTAATTATAGTATTTTGTGCTAGAAGAACCGAGACAGAGGCATATGCTTAATGTTCTTGCTTCTGATTTTGCTCTGTCCTCTATACATTTTACAGAAGTGTTATTCTGTCATTCAAGTGATTAAAAAAAAAATATGTTTTTGAAATAGACCTTCTGAAATGGCTCTTCAGTTGCTGGTGGGATGGTTGCTACTACTGGTAGTTGTAGGGGAATAGACAGGGATCGGCGACCGGAAGATCACGGGATGTGATGGAAAGATAGACTCCTCCCCATAGGAGTGGCAGGAGCAGGAAGCGCAAGAGCTATATAAGCGTGTGACGCAGCTAAATAAACGGACATTTTGTATCCATCATATTGATGTCTGTGCATCACTGTCCCCAGGGTGGGTAGAGCCCTGTGTCCCGGAGGTATGCGGCCCAAGATAAGTTCTCCCATAGAGGCGTACAGCAACAGGTAGTGTGTGGTGCTTTCAAATAGTTGTGTATTCTTGCAGTGGTTGTTTCATCTAAACTACTGTTACTTTATACCATGAGACAGCTTGGAAACAATAAATGGCAATCTCTGAATCATTAGGATTTGTAAGTATTCTAGGAAGTCTTGAATACGTCTGTCTCATATAAATGTTGGTTTGGTTTTTTTTCCTGGCCTATCCTTCTACTCTTTCTTAATTTGTGCGAATGCAGAAGCAGAGGCAGCACTGGATATTTCAAACTCCTGTCATCTGTTTTATTTCCCTATTTGTAGACATGTCGCCTTCATTATAACCTTTTGAATGCAGTATCCATATCTGCAGCTGTGAGAGTGGCATTGCCTTGCTTTAATGTATTTATGTAAGCTTCTTGCTGTCTTTCATGTCCATGGAAAATGTTTAGCCTTTATAAACTTATGGAAATAGGCTTGCGCTATTGTTAAATGCACGGTCGGCTGTCAGTATTAGTTGTGTTCCCATTACTTATATATGTCTATACATACACGCAGACATTTTTTAAGTCAGGTCATTGAATGTCCTTATTTATTATATTGCTCTATTCATCTTTTTTTCTACATTGATCTAGCTAGCTGCTTTGTTTAGTATAGTCTATCAGCAACTGTCAGTTGCTCTTCTGGGAACATTAGGCCTACCTGTTCCAGGATGGTTCCTGTGATATGTTTGCTTTCATTCTACTTGATTGCTGAGATATTCAACTCTCTTGAGCTGCTTTTTCCTATTGAAACACATTTTCAATCAAAAAAGTAATCAGAGCTTAGTTTAATATGGTGTCACGATTGCAAAACAATCTTTCTCCGCATAGTTCAACAATCTGTTGGAAGAGCTTTACCTGCATACTTAAAGTGTCAATATAGCAGGATAAAAATAAATTCCAGCACTACCCCAGTACTACTCAAATACATCTGGAGTGTGGGTTGTATTTGTCACCTCATTCCTGAATTGTGGGAAATTTCATTGCAAGCATATGTTGTGGATCCTGCTCTCTTCCATGAATCTTTGCCTCAAGGAGTTTAGATGCTTCCTTTCTTCTCTTCCAAAAACTCTGTAGTTGTATATTTTTTCTCCATTATAGTCTTTGTGCTTCATTGTTTGAAATGCAGCTTATTTCCTTGCATTACCTCTTCCCTCAATGATCAGCATTCTGTGATATAGAGCACATTTGGCTATTAAACACTTGAAAAGTCTTTTTGGTCCTACCCAACGTGTAGTAATTCCTAGTTTACAGGAAAAAGCTTATCCTGTCATTCCTCTACAAGACAGGTCTCAAATGTTGTGCCACCCTGCTCCCTGTCCCCACCATTTCCTAGAACAGATGTTTATTTCTGCTTTCCATAGCTCAACAAAGCAGCTGAAGAGAAGAGCAGGCAAGAGGGATGAAGAGGAAGAATGGGGTGAGGAAGGCAAGGTGTCTCATGTTTCATACAGAATGGAGCTGAGATGAGGCTATGGGATCAACAACATTTAGACTTGAGAAGGAGAAACTGAACTCTGCCTGGTCAGTTTTTATTTCCCTGAAAGAGGCACTTTTAGGAATTGCATCTTTGAGTTTGGTTTCCTCCTCAGTCCTGGGTAGCCAAAGTTTTCCCTTACGTAGGTAAAGGCTAGCATTAGAAAAACTTGATGCCAGGAAGCTGGGATTGTGAATGAGTTTTCTTAATGTGACTGATACAGATTACAGCTTGACAGAAATCCATCTCGCCTATTGCTGATGACTTCCTCTTAAGGATAAGCTTTTATATCATCTCCCTGTCATTTACATAGCAAAGTCTACCAAGATAGCTGGGTATTCATTGCTCAGTAGCTTTAGTTCAGGTCTGGAACTAATATATTTCCATCAGTGCGATATTGCAGTTGAGCAGGTGGAAATGGGAAAGTGTTGTGAATAGCAAAGCCATCTTGGGATATGGACGAAACTTTTCAGAAAGGATTGCTGTAAAATGTGTATGGTGAGATTGCAGATAGACTGGTAAATTCAGTAGTTTTTGCAAGCTTACTGTTACTTCACGTTAAGCAATAAGACTTATACTTCAAAAATCTGTATTGCTTGCTTTCTTGATGGCTGGATCAAGTCAAATAATTTCTCAACTTCCAGAAAAATTGGCAGTAGTTTTCATGTTGCTTACAAAGTTTACTGTCATCTTTGCCACAAGAGGCTTGATAGACTGATACACCCATCATGTGGGGAAAATGAAAACTGCATGATCTTTGCATGCAATTTAGAGACTTTAGATGCATTATATCAAGTACAACTTAAACACTATATAGAAAGTGCTGTCAGTTGTAGTTTGTGAAAATGTGATTGTTCTTCAAAGTTCATACAAAAAAAAAAAAAAAAGTTAAACTCCAAAGGCAATATTAGAAGGTTGTCATATGAAAATGAACACATGAAGCTATCTTCTAAAATTTCATCTATGATCAACAGATCTGGAGCTTTCAGAAATTTTTGGCAGCTTATTAAAAGTTTGTTTATAATGATTATTTTTTTTTACTTAAATATTGAGATTCATTATAATTTGTTAACCGCTTAGATATTTTGATAATGTCTTGTGGTTTTCTGGTTTTTTTCTCTCCAAGTTTGTCAAGGAAATAATTCACTTCCCAGATCTCAAACTGAGAGGGAAATCCCTTTTCATTTGACTTCTATACAGTTTGGAAATACATATCTGTTGCTTACTTCAGTTTGAATTTTAAGCAGTGGATTTTGAACAGCACCTTGAGCTCTGATGGGGCATTGTCAGTAGAACTTAGGTGTTATTTTCTGTGTGATTGTCTTGTGGTGGTGGTGGGGGAGAAGGAAATAATTTCTTCAACATATTTTCCAAAGTAGGTAAACCTATTAATGTGATTTCCTTTTTTTCTGTCTGTCTTCTCACTTTGACCTGTGGAGTACTTTAAATATTAATATGGCTTGTTTAGAAGTTAATGGATAATAACTGTTGAAATAAACTTGGGGCTTTAATTTTCAAACATGCACCATTACTGCTATACTCCTCCCCCGTGTTACTCAATCTGGAGATGGAGCAAGCTTCAGGCAGCAAAGTTGATACTTTTGGTACAGTAAAGTTCATACTCCCTGGAACTACTAAGCTTACTTTGCTCACATTGTACATTTCCACATAGCTGTGCATTTATGCATTTGCAGCTGTTATGGCCCTGGGAAGTATTGGATCTCTTGTACATGTGCAATACAGTGGACATATATGTGCACAGTATGTGCTGGAGGGAAGGGGGCTTTGCTTCATCTGCAGGTTGGCTGTGTGGCAGGGAGGTGTTGGGTAACACAGCTCTCCGCTATCACTCACTGGTGTATGCGTGGCATGTACAAGAGTAAGGCTAAGCACTACTTTTGCAGCATAAAAATCCAAGAATAAATTTTCAAGGTGTAACAGCAAAAGAAATGTTATAATGTTAAAATAGTAAAGCCAGATAGAAGTAATAGGGAAGACAGCTGCTGTAAGACATGATCTTTTTTGTTTTAATCACCTTAGGTATGAGTTCTAGTCAGGATGTGTTTTGATTTCTGAGTGCTATTCTCAACATAAGGTTTTGGGTTATAAAGTACTTCCTACTGGTATATTAAAGATTTACTTCTTCAAAATTTCTACAATGTCTACTTATAAGCTGATAATTTGAAGTATATTTGTGAATCTGTACACTTTTGACTCTAGGTTTTATTTGTGTTTCATAACTAGTTGCATTTACTTTATTAAGTTATAATGACATGGATAATTAACCGGGCCTTTTTTGGGGGTACAGCTGCCTCTGGTGGAAGCAACTCCTTGCTTTCTATGCAGTGCATGTGTGTAGTCTCTAACCTAACCACCCAAATTAAGATCCCAGACTTCTTTCCTGTCTTCCAAACTGTGATCACATATCCTTTGTTACCTTTTTTATTTTTTTTTCTCTTCTGCCACATGTCACTTGTCCTTTGTCGTGCTGCCAAACCAAAATTAACACTTGGGTTTTTTTACTTTGTGTCACAAGCACGGTCCTCAGCACTGTTTCAGTGTCCTGGATCGGACGATATAGCTTCCATTTCTGTTAGCATGGGAGATGATGACATAACTCTCAACATACGAATACTTGAGAACTGCTGTATTGTCTGCCATTCATAGTCCTTCTAAAAATGGATTGTATATACCACAAGTAATGTACATATAATTCAGTTTTGTTATTAGTCAGATATCTCAGGTCTACCACTTGTGCTCCTTTACAGTCATCACTGAACTTTGAGAAACATTCTGAAAATTTTTTGTGGACAGAGAATCATTATGAAGCAAGTCACAGAAGACACAACTCTTTAGATGAGTTTGATCCTAACGTTGGATGGCCTAATGGAGGTATAATTTAGCTTTCATGGAACATTTTTAATACGTTTACATTGTTGCTTTGTAGCACTTTGGCTAGACAAAAAGTCTGATGATAATAGCTGTCCTATGCCAAATGCTGTATTCTGTAGCAGAACAGAGGTAATGGGAAGACAGATCTGGGAGACGATGTTGGTTAAAGTAGTGTGAGTCCAGGTGTATTTCTCTCTTAAGAAGCAGGAGGTCAAGTTAATTCTCTAGCCACCAACATATGAGTAGTCAGAAAAGGGGTTTGGCTTCTTAATGTTGAACTACTACCCTCTTTCTTTGGCACTCTTTTGTGATATTCTTCCCTGCTGCTTATGTGAATGAAAACTAAGTTTACTCTGTTGTCACATCCCAGAATATAGAGCTGCTTGCTTAACTCCTCTACCAATTTTGCAAAAGTAGAATGTTCTTTCAAAACTGTTAGTAATTACATTTCTTTAAAATTTAAAAATCTAAGGGCATTTTGGGAAAAAAGAGAAGAATGGTTGGCGTTCACAAGGCAGAAATGGTACAGAAAATATAAACTATCGTGGGGGATACCATGGTGGAGGTTCCTGCACTCGTACCAGCGCTTTCCACTGTGGAAAAGGCCAAGGACTGCCTGAAAACAATGTATCTGATAATGAAACTGGGAAAAAGGAAGACAAGGAAATGCCCAAACAGTTTGAGGCTGAGGATTTTGTAAGTTAATTGCAATTATAATAAACAAGGTTTCATTGTTTTGTTTCTGCAACTGTCATTTTGTCCATTACAAGGTACTTCATGAGATTTCACCAGTTACAGATCATCATATAAGGGATCACCCTTCCCGTAGGTAAGAGGGCGTTAGTCATTTGTCCGCTAACTTGTTTCTCTTTTTAATATCCAGTTTTTTATCATTATGTTTTTATTATTGTCACTTAAGTGTTTAAGTGAAACTATAATTGGGTTCTAAGTTTATTTCATAATATCTTACCACAGTTTACTGTGGCATGTGTATGTATTAAATTCTACACAAGTACCTTACTAAAAATCCAAAGTACTAACAAAATTATTTTTCTGCCACTGGCTGTTTGAGATCTCATGCTTCAACCTAAAACTGTAGAATGTAAGGGGAAGGGTGAGTTTCCTCTTTGAAGAACCATACATCACTGTGTTTTGCCTTCTCTGGACAAGTCATATAACTGTATTGAATGCTGCTTGAGATGTTTTGTTGGAAAAGAGAAATAAGTGGGTGCTGATCTTTTTGGGTTGCGGGGGAATTGTCTAGTCTGTCTCTATTTAAAAATCTTTGACAGCAGAGGTCATACTTCCAATATTATTGTGACTCTATTTCATTGGTCCTATAATTCAAGACTTTTATTTTTAAATTTTATTTTCAATAATGATAAATTTTCCTTTCAGCCATCTTTGAATCCTGAATATGAGAGAACAACAAGCCAGAATAAGTCTTTAGTGGCAGGTGTGTGGGGTGAGTATTTTTGATGTTTCTAAATATAAAAATGTAGTGGAGATCTGAAGTTGGTTTTATTTGAAACATAGGAATTTTTTTTAGAATATTACAAAAGTATAGATTGAAATTGAGGAAACTTCAATATTATTACGATGTAAGTATCCTTTTGTTAGAGAGGTGACACTTCCATTTGGATATCAGTCTGTTGGTCTGTAGATGCAGCCACAACTAGGCTTCTTTCCAAAAACAAGTATACGTTGTCTTGTAAAGAAGTCAAGAATTTATCTCCCAAGAGGAAATGCAATGAAGGTGGGTCACTGTCGTGGTTTAGCCGGCAGCTCAGCCCCACACAGTCGCTCGCTCACTCCCCCACCGGTAGATGGGAGAGAGAATCAGAAGGGTAACGCTCGTGGGTTGGGATAAGAACAGTTTAATAATGAAAATTAAAAGAAACAACAACAGAAATGCAATGGAAAGGAGAACAACGAGAGGCGCAAAACCCCGGGGGAGGGGGTAGGGGAACGAACCGCCGAAACAAACCGCACGCGATGCAGCCGCTCACCGCCCGCCAACCCGGCGATGCAGCCGCTCCCCAGCCGCAAACTGCCCCCCCTCAATATACTGGTCATGGTGTCACATGGTATGGAATGAACATGCCATTGGCCAGTCGGGGTCAGCCGCCCCAGCCGTGGCAGAGCGCAGGAAGCTGGAAAGGTAGCCGACCCCCCACAGTGAGGAGAATTAACCGCTTCTCAGCTAAAACCAGCACAGTCACCTAAACTAGTGATGTGATTGCTAGCTGAAGACTTCATAAATGAATGCTCCTGACTGATTAGAGCTGTTGGAAGATCTTGGAGAGAAACCTAGGAGGGCTGGGAAGAGCAGGTTAGTTTGCAGAGATTTAAGGTCTCTTCCTGGAAGCAAATGTCTTAAGCTGTTGGTTGTGTTTATGAATTACTTGTAAGAAAGCCAATCCTGAGAGTGGGCCTTTAACTGAACTGTTGTCTAGGTTTGTTTTCTCATCTCCACCTGATAAATTTGGCTACCGCTTTACAGTTCTGTGGGCTTTAAGTAGTGAATTGTTCACTCTAAGAAGGTGGCAGCTTTAGACTGCACAGGTTTTAAAGTAATCAAGTTACTCAAAATAAGAACCTTTCTCTTTGAGGAAATAAGTTTAATTAAACATAAAAGCTTCAACTTACTGTTGTTAATAGTGAGGTCTGAAACTTGTTGCTCATTTTAAATGGTACTTTAATTTGCTGATTCTTTTTTTCATACTTCCCCAGTGTGTTTTGCGTTCTTAGGTAACACTAGGTGTAGGCCAACCCCTCAGTATAAATATCTAATTGCTAAGAACTTTTGCAGGAGCCTAAACAATTTGACTGCTTTCCGTTTTTGTGTATTTAGCAGCTTTCATGTGAAAGTCAGGAGATATAGTTCTCTCGCAATAAAAGAGTAACAATAGCTAATTTTTTCCCCCAACCAAGTTGTGGAAAATTATATAGCAACTTGAGTGTTTTACAACCTTTGCAGCACTCTGGCTGTGGCTGCTGCATGATGCGGCTCAATTTGATCTGAGAGAGGGCAAGTTTTCCAGGCTCTTTAGGTATCGCTCTTCACAAGCAAAGGAAGGAACAGTTGTTAGCTACGTAGATCTGTAAGCTACAGTGCAGTGGCTTGTTACAGCTTACAGCTTGGTGTCTTACTTGGTTACAGCTCTGCTGTTGCAATCCTTGTTTTGTAATTGAAAAACTGAAATTAAGGCTATTCTTATTCCCTATTAATGGAAACCTAATATTCAGGATGAGGAATTTTACCATCCCCTTTTAATGACTGTTAAAAATGTATACTTCTGTTAGATTCCATTTTAGCTTGTGTATATGGGATGGGAGCATGTGAGTATTATGAAAAGTCTTTTCATAAAGTTTAATGAGAGCTAAGTATGTAGTTACCACAAATGTTTTGTAACATCTACCTGCTAAACAAAGCTAAAATCACTTATGCTTTTAAGATAGGATTTTTTTAATATAGGATATGGTGACTCGACCTGTGAAGTAGAAATGCTTGCAGAGAGAGGAAATAATCTTGGAAAAGGTTGTTAATGTAGCATTGGAATGCATGTGCAAAAATAAAATTAGTGTTTTATTCACTTTTTTAAAACTTCAGAACTGTTTTTAATAGGTGTTCTTTCAAACTGTTAAATGTCAGTTACTTAGTGAATATGACAGCTGACTGTATGTCTCCAATTAGTGCTCTCTTGAGCCTGGAAATGGTATAAGCTTCAGATAGTCTATTATGCATAGAGATAGAGAAACTGGTCATTACCATGGTCCACAGTAGTATGCATCTCTTCTCTCATGTTTATAGAGAACATTGTGTGGAACATTTGGCTCTAAAATGAGTTGTTAATAAATACATGAGTAATTATTCTTTAGTAACCTTAAAGGGACATATGAAAACCATAATCTCTTTTGAAGATTAGGTAGCTATTAACAACTAATAGTATTTGGATTTTAGATTTGCAAACAAGAACTGTGTAGCTAGCTTCTTTGACTGAAGGATATATTTATTTTTCCAAAAGTAAAATTCCTCCATTGCCAAGTGAAATATTTTATAAAAGATGGTTGTGGAAAATGGAACAGAACTTGTGTTTACCCAGGTTTGTACAGTGTGTTATTTGTGGAACTAATACTGGACCAAGTTCCTGATTTATGCTGATTTGCTCTGGACCATATGGCTATCCAGTACCCTATGAACTAGGGACTTAAGAATGTATACACATGCGTGCATATATATATATATATATACACACACACACTTTTTTTCGTCCCCTCCAGAGTACCCTTTGAATCCTAAATCTAGATCTCCAAGAATGCTGGTCATTAAAAAGGGCGGTACAAAAGAACTGCAGATATCTGGATTCCCTGTAGTAGGAAGTCTTCATTCACAGCCAGTAAAGAATAGAACTGGCACAAGTGTTTATAAAGGATTAGCCCCTAAAACTGCTATTCCACCCGCAAAGGTGAGTCTTGAATACTGGTGGCATGAACAACATGCTGAAAAAAAATCATGCTCTAATTTTGAATGTGCTTATTTCACCCCCGAGAGTACTGTTCCTAGAGTATTATGCTTTCAAATTGTGCTAAGTGCAGAACATCCCGACAGTGAAGGGAAAACACTTTTTCTCATTTTTCTTTTGAAACTACACTGCAATTGGATCTTTTTTTTTCCCCTCATTTACCTTTTTTGAGAAGTGCAAGAGCTGTCCAAGGGAGAGTGAAAAGGATGTTTTTAACTTACAGAATAGCAATGCCTTTTTTATATGTTTTTAACAGAAAAATAGATATCTAGTGGAGAGCTATAGTTGGCATAAACATACCTCCAGAATTTATCCTAGTTATTGATACAGATGTGCTTAGTGTCATTCTGGTCCCTCTCCATATGCAACTTTCCATGTTCATCTTTTGATTTTATTTCAGGAATTTTTCTGTGCTCCTGAGAGCATCTGATGGAGCTGTTAACTCTCTTAACATACTGCATTAAAAACACTACTTCCAACTGTTGAAGACTCATATACATCAAATATGAGGGTTTTAATTGTTTGTAAATTTAAGTCTATATAAAAAGTGTAAACAGTATTTGTGGGATAGGATGAATTGCTCATAAACTGTCTCTTTTCCACAATAAAACAGGTATTTGCTGTAAATTATGGTTGTAGTTATGATTAACTTTTGCTTAATCGTTTTTCTAAATATTCCTGAAAATAATCCTATTGTAGTTAATGACTCTCTAAATTTTTGTTTAGCCTACGCAGTGGAAAAGCCAAGCAAAAGAAAATAAACTTGGGAATCCATTTTCTCATGAATCTGCATATGGTATTGGCAATTTCAGTCCTTTCAGAAGAACTGCCAAGGCATTTACTGTATCACAGAATTCAGTGAAAGAGGTAAAGCAATGTCTGTAGTCTTTATCAAATTTAAGAAATTTTAAATTTGTTTTGTTGGATAACTGGATCAGTAAGTTTTATACAGAACTATATTAAAGAAGTTTATTTTTGTGGAAATTAGTGTGGGAGAGAAAATTACAGAAGGTACATCACTGCAACATTTGCTTTGTAAGTTTGATTTGGAGTAAAAATGGTGCATTAGGAAGTATAACCTGGTAGGTTTAAACTTCAAAACTGCTAATAGTGTGATACACTTCAGAAGGTCCACTGTTTGTTAGCAGGGCTCCATAAGTCTTCATCTCTGGGGTTACATGTAAGAACTATATATACTGAAATAGAAATATCTTCCCTCTGCTTTTGACTGTGGATATACGTGAAACCTGAAACCACAAGTGCCTGTGAGTCTTTGTCTTTCATTCAAAGTTCTCTAAATGAATAAATTTCTAATAGTCGTTCTTTTTTCTGACACCCCCACCCCCCAGTGTAATTGGTCAAATTCGTCATCCCCTACTGACAAAGTTGGTCAGCCTCGTTTAACAAAATTGACAAGAACACGGACTGATAAGAAGAGTGAATTTCTGAAAGCATTGAAACAAGGTAGAGTTGAAGAGGAACGTGAGGATGAGAAGCACGCTGGGCAAGAGAAGGTAGTTTTGTTCATACCTATTGTAGATCCAGCAGTAACAGTTCTCAGACTGACCATAAACAACTACTTATTTGGCTGTAAACAGTTATTAAGTCATGGCCTTGATACCTAAATGAGGGAAAGGAAGTACCTTTTGGTGAATTTCAAAAAACGTACTCCAAGTACTGCTCTTTCTCCAGTACTACCTAGTAGTTGTCTCTTCTTTCTGCAGTATTTGCTCATACCTGTTAGGGAAAGATATGCCTGAATTATTAGCAACAAAAACATGAATAAATAAGCTCAGTACACTAACCTAATCATTGTGAAGGGCAGTGTTTCACACTGTTGTGGTTTAGCCCCAGTCAGCAAATAAGCACCACACAGCTGCTTGCTCACTCCCCGCTACCCCAGTGGGATGGGGGAGAGAATTGAAAGGGACAAAATAAGAAAACACGTGGGTTGAGATAAAGACAGTTTAATAAGTAAAGCAGAAGCCACACAGACAGTCAAAGCAAAAAAACCAAAAGGAGCTTATTCACTATTTCCCATCGGCAGGCAGGTGTTCAGCCAGTTGCTCTGCTTCTATTGCTGTAACCGCCCCCATAGGGCCTTTGCTGCCATCCGTGAGTCAATATAGAGATAGAGCACTGGCCACTTTTCCCACTGAGCAATGTCTAAAACCAGCAAGATGGCTTTCACCACTTCAAACTGGAGTGATTCACCTTCTCCTTCAGTAGCCTTCCATCTCTGATGCTTTCCCACAAGGTGACAGGACCTGTCAGTGAACAGGGCATATTGCTTCTCATCTTTTGGCAGTATGTTATACAACGGGGCTTCTTCAGTACACATCACCTCTTCCTCTCATGATATTCCAAAATCTTTGCCTTTTGGCCAGTCCAAGATCACTTCCAAGATTCCTGGGCGACTGGGGTTTCCTATTCAAGCCCATTGGGCGATCAGTGCAACCCATTTACTCCACGTAGCATCAGTTGCATGGTGTGTAGAGGGGACGTTTTCTTTGAGCATCCAGCCCAGCACTGGTAGTCGGGGTGCCAGGAGCAGCTGTGCTTCAGTACCAACCACTTCTGAAGCAGCTCAAACCCCTTCATATGCTGTCAGTATATCTCTCTCTCAGTTGGAGTATAGTGGCCTTCAGACCCTCTGTATCCCCGACTCCAAAACCCTAGGGGTCGACCTCGGGTCTCCCCTGGTGCTTTCTGCCAGAGGCTCCAGTGGAGCCATTCTCCCTGGCTGCAGTGTAGAGCACATTTTTTACATCTTGTCCTGCCCGGACTGGCCCAAGGCCTACTGCATGAACTGTCTCCTGTTTAATCTGTTCAAAGGCTTGTCATTGCTCAGGGCCCCATTTGAAATCATTCTTCTTCTGGGTCACTTGATAGAGAGGGCTTACAATCACACTGTAATTTGGAATATGCATTCTCCAAAAACCCACAACGCCCAAGAAAGCTTGTGTTTCCTTTTTGCTAGTTGGTGGAGACATGGCTGCTATTTTGTTGATCACATCCATTGGGATCTGATGACATCCATCTTGCCATTTGATTCCTAAGAACTGGATCTCTTGTGCAGGTCCCTTCACCTTGCTTTGTTTTATGGCAAAACCGGCCTTCGGAAGGATTTGGACTATTTTCTCTCCTTTTTCAAAAACTTCTTCTGCTGTGTTGCCCTACACGCTGATGTCATCAATGTATTGAAGGTGTTCTGGAGCTTCTCCCTGTTCCAGTACAGTCTGGATCAGTCCATGGCAAATGGTAGGACTGTGTTTCCACCCCTGGGGCAGTCGATTCCAGCTGTACTGGACGCCCCTCCAAATGAAAGCAAACTGTGGCCTGCACTCTGCTGCCAGAGGGATTGAGAAGAATGCATTAGCAATATTAGTTGTGGCATACCACTTGGCTGCCTTTGACTCCAGTTCATATTGAATTTCCAGCATGTCTGGCATGGCAGTCCGCAATGGTGGAGTGACTTCATTCAGGCCATGATAGTCTACTGTTAGTCTCCATTAGATTTCTGCAGTGGCCATATGGGACTGTTAAAGGGCGAGTGGGTCTTACTGATCACTCCTTGGCTCTCCAGTCGACGAACGAGCTCATGGATGGGAATCAGAGGGTCTTGGCTGGTACAGTATTGTGGACGGTTGGCACCAGTTGTTCTTTGACCCTCGGCAGCCCCACAACAGAAGAGTCCTTCGAGAGACTGGGCAAGGTAGACAACTTTAATTCCCTCCATCTCCAAGGCAGCTACACCAAAATCCCACCTGTACCCTTTTGGGTCCTTGAAATACCCTCTCCTGAGGTAGTCTATGCCAAGGATGCACGGAGCCTCTGGGCCAGTCACAATGGGGTGCTTCTGCCACTCATTCTCGGTTAGGCTCACTTCGGCCTCCAATACAGTTAGCTCTTGGGATCCCCCTGTCACTCCAGCAATACTCATGGGTTCTCCCCCTGTATAGCTTGATGGCATTAGCGTGCACTGTGCTCCGGTGTCCACTAAAGCTTTATAGTTCTGTGGGTCGGATGTGGCAGGCCGTCGGACCCACACAGTGCAGTAAACCCGGTTATCCTTTTCCTCCACCCGGCTGGAGGCAGGGGCCCTCTAGTCCTGATCATGGCAGTCACAACTCACTTCCTGTAAATGTGAATCAAGAGTCCCTCTATTATGCTTAGAAATAAAATCATCACTTCTACTCTTCTGTCTGGGTACTTGTTCACTGGAAATTGGAGCAGCAGCTTTCCTGGAAGAACCTCCCTGAGTGATTGTTCTTCCTTACAGTTCACGTACCCATGCGTCTAGGGTCGAGGTAGACTTGCCTTCCCACCTCCTCATGTCCTCTCCATGGTCACGCAGGTAGAACCATAGGGCGGCCTGTGGTGTTTATCCTGTCCTTTGAGCAAAAGGAGGCTTATTCCTAACAGCTGAGGCACTACTCTGTCAAGGTGGGGAGCAGGACATACA
Source organism: Phalacrocorax carbo (assembly GCF_963921805.1). Lineage (NCBI taxonomy): Eukaryota > Metazoa > Chordata > Aves > Suliformes > Phalacrocoracidae > Phalacrocorax > Phalacrocorax carbo. The sequence goes on along the minus strand of NW_026990255.1, from coordinate 983,562 downwards.
TATCTTCTTTGAGTTGCTGGACCTCTCGGGATAGTTTCTCCACAGCAGAGACGAGGGAGGAAGAGATATTTGTTTCGAAATCCTGGAGTCTATCAATCACCTCCGCCACTGTTGGTGCCTTGTCCTCTTTCCAGGACATTACTGCCAATGAGTTTGCTTACGAGGCTGGTGCGCTCCGTACAAACTTCCGCCACATGGGTCATGTTCACTGGGCTTCATCTGGATCTTTGGATGACTGTTGATCATCCAGGTCACCATAAATCACCTCAAGCACAGCTAAATCCCTCAGATACTGGATACCTTTCTCCATAGTTGTCTATTTTCCTAGGTGATATGTAACATCGTATTTAAAGGGATACTTTTCCTTCACTCCGGACAAGCGTCGCCTCCAGAGGCTGAGGCCTTGTGTTCTTTTTCCAACTGCTTTGTCAACATCCCCTTCCCCAGAAAGGGATCCCAGTTGTTTGGCTTCTTTTCTCTCTAGTTCCAGGCTACTGGCCCCATTATCCCAGCATCGGAGCAGCCAGGTGACAATGTGCTCACCTGAACAACGGCTGAACTCTTTTCATGTATCTCACAACTCACTCAAGGACAGGGATTGGGTGGTCTCTATTTCATTTATGACTTCTTCCTCCTCTCCCCATGACAGCCCTGCTTCTTCATCATTCTATTCTAAACGAGTTGACGTCCGCTTCTAATATTTCGTCTTGTGTATGGGGGCAACTGATACGTCTCAGGTTGATTCTCTGAGTCAGCTCCAGTACTTGTCATGGGGATTTGAGTAGCCACAGTGCTGCTCCTGGGGGTTTGAGTGGCCGCAGTGCCAGTCACTTTGCCTTTCAATCCAGAGACCTTCTCTTCCCCTTGGGAGCACTGAATACTGTTGAGCAGGGCTCAGTACACATGGGCCAGGCCACAGCACATTGTATTTATCTGTGTCTCTCTGGAGTTACCAGGGTAACAACATACTTCCTCCAAATATTCTACTAATTTTTCAGGATTCTGCACTTGTTCGGGGGTGGAACTCCAAAACACTGGGGGTGCCCACTGCCCTAGGTATTTGCCCATGCTATCCCACATGCCCTGCCACTCATAACTATCAAGCCTTGGGGCAGATTTCTGGGCGATATTCTTAAGTTGCTTAGTCAAAATCAAAACAACATGCCCAAAAACTAACAAGAAGTATACCTTAACCACCCAAGGATGTTCAAAATACAAAAAGGTTGCTGTAATAAAGACGGAGACATCATAGAAGAAAGTAGCAAAGATACCATTCTGTATTTCCTCCATATAAAATCTCTCAGAGGAGGAGGTATAATTGCTAATTGCCTCAACAAGGTGGTATCCAAAGTACAGTAACGGTTTCAGCAAAAACCCCAAATACCAGATAAAGCTGAAAATGAGTATTTGCATAACAAATCTCTTAGGCAAAACATCACTAATCACAGCAGAACACAGCAGACTAAAGAAACCAACACCAATCTTTAACACAAACTGCAAAAATGACAACATAGTGCTGTGACCAGCAGCTGCTGTTATCTCCAACCCTTGAGCCCCACGTTGGGCGCCAAAAAGACTGTCGTGGTTTAGCCGGCAGCTCAGCCCCACACAGTCGCTCGCTCACTCCCCCACCGGTAGATGGGGAAGAGAATCAGAAGGGTAACACTCGCGGTTTGAGATAAGAACAGTTTAATAATGAAAATTAAAAGAAACAACAACAGAAATGCAATGGAAAGGAGAACAACGAGAGGCGCGAAACCTGGGGGGGAGGGGGAAGGTGGGAGGGGGAAGAACCGCCGAAACAAACCACACGCGACGCAGCCGCTCACTGCCCATCAAAGCAACACCACACCTTCCCCGAGCTGCAACTGCCCCCCCTTAATATACTGGTCATGGTGTCACATGGTATGGAATGAACCTGCCATTGGCCAGTCGGGGTCAGCTGTCCTGGCCATGGCCCCACCCCTTCCAGCCTCCCGCTGACTCAGCAGAGCGCAGGAAGCTGGAAAGGTTCCCGACCACCACAGGCACCTCAGTGAAGAGAATTAACCCCTTCTCAGCCAAAACCAGCACAGGGTTGTAGCTTGCATGACGCAAATGATATGGAATAAGGTGTGGAGGTTGTATTGGGTCTGGATGATATGGAGTTTATTTCCCCCATTGCAGCCCTCATAGTTCTGTGCTTTGTATTGGCAGCTAGAAGGGTGTTGATAACACACCAGTGGTTTGACTACTGCTGATCAGTGCTCTCACAGCATCAAGGCTGCCTCTCCAGCATCCCCCACCTCACCCCCAAAGGCCAGTAGGCTGGGGCAAGATCTTGGGAGGGAACATAGCCAGGAGAGCTGACTCAAACTGACCAAAGGGATATTCTATACCATATGACCTCTGTTCAGCAATAAAAGCTAAGAGAACGGAGGAGGAGAGGGGGCATTCATTATTACGTTTGTCTTTGGGAACAATCGCCAGGTGTACTGAAGCCCTACTTCCCGGGAAGTGGCTGGAAATAGCCTGCTGATGGGAAGTAGAGAATAAATCTTTTGTTTTCCTTTGCTTCTGTGCACAGCCTTTGCTTTTTCTTTATTAAACTGCCTTTATCTTGACCCATGAGTTATTCTCCATCTTATTTTCTCCCCTCCCTGTCCTGCTGAGGAGGGGAGTGATAGAGCAGCTTGGTGGGCACCTGGCAGCCAGCCAAGGTCAACCCACTACAATCCTTTTTTGGCACCCAATGTGGGGCCCAAGTCAACAGCAGTTTTGTATTAAGCATGCTATAGCTGTAGTAGTTATTAAGTGGCAAGGTTCTGTGCAGGTCACGGAGTTTGCTGGCTGCACTGTTTGCCTCTTTATTTTGCTGAGATTGGGAACATGTTAATATAAACAATGGCTATGCACTTTGCCCTGGCATTGATGCCCTTACAGTGGTGGGGGAGCTATCTTGTGGAGAGGGTGAGGGAATACAGCTATTTTTTCGCATCCAAGATTGATGTGGGTGGTTTTATTATGCAGGCTCCTGAGGTCTTTGTTCACCCTTACATGAGCTGTTTACTACTACTAATTAACACAGTTGGCATATGGGTTGAGTTTATGGAATCTGGTGTCATCCTGGCATAAGAGGCAACAACCTTTGGGTGAGACAATACTGAAATGTGCCCTGAGGCAGCCGGTCCCTGACGGAAAACCAGCGGGAGACAGGCACCATCCGATGATGATCATCAAGTCTCGTTTATTGGCAATTAGCAAATATCTTTTATACCGTTCGTAAATTAGCTCATACCTATTTGCAAAAGCATAGCTCATCCTTGGCTGGGAGGTAGATGCCAACTCCTCCCATGCTTATCTCTTGTGTTCAGCCTTGCAATTAGCAGTTACTTGTTTCTCACACTCCTTTACCGGTCAACAACAGCTGGGCCCAAGGTCGCTCCGACCCTGAGCCTGTCCTTCTACTTCAATGCCCGCTTTCTGCTAGCCGTTCCCGGGCTAGAGTTTCCCACAGGTCCCTGGGTGGCAGGGTGTGTGGAAGGATTTGGGCAGGTGCCCAAGGTGGTTATCACCTCCCATAGACTGGGATTTTATACCTGAACAGGCAAGTAACCCTGGTAAACTGACACACCACCTGATAGAAGGGTGCTTTGCCTACTCCAATGAAAACCAGCATTTTCTAACACTGTACTGGGGCTTGGCCTGTGCCTACTGAGCCACAGTTCAGTACTATCAGAGGCCTGTGGTTAAGGCAGGGACCCAAACCACCTCTGAGAATGCCATGACTGAGACCAGGATACAAACTACATCTAAAAACACAGTAGTTGAGATAAGGGCCCAAACTACATCTGAGGACACGATAGTAGAAATAGGGAGCCAAACTGCATCTGGGGATACCATGGTTGAGATAAGGACCCAAACAACAACAACTACAGTAATTTCCCCAATAGTGAAAAAGAAAGAGTGGAAAAGGAGAACAATGAGTCCATATCATCAATTAGTAAGGGAGGGGGAAGAAGGGTTTGATCAGGAAGCCAGTCCTTCAGCAAAGAAACTGGAGGAAGGAGTGAGAAAAAACTGACAAAAGGCAGAAACTACCCAGTCCCTGACCTCATCAGAACTTTGAGACATGCAGAAAGATTACAGCTGCCAGCCAGGTGAGCAGATTGCTGCCTGGCTGCTCTGATGCTGGGATAATGGGGCCAACAGTCAGCAACTGGAAGGTAGGGAAGCCCAACAGCTGAAATCCCTTGCTAAGAACCAGGGAACTGAGCGAGGAATTGGAAAAGAGGCAGCAATTTGCAGTCTCTGGAAACAGTTCCTCTCAAGTTTGAGGGCAAGATATCCATTCAAGGAAGATCTTGTGAACTCCCCAGGGAAGTGGACTACCATGGATGAAGGCATCCAATACCCAAGAGATTTAGCAGTGCTGTAAGTCATCTACAGTGATCTAGACAATTACAAGGTCTCCAAAGATCCAGAGGATGTCCTGTGCACATGGGCCATGTGGAGGGAGGTGATTCAAAGTGCCCCAGTGTCATATTCTAACATCTTGGCAACAATGTACTGCCCAGATATGGCTACACCAACTGTGGAGAGAGTGTCTTCTTGGCGCCAAAACTTTGAAGAAAATCTCTGTCCCTTCTCTTGTGGTTTAGCCACAGCCAGCAACTAAGCACCACACACCCATGGCGGGATGGGGGAGAGAATCAGAAGAGTAAAAGTGAGAAAACTTGTGGGTTGAGATAAAGACAATTTAATAGGTAAAGCAAAACAGTAATAGTAATAAAAGGAAAAGCAAAAGCTGCATGTGCAAGCAAAACAAAATAAGGAATTCATTCACGACTTCCCATTGGCGGGCAGGTGTTCAGCCATCTCCAGGAAAGTAGGGCTCCATCATTCATAACGGTTACTTGGGAAGACACATGCCATCACTCTGAATGTCCTCCCACTTCCCTCTTCTTCCCCCAGATTTATATGCTGAGCATAATGTCGTATGATATGGAATATCCCTTTGGCCAGTTTGAATCAGCTGTCTCTGCTGTGCCCCCTCCCCTCCCAGTTTCTTGTGCCCCTAGCAGAGTATGGGAAGCTGGAAAAGTCCTTGACTTGTACAGGCACTGCTTAGGGACACAGCTGCTACTTAACAACAGCTAAAACATCAATGTGCCATCAGCTGTATTCTCTTACCAAATCCAAAACACAGCACTATAGCAGCTACAGTGAAGAAAATTATCTCTATCCCAGCCAAAACCAGCACACCTCCTCATCGCCTTGGCTGTCAGGGGTGCCCCAAGAAGTCAGTCCCCTCCTGCCCCAATCAGAGTGAAAGGGAGCCCCAGGCGCATGCCGTGTGGCACACTTTGGTTCTTCCTCCGTGACCAGGAGAAGGACATGAGGAAGTGGGATGGTGACACCACCTTTAAGCTGGAAGCCCATGTATACTGAACTGAGAGGGAAGACAGCTGTTAAGAAGGGGTCACCCAAGAAGGCTGTCAGCTTAGTTGATGTAGAGACACAAGAAGGCAACCAGTGACCTCCCAAACATAGAAGGACTGAGATCATCTCCCTTGATCCTGGTGAGGTGACTTCTGGTCTGGCACAGCAAGGGTCAGACAGTGAATACTCCAACCAGGAACAGCAATAGAGGGTCCTTGCCTTCAGCCAGGAGGAGGAAAGGGATGACCAGACATACTGGACTCTGTGGCTTCAATGGCCTGGCACATCAGACCCACAGAAGTATAAGGCTTCGGTAAACACTGGTGCACAGTGTAGGCTGGTGCCATCAGGGTATAGGGGCATAGAACCCATCTGAATCTCTGCAGTGACAGGGGATGCCAAGAATTGTCTGTATTGGAGGCTGAGGTGAGCTGAACAGTGGCAAAAGCACCCCACTGTGACTGTCCCAGAGGCCCCTTGTATCTTTGGCATAGACTACCTCACACAAAAGGGTATCGATAGGCTTTTGGTGTAGCCACTGTGAACACAGAGAAGATCAAACAGTTATCTATCTTGCCTGGCCTCTCGGAAGAGCCCTTCATTGTGGGATTGTTGTGAATTGAAGAACAGCAGGTGCCAATTGCTACCAGGACAGTCCACCGGCAGCAATATCTCATGACCCGAGACTCCCTGGCTCCCATCCATGAGATAATTCATCAATTGGAGAGCCAGGGAGTCATCAGCAACATTCACTCACCCTTTAATAGTCCCATATGGCCAGTGCAAAAGTCCGACAGAGGGTAGAGGTTATCATGACCTGAACAAAGTCATGCCACCACTGAGTTCTGCTGTACCAGACATGGCCAAGAAGGCCAATAGCATCCTGGCTTGCATCAGAAATAGTGTGGACAGCAGGAGTAGGGAAGTGATTTTCCCTTTGTATTCGGTGCTTGTGAAGCTGCACCTCAAACAGTGTGTTCAGTTTTGGGCCCCTCAATACAAGAAGGCCATTGAATTGCTGGAGCATGTCCAGAGAAGGGCAACAAAGCTGGTGAAGGGTCTAGAGAGCAAGTCTTATGAGGAGCAGCTGAGGGAACTGAGGTTGTTTAGTCAGTCTCTTTTCCCAAGTAACAAGTGATACAACGAGAGGAAACGGCCTCAAGTTGCACCAGGGGAGGTTTAGATTGGATATTAGGAAAAAATCTCTTCACCAAAAGGGTTGTCAAGCATTGGAACAGGCTGACCAGGGAAGTGGTTGAGTCACCATCCCTGGAGGTATTTAAAAGACGTATATACATGGTGCTTAGGGACATGGTTTAGTGGTGGACTTGGTAGTGCTAGGTTAACGGTTGGACCTGATCATCTCAAGGGTCTTTTCCAACCTAAATGATTCTATGATTCTATTCTGTGATACTATTTTGTTCTAATGTTAGTATCCATTATCATGTAGTACTCATTCTATGCTAGAGCTCCAGTATGAACTGTAGTCAAAAGCAGCCAAGTGGTATGCTACAACTGACATTGCCAATGTTTTTTTCAACTCCTTTGGCAGCAGAATGCAGGCCACAGTTTGCTTTCACTTGGGGGGTGTCCAATACACCTGGAATTGACTGCCCCACGGGTAGAAGCACAGCTCTACCATTTGTCATGGATTAATCCAAACTGCACTGGAAAAGGGCGTTGCGTTAATAGTAGGAGTCTGAGGAGTGGCTAGGGGGAGATCCTACTGTTGAGTCACGAGGTTCAGACAGGACCCCTTGCTTTCTAAACTCCTTCTCCGAGAGGAGTCTAGATGCAGCTAAGTCCAGTCTTAGAAAATAAACTGTTGACCAAGTCTGAGACTAAGGGTTGTAGAAGTAACCACTCAGAGTATTTGTTGTTAGTAACTAATTTGGCAGATGTCCAATTTAACATTATAAGGCCGGTCACGTTCAATGAGAACTATAACGGCTAGATTAATGAATAGTGCAATTTCTTAAAGCAAGAGGTACACAGGTTCTTTGGATTACCAGTCATAAATTTGCTGGTTATAAGACACACATAAATACCAACTATATGAGTAACACTGCTAGGCTACAAGTGTGCTAAACAACTATGAAGCGACTCTATGCATTGGAGATTTACAAGGCGACTCTAATACCTTAGAGATTTACGCAAAACAAATATGAAGCAACTCTAATATATTAGAGCTTTAAAGTGACTCTATATAAAGATTTCTAAGTTTTCCCGGGGAAACACTCAGTATACCAAGTGTTCAAATCTTACCCAAAGGCGTCCCGATGCGGGGGAGGAGAGGCTCAGCCCATCGACTGGTCCCAGAAGGCAGAGTGGTTTCTTCCCTAACACCCTCTTTCTCGTCACACATTGTATACTATTTTTTATCTTTCAGGTGGAGCTTGAGTGACTCTAGTCATACATACCTTTATTATGACTGGCATAAACTTTCCTCGCTTTGCTTTTAAAGGTGTAGACTAGAAAAATTGAAAGCGCATGCCCAGTGAGGGGTGGTAGGTAACTTTTGGGGTGGATGTGTGTTTTGGTATTATAATGATATTACAATTAGCAAAGTTCACCAAAAGGACAGCATTTTGTCAAAAGTATGACAGACTGTTGGCCCAGGGTGGCAAATATGCAGCGTACCAGCTCCATGGAACCGCGAGTTCCCATTTATCACAGAGCCTGTCCGTGGTGCCTCCACACCACTCCACCTTCTGGACAACTCCTCTTAGATCCAGTACACCAAGTTCTCCTGGCATTACCAACATCTATGGTTACTAGGGAACTTCCGTGGAATGGATTCCTCACATGTCAGCTGCGCTTCACCCTGAAAGATTCTTCAATCTTTGCATTCTGGCCAGTCCATGATCACCTCAAAGATTCCTGGGCAACTGGGGATTCCTACTCGAGCCTGCTGGGTGATCAGTGTGATGGACCAACTTACTCTGTGTATCATCAGTTACATGATGTGTAGAGGGGACATTTTCTTTGAACATCCAGCCCAGCACTGGCAGTCGGGGTGCCAGGAGCAGCTGTGCCTCAGTACCAACCACTTCTGAAGCAGCTCAAACCCCTTCATATGCTGCCAATATCTCTTTTTCAGTTGGAGTATAGTGGGCTTTGGACCCTCTGTATCACCGACTCCAAAACCCTAGGGGTTGACCCCAGGTCTCCCCTGGTGCTTTCTGCCAGAGGCTCCAGGTAGGGCCATTCTCCCCGGCTACGGTGTAGAGCACATTTTTTACATCTTGTCCTGCCCGGAATGGCCCAAGGGCTACTGTATGAACAATCTCCTGTTTAATTTGTTCAAAGGCTTGTTGCTCAGGGCCCCATTTGAAATCATTCTTTTTCTGGGTCACTTGATAGAGAGAGCTTACGATCAGACTGTAATTTGGAATATGCATTCTCCAAAAACCCACAACGCCCAAGAAAGCTTGTGTTTCCTTTTTGCTAGTTGGTGGAGACATGGCTGCTATTTTGTTGATCACATCCATTGGAATATGACGACGACCATCTTGCCATTTGATTCCTAAGATCTGGATTTCTCGTGCAGGTCCCTTCACCTTACTTTGTTTTATGGCAAAACCAGCTTTCAGAAGGATTTGGACTATTTTCTCTCCTTTCTCAAAAACTACTTCCGCTGTGTTGCCCCACACAATGATGTCATCAATGTATTGAAGGTGTTCTGGAGCTTCTCCCTGTTCCAGTACAGTCCGAATCAGTCCATGGCAAATGGTAGGACTGTGTTTCCACCCCTGGGGCAGTCGATTCCAGGTGTACTGGACACCCCTCCAAGTAAAAGCAAACTGTGGCCTGCACTCTGCTGCCAGAGGGATTGAGAAGAATGCATTAGCAATATCAGTTGTGGCATACCACTTGGCTGCCTTTGACTCCAGTTCATATTGAAGTTCTAGCATGTCTGGCACAGCAGCACTCAATGGTGGAGTGACTTTATTCAGGCCACAATAAACTACTGTCCATTAGACTTCCGAACTGGCCATATAGGACTGTTAAATGGTGGGAGAGATCTTGCTGATGACTCCTTGGCTCTCTTGTCAGCAAATCAGCTTATGGATGGGAATCAGGGAGTCTCAGTTGGTGTGATATTGCTGCACATGCACTGTTGTAGTAGTGACTGGTACCTGTTGTTCTTTGACACTTAACAACCCCACAACAGAAGGGTCCTTCGAGAGACCGGGCAAGGTAGACAGCTGTTTAATTCCCTCCATCTCCAAGGCAGCTACACCAAAAGCCCACCTGTACCCTTTTGGATCCCTGAAATATCCTCTCCTGAGGTAGTCTATGCCAAGGATGCACGGAGCCTCTGGGCCAGTCACAATGGGGTGCTTTTGCCACTCGTTCCCTGTTAGATTTACCTCAGCCTCCAACGCAGACAGCTCTTGGGATCCCCCTGGCATTCCAGCAATACTGATGGGTTCTGCCCCTTTGTAATCGGATGGCATTAGCATGCACTGTGCTCCGGTGTCCACTAAAGCCTTATATTGTTGTGGGGCTGATATGCCAGGCCATCTAATCCACACAGTCCAGTCAACCTGGTTGACCCTTTCCTCCACCTGGCCCTCTAATCCCTGTCATGGTGTTCACTACTCGCTTCTTGTAAATGCAAAGCAAAAGTCCCTTTATTAAGATCAGAAATCAAATCAGCACTTCTACTCTGTCTGGGGAACCGCTCACTGGAATCTGGAGCAGCAGCTTTCCTGGAAGAACCTCCCTGAGTGATTTTTCTTCCTTGCAGCTCACGTACCCGTGCCTCTAGGGTCGAGGTAGGCTTGCCATCCCACTTCCTCATGTCCTCTCCGTGGTCACGCAGGTAAAACCTTAGGGTGTCCGTTCTGTGTATCCTCTCTCTTGAGCAGAGGGGATGCTTTCTCCTAATGGCCGAGATACTGGTCCATACAGATAGGGAGTAGGACATAGCTTCTTTGAGTTGCTGGACCTCCCAGGACAGTTTCTCCACAGCCGAGACAAGGGAGGAAGAGATACTTTCTTTGTATTCCCAGGGGTGGCTAGCCACTTCATCCACCACTGGTGCCTCTTCATCTTTCCAGGTCACTATTTCCAAGGAGCTGGCATGCGATGATGGTGTGCTCCCTACAAACTTCCGCCACATAGGCCATGTGCACCTGACATCACCTGGATCTTTGGATAACTACTCGTTCTCCAGGTCACCATAAATCACCTCAAGCATGGCTAATTCCCTTAGATAATGGATATCTCTCTCCATGGTGGTCCACTAGCCTGGGTGATATATAACATCTTCCTTGAAGTGAGACCTTTCCTTCACGCGTGACAGGAGTCACCTCCAGAGGCTGAGGCCTTGTGTTCCTTTTCCAATTGCTTTGTCAACGCCCCCTTCCCCAGAAAGGGATCCCAGCTGCTTGGCTTCCCTACCTTCTAATTCCAGGCTACTGGCCCCATTATCCCAGCATCGGAGCAGCCAGGTGACAATGTGCTCACCTAGACGACAGCCAAAATCATTTTACATATCTTGCAGCTCACTCAAGGATAGGGTTCAAGGGGTTTCCTTCTCGTTTATGACTTCTTCCTTTCCTCGTGACAGCCCAGCGTTTTCATCATCTCTATCTAAATGAGCTGACTTCCGCTTCCAAGATTTCTTCTTGTGTATAGGGGCAACTGCTACCAGCACGGGTTGATTCTCTCATTCAGCTGCAGTGCCTGCCCTGAGTGGCCACAATGCTTATTGCTTTTTTTCCTTTGTCTTTTTAGATTCAGAGACCTTCTCTTCCCCTTGGGGGTACTGAATAGTATTAAACAGAGCTCAGTAGGCATGGGCCAGGCCCCAGCACATTGCAGTGATTTGTATCTCTCTGGAATTGCTAGGGTGACAACATACTTCCTCCAAATATTCTACTAATTTTTCAGGATTCTGCACTTGTTCAGGGGTGAAGGCCCAAAACACTGGAGGTGCCCGCCGTCTTAGGTATTTGCCCATACTATCCCACATACCCTGCCACTCATAACTATCGAGGCTTGGGGCAGATCTCTGGATGATATTCTTAAATTGCTTATTAACCTTAGACAGAACCAAAACAATATTCCCAAGAAATACCAATGGAAGTATTTTAACTATCCAAGGATGTTCAAGATACTGAAAAGTTACTGTAATGAAGGAGGAACCATCATAGAAGAAGGAAGCAAATGTGCTATCCTGTATTTCCTCCATAAAAAACATCTCAGAGGAAGAAGTACGATTTAAACAGGCCCCTAGGGAGCCTGAAAGCTTCTTCAATGCTGTACCTTTTCTAAAAATATACGTTTAATTTCGAAGTTACCTCCAGCGATTATTCCACAAAGGGCGATGCCCCTTAACATCTGCAATACATCGATGACATCGTTCTGTGGGGCAACAAGGTAGAAGTGTTTGAGAAGGGAAAAAGAGTAATTCAGATTCTTCTGAAAGCTGGTTTTGCCATAAAAAGAAGCAAGGTGAAGGGACCTGCACAGGAGATTCCGTTCTTTGGAATAAAATGGCAGGGTGTATGTCATTGTGTCCCTATGGATGTGATCAATAAGACAGCAACTATGTCTCCATCACCTAGCAAGAAGGAAACAGAAGCTTTCCTAGGCCTTGTGGGATTCTGGAGAATGCATATTCCAGGTTATAGTCAGCTTGTGAGCCCTCTCTGTCAAATAACCCAAAAGAAGAACTATTTTGAGTGTGGCCTTGAGCAACAACAAGCCTTTGAGCAGATCAAACAGGAAATGGCTCATGCAGTAGCTCTTGGGCCTGTCCGTACAGGACCATCTGTGCAAAATGTACTCTACGCTGCAGCTGGGGAGCAAGGTTTCACCTGGAGCCTCTGGCAAAAAACATCAGGAGAAACCTGAGGTCAACCTCTTGGGTTTTGGAGCTGGGGGTATTGAGGATCAGAAGCCCACTACACCCCAACTGAAAAGGAGATACTAGCAGCATATGGGGGGGGTGTTCAAGCTGCTTCAGAAGTTGTTGGTACAGAAGTATATCTCCTCTTCACACCACAATTGCCCATGGTACAGTGGCAAAGGAAACATCCCCCCTGTGCATAACGCAGCCAGCGCTACGAGTGCTAAACTCTCAAAATTGAAGTAGCTCAAGTGGACCTGGACTGGGAGCATAAGTGTGATCTATTTGTAGCTCGATGGGCCCACAAAACATCAGGACATCTAGGGAGAGATGCAACATACAGATGGGCTCATGATCAAGGGGTGGACCTAACCATGGAGGCCATCACACAGGTCACTCATGAATGTGAAACATGCGCTGCAATCAAGCAAGCCACATGAGTAAAGTCTCCCTGGAATAGAGGGCGGTGGCTGGGTTTTCGATATGGCAAGGCCTGGCAAATTGACTATATTGGACCACTGACACAAACATGCAAGCACTACATGCTCACCATGGTGGAAGCAACTACTGGGTGGCTAGAAACATACCCTGTGAATCATGTCACTGCCCAAAACACCAACTTAGGCCTTGAAAGGTAAATTCTGTGATGACATGATACCCCAGAAAGAATTGAATCAGATGATGGGACTAATTTTTGAAATAACCTCAAACTCCTGGGCTAAGAAATATGACAATGAGTGGGTGTATCACAGCCCCTATCACCCACAGGCCTCTGGAAAGATTGAAACATATATAATGGACTGTTACAGACTATGTTGAGAGTGCTGGGCAATGGGCATGGAAGCACTGGGATACAAATTTAGCAGAAGCCACTTGGCTGGTTAACACCAGAGGCTCTGCTAACTGTCCTGGTCCTGCCCAGACAAAACCCCTACATACTGTGGGAGGAGATAAGGTCCCCATAGTGCACATAGGGAAGTGGCTGGGGAAGGCAGTGAGGATTGCTACTCCCATGGGAAAAGACAAACTCATTTGTGGGACTGTCTTCGCTCAAGGACCTGGTGGGTAATGGGGAAGGATGGGGAGACCCACTTTGTGCCTCAAGGAGAGTTAACATTGGGGGAAAAAAAATCTGTGATGTGAGTTGTATCTTGTAGGAATATAGCAGGAACAACCTGAACCAGCAAAGAGTGAGCTTCACAAGGAACCGTGCGAGTGCAACGATGACCCAAATCAAGCCAGTGTTGGTGCCCAACAATCGAACATGCTGCTTCTCCTGTCCTGAGCACCCATCTTGACAGATGGGGCCCAAGTCATAGCCTGTTCTTATGAATGTCTGGAGGAGTGGAGGAGGCCCATGGAATGGGAGAATAATATCTATCTATTAAAGGACAGGGGATAGTAGTTAATGAGAATGTATAAATTTGTATGTTGGGTAAAAAGATGGTTTAAGTATGTAGTATAAATTGTAAGTGTTGGTAAGAAGGGATTTCATTAATGAGAATTAGATACAATGGGATGGTTAGAAGATGTATAAATGTATCAATACCTGACTCCGTGACTGGTGTCACTGGCAGAGTTTTGGGTTCTTTTGATCACAGGTCAGTCTACATGACACCAGGCCTGCTAGCAACCGATGGGGTACACCTTTCTCAAAGGGTTAAAAGGATCTTTGCACAAGAGTTAGCAGGTCTCATTGAAAGAGCTTTAAACTAGATTTGAAGGGGGAAGGGATAAAACCTGGCTCACTAGTGATAAGCCATGGGATGGCACACCAGTGTTTGAGGGATGGTGTGCTAGCCAGGTCCTTCAGTCTGCTCCACAATGATGTGCTGAGTGCACTGGAGCACACTTGAAATGTCCCTGTAGTAATGTGTGCAGTTTGAGGAATAAACAAGAGGAGCTAGAAGCTTTGGTCCAGTCCCAGAGCTACAACATCATTGGCATAGGCCAAACCTGGTGGGATGAGTCCTGTGACTGGGGTGCCATGACGGATGGTTATAGGCTCTTCAGGAGGGATAGGCAGGGCAGGTGAGGCAGAGGTATCGTGCTGTATGTAAGGGAGGGGCTGGATTGTATGGCACTTGCAGTTGGCAGTGACATGGTTGAGAGCCTCTGGGTAAGGATGAAGGGGGAAGCAAATAAAATGGATGTTGTTGTCAGAGTCTCCTATCAACCACTGTCATGGTTTCAGCTGGGATAGAGTTAATTTTCTTCACTCTAGCTGGTATAGTGCTGTGCTTTGAAATTAGCATGGAAAAAAACCTGTTGAGATAACACACAGATGTTTAGGCTGTTGCTGGGCAGCGCTGATACTAGTCAAGGACATGTCTAGCCTCCCATGCTCTGCTGGGTGCACAAGAAGCCGGGAGGGGAGGGGGCACAGCTAAGAGAGTGGATTCAAACTGACCAAAGGGATATTCCATATCATGTAACGTCATGCCCAGTATGCTACCTGGGAGGGGCTGGCCGGGGGAGGGGGGGGGCAATCGCGGCTCGGGGACGGGCAGCGTCGGTCGGCGGGTGGTGAGCGGTTGTATCGTTCGTGTTTCTGCGTTTTTGTTCCCTGTTTTCCCTTTCCTTCCTTTTCCCTTTTATTATATTAACCTTACTGTCATTATTATCATAATCATTTATCATCATCATTCTATTGTAGTTATTAAACTGTGCTTATCTCAACCCACAAGTTCTTTTGCTCGTCCGATTCTCTTCCCCATCCCACAGGGGTGGGGGGGGGAGTGAGCGAGCGGCTGCGTGGTGTTCAGTTGCCAGCTGAGGCTGAACCACGACAGTCTATTTTTGGCGCCCAACGTGGGGCGAGAAGGGTTTGAGATAATAACAGTTGCTGGTCACAGCATTGATTCATCTGCTCGCAGTATTAGTTTGTCCAGTCTTTACCATGCTGATTGTAAAGTACATGTTAAAACTTGCTGTTGGTTCTGTCAGTTGGCTGTGCTCTGCAGTGATTAGAGATATTTTGCCTAGGAGACTTGTTATTAAAACACTGGCCTTGACTGTTATCAGTTATTTAGGTTTTGCATGGAAGCCGTTACTGTACTACAGCTACCACCTCATGGAGGCAATTAGCAATTATACCTCCTCCTCTGAGGAGTTTTTTATGGAGGAAATACAGAATGGCACCGTAGCTACTATCTTATGTAATGTCTCCTCCCTCATTACAACAACTTCTCAGTATCTTGAACATCCTTGTGTAGTTAAGATACATCTGTTGATATTGCTTTGGCAAGTGGTATCAGATCTGTCTAAGGTTAGTAAGCAAGTTAAGAATATAATCCAGAGATCTGTCCCAAGGCTTGATAGCTATGCGTGGCAGGGTATGTGGGAAAGTATGGGCAAATGCCTAAGACGGTGGGCACCCCCTGTGGTGTGGGACTTCACCCCTGAACAAGTGCAGAATCCTGAAAAATTAGTAGAACATTTGGAGGAAATATGTTGTCACCCTGGCAATTCCAGAGACATACAGATCACTGCCATGTGCTGGGGTCTGGCTTATGCCTATCGAGCCCTATTTAACACTATTCAGTACCCCCAAGGGAAAGAGAAGGGAACTACTCTGACCCCCGTGACAAGTACCGCGGCCACCCAAACCCTCACGACAGACACTGCAGCTACTCCAACCCCAGCGACAAGCACTGCGGCCACCCAACCCGCCGCGACAGAGACTGCAGTTACTCCAACCCCGGTGACAAACACTGCGGCCACCCAACCCGCCGCGACAGAGACTGCAGCTACTCCAACCCCGGTGACAAGCACGGCGGCCACCCAACCTGCCGTGACAGAGAATCCAGCTACTCCAACCCCGGTGATGAGCACGGCGGCCACCCAACCCGTTGCGACAGATACTGCAGCTGCTCCAACCCCGGTGATGAGCACGGCGGCCACTCAAACCCCCACGACAGGCACTGCAGCTACACAAACCCCAGTGCCAAGCGTTGCAGCTGAACCAGAGGACCAACCTGTGCCAGTATCAGTCGCCCCTATATGCAAGAAGAAATCATGGAAGAGAAAGTCAACTCGTTTAGAAAGAGATTACGATGAACCAGGGCCATCACGAGAAGAGGAGGAGGAGGAGGAACCATGTGTACAAGAAACGGAAACTACCCGATCTCTATCCTTGAGTGAGTTGCGGGATATACGGAAAGATTTCGGGCGTCATTCAGGTGAGCACGTTATCACCTGGCTGCTCCGATGCTGGGATAATGGGGCCAGTAGTTTGGAATTAGAGGGGAAGGAAGCCAAACAACTGGGATCCCTCTCTAGGGAAGGGGGCATTGATAAAGCAATTGGAAAAGGAACACAAGCCCTCAGCCTCTGGAGGCGGCTCCTGGCCGCGGTGAGAGAGAGGTATCCCTTCAAAGAAGATATTGTATTTCGCCTAGGAAAATGGACGACCATGGAGAAAGGCATTCAGCATCTAAGGGAATTAGCCGTGCTTGAGGTGGTTTATGGTGACCTGGACGATCAACGGGCCTCCAAAGATCCAGATGAAGCTGAGTGCACACGACCCATGTGGCGGAAGTTTGTACGGAGCGCACCATCTTCGCATGCAAACTCATTGGCAGTGATGTCCTGGAAAGATGACGAGACACCAACGGTGGCAGAGGTGATTGATAGACTCCGGGAATATGAAGCGAATCTCTCTTCCTCGCTCGTCTCTGCTGTTGAGAAACTGTCCCGAGAGGTCCAACAACTCAAAGAAGATATGTCCTACTCCCCACCAGCACGGACCAGTATCTCAGCCATTAGGAGTAATCGTCCCTTGGCTCAAGAGAAGGGATACACACGACGGGGCACCCTATGGTTTTACCTGCGTGATCACGGAGAGGACATGAAGAAGTGGGATGGAAAACCTACCTCAGCCTTAGAGGCGCGGGTACGTGAGCTGCAAGGGAGAACAATTACTCAGGGGAGTTTCTCCAGGAGAGCTGCTGCCCCAGTTTCCCGTAAGCAATTCTCTAGACAGAGGAGCAGAAGTGCTGATGGCCTGACTGATCTTAACAGAGACACCCGTGATTCATATCTACCGGAAGTGAGTGATGAATACTATGATCAGGACTAGGGGGGCCCTGCCTCCAGCCAGGTGGAGGAAAGGGATAACCGGGTTTACTGGACTGTGTGGATCCGATGGCCTGGCACATCTGACCCACAGGAATATAGAGCTTTAGTGGACACCGGTGCACAGTGCACCTTAATGCCATCAAACTATATAGGGGCAGAACCCATCAGCATTGCTGGAGTGACAGGGGGATCCCAAGAGCTAACCGTATTGGAGGCCGAAGTGAGCCT
Organism: Phalacrocorax carbo; assembly: GCF_963921805.1. Classification (NCBI taxonomy): domain Eukaryota; kingdom Metazoa; phylum Chordata; class Aves; order Suliformes; family Phalacrocoracidae; genus Phalacrocorax; species Phalacrocorax carbo. The sequence goes on along the minus strand of NW_026990255.1, from coordinate 965,972 downwards.
AACTGGCAATGAGTGGCAGAAGCACCCCATTGTGACTGGCCCCGAGGCTCCGTGCATCCTTGGCATAGACTATCTCAGGAGAGGGTATTTCAAGGACCCAAAAGGTTACAAGTGGGCTTTTGGTGTAGCCGCCTTGGAGACGGCGGAAAATAAACAGCTGTCTACCTTGCCTGGCCTCTCGAAGGACCCTTCTGTTGTGGGGTTGCTGAAGGTCAAAGAACAACAGGTGCCGATCGCCACCACAACAGTGCACCGGCGGCAATATCGCACCAACAGAGACTCTCTGATCCCTATCCACGGGCTCATTCGTCGACTGGAGAGCCAAGGAGTCATCAGTAAAACCCACTCACCCTTTAACAGTCCCATATGGCCAGTTCGGAAGTCTAATGGAGAGTGGAGGCTAACGGTAGACTATCGTGGCCTGAATGAAGTCACTCCACCGTTGAGTGCTGCTGTGCCAGACATGCTAGAACTTCAATATGAACTGGAGTCCAAGGCAGCCAAGTGGTATGCCACAATCGATATCGCTAATGCATTCTTCTCAATCCCTCTGGCAGCAGAGTGCAGGCCACAGTTTGCTTTTACTTGGAGGGGTGTCCAGTACACCTGGAATCGACTGCCCCAGGGGTGGAAACACAGCCCTACCATTTGCCATGGACTGATCCATAATGCTTTGGAACAAGGTGGAGCTCCCGAACACCTACAATACATTGATGACATCATCGTGTGGGGCAATACAGCAGAAGAAGTTTTTGAGAAAGGGAAGGAAATAGTTCAAATCCTCCTGAAAGCTGGTTTCGCCATAAAACAAAGTAAAGTTAAGGGACCTGCACGAGAAATCCAGTTCTTGGGAATAAAATGGCAAGATGGTCGTCGTCAGATCCCCATGGATGTGATCAACAAAATAACAGCCATGTCTCCACCAACCAGCAAAAAGGAAACACAAGCTTTCTTGGGCGTTGTGGGTTTTTGGAGAATGCATATTCCACACTACAGCCTGATCGTAAGCCCTCTCCATCAAGTGACCCGGAAAAAGAATGATTTCAGATGGGGCCCTGAACAACAACAAGCCTTTGAACAGATTAAACGAGAAATAGTTCATGCAGCAGCTCTTGGGCCAGTCCGGGCAGGACAAGATATTAAAAATGTGCTCTACACCGCAGCTGGGGAGAATGGCCCTACCTGGAGCCTCTGGCAGAAAGCACATGGGGAGACCCGAGGTCGACCCCTAGGGTTTTGGAGTCGGGGATACAGAGGGTCCGAAGCCCGCTATACTCCAACTGAAAAAGAGATATTGGCAGCATATGAAGGGGTCCGAGCTGCTTCAGAAGTGGTTGGTACTGAAGCACAGTTGCTCCTGGCACCCCGACTGCCAGTGCTGGGCTGGATGTTCAAAGGAAATGTCCCCTCTACACACCATGCAACTGATGCTACGTGGAGTAAATGGGTTGCACCCAGCAGGCTCGAGTAGGAAACCCCAGTCGCCCAGGAATCTTGGAAGTGATTATGGACTGGCCAGAAGGCAAAGACTTTGGAATATCACCAGAGGAGGAGGTGACACGTGCTGAAGAAGCCCCACTGTATAACACACTGCCAGAAGATGAGAAGCAATATGCCCTGTTTACTGATGGGTCCTGTCGCCTTGTGGGAAAGCACCGGAGATGGAAGGCTGCTCTATGGAGTCCTACACGACAAGTAGCAGAACCTGCTGAAGGAGAAGGTGAATCGAGCCAGTTTGCAGAAGTAAAGGCCATCCAGCTGGCCTTAGACATCGCTGAACGGGAAAAGTGGCCAGTGCTCTATCTCTATACTGAGTCCTGGATGGTGGCAAATGCCCTGTGGGGCTGGCTGCAGCAGTGGAAGCAAAGCAACTGGCAGCGCAGAGGCAAACCCATCTGGGCTGCCACATTGTGGCAAGATATTGCTGCCCGGGTAGAGAACCTGGTTGTAAAGGTACGGCATGTGGATGCTCACGTCCCCAAGAGTCGGGCCACTGAAGAACATCGAAACAACCAGCAGGTAGATCAGGCTGCCAAGATTGAAGTGGCTGAGGTGGATCTGGACTGGCAGCATAAGGGTGAACTATTTCTAGCTCGGTGGGCCCATGACACCTCAGGCCATCAAGGGAGAGATGCAACATACAGGTGGGCTCGTGATCGAGGGGTGGACTTGACCATGGACGTTATTGCGCAGGTTATCCACGAATGTGAAACATGTGCTGCAATCAAGCAAGCGAAGCGGGTAAAGCCTCTGTGGTATGGGGGACGATGGCTGAAATATAAATATGGGGAGGCCTGGCAAATTGACTATATCACACTCCCACAGACCCGCCAAGGCAAGCGCCATGTTCTCACCATGGTAGAAGCAACCACCGGCTGGCTGGAAACATATCCTGTCCCCCACGCCACTGCCCGGAACACTATCCTGGGTCTCGAAAAACAAGTCCTGTGGCGACATGGCACCCCAGAGAGAATTGAGTCAGATAATGGGACTCATTTCCGAAATAACCTTATAGACACCTGGGCCAAAGAGCATGGCATTGAGTGGGTGTATCACATCCCCTATCACGCACCAGCCTCTGGGAAAATCGAAAGATACAATGGACTATTAAAGATGACACTGAGAGCAATGGGGGGTGGAACATTTAAACACTGGGATACACATTTAGCAAAAGCCACCTGGTTAGTCAACACAAGGGGATCTGCCAGGCGAGCTGGCCCTGCCCAATCAGAATCCTTACGTACTGTGGAAGGGGATAGAGTCCCTGTAGTGCACATAAAAAATATGCTGGGCAAGACAGTCTGGGTTATTCCTGCTTCCAGCAGAGGCAAACCCACTTGTGGGATTGCGTTTGCTCGAGGACCTGGGTGCACTTGGTGGGTGATGCGGGAGGATGGAGGAGTCCGGTGTGTACCCCAGGGGGATTTAATTTTGGGTGAAAACAGCCAATGAACTGAATAATATGCTGTTAATTGTAATATGATGTTGTATGTCATCGCTACTATGGTTGCATCAGTGGAATGTTATCATGGTGGGAATCTCCCAATTAATGATAATAGCAAATGAACTTTCAATGGAACCGAGCAAAGTGCAGCAGTGAGAGAACAAGAACTACCAGTGCAGCGGTGATGGAACAAGGACTGACATGCAACAATCTGACCCCACGCACACCGCCGCTCCAAAGGACCCTTACAAGAGATGAAATCCAAAGTCATGGACTAAATGAACTCAATGGACATTTCACAGGCATTCTACAGGGATGTTCCATAAACTAGTGGAATGATAAATGAAAATCTGTATATATATATATATATATATTGTTAAAGGATAAGAAGATGGATAAGGATTATTGAAGTTGTACTGAATAGTATGGGACCTGAGCATGATGTCAATGATATGGAATAAGGGGTGGATACTGTCATGGTTTCAGCTGGGATAGAGTTAATTTTCTTCACTCTAGCTGGTATAGTGCTGTGCTTTGAAATTAGCATGGAAAAAAACCTGTTGAGATAACACACAGATGTTTAGGCTGTTGCTGGGCAGCGCTGATACTAGTCAAGGACATGTCTAGCCTCCCATGCTCTGCTGGGTGCACAAGAAGCCGGGAGGGGAGGGGGCACAGCTAAGAGAGTGGATTCAAACTGACCAAAGGGATATTCCATATCATGTAACGTCATGCCCAGTATGCTACCTGGGAGGGGCTGGCCGGGGGAGGGGGGGGGCAATCGCGGCTCGGGGACGGGCAGCGTCGGTCGGCGGGTGGTGAGCGGTTGTATCGTTCGTGTTTCTGCGTTTTTGTTCCCTGTTTTCCCTTTCCTTCCTTTTCCCTTTTATTATATTAACCTTACTGTCATTATTATCATAATCATTTATCATCATCATTCTATTGTAGTTATTAAACTGTGCTTATCTCAACCCACAAGTTCTTTTGCTCGTCCGATTCTCTTCCCCATCCCACAGGGGTGGGGGGGGGAGTGAGCGAGCGGCTGCGTGGTGTTCAGTTGCCAGCTGAGGCTGAACCATGACAACCACCCAGCCAGGAGACACCACCGATGAATTATTCTATAAGGAATTAAGGGATCTCTCTAGATCAGCTGACCTTGTCCTTATGGGTGATTTTTAACTTCCCAGGTGTCAACTGGGAATATCATGTAGTGGAAGCAAACAGGTACAGGAAATTCCTGAAGCACATTGAAGATAATTCTTGGTGCAGGTACTAAGGCAGCTGACTAGGAAAGGTGTCCTACATTTGCTGTTTGTAAACAGAGAGGGATTCCTAAGCGAAGTGGTGATTAGTGGCTGTCCTGATCACAGTGACCATGAATCAGTTGAATTTCAAATCGTTGGTGATAGGAGAAAAACTGCCAGCAAAACTTTGAGCCTGGATATGGGGAGAGCAGACTTCAAGCTGCTGAAGGAGCTAGCTAGTAAGGTTCCCTGGGTATCTGCTTTTGAAGGTATTGGGGTCGATGAATGCTGGTCACTTTTAAAAAGCCATCTCTTAAGAGTGCAGGAGCAGGCAATTCCAAAGTGTCAGAAGTCAAGCAAATGGAGCAGAACTTAGGCAGAAAAGGAAAGTGTACGGACATTGGAAGCAAGGACAGGCAACATGGGAGGACTACAGAGATGCTGTTCGCCAATGTAGGGAGAAAATTCATGCAGCCACAGCTTGATTAGAGTCCAAACTGGTCAGCACTGTGAAGAACAACAAAAAGGGCTTTTTAAAATATGTTAACAGCAAAAGGAGGATCAGAGGTAACATTGGTCCGCATCATGGTTTAGCCCCAGTCAGCAAGTAAGCACCACACAGCCGCTCACTCAATCCCCACCAGTGGGACAGAGGAGAGAATCGGAAGAGTAAAAGGGAGGAAACTCGTGGGTTGAGATAAAGACAGTTTAATAGGTAAAGCAAAAGCCACACATGCAAGCAAAGCAAAACAAGGAGTTCATTCACTCTTTCCCATCGGCAGGCAGGTGTTCAGCTATCTCCAGGAAAGCAGGGCTCCATCACGCATAATGGTTACTTGGGAGGACAAAAACCCTAACTCCAAACATGCCCCCCTTCCGTCCTATTCCCCCAGCTTTATATGCTGAGCATGATGTCATATGGTCTGGAATATCCCTTTGGGCAGTTGGGGGTCAGCTGTCCCAGCCGTGTCCCCTCCCAGCTTCTTGTACACCTGGCAGAGCATGGGAAGCTGGAAAATGCCTTGACTAGTGTTAAGCACTTGTCATGGTTTTAGCTGGGATAGAGTTAATTTTCTTCACTCTAGCTGGTATAGTGCTGTGCTTTGAACTTAGCATGGAAAAAAATGTTGAGATAACACACAGATGTTTTGGCTGTTGCTGGGTAGCGCTTGTACTAGTCAAGGACATTTCTAGCTTCCCATGCTCTGCCGGGTGCACAAGAAGCCGGGAGGGGAGGGGGCACAGCTAAGAGAGCGGATTCAAACTGACCAAAGGGATATTCCATATCATGTAACGTCATGCCCAGTATGTTAACTGGGAGGAGCTGGCCGGTGGAGGGAGGCAGCAATCGCAGCTCGGGGATGGGCAGCGTCGGTTGGCGGGTGGTGAGCGGTTGTATCGTACATGTTTCTGTGGGTTTTTTGCCTTTTTTTTTTCTTTCCCTTCCTTTTCCATTTCATTATATTAACATTATTGTCATTATAATAATAATAATAATGATTATTAGTATTTTATTGTATTTATTAAACTGTGCTTATCTCAACCCACAAGTTCTTTTGCTCTTCTGATTCTCTTCCCCATCCCACAGGGGTGGGGGGAAGTGAGCGAGTGGCTGCGTGGTGTTTAGTTGCCAGCTGAGGCTGAACCACGACAGCACTACTTAGCAACAAGTAAAACATCTCCACATTATCAACACTGTTTTTAGCACAAATCCAAAACATAGCCCCATACTAGCTACTATGAAGAAAATTAACTCTATCCCAGCCAAAACCAGGACAGTCCATTACTTGATGAGGTTGGTCACCTCACAAATAGGGATATAGACAAAGCAGAGATGTTTTAATGCCTTCATCTTTGTCTTTAACACCAATGATGGCAGATCATCCAACCTGTGTTGGAAGATCGTGACTGGGGGAATGATGAATTCCCAGCTGACTGAACTTGTTCAAGACTTGCTGCTTCAGCTGGATGCATATAAGTCTATGGGGCTCAATGGGATTCATCCAAGGGTACTGAAAGATCTGGCTGATGTTATCATGAGACCTCTCTCCAATATCTTTCAACGGTCTTGGGAGTCTGAAGAGGTCCCCATCAACTGGAAGCTGACAAATGCTGTCCAATTTTCATGAAGGGTAAGAAGGAAGACCTGGTAATTACAGGGCTGTCAGTCTCACTTCAGTGCCTGGTAAAATTATGAAGAAAGTTATTCTTGGAGTTATTGAAAAAATACTTGAGAAACAATGCAGTCATTGGTCATAGCCAGCACAGGTTCATGAGAGGAAGGAAAAAAAATAATCCATATCCTTCTGAAGACCAGTTTTGCAATAACAGAAAGTAAGGTCAAGGGACCTGCAAAGGCGATCGAGTTCTTAGGAATAAAATGGCAAGATGGACGTCATCAGATCCCAATGGATGTGATCAACAAAATAGCAGCCATGTCTCCACCAACTAGCAAAAAAGAAACACAAGCTTTCTTGGGCATTGTGGGTTTTTGGAGAATGCATGTTCTAGATTATAGTCTTATTGTAAGCCCTCTCTATCAAGTGACCTGGAAGAAGAATGATTTCAAATGGGGCCCTGAACAATGACAAGCCTTTGAACAGATTAAACAGGAAATAGCTCATGCAGTAGCCCTTGGGCCAGCCCAGGCAGGCTAAGATATAAAAAATGTGCTCTACACTGCAGCCGGGGAGAATGGCCCTACCTGGAGCCTCTGGCAGAAAGCACCAGGAGAGAGCTGGGGTCGACCCCTAGGGTTTTGGAGTCGGTGATATAGAAGGTCCGAAGCCTGCTATACTCCAACTGAAAAAGAGATATTGGCAGTGTATGAAGGGGTTTGAGCTGCTCCTGGCACCCCAACTGCCGGTGCTGGGCTGGATGTTCAAAGGAAACGTCCCCTCTACACATATAGGATAAGGAACTTCATCCATGAAGACCACCAGAGACCACTAAGGAACCCCAAGGAGAGGAAGACATGCACAGAAGGATCTGAACTGGAGCCAAGAGGAGTGACTTAATGCCATTACGCAACCTATGCAGATTAGAATGAATATGTATTAGACAGAATATGTATGAATTTATTGTATAAATATAACGAAGGAGCTGGCCTCAGCGTGCTTGATTTGTGGAAAACCACTGAGCACCCAGGCTTGCGCAACCCTGAAATAAATAAGCAATGTCTCTCCTGAGTGTGTGATTATTGACTCATTGCACACTGGGCAACGAATCTGCTTTTTGGACAACAAAGCCACCATACTAGAATAAGCAGGATCAAAGCTGTGCATCTTTTCCTGCTATTGGCTATACTGAGTAACAGATTGGAGGTAGAGCATGGGAAGCTGGAAAGGTCCCTGACTACTACAGGCACTACAGTGAAGACAATTAACTCTATCCCAGCCAAAACCAGCACACTACATCACCTCCCTTGACCCAATTGTGAGCATACAGGTTAGGAGCTGTCTTTTGGTACCTGATGCAGAGAGGCCTGTTTCAGAATCTGTAGACTTATAATATAATTCAGGACAGCACACAGCCAGCCTGGTAGCCTACCAAAATGCAACAGCTCAGGCCACCAGGTGGCTTTAAGTTCATCTTTCAAGCATTTGGAATTTGTTGCATCAGTTCTCAAGTCTGACTGCTTCCTGTTAGAGTGAAAGGAGTTTGTACTCCTTTGCTTCCCAAGATGAAACCTCTGTAGTGCCTTGCTTAGTGCCACCTGAACCAGGTACCTCCCCACACCTCCTAAGGGGAGCTCAAGTTCTCTCATATTGATGCAAGCTCCATCAGCCTGACGTGGAGATGCTTCTCTGGAAATCAACAATCATACCAGTTGCTGAAAAAATTCTCTTCCACTTCAAGGCTGTATCTTTGACCTGGATAGGATAGGAAAGTAAATGAGCATTTGCCCTGCAAGTATGGAACATCGTTCCTCTATAGGAATCATGCTATTGCCAGGGGAATAAATAGCTACATACTAAGAGGACATCCAAGGAAGATGTATACAGAATGAAGCCTAAATATCAAGCATACTCTCAGGTATCTTTGTAGGGATTTAAGAAACACATGCCACTATAGATCCTGTAAGATCTCGCATCTCCATCAGATGATCAGATTTACACAAGAGAATGCAATGGAAGCAGGCTTTGGTAGGCACTGAACTTAGTAACAGAACAGTACACTCTATTGACCAACTGCTCAAAGGTATGAATTTTTCCTTAGTCTGTCTGAAGGTCTTTCCTAGATGGCAACACACAGAGATAGACACTGGAAGTTGCTTTCAAATCTCTGAGGAAGCGCAAACCTGAGACAGAAGAAAGTTTTCAATACACACCTATGCTTCACACAGCCAGACTGCCTCACAAATCATTGCCAGTGCCAGTCTAGCAAACGCGTTGCCAGCTACCTCTAGGGAAGGCTGAAGAGCGAGATCCAGGGAATGAAACAAACCTCATTCAATTTGCAGTAAAGCTCACTAATGACTATGAATAACAGCACGAGGAAAGCTAGTCAGCACATTTATCATTCTAATGAGCCAATAATTCTTGATGCACAACAGCAATAATCCTTAATCAGACCAAAAATTTCATGCAGTGGAGTAAACTGTCTCAACCACTGCCTATCAGCAAACAGACAACAGGGAAAAACAAAGATATCCTTGACTAAACTCTCCTTCCGGTTTCTAGCAGCCAGCAGTTTAAATGCATTTACTGAAGAACAGGCATTCTTTAAAGAAGAAACACTAAAGTTGAGGTCCCCATCATAAATAAAACAGATTTTATTTTTCCCCCTCCAGAGGCAATTGCATAGAACAAACCATAATTTCCTTCATACTTGATAACATTTCTTAAAGACTGGGATTACAAGCAGCAAAAGTCTTCAGAATCTTGATTAGGTCCAATATGCATCAATGGACAACTTTACTGTAACTAACACTTTTCAGGAAAGATATCTAGCTTCTCTTACCAGTTGAGAGAGAAAAAGGCCCTGTACAAGTCAGTGAGGAAGGCCTCTAGTCATTTTAGATGAGGCAAAGGAGCCCCAGATCCTTACCAGAAACAAAGGTATCCTCCATACCATCAGCATACACAGAGGGCACATCCCTCATCACCAGTAGATCAGAAAATCAGTGAGTGATTAATCAGTCATCTTCCCTTTTAAAAAAGGATGGGAAGGGGAACTAAGATGATGCAGTTCTGTGCCAATAGAGACAGGATTAAGAAGAGAAATGGCAGAAATTACTGCAAATCATACAGCAGTGCCATGTCTGCATGCAGCAATCAGTGACTACTGTAACTGAAGTCAAGCTCTCTGGGGCCCAGCACGGACAAACTATCTCCAGCAGACATTCTTTAATATCCAAAGCTTGCTAGAACCTATTAAAGGAATGGGCAAGCTTAGTCCAACAACTTAAAAGCCTTTAAGGTAGACTTCCTTGCTGGTGTTTAATATGCTCAAAGCAGAAAAACAAGAGAGGATGTATCCTGGGAATGGATCATGGTTCAGGTACGACAGAAGAGAAAGGCTGATAAACCACCAATTCCATAAATTTTACTTCCATAAATTTTATGGAAGTAAAATATGAAAAACAAACCTTGTTTCAAGTGATACTTCCCAGGAAAATAAAAAACTCAACCAAAAACAGAGTTCCTCCATGAGTGACTAAAGAGTTTCTTATTAAGGTGGCAGAAAAGAGGACCAATGCATTACTCAGCTTTGCCATTAAGTAAATATAACATAAGGCAATCAATTCCTCAGTGAAATCATCACAGCTTCCCCACTTCCACCTCTTACTGTGGTGAGGGGCAAACTGAAGTAACAGAGCAGGCAGATAACTATTTAAGCTAAGGGCTATGTGGACCTTTGACGCCAGTTTCTGAACTAGCATGAAAGGGTCAGAATGGACCACTGTATAGGACTAGAACTGAATCTACAAGTATCAGTTGGTTAAGGTTATGCATCTGCACATCATCAAATCACCGTATCAAACACAACAGACTTCAGAAACCCAAACACAGTGTAGTATGAGTACAGAGTAATTATGCTGGGTGTATAGAGCCAGAATGGACAATACAGCAGATACAAGAGAAGTAGCCACAAGAAGTCACACTCATAGAAAACAAGTTACAAAGGCTGTAAAGGCATTGTGTTCTACAAAGCAAAACCACTACTCAAGTCCTGTTACTTCCTTAGCTCGCTACTCATTGTGACCTGTGCTTGTTACCAGTTTCAGGATGTAAACTAGAGAAACAGAAGTACCAAGTACAACTATTATTTCTACTTTCTCTAAAGAAAATTTTCTCTATTACAACCTGTAAATTTCCCAAGTCTATACACTTAGTATAACACAATTCTTCTGTAATTATAGTATCTTCCTAAAGGGTTAGAGAGGTGACACTTGTCATTAAACTGAAGACAGAGTAAAAAAAAAAGTCTATGTCCCGCTTTGAGAAATACCAAGGCAAAAAAAGTTTTCATTTAGTAGTAAAAATAGTGTATTCACATACCACTAAGTAACTACGATAGGCAGAAGATCCTGTTGACAGGATATGACAACCAAAAAGAGAATGAACTACACCAGAGTGTCAAAGTTAGTAAAAAAAAAAACTGCAGGAGAGGAGAAAGAAAAAGGTAAGGCATACGAGTAGGAAATACTTCATTACCAATACAGAAGTTTTCTCTTTAAGAAATAAACATTTTTATCCTCTTAAATTTAGACAAGAAAATGGCATATTTCAAAAGAAAAAAAAAAGACCTCTTGAATAGAAACCTGTTTAAACTAAAAAAATGACCACAAGAAAAAACCCACACACCCAAAAAAACCCCACAAAACAAAACACACAAACACCTACCCACACACACACAGAAAAAAAACAGAAAAAAGCCCCACACACCACCTGTGGCCCAAAATTGTTAGATGCCACCTTACAAAAAAAGTCTTTTCCTAAAGAAGTTAAACATGGACAAAATCTCAGCTTTATAAATACTTTTGCTTTAGAGTTTTAAATTGCAAATTACTTACTATAAGAAGTAGCGCAATTCAAAAATATTTTGAAGGAGGAATGTCTATATATAAGCTATGTTATAAATGTATGTGACACCACCAAGAGCAGTTGTGCTTATGAATTAATGCTACATAGTTTGTACAACCCTGAGGAAAACATTTAAAGAACTAAAATGAACCAAATAAAACTATAAATAATATAATATTGTTTTTTAAATGTGTGATTATAAAGAAAAAGTTTGACACAAAGTAAGCAAAACAGGTACTTATTGCATAGATATACTTCTGCTGCTATAAAAGCAAGAACTCGTGATAAAAATTTTAATTCATTCTGAAATGCAGTCACTGCTGCTAGAGTACACTTAATATAAATGCAAACAAAACTTACTATATTTCAAAACAATACCTTTGATGCTATGCACTGAGACAATACTCTGTAAATCAGTTTATTTTCCATGTAGTGGACAAATCTAGTCAGCGTAATTATTTTTTTCTGCATGTAAATAGTAAAAGCAAAGTGCTTATTTTCCCACAAGAAATGTGTTCACTGTGAGAATACCGGGTCTTGCAATACTCCACATAAAGCTTTCAATTTAAAGGTTAGTTCTAGAAATTTGGAAATGAAACATCAGGGTTTTTTGCCATTAATAACAATGACTACACTACAAATGGCTAAAGAACAGTTATGTGTGGAAGAAGCAGAACAGTACAACAGCTCAATTAAGGAAAAGAGTTTTAGTGCACTTTGCCCATTTTAGCCAACATGCTACATTGCCCTTTTTGCGTACAAAGTGGACTCGAGGATTTCCATTATAAGAAAGAAATTACTTGGCAAGCAAAATGCTGTGTCAAGTTGCCCCTTTTTTTTTTCCAAATAGACTTGGACCTATTAAGACAGAAGCTTTACAAGACATTACACAATTATTTTTGTTTTTATTATTAAATGAGAAAGTCTAATTTGTTACACTGTCGCATTGCTAGTCAGAAATGCTGCAGTGATGAAGAAAGTCAATGTTGGGTCAACCCATGTCCTCATTCTACAACATTTGTTTGCAAAGAAATGATAGTAATGTTCAACACAACATTCCTTGCTTCAGAGAGAAGTCCCATCATTCTTCCTCTAATGGGGTATGTTACTACATAAATTAGAATATTTTTTTTGGACAATACATCCCCAAAATTTTATGACATCAAAACAAGCTTCTACAGATGTTACAGAAATTTTCACACATCATCATCATCTGATGTATCACTGCTGCTTGTCTCAGAAGTCTCATTCTCCAGAGCAGGTTTGAAAGTGCTGTTTTTCCAGGGGCTAAACTTAAAATCACAGATGAGGCCATTTTTCAAAATGCCATTTTTCCGAAGGCCATTTTTTTGTAACTGAAATGAGAAAGCAAGATGTATTCAGAGAAAGAAAAAGCTAAACACAACAATCTGTTGCATTTCAGCATTCTCTACATCATCTATGGGCTACATTAGATCCACTGCATGACCTATTTTATATATACACACAAAGGAAAATTCACTCAAGAGCCTTCACTTCTGGGCCAGCCACCTGCATCCAAGAGCCTCCAATTGTGCTAAACTAAGCTTCTGCAGTAAAGAAGAGCTTATCCTGTTCTCACCTACATCCTCAGACATCTTGCCCCAGTGATCCCTCCCACATGGTCTCTCCTGTGATGCAGTCCCTTTTTCCACAGTCTGCTGCAAATACCTGTGCTAAGGGCAGGGTCTGCAGTGAGGAAGGGGCCCAGGAAAAGAAGCAGCAGGGAGGAATGGGTATCCCAGTCTGTCTACCTGATGCAGTTGGAAAGTCAAAGACAGTGGAGAGAAGGAAACAACTTATTCTACAAGAAAGGAATTACTGCATTTCCACACATAGTGCAGAAGCTGGGCAATAAGCCAAGCATTTAAGAGTTTAATAATCCAAATGCTCTAATTAGCACCTGCATATAGCTACTTATGGAAATATCAAATGTTCAGATTTAACACTATGCAAGATTCTCCCTTCCAGCCCCTCCCTCACTGACTCCTATCAGGTATATAAAACACTCCTAATTTAAAAAAAAAGTTCAAGTCTAGATTGCCTTTTCAGACTTTGTTACTAATGAATTAAGTGTCCCTCAATTTCCAACAGAGAAAATTCAGATTTTGGAAAGCCAAGGAAGCTGCATAAAAACCTTGAAAGAAAATTCCCTTTCCTCAGGCTAAGCTGAGGAGCTGGAAAGCCTGTGCAATTCTACTACTAGCAATGCTGAAACTACTCAGAACCACTCCCCTACCCTTCCCTTGATATTTTGAGAATAGGCCTTACCTACAATAAGAGTTGGTCCCCTATCTTTTTAAAGCAACTTTCCTTCCGAAAGCACAAGGAGACAAGAGAGGGGAAAGAAAAAGGGTACTGAAATGGCAGCATCCCTAACCATCAAAATTATTCGAGATCCCCCTCAAAGATAGGCATTTAGGGTAGCCACCTACAAGTTCATAATGGAACGTTAACTTAGCATTACCTGTTCACTAATGACTTGGAATTCCCTCATCTCATCCTCTGTTAGTGGAGCACATGTTTCATCATTTTCACTGTCTTCCTGCCAGCCCATCTCCTTTAACAACCTTTAAAATAAAAAGGACAACATTAAAGAATATGCTACACACACTCAGACATTTCAAGCTCTGCCTATGTAGATGTGTAAAGATCTGTAATAAATGGATTAATCAGTCCATATTTTTTAAAAACAAATTCCTACATAAAAGTATGTTAAAAGCCTTACAAAATATAAAGCACAGAAGTTGAGAAGTTTTCAGGTCCTTCACAGATGACCCTGTTTTACCACTACATGTTTGATTTCAAAGGTTGCAAAAATTAAACAGTAATACTTTATCTATAGAACAAACTCTTAATTTCAAGCACATATCCACACCATCACTTGCACATACGAAGTATTACATTTCCTGCCATCAGGTTTCCCACACAAAATAGACCTTGCTCTCTGCCAATCCAGTGAACATAAGGACACAAAAGCTAAATTTCATATTATCTCACTTCAGGATCTTTATTACCAGCCTAAAAAAAGCTGACAGTTTTTAATATTCTACATGCATGCAGAGGTCTCAACCAAAGGGCTGGTACAGTACAAAGACACAGCATATCTGGGATGCCACAAGAAAAGGTGCTTGCCCAGAAATCCTATGTAAGCCATTCAAAGTCATTTGAATTGACAAATGAGAGTTAGATTTGACTCCTATCTTCTAGTAAAAAATATTCATCAGCAGCCTCTAGCGGCCAAAGATTTCTGTCTCCATAGATAACGGTGGGAAAAAAAGAAACAGAGCAGGGTGCATTTTACTTTTTATACTCGTGAGGGATAAGAGGTCATGAAAGTTTCCTCTGCAGGTACTACAAAAGGAAAAGTTCTCTAGTCCAATGTATATGTAGAATCTATCACTAAAAAAAAAAAAAAAAAACCCCACAAAAACCCCAAAACAAACAAAAAACCCAACCCTATCTAACTATCACTACATTTCTGTAGTTGCCAGAAACAATAATTTAACAGAGCTCATGACAAGCTCACCTCCAGACTGAGTTGTGATTTCCCAGCAGTATCATTCTCGATCTCTACCAGTTGCTACTGCAGTTACTATTATGAGATACTAGAATTGTTTCAATCCTTTTTTGAAGTTACTTTCTCCCTTTCCAGTGCACTGTCTTGTGATATCACTGACAGCATCAACTAATCAGCTACATAAATAATTTCTTTAACAATGAGGAAAAAATCACTGGAGCTTTACATAAGATGCAGCATTTAAAGTATTAATAATACAAACAGAAATTACATGCACTGTTTTTCCTAGACATGCAGACCAAAATCAGAGGGATGAAGTCACTATGTAGTTTGCTTTATTTCTTTATAAATACATCAAATCTTTAGTAAAGCAAGTTTAAGATATCAGTACACAAGTCTGGTAGAAACAAAGTATATTCCATGTTAAATTAGCACATGTCTAAAAGTTAGACTTTGACAGTACTCATTAAATATTTTATGTGTTCTCAGTTTTCAGATTCTGACTTCTGAACTAGTAAGAACTTAAGACATGCTCACTTACCACGAAGGGACACTCTTTATATTATAATAAGGTACATACCTATGCTCTGCCTCAAGTGAGCTTGAAAGAACATCTGCCTGAGGGAAAGTTGAAGATCGAATGATCTGTTGAGATGTAATTGGAGCATTGCCATTCTCTTGCGGAATTTCATTTTCAAAGTTTCGGTTCATATCTCTCTTATGAGGACTGTTGCTGTTATGCACATTAAAGGACTCATCATCCTGTTAAATATAATTATATATTACAAAGTTTAAAAGTAAATTCCATTCACAAGTAAACGTCAGTGATTCTGTTTAATTTAAACTGTTTAAATGAAGACGTTCTATACTACTTCAGGGGTAATTCTGTTCACACTTCTAGAGTTTGCAATACCCGGATACTACAGAAATCTTAAGTTTTGCCACTGATCAAGTAATATAGAAAGCAACTCCAATGCTCAACTCAAACTTTTTTCTACAAAGTTTCAAACATATCTTAAAATTCAAACTTCTTATTTCTATAAGTATGAAAGGCAGCTTAAATAAGTTATCTGTTGAACTTACAAACAAGGTTCCTAATTAAATATCAGAGCCATGCGTGTCAGGAGAATTTTGAAAGCAAGAGAGTTCTCAAGTTTGCTTAGTTTAAGGGACAGGTCAGGGCCAACTTACCTCAAATAGCAAATTTATCTGCCACAAGTTCAGAAAGATTGGATACTGCTCTTTAAATTCAGACAACAGCTTCCCCTACACACATGCACACATCACAGAGCTTCTCAGGCTGTTGTTACAGCAACTATAACTTACTAGCCATGAAATAAGAACTATGAAGAAATTTTATTTAGAAAGCAGACTGTTCAGGTTCACTCAATTATTAAAAGCTCTTTAATCCTATAAACCAGAGATGCTTCTTTTAATTCTACTCATTCAAGCAACTTGCAATTCTTATTTAGTAATGAGTCAAAGAACCTCAGAAGTCTTAACAACTGTAAAAACAGAGAGGAGAGTATGAACATTATTTAGCTAATATCCTTTTGACAACAAAATCCCTAAACTTGACATATAACAGCATTGTCCATAGCAGGAGGCAATCGCTCAATCAGCCAGTTCTGCACTTGTACAAAATCATACTTCAGAGTCCCCTTCCACTCAGTGTTGTCTGCCTCCAGAAATTTTAGAATGCTCAGCAAGAATTTCTTAAGAACAAAACCCCCAGTAAACATATATTCACCTGTTAAATCATATGCCTGAAGAATGCATCTCGTTATCAAAGAAAATTCATAAAGATATTAAACAATTTTAATACATTAGTGCAAAATAGCTTCTTCCAAGCGTGATTCAGCTGCTGATCACAATTTGCCTCATTATTTCAGAGGTGAAATCTATTACTGCAGGCCTTAAAATGCCATCAACAGGATCACGTTATAAAAGTCTGTTGTGCAGTTATCCCCCTATCCGCTCAAGTTGCACACCATGTCTTCTACTGATGATCATTAAAATGAACGTTGGAAGTAAGACAACTATTAGTTACATGAGTTAGCAGGCCTTGTTGAGAGGGCTTTAAACTAAATATGAAGGGGGAAGGGGATAAAACCAGGCTTGCTAGGAATGAGCCTAGGGGTGGCATGCCTGTGTTGGAAAAGAGATCAACAGATCAATTGAAGTGCGTTTATATCAATGCACGCAGCATGGGGAATAAACAGGAGGAGCTGGAAGCCATCGCATGCCAGGGAAACTATGATGTGGTCGCCATCACGGAAACATGGTGGGATGACTCGCACAACTGGAGCACTGCAATGGATGGCTACAAGCTCTTTAGAAGCGACAGGCAAGGAAGGAGAGGTGGAGGGGTAGCCTTGTATGTTAGAGACTCTTTTGACTGTCTAGAACTCAATGACAGTAATGATAAGGTTGAGTGCTTATGGGTAAGGATCAGGGGGAAGGCCAATAAGGCAGACATCCTGGTGGGAGTCTGTTATAGACCACCCAACCAGGATGAGGAGAGAGATGAAGTACTCTACAAACAGTTGGCTGAAGTCTCACAATCTCTAGCCCTAGTTCTCATGGGAGACTTCAACTTACCAGATATCTGCTGGAAATACAACACAGCAGAGAGAAAACAGTCTCGGAGGTCCCTGGAGTGTGTGGGAGATAACTTCCTGACACAACTGGTAAGCGAGCCAACCAGGGGAGGTGCCCTGCTGGACCTGCTGTTTACGAACAGAGAAGGCCTGGTGGGTGAGGTGGTGGTCAGAGGCTGTCTTGGGCTCAGCGACCATGACATGATAGAGTTTTCGATTCTTGGAGAAGGAAGAGGATCAGCAAAACCACTACCCTGAACTTCAGAAGGGCAGACTTTGGATTGTTAAGGAGTCTGGTTAACAGAGTCCCTTGGGAGGCAGTCCTGAAGGGCAAAGGAGTCCAGGAAGACTGGATGCTATTAAAGAAGGAAGTCTCAAAGGCGCAGGAGCAGGCCGTCCCCGTGTGCCATAAGTCGAGCAGGCAGGGGAGAAGACCGGCTTGGCTGAATAGGGAGCTTTGGCTGGAACTGAAGAAAAAAAGGAGAGCTTACTGCCTTTGGAAGAAGGGGCAGGTGACTCAGGAGGACTACAAGGATGTTGTGAGGTTATGCAGGGAAAAGATTAGGAAGGCGAAGGCCCAGCTGGAACTTAAACTAGCCGCCACCGTTAAAGATAACAAAAAATGTTTTTATAAATACATCAGTGACAAAAGCAGGGCCAGGGAAGATCTCCGTCCTTTGTTGAATGCGGAAGGTAACCTTGCCAGGAAAGATGAGGAGAAGGCTGAGGTACTTAATGCTTTCTTTGCCTCAGTCTTTAAAATCAGACTGGTCATCCTCAGGGTTGTCAGGCCCCTGTGCTGGGAAATGGAGATAGTATGCAGAATGAAGTCCCAGTTGTTGAAGAGGTGGCAGTCACCGACCTGCTCCTTCACCTGGATGTTCACAAGTCCATGGGGCTGGATGGGATCCACCCGAGGATACTGAGGGAGCTGGCAGAGGAGCTCGCCAAGCCACTGTCCATCATTTATCAGCAGTCCTGGTCAACCGGGGATGTCCCAGATGACTGGAAACTAGCAAATGTGACGCCCTTCTACAAGAAGGGTCGGAAGGAGGATGCGGGGAACTACATGCCTGTCAGCCTGACTTCGGTGCCAGGAAAGGTCATGGAGCAGATCATCTTGAATGCCATTATGCAGCACATGTGGGACAACCAGGGAATTGGGCTCAGCCAGCATGGGTTTATGAAAGGGAGGTCCTGCCTCACTAACCTGGTCTCCTTCTATGATAAGGTGACCTGCTTAGTGGATGAGGGGAAGGCTGTGGATGTTGTCTACTTGGACTTTAGTAAGGCCTTTGACACGGTCTCCCACAGCATTCTCCTGGAGAAGCTGGCTGCTCATGGCTTGGATGAGTGCATTCTGCACTGGGTTAAAAACTGGCTGGATGGCCGAGCCCGGAGAGTGGTGGTGAATGGAGTCAAATCCAGTTGGCGGCCAGTCACGAGTGGTGTTCCCCAGGGCTCAGTGTTGGGGCTGGTCCTGTTCAATATCTTCATTGATGATCTGGATGAGGGGATTGAGTGCACCCTCAGTAAGTTTGCAGATGACACCAAGCTGGGTGGAAGTGTCGATCTGATGGAGGGCAGGAAGGCCCTACAGAGGGACCTGGACAGGCTGGATCATTGGGCCAGAGCCAACGGTATGAGATTCAACAAGGCCAAGTGCCGGGTCCTGCACTTAGGTCACAACAACGCCATGCAACGCTACAGGCTTGGGGAGGAGTGGCTGGAGAGCTGCCTGGAGGAAAAGGACCTGGGGGTGTTGGTTGACAGCCAGCCAAACATGAGCCAGCATTGTGCTCAGGCGGCCAAGAAGGCCAATGGCATCCTGGCTTGTATCAGGAATAGTGTGGCCAGCAGGAGCAGGGAGGTGATTGTGCCCCTGTACTCGGCACTGGTGAGGCCGCACCTCAAATACTGTGTTCAGTTTTGGGCTCCTCACTACAAGAAGGACATTGAGGTGCTGGAGCGTGTCCAGAGAAGGGCAACAAAATTGGTGAAGGGTCTAGAGAACAAGTTTTATGAGGAGCAGCTGAGGGAATTGGAGTTGTTTAGTCTGGAGAAGAGGAGGCTGAGGGGAGAATTTATTGCTCTCTACAACTACCTGAAAGGAGGTTGTAGCGAGGCAGGGGTCGGTCTCTTCTCCCTAGTAACAAGCGACAGGACGAGAAGAAATGGCCTCAAGCTGCATCAGGGGAAGTTCAGGTTGGATATTAGGAAAAACTTCTTCACTGAAAGGGTTGTCAGGCATTGGAACAGGCTGCCCAGGGAGGTGGTGGAGTCTCCATCCCTGGAGGTATTTAAAAGAAGGGTAGATGTGGTGCTTGAGGGTATGGTTTAGCAGTGGACTTGGCAGTGACAGGTTAGCAGTTGGACTCGATGATCTTAAGGGTCTTTTCCAACCTTAACGATTCTATGATTCTATGATTTGTTTAACATCTTTTCACACCTGTTAGTGACACAGCAAGGGCAGGGAAGAGGATGCACGCACTTACCAACAAATACTCCAGGTTACATGTTACATACACCTGTCGAAGGACATTACAATTTTCACTACTAAAAACCTCACCTCCCCCACAAAACCACTGCTTCTGAAAATCAGCTGTGTACAACGGAACAACAAAAGGCATTTGACATAAGTGTCATAAAGATATTAAGAACTCAAGACAATTTCAGGAACGCAAACTCCCACCAAGTTCACGTTCAGAATTCTGAAGCTCAAGACAGTGTTTCCCAAGACTTTTTAACTCTTAAATCAAAATTTTGTGTATTTCTGAAGCACACATGAACAGCATTACCCCCAACACCCATCTTGGGGTGCTCAGCCATAAAAAGCCTAATGGAAAGATGCAGACCTTTCCCAACTGACACATAGAGCTAAGCTGTGCCATCCCATTACAGAAAATTTTATTTTCCCTGAAATAGGAACAGGGTCAGAAAAGTCAATCTTTTATGAGTAATGCACAATGGCACTGTTTCTTTTTTCATGTCTCTGAATCTGAATAACCCTTCCTCAAAACCACTCATTTTATTTGTCTGGCTGATTTGTAATATGTGCCCTTTTTTGTTTGTTTGTTTGTTTACACTTTAAACTGCTCATTTACAGCAAACATAGGCTTTTAATTGCCTCATCCTGAATAATACGTTACTTATCTTCACTTGGACTACCTATAACTATGCTTATGTCTTGTTGGTGGCTGGTAACAATGACACAAATATTCTCAGGTGCCAGCTAAGCACTGCATAAACTGATCCAGATTGAAAGAAAACTGATATATAATATTATATACAGTAGAGGCCTCCAAGTTCTCAATTAGGGAGTAAAACCAGGTTTTTTAATATATGCATAAATTAAACTACTGTCCCTATGACAGACACCACCTGACTATCTAAACACTCGAATTAGAAAATAAATTGTTTGAGAAGCAGAAACAAGTTTTTCCATTAATTGTTTTGTAGGATAACTAACAGCCAAGGTGTGTGTCATAGTTACAGCTGGGATAGAGTTAATTTTCTTCATAGTAGCTAGGATGGAGCTATGTTTTGGATTTGTGCTGAAAACAGCGTTGATAACACAGGGATGTTTTAGTTGGTGCTAAGCAGTGCTTACACTAGTCAAGGAAATTTTCAGCTTCCCATTCTCTGCCAGGTGCAGAAAAAAGCTGGGAGGGGGAGCCCAACTGACCAAGGGGATATTCCATACCATATGACATCATGCTCAGTATATAAAGCTGAGGGAAGAAGGAAAGGGGGGACGTTCAGAGTGATAGCATTTGTCTTCCCAAGTAACCATTATGCTTGATGGAGCCCTGCTTTCCTGGAGATGGCTGAACACCTGCCTGCCGATGGGAAACACTGAATGAATTCCTCGTTTTGCTTTGCTTGCACATGCAGCTTTTGTTTTACCTATTAAAGTATCTTTATCTCAACCAACAAGTTTTCTCACATTTACCCTTCTGATTCTCTACCCCATCCCACCAGGGAGGAGTGAGCGAGCAGCTGTGTGGTGCTCAGTTGCTGACTGGGGCTAAACCACAAGTCCTTTTTGGCGCCCAACTTGGGGCATAAAGGGTTTGAGATAATAGTTGCGGTTCACAGCACTGACTCATCTGTTTTCAATATTGGTTCATCCAATCTGCACCATGCTCTTTTTGTTACTGTACATGTTAAAGATTGCTGTTGGGTTTCGCAGTTTGCTGTGCTCTCAAGTGTTTAAAGATGTTGTGTCTGGGACAGTTGTTATTAAAACACTGGCCTTGAGCTTTAACTGGTATTTGGTCATAGATTCTATGATTCTATGACTCCTGGGGACGTCAGCATCCACATGACGTACTTTCACAACCAGGTTCTCTACCCGGGCAGCAATATCTTGCCACAATGCTGCACACACAATGAGGCTCACTTCGGCCTCCAATACAGTTAGCTCTTGGGATCCCCCTGTCACTCCAGCAATACTCATGGGTTCTTCCCCTGTATAGCTTGATGGCATTAAGGTGCACTGTGCGCCGGTGTCCACTAAAGCTTTATACTTCTGTGGGTCTGATGTACCAGGCCATCGGATCCACACAGTCCAGTAAACCCGGTTATCCCTTTTCTCTACCCGGCTGGAGGCAGGGCCCCTCTAGTCTTCATCATGGCAGTCACAACTCACTGTAAATGTGAATCAAGAGTCTCTCTATTAAGCTCAGAAATAAAATCAGCACTTCTATTCCTCTGTCTGGGGACTTGCTCGCTGGAAACTGGAGCAGCAGCTTTCCTGGAAGAGCCTCCCTGAGTGACTGTTCTTCCTTGCAGTTCATGTACTCGTGCCTGTAGGGTCGAGGTAGGCTTGCCATCCCACCTCATCATGTCCTCTCCGTGGTCACGCAGGTAGAACCATAGGGCGGCCCGTGGTGTGTATCCTCTCCTTTGAGCAAAAGGACGGTTATTCCTAACAGCTGAGACACTACTCTGTCGAGGTGGGGAGTAGGACAGATCTTCTTTGAGTTGCTGGACCTCTTGGGATAGTTTCTCCACAGCAGAGACAAGGCAGGAAGAGATATTTGTTTCGTAATCCCGGAGTCTATCAATCACCTCCGCCACTGTTGGTGCCTTGTCCTCTTTCCAGGACATTACTGCCAATGAGTTTGCATACGAGGATGGTGTGCTCCGTACAAACTTCCGCCACATGGGTTGTGCGCACTGGGCTTCATCTGCCCTAGGTATTTGCCCATGCTATCCCACATGCCCTGCCACTCGTAACTATCAAGCCTTGGGGCAGATTTCTGGGTGATATTCTTAAGTTGCTTAGTCAAAACCAAACCAACATACTCAAAAACTAACAAGAAGTATACCTTAACCACCCAAGGATGTTAAAGATACAAACAGGTTGTTCTAATAAAGGCAGAGACATCATAGAAAAAGTTTCAAATGCCTAGGACGGTGGGCACCTCCAGTGTTTTGGGACTTCACCCCTGAACAAGTACAGAATCCTGAAAAATTAGTAGATTATTTAGAGGAAGTATGTTGTTACCCTGGTAACTCCAGAGAGACACAGATCACTACAATGTGCTGGGGCCTGGCTCATGCCTATCGAGCCCTATTTAACACTATTCAGTACCCTCAAGGGGAAGAGAAGGTCTCTGAATCTAAAAAGACAAGGAAAAAGAAAGCAACAGGCACTGCGGCCACTCAAATCCCCACGACAGGCACTGCAGCTGATCCAGGGAACCAATCTGTGCCAGTATCAGTTGCCCCTATACACAATAAATCTTGGAAACGAAAGTCAACTCATTTAGAAAGAGATGATGGAAGAGCAGGGCCATCACAAGAACAGGAGAAGAAAGAGGAAGAACTTGTACACAACGCAGAAACCCCCAGATCCCTATCCTACAGAGCCAGTAGCCTGGAATTGGTAAGGAAGCCAAACAACTAGGATCACTTTCTACGTAAGGGGGCAGGGGGCATTGGCAAAGCAATTGGAAGAGAGGCATAAGACCTCAGGCTCTGGAGATCGCTCCTGTCTGATGTGAAAGTAAGTTATCCCTTCAAGGAAGATGTTATATATCACCCAAGAAAATGGACCAGCATAGAAAGAGGTATCCAGTACCTGAGGGAATTAGCCGTGCTTGAGGTGATTTATGGTGACCTGGACAACAAACAGTCACCCAAAGAACCAGATGAAGCCCAGTGCACGCGACCCACAAGGTGGAACTTTGTATAGACCGCACCATCTTCACATGTAAACTCACTGCCAGTGCTTGCCTAGAAAAATGATAGACGCTGGGATTACAAAGCAAATATATCTTCTTCCCTTGTCTCAGCTGTGGAGAAACTGTCCCAGGAGTTCCAAAACTCAAAGAAGATATGTCCTACTTCCCACCTGTATGGACTAGTATCTCAGCCATTAGGAGTAAGCATCCTTTTGCTCAAGAGTGAGAATACACACCACAGGTCACTCTATGGTTTTACCTGTGTGACCACAGAAAGGACGAGGAAGTTGGATGGAAAATCTACCTTGACCCTAGAGGCATGGGTAGATGACTTGCAAGGAAAATCAATAACTCAGGGAGGTTCTTCTAGGAAAGTTGCTGCTCTAAACTGTGAGGAGTTGTTTACACTCTTGAGGGCAGAGAGGCCCTACAGAGAGATCTGTCCAGACTGGAGAGCTGAGCAATCACCAACCATATGGGGTTTAACAAGGGCAAGTGCCAGATTTTGCACCTGGGGCACAGCAACCCTGGATGTACATACAGACTGGGGAACGAGAGCCTGAAGAGCAGCTCTGCAGAGAGGGACCTGGGGGCTCTGGTCAACACCAAGTTGATCATGAGCCAACAGTGTGCCCTGGCAGCCAAGAGGGCCAACCATGTCCTGAGGTGCATCAAGCACTGTATTACTAGCCAGTCGAGGGAGGTGATTATCACGCTCTACTCTGTGCTGGTGCAGCCTCACCTTGAGTACTGTGTGCAGTTTTGGGTGCCACAATACATTAAGGATATAAAGCTACTAGAGAGTGTGCAGAGGAAGGCCACAAAGTTGGTGAAGGGGTTAGAGAAGTGGCTAAAATCATTTGGTTTGTTCAGCCTGGAGAAGAGGAAACTGAGGGGAGACCTCATCACGGTCCACAGCTTCCTCACAAGGGGAAGAGGAGGGGCAGGCGCTGACCTCTTCTCTCTGGTGACCAATGATAGGACCCGAGGGAATGGCAGGAAGATGTGCTAGGGAAGGTTTAGATTGGATGAAAGATGTGCCAGGGGAGGTTTAGGTTGGATATTAGGAAAAGGTTCTTTACCCAGAGAGTGCTGGAGCACTGGAACAGGCTCCCCAGGGAGGTAGTCATGGCACCAAGCCTGACAATATTCAAGAGGCACTTGGACAATGCCTTCAGAGATATGGTGTAAATTTGGGGTTATCCTGTGCAGGGACAGGAGTTGGACTTGATCATCCTTGTGGCTACCTTCCAACTCACAACATTCTGATTCCAATTTCCAGTAAGCAGTTCCCCAGATAGAGGAGTAGAAGCGCTGATTTTATTTCTGATCCTAATAGAGACACTTGTGATTCATATTTACAATAAATGAGTGACGACTACTATGATCAAGACTAGAGGGGCCCTGCCTCCAGCCGGGTGGAGGAAAAGGATAACCGGGTTTACTGCACTGTGTGGGTCCGACGGCCTGCCACATCCGACCCACAGAACTATAAAGCTTTAGTGGACACCGGAGCACAGTGCACGCTAATGCCATCAAGCTATACAGGGGGAGAACCCATGAGTATTGCTGGAGTGACAGGGGGATCCCAAGAGCTAACTGTATTGGAGGCCGAAGTGAGCCTAACCGAGAATGAGTGGCAGAAGCACCCCATTGTGACTGGCCCAGAGGCTCCGTGCATCCTTGGCATAGACTACCTCAGGAGAGGGTATTTCAAGGACCCAAAAGGGTACAGGTGGGATTTTGGTGTAGCTGCCTTGGAGATGGAGGGAATTAAAGTTGTCTACCTTGCCCAGTCTCTCGAAGGACTCTTCTGTTGTGGGGCTGCTGAGGGTCAAAGAACAACTGGTGCCAACCGTCCACAATACTGTACCAGCCAAGACCCTCTGATTCCCATCCATGAGCTCGTTCGTCGACTGGAGAGCCAAGGAGTGATCAGTAAGACCCACTCGCCCTTTAACAGTCCCATATGGCCACTGCAGAAATCTAATGGAGACTAACAGTAGACTATCATGGCCTGAATGAAGTCACTCCACCATTGCGGACTGCCATGCCAGACATGCTGGAAATTCAATATGAACTGGAGTCAAAGGCAGCCAAGTGGTATGCCACAACTAATATTGCTAATGCATTCTTCTCAATCCCTCTGGCAGCAGAGTGCAGGCCACAGTTTGCTTTCATTTGGAGGGGCGTCCAGTACAGCTGGAATCGACTGCCCCAGGGGTGGAAACACAGTCCTACCATTTGCCATGGACTGATCCAGACTGTACTGGAACAGGGAGAAGCTCCAGAACACCTTCAATACATTGATGACATCAGCGTGTAGGGCAACACAGCAGAAGAAGTTTTTGAAAAAGGAGAGAAAATAGTCCAAATCCTTCCGAAGGCCGGTTTTGCCATAAAACAAAGCAAGGTGAAGGGACCTGCACAAGAGATCCAGTTCTTAGGAATCAAATGGCAAGATGGATGTCATCAGATCCCAATGGATGTGATCAACAAAATAGCAGCCATGTCTCCACCAACTAGCAAAAAGGAAACACAAGCTTTCTTGGGCGTTGTGGGTTTTTGGAGAATGCATATTCCAAATTACAGTGTGATTGTAAGCCCTCTCTATCAAGTGACCCAGAAGAAGAATGATTTCAAATGGGGCCCTGAGCAACGACAAGCCTTTGAACAGATTAAACAGGAGACAGTTCATGCAGTAGCCCTTGGGCCAGTCCGGGCAGGACAAGATGTAAAAAATGTGCTCTACACTGCAGCCAGGGAGAATGGCTCCACTGGAGCCTCTGGCAGAAAGCACCAGGGGAGACCCGAGGTCGACCCCTAGGGTTTTGGAGTCGGGGATACAGAGGGTCTGAAGGCCACTATACTCCAACTGAAAGAGAGATATATTGACAGCATATGAAGGGGTTTGAGCTGCTTCAGAAGTGGTTGGTACTGAAGCACAGCTGCTCCTGGCACCCCGACTACCAGTGCTGGGCTGGATGCTCAAAGAAAACGTCCCCTCTACACACCATGCAACTGATGCTACGTGGAGTAAATGGGTTGCACTGATCGCCCAATGGGCTTGAATAGGAAACCCCAGTTGCCCAGGAATCTTGGAAGTGATCTTGGACTGGCCAAAAGGCAAAGATTTTGGAATATCATGAGAGGAAGAGGTGATGTGTACTGAAGAAGCCCCATTGTATAACATACTGCCAGAAGATGAGAAGCAATATGCCCTGTTCACTGACAGGTCCTGTCACCTTGTGGGAAAGCATCAGAGATGGAAGGCTACTGAAGGAGAAGGTGAATCACTCCAGTTTGAAGTGGTGAAAGCCATCTTGCTGGTTTTAGACATTGCTCAGTGGGAAAAGTGGCCAGTGCTCTATCTCTATATTGACTCACGGATGGCAGCAAAGGCCCTATGGGGGCGGTTACAGCAATAGAAGCAGAGCAACTGGCTGAACACCTGCCTGCCGATGGGAAATAGTGAATAAGCTCCTTTTGGTTTTTTTTTGCTTTGACTGTCTGTGTGGCTTTTGCTTTACTTATTAAACTGTCTTTATCTCAACCCACGCGTTTTCTTATTTTGTCCCTTTCAATTCTCTCCCCCATCCCACTGGGGTAGCGGGGAGTGAGCAAGCAGCTGTGTGGTGCTTATTTGCTGACTGGGGCTAAACCACAACAGTGTGAAACACTGCCCTTCACAATGATTAGGTTAGTGTACTGAGCTTATTTATTCATGTTTTTGTTGCTAATAACTCAGGCATATCTTTCCCTAACAGGTATGAGCAAATACTGCAGAAAGAAGAGACAACTACTAGGTAGTACTGGAGAAAGAGCAGTACTTGGAGTACGTTTTTTGAAATTCACCAAAAGGTACTTCCTTTCCCTCATTTAGGTATCAAGGCCATGACTTAATAACTGTTTACAGCCAAATAAGTAGTTGTTTATGGTCAGTCTGAGAACTGTTACTGCTGGATCTACAATAGGTATGAACAAAACTACCTTCTCTTGCCCAGCGTGCTTCTCATCCTCACGTTCCTCTTCAACTCTACCTTGTTTCAATGCTTTCAGAAATTCACTCTTCTTATCAGTCCGTGTTCTTGTCAATTTTGTTAAACGAGGCTGACCAACTTTGTCAGTAGGGGATGACGAATTTGACCAATTACACTGGGGGGTGGGGGTGTCAGAAAAAAGAACGACTATTAGAAATTTATTCATTTAGAGAACTTTGAATGAAAGACAAAGACTCACAGGCACTTGTGGTTTCAGGTTTCACGTATATCCACAGTCAAAAGCAGAGGGAAGATATTTCTATTTCAGTATATATAGTTCTTACATGTAACCCCAGAGATGAAGACTTATGGAGCCCTGCTAACAAACAGTGGACCTTCTGAAGTGTATCACACTATTAGCAGTTTTGAAGTTTAAACCTACCAGGTTATACTTCCTAATGCACCATTTTTACTCCAAATCAAACTTACAAAGCAAATGTTGCAGTGATGTACCTTCTGTAATTTTCTCTCCCACACTAATTTCCACAAAAATAAACTTCTTTAATATAGTTCTGTATAAAACTTACTGATCCAGTTATCCAACAAAACAAATTTAAAATTTCTTAAATTTGATAAAGACTACAGACATTGCTTTACCTCTTTCACTGAATTCTGTGATACAGTAAATGCCTTGGCAGTTCTTCTGAAAGGACTGAAATTGCCAATACCATATGCAGATTCATGAGAAAATGGATTCCCAAGTTTATTTTCTTTTGCTTGGCTTTTCCACTGCGTAGGCTAAACAAAAATTTAGAGAGTCATTAACTACAATAGGATTATTTTCAGGAATATTTAGAAAAACGATTAAGCAAAAGTTAATCATAACTACAACCATAATTTACAGCAAATACCTGTTTTATTGTGGAAAAGAGACAGTTTATGAGCAATTCATCCTATCCCACAAATACTGTTTACACTTTTTATATAGACTTAAATTTACAAACAATTAAAACCCTCATATTTGATGTATATGAGTCTTCAACAGTTGGAAGTAGTGTTTTTAATGCAGTATGTTAAGAGAGTTAACAGCTCCATCAGATGCTCTCAGGAGCACAGAAAAATTCCTGAAATAAAATCAAAAGATGAACATGGAAAGTTGCATATGGAGAGGGACCAGAATGACACTAAGCACATCTGTATCAATAACTAGGATAAATTCTGGAGGTATGTTTATGCCAACTATAGCTCTCCACTAGATATCTATTTTTCTGTTAAAAACATATAAAAAAGGCATTGCTATTCTGTAAGTTAAAAACATCCTTTTCACTCTCCCTTGGACAGCTCTTGCACTTCTCAAAAAAGGTAAATGAGGGGAAAAAAAAAGATCCAATTGCAGTGTAGTTTCAAAAGAAAAATGAGAAAAAGTGTTTTCCCTTCACTGTCGGGATGTTCTGCACTTAGCACAATTTGAAAGCATAATACTCTAGGAACAGTGCTCTCGGGGGTGAAATAAGCACATTCAAAATTAGAGCATGATTTTTTTTCAGCATGTTGTTCATGCCACCAGTATTCAAGACTCACCTTTGCGGGTGGAATAGCAGTTTTAGGGGCTAATCCTTTATAAACACTTGTGCCAGTTCCATTCTTTACTGGCTGTGAATGAAGACTTCCTACTACAGGGAATCCAGATATCTGCAGTTCTTTTGTACCGCCCTTTTTAATGACCAGCATTCTTGGAGATCTAGATTTAGGATTCAAAGGGTACTCTGGAGGGGACGAAAAAAAGTGTGTGTGTGTATATATATATATATATGCACGCATGTGTATACATTCTTAAGTCCCTAGTTCATAGGGTACTGGATAGCCATATGGTCCAGAGCAAATCAGCATAAATCAGGAACTTGGTCCAGTATTAGTTCCACAAATAACACACTGTACAAACCTGGGTAAACACAAGTTCTGTTCCATTTTCCACAACCATCTTTTATAAAATATTTCACTTGGCAATGGAGGAATTTTACTTTTGGAAAAATAAATATATCCTTCAGTCAAAGAAGCTAGCTACACAGTTCTTGTTTGCAAATCTAAAATCCAAATACTATTAGTTGTTAATAGCTACCTAATCTTCAAAAGAGATTATGGTTTTCATATGTCCCTTTAAGGTTACTAAAGAATAATTACTCATGTATTTATTAACAACTCATTTTAGAGCCAAATGTTCCACACAATGTTCTCTATAAACATGAGAGAAGAGATGCATACTACTGTGGACCATGGTAATGACCAGTTTCTCTATCTCTATGCATAATAGACTATCTGAAGCTTATACCATTTCCAGGCTCAAGAGAGCACTAATTGGAGACATACAGTCAGCTGTCATATTCACTAAGTAACTGACATTTAACAGTTTGAAAGAACACCTATTAAAAACAGTTCTGAAGTTTTAAAAAAGTGAATAAAACACTAATTTTATTTTTGCACATGCATTCCAATGCTACATTAACAACCTTTTCCAAGATTATTTCCTCTCTCTGCAAGCATTTCTACTTCACAGGTCGAGTCACCATATCCTATATTAAAAAAATCCTATCTTAAAAGCATAAGTGATTTTAGCTTTGTTTAGCAGGTAGATGTTACAAAACATTTGTGGTAACTACATACTTAGCTCTCATTAAACTTTATGAAAAGACTTTTCATAATACTCACATGCTCCCATCCCATATACACAAGCTAAAATGGAATCTAACAGAAGTATACATTTTTAACAGTCATTAAAAGGGGATGGTAAAATTCCTCATCCTGAATATTAGGTTTCCATTAATAGGGAATAAGAATAGCCTTAATTTCAGTTTTTCAATTACAAAACAAGGATTGCAACAGCAGAGCTGTAACCAAGTAAGACACCAAGCTGTAAGCTGTAACAAGCCACTGCACTGTAGCTTACAGATCTACGTAGCTAACAACTGTTCCTTCCTTTGCTTGTGAAGAGCGATACCTAAAGAGCCTGGAAAACTTGCCCTCTCTCAGATCAAATTGAGCCGCATCATGCAGCAGCCACAGCCAGAGTGCTGCAAAGGTTGTAAAACACTCAAGTTGCTATATAATTTTCCACAACTTGGTTGGGGGAAAAAATTAGCTATTGTTACTCTTTTATTGCGAGAGAACTATATCTCCTGACTTTCACATGAAAGCTGCTAAATACACAAAAACGGAAAGCAGTCAAATTGTTTAGGCTCCTGCAAAAGTTCTTAGCAATTAGATATTTATATTGAGGGGTTGGCCTACACCTAGTGTTACCTAAGAACGCAAAACACACTGGGGAAGTATGAAAAAAAGAATCAGCAAATTAAAGTACCATTTAAAATGAGCAACAAGTTTCAGACCTCACTATTAACAACAGTAAGTTGAAGCTTTTATGTTTAATTAAACTTATTTCCTCAAAGAGAAAGGTTCTTATTTTGAGTAACTTGATTACTTTAAAACCTGTGCAGTCTAAAGCTGCCACCTTCTTAGAGTGAACAATTCACTACTTAAAGCCCACAGAACTGTAAAGCGGTAGCCAAATTTATCAGGTGGAGATGAGAAAACAAACCTAGACAACAGTTCAGTTAAAGGCCCACTCTCAGGATTGGCTTTCTTACAAGTAATTCATAAACACAACCAACAGCTTAAGACATTTGCTTCCAGGAAGAGACCTTAAATCTCTGCAAACTAACCTGCTCTTCCCAGCCCTCCTAGGTTTCTCTCCAAGATCTTCCAACAGCTCTAATCAGTCAGGAGCATTCATTTATGAAGTCTTCAGCTAGCAATCACATCACTAGTTTAGGTGACTGTGCTGGTTTTAGCTGAGAAGCGGTTAATTCTCCTCACTGTGGGGGGTCGGCTACCTTTCCAGCTTCCCGCGCTCTGCCAGTGGCAGGGGGCTGGGAGGGGCAGGGCCACGGCTGGGGCGGCTGACCCCGACTGGCCAATGGCATGTTCATTCCATACCATGTGACACCATGACCAGTATATTGA
Organism: Phalacrocorax carbo; assembly: GCF_963921805.1. Taxonomy (NCBI): domain Eukaryota; kingdom Metazoa; phylum Chordata; class Aves; order Suliformes; family Phalacrocoracidae; genus Phalacrocorax; species Phalacrocorax carbo. The sequence goes on along the minus strand of NW_026990255.1, from coordinate 934,430 downwards.
GGGGGGGCAGTTTGCGGCTGGGGAGCGGCTGCATCGCCGGGTTGGCGGGCGGTGAGCGGCTGCATCGCGTGCGGTTTGTTTCGGCGGTTCGTTCCCCTACCCCCTCCCCCGGGGTTTTGCGCCTCTCGTTGTTCTCCTTTCCATTGCATTTCTGTTGTTGTTTCTTTTAATTTTCATTATTAAACTGTTCTTATCCCAACCCACGAGCGTTACCCTTCTGATTCTCTCTCCCATCTACCGGTGGGGGAGTGAGCGAGCGACTGTGTGGGGCTGAGCTGCCGGCTAAACCACGACAGTGACCCACCTTCATTGCATTTCCTCTTGGGAGATAAATTCTTGACTTCTTTACAAGACAACGTATACTTGTTTTTGGAAAGAAGCCTAGTTGTGGCTGCATCTACAGACCAACAGACTGATATCCAAATGGAAGTGTCACCTCTCTAACAAAAGGATACTTACATCGTAATAATATTGAAGTTTCCTCAATTTCAATCTATACTTTTGTAATATTCTAAAAAAAATTCCTATGTTTCAAATAAAACCAACTTCAGATCTCCACTACATTTTTATATTTAGAAACATCAAAAATACTCACCCCACACACCTGCCGCTAAAGACTTATTCTGGCTTGTTGTTCTCTCATATTCAGGATTCAAAGATGGCTGAAAGGAAAATTTATCATTATTGAAAATAAAATTTAAAAATAAAAGTCTTGAATTATAGGACCAATGAAATAGAGTCACAATAATATTGGAAGTATGACCTCTGCTGTCAAAGATTTTTAAATAGAGACAGACTAGACAATTCCCCCGCAACCCAAAAAGATCAGCACCCACTTATTTCTCTTTTCCAACAAAACATCTCAAGCAGCATTCAATACAGTTATATGACTTGTCCAGAGAAGGCAAAACACAGTGATGTATGGTTCTTCAAAGAGGAAACTCACCCTTCCCCTTACATTCTACAGTTTTAGGTTGAAGCATGAGATCTCAAACAGCCAGTGGCAGAAAAATAATTTTGTTAGTACTTTGGATTTTTAGTAAGGTACTTGTGTAGAATTTAATACATACACATGCCACAGTAAACTGTGGTAAGATATTATGAAATAAACTTAGAACCCAATTATAGTTTCACTTAAACACTTAAGTGACAATAATAAAAACATAATGATAAAAAACTGGATATTAAAAAGAGAAACAAGTTAGCGGACAAATGACTAACGCCCTCTTACCTACGGGAAGGGTGATCCCTTATATGATGATCTGTAACTGGTGAAATCTCATGAAGTACCTTGTAATGGACAAAATGACAGTTGCAGAAACAAAACAATGAAACCTTGTTTATTATAATTGCAATTAACTTACAAAATCCTCAGCCTCAAACTGTTTGGGCATTTCCTTGTCTTCCTTTTTCCCAGTTTCATTATCAGATACATTGTTTTCAGGCAGTCCTTGGCCTTTTCCACAGTGGAAAGCGCTGGTACGAGTGCAGGAACCTCCACCATGGTATCCCCCACGATAGTTTATATTTTCTGTACCATTTCTGCCTTGTGAACGCCAACCATTCTTCTCTTTTTTCCCAAAATGCCCTTAGATTTTTAAATTTTAAAGAAATGTAATTACTAACAGTTTTGAAAGAACATTCTACTTTTGCAAAATTGGTAGAGGAGTTAAGCAAGCAGCTCTATATTCTGGGATGTGACAACAGAGTAAACTTAGTTTTCATTCACATAAGCAGCAGGGAAGAATATCACAAAAGAGTGCCAAAGAAAGAGGGTAGTAGTTCAACATTAAGAAGCCAAACCCCTTTTCTGACTACTCATATGTTGGTGGCTAGAGAATTAACTTGACCTCCTGCTTCTTAAGAGAGAAATACACCTGGACTCACACTACTTTAACCAACATCGTCTCCCAGATCTGTCTTCCCATTACCTCTGTTCTGCTACAGAATACAGCATTTGGCATAGGACAGCTATTATCATCAGACTTTTTGTCTAGCCAAAGTGCTACAAAGCAACAATGTAAACGTATTAAAAATGTTCCATGAAAGCTAAATTATACCTCCATTAGGCCATCCAACGTTAGGATCAAACTCATCTAAAGAGTTGTGTCTTCTGTGACTTGCTTCATAATGATTCTCTGTCCACAAAAAATTTTCAGAATGTTTCTCAAAGTTCAGTGATGACTGTAAAGGAGCACAAGTGGTAGACCTGAGATATCTGACTAATAACAAAACTGAATTATATGTACATTACTTGTGGTATATACAATCCATTTTTAGAAGGACTATGAATGGCAGACAATACAGCAGTTCTCAAGTATTCGTATGTTGAGAGTTATGTCATCATCTCCCATGCTAACAGAAATGGAAGCTATATCGTCCGATCCAGGACACTGAAACAGTGCTGAGGACCGTGCTTGTGACACAAAGTAAAAAAACCCAAGTGTTAATTTTGGTTTGGCAGCACGACAAAGGACAAGTGACATGTGGCAGAAGAGAAAAAAAAATAAAAAAGGTAACAAAGGATATGTGATCACAGTTTGGAAGACAGGAAAGAAGTCTGGGATCTTAATTTGGGTGGTTAGGTTAGAGACTACACACATGCACTGCATAGAAAGCAAGGAGTTGCTTCCACCAGAGGCAGCTGTACCCCCAAAAAAGGCCCGGTTAATTATCCATGTCATTATAACTTAATAAAGTAAATGCAACTAGTTATGAAACACAAATAAAACCTAGAGTCAAAAGTGTACAGATTCACAAATATACTTCAAATTATCAGCTTATAAGTAGACATTGTAGAAATTTTGAAGAAGTAAATCTTTAATATACCAGTAGGAAGTACTTTATAACCCAAAACCTTATGTTGAGAATAGCACTCAGAAATCAAAACACATCCTGACTAGAACTCATACCTAAGGTGATTAAAACAAAAAAGATCATGTCTTACAGCAGCTGTCTTCCCTATTACTTCTATCTGGCTTTACTATTTTAACATTATAACATTTCTTTTGCTGTTACACCTTGAAAATTTATTCTTGGATTTTTATGCTGCAAAAGTAGTGCTTAGCCTTACTCTTGTACATGCCACGCATACACCAGTGAGTGATAGCGGAGAGCTGTGTTACCCAACACCTCCCTGCCACACAGCCAACCTGCAGATGAAGCAAAGCCCCCTTCCCTCCAGCACATACTGTGCACATATATGTCCACTGTATTGCACATGTACAAGAGATCCAATACTTCCCAGGGCCATAACAGCTGCAAATGCATAAATGCACAGCTATGTGGAAATGTACAATGTGAGCAAAGTAAGCTTAGTAGTTCCAGGGAGTATGAACTTTACTGTACCAAAAGTATCAACTTTGCTGCCTGAAGCTTGCTCCATCTCCAGATTGAGTAACACGGGGGAGGAGTATAGCAGTAATGGTGCATGTTTGAAAATTAAAGCCCCAAGTTTATTTCAACAGTTATTATCCATTAACTTCTAAACAAGCCATATTAATATTTAAAGTACTCCACAGGTCAAAGTGAGAAGACAGACAGAAAAAAAGGAAATCACATTAATAGGTTTACCTACTTTGGAAAATATGTTGAAGAAATTATTTCCTTCTCCCCCACCACCACCACAAGACAATCACACAGAAAATAACACCTAAGTTCTACTGACAATGCCCCATCAGAGCTCAAGGTGCTGTTCAAAATCCACTGCTTAAAATTCAAACTGAAGTAAGCAACAGATATGTATTTCCAAACTGTATAGAAGTCAAATGAAAAGGGATTTCCCTCTCAGTTTGAGATCTGGGAAGTGAATTATTTCCTTGACAAACTTGGAGAGAAAAAAACCAGAAAACCACAAGACATTATCAAAATATCTAAGCGGTTAACAAATTATAATGAATCTCAATATTTAAGTAAAAAAAAATAATCATTATAAACAAACTTTTAATAAGCTGCCAAAAATTTCTGAAAGCTCCAGATCTGTTGATCATAGATGAAATTTTAGAAGATAGCTTCATGTGTTCATTTTCATATGACAACCTTCTAATATTGCCTTTGGAGTTTAACTTTTTTTTTTTTTTTTGTATGAACTTTGAAGAACAATCACATTTTCACAAACTACAACTGACAGCACTTTCTATATAGTGTTTAAGTTGTACTTGATATAATGCATCTAAAGTCTCTAAATTGCATGCAAAGATCATGCAGTTTTCATTTTCCCCACATGATGGGTGTATCAGTCTATCAAGCCTCTTGTGGCAAAGATGACAGTAAACTTTGTAAGCAACATGAAAACTACTGCCAATTTTTCTGGAAGTTGAGAAATTATTTGACTTGATCCAGCCATCAAGAAAGCAAGCAATACAGATTTTTGAAGTATAAGTCTTATTGCTTAACGTGAAGTAACAGTAAGCTTGCAAAAACTACTGAATTTACCAGTCTATCTGCAATCTCACCATACACATTTTACAGCAATCCTTTCTGAAAAGTTTCGTCCATATCCCAAGATGGCTTTGCTATTCACAACACTTTCCCATTTCCACCTGCTCAACTGCAATATCGCACTGATGGAAATATATTAGTTCCAGACCTGAACTAAAGCTACTGAGCAATGAATACCCAGCTATCTTGGTAGACTTTGCTATGTAAATGACAGGGAGATGATATAAAAGCTTATCCTTAAGAGGAAGTCATCAGCAATAGGCGAGATGGATTTCTGTCAAGCTGTAATCTGTATCAGTCACATTAAGAAAACTCATTCACAATCCCAGCTTCCTGGCATCAAGTTTTTCTAATGCTAGCCTTTACCTACGTAAGGGAAAACTTTGGCTACCCAGGACTGAGGAGGAAACCAAACTCAAAGATGCAATTCCTAAAAGTGCCTCTTTCAGGGAAATAAAAACTGACCAGGCAGAGTTCAGTTTCTCCTTCTCAAGTCTAAATGTTGTTGATCCCATAGCCTCATCTCAGCTCCATTCTGTATGAAACATGAGACACCTTGCCTTCCTCACCCCATTCTTCCTCTTCATCCCTCTTGCCTGCTCTTCTCTTCAGCTGCTTTGTTGAGCTATGGAAAGCAGAAATAAACATCTGTTCTAGGAAATGGTGGGGACAGGGAGCAGGGTGGCACAACATTTGAGACCTGTCTTGTAGAGGAATGACAGGATAAGCTTTTTCCTGTAAACTAGGAATTACTACACGTTGGGTAGGACCAAAAAGACTTTTCAAGTGTTTAATAGCCAAATGTGCTCTATATCACAGAATGCTGATCATTGAGGGAAGAGGTAATGCAAGGAAATAAGCTGCATTTCAAACAATGAAGCACAAAGACTATAATGGAGAAAAAATATACAACTACAGAGTTTTTGGAAGAGAAGAAAGGAAGCATCTAAACTCCTTGAGGCAAAGATTCATGGAAGAGAGCAGGATCCACAACATATGCTTGCAATGAAATTTCCCACAATTCAGGAATGAGGTGACAAATACAACCCACACTCCAGATGTATTTGAGTAGTACTGGGGTAGTGCTGGAATTTATTTTTATCCTGCTATATTGACACTTTAAGTATGCAGGTAAAGCTCTTCCAACAGATTGTTGAACTATGCGGAGAAAGATTGTTTTGCAATCGTGACACCATATTAAACTAAGCTCTGATTACTTTTTTGATTGAAAATGTGTTTCAATAGGAAAAAGCAGCTCAAGAGAGTTGAATATCTCAGCAATCAAGTAGAATGAAAGCAAACATATCACAGGAACCATCCTGGAACAGGTAGGCCTAATGTTCCCAGAAGAGCAACTGACAGTTGCTGATAGACTATACTAAACAAAGCAGCTAGCTAGATCAATGTAGAAAAAAAGATGAATAGAGCAATATAATAAATAAGGACATTCAATGACCTGACTTAAAAAATGTCTGCGTGTATGTATAGACATATATAAGTAATGGGAACACAACTAATACTGACAGCCGACCGTGCATTTAACAATAGCGCAAGCCTATTTCCATAAGTTTATAAAGGCTAAACATTTTCCATGGACATGAAAGACAGCAAGAAGCTTACATAAATACATTAAAGCAAGGCAATGCCACTCTCACAGCTGCAGATATGGATACTGCATTCAAAAGGTTATAATGAAGGCGACATGTCTACAAATAGGGAAATAAAACAGATGACAGGAGTTTGAAATATCCAGTGCTGCCTCTGCTTCTGCATTCGCACAAATTAAGAAAGAGTAGAAGGATAGGCCAGGAAAAAAAACCAAACCAACATTTATATGAGACAGACGTATTCAAGACTTCCTAGAATACTTACAAATCCTAATGATTCAGAGATTGCCATTTATTGTTTCCAAGCTGTCTCATGGTATAAAGTAACAGTAGTTTAGATGAAACAACCACTGCAAGAATACACAACTATTTGAAAGCACCACACACTACCTGTTGCTGTACGCCTCTATGGGAGAACTTATCTTGGGCCGCATACCTCCGGGACACAGGGCTCTACCCACCCTGGGGACAGTGATGCACAGACATCAATATGATGGATACAAAATGTCCGTTTATTTAGCTGCGTCACACGCTTATATAGCTCTTGCGCTTCCTGCTCCTGCCACTCCTATGGGGAGGAGTCTATCTTTCCATCACATCCCGTGATCTTCCGGTCGCCGATCCCTGTCTATTCCCCTACAACTACCAGTAGTAGCAACCATCCCACCAGCAACTGAAGAGCCATTTCAGAAGGTCTATTTCAAAAACATATTTTTTTTTTAATCACTTGAATGACAGAATAACACTTCTGTAAAATGTATAGAGGACAGAGCAAAATCAGAAGCAAGAACATTAAGCATATGCCTCTGTCTCGGTTCTTCTAGCACAAAATACTATAATTAATTTTAAACTCCTGATTAAGGCAATCTTAATCCAACAACAGCTCTGACAATGTGTCCAGGCACATACTTCTTTCCATGAAGTCAGATGCTCAAGCGAAAACCCCTACCAGAGGTATGAGCTTGATAACCAAGGTCCAACTATTTGCTGTTGCGACAGCAAGGCTTGGTAGATATCATCTGTTATCATCCTTCACATATTCATAAAGTGATTTGCATTTTTACTATGATTGAGGTTACGACATTCAGACTTCTCTAATAATGAGACTGCCTGTTCAAAAGACCAGTAAAGAGCATACCTTTGTTGATGATGGCAGAGTAGGAAAATTAAGCCAGGCTGGAGCGAAGTCATGCTGCGCCATTTAGGTCCAGTCTCTCCAAATCAATTAAACAAGGCTTCAGCACCTCATGGCAAGTCCCTGTAATTGGGGGAAAAAAACCAAACCAAACAAACAAAAAAACCCACACCACCAAACACCCAAGAAATTAGTACTTTTCAGATGCTTATCTTACAAGAGGATTACACTTGTGGCATTTTGACCATTATTTCCCTTCTGTTTTCTGGTATTATTTTCTCACACAGATCTGTTTTTAGAATCTAACTAGCCTCATCTCATTTATAGCATCTGTGCTTTTATTACCAAAGTGTCACACTAATCAAATATATCACAGGCATCATGAAAATACAACTGTAACATTCACTCCTTTATTTCCTCTTATAAATGGGATGAAACATCTTGTGTAAGGTCTGATCAGAAAGCTGTGGCAAAATTAGCTTGTTGAAATATTTTCCGGTACTATCTAGAATGGATTGCAGGAGCCATTTCATTAGCTTCCTAGAAGCTGATTTTTCAAATTAGTCCCTAAAAGTTAATTTTAGGGGCCACATTAAAGTTCCTTAATAAAAGACTAAATGCTCAGGACCACCACAAGCCATATTTTCTCTAGATTTAATGGAAACAGTGTTTACGTGTCCAGAAATACTGTCAAAATTCAGTAAAATTCTCCAGTTTGAAAATGGGCAAGAGAAGGTAATGGCTCAAGATAAAACCCAAGAGTACTTTTTCTACCCCATGCTCTCTCCACAGGTGGGAAAACATCTCTCAGCGAGCAAGAGAATGCAAGATAATGCAAACTATATTACCTGAAGCTGAACAATATCACAGAAAGGAAAGAAATAGATTCAACTGCCTGAATTATAAGGGTATGTGAATCATGCTCTGCAGCTAAATACTGCAAAATTGTCAATGACTCAAAAGCATTATATACACACTACTAGAAATTCAGCTAGTGAAAACATAATTAACATCCACTTGCATTTTACAGGGAGACCCAAATAAATGCATATTCCGCATCTCTGCACAACAGAGCGGAGATCTGTTAGTGAGCACAGATCTGTTAGTGAGCACAGATGGAGTTCACTTTAATCTAAAGCTGCTGTAATTTGAGTAAGTTTTAGTAAGAGCTGTGGAATGTGAACTTGATATCTGATAATTATTGTTGTATTCTGGCCTGAACAGGACTACTGCAGGCTTCCAGTGACAGAGGAGAATGTTCCAACTTCTAAAAGGAAGTATAGCAGATTTGTAAGCATTTAACTGCACTACTAAGTTGAGCTGCTAGTTCTTTTTTATGCAGTGAGCTCATACTAAAGTTTTTAGGTACCTCTGATACCAGAGTTAAACTATAAGGTAAGATGCACAAAATCCACTATCATTAAACAGAGACAAGTTTTAAACTACGTGTCACCCAAATAACTTGTTATAAATCACTCTACTGAAGTCATCCAACACACTCTTCTAAATTAATTTCAAAAGAAATTCCAGAGAAATTTTCTAAAGAATCCAATTATGTCAGACCAGTATTTTAAAAAAAAAAAAAAACCAAAACCACCCACCCACAAAAACAACACAAAAAAAAAACCCAAACCCAAAACACAGAAGTTCTAGAGTCATAGAATGCTCACTAAAATGGCTTCTCTTTCTAACAGGAACCAAGGTCACTTTTACTGATTAATCATGCTCAGCAACAGTATAGAAACAGAAGAGGATATATGTTTACAGATGAACCAATATAAGAGATGTTAAATTAAGAAACAGCAAATCAAATGTGAACAGACTACAGCAAGAAAAATTTTTTTTTTCCCTCCTTCCCTCAGATACAGTTCTCATCTCCAAGCAAGAGAATCATGAAATTTTTAGAAAGGACCAAGACAGGTATCAATACTGGAAGATCAGCACAACAACAATGATCTTCAGACCAAGGCACTTACAGTCTAGAAAACAAATGGAGAGATTAGGTTTATACCAAATAAGAACATAACAAAGAACCCAAAAAGCATTACCAAGTTCTTGGTGAATCGGCTATTAGGTATGGGATAACAAAAGCACTAACAATGTGATTTCTTAATAAATTAGCCTTACTGTTTTTAGAAAACTAGTCAAGCTTCCTAACACTACTATTTATCCAACTGCCATGAAAAAGTTTATTCTTAACTTACTAACATCCCTACCTTTTACCTTTGCACATAAATCAAGGGCTAAGGTGTCTCATGGTTTTAGCTGGGACAGAGTTAATTTTCTGCACTGTAGCCGGTATAGTGCTGTGCTTTGGACTTAGTATGAAAACAATGTTGATAACACACCGATGGCTTAGTTGTTGCTGGGTAGTGCTTGTACTAGTCAAGGACATGTCTAGCTTCCCATGCTCTGCTGGGTGCACAAGAAGCCAGGAGGGAAGGGGGCACAGCTAAGAGAACGGATTCAAACTGGCCAAAGGGATATTCCATATCATGTAACGTCGTGCCCAGTATGTTAACTGGGAGGGGCTGGCCAGGGGAGGGAGGCAGCAATCGGGGACCAGCAGCGTCGGTCGACGGGTGGTGGTCAGTTGTATCGTTTGTGTTTCTGTTTTTGTCCCTTTTCCTTTGTATTACATTATCATTATTGTTATTACTATAATAATCTTTATTATCACTATTATTTTACTTTAATTATTAAACTGTTCTTATCTCAACCCACAAGTCTGGTTGTTTTTTTTTTTGCTTTTGCTCTTCCGATTCTCTCCCCCATCCCAGAGGGGTGGGGGGAGTGAGCGAGCGGCTGCGTGGTGTTTAGGTGCCAGCTGAGGCTGAACCACGACAGTCCTTATTGGCGCCCAAGATGGAGCTCGAAGGGTTTGAGATAACAACAGTTGCTAGTCACAGCACTGAAAAATCTGTTCTCAACATTAGTTTGTCCAGACTATACCATGCTGATTGTAAAGTACACATTAAAAATTGCTGTTGGTTTTTGTACTTTGCTGAGCTCTGCAGCGATTAGAGATGTTTTGCCTAGGAGATTTGTTATTAAAACGCTGGCCTTGACCATTATCAGTTATTTGGGTCTTGCATGGAAGCTGTTACTGTACTTCAGCTACCACCTCCTGGAGACAATTAGCAATTATACCTCCTCCTCTGAGAGTTTTTTATGGAGCAAATACAGAGTGGCACCTTAGCTACCATCTTCTGTGATGCCTCTTCCTTTATTACAGGAACTTTTCAGCATCTTGAACATCCTTGGGTAGGTAAGATATATCTGTTGACATTGCTTTGGCAGACAGTGTCAGTTCTGTCTAAGGTTAATAAGCAAGTTAAGAATATCATCCAGAGATCTGCCCCAAGGCTCGATAGCTATGTGTGGCAGGGTATGTCGGATAGATTGGTGTGCTGGTTTTGGCTGAGAAGGGGTTAATTCTCCTCACCATGGGGGGTCGGCTACCTTTCCAGCTTCCATAGCTCTGCCGAGTGGCGGGGGGGGGGGGGGCTGGGAGGGGCGGAGCCATGGTGGGGGGCGGCTGACCCCGACTGGCTAATGGCAGGTTCATTCCATACCATGTGACACCATGACCAGTATATTAAGGGGGGGCAGTTTGCGGCTCGGGCATGGCGTCGGTCAGCGGGTGGTGAGGGGCTGCGTTGCGTGCGGTTTGTTTCGGCGGTTCATTCCCCCTCCCCCGGGGCTTTGTGCCTCTCGTTGTTCTCCTTTCCATTGCATTTCTATTGTTGTTTCTGTTAATTTTAATTATTAAACTGTTCTTATCCCAGCCCACGAGCGTTACCCTTCTGATTCTCTCCCCTATCTACCAGTGGGGGAGCGAGTGAGCGACTGTGTGGGGCTGAGCTGCCGACTAAACCATGACATACGGGCAAATGCCTAAGACGGTGGGCACCCCCAGTGTCGTGGGACTTCACCCCTGAAGAAGTGCAGAATTATGAAAAATTAGTAGAATATTTGGAGGAAGCATGTTGTCACCCTGGCAATCCCAGAAAGGTACAATCACTGCAATGTGCTGGGGCCTGGCCCATGCCTATCAAGCCCTATTTAACACTATTCAGTACCCCCAAGGGGAAGAGAAGGCCTCTGGATCTAAAATGACAAAGACAAGGAAAGTGAGAAGCACTGCGGCCACTCCAACCCCCGTGACAAGTGTTGCAGCTGAATCAGAGGATCAACCCATGCCAGTATCAGTCGCCCCTATACGCAAGAAGAAATCTTGGAAGAGAAAGTTAACTCATTTAGAAAGAGAGAGTGAAAAACCAGGGCCATTACAAGAACAGGAGAAAGAGGAAGAATGCGTACAAGAAACGGGAACTACCTGATCCCTATCCTTGAGTGAGTTGCAGGATATACGGAAAGGTTTCAGCCGTAGTTCAGGTGAGCACATTATCACCTGGCTGCTCCAATGCCAGGATAATGGGGCCAGCAGGCTAGAATTAGAGGGGAAGGAAGCCAAACAACTGGGATCCCTCTCTAGGCAAGGGGGCATTGACAAAGCACTTGGAAAAAGGAAACAATCCCTCAGCCTCTGGAGGCAAGTCCTGTCAAGTGCCAGAGAAAGGTACCCCTTCAAAGAAGATATTGTATTTCACCTAGGAAAACCGATGACCAATATAGAAATGTATCCATAACCTGAGGGAACTAGCCGTACTTGAGGTGAGTAATAGTGACCTAGACTATCAACAGTCATCCAAAGATCCAGAAGCAGCCCAGTGCACACGACCCATGTGGCGGATGTTTGTAGGGAGCGCACCATCAACGCATAGAAACTCATTGGCAATAATACCCTGGAAAGATGACGAGACACCAACGGTGGCAGAGTTGATTAATAAACTCCAGGAGTATGAAGCAAATCTCTGTTCCTCCCTCGACTCGGCTATGGAGAAACTGTCCTGGGAGTTCCAGCAATTCAATGAAGATAAGTCCTACTCCCCACCAGTAGGGACCCATATCTCAGCCGTTAGGGGTAAGCGTCCCTTTACTCAACAGAAAGGATACACATGACGGGACACCCCATGGTTTTACCTCCGTAACCACAGAAAGAACATGAAGAAGAGGAATGCAAAACCTACCGCAACCCTAGAGGCACGGGCACGTGAGCTGCAAGAAAAACAATCAGTCAGGGGCTCCTCCAGGGAAGCTACTGCTCCAGTTTCCAGTAAGCAAATCCCCAGACAGAGAAACAGAAGCACTGATTTTCATTCTGATCTTAATAGAAACACTTGTGATTCATATTTACAAGTGAGCAAAAATTGTCCGATCAGGACTAGAGGGGCCCTGCCTCCAGCTGGGTGGAGGAAAGGGATAACCGGGTTTACTGAACTGTGTGGATCCGATGGCCTGGCACGTCCGACCCACAGGAGTATAAAGCTTTAGTGGACACTGGTCCACAGCGCACCTTAATGCCATCAAACTAACTAGGGGAAGAACCCATCAGCATTGCTGGAGTGACAGGGGGATCCCCAGAGCTAACTGTATTGGAGGCCAAAGTGAGCCTAACTGGGAATGAGTGGCAAAAGCACCCCATTGTGACTGGCCCAGAGGCTCCGTGCATCCTTGGCATAGACTACCTCAGGAGAGGGTATTTCAAGGACCCAAAAGGGTACAAATGGGCTTTTGGTGTAGCTGCCTTGGAGACGGAGGAAAATAAACAGCTGTCTACCTTGCCTGGCCTCTAGAAGGACCCTTCTGTTGTGGGGTTGCTGAGGGTCAAAGAACAACAGGTGCTGATTGCCACCACAACAGTGCACCGGTGGCAATATCGGAGCAACCGAGACTCCCTGGTTCCCATCCATGAGCTGCTTCGTCGACTGGAGAGCCAAGGAGTGATCAGTAAGACCCTTTTACAAGTCCTATATGGCCACTGCAGAAGTCTAACGGAGAGTCTAATGGAGAGTGGAGGCTAACAGTAGACTATCGTGGCCTAAATGAAGTCACTCCAACATTGAGTGCTGCTGTGCCAGACATACTAGAACTTCAATACGAACTGGAGTCAAAGGCAGACAAGTGGTATGCCACAACTGATATTGCTCATGCATTCTTCTCAATCCCTCTGGCAGCAGAGTGCAGGCCACAGTTTGCTTTCATTTGGAGGGGCGTCCAGTATACCTGGAATCGACTGCCCCAGGGGTGGAAACACAGTCCTACCATTTGCCATGGACTGATCCAGACTGTACTGGAACAGGGAGAAGCTCCAGAACACCTTCAATACATTGATGACATCATTGTGTGGGGCAATACAGCAGAAGTAGTTTTTGAGAAAGGAGAGAAAATAGTCCAAATCCTTCCGAAGGCCGGTTTTGCCATAAAACAAAGCAAGGTGAAGGGACCCGCACAAGAGATCCAGTTCTTAGGAATCAAATGGCAAGATGGCCGTCGTCAGATTCCAATGGATGTGATCAACAAAATAGCAGCCATGTCTCCACCAACTAGCAAAAAGGAAACACAGTCATTTTTAGGCGTTGTGGGTTTTTGGAGAATGCATATTCCAAATTACAGTCTGATCGCAAGCCCTCTCTATCCAGTGACCCGGAAGAAGAATGATTTCAAATGGGGCCCTGAGCAACGACAAGCCTTTGAACAGATTAAACAGGAAATAGTTCATGCAGTAGGCCTTGGGCCAGTCCGGGCAGGACAAGATGTAAAAAAATGTACTCTACACCGCAGCCAGGGAGAATAGTCCTACCTGAAGTGTCTGGCAGAAGGCACATGGGGAGACCTGAGGTTGACCCCTATGGTTTTCGAGTCGGGGATACAGAGGGTACAAAGCCCGCTATACTCCAACTGAAAAAGAGATATTGGCAGCATATGAAGGGGTCCGAGCTGCTTCAGAAGTGGTTGGTACTGAAGCACAGTTGCTCCTGGCACCCCAACTGCCAGTGCTGGGCTGGATGTTCAAAGGAAACGTCCCCTCTACACATCACGCAACTGATGCTACGTGGAGTACATGGGTTGCACTGATCGCCCAACGGGCTCGAATACGAAACCCCAGTTGCCCAGGAATCTTGGAAGTGATTATGGACTGGCCAGAAGGCAAAGACTTTGGAATATCACCAGAGGACGAGGTGACACGAGCTGAAGAAGCCCCACTCTATAATAAATGTCAGAAGTTGAAAAGCAGTATGAAAGGCAGCGTCGGTCGGTGGGTGGTGAGCAGTTGTATCGTTCATGTTTCTGTGGGTTTCCTTTTTTTTCTTTCCCTTCCTTTTCCATTTTATTATATTAACATTATTGTCATAATAATAATTATTATTATAATTATTATTTTATTATAATTAAAGTGTGCTTATCTCAACCCACAAGTTCTATTGCTCTTCCGATTCTCTTCCCCATCCCACAGGGGTGAGGGGAGCGAGCAAGTGGCTGCGTGGTGTTTAGTTGCCAACTGAGGCTGAACCACAACAAGGTGAGACTTTGTGATCACCAGGTATCTAAGGACTGGAAAGGTGTTTTTAACCAAACTTTGTCCACAGCTCACTGAAACAAGGTACATATTTCTTCCCACAAAAATTAGTCTAAAAGCAGATTCAAGTGTTCCACATGTTCTCAGTTCTCCAACTAAAAGCTCTAAAAAGGTTTTTGATAGTGCTGCTGCGTGAAATGAATCAATCCCTTTTCTCCAGAACAGTATAGTGAAGTGACAAATAAAGAAGCCTGGGCCAAAACTAAGCAATACTTAGTGTGACAAGTCAGCAGCAGAATATCTGTAAATTTCAATAAACTCATAAAAGAAACTCTTAGGCCTAATTCTTCCAGCTAATTTTGGTAAAAGAACAATAACAAAATCATAGATGTACTTTTAGAACCAATTTCATAGGTTTACATTTAAAGACCTCCAAGAAAAGCAACTACTGAAGATACTGATCTCCACACCACTGAGGTTAAGGAAACACTTTCTCTCATCTGATTGTACATATTATTGGTCTGGCAATTAGATACAGGAAAATAGAGTATTTTCATTATTAAACCTTATTTACTCACTAACTTCTAAAAGGCACAAATACCCTATCTATAATTAAATTGGGCAACACACAGATCAGAAGAGGACAAATACTAATATCTTTTTTTAAAACTACATTTTAGAGTACACAGGCTACCCAGCTTTAAGTTGACAATACCATGTTTTACCAGGCTTCATAAATACTCTTATAGATGCTACCTTTCTGATTTTGCCAACAAGTTTGTCCTAGAATGCATTTTAATATCAAAATATTTTCACTACAAACATGAGGTCTGTTTTGATGATCTAGTAAATATCTGATGGCTCTAGGATACTCTTTAGTCTTAGGAAGATATTTTTGGTAAATTGAAAATAGCTCATAAAAAGTGAGAATTGGATGTCAGCAAGACCACTCTGCTGCCACAGACAGAATTTGCTATGCTTAAACCCTTTGTGATCAGCTTGGTTGCCAAACATCAGTTTGACTGATTCTTTGCTGCTTTCCAACTTAAGGTAGACCAACAACTGAGACTATTACTTTCCTTTGCAACATTCCCAGTATTGAACTACTTTTACATCACTAGAAAGGTTTCTTCTATAAGGTCTGACATAAGTCTTTTTTCCTGCTATTCAAGTCCATTTCTTCTCAAGCTATCCCCAGCAGAGACATTTCTGCATTGTGTCCCCCAAAACACTTGCAACCTCTATTCAGATTCATAGTATCTACAAATTTAATAAGCATACACTCCATTTCATGATTGAAATTATTAATAAAAATACTGAAGATACTTCTTTAGAAATTCACTTGATATATTCTTCCAGCCTGACATCAAACAAGAGCTGCCTTTACGAAGACTGAGGAGCCACTAAGGCAAACAGGTAACATTGATCAACAACTTAGAAAAACACTTCTGCCTTTCAGAAACATGAGACTGCCCTACTTCTAAATAAATTTTTTAAAAATTCATTTAAAGTATTTGAATAGAATGAAAGTAAATAATATGCACCCATACAAGCATTTACCGGAATTTGCTTTAATTATGCTGACAGAACACAAAACTCATTTGTCTGCTAGCAACCCTTCTCTTACATAAACATACAACAGATCAACCACTGTTCATTAATACTGATAAAAACAGCTGTTATACTCCCAGCATTAATATAGCTATCAGAAGTAAGCTTATTGAGGTAAGCTCCACAGATCTGAACACTATTCCACTGATTTCAGAAACTCTCTTGATAACAAAAGATCAGGCCCCAAACTCATAATTGAATGATGAATTCATCATTCCCTGGTAGCACAAACTCAAAATATACCTACCATTCTCTAACAAAAGTATCATAAAAGCTAACTTGGTTCAGGTTGTCTATTACTGAAGCAGAGCTGCACAATTCTAGAAAGGCAAGAAAGATACTGAAGTACTGTTATCCTCATACTGTTAACACTCAAACGCATTTAAGTTTCTTTAATCAGACTGGTCAAAATGTTCAGCCTAATCTCAGTAATAGTCTGTGGTGTCTGATTCAAGTACTGTGTAGTGACTTCAGAAAAGAAAGTCTTCCGTAGCCCATGAATTCAGATAAAATTTATCTTTTGCTGTGTTGAGGATAGCAGAATAGTTTACAGCAAAGAAAAAACTGCTCTCAAATTTTACTTCTTGTGGGATGTATCAGAGAAGTCTGTAGAGCATTTTGTTTCAGGTGACATGCAACAATTATTCCAATATTCAATTACATAAAATTTAAGTTTATAGTTTTGTGAAGTATGTTCTTCAATAATAAGGCAGTGAATGCCAAAGAATAAAGAACAGCTGGTTCCAAGTGATGTACAGTGAAGAGATTTGTCATAAATATAACTCAGTCACCCACTTTGAGCCACATGAGCAGCTGAAATAAGAACACTGCACTAAGTATGCTTAACCAACATCCAAAAAGGTTGGGCTACTAGGTTGTGGATTTTTTAGGGTTGAGTCAATAAGGTCCTTTTGCAACAGAAAGTATTTTTCACCAGTTTTAAAGCACCTGGAAATACACACTTTTTAAACTTATTTGTCTCATCTGAAGAGCATTCAGGAAAATTTAACATATTGCCTCTGTTTTAGAAAAAGTAGTAACATGCTGAGAAGCAGAAAGTCACTGTATGAAGTCAAGACTTCTACAAAAAGGCTAAGAAAAAACAGCTAGAGTCAACTCCCAAAACTGGAAAAAAAAACAAAAACAAAAAAATATGGAAACTAAACCGACTATTGTTAGTTTAGCTTGTGCTTACCAAATTAAGTAAAAAGAAATAAAATCTTAAACTGTACAGTCAATTTTCCCTGCAATACTACATTTTTCTTTTTTAAATCATCACAGAAAAAGATACAAGTAAAAGTCACACTTGGAATAACAGCACAGAAATTTAAAATTTTAGTTCATTATTGCATGAAGTATTTCAGTGATTGGGGACAAGAAAAGTCTAAAAACTACTTGGGCTTGCTTTGCCTCACAAAATTAGGACCTAAGTTGTATTTAAATAGTGGTTATAAACATCTGAAGGAGTAAATTCCACCAAGAAAAAAAAAAAAAAAGAGATGTCTTAATCCAAAACACCATAAGAATCACAAGAAGATACCAGTCATAACAGATTTAGGCCAAACACAGTTTTGAAGATCAGAAGAATAAAATTCTGGAACAACTTTAAGACTTAACACAAATTTGAACCTGACAATTCCTATTATGCTTATAAGTCAGAACTAATAATTGTAACTAAAGAGTTTAACATGTAACACAATGCATGTGCACAAAGATAACATTGTAATGATTAATCCAGTTTTTTCCCCATCTTAGGTAGTAACTAACTGTATGAGAATACCATTCCCCCAGCAAGTTTTTTTCCTCTCTCCCCTGCTACTTTAAATAGATCCAGTATTTAAAAACCAAAGTTTTTAAATGTGAAGACTGCGCACTACAACCAACATATATACAGTTTTTTCTGCAATAACACAGAATTCAATGTGGTACAAAAACAGAAAACACCCTGTATTCATGAACTTTCAGATTAATTTACTTTCAGATTACTTTAGCAAAGTGCTTCTTCAAGCTTCACCTTATATTACAATTTTCACATTACCTGCAACCTTTAATTCGCTATTACTGGGAAAAAATGTGACAGCCAAAATGACTAACATTTACGTTTTGTTTGCAAGCTAAAAACCTCCGTGCAGTTAGCACATAAGACAAGGGCATGAAATACATAGATCAAGGAGATCCAGTTGAACAAACTACTCAAAAGAGCATTATGGAACACAATTTCTCACATTTGTGTAGTTTCTTGCAGTAAAAAAATATCTTTTTAAATTATCTTTTCCCCCTATGTTTACCGGGGGGAACCACAAACCAAAAAAACCCCACACCACACATGGGATGCTTACTCATTCTCATACCATTTGTCTTAAATTAGGGAATCCTGCCACCACAACTATATCAGTTACATGTTTCACCCTCCTTTACTCCTGAACAACTTCACCAAATCAGCAGACTGGCAATATGTGGCAGTAGTTTCTAACCACTACTGAAGCATGAGAGAGCACATTAAAGGCTAAGCATACTGCAGAACCCTAGCAAGCATCTGTTAGTCCAGCTCATATCTCTGTGTAGCACATTAAAAAAAAAAAAGGGAAGAGAGTACAGGCAAATACCAAACTCATTACAGAGAGAGTAATTGTAGAGTCACTACAGACAGAATCAGGTGCAGTTATTAACTCACTTAGCAGCAGCACTGAACCAGTGTCCTGGTTTCAGCTGGGATAGAGTTAAATTTCTTCGTAGTAGCTAGTATGGGGCTATGTTTTGGATTTTTGCTGGAGACAGTGGTGATAATGTGGAGATGTTTTGGCTGTTGCTAAGTAGCACTTACACTGGTCAAGGAATTTTTCAGCTTCCCATGCTCTGCCAGGGGCACAAGAAGCTGGGAGGGGACACAGCCAGGACAGCTGACCCCAACTCACCAAAGGGATATTCCATACCATATGACATTATGCTCAGTATATAAAGCTGGGGAAGAAAGAGGAAGGTAGGGGACGTTTGGAGTAATGGCATTTGTCTTCCCAAGTAACTGTTACATGTGATGGAGCCCTGTTTTCCTGGAGATGGCTGAACACCTGCCTGCCCATGAGAATTAGTGAATAAATTCCTTGTTTTGCTTTGCTTGTGCACATGGCTTTTGCTTTACCTATTAAACTGTCTTTATCTCAAACCATGTGTTGCCTCACTTTTACTCTTCTGATTCTCTACCCCATCCCACCAGGGGGGAGTGAGCGAGCAGCTGCGTGGTGCTTGGTTGCTGACTGGGGCTAAACCCCAACAACCAGGAAGCAGTTGTGCTGGCAAAAGCCACGGAGCAAAAAAGATAAGGCAAGTACACAGACCTAGACATTTTTGTTTCCATCTATGAAATGCTGGGAACAATTAGAACTGACAAAGCTTTAAAACAAAACAAAGCCCAAGTCTCCAACTCAAACACTGGAACCTTTATGATCTAACCTGATGTTGTGGTTTAGTCCCAGTCAGCAACTAAATACCACACAGCCACTCGCTCACTCCTCCCACCCCTGTGGGATGGGGGAGAGAATCAGAAGGGCCAAAGTAAGAACATCTCACAGGTTGAGATAAGAACAGTTTAATAATTAAAACAGTAATAGCAATAATAATAATGGTAATATAATGAAAAAGAAAATAACAAGAGAGAGAAAGAGAGATGAACCCTTGGGAGGAGGGAAAAAACACCCAAAAATCCAAACAACACCTAATACAACCGCTCACCACCCGCTGACCGACACTGTTGGTCCCCGAGCCACGATTGCTTCCCTCCACCGGCCAGCTCCCCCAGTTAACATACTGGGCATGATGTTACATGATATGGAATATCCCTTTGGCCGGTTTGAATCCGTTCTCTTAGCTGTGCCCCCTCCCCTCCCGGCTTCTTGTGCACCCGGCAGAGCATGGGAAGCTAGAAATGTCCTCAAGTAGTATAAGCACTACCTAGCAACAACTAAAACATCTGTGTTATCAACATTATTTTCATATGAAGTTCAAAGCACAGCACTATGCCAGCTACAGTGAAGAAAATTAACTCTATCCCAGCTAAAACCATGACACCCTACTTCCTTCACATACTAGAAATTCACGTCTCCTGCACTGCTACTGCTAACACAGTGGAACAATAGTAATTTCCTTTACAAATGTCTCCAACCTAGCCTTAAACATATCAAGAAAACAAAGGACACTGAGGTCTGGAATAAACTGGTTACACTAAAATTTAGTGATCACTTTTGCTCCATTATAAAGATGATCCTTAATTCAAAATTTCTTCTATCTTCACATCCATTCATCAGATCTTTCTAGCATTAGAAATCCCCCCCCGTATATTTGTCTATTCACACAACACTAAAAATAGCTAAACAGCATCTCTGGAAGCGTGTAATACTCTTCAGGAGTTGGAAAAAGGACTCCTGTTCCATGTTTTGTTTTCTAGAAACAGGTCAAATAAGAAAAAATGAGCCTGATTATTAAAGTACAGATTCCTGAAAGGACTGTGGCATATAAGGTAACATGCACTCACATTTAACTGCTGTGATTTTTTGGAGACTATTTTCATTTTTGTTTTCAATGGTTTAAATAGCTCTAACTAGAGGAAATGCATTTGGTATCACATTTTTAATATATTTAACTATAAACACTATAACAATGTTGTGACTCATAAGAATCAAGCGTAAAAACATGTAATCCTACCTTTTATTTTCCCACACCCACACCAATTACAGATTATAAGAGGAATGTCTCAACAATGCAGCTCTTCAATTTATCACAGACAGGGTTATGAACTTTAAGCATCACCTTGTAACGAAACATTGCTACCTTGTAACATCCTTTTGAAGGCATAACTACTCTTGTCTCAACAGCATTAACGAATACAGTCTCCCTCATAATTTTCACTGTCACATAATTTTACATGAGAAAAATATGATTTTGATGGCTTACTAATTCTAAATCTGGAAAGTATCTTCTGAAAAATTAAAATGGAACATCCATAGTGTTTTGAAAGACTGAGAATCAACTCGTACTTCCTTCAAAGATCAAAAAGAATATCAGCCTCTCCCCATAAGAAAGATGCTCCAGTCCCTTAATCAACTTTGCGGCTCTTTGCCAGACTCACTCCACTAGGTCTATATCTTTCTTGTACAAGGGAGCCTATAACTGGACATAGCACCCTGTGTGGCCTCACCAGTTGTGGTGCCTTGACCCTGGTTGGATGCCAGATGCCCAAAGCTGCTCTATCACTTCCCCTCCTCAGCTGGACAGGGGAAAGAAAATATAATGAAAGGCTCATGGGTCAGAATAAGGACAGGGAGAGATCACTCACCAGTTACCATCATGGGAAAAACAGACTCAACTTGGGGAAATTAGCTTAATGTATTAACAATTAAATCAGAGTAGGGTAATGAGAAAATAAAACCAAATCTTAAGACACCTTCCCCCCACCCCTCCCTTCTTCCCAGGCTCAACCTCACTCCCGATTTTCTCTACCTCCTCCCCCTCAGCAGCACAGGGGGATAGGGAATGGGGGTTGTGGTCAGTTCATCACACATTGTTTCTGCTGCTCCTTCCTCCTCATGTTCTTCCCATGCTCCAGCGTGGGGTCCCTCCCACAGGAGACAGTCCTCCACAAACTGCTCCAACATGGGTCCTTCCCATGGGCTGCAGTTCTTCACAAACTGCTCCAGCACAGGTCCTTCCCATGTGTCCTCTCCATGGGGTGCAGTCCTTCAGGAACAGACTGCTCCAGCATGGGTCCCCCACAGGGTCACAAGTCCTGCCAGCAAACCTGCTCCAGTGTGGGCTCCTCTCTCCATGGGGTCCCAGGTCCTGCCAGGAGCCTGCTCCAGCACAGGCTCTCCATGGGGTCACAGCCTCCCTCAGGGCACATCCACCTGCTCCAGTGTGGGGTCCTCCACAGGCTGCAGGTGGATATCTGCTCCACCATTAACCTCCATGGGCTGCAGTGGGACTGCCTGCCTCACCACGGTCTTCACAGGAATCTCTGCCCTGGCACCCGGAACACCTCCTCCCCCTTCTTCATTGACCTTGGTGTCTGCAGAGTTGTTCCTTTCACATATTGTCACTCCTCTCTCCCAGCTGCTGTTGCACAGCAGGTTTTTTCCCCTTCTTAAATATGTTATCCCAGCGGCACTACCACCATCACAGATTGGCTCAGCCTTGGCCAGCAGCAGGTCTGTTTTGGAGCAGGGCTGACACTGGTTCCATCGGACATAGGGGAAGCTTCTAGCAGCTTCTTCTAGCAGCTTCTCACAGAAGCCCCCCGTAGCGCGCGCACACACACACCCCCCCACACACACACCCCCAAAAAAAAAAAACAACCTCGCCACGCAAACCCAATACACCAGTGTTAAGTAGAGAAGGATGAACTTCCCTTGATCTGCTGGCAATGCTCTTCCTAATGTCCTAATGTAGCCCGTGGTGCTGTTGGCTGCCTTTGTTGTGAGGATGCGTTGCTGGCTCATAGCTTGTTGTCCAACAGAACCCCCAGGTTGTTCTCTGCACAGCTGATCAGCCCCCAGCATGTACTGACATATGCAGCTACTACTCCCCAGATGCAGGACTTTGCATTTCCCCCTTTGCTGAACCTCATGAGGATCCTCTGTCCAGTTCTCTAGCCTGTCCAGGTTTCTCTGAATGGCAGCACAGGCTTCTAGTATATCAGCCACTCCTCCCCATTTTGTATGATCTCAAACCTGCTAGGGTAAACTCTGCCCCATGGTCCAGGTCATTAATTAAGATCTTAAATAGTTCTGGCTCCAGTATTGAACCCTGGGGGTACAAGACTAATTACTTCCTTCAAATGCTCTTTGTGCCACTGATCATAACCCTGAGGGGCTGGGCCTAGCCATTCAGCCAGTTTTTTATACACTTAACTGTTCACTTCTCTAACACATACTTTGTCAGCTTCTCTATGAGAATATCACAGAAGACAGTGTCAAAAGCCTTACTGAAGTCAAGATAAACAACATCCATTGCACCCTTCATCTACCAAGCTAGTCACCTCATTGTAGAGGGCTACTAGCTTGGTTAGGCATGATATCCCCTTCATAAAGCTATGCTGACTGCTCCCACTCACCTTCTTGTCCTTCATGTGTTTGGAAATATTAGTTGCTCTACCACCTTCCCATGGACTGTAAGTGAGGCTGACCAACCTGTAGTTCCCTGGATCCTCCTTCTTACCCTTTTTGATGAAAGGATTGACATTCGCTCTCTTCTAGTACTCAAGAGCCTCTCCCGATCACCATGACCTCTCAAAGATAATCAAGAATGGCCTTGCAAGGACATCAGCCAGCTCCTTCTGCGCTCGTGGGTGCATCCTGTCAGGCCCCATGGACTTATGTATGTCTTACTTAAGTATTCCCTAATCTGATCCTCCTCCACCAAGGGTGGAGAAAAAAAAAAGCATAGCAGAACTTTAAGATGACAAGGACATGAAATCAGAGACCATCCCACCCAATTTTAAGGGCATGTTGTTTAACTTGTCTAACCAGTATTTAGCTGGCAGAGGAAAGACAGTCTAGTCCCACTGGTACTGAACAGGTCCAACTTCAGGAAGGTCTCTTCAGTGTACAAAATAAAAATATTTCCCTAGCCCAGAAAGGTATCTTCAACATTTAAGACAGATTTCGTTATTGTTGGCAAGATACATTTGATAACACTATTTGTCTGAACTACCTACACTAGTTTGTCTAACAAATTTTAAAATAATGCTAAAAATTAGGGAAAAAAATCCTTGTCAACTGAACCCATCTCACCAGAAACTAGAGACAAGGAAAAATAGTTCTGCATTTTCAGCTTCTATACTTCTCACACTCTGTGGATAGCCTAAATTATTTTACAGGAAGCAGTCTGTATTTGTAGGTATCTCAGAGATTGTTAGAAGATGATTAAAAGAAAAGGCAATATAAACTCAAATAGGTAAGAATACTTGAAGCTTGTGAGTAGAGCAGTAAGGTTATTAACAGAAAAAAATTAAGGAAGCTTTAAGATGTGAATTCCCACAGTTAGAAAGGCGATATAAATTCAGCTTTCTTTATACTCCCCGAAGACCAGTTTGGAACTTCAGTCTATTGATTTGCATAGAGAAATCCATGAACAGAATAAATGTTAAAAGCACATGGACATATGCACATATACAGATTTCAGAAAAATCTAAAATTAGCATGTACACATATCTAAGCGGCACATACCCTATGATCTTTTACCTAATGCCTCACAGATTATTAGCATAAGTACAGCACACCACAAATTGCATGTTGAACCTCAACTCCACCCCTCAGCTACACACTTGTTTGATAACCCACCTTCACCTTGTCATCATAATTTTTAGTATAAAATTTATAAATGGGGTAAAAGAAGGTTGCACGCCATCACAATTGAAATATAATATAGTGTTGTTATGAGAGTAGAAAAATAAAAGGTTATATGTTAGTGTCTCAAGTCTGTTGCTACTGCTTTGCTTCCTTGGTAATGAGCTACAGCAAGTATATCACATCCTTATTAACTCAGGAAGACAAACCAAGCATATATGAATTTCAGAGGGGCCCAATAAGCAGGTCTGTATGACATCTTAGAAAAGATCAGCCATCTACAAGAAGGGAAGGGAGACACAATTTTCTATAAGGGAATTAAGACTGAATGTTCACTATCAGAGATATGCCAAATATCAACTGTACTGCATTTCACAACAACAAGAGAAAGCTATTTGCCAAGGTCAAATTTTTTTTCCTCCTGAAGAAGCATCAGCAGCAGGCAAAGTTCTCACTAAAACAGAGCAACTCTGGAATAACAGAGCTACAGAATAAATTGACCCTTCAGTTCTCCCATCTTGGGCCAGCTTCAAATGTTTACTTCACCTACTTAGCATCAGCCACAGAACTATAAAGTTTTGCTCTGAATTCGGCAAAGAAACTATATGCTCAAATCCTAACCATCAGACTACACAGTCTCTCTTCTTCAGAAACAGAAGCGTTCAGGATTTTTCTCAACCAAGCAAGTCATTAAAATAACCTACTCCATCAAAAGTTTTTTTCCTTCTGCCACAACCCACCCCCCCACCCCCATTTTCTTTCGAACTGAAAATTTCTTGTGATAAAATATCCTTCCCTGTTATCTCTAGTCAAGAGTAGCGCTAATTTGAAGTTGGTAAGTGCAAGCTTTAAATACTTTTGTTTAAACCCTATACATCTCAAATTTTATTCTCCTTCAAAAACAGAGCTCATCAGAGATCTTCCTTACTCCATCATTCATTTAGTTTGAACAAAGCAAAACAAGCTAATTTCAAGTTGTTCTTTTACTATCCAAAATTTGTATATTATTAAAAGAGAAAAGAATATTCAAACCCTAACACAAGCTTTATGGAGTTTTTGAAAACAGAAGCATTTCTACTGATCACAAATTGCTGCAAAAGCATGACAACTACTTGAACTAAAGATTATTTATTTCCCTTATTTTCTCTCCATGTAAATACACAGCCACAACAAAAGAATAAGCTTCAATCTTTACAACCAACCTTTTAACACTTTGAAAGGACAATGTGCATGTCACCCCTCCACTACATTTCAATGATAATTTACAAACAAGTTTAAGTTTGGATACGGTAATTCTCTCAAGTTCTTTGGTTCTCTAAAATTTATTGTCAAAGACTCACACCTCCAATAAAAGGAAAGGGAGTTGAACCTTTAAAGGTCTTCTCTCCCAGTGGTTCAACAGACATTAACAAGTTCCGAACAATTCAGCTGAAGCCTCTTCTTCTAACAGTGGACAATGAGGAAGTATAAAAGAAAATATCCATCATTTTTTTAATTTACCTTCTTGCCTCATCTTTAAAAAAAAAAATTAAAATATGAGAACTAAAGCTTCCTGCAGAACACTGAGCATGGGACAAAGCCCTCTGTCAAATTTGAACACCTCCAAAAGTCTTATGACATGCCAGGGTATGAGAAATGTATGGAATCAAACAGTCAATTTTTAAACCATAAAAAAACCAACACATTTTCTAGTACAGACACAGCCCTGAAACCTAGCTTTACAGTGAGTGACTTAGCAAAACCAAACAAAACCACCTAAGAAAAACCCACCTTCATTTCTACTTAGGGCTCAAATTCCTTATGTGAGGATGAATCAACTGAAGTGCACTCACTACCTTTGTTTTGCGTAAGGAGCTAGAATGTCAGCAGACTTGGTGGGACACTGGTGTCCTAAAAATCCCAACCACTGCTCCTTATCATACAGTCCCCTTTCTGTATATAGATATGGTTCACTAGCAACAGGATTTACATCACTTCTGTGAATCAAATATTTTTGTCACAAAAACCAAAACATCTTTTAGGAAATCTTTTAGAAATAGCCAAAGTTAGTAAGCTTAAAATACCTTGATCATCACTTTTATCCAAAAAAGTTTTTCCTTCTTGCACTGTACCAAAATGTAAATTAAAAAGAGCTAACTATTCTCTAACACAGAATAACTTCACATTTGAAGGTAAACTGCAACCAGGTTCCTTCTGCTTGAAATCCTACGCTTGCAGTACCATCTAGCAGAAAGCTGGATAAACACTAATCTCTTGTCCTCTGCAAGGTTGGAAGTCCAAAAGCTGAAGTGTTAGTGCACTAACATCACCACCCAGTTCAGCATACATTATGTAACAAAATCATCAGGAATGCTTTTGCACTTAGGAGTCTTCACAAGGATCTGAAGAAAAAGCAGTTGGAAAAGGCGGCAGTTTTGAAATATCCTGAGTATATAAAGCAGAAAAACTACTCTATATAATTTCAGCTGTTTCCCAGACTATGTTTACCCAAAATATGAAAGGAGATGATTGTGGAAGACTTGATAGCACCATATAGGGCATTATCATCAGTCACTGTGTAATACTACTGCTCAAAACCACAAAACAAACTGTGTGCCAAGTCTCATTCAAGTTCATTTATAAGGTCTGCAAATAGTTCTCCTTGCAGGACAGAATTTACCCCTAGTACTAAAAAATAAAGAGCTAAGAGCAACTTCCCCAGAAATTATTGATGAACTATCACTGTCAAACTGTTTTATCCATACATTTTAAACAGAAGAATCTCACTACAATGAAGAGGGAAAAAAAGAGAGCTTAAAGCACATTATCTTGTGAAGTACTAACACAGCTAAGTATCTACACAATTTCCCTATATCATTTTACAGATTTAATTCCACTTAAGCTTTGCTGCAAGTTTAAACTCTGCTTACTCTTAAAAGCTTCCACCAGCAGTTTTTTCACACAGCAGAGCAGCCTACACCATTCAAGACAATTTCTCAGTACAAGTGTACCCATTTTAGGATCCTACCAGAATAAAAACATCAGTAAAAGAGCCAAGCTGCTGACAGTTATTCCAGTACAAAAGCTATGTTTACATCAAGGCTTAAAGTATAAGCTCTCTGGGGCAAGGTCCTAATCTTCATAGTTGCCTGCAAACCACTTAACAGACTGACAGCATTATACAAATAAAAACCTAAAGAAGGAATTCAAGTGGACCAGCATGCCAAGCATTTTCTCCTCAGTGGTCCTCACCCAAGTATGAATTTTGCTTATGGTACAAGGGCACAGCTGTAAAACATGCCTAAATCTGTGTGAAATACATACACATACAAATAAGAACAACTGCACTTCCCAAGTGCAAACACGGTGAAAAGAAAAGAATTATCCTACCAGCAACCAAAAAGATGTAAAGAAAGTTAATTTAATAAAGCTAAAAGGCAAACTCTTCAAAACATCCAGAAGAGTCCAGATAAAGATGTCACTACTTTGTAAATAGAGGGAATGCAGTTTCTTGATTTCAGTGAGAACCTCTTGTCAAGAGGTAAAAGTGTCTCATAGCACTGAAAGTTAATAGCTTGAAAAAAGACATCACTTTTTCTATGACTTAAGAAGCAAGTACTTGTATTACTATCTTTATGGCCATATAATAGACAAAATCTAATGAAATGGCCATTCACACCTGAATTCTTCCCATTTACCAAGTGTTTTCCAGCAAACAAAGAACGAGGAAGATAATTCTATTCTGTTAGTTTGGTTCCTTTACATGTGGCTCAGTTCATTCAGTCAATCCCAGTCACACTGAGACTTGATGTAGAAGAGCCCCAAGCCACAGCCATGAGAGATTACAGAAACAGACTCCTATTCATGTTCCACAGTTTCCATGCTTTCAAAACAGCAAAACTGAAATAGAAGTTAAAATAACAAAACAGCAAAGCCATTCAAAGAAATCAAAATACCGAAGCTAGATCAACTTTTAGATACTGACAAGACAACACACAGAACAGAACTACTTCAGCAAACCTAAGAACTGAAAATACTTATTTAGGTGCAAGTCTCATTTATGGTCAAAATAACAAGTTACAGGGAAGAAAAAAAAAAAACAAAAAACACTGTAGTAATCTTTAGACAATTTCACATGCTTAAAATTACTTTTCTACAAGGCATTAACACAAGCCATCTTCCCAAACATCTTTGCCATGCCCTTACATACAGACAACCATTTCTTTTCATTAGCTCACTATTACTAATACTTCAGTATTGCATAAGCTCTGAAAAATTTTGGAAAAGGTCACAACTAAGGTAAATGTGTCACCTTTACCAGACACTCAGTTTACAGTCTACCCAATAATGCTTTAATTATTTAAAACGTTATGAATAATCACAGTGGGGTAAGGGGGAGAAAACTTAGTAAAATTACCACTGACTTTTGAATTAAGTTGTTCTGTCCATCTTAACTTTCTTCGAGGCAGCAGTAATTCAGCTGAAAGCAAACCTACAAAAAATATATTGCAAATATATTAATTTCAACATTTAAACTATATTTTCAGAAACATTTAATCAGTACGGGGGGGGGGGGGAGCAATACATCTAACAATAACATGTACAATTGGTTAGTTCACCACTATATTTTGGTTTGAATCCTTCCAAGGTGGTAAGGGAGGTTTCTTAAGGTATACTTTCAAACCAGTCACTCATTCATTCCCATTACAGAATAGGAAATTACTCTGAACCCAACCTTAAAATATCAACACATTAAAAAGCCAGCTTGCATAGGCAGTAAATTAATTTTGTTACTAAATATCTGGCTTCCATAAGTGACAAAGAACAGTGGAAGGAAATTTTAAAAAGCAATGCTACATTATCAGTACTTTCATGCTGCAAAAGTGTCTAATGCAAATGGAAAGACTGAGATGCACAAGCCATCCAGCAGACTTGTTCAATAAGTATAACAGCTCATTGTTGAGTTTACAATATTAACATGAAGGATGTTACCTACAGATTCAGTCTAGATGCACATTTTTTAATCTCCCAGAAAAACCACTCTCATACTTACCAATTGCTTTGTAGTAACACACATATTCTTCAAATTCTTAAAAATATTCCATTAATTATTAAAAATGGCAAGTAAAAATTAGATTCTGCAAGCTCATTTCAACGTTCTCAAAAAAAACCAAAAAACCCAACATCCTCTAGGGAGTAAGTGTTACTGGTTTAACCATTCTACTGATAAAATGTTTATTCAAGTGTAAATTTATTTATGAACACTACAACACTTACCTAATCCAAGAGAACTGCACACGGTGTTAGTACTGTGCGATTTATTTTTTTTCCAGTTTGTTTTCCTTGAGATAACATTTAGAGTTCTTATCAATGCTACATTCGTAGCTGTTCGACATAGATTTGACCTCACAGAAATCAGCTACCCATCGTTCTTGCTTAGATTTCACAAGGCTATTTTCAAAATTTGCCAAGTCTCTGCCTTAAGCGCTTTTTTTTTTTCCCCCTCTCTTGCCTATTCCACATATATTTCACTATAAGAAGCATTAGCTACAGGTGAAATAAATACACTTTTTACACCACAAACTGTGAAGCCAAAAATCCAAATTTCACATCTGAACTGCTTCAGGTAACAGAGGCATTTGTAAACAGCTATCTGGATACCACCATGTTGCTTATGGGCAACAACGTTTTTCAACAATATTGTTAAATAAAATATAAAAGAAAAAATTATAACCAGATTTATATTAGACACTTCATTTAGAAAATAGGTCTCACTGCAAAGCGACAGAAGGCTATATCAGAAAAATCTAAAAAATAAGATAAAGGTAAAAATATCTGCCATGAAACTTTTCAGCAACATCTACACGGTGACCCAGGCTGCATTTAACCTGGAACCAGTTAACAAAACTGGTTATGCCTATGACTCAAAAAAATGTTGCTTGAAAGAAAAATGTAACTAAAAGCAAAACAGCACTTTATCTTGGCAGCCGAAGTATTCAGAACTTGATAAATTTAGCTGTGTATCCATGCCACATGGACAAAAGCATCCAAGGGTGAGGTGCTCTGCATTGCTAGAAAAAAGCAACTCATGACTTCAAACTTCCAATTCACTTCTCAGATGCCTAAAGATTGTTTCAGAAGCCTTTTCAGGATGAAGTACTTGGACAAATAATCCCAGGTCAACATCCAATGCTTCTTGTGAAAGGGGAGAAATAACTGGTGGTGCAGGACGGTCTCCCCTTTTTTCCTCCCTAACACCTGAAGCAAAAGGCTCCAAACATCCAGGACTCTCTTTGTAACTCAAATTACCTACAGGAAAAAGAACCAGAAAAAAATAATCAGGTTTCCCTTCTGAAATCTGAATTGGCATTAGACAAGTACATAAATCTGAATCTTAAAAAGCAAACACACATGCAATCAGGCAGCCAAATCCAAGTACAGAAGCCTCAGTTAAACGTTCACTCACATCCTGAAGAAAACAGCAGGCATATTTATCGGAGAACGCAGTCTATCAGTGAAAACGTTTTCCTGGCTCTAATTTCCGAGAATAAAAAACAACCGGAAAGGGGCATTTCTCATTTTATTGGGAAAAATAAATAGACCTGCAGGAGGCACCTAGAGAGAAAGGAGCTGACTTGGGCCAGGGACACCGAGCTTAGGCACAGAACAAGCTCAGGAGAGCGGTGAGAGCCACCTAAGGAACCCCCCAGCGCAGCCCTGGGGGAAGCTTCGCCATTTCGGGGCCGCCTGCCTGTGAAGTGCGTGAGCAAATCCCCAGCTTCCCCGTCCCAACCGGGCCTTTTATTGCGGCACCACGGCGGGCCCCGGGAAGAGCTCCACCGGCCCGCGCTGGGCGCTCACCCTGATTCCCTGGGGGGGAGGGACGGGGACGCGGCCCGCGTTCAGGTACTCACCGGCCGCGCCACCCCCACGCAGCAGCAGCCACCGCCGCCGCCACGCCACGGGAAGCTCCCCTTGCCCTCCCCGAGGATAGGCCTCACCCCGCGGCGGAGAAAGAAACGGGGCAGCCCCTCCAGCCCCAGCACCCCCAGCCCACCACCACGCCACCCCTAACAGGGGCTGCCCCCTCCCGCCCCCCAAGAACCGAGAAAACCCCGGATGCGAGAGCGGCGCGCGCGCGCGCGCGCGCACACGCACACCCCGCTCTCCTCACTCCCAAAATGGCGCCATTCCGAACCGCAATCCTCTGCGCGCCCAAACCTCGCAAGATCAGCTGCGCGACCCGGCGAGTGTCCGGGGAGGAGTTTCCCACCACCACGGAGGGTGCGCCTCCACCCTGCTGGCAGGAGTCCCCCTGCCATAACGCCGCGGGAACAATCCCGAACGCTCCGCGCGGGGCGGTGGGGGTATCCCCAGCACGCGCCGCGCCCCGCCTCACCCGCGGGAGTCCCCAGTGCCGCCGCGCCGCCGTAATTAACCGTGCGGCGGCACAGCTCTACAGCATCACTCTTACCGGCACCAACAGCTGCTCAGGATGAACAGCCTGAGGAGAAGGCGGGCACTGGGGAGGCAGCGGCAACCCCGGCTGGTGGTATGAGCCGCTGCGGCCCGAGCTGAACGTTGTACCGCCGAAACGGGTCACCGAAACCAAGACGCGGGCCCAGGGCGCGGTCGTACGAATCAGCCTGGGCGGGTGCCGTGAAGGCCCTAGCTGGCCGCTGGAAAGTCCGTGTGCAGCGTATGGCCAGGTGCCGGCCTCCCTGCGGGCCGCCGACCGTGGGCGTGGGCAGGAACGGCCGATGAGCATGGCCTCGAGAGCAACCTGGTCGGTGGCAGGGAGAGCCCTACTGCTCCCGTGAGCAAGGCCCGTGGGCGGTGGGGGTACAGCACGCCTGCAGCTGCAGGCAGAGCAGAGAGCGAAGGTCACCCTCATCTCAGCGACGCTGAGCAGAGCTTGCAAGTGCAACAGAATTAAATCACGGCGCCAGCAGGGCCTGAAGCAAGTAAGAGAGTCCATAACAGCAATTTAAACAAGAAAAAAAAATAGCATCTTCATTGAACTGATAGAAATAGCTTCAGCTTACAAACTTAAGAGTGGAAATAAGTTTAACGTATGTGCAGTCATTTGACATGTACCTTTTTGAAAGAAACATGATGGATTTTTGCAGCCTGGTGTAAAATGTGTTCATCTGATTCGTGTCAATATGGAACTGTTTGTGCTTGTGTAACCGAGGGCCGTTCAATTGACTTGTTAACTGTCTTAATGGTTGGAATGTTGACTGGCGATTTGTTGCTAACAGTGGAAGCATCCTGATACAAAGGAGAGTGCCAAGGTGGGGGGGGGCCACAGGTCGGCCAGTGATGATGGCAGGGAACTTCTTGGCTCAGAAGGCGCTAAAGCATGAAAACTGGGGGAAAGGTAATTCCGGCAGGGGGAGATTGCAACCACCGACCCAATTCAGGACCAAAAAGACTTGCCCCCCCCACACCTGTAAAGAGCATGTGTGCTAATCTACATGGCAGGCGTGGCTAATTTAAATACGGCTGACCAACGGCAAGTGGGATGCTTATCACTGACCAATGAGTGTAAACTTAGGCGTGTTTTTACTAATTGTTATTAATTAAGTAACTGAATATAAACCCTGTAGTATTGTATGACGGTATGCACGTTAGGTGGAAGGATCCCCTGTGCATCCAGCGCTGCTTGCTTGTCTCTATTCAATAAATTGTAAACTTTATAACAATTGGGGGCTTGTCTGGGATGGTCTTGGTTCCTGAATTCTGACTTGATCTAGGAGTGGCGCCCCACCATTTGGTGGCTCCTGGTCAGGTTGGGTCAGGGCTAACGCCATCCTGAACCCGAATAGGGACAAGCAAAGAATTTAATTTTTATAAGCTCCCTTGCCGGCTGCAGCAGTTTGTTTTGCCCGTAATTCTGCGCGCGAAGATCCAAACGAAGACGACGGAGTCATAAGTATTTAGGCTGTATACCGTTTGGTTGGGTGGGATTCGGTTGCCTGTGTGTGTAAGAGAGTGACTGAGACGGAACCTAGTTCTGAAGTGATTGTGGAGGTCTTCTAACCGTGGTTCCAATCTCCCGCGAGGGACTTGGCCGGTGAAGGACCGAAGTGATTCCTATAGGATTCGTGGGAGGGTGATAGGTCCTAAACCCCCTGCAAGACACTCTTACCGGTAACCAAGGGCTGTAGGAATTGCCACAGTAAAATTCCTAGATGGGTCAGACAGAATCGAGGACCCAGGACCAGAAGAAAGGGAGCAAACTACCAGATTAGAAATTGGAATGAAAGGGGCCCCAGAAAAGGAAAAAGTAAATTAAAATTGGTTCAATATTGTATGGTTGAATGGCCGAAGGAACCTTTAAGACCACTTGTCTTTTGGCCTGTTTTGGGGTCTTTTGAAGACTGGATTTGCCAGGCCTTGAATATATATGTTCAAAGGAACCTTTTAGTCAGGAGGAAAGTGATTATGCAGGATTATGGATCAGGACTTCACGTCCTTTTCCAGCCTCAATACATCAAAACTTTGAGGAAGAAGGAGATAAAAATGAAAAAGAAAGGGAAGAAGATGATAAATGGGAACCACTGGACAACCTGCCGCCCCCATATCCTAATAATCCACCTCTGGTAGCGGCTTCCCCTCCAGTGGCCGTAGTACCTCCACCAGTCCCACCGTTATCCCTGCCTCCCCCACCAACAGCACCGGAATTGGATCAACCGCCGGCTGCATGTACGAGAAGTAGGACTGCCATATCTGAGGGGGCTTCTCTATATCCCTTATGAGAGGTACCCCTCGGAGGCAATCAGGGAGGCATCGGGTTTGTGGCAGTCCCATTAAATACCACAGATGTAAGAAACTTTAAGAAAGAAATGGGGACCCTATTGGATGATCCCCTCGGAGTAGCTGAAAAATTAGATCAATTCCTAGGCCCCAATACTTATACCTGGGAAGAAATACAGTCCATTTTAGGAATCGTATTTACTGCTGAAGAAAGGGGAATGATTAGACAAGCTGGAATAAGGATTTGGGAAAGACAGAATCAGGCAGGACTCCCGGGAGATCAGAAATGGCCAAATGTGGATCCCCACTGGGATCATCAACAACCTCAAGGAAGACAGAATATGAGGGATTTGAGAACGTTAATCATACAGGGAATAAGGGAAGCGGTTCCCTGAGGGCAAAACATTAATAAAGCATTTAATGAACAAGGGAAAGACGAATCTCCAACAGAATGGTTGGAGAGGTTGAGGAAAAGCTTACAAATGTATTCTGGAATTGATCCGAATACAGTGGCTGGGACTGCACTCCTTAGAACACAATTCGTAGCCAAATCTTGGGGGGATATAAGAAGGAAATTAGAAAAACTGGAAGACTGGCAAGAAAGAGGATTAGAGGAGTTAGGAGGGACGAAGAAAAGCAGAAAGCAAAAGCAAAAATTTTTTGTAGCAGCAGTAAGAGAAAGTCAGAAAAATAAGACTCCATCTGGAGAGAAAAGGGAAAAAAGAATAGACAAGACACCCCGGGGACAACCTTACAGAGAGAGATTCACAACTCCCGTCTGTTACTACTGTGACAAGAGAGGACATGTTCAGAAGAACTGCCATAAACGGGAACGAGATGAGAGAATGTTTAAAGAAGAATAAGGGGTGTCAGTGGCTATATCTTCTGGGGACTTCAACATCAACAGAGCCCTTGATAAAATTATTAATTGGTCCCCATAAAGAGGAAGTTTTATTTTTAGTAGATACAGGAGCCGAGAAATCAACCATTCAAAAACTACCAAAAGGAATAGAAGAAGGGAAAAGCTATATGTCTGTAGTTGGGGCAAAAGGAGAACCTTTTAAAGTACCTATTTTGAAAGATATAGAAATAGAGACAGAAAAGAAAATTTACCTTAATGATTTACTTTTGCTCCCTGAAGCGGAGTACAATTTATTAGGAAGGTGTGCTGGTTTTGGCTGAGAAGGGGTTAATTCTCCTCACTGTGGGGATCGGCTACCTTTCCAGCTTCCCGAGCTCTGCCGCGTGGCGGGGGGGGGGCTGGGAGGGGCAGGGCCATGGTGGGGACGGCTGACCCCGACTGGCCAATGACAGGTTCATTCCATACCATGTGACACCATGACCAATATATTGAGGGGGGGGCAGTTGCAGCGCCAGCGCGGAGGCGGTGGCGGGGCGTCGGGTCGGCGAGCGGCTGCGGCGCGGGCAGTTTGTTCCGGCGGTTCGTTCCCCCTCTCCCCTCCCCTCCCTTACCCCCCCTCCCCCGGGGCTTTGCGCCTCTCGTTGTTCTCCTTTCCATTGCATTTCTGTTGTTGTTTCTTTTAATTTTAATTATTAAACTGTTCTTATCCCAACCCACGAGCGTTACCCTTCTGATTCTCTCCCCCATCTACCGGTGGGGGAGTGAGCGAGCGACTGTGTGGGGCTGAGCTGCCGCTAAACCACGACAGTCTTTTTGGCGCCCAACGTGGGGCTCAAGGGTTGGAGATAACAACAGCTGCTGGTCACAGCACCATGTTGTCCTTTTTGCAGTTGGTGTTAAAAATCGGTGTTGGTTTGTTGAGTCTGCTGTGTTCTGCTGTGATTAGTAATGTTTTGCCTACAAGATTTGTTATACAAACATTCATTTTCAGCTTTATCTGGTATTTGGGGTTTTTGCTGAAACTGTTACTGTACTTTGGATACCACCTTGTTGAGGCAATTAGCAATTATACCTCCTCCTCTGAGAGATTTTATATGGAGGAAATACAGAATAGTACCTTTGCAACTTTGTTCTATGATGTCTGTGCCTTTGTTACAACAACCTTTTTGTATCTTGAACATCCTTGGGTGGTTAAGGTGCACTTATTGTTAGTTTTTGGGCAGGTTGTTTTGGTTTTGACTAAGCAACTTAAGAATATCACCCAGAAATCTGCCCCGAGGCTTGATAGTTACGAGTGGCAGGGCATGTGGGATAGCATGGGCAAATACCTAGGGCAGTGGGCACCCCCAGTGTTTTGGAGTTTCACCCCCGAACAAGTGCAGAATCCTAAAAAACTAGTAGAATATTTGGAGAAAGTATGTTGTTATGCTGGGAACTCCAGAGAGACACAGATAACTGCAACATGCTGGGGCCTGGCCCATGCATACCGAGCCCTGCTCAACAGTATTCAGTGCCCCCAGGGGGAAGAGAATGTCTCTGGATTGAAATGCAAAGTGACTGGCACTGTAGACAATCCAGCCCTGACAACAGGCACTGCAGCTACTCAAACCCCCACAACAGGTACCGGAGCTAGCTCAGAAAATAAACCCGTACCAGTATCAGTTGCCCCCATACACAAGATGAAATATTGGAAGCGGACATCAACTCGTTTAGAACGGGATGATGAAGAACCAGGGCCATCGCAGGGAGAGGAGGGAGAAGTAATAAATGAAATAGAGACCACCCGATCCCTGTCCTTAAGCGAGTTGCGAGATATGCGAAAAGATTATAGCCGTCGTTCAGGTGAGCACATTGTCACCTGGCTGCTCCGATGCTGGGATAATGGGGCCAGTAGCCTGGAACTAGAGGGAAAAGAAGCCAAACAATTGGGATCCCTTCCTGGGGAAGGGGGCGTTGACAAAGCAATTGGAAAAAAACCACAAGCCCTCAGCCTCTGGAGGCGACTCCTGTCTGGAGTGAAGGAAAGGTATCCCTTTAAAGAAGATGTTACATATCACCCAGGGAAATGGACAACTATGGAGAAAGGCATCCAGTATCTAAGGGAATTAGCTGTGTTTGAGGTGATTTATAGTGACCTGGACGATCAACGGTCATCCAAAGATCCAGATGAAGCCGAGTGCACACGACCCATGTGGCGGAAGTTTGTACGGAGCGCACCATCTTCGCATGCAAACTCATTGGCAGTAATGTCCTGGAAAGATGACGAGGCACCAACGGTGGCAGAGGTGATAGATAGACTCCGAGATTACAACACAAATATCTCTTCCTCGCTTGTCTCTGCTGTGGAGAAACTGTCCCAAGAGGTCCAGCAACTCAAAGAAGATCTGTCCTACTCCCCACCTCGACAGAGCAGTGTCTCAGCTGTTAGGAATAAGCGTCCTTTGGCTCAAAGAAGGGGATACACACCACGGGCCACCCTATGGTTCTACCTGCGCGACCACGGAGAGGACATGATGAGGTGGGATGGCAAGCCTACCTCGACCTTACAGGCACGAGTGCATGAACTGCAAGGAAGAACAGTCACTCAGGGAGGCTCTTCCAGGAAAGCTGTTGCTCCAATTTCCAGTGAACAAGTCCCCAGACAGAGGAGTAGAAGCGCAGATTTTATTTCT
Organism: Phalacrocorax carbo; assembly: GCF_963921805.1. NCBI lineage: Eukaryota > Metazoa > Chordata > Aves > Suliformes > Phalacrocoracidae > Phalacrocorax > Phalacrocorax carbo. Next base: position 896,606 of record NW_026990255.1, on the reverse strand, counting down.
AAGTGTAATAGAGGGACTCCTGATTCACATTTGCAGGAAGTGAGTTGTGACTGCCATGATCAGGACTAGAGGGGCCCTGCCTCCAGCCGGGTGGAGGAAAGGGATAACCGGGCTTACTGGACTGTGTGGATCCGATGGCCTGGCACGTCCGACCCACAGGAGTATAAAGCTTTAGTGGACACCGGCGCACAGTGCACCCTAATGCCATCAAACTATATAGGGGCAGAACCCATCAGCATTGCTGGAGTGACAGGGGGATCCCAAGAGCTAACTGTATTGGAGGCCGAAGTGAGCCTAACTGGCAATGAGTGGCAGAAGCACCCCATTGTGACTGGCCCAGAGGCTCCGTGCATCCTTGGCATAGACTACCTCAGGAGAGGGTATTTCAAGGACCCAAAAGGTTACAAGTGGGCTTTTGGTGTAGCTGCCTTGGAGACGGAGGAAACTGAACAGCTGTCTACCTTGCCCGGTCTCTCAAAGGACCCTTCTGTGGTGGGGTTGCTGAAGGTCAAAGAACAACAGGTGCCAATCGCCACCACAACAGTGCACCGGCAGCAATATCGCACCAACAGAGACTCTCTGATCCCCATCCATAAACTCATTCACCAACTGAGGAGCCAAGGAGTCATCAGTAAGACCCACTCACCCTTTAACAGTCCCATATGGCCAGTGTGGAAGTCTAATGGAGAGTGGAGACTAACAGTAGACTATCATGGCCTGAATGAAGTCACTCCACCGTTGAGTGCTGCTGTGCCAGACATGCTAGAACTTCAATACGAACTGGAGTCCAAGGTGGCCAAGTGGTATGCCACAATTGATATTGCTAATGCATTCTTCTCAATCCCTCTGGCAGCAGAGTGCAGGCCACAGTTTGCTTTTACTTGGAGGGGCGTCCAGTATACCTGGAATCGACTGCCCCAGGGGTGGAAACACAGTCCTACCATTTGCCATGGACTGATTCGGACTGTACTGGAACAGGGAGAAGCTCCAGAACACCTTCAGTACATTAATGACATCATTGTGTGGGGCAACACAGCGGAAGAAGTTTTTGAGAAAGGAGAGAAAATAGTCCAAATCCTTCTGAAAGCTGGTTTTGCCATAAAACAAAGTAAGGTGAAGGGACCTGCACGAGAAATCCAGTTCTTAGGAATCAAATGGCAAGATGGTCGTCGTCATATTCCAATGGATGCAATCAACAAAATAGCAGCCATGTCTCCACCAACTAGCAAAAAGGAAACACAAGCTTTCTTGGGCGTTGTGGGTTTTTGGAGAATGCATATTCCAAATTACAGTGTGATTGTAAGCCCTCTCTATCAAGTGACCCGGAAAAAGAATGATTTCAAATGGGGCCCTGAGCAATGACAAGCCTTTGAACAGATTAAACGAGAAATAGTCCATGCAGTAGCTCTTGGGCCAGTCCGGGCAGGACAAGATGTAAAAAATGTGCTCTACACTGCAGCCGGGGAGAATGGCCCTACCTGGAGCCTCTGGCAGAAAGCGCCAGGGGAGACCCGGGGTCGACCCCTAGGGTTTTGGAGTCGGGGATACAGAGGGTCCGAAGCCCGCTATACTCCAACTGAAAAAAGAGATATTGGCAGCATATGAAGGGGTCCGAGCTGCTTCAGAAGTGGTTGGTACTGAAGCACAGTTGCTCCTGGCACCCCGACTGCCAGTGCTGGGCTGGATGTTCAAAGGAAACATCCCCTCTACACACCATGCAACTGATGCTACGTGGAGTAAATGGGTTGCACTGATTACCCAGCGGGCTCGAGTAGGAAACCCCAGTCGCCCAGGAATCTTGGAAGTGATTATGGACTGGCCAGAAGGCAAAGATTTTGGAATATCACCAGAGGAGGAGGTGACACGTGCTGAAGAAGCCCCACTGTATAACAAACTGCCAGAAGATGAGAAGCAATATGCCCTGTTCACTGATGGGTCCTGTCGCCTTGTGGGAAAGCACCGGAGATGGAAGGCTGCTGTATGGAGTCCTACACGACAAGTAGCAGAAACTGCTGAAGGAGAAGGTGAATCGAGCCAGTTTGCAGTGGTAAAGGCCATCCAGCTGGCCTTAGACATCGCTGAACAGGAAAAGTGGCCAGTGCTCTATCTCTATACTGACTCCTGGATGGTGGCAAATGCCCTGTGGGGCTGGCTGCGGCAATGGAAGCAAAGCAACTGGCAGCGCAGAGGCAAACCCATCTGGGCTGCCACATTGTGGCAAGATATTGCTGCCCGGGTAGAGAACCTGGTTGTAAAGGTACGTCATGTGGATGCTCACGTCCCCAAGAGTCGGGCCACTGAAGAACATCGAAACAACCAGCAGGTAGATCAGGCTGCCAAGATTGAAGTGGCTGAGGTGGATCTGGACTGGCAACATAAGGGTGAACTATTTCTAGCTCGGTGGGCCCATGACACCTCAGGCCATCAAGGGAGAGATGCAACATACAGGTGGGCTCGTGATCGAGGGGTGGACTTGACCATGGATATTATTGCACAGGTTATCCACGAATGTGAAACATGCGCTGCAATCAAGCAAGCGAAGCGGGTAAAGCCGCTGTGGTATGGGGGACGATGGCTGAAATATAAATATGGGGAGGCCTGGCAAATTGACTATATCACACTCCCACAGACCCGCCAAGGCAAGCGCCATGTGCTTACAATGGTAGAAACAACGACTGGCTGGCTGGAAACATATCCTGTCCCCCACGCCACTGCCCGGAACACTGTCCTGGGTCTTGAGAAACAAGTCCTGTGGCGACATGGCACTCCAGAGAGAATTGAGTCAGACAACGGAACTCATTTCCGAAATAGCCTCATAGACACCTGGGCCAAAGAGCATGGCATTGAGTGGGTGTATCACATCCCCTATCACGCACCAGCCTCTGGGAAAATTGAACGGTACAATGGACTGTTAAAAACTACTCTGAGAGCAATGGGGGGTGGAACATTTAAACACTGGGATACACATTTAGCAAAAGCCACGTGGTTAGTCAACACGAGGGGATCTGCCAATCGAGCTGGCCCTGCCCAGTCAGAAATCCTACATACTGTGGAAGGGGATAGAGTCCCTGTAGTGCACACAAAAAGTATGCTGGGCAAAACAGTCTGGGTTCTTCCTGCCTCCGGCAAAGGCAAACCCATTCGTGGGATTGCTTTTGCCCGAGGACCTGGGTGCACTTGGTGGGTGATGCGGGAGGATGGAGAAATCCGATGTGTGCCTCAAGGGGATTTGATTTTGGGTGAAAACAATCAATGAACTGCATGGCACAATGTGAACTGCTATATAATACTGTGTGTCACCTCTGTGTTGTACCAATGATATCAGAGTACGAGCCTCCCAACCCATGGAAGATCAACTATGAAACAAGCCGTGCAGCAGTGATGGAACGATGACTGACTCGGTATGCAGCAACCCAACGCCACACACCATCTCTCCCACCTGGAAAGACTGATACAACAGATGGAGGCCAGAGTCATGGAGTGGATGAACTCAATGGACATTTTTAATGGACATTTTACAGGGAAGGTCCATGAACTAAGGGAATGATGCCTGTGTATTATGTTAAAGGATGGGAAGGGGAGGGGTGGTGGTTGGTACGGTTGTATTGCATCATATGGGACCTGGGCATGGTGTAAATGGTATGGAATAAGGGGTGGAGAATGTGCTGGTTTTGGCTGAGAAGGGGTTAATTCTCCTCACTGTGGGGGTCGGCTACCTTTCCAGCTTCCCGCGCTCTGCCGCGTGGCGGGGGGGGGGCTGGGAGGGGCAGGGCCATGGTGGGGACGGCTGACCCCGACTGGCCAATGACAGGTTCATTCCATACCATGTGACACCATGACCAATATATTGAGGGGGGGGCAGTTGCAGCGCCAGCGCGGAGGCGGCGGCGGGGCGGCGGGTCGGCGGGCGGCGAGCGGCTGCGGCGCGGGCAGTTTGTTCCGGCGGTTTGTTCCCCCTCTCCCCTCCCCTCCCTTCCCCCCCCTCCCCCGGGGCTTTGCGCCTCTCGTTGTTCTCCTTTACATTGCATTTCTACTGTTGTTTTCTTTTAATTTTAATTATTAAACTGTTCTTATCCCAACCCACGAGCGTTACCCTTCTGATTCTCTCTCCCATCTACTGGTGGGGGAGTGAGCGAGCGACTGTGTGGGGCTGAGCTGCCGCTAAACCACGACGGAAGGGATTTGATTTTGAAGTTAAATTTGGGCATTCAGAGTAAAGGGGATAAATTGATTATACACTTTAACACAAAAAGACGAAGAAGCTGACAAACTTTAGAGAAAATCTTACAAGATTTTACATTACCCAAGGAGGTAAAATTATTACAATATGTGGATGATTTATTAGTAGCAGGAGAAACTGAAGAGGGGACCCGAGAGGCCACCATTAAATTGTTAAATTTTCTGGGGGAGAAGGGATTGAAGGTGTCCCGATCAAAGCTACAGTTTGTAGAACAGGAAGTAAAATACTTAGGACATTGGCTGAGTAAAGGAAGGAAGAAGCTAGATTCTGATAGGATATCTGGGATTCTATCCTTGAGACCCCCACAAACTAAAAAGGAAATTCGACAAATATTGGGATTATTAGGATACTGTAGACCGTGGCTTGAAAATTATAGTGAAAGGTAAAATTCCTATATGAGAAATTAACTAATAACCAACTCAAGTGGTTTATAGAAGATGACCAGAGATTCGAGGAAATAAAAAAGGCATTAATACAAGCACCTGTATTGAGCCTCCCAGATTTAGAAAAACATTTCTATCTTTTTGTAAATACATCAAACCAGACAGCATATGGAGTTCTTACTCAAGACTGGGCAGGAATCAAAAAACCTGTGGGGTATTGCTCTAAGTTACTTGATCCAGTAAGCAGAGGATGGCCTGCTTGCCTCCAAGCTCTGGTTGCTAATAGAGGAAGTTCAAAAAATCACGTTTAGTGCTCCTTTAAAGGTGTATACCCCACACAATGTCAGAAATGTTTTACAGCAGAAGGCAGAAAAATGGTTAACAGACAGCCGGATCCTAAAGTATGAAGCAATACTAGTAGACTCCCCTGACTTAGAATTGAGGGTGACTTCTACCCAGAATCCAGCACAATTTTTGTTTGGAGAGCCATCAGAGGAGGAATTACAACATAATTGTTTAGAGGTAATTGAGGCCCAGACTAAGGTGAGGCCAGATTTAAGGGATACTGAGTTGGAAGATGGGAAGGTGCTGTTTATAGATGGTTCCTCCCGAGTGGTGGAAGGGAAAAGAAAATCAGGATATGCAATAATTAATGAGGACCTAGAACTTGTGGAGTCAGGACCTCTGAGTCCATCATGGTCAGCTCAAGCTTGTGAGCTGTATGCCCTCTGTAGGGCCCTGGAATTATTAAAAGGCAAAAGCGGGACCATATTTACGGATTCTAAATACGCATATGGGGTGGTCCATACTTTTGGGAAAATTTGGGAAGAAAGAGGTTTAATTAACTACAGAAATGGCTGTGAGAACTGCTGAAAAAGGGTGGACACATGTGTCGCAAGTGAAAGGTCCAGTGAAGGAGTGGAGAGTCACATCTGAACCCGGAGAAACTAAGTTAACCATCAGAAGAACCTGAAGAAGCCATCATCAAAGAACATAAGCTAAGTTGCTGTGGGAATTTTATTGTGACTACTCCTGTAGAATTTGTAAACGGAGAAGCTCCTAAATGAATACCCATTAGGGAAGACAATTTGTCAATAACAAGGAAATATTGGTTCCTGGGAATAGCAATAGGCTATCCATGGTATACACTGGATTTTTTTGAGACATAGCATACAAATTGGAAAAAGCCAATCCTTAAATACTCAGGAAAGGACACCCCTTAAGATTAAGGAAGAGGGCAAGACCGGATAGGGAACTGGTGCTATGGTTTGAAAAGGTCTGCCAAGGGCTGCAACCCCTTTGGGCCGCGACCGCCAATCACTATGGCCCTTACCGGACCTCTTCTAGTCCTACTTGGGGTGAGTTCCTTAACCCTGGCTATGACAAACAACTGCAGTCAATGTGTAATATGACTGTAAAGGCCAGGAAATAGGAAGCTGCGTTATGCTTTATGCAGAGAAGGTAACAGGACCGTATGCTATGATCCAAAAGAACTCACAAATTCGGCATGAAATAGAAACAGGAGTAAAATATGAAATTCCCACAGTTGCTAAAACTCTATTTGTAAATCTTGCTGAAAACATTGCTAAGTCATTGAATGTAACCACTTGTTATGTTTGTGGTGGAACAAACCAAGGTGAAAAGAAATTAAGAAAATCGCATACGTCCCAGTTCAAATTTGGAATGGAATCAATCTAGGAGAATTAGGGGGGAACTTTATGGACGGTCTGTATTGGGGATATGTGGAGGACTGTTAATAATTCCATGTTTAATACCCTGTTTTACTAGACTAATACACTCGGTTATACAAGGAATGCAGAAAACTGCAATAAAAGAAGCCAATTCCGCAAGTATTGACTCGATTGGAAACAAAAACACGAATCAATGCCATAAAAAAAAGATGAGGGATTGTAAAATGTGTTCATCTGATTCGTGTCAATATGGAACTGTTTGTGCTTGTGTAACCGAGGGCCGTTCAATTGACTTGTTAACTGTCTTAATGGTTGGAATGTTGACTGGCGATTTGTTGCTAACAGTGGAAGCATCCTGATACAAAGGAGAGTGCCAAGGTGGGGGGGGGCCACAGGTCGGCCAGTGATGATGGCAGGGAACTTCTTGGCTCAGAAGGCGCTAAAGCATGAAAACTGGGGGAAAGGTAATTCCGGCAGGGAGAGATTGCAACCACCGACCCAATTCAGGACCAAAAAGACTTGCCCCCCCCACACCTGTAAAGAGCATGCGTGCTAATCTACATGGCAGGCGTGGCTAATTTAAATACGGCTGACCAATGGCAAGTGGGATGCTTATCACTGACCAATGAGTGTAAACTTAGGCGTGTTTTTACTAATTGTTATTAATTAAGTAACTGAATATAAACCCTGTAGTATTGTATGACGGTATGCACGTTAGGTGGAAGGATCCCCTGTGCATCCAGCGCTGCTTGCTTGTCTCTATTCAATAAATTGTAAACTTTAATTGGAATTCCTTTTAAGGCTAAATTAATTATAACACTGGGAACTAAATGCCTGAATTAACGTTTTTGCAATTTTGAAATCTTATTTCCATTGCAAGTCAAATTATTTTAGAGTTAATTGTGTGAAAAATTAAATTTACAAAATTATGTTTAAATATCAATTAGAAAGGGTACTGGCAAATGTTTTTAGAGCCTGCATTTGATTCTGTATTTTCTTCCATTGGCAGTTTCCTCTATGAGATTTAAATTATTGTAGGAAGTGAAATTATGTGCTGATTTTTTACAAAAAAGTCTGAGTCCTGACAAATAGTAGTATTTTTAATGTATTTTGCAAACATATATGCTCTTAAAATAGCCCATTGTCATAATCTGATAAAATTACTAGAAAGCAAAAATTAACTGAGAAAATTAGACAGTAGAAAAATATGTGAGAGTGTCATCTTTTAAAGAGTTGATAAAACATTGGAAAGTGCTATAGTCTCATTTGCCTTCAGCTCAATTCTGATTAGTCAACCCCAATTCCAATTTCTAACAACAATGGCATTTTTTATGCACCTATCACAATCTTGACTGTGTTGCAATCTCCTTTCTCTACCTTATCCTTGAAATTGTTTGGCCTTTTATTTACTTTGACCTGTGCTGCAAAAGTGAGGCTTTCCAGGTAGGGTGATGGAGCATACCTTGTGACGCTGGGTTATTTTCACAGTCTGTTGCCAAGCCTGAAACCACAAGCAGGAAAGGCAAGGCAGTGGTCTGCCACCTGGCCTGACTGTGAACCATGGTGCATGTGCCTATAGGTTTCTGTTTGCGTTGCCTCATATGTGATCCTTCTATTTCCTTCCTGTGACAATAACCACATCAATATTAGTAACCACAGCAAGAGCTGTGGTAGTCATTGGGGAAATTAGTAATGGGAAATGGGCTTGATTTATATCTCTCTAATTGTTTCATAAAAGAAGGCATAATGCCATTCCCACTTCATGAAAAGCAAGGCTTTGACCCTGCAAACAGCTGAGGTGATGTCCTTATCTTACTGAGATCAGTGGCAAACTTCATGCTGAATTCAAATCAAGAGCTCTCCTCTTTTAGCGCACTTCAGTTTACATATCACAAGCATTCAAGCAGTTCCAGCAAAGTCAACAGGACTATTCTTAGTGTGTGAAGATTAGTTTAAAGGAATTAATTTTTAAGCCTGCTGGCATGAGAATTTGATTTGTGAAGAGGCCCCTGCCATGCACAGCATAACTATACCAGCTGGTTCTCCTGGTATACACAGAGTTTATACCAGCAAAAAAATGCTGCTACTAATACAGGTTGCTTTGCTTGTGTGGGGAATAATTAAACTACACTGATAAAACCATACATCTTCCTTTACTGATGAAGAAATCCTAGTATAAACATAATCATTGTCATGAAGAACAAGAGGAAAGACAGAAGATATCGAGACTGGTACATTTGTGAAGCAGTATTTATAGCAATTTTTGTTGTAAACCATGTTATTTGGTCTTCTGAAACCAAACTGTACTTGGATCTTCAGAAGTATGTAGAGCATAGAAGAAGGTGAGAGCATTAAAGTGGTCTAAATTTAACAGAAACAGCTTCTGAAACTAGGTAGGCTGAGCAGAACATGTCTATTGTAGAAAACTACTATAGGAGGTTACGATGACATTTAAGATGGAAATTAATATAGAAAAGAAAGAAACAAAAGATATCTCCATACAAACAGTTCTCTTTTGTTAAACAAACTTGGAAAAGTAAGCCAAGATTTTTGCCACAGATGCTCACACATGTTTTTGAAAGTCCTTTCAGTGAACCAAAGCAAAGGGTAACTCATGTGGAATTCAGACAACAGTTGAGATTTAAGAACAAAGCTAAGAATTACTGGTTTTGAATGACTGATGTACCTCTGGGTAATTTGATGAAGAGAAGAAAAACTCATTTAGCACTTTCATCCAAATCTAGTATTCTGAATACTATATGTAATTTAAGGTTCAGTTTGGTGTAGATCAGACTACAGACTGTGAGATAAGAGATATAGCTCATTCCATACTCAGAGACTGTCTATATCATTATATGAAAGCATTGAATAAATACAATGAAACAAAAAATGTATGGGAAATGTTGAGGTATAAGAAATAAAACCAGAAACATTTTACCTCCCACCAAATAGTAACCATCAATATTTAAATGCAAGTCTTAGAACTCATTTTAATATGAAAAATGTATAATGAATTTAAAATTAAATTATTACTGCACAAACTTGGATGATGAGATGAAGGATGAGACCAAAAGTTAAAAATGTATTTTGGCAGGCACGTGAAATGTCTTTGACTTTCATTTGTTCTAGGAGAAGAATACAAGATATTTATGCGAGTATATTATACACTCAGATCATTAAGCTAATATTTAAGAAAAATATGGAAACATATTTTATTCCTTCCTATTACACATTTTCGTGCCACTTCATGATGATCTACAAAATACTTGTACAAAAACCCCAGTCTGCCCAAGATACAATAATAGCAAGTGAATACCCACTGTTGTAAATTTCACAGAGCTCAAAATAATAACTGTTAATCACAAGGGACAATTTAGATGAAAAGGAACAAGTTGAAAGAATTATGAACCGAACATACAATACTAAATTACTATTTCTTTATAAGTTACTTCTTTATCCTACCCTTTTCTCTATAAAATTAAATTCTTGCATTTTCCCTAAAATGTACCTAGCTAACTTGTGAACTTAGAGCATGTTAATTTTGAAATAAGGAGACCAGATGACCAGCATGATGATAGGATCTTGCACATACTTAAATATGAGCAGATCTCATTTTAACGCAGGTTCATTTCACAGCCAAATCTATTTGTGTTATCCCTTTTTCTTAAAAAAAAAAAATCTGTATTGACACCAACTTGACATTTTATTTCCCCCATTTTTTAATGACTTAAGTTAATTTAGAAACTTTTCACATCCAAGTAAAATGAACAAACGCAGTTTTGGAAAGATTTTCTGCAAGTTTTACCCACAACATACAAACTACCATGTTTCTTGAATGTATGCGTAGTACTACAGAGGCTTACTTTAGGAAACTGGCCCAACACGTGTTGTTTCTCTACACAGACAGACCTGATGAAGGAACTGCATGTAGAAAAGTCTGTTAGTGTCTTCCCAGCTATATTAACTGATCTAATTAATAAAATAATCTCTCCCTACCCACCCCCCAAAAAAAGACACAAACCTATACCGCTTTTTAGATCTGTTTGCTAGAACCACTAGAAGCCTAGATATATGCATATATGCTATTGGATATATATGGGATATAACTCACAGTTCAAAGATCATCTGAGCTTTGTGACATGATCTCCAAGAAGAACTAGTCAAGGCTGATAGAGTAGGCTCAGCTTTTGCAGTTCCTTACCTTTATTACCAAGCAGCCTCAGAGAGAAAAACTGTATCACATATGACCAAAATAAGATTTACCTACAAGAATTTTCAAGACAGACTAAAACCAGCTTTCTGACTAGCAGAAAGTTCCATCTGTGTTTAAACCAGGCTGAAACGCCCCAGCAAAGGAGGTTAAATGCAAAAAATTGGAGTGAAATCTACCTCTCTCTCAGCTGCTCCTCTTTCTCTATTTTTCCCTTCATGGACAAAAATGGGCAGCAGAGATTTCTCCCATCTGTTGCATGCTTCTGTCATCTGAGTTTTTGCCAAAAAGAAAAACAACCAAACAAAAAAACCCACCCACCAAACAAAGCAATTAATGGTATGAAAGGCTGTGAATAGGGTCAAGTGCAAATGAAATATTTTCTCAGACTTGTCTTCCTGGAGCTATGTTATGCTCTTTTCCAGGTCCCTCTGAACAAACATCAGAGGCCCTCTTTTATTCATACAGAATTGGGAATTTAGAGATATGGTTCCTTACTACTGGACACCCACTCAACATGAGTGATGCTTATACTCTTATATAGCGCATTATTGCATGTTGCTATGAGAAACTCCTGGCATTTGTACTGAATCACAGGAAAAGACAAGAAAAGAAAATGCTCGGTTTTATCACTGATACACTTTAGAACCAGGTAAGTTTTACACCCACACCCACCTTGCAGCCCCCTGTCCAATACAACGCTGAGCACTAGTATTTCCAGAATCCTTGCTGCAACTTATACGACAGCTCTGGAACACACCTAATGACCTGTTGTGGTAGAGCTATGAGTTCATATTATTTTATCAAAGTGATCTGAATTATAATTTTAAAAAAACAAACCTTCCCTTTGATCTAAATCTGATAAAAGTTTTAAAGTGGCAAATTAACAGCAGAAGATTTATCTGTAAAATTGCACACAACTGAAAGACATAATCACGTTAAACAGTGTGCTGGTTTTGGCTGGGATAGAGGTAATTTTCTTCACTGTAGCTGATATAGTGCTGTGTTTTGGATTTGGTATGAGAATAGTGCTGATGGCACATTGATGTTTAGTTGCTGAGTGTCCCTAAGTAGTGCCTGTGCTAGTCAAGGACTTTTCCAGCTCCACATGCTCTGCCAGGGGCACGAGAAGCCGGGAGGGGAGGGGGCCCAGCCAAGGCAGCTGATCCAAACTGGCCAAAGGGATATTCCATACCATATGATATCATGCCCAGTATATAAAGCTGGGGGAAGGAGGAGGAAGTGGGGGGATATTTGGAGTGATGGCATGATGGAACCCTGCTTTCCCAGAGATGGCTGAACACCTGCCTGCCGATGGTAAGGAGTGAATGAATTCCTTGTTTGGCTTTGCTCGTGCAGCTTTTGCTTTTCCTTTTCATTATATTATTATTACTAGTATTACTGTTTTGCTTTACCTGTTAAACTGCCTTTATCTCAACCCACAAATTTTCTCACTTTTACCCTTCCGATTCTCTCCCCCATCCCGCTGGGGGGTGTTGCTGTACGCTTCTATGGGAGAACTTATCTTGGGCCGCATATCTCCGGGACACAGGGCTCTACCCACCCTGGGGACAGAGATGCACAGACATCAATATGATGGATACAAAATGTCCGTTTATTTAACTGCGTCACACGCTTATATAGCTCTTGCGCTTCCTGTTCCTGCCACTCCTATGGGGAGGAGTCTATCTTTCCGTCACATCCCGTGATCTTCCGGTCGCAGATCCCTGTATTCCCCTACAGGGGGGGAGTGAGCAAGTGACTGTGTGGTGCTTAGTTGCCAGCTGGGGCTAAACCACAACAAACAGTTGAAAGAGTGTAAAGTAAACTACTTCAGAAGTTAGGAAATAGCTAATTGCATTCAAATCAGGAAGAATTCCTATTGAGAAAATGTGTATAGTAGAAAATATCACAGAATCACAGGTTGGAAGGGACCTCAGGGATCATCTAGTCCAACCTTTCTAGGAAGAGCACAGTCTAGACAAGATGGCCCAGCACCCTGTCCAGACAACTCTTGAAAGTGTCTGATGTGGCAGAGTCAACCACTTCCCCGGGGAGATTATTCCAGTGGTTGACTGTCCTCACTGTGAAAAATTTCCTTCTCATGTCCAATCAGAATCTCCCCAAGAGCAACTTGTGTCCAGTCACCCTTGTCCTCTCCATGTGACTCCTTGTAAAAAGGGAGTCTCCATCTTCTTTGTAGCTACCCCTTAAGTACTGGTACATGGTGATGAGATCCCCCCTAAGCCTCCTTTTCTCAAGGCTGAACAAATCCAGTTCTCCCAGCCTATCCTCGTATGGCAGGCTTCCCAGTCCTTTGATCATCTTGGTGGCCCTTCTCTGGACCCCTTCCAGCCTGTCCACATATTTTTTTGTACAGCGGGGACCAGAACTGTACACAGTACTCCAGGTGTGGCCTGACAAGCGCTGAGTAGAGCGGGATGATGACTTCTTTCTCTCTGCTGGTGATGCCCTTTTTGATGCAACCCAGCATCCTGTTGGCCTTCTTGGCCGCAGCAGCCACTGTTCACTCATGTTGAGCTTCCTGTCCACCAGGACCCCCAGGTCCCTTTCCACAGAGCTGCTCTCCAGCCAGGTGGATCCCAGTCTGTGGTGCAATCCCGGATTATGTTTTCCCAGGTGCGTGACCTTACACTTGTCCTTGTTGAACTTCATAAGGTTCTTGTTGGCCCACGCTTCCAGCCTATCCAGATCTTCCTGCAGAGCAGCTCTCCCTTCCGGAGTGTCTACTCCCCCACTCAATTTGGTGTCATCTGCAAACTTCATCAGGCTACACTTGATGCTGGTATCCAGATCACTTATGAAGATGTTGAATAACATTGGGCCCAATATCGATCCCTGGGGGGCCCCACTTGTGACAGGCTGCCACTTTGAAAAAGAGCTATTTACCACCACCCTTTGGGTGCGGCCCATCAGCCAATTCCCCACCCACTGCACAGACCACTTGTCTAGGCCATAACGCATTAATATCTCCAGAAGGAGACTGTGGGGGACCGTATCAAAGGCCTTGGAGAAGCCCAGGTAGACAACGTCCACTGCCCGCCCCATGTCAACCAGGCAAGTCACTGTCATAGAAGGCCACCAGATTTGTCAAGAACAATCTGCCCTTAGTGAAGCCATTTTGGCTTTTCCCAATCACGAGCTTCACTTGACTTGTAATGGCCCCCAGGAGGATTCATTCCATAACTTTCCCAGGGACTTAAGTAAGGCTGATGGGCCTATAGTTACCCGGATCCTCCCTCGAGCCTTTCTTGTAGACGGGGTAACATTTGCCTTCTTCCAGTCCTCTGGGACATCCCCCGTTCTCCACGACTTCTCAAAGATTATGGAGAGTGGCCTTGCAATGATGTCAGCCAGCTCTCTCACCACCCTTGGGTGGATGTCATCAGGGCCCATCGATTTGTAGGGGTCAAGCTCCTGTAATAATTCATGTTCTAACTCTTCCTTCACTGATAGTGGGTCAGTGTTTGGATCAACCAGCAATTTTGTTCCCAAAGCCTGGGACCCAATAGTGTTGGTATAGACAGAGGTGAAGAAAGTGTTGAGGACCTCTGCCTTTTCAGCATCGATGGTGATTGACTCTTCTATTCTGTTTAACAGTGGGCCTTCCTTTTCTGCTTGTGGTTGACATACCTGAAGAAACCTTTCTTGTTATTTTTTACATCTATGGCCAGTTTCAATTCAAGCTGGGCTTTTGCTTTTCTAACTGCATCTCTGCTCACTCTGGCAATGCCCTTGTAGCTCTTGACAGATAATATGTACTTCCCTGAATTGGAGATTCTTCCTGCTGTACTTTCTGTGCTATTATTATGTCAATTAGATGAACAGGTCTGTGTATGTGTTACACATTCTGTGTTCCTGGAAAGCTATTTTGCCTTACCAGAGCTGAGGCTTCAAGGGAACTGGGATAGGAAGTGGGTTTGTTCTATCTGGAGGGAACAAAACTGAAAAACGCTAAGGAGCATTAGTGGATTATAACAGCATTCCAGATCAGTCAAAGGTGGAAAGCATTAAATCTTTCTTAATTTTTGAGTATATGGAGTGTGCTCTGACATAGCCTGTCTGTCACTGATCATTTTTACCTGATAACTCCCTAATCTGTGTATACAACTTTGGAAGAAGGCAAAGACGGATCAGGGATCAGAGGATGAGGTACTACTGAAGCTGCTTGTGACTGTGACAAATTTCCTAAAAAAATGTGTTTCTGCAAAGCCTTGTGATTTTTATATTGTGAACATCTTACCCCTAGGTACATCAAGAACAGGTATGTCTACATCTTAGGCTGCTGTGTAGTTTGGAGGTACGCAAACAATTTATATATTGGAAGTAGACTGCATTCAGCAGTGCAGCACATGACACAAGTTAATTTACTCTGTTTCTCAGAGCAACAGATCCCAGCAGAATAAATTAAACAGTATAGAACTCCATTACTTAAGTAACTAAACTAGCTTGGGATCTCTGCACTGTCTGCAAACCCAATTTAGGACGCATCCAAGGAAACCATTCACTTCAGGATACAGCCTTTAGCCTCCTGAATTCTCAGGATGGGACACAGTCTGGGGCACTATTGCAACTGAGTGTCACTGTGACGCACACCACCCCTCCAGCAGATCAATATTCAATATAGCAAGTATGGCAGATGGTTCTTTGGCCAGAACCAGAAACACATAATTCCAAAGTTAAAAGATGAGTCTTTATAGCCTGGGATCAAGCTGAAAACGGCCAGATTCCCACTTCCCATGTACCGGGACAAAAAATACCACTAAAAAAAAAATGCAATAGATATTACTTTGTACATAAAATGTCTCAACTTTTAGATACAATATCCACTGCAAAGTAAATTTCACTTTCTCTGTTTAACCCACAGCAGGCAATCAACAACAGCAAGGTTTGAAGGCTTTGACATTTTGTTTCCTGCTTCAGACACTTGGGATGTAAGGTGTTAGCATAACGGCTAGCCCTCCTCCACACCAGCACCTAGGAAGGGGCTTAATACGGAGTGAAGAGCAGGTCACACAACCGGGTACCATTCGGTCGTGGGGTAACGTTTCCGCACAGCGGTCACAGACAAGCTGATCCAGACGGGCGCGGCGTGGCGCCGAAGCCGGGGGGTTGTCTGAGTTACCTGGGCTCCAGCCGGCCTCAGGGCCCCTGAGGAAGCACAGCGAGGGCCCCTGAGGAAGCACAGCGAGGGCCCCAGCCACTCCCGCTGGGAGACTCCAGGACGGGCGGCCTCTACTGGCCGAGGCTCCCCCGGGGGGGCGACGGGGCGGGGGCGGGGCAGAGCACCCTCGCCAGCCGGAGCGGGAGGCCGACGGTCGTCGGGTTCTGACACTGTTTCCTCCATCCCAGCTCGGTCCCGCTAGCTACTCCCCTCCCTCCCTGGCCGGTCCCGGCTGGAGCTCGGAGGCTGTCATTGGCTTAGGAGCCCCATCCGGGTACTCGGCGCAGCGCTGTTGCTCAGCCCGATCATCCCAATATGGCGGAGGTGAGCAGAGAAAGCGGGCTCGGCGTTGGGGTTCGGCTGGCTCCCCGCGGGGTCCCACCGCCGGCAGGCCCCCGGCGCCTGCCTCGCCATCCCCATAAGGCGCTTCCGGGGCGGCTCAGCGGCGCGGGGTCACTAGCTCGGCGGCCTACAGCGCTGGGGCAGCGGGACCCTGCGTGACTAGGCCGCACGGCGGGTGCCGGGTTCGCAGCCCGCAGGCAGCCGACAAGCCGTGGCCGGGAGCAGAGCGGGGCGCGGGACGGGCCGCCGGCGGCACCGCCGCCACAGCGCGGGCGATGGAGAAACGCCTGGCAGGAGGGAGGAGGAGCGAATCCTGGGCTGGGAGCGGGGAAGAGGCGGCTGGTCCGGCTCCCTCCGCCGCTGCCTGCCCCTGTCACGTCTCGCCGGGGCCAACGGGAGCGCGGGCGCGGCCCCTGGGGGGCTTCTGCCAGGGGGAGGAGGAAGGGAGAACGGCAGGCGGGGAGTGAGTGAGGGAAGGAGGGATGGGGGAGGGTGAACGGGATGGAGGGGCGAGCAGGGCGGGGGCCGGGGGCGAGGCCGGCGGGGAGTGCGGAGCGGTGGAAAGGGGGGGCGGCGGGGTCAGCTCCTGGGGTGGAGGGTGTGAAATAGAGACCCCCTGCCTGCTGCTGGGCTGGAGGGAGCCCGCGTCTCACCTCGCGCTCTCCTCTTCTCGCAGGCTTCGTTTGGGAGTTCGAGCCCAGGTTCGTCCTCGCCCGTCTTCTGCCCCAGCACCTAGCCTGCTGCCCTGCCCATCCGCCGCTCTCTCTTCCTGCTCCTTCCCAAAGTTACCCCCTGTTGCCTCGTAGCTTTCCTAACGCTTCACGTTCATGTAGCTAACCGCCTGCCTGATTGTTTTAAGAGAAGGAGATGAGTGCTGTGGAGTTCTTCCCTTAACTCTGGTTGCAGTTAGTAACTGGCTGCTCGGAACCCAAAATGAAAGTTTTGTAGCACTTTTAAGTCAGTATCTCAGTAAAGCCATGTAGCCTGGAGGGAGACTGCTTCTCTTGCTGCTGATAACTGCAGGCTTGTGTAAATGTTTGACTTCTTGATATTATGATTTTAAACATTTTCTGATACTGATATGTAATTGTTAAGGCTTTAACTGCTGTTAAGTTTCTTTGGAATACTTTACACAAGCAAGCATATTTAACATCAGCAGCAGGGCTACTCATGAAGAAGTATTTGGGGAATGCATTTGTTTGTGTGTAGCTGCTTTCAGCTTTGGCTGTTTTTAATTTTTTTTAACTACTCTTACTAAATTTATTGTGCTCATAATATTTGGATATGGTTTTAAATATTTTAAACGACATACTGAGTGTTCAGAAGTACTAAAGAAGTGGGACTTCAGATAAAAAAGTCCATGAGTGGACTAGAACTTCCACTTGAGTTACTCAAACATGAAATGAATTAGAACAGTGATTAGAAGCAGTAATCTTGAGCATACGTGTGTATAAATATATATTAAGGCAGTTGACAGTTCTTTAAAAGCCATAGGATCAGGATGTGATGGCCAACAGTAGAAAAATTCAACACGTAATGTTGTAATTGGAGTAGTATTATCAGCTATACTGAGAGCTCTATGAGACCATAATATGAATAGCACTTGAATAAAAAGCAGTTTTGGCCTGAATGTTTCCCTATGGTATGGTGTTATGAACTTTCACAGTGTTGTCTTAAGCGAGCTGAACAAAGTTTACTTTAACTACCTGCACATAAGGAATGAACGCTTAGCATAATTGCTGAAAAACTAATTAGATGCTTTAAGACTCAGAAGTGTTAGTATATACAACTATCTTCTTGAAGGCTAGAAGCAGTGCAGAGAGATATTGCTTTCTTTTCTTTGAAGAAAAGCATTGAAAATTTGTAGCTGTTTCCTTCAAAGCTTCTAAAGAAGTTCTTATGTGGAAACAATTCTTAATAAACCTTTTCTTTGCTGCTTGTAAGCCAAGAATCGCAACAAGCACTAGTATGTAAGAACTAGAAGGGGAAACCAGAAGTGAAAGAGAGAAATCCTAATCTGTTTCTTTTCTCCGTCCTGAAAGCCTTAAGAAAGTGAACATTAAAGAACAGAACCACCCTGTATTTCAGTAATTTTAATTGTAGAACACTGACTTTGCAGTGCAGAATATTTGCATCTTTAAAACTTGTTGAATCTAATGATAACCTTTCTAAAAGTTGACAAAATGCACTTAACAGTACTTTTTTTGGTGACTTGTATCTTATTGAGTAATGAAAAACTGTTGGACCACAGAGTTGTCACAATGACTTGTTAATTAATGTGATCCATTAGAAGCGTTTTGCTATTTCTGGTATATTTTCCTCTATATTTCTTGAAACTCTGCCATGTTTGTTCTTCCTTTTTAGATCAAGTGCGAAGAATTAAATTAGTTTTAATAAAAGACCTCATCTGTGAGGCTAAACTAATCTGAAGCGAGTCTCGCTGCTTATTTTGCTGTTAGTAGGAAGCTGATTTGCAATTTAAGTTAGCTGTTTACCAGTGAAAAACTATGCTAGCTATCATATAGATTGAATCAGAGTCTATAAATCAGTGTCTTGCAGCATCTGAAATCTTGTGATGTGGGCTTTATAACATAATGATGACTTCAAGGATGTTTTGAACAATCTTTTTATTCAGTAAAATATTAGTTTGGGATTGTACTTCCTGAAACTTTGTTTCAGTAGTTTAGATGCTTCTCCCAAGTACTCTATACTGCAAGAGAGAAAACCGCACCTATTACTTAAAAGTACGAAAAGGGAAGGCCAGCTAAAATAGCTGAATTTGTCAGGTAGTTAGGAATTTGTTCCAGTTATTCCATTGAGAGTTCTGACCCTGTATGTAAAAATCCATGCAACCTTAGTTTATTTTTCTGTGATATAATTTTATATGTTGGTATAGAGGAAAAAAAATGACTCAAATTAGGGTTTTTTGATAGTTGGCTCTTTATCATCTGAGGATCATGACTTTGACCCTTCTGCTGAAATGCTGGTACATGATTATGATGATGAGCGAACTCTTGAAGAGGAGGAGGAAATGATGGAAGAAAACAAAAATTTCAGCTCTGAAATTGAAGATTTAGAAAAGGTAAGAGTGACTTGCTCTCTCCTAAATGTCCATATATGTTGTACCTTTTTTAGTGAAAAGAACACTCAACTTGTTCTTCAGTTTGTATTGTATAATGCAGTTTCCTGCAAAATGCCTTTGCAGTTTGTTTAAAAAAAGAAAAGAAAATCAGGTTTGGTTAGGTTATAGCAGCACATCCTCACAAAAAGGCTGAACTTGGCTTCTCAAAGATATTAGTGTGTTGTATTTTCTAAATGTAGAGTTGACAGTGTTTATACTCCTGATTCTCCCCTGGTTGCCTTTACGATTACGTTTTTGTGGATTGTGAACTTGCAATGCTAATACCGATGCAGCTTGTCAAGTCTGGTGGTTAAAGTGGAGTTGTTGTTCCACAAAATAACCTTATTGCTTCTATTACAGAAGGAAAAAGAACTGAGAGCCACTCATCTTAAACACTTTATTACTTTATGTCCAGATCCTGGAAAGACTTGGACATGAGTTTACATTTACCCATTGTGAAAAGTCTTTGCAGGACTAAGACCTTAGCTGACTAAAGAAAACAAGTAATTTAATCAGTGTATGAGTTCAACAAGAAATTTTTAAAGGTAATATAACTTTTAAAGTATAAACTTTGGACAATATTTCTAATTCTTTGACTTGAATCAGGTAACTAAAAAAAAAATCTCCACAGTTTGTTGTTTTATTAATTGTGTTAGGATGCAAGTATGATGATATTTAGTAAAGTCACTTGATCAAAAGCTGTTGGAAAAAACAAGTTATAAACCAAGCCTTTCTCTCGATATTTTTTTTTTTGCTTCCATATCATTAGCTGTTTTTCTCCTATTGCCTTTTATACTGGCTTTGGCTGGGATAGAGTTAAATTTCTTCATGGTAGCTTGTACGGGGTTATGTTTTGGATTTGTGCTGAAAATAGCGTTGATAACGCACTGATGTTTCAGTTACTGCTGAACAGTGTTTCCACAGTGTCAAGGCCTTTTCTGCTCCTCACACTGCCCCGTTGCTTGGGGACTGGCTGGGCGTTGGTTGGTGGTGAGCAATTGTTTTCATTTGCATCGCTCGTCTGTCTTGGGTTTTACTTCCCCACTCTTCTTTTCTTTTTCCTGTCTCTTTCCTCTTTTCCTTACAATTTTTTTTAAGTTATTAAACTGTTTTTATCTCAACCCGCAAGTTTCTTTTTCACTTTTACCCTTCTGATTCTCCCTCCCAATCCCAACGGGGGGGGGGTGTGTGGGGGGTGTGTGCGTGTGTGTGTGGTGGTGGTGGTGGGGGGGGGGGAGTTGGAGAAGAGGAGAGTGACCAAGCAGCTGTGTGGTGCTTAGTTGCCAGCTTGGGTTAAACCATGACAGTCTTTTTTGGTGCCCAATATGGGGCATGAAGGGTTTGAGATGACAACAGATTTGACCAGACCGTATTAGAAGGAATTTACATCTGTTATCAGTTGCTGGTCATAATAATGATTTAGCTGATCTTTGCCATGCTCCTTTTTTTTGCTGTACATGTTAAAGAATGTTTTTGGCTTTTGCAGTTTGCTGTGCTCTGCAGTGATTAGTGATGTTTTGCCCAGGAGATTTGTTGTTAAAACACTGGCCTTGAGCTTAATCTGGTATTTGGGTTTTGTACCAAAGACATTATCGTACTTCGGGTACCATCTCATGGAGATAATTAGCAATTGTACTTCTTCCTCTGAGAGGTTTTTTTGTGGAGGAAATGCAGAATGGAACCTTCACCACCTTCCGTGATATTTTCTCCCTTGTTACAATAACTCTTCAGTATCCTGAACATCCTTGTTTAGTAAAATACTTCCATTGGTGTTTCTTAGGAATATTGTTTTGGCTTTTTCTAAGGTTAACAAGCTATTTAGGAATATGGATGTTTTACAGACATTTTATGGGAGGAAGGGGGGTTTAATGATGATGTACTGTAATAGGGTAGGACCTGAACATGACACAAATGGTTTGGAATAAGGGGTGGAGAATGTGCTGGTTTTGGCTGGGATAGAGTTGATTTGCTTCACAGTAGCTGGTATTGGGCTATGTTTTGGATTTGTGTGGAAAACAGGGTTGATAATACAGGGATGTTTTCATTATTGCTGAGCAGTGCTTAGACAGAGTCAAAGCCTTTACTTGCTGGTGAGGCGGTGTGAGAGGCAGAAGGCTGGGGGTGCACAAGAAGCTGGGAGGGGACACAGCTGGCACAGCTGAGCCCAACTGGCCAAAGGATATTCCAGACCATATGATGTCATGCTCAGCAATAAAAGCTGGGGGGGGGGAGGCTGCTGCTCAGGGACTGGCTGGGCATCAGTCTGTTGGTGTTGAGCAATTGTTTTCATTTGCATCACTTGTCTTTCTTGTGTTTCATTTCTCTCTCTGTTTTGGTTGTCCTGTCACACCCCACCCCTTACAATTTTTAAATTTTTTTTTAATTATTAAACTGTTTTTATCTCAACACATGAGTTTCTTTCTCACTTTTACCCTTCCAGTTTTCCCTTCATCCCACTGGGTGGGAGTGAGCGAGTGGCTGTGTTGTGCTTAGTTGCCGGCTGGGGTTAAACCATGCTACCTTCTCAAGTCATTATAAAATATATTGTGCGGGAGATGGAAAGGAGGGATTAAAAGTTGCTATATTGGTTTACGTTTGTGGTGTTTTGCACACTTGCAGATGTAACTATATAGGACTAAATTCTTCAAGTTTTTCTGCATTTCTTTCCTGTAGGGGGATTGTTAGTGTCTCTAGTATATTTTTTCAAGACAGAAGATATAGGCAACTCATGTTCTTGAGTATGAGTCAGATGAGTAATTATTAAAAATTTGCTCCTTTTCAGTTTCATCCAGTAAATGGTGTTCTTCAATAGCCTGATGGGACTTTACTCTATGCCAAGAGACATGGTTATGAATTATTTCAGTCATGTGCCTGAAAATATTTTAGATCTTTAATCAAGATTCCTGCTTTCAATTAAGCTTTTTTTTGTTTGTTTTTTTTTACTTTTGTTTTTCAAAATGTCTTATCCTTTTAGGCTTTAACTGTTTACAAGTGTTTGGCAATATGTTGAAATGTTTGTAAATCATCCTTTATTAGGAAGGAAACATGCCATTGGAAGATTTACTGGCATTCTATGGCTATGAACCCACGATTCCAGTTATGGCTGGTTCCAGTGCAGATAGCTCTCCAAGTGAACTTGCAGATGAACTTCCAGATATGACTCTAGATAAAGTAAGTCAGAACTATTTTCCCCTTTATTATGGTTTAAAAGCAGAAATCCAGGTGACCTAAATTATATTTCACTATCTCTTGATGTTACAAAATACATATCTTTGTCAATTTCAGTATACAATTAAGAGTTACTGTACTAGTGGTGGACTTGATGATCTCAAAGGTCTGTTCCAACCTAAATGATTCTATGATTGTACTCTGAATTCATTCTTTTCCAAGGATATTGAGGATCTGAATCTTAATTATAATTATGCATGCATAGCAACTTTAGTGGCACCATATTACTGCAAAGGAAAAACGAGTAAGCTAACAGTTCTTCTAAAATATATCTAGAGAGCTTTAAATAGATTTCCTTTTTTTATATATAAGTGGAATTTTTCTGAAAAGATCTGTATTTTATTTTAATGTATGCAGTGTCCAGAAATAATAATTCTGGCTTCCAACATACATGTCATGTATCAAACCTTTGTGGATAACTTGAAAATGCACACATGAATGCTTTGGAATGTTCCTTTCAATCACATATAATTTGGAAAGGTCTCAACTCTGGGGGGTGAGAAATTGTTTTATGTGCAATTGACTGTGTTGCATTGTTGAATATAACCATGAAACTTCAGTTCTTGTGATTTGCAGGCTAACTTTGAATTCTGTCTTTAATCTGATTTGTGGCTATAAGGCATATGCAGCTGTTAGTTTGTGTTATAAAATCTGTAGGTAGTAAGTATTTTTTTACTTTCTGTAAGTATGATGAAATTATAAACTCCACAGAAAGTAGGGTATAATGATGGCTCTGCATATCTGATTCTCATTAGGAGTCACAATTGTGTTGAGGCTACAGAAATGTTGTCCGATACAGTTCTTTCCCTCCCTAATCACAATACAGAGGGGTTCAAACATGTCTGCTAGTAGAGGAAGTGTGCTTTTTCTTTCTTTGTTCCTTTTTTCTTTTATCTTAACCTACAGAAACATCAGTTATTTTGGTGTGATTTGGGAAGATAATGGTTTGTCTATTGTCTGTAACTCTTCTCAGCAGAAGTCTACAAAAGTGCCTGGCTCTGGCTGTGTTGTGTGTCCATGTTATGTCCTGTCCCACCTTCTTCCTTCCCCCCCCCCCCGAGTTTAAGGGGGTAACAGCCTGTTAAAGCTTTAGTATATCTCTGATGCAAAGAATGACATAATTCTAAAGATTTCCATTGGCATTTTCCATTGGAAGCAGCTAGAGGAACATCTGAGATTTGATGCTTGCAGAGGTTACTACTTGTGCGTTTATTTTAATAGAAGACAAGGGGGAAATGAGCCCTTGTGTTCAATTCTGAAATGAATGGTTATATTTGTTCTGAGGCTTAGGAGGAGTGAACTAACTTTTTAATTGAGGATGGTCTGCTAAAATTAATTATGTTAAAGTAACTTGTTTTAATTAATGGGACTTATAATTTGCTGAATCTAAGTGCTCACTGGTCTATACTTAATAGTCAGTCTGAGGTTTTATTTTTTTATTTTAATGATACAGGAAGAAATAGCTAAAGACCTCTTGTCGGGTGATGATGAAGAAACACAGTCCTCTGCTGATGACTTGACACCATCAGTTACTTCACATGAGGCTACCGACTTCTTTCCTCGGCCATTAAGATGTAGGAAACCTAATTTTATAATAGTATTCAAAGTCTTAGCATTATATATAGCTTCCTAGCTTAAAATATCAAAAATGCAGAGCAGTGCTGACTTTACTGGGAATTGAGAAACAGTGCTTTGCAGGATGTTGTACATGAACATCTCTGGTTGGTATTACTGATTACCTAAAAGACCTATATTTAGTACTGTGCTCAAAGCACAAGTACAATTAATTTTTCTACAAATACAGTAACTTTTCATAATAATGAATGTGTTGAGGAACACTGATTTTTTTCAGTATCTTACTGAATCACATGAATATGTAACCCATTCTTTTAAGTTAGTGTTTTTCTACTAAATTTTTTGCTGCTGCTTTTAAGCCAGTGACTCTTCCATTCAGTGAATGTGAACTGGGATGTGGTTTCTTTGTGATTATTCCCCTATACACATTCAACAGTTTTCCATAGGACTTCATGAGCCAGAGTGGTTTTATATGGGGATGGGGCCTATGAACCCATGACTACCAAAATTTCACTACTCATGGAGCTATTATGGGAAAGATCTGAGAACCAGTGGTTCAGTTATCCAACCTGGACGAGATATTCCTCATTGCTCCAGCTCTAGTACACCAGTGAGCAAATGAACTGCAATAGACAATGTGGAAGACTTTTACCACAGTTTTAATTTGGCAAGTATTTTAAGCTATTTCTGGGGGACTTTGTCCCTCTAGAGAAGGGGGTGATTAAGGGGATGTGCTGTCTCAGTCATCAGCAATTGTAGCCCTTTGCATGCTGCTGAATGTGTAATGTAAGACATTTGTATTGAGAGAGATAAAAAACCTTAATTATAATGCCCTTTTTTTTAGTTAAGCAAACCCCAATATTGCTGGCACTTAAATATTGCTTGTGAACTGTTAATGAATATGACACTGAAAATGTAGCAGCTTTATTGAAGAAAATTATTAGCCCCTCATCTTAATCAGGATTCAGAAACAGTCATCTTTGCTTTCAGCTATCATCGTTTTCTGTCAGAATTCTCTTTATTAGAACTTTTGGTTTAGCATTTTAAAATCAAATATCAACCATTTGGGGAGGGAAATGTCAGTTTTCTGTGCTGTTGACAGTTTAATCTTTTTTTTTTCTTATCCCTGTCTGTTTCTCAATGATAACATTCAATTTTAAGATAAAAATGTCTGACACACAGGCTATTTTATTAAATTTGGATTAACTGGAAGAAATAATTGCATATTATTATCCAGGCATATTGTTGTTTCTGTTTCATGCATTCATGTTAACTTCTTGCCTGCTACTTCTAACAGCAAAAAGAGAGAAACTGGTGATTGTAGTAATGACTACAGAAGAGGAGCCTCAGTCCATAGTCTTGGATATTGTCTCTGACAGTTCTCTTTAATTGTGATGAAGCTAAAATTGCAATGCTATTTATGAGCACGTTGTTACTGAAAACTGAGAATGCAAAATAGCTTTAATCTTATCAGAACTGTAGATTCCATTCTGCTGGGGATAAAATAAAAAATAGAATTACTTCAGAACCCAGTACCACAGTATTCCAGATTTAAAAATATGAGCTATTTTGTGGAGTACTGTATTTTAATTACTTGGAGTGCTCTGCTGTATTATTGGGGGGGGGGGGAATTAAAGAGGAATAAGCAGTCTTTTGCTTACTGTTTTGTGTATATCTACTACATCTTCACTCCATGCTGAGGCAGCCTTGTTTAAAGGAATGGTTTGAATGCCCATTAAAACTTCTGATGAAAGGCTGTAGTAGGTAATAAGTTGAAGGCAAGCCTTTCACTTTGTGATTAACCTGAGGCTAAGTCCTGGAAGTTTTCTGTTTTTCTCATCTCTCTTCTATAAGGTATAAGCCTTCATTGCAATAAAGTAGATTGTCTCAATTGCAGTGATGATGTTTCAGTTCTGCAATATTACAAGTACCAGTGCTTTCTGACTTCATGCTAGTTTGATAGAAATGTAGATCAACAGACTCATGATGAGTATCTCCCAGAATAAAAGCAGAGGCTTCTTTCAAAAGTAAAGGGTATCCTGTAGTTCTGTATTTGAACTGAAAATTCTTCCTAGCTAAAACCAAACTTCCTTGTGTCTGAAGCAAACACTACATGTGATGGAGTTAAGGAATCAGATGGTGAAGACATAGAGGCAGACAGTGGTAATTCATCTGAAGATTTGAGAAAGGTAATAACTAACCTTTAACTAAGAAAAATCTTACTATTAAGAAAAATGTATTAAGATTTATAGTACATATCTAAAATAGTACCTTAATTCTGAAATTGTCTGCAAAATGCCACGTTAATGGAATTTGTAATGCTTCTATACACGTAATATTAAGCTAATACCTTTCTCTTGTAATTTTTTTGTTACATCTTCAGGAAATAATGGTTGGTTCACAGTATCAGGCTGAAATTCCACCTTACCTTGGCAGATACAGTGATAATGAAAAGGGTAAGTTCTTCTGTTTTACTTTTTATCTTATGTTTATACATAGCAGTTGATGGAGAAAAAAGTAAGATAAATTCAATGGCTTAGTCTCAGAAACCTTAAAAAGAATAGAAAAAAACCACCCCAAACCAAAAAACCCCTAGTCAAATGAAGTAACACAACCACATAATAATATCTCAGAAATGTGATTCTATAACTTTGTGAGGAGATTCTCAAGAAGACATAGGAGGGTAGATTACAGTGTTAATTTTGAAGTATCTAGTACTGTTAGGAGGCAACAAACTGTGGGTCAAGAAGGAAATATTGTCATCAGAGTATCATAACTGGGCTATGAGCATGTAACTTAGTTTACATTGAAGATCTTCAAAACAGTATTTTTCTTTGCTTGTGGTTTGTTTTTTTTTTTTTTTTGGCAAGCACAACTGTGTGGATTACAAAATGGATAGGAAGAAAAAAAAGCAATAAACTATTTCAAATTTCCATAGCATGAGTGGAAGATGTAGGTTCTGATACACCTTGTCTTTTAAAAAAATGTTTTAAGTATGATATTTCTGTGTAAATTTAGGTTAAAAACTGCAATTGTGCTAGAGTAGAAAAAATAACTTATTAGAGTTTTATTTGGTATCTTTAGAAACCTTCACTATGAGAAGTATAGCATCTATAGCTGGAATTCAAAAGGCAAATATTGAAATAATTTTGCTCATGGGTAGAACAGCTGTGAAATTAAGAAACAGTTTGGGGGGATGTGTTAATAAATGAAGGGCATTCTGTTTTTTCTTTTGTAAGTTACTTGTGTTCGAATTGTAACATTTCATGGGAATATCATTCTACCAAAGTATATAAAGTCTTTTCACCATTACCAACTGCTTTTTGAAGAACGATCCTTTGCAATAGAGAAGAACGTTTAGTATGGATGGAGCTGGAAGCCTCAGCAAGTGAACATCTCTTGTGTTGCTTAAGAGACCTAAGGAAATTTCCTGTTTTCTAAGATTCAAGCATGATGCTTACCGGTTGTAAGAAATAGAGGAGTAAGAACTGGATTTATCTAGATAGTCCTTTTACTATTTCCACATCTTGACTTCTTGGCTGAGAACTAGAGAAGGGCCAATAACCAGAGGATGATCAGGAAGGTGTCAATCTGAAAACTTTCTCTGGACTGAGCTGGTGCTAGAGAAAACCAGCAAGAGTATTATCTGCTGGCATGACCAAGTGCAAAGAGGTAGCTCCCAGATGGGAGAGCCTGAGGAGCTCCTCTTGAAAATATCAGGCATGGACTCCATCAAGAAGTGCTGGGTGGTGGTTGTAGTTTAAAGAAAACTTCTTGGTTGAGATAAGAGGAGTTTAATAATTAAAATATTATAATAATGAAAAGGAAAACAACAGGGGAGGGGCATAAAAGCCGGGGGGGGAAGTGATGCAACTGCTCACCACCTGCCAACTGATGCCCTGCTAGTTCCTGGGCTGGGGGAGCAGTGATCACAGCTAAATACCGCCCAGTTAATACACTGAGCATGACAACGTATGATATGGAATATCCCATTGGTCAGTTTGGATCAGCTGTCTTGGCTGTGCCCCCTCCCCTCCTGGCTTCTTGTGTACCCGGCAGAGCATGGGAGGCTGGAAAATCTTTGACTAGTACAAGCACTACTTAAGACACTGATGGTTTAGCTGTTGCTATCAACATTATTTCCATACTAAGTCCAAAGCACAGCACTATAGTAGCTACAGTGAAGAAAATTAAATCTATCCCAGCTAAAACCATGGCAGTCTCCACCCCTTATTCCATAGCATTTACATCATGTCTAGGTCTTGCTCTTTCCAGTACATTCCCATTAATCACCACCACCTTTCCTGTATTTTGAAATACATATGTATACACACATATATTGTTCCCTTAGTCTGTGGCCCATCCCTCTAAAATGTTTGTTGAGTTCATGTAGTCAATGACTTCTGGCTCCATCTGTCATAACAGTCTTTCAGGGCAGGAGAGATGGTGTGTGGTCTTTGATTGTGGCATGCTGAAGTTAGTTCTGATTCCATCACTGCTGCATGTTGCTCAGTTTAATCAAAGTTCATTAATCTACATGATTCTTGCTGTAATACTGTTGATATAGCATATAGCAACTACAGAAGTTTAATTAACACGATACCATTCAGAGAATTAGCTATTTTTGCCCAAAATCAAATCCCCTTGAGTGTTGGATTCCCCCGTCCTCCCATATCACCCACCAAGTGTGCCCAGGTCCTTGAGCAAAAGCAATTCCACGAATGGGTTTGCCTTTGCCTGAGACAGGAATAACCCAGACTGTCTTCCCCAGCATATTTTTTTACATGCAATACAGGGACTCTATCCCCTTCCACAGCACATGAGGGTTCTGATTGGGCAGGGCCATCTCGACTGGCAGATCCCCTAGTGTCAGGTGTGTCTTGCTAAATATGTGTATACCAGTGTTTAAATGTCCCACCTGCTATTGCTCTCAGTGTAGTCTTCAACAGTCCATTGTAACATTCAATTTTACCAGAGGCTGGTGCATGACAGGGGATGGGATACACGCACTCAATGTCCTGCTCTTTGGCCCAGGTGTCTATGAGGTTGTTTTGGAAATGAGTCCCATTGTCTGACTCGATTCTCTCTGGGGTGCCATGTCACCACAGGACTTGTTTTTCCAGGCCCAGGATAGTGTTCCGGGCAGTGGTGTGGGGGAAAGGATATGTTTCCAGCCAGCCAGTCATTGTTTCTACCATTGTAAGCACATGGCGCTTGCCCTGGCGGGTCTGTGGGAGTGTGATATAGTCAATTTGCCAGGCCTCCCCATATTTATATTTCAGCTGTCGTCCCCCATACCACAGAGGCTTTAACAGCTTCAATTGCTTGATTGCAGCGCACATTTCACATTCGTTGATAACGTGCAATAGCGTCCATGGTCAAGTCCACCCCTCGATCATGAGCCCACCTGTATGTTGCATCTCTCCCTTGACAGCCTGAGGTATCATGGGCCCATCGAGCTAGAAATAGTTCACCCTTATGTTGCCAGTCCAGATCCACCTCAGCCACTTCAATCTTGGCAGCCTGATCTACCTGCTGGTTGTTTCGATGTTCTTCAGTGGCCCGACTCTTGGGGATGTGAGCATCCACATGATGTACCTTTACAACCAGGTTCTCTACCAGGGCAGCAATATCGTGCCACAATGTGGCGGCCCAGGTGGGTTTGCCTCTGCACTGCCAGTTGTTTTGTTTCCATTGCTGTAACCAGCCCCACAGGGCATTTGCCACCATCCAGGAGTCAGTATAGAGATAGAGCACTGACCACTTTTCCCATTCAGTGATGTCTAAGGCCACCTGGATGACCTTTACTTCTGCAAACTGGCTCTATTCACCTTCAGCAGTTTCTGCTACTTCTCGTGTAGGACTCCATACAGCAGCCTTCCATCTCCGGTGCTTCCCCACAAGGCGACAGGACCCATCAGTGAACAGGGCATATAGCTTCTCATCTTCTGGCAGTTTGTTATACAGTGGGGCTTCTTCAGCACATGTCACCTCGTTCCCTGGTGATATTCCAAAGTCTTTGCCTTCTGGCCAGTCCATAATCACTTCCAAGATTCCTGGGCAACTGGGGATTCCTACTCGAGCCTGCTGGGTGATTAGTGCAACCCATTTACTCCACGTAGCATCAGTTGCATGGTGTGTAGAGGGGATGTTTCCTTTGAACATCCAGCCCAGCACCGGCAGTCGGGGTGCCAGGAGCAGCTGTGCTTCAGTACCAACCACTTCTGAAGCAACCTGAACCCTTTCATATGCTGCCAATATCTCTTTTTCAGTTGGAGTATAGCGGGCTTTGTACCCTCTGTATCCCCAACTCCAAAACCCTAGGGGTTGACCTCAGGTCTCGCCTGGCGCTTTCTGCCAGAGGTGCCCAAGGCCTACTGCATGAACTGTTTCCTGTTTAATCTGTTCAAAGGCTTGTCGTTGCTCAGGCTCCCGTTTGAAGTCACTCTTCTTCCGCGTCACTTGATAGAGAGGGCTTACGATCAGACTATGCTTTGGAATATGTATTCTCCAAGAACCCACAACACCTAGAAAAGCTTGTGCTTCCTTTTTGCTAGTTGGTGGAGACATGGCTGTTATTTTGTTGATCACATCCATTGGAATCTGACAACGTCCATCTTGCCATTTGATTCCTAAGAACTGGATGTCCTGTGCGGGTCCCTTCACCTTACTTTGTTTTATGGCAAAACCAGCTTTCAGAAGGATTTGGACTATTTCCTTCCCTTTCTCAAAAACATCTTCTGCTTTGTTGCCCCACATGATGTCATCAATGTGTTGTAGGTGTTCCAGAGCTCTTCCCTGTTCCAGTGCAGTCTGGATCAGGTTATGACAGATGGTAGGACTGTGTTTCCACCCCTGGGGCAGTCGATTCCAGGTGTACTGGACACCCCTCCAAATGAAAGCAAACTGTGGCCTGCACTCTGCTGCCAGAGGGATTGAGAAGAATGCATTAGCAATATTAGTTGTGGCATACCACTTGGCTACCTTTGACTCCAGTTCATATTGAAGTTCCAGCATGTCTGGCACAGCAGTACTCAATGGTGGAGTGACTTTGTTCAGGCCACGATAGTCTACTGTTAGTCTCCATTAGATTTCTGCAGTGGCCATATGGGACTGTTAAAGGGCGAGTGGGTCTTACTGATCACTCCTTGGCTCTCCAGTCGACGAATGAGCTCATGGATGGGAATCAGGGAGTCTCAGTTGGTGCGATATTGCCGCCGGTGCACTGTTGTGGTGGCAATCAGCACCTGTTGTTCTTTGACCCTCAGCAACCCCACAACAGAGGAGTTCTTAGTGAGACTCGGCAAGGTAGACAACTTTAATTCTCTCCATGTCCAAGGCAGCTACACCAAAAGCTCGCTTGTACCCTTTTGGGTCCTTGAAATACCCTCTCCTGAGGTAATTTATGCTAAGGATGCATGGAGCCTCTGGGCCAGTCACAATGGGGTGCTTTTGCCACTCATTCCCGGTTAGACTTGCTTTGGCCTCCAATACAGTTTGCTCCTGGGATCCCCCTTTCACTCCAGCAATACTGATGGGTTTTGCCCCTGTATAGCTTGATGGTATGAGGGTGCACTGTGCACCAGTGTCCACTAAAGCTTTATAGTTCTGTGGGTCGGATGTGGCAGGCCATCGGAACCACACAGTGCAGTAAACCCGGTTGTCCCTTTCCTCCACCTGGCTGGAGGCAGGGCTCCTCTAGTGCGTATTGCAGTGTTCATTACTCACTCCTTGTGAATGTCAATCAGGAGTTCCTCTATTAAGATCAGAAATAAAATAATCGTTTTTACTCCTCTGTCTGGGGACCTGGTAACTGGAAACTGGAGTAGCAACTTTCCTGGAAGAACCCTCCCGAGTGACTGGTTTTCCTTGCAACTCGCATTCCCTATGCATCTAGGGTTGAGGTAGGTTTTCAATCCTTCTTTCTCATGTCCTCTCCATGGTTACGCAGGTAAAACCACAGTGTTCCCTTTGTGGTGTATCTACTATATTCTCTTTCTTGAACAGAGGGATGCTTACTCCTAATGGCTGAGATACTGGTTCGTGGAGGTGGGGAATAGGACATATCTTCTTTGAGTTGCTGGACCTCCTCGGAGAGTTTCTCCAGAGTGGAGGGAGGAAGAGATATGTGCTTCATAATCCCGGAGTTTATCAATCCACATCTCCCACCGTTGGTGCCTCGTCATCTTTCCAGGCCAGTACTGCCAATGAGTTCCCATGCGTCGATGGTGTGCTCCGTACAAACTTCCACCACATGGGTCGTGTGCGCTGGGCTTCATCTGGATCTTTGGATGACTGTTGATCGTCCGGGTCACCATAAATCACCTTAATCATGGTTAATTCCCTCAGGTACTGGATACCTTTCTCCATGGTTGCCCATTTTCCTGGGCAATGGATCACATCTTCCTTGAAGGGATACCTTTCTTTCACACCGGACAGGAGTTGCCTCCAGATGCTGGGACCTCGTGCCCCTTTTCCAATTGCTTTGTCAATGCCCCCTTCCTTAGAAAGGGATCCCAGTTATTTGGCTTCCTTCCCCTCTAATTCCAGGCTACTGGCCCTGTTATCCCAGCATTGGAGCAGCCAGGTGACAATGTGCTCACTTATGCAAAAACACTTCAGCTGTCACCTATCTCATACCTCACTCAAGAATAGGAATCAGGTGGTTTCCATCTCATAAATAAGTTCTTCCTCCTCTCCTTGTGATGCCCCTGCTCTTCAGTCATCTCTTTCTTGTCTTGGTTGATAATGGAGGTTGAAGCTGAGCGTCAGCAGTGCTTGGAGAGGTTGGACCTGGCTGTATGGGTGGAGTCTGTGAAAGCCTCTTCTGTACTCCCTGAAGAGCTTGTGATGGTAAACAGGGGCTTACATTTCTGCTATTTAGTCCCAGCTACCGGAATTGTGCTAGAAGGCAGTTTTGCTTTTCTATAAGCTTTACACTTTTAATGTGTTTGTTTGAAAGCTTTCTGTGTTATTAAGCCATAACAGAACTTTCAAAGGAGATGTGATTTTATTCCCCACCTTAGCTTAATATTATTTCCTGCAGTTTTATGAGAGACTTGAGAATCTTTATCTCTTCTACTGTAACTGCCATTATGCTTGTATTTGAATTTAATAACTCCAATTTTGTATTGCCAGGAAAGTACATGAAGCATTCATTATGTCTAATGTTAATCTCATTTATTGATCAGAATAGTTTAATATAGAATTTATATGTGTGCACAGACAAAGATTCAGGCCAGCTCTTCAATATTTCCAATATATTGTCTTTCAAAAAAGCTACTTGAGGTGCATATGTGATTTCAGTATATTACAAAGGAGGACCATACATCCTGCACTCGTTTACTGTAAACTATAGCTTATTTGTTGAAAACAGCTGACTAAAATGGAGTCATTTTGCTAGTTTGTTTATATGAAGGTGATGAATACATACACTGCTCCTCTGTAAAGACACTGTCTCAAGAGTTTGGTCCCTTATCTCATCCTCATGGAACCTGAATCTCTTCACCATACCACACTGCAGAGTCTGTCTCTTAACTGAGTCTTTTGGGGGAAAAAGTGCAATTTAAAAGTGGCATGGTGGTGCTTGATTTGATTACTTCTGTATTCCTGTTCTTTGTCTTTGTGAAATAGCTTTTTATGTTATAGCCTTAAAAATGTCACACCTGGCATTAATGGTTTTCTGTTTTAACAGCCTATGAAGATGAAGACCATTTACTTTGGAAACCTGATGTGATCTCAGAAAGTAAAGTTAAAGAATACCTTTTTGAAACCTCCTTAAGAACAGGAAATGAAAACATGATTGGCAGAATTCCTGAAGGACTACATACACGGGACAATGAACAAGTATGTTTTATATCTTGTTCCATTTGTGACACATTGCTTTGGAATTAATATATGTTCTCTTTCTTTGCCTTGTATTATAAAGGCAGCAATATTAATTTTTTTTTAATTAGATGTTATTGGGGTCAGGATCTTATTTGTAATTTAAGCACGTGCTTAAAATTACGAGTATTTGAATGTTGGCAGTGTTGTGATCTGTGATGTTTCTGATTGCCATGCTGTTGACAAATCCAGCTTTTCTAATAATTGCATATAATGTTTTACATTTGCTTAATTAAACCTTGCCTCAACTTTTGGATGACTTTGCTTTTGGTTGTTGTTTTAAAATTTTCATCCTGTATAAAGATAAATCCCCTTTTTTACATTAGATATACTCACTGAAAGGCTAGTTTCAGAATTTTAGATTGGATATTTGCAAACTTTGACTCTTTTTAAAGACTTTTTCTGTTTTATAGGCGCTATATGAACTTCTCAAAAGTAGCCATAATGTTAAAGCAGCAATTGAGAGATACTGCTCAAATGGAAAGGCATCTCAGGGTAAGAGTGAGTACCTGCTTTTTAAGAAATGTGTGTTTGGAGAAAAAAAATAAGTAAAATAAAAACTTGTGTAGAAAAACCTTGAGTAAGATTCAGATTGATGAACACATACCTTTCCATGATGTCTTTAGCACAGATTAGGTATAATCTGAATGTTGGCCAGAAGGAAGTTTCTGCTAGAGAAACTTGCAACTTCTATAAAGATTGCAGAATCAGCTTTTACACATTTTCTTCCCTTCTTTCCTCTGTTGCTGTTTTAAGAAAAGCACAGACTGAGAAGGATGGGGAGAGTCATGATTTTGCTCCCATAAGGCAGTTCTCACCCACAATACCTTTTTGAGATCATGATCAATTATTATGTGATGACACTCGTACCAGAATCAGGAGAACATAGCTGGCTATGTAAGTGAGCCCCACTCTCTTCATCACTGCACTAACATTGTGCTATGTCAACCCTAAACTGGTTCTACCATATAGTTCTATAGGTCTTTGGTAGAATGTGGAGAGATTTGCTCAAGTTTACAGTGGAAAATGAGCTTCCATCTTGTTTGTCCCTAACTTTATTACTCCCTTAAATAAAAATCAGAGTTTATAATTTAGCAAAGACAGTTCTTTGTCCTGTATTTTAACATATGTGTTGCGTAAAGCAGAAATGGACTATGAGCCCTGGTATAAATTGGTATTCTGACAGATATTCCCTACTCAGAACTGGATACAAAGGGAATTTGAGTGTTTACAAGTTAGGTGCTGTGAAAGCTAAATATCTAAAAGTAAAGCTGAAGGGGACAATAAGGAATATCAGCAGTGCTTCAGAAAGCTCTTGTACAAGAAGAGATTGTGTAGAGCTAAACAATAAGGTAGTATCAGTTGCAGGGCTGTATCCTAAACCCCATACCTCTCTAGGATTTAGATTCTTGTTTTGGGATTGAAAGATACCTCTGCCTATTTGTGGGTCAGAGCCCCAAATTATGTCCTAAGGACTAATACTCGCCCCCCTCCGCCCCAAATCAGATGGGATTTATACAATCATTAAAAATGGTAAAGGATGATAATACTATTAGTGCCTGTCTCTTAGAGTAACCATTCTGCTATGATCTACTCTGTCCACTGAAGTTTGCTGCTGTTATCAAGATGAGAGTTAAAAATCCACATTTCCCAATATAATTTCTTAACAGTGACACTTTACGTGGGGATCTTCTCTTTGAAGCTTGAGAATTCTGTAGTAAGGAGTGCAAAATTAATGGGATGAGAAAGAAAGAAAATGGCATTGTAGTGGAATGATAATCACCTTCATCTGGGAGCAGAAAGGTCTTGGTTCTAGTGCCTGCTTCCAGAAATGTTTTGAAATGGGTTTGTTGTTTTTTGTTCTTCCCCACCCCCCACCGGCTTTAAATGACAGCTGAACAGATCACCATTACAGATGTAAGATGCCTGAAATATCCCTCCTTTATTATATATAGACATATAGCTGTGATCAAGATAGGTAAGCATCAATACTTAAGACAAAACTGACCTACTCAAATAAGTTTAAGCTACTTTGTTTAAAAACGCTTACTCTTTTTTAGTGATTTTTTTGGTTTTTTTAACTTGTAAAACTAAAATTCAGTTTTATCTTAAAAAAAGAGAGATTGTTCCTTCACTTTTTTTTTTCCAATGGCCACTGTTCTTTGATTCTGATGCAAGAAAAAAATATTCAGAAAAATAATCTCACTGATATCACAGAATCACGGGTTGGAAGGGACCTCAGGGATCATCTAGGTCCAACCTTTCTAGGAAGAGCACAGTCTAGACAAGATGGCCCAGCACCCTGTCCAGACGACTCTTGAAAGTGTCCAATGTGGCAGAGTCAACCACTTCCCTGGGGAGATTATTCCAATGGTTGACGGTCCTCACTGTGAAAAATTTTCCTCTTGTGTCCAATTGCAATCTCCCCAGGAGCATCTTGTATCCATTCCCCCTTGTCCTCTCCATGTGACTCCTTGTAAAAAGGGAGTCTCCATCTTCTTTGTAGCTACCCCTTAAGTACTGGTACACGGTGATGAGATCCCCCCTAAGCCTCCTTTTCTCAAGGCTGAACAAATCCAGTTCTCCCAGCCTATCCTCGTATGGCAGGCTTCCCAGTCCTTTGATCATCCTGGTGGCCCTTCCCTGGACCCCTTCCAGCCTGTCCACATCTTTTTTGTACAGCGGGGACCAGAACTGTACAGAGCACTCCAGGTGTGGCCTGACAAGCGCTGAGTAGAGTGGGATGATGACTTCTTTATCTCTGCTGGTGATGCCCTTTTTGATGCAACCCAGCATCCTGTTGGCCTTCTTGGCCGCAGCAGCACACTGTTCGCTCATGTTGAGCTTCCTGTCCACCAGGACCCCCAGGTCCCTTTCCACAGAGCTGCTCTCTAGCCAGGTGGATCCCAGTCTGTGGTGCAATCCCGGATTATGTTTTCCCAGGTGCAAGACCTTACACTTGTCCTTGTTGAACTTCATAAGGTTCTTGCTGGCCCACTCCTCCAGCCTATCCAGATCTTCCTGCAGAGCAGCTCTCCCTTCCGGAGTGTCTACTCCCCCACTCAATTTGGTGTCATCTGCAAACTTCATCAGGCTACACTTGATGCTGTTATCCAGATCACTTATGAAGATGTTGAATAACGTTGGGCCCAATATCGATCCCTGGGGACCCCACTTGCGACAGGCTGCCACTTTGAAAAAGAGCTATTTACCACCACTAAATCTCACTACCATATCTCAGTGATGTTATCAAATCTTGGGGTTTTTATGACAAACTTCTTAAGACATAATAAATCAAGTCTTTACAATGTCCTTTGCCCTCCAGGATAAAAATTTTCGAAATCAAACTCTTATGAGTTGTTATAAACAAGAATGTTAGATTTCAGGTAGGATATCTGTACAGTAGAGGAAAGAACATGTATTTAAATAGCTGAACTACTGGGCTTTTTGGAGTGTGTTTGGATATTCATTCATTAGCAACACAAATATTTATTCTCTGTAAAAGGTTAGTGAAAATAAGTTTATCATGCTACTTTTGCAATTGTCTAGAAGAGATGACAGCATGGACAGAAGAAGAATGCAGAAGCTTTGAACATGCACTTCTGATTTATGGAAAAGACTTTCATCTCATACAGAAAAACAAGGTTAGTATTTTACAG
Source organism: Phalacrocorax carbo (assembly GCF_963921805.1). Taxonomy (NCBI): domain Eukaryota; kingdom Metazoa; phylum Chordata; class Aves; order Suliformes; family Phalacrocoracidae; genus Phalacrocorax; species Phalacrocorax carbo. Next base: position 859,087 of record NW_026990255.1, on the reverse strand, counting down.
TTAAATGGAATGATAGATGATACGATGCTGAAAACTTGTAAAAGCAATGCATTTTTCAGAAGCCAATGCGAAGAGTGAAATAAGAACCAATGTATTAAAACCAGCTTGGCATTTTTGTGCTGATTTTACCTCTGATGTCATTGGAAAAGCTAGGCATTGCAAGACGAGTCAATATATTATCTCTGAAACTGACTTATGTCATTTATGTATTTATAATTTAGTTTAAATGTCTGCCTCTCCTCAAGTATATTATTTCCATACCATGGCTGTGGGAGGGGAAAATGCATCTTTAATTATTTTTGTCACCAGGAAGGTATAATTCTACAGAAACAGGCTTAGCTCTTTGTGTTTTCAGAAAGTGTAGTCATCCATCAATGCTCTGGTTTCTGGCCAGCAAAGGAGTTCTAATCTTGATCTGGATTGCTTCTGATTGACTCCTCTGTGTCTGAAGAATAGGAATTAGTTGTTTGTTTGTTTGTTTTTTGTTTTTTTTTTAATCAAATATATGTATCATTTGGTACAGTTGACAATATGGATGTTTCCAAACTTTCTGTACATCTTTGGTATGTTTTGATACCACATTGAGGTTTTGTACTGGTTTCAGCTGTAGAGTTGATTTTCTTCACAGTAGCTGCTCTGGGGCTCTGTTTTGGATTTGTGCTGAAGGTAGTGTTGATAATACAGGGATGTTTTCCTTACTGCTGAGTAGTGCTTACACAGAGTCAAGGCATTTTCTGCTTCTCACCCCACCCCACCAGCAAGGAGTCTGGGGGTGCACAAGAAGCTAGGAAGGGACACAGCCAGGACATCTGAGCCCAAGCGACCAAAGGGATATTCCAGACTGTATGACGTCATGCTCAGAAATAAAACTAGGGGGGGTGAAGGTTGGCAGGGGCTGTCATTGCTTGGGGACTGGCTGGGCAGCAGCAGGTTGGTGGTGAGCAATTGTTTTCATTTGCATTGTTTGTTTTTTCTTGGGTTTTATCCCCCACCCATTTATTTTAAACATTTAAAAAAAAAAAAAAATTAAACTGCCTTTATCTCAACCCACAAGTTTTCTCACTTTTACCTTTCTGAGTCTTCCTCCCCCATCCCACTGGGGTTGAGTGAGCAAGCAGCTGTGTGGTGCTTAGTTGCTGGCTGGGGTTAAACCATAACAAGTTTTTTCTTTAGGAGACTGGTGATTTTGTTGTATTTCAGGTAAACTTTATAGGGCTGTCATTGCTGTTCAACAACAGTCAGCTAGTCCTGCTTAACCTGTCCTATGATAAATATTTGGGTGGTTAAAAATTTAAATGGACCTTACCAATAAACACTAATTCACCAGAGATACAAAGAAATAATTTTAAAATATTTTTTCCAACATGCAATAAAGCATGTGAGTTGATCTGTCACTATGGACCAGAATTTGTCCAAATACCCAAAGTCTTTTCTGTTTTATTTCTCTTAGGTCATTAATTTGCTCAGCTTTTTCCATCTTAAGAGAGTCTGTCTTATAGTTTAAAAAATTGTTATAAAGCTTATGAACTAAAATGCTTCAGATGTACATACAGTTTGTCTAGTTAAAAAAAACCACAACAATAATCATCCAATAGAACAGATGTAGTACTTATTTAGAATAGTTCAGTTGGAAGGGACCTACAGTGCTTATCTAGTCCAACTCCTGACCACTTCAGGGCTGACCAAAAGTTAAAGCATATTAGTAAGGACATTGTCCAAATGCCTCTTAAACACTGACAGGCTTGGGGCATCGACCCCCTCTCTAGGAAGCCTGTTCCAGTGTTTGACCACCCTCTTGGTAAAGAAATTTGAAACTGTAGATCTCTTTCAAGTCTCCTGATTTAATTGTTTTGTTCCAGATACTAGAACAGTAAAACTAACAGTATTGCAGGAATATGGGAACTGGGAAGATGACAAAAATTCATTCTTTGCATTAATCTTGTCAATTCTTCTTGCCTTCTTTTAGGTAAGAACCAGAACAGTTGCTGAGTGCGTGGCTTTCTATTACGTGTGGAAGAAGTCAGAACGTTATGATTACTTTGCTCAGCAAACAAGATTTGGAAAGAAGAGATATAACCATCATCCAGGAGTTACGTAAGTAAAATGTTCTTGGAATATGTTTTCTGTTGCAAATTGTAAATGTAGAAGATTACATTGCAATGACAGGAAGAAAAAAAATAATGCTACGGTGGCTATGGCAACTGAAATGAAATCCATCATCGTTTTTAGGCCTTGTTTTCCTGTTAAATAACCCGTTATGAATGCCATATTCTTTAAGGGACTACATGGATCGTTTGGTAGATGAAGCAGAAGCCCTTGGTGGAGCAGTACATTCTTCAGCCTTAACATCTAATACTCGAACAGAAACCATTCCTGATCAACAGCTAAGCATTCTGAACTCTATTGCTGCCAATGAGTTGACAGGTAAATCAAGGAAAAAAAACCCCAACAACCAAAAAGAATCAACCAGAAACCCTTTTTGTTGTAACCGTATAAACAATTATTTCATTTATGTTTCATGTTCATCTTTTTTCCCAGCATTGACAAACAGTGTAGCTACAGCCTGCCACACTTCAGATGTGAACTGCCTGGATGATGCCTTTCCTCCTATAGACAGCTTACCCCGAGCACCAGTTAATCATGTGCCTGTTGGAACAGAAGAATTGCTTAACTTGCCTAGCAATGGTGAAGGTGATTGTTTTAATTTATTTGAGACTGGCTTTTATCATTCAGAGCTAAACCAAATGAACATGTGCAGTGAGGAGACGGAAAGACCTGCAAAGAGATTGAAAATGGGAATTGCTGTCCCAGAATCTTTCATGAATGATGTCTCTGTAAATAACCTTGGTGTGGACTTTGAGAACCACACACACCATATTACCAGTGCCAAAATGGCTGTTTCAGTGGCTGACTTCAGCAGTCTATCTGCAAATGAGACAAATGGTTTTATCAACACCCATGCTCTTCACCAACATGCTGCCCTTCACTCAGAATGACTGTGGAAAACTAAACAAAGAATGGGTACTTTATGCAGTAGTAGTAAACTTGATCAGAGCTATCAGGTTTGCTTTTAGTCTTTCACTGGAAGTTTGAACTTTGACATCAGTGATGTCTTTTTATGTATAGAACTATATCTTGATTTATCAAGAGTAATTTCTTTTTTCAGTCCATAAACGTGGAAATGTTCAGCAGAGTTTGGGACTAAGTGAACTCTGTGGTGCAGCTTTAAGCTCTGCTTCAAATTTTTTTTTAAAGCCTGTAGACAGAGGCCACCATTTCAAAACCAGCACAGAAGTTCTGAACTGATTGGAGTGGCTTTTTAGTCTAAGTTACTTTTGCTGTAACGGATGCAGTGTAATAACAATGTTTACAGGTACTGATCCTGATCCCTGCTCAATGTAGCGTTTTGGGGGTTTTTTTTTTCTTATAAAGACAGGGATGAGTTTCTTTAAGTTAAACTGCACAAATGTACAAGGATGCTTTTTAAATTGAGCCTTCTCTCATGTTATACTAAACTAGAGCACTTCAGTTTAAAAAAACAGCAAGTTCATCTTGGTGGAAGCTAGCACAAGGGACTCAACATGAGTAAAGTATGAAGACCTACACTTGGATGCTGTTGCAAAATTATGGGCCATGGCTACCTTACACAGAAGTAATTATGCTGCCAGAGGTATCTGTGTACTTTAAACTTACTGGCTTAAACAGATGCATTTTAGGCTATTGTATTCAGATGGGTTTTGTCCACACCTTTGAAGATTAATGCACCTGTAGAACTTAACTTTCCTAAGGCAGCTGTTGTATAAAGCTACAGTCTGCACAGCTTAGGATTTACCACTAAACAGTCTACATTTTGGAAGACATCTTATTGTTTGGAGCACTGCAGTTCAAAGTGGCACTTCACTACCTTGGTCAAATAAGAAAGGATAAGTGAAAATGTTTCCCATAAAAGCAACTATTTAACTTCAGTAAATTTTTATTTTGAACATTGAGTGCAATTTAGCTATCCACAAAGTTTGTCTTGCAAATGTTTGTTCTAATTCTTGCAGGAGAATGTTACTTTGGTAGGATTACCCTTTTCCCTCCATACTTTTTTCTTTGCACTGTTCGTATTACAAATTTAATTGCCACTAACTTGTTTTTGTTATTGAAGTGATTAAGATTGTGTTGTTGATATTTGTAATAGTTGCTTCAAGGTTATGCTGAGTAATTAGAAAGTAGCAACTTCAATATTTGAAAGGGAAGAGGGTATTTATTATGCATACTGTGAACTGCATTGACATACTGAGTTTTGGATGCAGCGTATGGAGTTTTCTTTATAGTGTTGTAGTGAAGATTGCATAAACGCTTCAAAGCAATAGCACATCTACCATATTAAAACAAAGTAGTTTAGCACAGTGGACAAAACTAAAGATAATTTTGTAATCAGGTCTTAACCTATACATCTGAAATATGTAATTCTAGTAAATAACAGGTAGCCTTGGCCCTGTGTTGTATTCTGACATTTTTAGCCAAGTTGTCAGCTTCTTGTTGCTGGGTTTTGTGCTGAACTGTGTACCTTGTTTCTTTTGTTTATGAATCAACACACTTTATGTAATTTTGTAAAATACTGGCCATAATCCTTCACTGTTATACATTCAAGTTTATGGGTTTACAGTGAGTGGCTGGTCTGTATAAAAATCATTATACAAAGATGACTGAATGCTTATACCCATTGCACTTAAATGAACATGCTCATTCTCATTAGCTGATGTAGTAATCTATTCAATTTATCTATGCATTGCTGGGATCTTAATGTAGACAGAGACTTGTCTAAGGTTTGGGTTGTCAGCAAGTTGAATGGACACTTTAATTATTTAATAAGACTTTTGACCAAAATTCAGAAAATGATGAGAGAAAAATTAATTACAGCTAGTCTAATAGATTTTTAAATGCTGATCTTATTTAGCCTGTTGGCCAGCTAGCTGGTATAGTTTACTTTTAATTCCTTGTTAAAATGAGGCAATAATTTGCAAGATTTTGTAAATATGTGAATTCTTCATATCTTTTTCAATATCTATTTCAATATTTTCTGACTACTTCTGTGTATAGTAACTTTTGTGCATGCTTGATGTGACATTCATAAATTTGTACCACTATGACTTTATCCATGTAAAATAGCTATTTATTGAACTTTTCTTTTAGAAGCTGTATTTAATTATTTTTCTCTGTTTAAACATTTAAAATTGAGAACTTCTTACTGTTTATTAAAAGAATTGTGTTTTGAAAGTCAGCATGAAGATAACTGAATTGCAACCATATGAAGAAATTATATTGCCTTGGTTCTTTGATGGTGAAGCACAATTCTTATAACAAACAGTGATGAATTCTTTGTCCTCTGCCATACTTTTTCTTCATACAGACAAACCAAAAATCCATAATGGGCAATTGCAGTGTTGGTAAATGTATCCTTTTTATGTACAGGAAATCTGAAGAGGATAGCTGATTCATTTAGAAGTGTAACTTGGTGCTGTGATTATAGCAATACTTTTACTTTAGTTACTCATATGTCATCTTCTCATGCTAGGTTTTTAAGTCTTTAGTTTTCTTCTTGTCATGGTCAAACTGCTGAATTTACTTGAAGGATACTAAACTGTATGCTATTAGGTCAGTGACTTGTGCAGTTGTTTCCTGTTTTTAACTTTTAAAACTGAGGGTCAAAAACATATGAAAACTTCAGATCAAGTAGAACACACTGATACTACTTAATTTAACCAAAGTCTTCAGGTAAATATTTCAACTTCGAATGTAAACTAATGGATAAACTGACCAACAGGGACACTATTTGCCCAGCACTACAAGCACATTGTCTACAGATGGGGAAACTAAATACAGTAATTTATAAAATAATGACAAGGTTACTATTTTTTTATTCCTATTTTTCATTGGGAGATGGAAGATACGATCAATTGTAAAATACAGTCGCAATGGTTACAGTCCTCTTAATAAAACAGACTCCAGTTATTCTCAGTTCAAAGTAAGTACCCTGTGCATGACAACAAATTTAGTGACAATCGGAACATGTTTTTAATATCAGATGTTCAAGAGGAAGTTGCTATTGTTGCATTGGTTTTAATATTTGTACATAAACACTGAATTTTTTTCTTTTTAGCATTATTTTGCATTTGTTGTACTTTACCTGGTGTACAATTCCAGAAATAAATGTCTGGAAACATTTCTTTACTTGTAAAGCTTTTCATGCATCTGCATTATGTTTGCTACTTCCTTTTCAGAATTATTTAGCAATAACTCTGAACATATTTTAAGATATTCTGGGTACTGCTGAAGTGCACACTACCACTCTACCTAATATTACAGATGAAATATTCTATAAGCAGCTGGGAGAAGTCTCATGATCACTAGCCCTTGTTCTCATGGGGTCTTCAACTTACAAGATGTCTGCTGGAAATACAATACAGTGGAGAGGAAATGGTCTAGGAGGTTCCTGGAGTGTGTGGAAGATAACTTCCTGACACAGCTGGTGAGTGAGCCAACTAGGGAAGGCACCCCACTGGACCTGTTTGTGAACAGAGAAGGACTTGTGGGTGATGTGATGGTTGGAGGCCATTTTGGGCATAGTGATCATGAAATGATAGGGTTTTAGATTCTCGGAGAAGTAAGGAGGGTGGGTCAGCAGAACTGCTACCTTGGACTTCCAGAGGGTGGACTTGGCCTGTTTAAGGGCCTGTTTGACAGAGTCCCTTGGGAGGCAGTCCTGAAGGCCAAAGGAGTCCAGGAAGGCTGGACATTCTTCAAGAAGGAAACCTTAAAGGTACAAGAGCAGGCTGTCCCCATGTGCTGAAAGATGGGCCAGAAGGGAAAAATACTGGCCTGGCTGAACAGAGAGCTTTGGCTGGAACCCAGGAAAAAAGGAGAATTTATGACCTTTGGAAGAAGGGGCAGGCAACTCAGGAGGACTACAACAATGTCATGAGGTTATGCAGGGAGAAAATTAGAAGGGCCAAAGCCCAACTCGAACTTAATTTGGCTACTGCCATAAAAGGCAATAAAAAATGTTTCTATAAATACATTCACAGCAAAAGGAGGACTAAGGAGAATCTCCATCTTTTATTGGATGTGGGGGGAAACAGAGTGACAAAGGATGAGGAAAAGGCTGAGGTACTTAATGCGTTCTTTGCTTCAGTCTTTAATAGTAAGACCAGTTCTTGGGGTACCTAGGCCCCTGAGCTGCAAGACAGGGACAGAGAGCAGAATGAAGCCCCCATAATTGAAGGGGAAATGGTTAGCAAGCCAAGGGTACTGAGGGAGCTGGCAGAAGTGCTCACCAAGCCGCTTTCCATCATTTATCAGCAGTCCTGGCTAACAAGGGAGGTCCCCGTTGACTGGAGGTTAATAAATGTGATGGTCATCTACAAGAAGGACCAGAAGGGGGATCCAGGGAACTACAGGCCTGTCAGTCTGACCTTTGTGCTAGGGAAGGTCACGGAGCAGATCATCTTGAGTGCTGTTACGTCGCATGTACAAAACAACCAGGGGATCACGCCCAGTCAGCATGGGTTTAGGAAAGGCAGGTCCTGCCTGACCAACCTGATCTCTTTCTATGACCAGGTGACCCATTCAGTGGATGAGGGAAAGGCTGAGGATGTTTTTTACCTGGACTTCAGTAAAGCCTTTGACACTGTTTCCCACAGCATTCTACTGGAAAAACTAGCTGCTCATGGCTTGGATGGGTGTATGCTTGGCTGGGTAAAAAAAACCTGGCTGGATGGCCAAGCCTAGGGAGTTATGGTGAATGGAGTTAAATCCAGTTGGTAGCTGGTCATAAGTGGTGTGCCCCTGGGGCTCAGCATTGGGGCCAGTCTTGTTTAATATCTTTATCAATGATCTGGATGAGGGGATTGAGTGCACCCTCAGTAAGTTTGCAGATGACACCAAATTGGGCAGGAGTGTTGATCTGCTTGAGGGTATAAAGGCTCTACAGAAGGATCTGGACAGGCTGGATTGATGGGCTGAGGTCAGTTCTACAAAGTTTAAAAATGCCAAGTGCTGGGTCCTGCACTTGGGTCACAACCACCCCATGCAAGGCTACAGGCTTGGGGAAGAGTGACTGGAAAGCTGCCCAGCAGAGGAGGACCTGGGGGTGTTGGCTGACAGCCAGCTGAATGTGAGCCAGCAGTGTGCCCAGGTAGCCAAGAAGGCCAACAGCATCTTGGCTTGTATCAGGAATAGTGTGGCCAGCAGGAGTAGGGTAGTGATCATGCCTCTACTCGGCACTGGTGAGGCTGCACCTCAAATAGTGTTCACACGTGAGCCCTTGTCATGGTTCAGCCCTAGTACTTCGTCCTTTCTGCCTCCTCTTGTCGTGATGACCCTGCTATTCCATCATCTCTTCCTAAACAAGTTGATTTTCTTTTACAAGATTCCTTCTTGTGTATAGGAGCAATTGATACTATTCGTTACTCACTTGCTGTAAATATCAATCACAAGTGTCTCCGTTAAGATCAGAAAGAAGATCAGCGCTTCTACTCCTCTGTCTGGGGATTTGCTTTCTTGAAACTGGAGCAGCAGCTTTCCTGGAAGAGCCTCCCTGAGTGACTGTTCTCTCTTGCAGTTCACATACCTGTGCCTCTAGGGTCGGGGTAGGCTTGCCATCTCACCTCCTCATATCCTCTCCGTGGTCATGCAGGTAAAACCATAGGGTGCCCCATCATCTTTATCCTCTCCTTTGAGCAAAAAGACACTCATTCCTAACAGCTGAGACACTAGTACGTAAATGTTGGGAGTAGGATGTATCTTCTTTGAGTTGCTGGACCTCTCGGGATAGTTTCTCCACAGCGGAGACAAGGCAGGAAGAGGTATTTGCTTCATACTCCCAGAGTCTATCAATCACCTCTGCCACTGTTCGTGCCTTGTCCTCTCTCCAGGACATTACTGCCAATGAGTTTGCATGTGAAGATGGTGCACGCCATACTAACTTTTGCTGTATGGGTCATGTGAACTCGGCTTCATCTGGTTCTTTGGATGACCGTTGATCATCCAGGTCACCATAAATCACCTCAGGCACAGCTAATTCCCTTAGATACTGGATGCCTTTCTCCATAGTTGTCCATTTTCCTAGGCAATATGTAACATCTTTGAAGGGATACCTTTCCTTTACTCCTGACAGGAGTTGCCTCCAGAGGCTGAGGGCTTGTGTCCCTTTTCCAATTGCTTTGTCAACGCCCCCTTCCCCAGGAAGGGATCCCAGTTGTTTGGCTTCTTTTCCCTCTAGTTCCAGGCTACTGGCCCCATTATCCCAGCATCGGAGCAGCCAGGTGACAATGTGCTCACCTAGACGACAGTTATAATCTTTTTGCATATCTCGCAACTCACTCAAGGACAGGGATTGGATAGTCTCTATTTCATTTATGGCTTCTTCCTCCTCTTCTCCTCTTGATGGCCCTGCTTCTTCATCATCCCTTTCTAAGCAAGTTGACTTCTGCTTCCAAGTTTTCTTTTTGTGTATGGGGGCGACTGATACTGGCACGGGTTGATTCTCTGATTCAGCTCCAGTACCTGTCATCAGGGTTTGAGTAGCCACAGTGCTTGTCCTGGGGGTTTGAGTGGCTGCAGTGCCAGTCACTTTGCCTTTCAATCCAGAGACTTTCTCTTCCCCTTGGGAGCACTGAATACTGTTGAGCAGGGCTCGGTATGCATGGGCCAGACCCCAGCATGTTGCAGTTATCTATGTCTCTCTGGAATTCCCAGCATAACAACATACTTTCTCCAAATATTCTACTAGTTTTTCAGGATTCTGCACTTGTGCAGGGGTGAAACTCCAAAACACTGGGGGTGCCCACTGCCCTAGGTATTTGCCCATGCTATCCCACATGCCCTGCCACTCGTAACTATCAAGCCTCAGGGCAGGTATCAGGGTGATATTCTTCAGTTGCTTTCTAACCTTAGTCAAAACCAAAACAACCTGCCCAAAAACTAACAATAAGTGCACCTTAACCACCCAAGGATGTTCAAGATACAAAAGGTTGTTGCAATAAAGGTGGAGACATCACAGAAAAAAGTAGCAAAGATACCATTCTGTATTTCCTCCATATAAAATCTCTCAGAGGAGGAGGTAGAATTGATAACTGCCTCAGTAAGGTGGTATCTTATGTACAGTAACAGTTCCCACACAAATCCCAACTACCAGATTAAGCTGAAAACCAGTGTTTGCATAACAAATCTCTTAGGCAAAACATCACTAATCACAGCAGACTAAACAAACCAACACCAATCTTTAACACAAACTGCAAAAATGAGAACATGGTGCTGTGACCAGCAGCTGTTATTATCCCAAACCCTCTGAGCCCCACATTGGGTACCAAGAGAGACTGTTGTGGTTTAGCTGGCAACTCAGCCCCACACAGTCGTTCACTCCCTCCCCCACTGGTGGGACCAGGAGAGAAAATCAGAAGAGTAAAGCTCACAGGTTAAGATAAGAACAGTTTAATAATTAAAATAAAACAATAACAGCAACAATAATGCAACAGAAAGGAAAACAATGAGAGAAAGGCACAAAACCAAGGGAAGGACCAACCAAGACAAACTACACATGCCACACACACTCACCAACCAAACACCACCCATCACCAAGCTTCCACCCCCCTCATTAATATACTGGTCATGGTGTCACATGTTATGGAATGAACATCCCATTGGCCAGTCAGGGTCAGCTGTCTTGGCTGTGGCCCCACCCCTCCCAGCCTCTTGCCCACATGGCAGAGCATGGGAAGCTGGAAAGGTCCCTGACTTCTACAGGCACTACAGTGAAGAGAATTAACTCCTTGTCAGCCAAAACCAGCACAATGTTTCATGATATGGAATATCCCTTTGGCAATTTTGAATCTGTTCCTTATCTGTGGCCCCTCCTGGCTTCTTGTGCACCTGGCAGAGCACGGAAAGCTAGAAAAGTCCTTGATTAGTATAAGCGCTACCCAGCAACAACTAAGACATCGGTGTGTTATCAACAGTGTTTTCATACTAAGTCCAAAGCACAGCACTATACCAGTTACAGTGCAGAAAATTAACTCTATCCCAGCTAAAGCCATGATAGCCCCTCAGTACAAGAAGGACATTGAGGTGCTGAAGTGTGTCCAGAGAAGGGCACTGAAGCTGGTGAAGGGTTTGGAGAACAAGTCATATGGGGAGCAGCTGAGGGAACTGGGATTGTTTAGTCTGGAGAAAAGGAGGCTGAGGGGAGACCTTATTGCTCTATACAGCTACCTGAAAGGAGGTTGCAGTGAGGTGGTTGTCAGTCTCCTTTCCCAAGTAACAAGTGATAGGATAAGTTGTGCCAGGGGAGGTTTAGATTGGATATTAGGAAAAATTTCTTCACTGAAAGGGTTTTCAAGCATTGGAAAAGGCTGCCCAGGGGGGTGGTTGAGTCACCATCCATGGAGGTATTTAAAAGACATGTACACATTGTGCTTAGGGTCATGGTTTAGTGGTAGACTTGGCAGTGTTAGGTTAATGGTTGGACTTGATCTTAAAGGACTTTTCCAACCTAAATGATTCTATGAAAGGGAAGAGTGAAAAAGTAACATGCAGAGATGTAGGTAAATTAGTCAGTAATTATTTCCCTCCAACACTAAAACATTGCAGTTTAAGCATAGCAAAAGTTTAGATGGGACTTAAATGTAGCTCCAGAGTAACACGTCACAGCGTTATAAGCCAGTATTCAAACTACATGGTAAGGTGTAGGGAATACATTCCTGTTCTCTTGTGTAAGAAAACCTGCCCAAGTTCTTAAATCCATGTCAGGTTAAATTAGACTATTTTAAATGCTTTTTGTCTTTTTTTTTTCTTTCCCTCAAGAAAATGTACACTAATCTTGGACACTGAAAAGTGCTGTATTATTTCTAAGATCTTACATTTCTGTCAAAGGCCAGAACTATTTAGTGCTGTGGCTTCCTAGGCCCAGCATGCTTGTTTTTGCAATGGCTGGCAAAATAACACTTCAGGGAAAGAAAGGATTTTTTTTTTAATTAGATAGGTGTGCAAGCTGATAGAAAGCTGAACAGCAAAAGCAGTAATTTGCCAAGTAATTTAAATGAGCTTTGCTTCCCGTTCTTTAAGAGCTAAGATGACAAGGTACAAGATCAGCATCTTCAATAATGGTTGATACAAGGTGCAAAATAAAATACCTATAAGAAAAATTTTGATGACAAGCTACACCTCCGTTTTTCCAGTTGTTTAGCATAAAGATCAATGTTGTTAGACAAAACAAATCATAATGACCAACCCCACCTAGTCCTTTCTTGTTTTGATGGAACTAATTGTTAGCCATGCAATGCTGGAGTCATAAAACCAGTTTTAGTATATTGAGTATATGTATATACAATGTAAACTTCTCCCCCCCAACTCGGTAGTTACTTAAGCTACTTATATTTCCATTAAAGTAATCTCAGGACACATCCACTTCTACCACTAAAGTCTTTATGGTGCTTGGCTAGTTGGTGCATAAATAGTCCACAAAACGCAAGGTAGCAAAGACTACAAACATAAACCCCAACAACCAGTTTGCTAAAACACTTTTTACTGGTTCTTGGATTTTTCTTCCCTCGCTACAGAGAAAAGTAATTTAGAGCTTCTAGCAAATCTTGGCCTTCCAATAAAGGGGGAGGACCAGGATGTCTCAACAAAAACATGCTCTCCTGCTGCTTTTGTGCTATGCTGAATTTATGGGCCTCTTCCTGCCCTGCAGCATGGCTGCTTCTCGCCACCCTCTCCTTTGTGCCTTAGTGCTGGCACACATTTGCCTGCTACGCAAACAGATTTAACTCAGTTCATTAACTTGGCAGAAGAACATCACTTCCTTTTGGTTCAGTTATTAACTCTGCTATCTGTGTCGTCAGGTGAGCTCCAGAACTAGCACAGGGAAGGAACATGGAGCCAGGGAGCAGAACTGCCTCACAGGCAACAGGGAGCTGTCAGGTAAGTACAGCATCACCTCTATATACAAAATGAAAGCATCTTAAAGCGTGGCTTCACAAGATCCAGTGAGTCAAATTAGCAACTCTCAGCCACCAACTATGGGCTTCCTGCTGGCTCACTTGCTCTGACCCCCTCTATTGCGCTGTTTCAACATACTGCAATAGCAGAAAAAACAAGTGAGAAAGCCTGGGGGTTTTGTTGTTGTTACCATGTTTAGCAAGTCAGATCAGTTCACAGCAGGGTCTGATGAGCAGTGGCCAGGAAGGCATGATGGCTTTGAGAACAAGGGAGGAGGGAAGGATGAGCAGCAGCATTTACACACACTCATACCTTCACCCCCTCCTCCTATCAGAGTGCCATGGGAGTTGCCTGGGGAATGGTAGCTGCTGCACAAGTCCCTGTTAGCTACATATATTTATATAGAAACACACGTGTATGTATATACACATTAATATACATATATATGAATATATTAATGTATATACTCATGCATATATACCCTTCAGTAGTTTAACAAATTAGTTCTTTCAGTGCCTGACAAACTCATTCTCAGTCCTTCCAAATCTGACATGCTGCAGCAGGGAGACATTTGCCCTGATCACACTCTCCACAGCCACATGCAGAGGTGACAGATAAAACAGCTCTGAGAACAAATCCCTGAGGGAAGGTAGCTTCTGAGCTACCACCAGTCACTCCCCAACACAGTCCTTCATGGTGGACTCCCATGCAGACAGGGATTTCAAACACAAGTGCGCTAGCCAGGAAATCTGTCCAGCTATTCTAAATCATACTCGTGGTTGTGCATCAGCAAGCAAAAATCCCACTACTATTCTGCAGCCCCGATTAAATAGTCTTAGTACTGGGCTGACCTGTACTTCTCTGCTCTGATTCTCCCAGTGGCACCTCCTCATCTTCCTAACTCCTTGAGGTATTGTCTTCAGACACTGAGAGGTACTACTCTGCCTTGCTTTTAAACAACCGTCCTTTGTCAGCAATTTGACTGATGTCAATGTTTAGTTAAGCTGCTGCTCTTAACTTGCATGCTGATCCAGGTTCTCCTCACTTTGCCAACAATTGCTTTATCCCTGCACCTAAGCAGGCTGCAAAGGAAGTTACAGAAAGTGCAAATACATAACTTTGTGCAAGCTTTTTTGGCTGCTCTGCCCCTCCATGATGGGGGTGAGCTCTTCTCGTAACTGAGGTGCCTTTTCAGACATGGTACACCCCATGCCTCATCATTCTCAGCAAGCCAACCACACAGTCCTCAGTCTCATCTGTTCCAAGTAAACTTTTTGGTGCAGGACAGTCATGCTGCTGCTCCCTTCACTGAATTCAGCAGCTTGATTAACAATTGTTTTTTTTAAAGTGAGTTTCTGATTCTTGTCCCCTTGCAGCTCCTTCCCCCAGCAGACATGTCCCTCTCCTACTGCAGGTCATCTCTCAGTTCCTTCTGGGAATCTTCAGCACCTTTGCAAAGTTTTTTAGTTCATCTCTTGATCTTTCAAGCACCTCTGTTTTCCTGCCCTCCTGAATCAACAGGAATTCCAGTTAACAACCTCCTGGAGAATTACACTCAACTGTTACCACCTGCTTCACCTTTTGAGCTAAGAAGTTAAAAGTCAGAGCCTTGCAGACCAATTTTCTTCAGAAAGGCCTGGTGAGAGCAGCTGGGTGTCTCTTGATGCAATCTCATTTTTTCCAAAATCTGATTTCACCATCTGAACAGCAGCAGCAGGCCCTCACAATTTCCAAATCAACACTGTAGTGTCAAAGGCTCCATCCTCCTGCTGAGGTGGCACATGGATTCAGCCCAACCTACTAAGCTTAGCCTCTCACACTCCCACAAGCTGGCTAGCTGCAGTCAAGCACTGGTGCCTGCAATCAGGGGACTCCCTCACTGGCAGCACCAGAACTGCCAGGACATTTACCACAGGGGTGAGGAGTGAGTTCTGACAAATCCAGGAAAAATAAGCCTAAAACTCTCCATGCAGTAGTGAGCCTTTCCCTTTTCCCCACACACTCCTGGTTTTGCTCTTATGTTGGCAATCCTCAGAGGATCCAAGCCAGTGCATCACAGCTGGCAACAGATCGAAACATATGAATTATCACAGAATCATAGAATGGTAGGGGTTGGAAGGGACCTCAGGTTGTCCCCAGCATCTTCATAAGTTTGTACAGCCCATGCTGAGCCACATGCCACTGTCTCATAGCTCTGCTGTTTAAATCTTAAATCCAAGAAGAACTTCCAGATGAATATGAAAGACAAGGTTCAGGCTTAGAAGGAGACCAAATAACACAGACACCAAAAAGCTTTGAATTCTGAAAAGGAGACTTGGCTCCTTCTGCATCTAAGCAGGGCACCTTGGCTGTCGCAATCACTACCGGATTTGCTAGAGCACACCATTTCCTGTCTCCTCCTTTCTCGTGAGTTTATGCCAACCACAAATTCATTGGGAGGCTTGCTTGGACTTTTGCAGTAAAATATTGGGCTGATTTTTCTTTCCCAAGAAAGCTGTTTAGCCAGACAAAAGACTGACAAGCTCTCTTGTTTACTTTCTGAAGGCAGTTTGTAGACAGCAGCAAGCATTAACATGGGAATGGCTGGCTGTGTTTATGCCAGTAACTCATTAAAAAATACACAGCACACTCTGGCATTATTTCCTCCAGCTACACTGCAACATGAAGTTCTTTCTCTTTGAGAATAAAAGCTATGAAAGTTGCCACATGCCAGGAAACCTTCACTGAACCACTAAAACTATGGTCGGACAGGACCTCGAGCTATCATAGTATCTTTCCTGCTACCCCAAGACAGGCATAGCTAAAGCAAGTGTCTGAAGTTGGCCTCTTGATGACAATGCATCATGCAGGCACATCAGAAGTGCATATTAGTCCAAAAGGCTTCATAAGAGATTTGGACAACTGGGTACACTGAAATACTTTCCAAAAGGAAGCAGATACCAAAGAGAATGGAACCAACTCCAAGAAAACCAGAGCAAGAACTAGTAATTACTGTAAACTACTGAGGATCATCTGAGGAATACTTCACAAGAGGGAAGTAATTTTTACAAATTGTGTCCATTGTAAGCATGAGAAGTGAATGGCAAAATATTAAAACTGAGCCACAGTTATAGACAACTGTGCAAACTAGAAGATTAAATGACATGGCCAGAACTTTTGTTTTTATTTTATGAGATATTGTATGGACAGCTGAACACCAATAAACAGTAATATCAACAACAGTAGATAGCTGAAAACCTAATGATGTAAACAGTTAAACCTTTACCTTTACATAAAATGTGGAGTATTTCCAGGGAAATACAAGCCTGCAGCTTGCTTTCTAAATGGTAAAGCTACAGCCCCCCATTCTGTAAAAATGCTCATGAAGCTTGAAGTACACGCACAATAAGTACTTTAATGACACAGATTTCTTCAGCCTTGAATCTATTAATTCAGTTAACAACAGTGTAGTAATTAGAAAAAAGTTCTTCTTTTTCTTGCTGGATGTCTCAAGAGTGACAAGCACTACACACCTCAGGTGTACAGGCTTCCTGAAAGTTCAGTCTTACCTCTTCTTTTATTATCATTTATTTATTTATCTGCAGTTTACAAGTGCATCTTTAACCTTGCCTCAACAAAGTCTAAGTTTAATCAATAAAACCATTTTTCCAATATGCATCATAGCTCTCTCCAACCAAATTTCAGAGTTTTAAAATAGCTCCAGAATTACAATTCTAGATGATCTGCCCTAAAATCCTTATACATTCTCTAAATGAAGAGGATTAATTTGGTCCCTGAAGGTAGCAACTGGACCAGAAGTGCAATTTCTTTGGTGTGTTAAATTCAGGACCAATATTACAACTTACTTTCCCACAGCTTAAAAGTTATTCTTGACTACATACTGGTAAAGGACATCCACTTGCAGACAGCTCTGTGTAAATATTAATCTAATTGTCACTTTTCCCACATTTCCAAACAAAACTACTACTAGTACAAAACTACTACACTGTAGTGTAAACACCGCTTGTAAAACCACATCTTCAGAGATATGCTGATCTCATTTGCGAAGCTGTGGAAAAAGGAACAAAAAGAAATAGTGTTGTAAATCACTTAAAATTGGTCTATTCAAAAAGCTAACTCTTCTATATAGGTGCACACTTTTGTGTAACTCATCTTCATGCAGAGTAATAGTCTTCAACCATGTTTGTCTTTTTTTATGCATACAGTATGCTTTGTATCATACAAAACTATGAGATCTTTGATTCATTGCTAACCTCTCTATGTTGCAGTTGTAGATGATGTTTGGTAGACACTGTTTCACTTCTACTGAAAAATATCCCAGCACATCAAACTCCTGATAACACACATTGGGTGCTTTTTCTAGAAATAAGAAAAAAAAAAACCCCAAGTATCTCTGAAATCAAGAAATTCTTAGATAGGGTTTACAGATATGTAAAAATATTAATGTACTGCTGCAAAAGGACCAGATGCTTCATCAAGCCTGAAAATTATGCCTCTGTTGGGAGCTACTACAATCCTCTGAAGTCCTATTTTGAATTTACACGAGAGATACACAGAATCACAGGTTGGAAGGGACCTCAGGGATCATCTAGTCCAACCTTACCAGGAAGAGCACAATCTAGACAAGATGGCCCAGCACCCCGTCCATCCGACTCTTGAAAGTGTCCAATGTGGCCAAGTCAACCACTTCCCTGGGGAGATTATTCCAATGGTTGACTGTCCTCACTGTGAAAGATTTCCCTCTCGTGTCCAATTGCAATCTCCCCAGGAGCATCTTGTATCCATTCCCCCTTGTCCTCTCCATGTGACTCCTTGTAAAAAGGGAGTCTCCATCTTCTTTGTAGCTACCCCTTAAGTACTGGTACACGGTGATGAGATCCCCCCTAAGCCTCCTTTTCTCAAGGCTGAACAAATCCAGTTCTCCCAGCCTATCTTCCTATGGCAGACTTCCCAGTCCTTTGATCATCCTGGTGGCCCTTCCCTGGACCCCTTCCAGCCTGTCCACATCTTTTTTGTACAGCAGGGACCAGAACTGTACACAGTACTCCAGGTGTGGCCTGACAAGCGCTGAGTAGAGTGGGATAATAACTTCTTTATCTCTGTTGGTGATGTCCTTTTTGATGCAACCCAGCCAACTATAGATTTAATTCATCCATATTGCATTAAACAGGGTGACCTGATGTCATGGTTTTAGCTGGGATAGAGTTAATTTTCTTCACTGTAGATGGCATAGTACTGTGCTTCGGACTTAGTATGAAAATAACATTGATAACACACCGATGTCCATTATTATCATTATTATCTTATTTCAATTATTAAACTGTTCTTATCTCAACCCACAAGTTTTTTTCTTTTTTCTTTTGCTCTTCCAGTTCTCTCCCCCATCCCACAGGGGTGGGGGGAGTGAGCAAGCGGCTACGTGGTGATTAGTTGCCAACGGAGGCTGAACCACAACAGTCCGTTTTGGTGCCCAACGTGGGGCTCGAAGGGTTGAGATAATAACAGTTGCCGGTTACAGCATTGATTCATGTGCTCTCAATATTAGTTTGTCCAGTCTTTACCATGCCGATTGTGAAGTACACGTTAAAAATTGCTGTTGGTTTTTGTAGTTTGCTGTGCTCTGCAGTGATTAGAGATGTTTTGACTAGGAGATTTGTTATTAAAATACTGGCCTTGACCGTTATCAGTTATTTGGGTCTTGCATGGAAGCCATTCCTGTACTTCGGCTACCACATCATGGAGACAATTAGCAATTATACCTCCTCCTCTGAAAGGTTTTATATGGAGGAAATATAGAATGGCACCTTAGCTACCATCTTCTGTGATGCCTCTTCCTTCATTACAGCAACTTTTCAGCATCTTGAACATCCTTGGGTAGGTAAGATATATCTGTTGACATTGCTTTGGCAGACAGTGTCAGTTCTGTCTAAGGTTAATAAGCAAGTTAAGAATATCATCCAGAGATCTGCCCCAAGGCTCGATAGCTATGTGTGGCAGGGTATGTGGGATAGTATGGGCAAATGCCTAAGACGGTGGGCACCCCCAGTGTATTGGGAGTTCACCCCTGAACAAGTGCAGGATCCTGAAAAATTAGTAGAATATTTGGAGGAAGTATGTTGTCACCCTGGTAATTCCAGAGAGATACAAATCACTGCAATGTGCTGGGGCCTGGCCCATGCCTATCGAGCCCTGTTTAACACTATTCAGTACCCCCAAGGGGAAGAGAAGGTCTCTGGATTAAAAAGACAAGGACAAGGAAAGCGAGAAGCACTGTGGCCACTCAAACCCCCATGACAGACACTGCAGCTACTCCAACCCCGGTGACAAGCGTTGCAGCTGAATCGGAGGCCGAACCCGTGCCAGTATCAGTCACCCCTATGCACAAGAAGAAATCCTGGAAGAGAAAGACAACTCATTCAGAAAGAGATGATGAAGAACCAGGGCCATCACAAGAAGAGGAGGAGGAAGAGGAAGAACTCATACAAGAAATGGAAACTACCCAGTCCCTGTCCCTGAGTGAGCTGCGAGATATGTGAAAAGATTTCAGCCGTCGTTCAGGTAAGCACACTGTCACCTCGCTGCTCCGATGCTGGGATAATGGGGGCAGCAGGCTGGAATTAGAGGGGAAGGAAGCCAAACAACTGGGATCCCTTTCTAGGGAAGGGGGCATATTGTATTTCTTCTAGGAAAATGGATGACCATGGAGAAAAGTATCCAGCACCTGAGGGATCTAGTTGTGCTTGAGGTGATTTATAGTGGCCTAGATGATCAACAGTCATCCAAAAATCCAGATGAAGCCCAGCGCACACGACCCATGTGGTGTGAGATTGTAGGAGCACACCATCGACTCATGAGAACTCATTGGCAATAATGTCCTGGAAAGATGACAAGACACCAATGGTGTCGGAGTTGATTGTTAAACTCCAGGGGTATGAAGCAAATCTCTCTTTCTCCCTCGTCTCTGCTGTGGACAAACTGTCCCGGGAGTTCCAGCATTTCAAAGAAGATGTGTCCTATGCCCCACCAGTACGGACCAGTATCTCAGCTGTTAGGAGTAAGCATCCCTTTGCTCAACAGAGAGGATACACACCATGGGGCACCCTATGTCTTTACTTGTGTGACCACGGAGAGGACATGATGAGGTGGGATGGAAAATGTACCTCAACCCTAGAGGCATGGGTATGTGAGCTGCAAAGGAAAACATTCACTCAGGATGGTTCCTCCAGGAAAGCTGCTGCTCCAGTTTCCAGTAATCAATTCCCCAGACAGAGGTGGTTTCTAAGCGTAGTAGAGAAACTCCTTATTCACATGTACAGCAACTGAGTTGTGAATGCCATGATCAAGACTAGAGGGGCCCTGCCTCCAGCCGGGTGGAGGAAAGGTATAACCGGGTTTACTGGACTGTGTGGGTCTGATGGCCTGCCACATCTGACCCACAGAACTATAAAGCTTTAGTGGACACTGGTGCAGAACCCATCAGTATTGCTGGAGTGACAGGGGGATCCCCAGAGCTAACTGTATTGGAGGCCGAAGTGAGCCTAACCGGGAATGAGTGGCAAAAGCACCCCATTGTGACTGGCCCCGAGGCTCCGTGCATCCTTGGCATAGACTACCTCAGGAGAGGGTATTTCAAGGACCCAAAAGTGTACAAGTGGGCTTTTGGTGTAGCTGCCTTGGAGACGGAGGAAATTAAACAGCTGTCTACCTTGCCTGGCCTCTCAAAGGACCCTTCTGTGGTGGGGTTGCTGAGGGTCAAAGAACAACTGGTGCGGATCGCCACCACAACAGTGCACCGGTGGCAATATCGCAGCAACAGAGACTCCCAGATTCCCATCCATGAGCTCATTTGTTGACTGGAGAACCAAGGAGTGATCAGTAAGATCCACTCACCCTTTAACAGTCCCATATGGCCAGTGCGGAAGTCTAATGGAGAGTGGAGGCTAACAGTAGACTATCGTGGCCTGAATGAAGTCATGCTGCCACTGAGTGCTGCTGTGCCAGACATGCTAGAACTTCAATATGAACTGGAGTCAAAGGCAGACAAGTGGTATGCCACAACTGATATTGCTAATGCATTCTTCTCAATCCCTCTGGCAGCAGAGTGCAGGCCACAGTTTGCTTTCACTTGGAGGGGCATCCAGTACACCTGGAATCGACTGCCCCAGGGCTGGAAACACAGTCCTACCATTTGCCATGGACTGATTCAGACTGTACTGGAACAGGGAGAAGCTCCAGAACACCTTCAGTACATTAATGACATCATTGTGTGGGGCAACACAGCGGAAGAAGTTTTTGAGAAAGGAGAGAAAATAGTCCAAATCCTTCTGAAAGCTGGTTTTGCCATAAAACAAAGTAAGGTGAAGGGACCTGCACAAGAGATCCAGTTCTTAGGAATCAAATGGCAAGATGGATGTCGTCAGATTCCAATGGATGTGATCAACAAAATAGCAGCCACGTCTCCACCAACTAGCAAAAAGGAAGCACAAGCTTTTCTAGGTGTTGTGGCTTTTTGGAGAATGCATATTCCAGATTACAGTCTGATTGTAAGCCCTCTCTATCAAGTGACCCGGAGGAAGAATGTTTTCAAATGAGGCCCTGAGTAATGAGAAGCCTTTGAAGAGATTAAACAGGAAATAGTCCATGCAGTAGCTCTTGGGCCAGTCCAGGCAGGACAAGATATAAAAAATGTACTCTATACCGCAGCTGGGGAGAATGGTCCTACTTGGAGCCTCTGGCAGAAAGCACATGGGGAGACTCGAGGTCAACCCCTAGGGTTTTGGAGTCGGTGGTACAGAGCCTCTGAAGCCCGCTATACTCCAACTGAAAAAGAGATATTGGCAGCATATGAAGGGGTTCGAGCTGCTTCAGAAGTGGTTGGTACTGAGGCACAGTTGCTCCTGGCACCCCGACTGCCATAGCTGGGCTGGATGTTCAAAGGAAACATCCCCTCTACACACCATGCAACTGATGCTACGTGGAGTAAATGGGTTGCACTGATCGCCCAGGGGGCTCGAGTACAAAACCCCAGTCGCCCAGGAATCTTGGAAGTGATCATGGACTGGCCAAAAGGCAAAGATTTTGGATTATCACCAGAGGAGGAGGTGACACGTGCTGAAGAAGCCCCACTGTAAAACAAACTGCCAGAAGACTAAAAGCAGTATGCCCTGTTCACTGATGGGTCCTGCTGTCTTGTGGGAAAGCACCGGAGATGGAAGGCTGCTGTATGGAGTCCTACACGACAAGTAGCAGAAACTGCTGAAGGAGAAGGTGAATCGAGCCAGTTTGCAGCGGTAAAGGCCATCCAGCTGGCCTTAGACATTGCTGAACATGAAACGTGGCCAGGGCTCTATCTTTATACTGACTCCTGGATGGTGGCAAATGCCCTGTGGGGCTGGTTACAGCAGTGGAAGCAGAACAACTGGCAGCATAGAGGCAAACCCATCTGGGCTGCCGCATTGTGGCAAGATATTGCTGCCCAGGTAGAGAACCTGGTTGTAAAGGTATGTCATGTGGATGCTGTGCTGGTTTTGGCTGAGAAGGGGTTAATTCTCCTCACCGTGTGGGGTCATCTACCTTTCCAACTTCCCGTGCTCTGCAGCGTCAGCAGGAGGCTGGGAGGGGCAGGGCCACGGTTGGGGCAGCTGACCCTGACTGGCCAATGGTATGTTCATTCCATACCATGTGACAGCATGACCAGTATATTAAGGTGGGCAGTTTGTGGCTCAGGAAGGTATGGTGAGCAGCTGCATCGTGTACAGTTTTTTCGGTGGTTCATTCCACTCCTCCCCCCCGGGTTTCGTGTCTCTCGTTGTTTTCCTTTCCATTGCATTTCTGTTGTTGTGGGTTTGTTTTTTTTTTTAATTAATTTTAATTATTAAACTGTTCTTATCTCAACCCACGTTTGTTACCTTTCTGATTCTCTCCCCTCCTCTACTGGTGGGGGAGTGAGCGAGCGACTGTGTGGGGCTGAGTTGTCGGCTAAACCATGACAATCATGTAGATGCTCGCGTCCCCAAGATTCTGGCTACTGAAGAATATCAAAACAACCAGCAGGTGGATCAGGCTGTTAAGGTTGAAGTGGCTCAGGTGTAGTTGTAGATGGATTGGCAGCATAAGGTTGAATTCTTTATAGCTTGATGGGCCCATGACACCTCAGGCCGTCAAGGGAGAGATGCAACATACAGGTAGGCTTGTGATCGAGGGGTGACCTTGACCATGGATGCTATTGCACAGACTATCCATGAATGTGAAACGTGCGCTGCAATCAAGCAAGTGAAGCTGTTAAAGCCTCTGTGGTATGGGGGACTATGGCTGAAATATAACTATGGGGAGGCCTGGCAAATTGACCATATTACACTCCCACAAACCTGCCAAGGCAAGCGCCATGTGCTTACAATGGTGGAAGCAACCAACAGATGACTGGAACTGTATCCCGTGCCACTGCCCGGAACATTATCCTGGGCCTTGTAAAACAAGTCCTGTGGTGACATAGCACACCAGAGAGAATTGAGTCAGACAACGGGACTCATTTCCGAAATAACCTCATAGACAGCTGGGCCAATGTCCTGGTTTCAGCTGGGATAGAGTTAAATTTCTTCATAGTAGCTAGTATGGGGCTATGTTTTGGAGTTTTGCTGGAAACAGCAGTGATAATGTGGCGAATCTTTAGTTGTTGCTAAGTAGCAGGTACACTGGTCAAGGACTTTTTCAGCTCCCCGTGCTCTTCCGGGTGCACAAGAAGCTGGGAGGAGACACAGCCGTGACAGCTGACATAAATTCACCAAAGGGATATTCCATACCATATGACGTCATGCTCAGTATATAAAGCTGGGGAAGAAGAAGGAAGGGGGGACATTGGGAGTGATGGTGGTTGTCTTCCCAAGTAACCATTACGCGTGATGGAGCCCTGCTTTCCTGGAGACAGCTGAACACCTGCCTGCCCATGGGAAGTAGTGAATGAATTCCTTGTTTTGCTTTGCTTCCGCGCGCAGTTTTTGCTTTACCTGTTAAACTGTCTTTATCTCAAACCATGAGTTACCTCGCTTTTACTCTTCCGATTCTTTCCCCCATCCCACCGGCGGGAGTGAGCGAGAGAGCGGCTGCATGGTGCTTGGTTGCTGACTGGGGCTAAACCACGACAGTCCATTTTGGCACCCAACGTGGAGCACAAAAGGTTTGAGATAACAACAGATTTGATTGGAATGTGCTAGATGGAATTTATAGTGGTTATTGCTGTTTAGCTATTAATTGGCAGGCTTCTGTGCTTGCTATGGGGCTTGCCTGACTTACTGTATGCCTTAAAATCTAGTGCTCATTAGTGGTACTTTTTGCTTTCACTGCTTGCTGTACTGCTTATCACCTTACCCTGCCGGGCCTGGGAACATTCTGATAACAGCCATGGCGATGCACCTGGGCTGTCAGATGGCCACGGCCCAGCTGCTGTTTCTGTGCTGCTGTACTGGACAGGCTGGAACTGCAGTGTAAACTCGAGTCAAATGGACTGTGACCTGTGGATGAGTCCATGTGGGAGCAGGACACCCCAAAGCATCTGTGGCTGTGTATAAGCCTGTGCCAAAGCAGGTATATCTCAAAGCATCTGTGGCCTTGGTTATTTCTGTGCCACAGCAGGTATACCTCTGAGGCAACTGTGGCCCAAGGACAAATCCATCTTGGAGAAGGTACACCTCAAAGTGTCTGTGGCTGTAGATAAGTCTGTGCTGCAGCAGGTACACCTTGAAGCATCAGTGGCTGTGCATGAGGTCATGCCAGAGCACCTCAAAGTGCGTGGCCATGGATAAGCCCACAATGGAGCAGGCTTCCTTCTGGAGGGACTGAAGCCATGGGGCAAAGCCATGTTGGAGCAGGCTTTGGAGGGACTACAGCCATGGGCAAGGCCATGTTGGAACAAGTTTACTTCTGGAGGGACTGCAGCTGTGGGTAAGGCCATGCTGGAGCAGGTATAGCTCGGAAAGCATTGAGGCCCATGCAGAAGGCCACACTGGAACAGGCATACCTCGAAGTGACTGTGGCTCTGGATTAGTCTATGCTGCAGCAGGTGTACCCCTGGAGAGACTGTGGCTCCTGGGTAAGGCTCCACTTGGAGCAGGTACAACCCTAAAGGACTACAGTCTGTGGATAAGTCCAAACCAGAGCAGGGGCAAGGGGAGGAGTTCATTACAATGTTAAACCTGATGGTCTGCTCCAAATGGACGAGGGGTGGAGACTGTAATGGAAATACCTTTAAATTGTTCTAACCCGGGATTTGAGTTACATATTATGGAAATTACTATATATAGCAGAAACCCCTTGTTGCTAGCCAAGCTGGGAGCAAGGGGAGGAGTTCATTGCAATGTTAAAACCTATAACCTGGCCCAAAGGGGCCAGGGTGGAGAATGTAATGGATATTCCTTTAAATTGTTGTAACCTGTGATTTGAGTTGTTGTGCTGGTTTTGGCTGAGAAGGGGTTAATTCTCCTCACTGTGGGGGTCGGCTACCTTTCCAGCTTCCCACGCTCTGCCGCGTGGTGGGGGGGGCTGGGAGGGGCAGGGCCACGGTGGGTACGGCTGACCCCAACTGGCCAATGGCAGGTTCATTCCATACCATGTGACACCATGACCAATATATGGAGGGGGGGCAGTGGCAGCGCAGAGGCGGCGCGGCGTCGGGTCGGCGGGCGGTGAGCGGCTGCGGCGCGTGTGGTTTGTTTCGGCGGTTCGTTCCCCCTCTCCCCTCCCTTCCCCCTCCCCCGGGGCTTTGCGCCTCTCGTTGTTCTCCTTTACATTGCATTTCTGTTGTTGTTTCTTTTAATTTTAATTATTAAACTGTTCTTAATCCCAACCCACGAGCGTTACCCTTCTGATTCTCTCCCCCATCTACCGGTGGGGAGTGAGCGAGCGACTGTGTGGGGCTGAGCTGCCGCTAAACCACAACAGTTGTATGTTATAGTAATTACTACAGCAGGAACCACCTGAACCAATGGAGGGCAATCCTTTCAAGAACAAGTGCAAGTGCAGCAGTGACCTGACCTGAGCTGGCTTTAGTGCCCAGTAACTCCATGCAACACACCACCTCTCCTGTCCTGAGTGACCACAAGAACAGATGGAGACCAAAGCAGTGGACTTAATGATATCCATGTATTTTATCAAAGGATGGGAAGGGGGGGGTGGAGATCAATGAGGTTGTATTGGATAGTGTGGAACATGAGCATGATGTAAATGGTATGGAATAAGGGGTGGACACTGTCCTGGTTTCAGCTGGGATAGAGTTAAATTTCTTCATAGTAGCTAGTATGGGGCTATGTTTTGGAGTTTTGCTGGAAACAGCAGTAATAATGTGGAGATGTTTTAGTTTTTGCTAAGTAGCAGGTACACTGGTCAAGGACTTTTTCAGCTCCCCGTGCTCTACTGAGTGCACAAGAAGCTGGGAGGGGACACAGCCAGGACAGATGACCCAAACTGACCAATGGGATATTCCATACCATACGATGTCATGCTCAGTATATAAAGCTGGGGAAGAAGAAGGAAGGGGGGACATTGGGAGTGATGGTGGTTGTCTTCCCAAGTAACCGTTACGCGTGATGGAGCCCTGCTTTCCTGGAGACAGCTGAACACCTGCCTGCCCATGGGAAGTAGTGAATGAATTCCTTGTTTTGCTTTGCTTCCACGCGCAGTTTTTGCTTTACCTGTTAAACTGTCTTTATCTCAAACCATGAGTTACCTCACTTTTACTCTTCCGATTCTCTCCCCATCCCACCGGGGGGAGTGAGCGAGCAGCTGCGTGGTGCTTGGTTGCTGACTGGGGCTAAACCATGACAGCCAAAGAGCATGGCATTGAGTGGGTGTATCACATCCCCTATCATGCACCAGCCTCTGGGAAAAGCGAATGATACAATGGACTGTTAAAGACTCCCCTGAGAGCAATGGGGGGGAGTGGAACATTCAAGCACTGGGATACACATTTAGCAAAAGCCACGTGGTTAGTCAACACGAGGGGATCTGCCAACTGAGCTGGCCCTGCCCAGGCAGAAATCCTACATACTGTGGAAGGGGATAGAGTCCCTGTAGTGCACACAAAAAGTATGCTGGGCAAAACAGTCTGGGTTCTTCCTGCCTCAGGCAAAGGCGAACCATTCAAGGAATTGCTTTTGCTCGAGGACCTGGGTGCACTTGGTGGGTGATGCGGGAGGATGGAGAAATCTGATGTGTGCCTCAAGGGGATTTGATTTGGGGCAAAAACAGTCAATGAACTGAATGGCACAATGTGAACTGCTATATAATATTGTGTGTCGCCTCTGTGTTGTATCAATGATATCACAGTACAAGCCTCTCAAGCCATGGAAGATCAACTGTGAAACAAGCAAAGTGCAGCAGTGATGGAATGATGACTGACTCTGTATGCAGCAACCCAACGCCACACACACCATCTCTCCTGCCTTGAAAGACTGATAGGGCAGATGGAGCCCAGAGTCATGGACTGAGTGAACTGAATGGACATTTTAATGGACATTTTACAGGGAAGGTCCACAGACTAAGGGAATGATGTCTGTGTATTATGTCAAAGGATGGGAAGGGGAGGGGTGGTGGTTGGTAAAGTTGTATTGGATGGTATGGGACCTGGGCATGGTGTAAATGGTATGGAATAAGGGGTGGAGAATGTGCTGGTTTTGGCTGAGCCGGGGTTAATTCTCCTCCCTGTGGCGGGGGGGGTCGACTACCTTTCCAGCTTCCCGCGCTCTGTTGCTCTGTCGTGTTGGCTGGAGGCTGGAAGGGGAGGGCTGTGGCAGGGGGCCACTGAGTCTGACTGGCCAATGGCATGTTCATTCCATACCATGTAACACCATGACCAGTATATTAAGCGGGGGCAGGTTGTGGCTCCGGGGAGGTGCACTGTTGGGTTGGCATGCAGTTTGTTTTGGCGGTTCATTCCCCTTCGCCCTGGGTGTCGTGCCTCTCATTCGGCTTTCCATTGCATTTTTGTTGTGTTTTTATTTATTCATTTTTAATTATTAAACTGTTCTTATCTCAACCCACAAGCGTTACCCTTCTGATTCTCTTCCCCATCTACCGGTGGGGGAGTGAGCGAGTGACTGTGTTGGGCTGAATTGCCGGCTAAACCACGACACTGTGATTTGGATTTAGTGGCAAAAGCCACACATGCAAACAATGCAAAACAAGGAATTCTGCTTCCCATTGTCAGGCAGGTGTTCAGCCATCTCCAGGAAAGCAGAGCTCCATCAAGTGTAACATTTACTTGGGAAGACAAATGCCAGCACTCTGAATGTCCCCGCTTTCCTTCTTCCCCAAGCTTTATATTGCTGAGCATTATGTCATATGGTATGGAATAGCCCATTGGTCACTTGGGCTCAGCTGTCCCAGCTGTGTCCCCTCCCAGCTTCTTGTGCATCCCCAGCTTCCTTGCTGGTGGGGTGGGGTGAGAAGCAGAAAAGGCCTTGACTCTCTATAAGCACTGCTCAGCAGTAATGAAAGCATCCCTGTATTATCAACACTGTTTCCAGCACAAATCCAAAACATAACTCCATACTAGCTACTAGGAAGAAAATGAACTCACTCCCAGCCAAAACCAGCACACTCTGATAGCTACATGAATTTACTTTTGATTGCTTCCACTCAACAGTATTTCCAGTTATTTACATTTAATTTCTGGAAGTAAGGCGAAGACGTGTTTGTCTACTAAAATAATCTACGAACAGAGCTTTAAATATTTTCAGTAGTGTTTCAAGGACATCTTCAGAGATAATTTTGTCTTGGGAGCTTTTGGGAACATATCAGAGGGTCCTGTAAGAAAAAAAAAAACAACAAACCAAAACAACTAAACCTTAAGATCACATTTTTCCTAAATAAAATACAGGAGACTAATTTTACAGCAAGTTATCTGCAATGTTGTTTTAAACAAATCCAACCTCTAAAGAATAGTCTTTCATACCAGTCCTACTATAAAACCATCATCTGATGTGTTTACAGCAACATAAATAAGTTAAATACCACTAAGGTCTTAGTGACAAACATACCAAAAAACAAATATATATATTTTTATTTAAATTTTGATGATCAAATATAAGTTCATTACACTTTGAATAAGGAGAAGACCTGACTAGCGTCAGTCTAATTTATGTTACTTAACAACATCCTACTTGTTTAAATTCAAACACTACTTTTACTTTTCAAAAGATGGCAGCCATCTTATTGCGGGGGCGGGGGGCCAGGGAATTCTATCTGGCTACTTCCAGGTCTGATTTTAATGGTGTTAAATACCTTTCTAAAGTATCCAGGTATTAGAGTTTTACACCAGCAAAGTGAGACAGAAGGCTGAACCACTTTTGCAAAGCAGCCACATCCCAGTGAAAAACATAAGTTAGCTCCTGCAGTGCCCCCAATCACTCCCAGGAAGAGGAGGAGAAGCAGGGTTTCAGCCATAGCAGCCCCTCGCCCCTAGAGGGGAGCTCTCCCCCACCTCCAGCAGCTACTCAAGGCCGGAAAACCCTGTGAGAACCCACCAGGCAGCACCAGCCACCGACATCGTCTCGGCTGCCACCTCACCCTACTGGAGAGCAGAAAGGGCAGTGGGGCTGGCTTCCTCCCAAGCAGCCTCGCTGCTGCCTCAGGGAGCAGCCACCCGCCTAGTGCTTGGCCCTCCACCTCACCTGCGCTTGTGGCAGAGGTTGAGGTCCAGCCAGGGCACAAAACGGTACGTGTTAAAAGGCACTGAGGCGCCCATCTGCTGACCTGACAGGGAGTCACAAGAGGTTTGCTCCTTTCTGGGAGCTATGATCTGAGACATCGCTGAGAGGCTGCCAGAACTTGTCAAGAGCACAGACTACTATATGCTCTTACTCTGCCATGTGGGCACAAATGACACTGCAAGCCAGAGTCTGGGCAGAACCAAGAAAGACTATAAAGCCCTGGGGGAGCAAGTGAAAAATATTGGTGCCCAAGTCATCTTTTCCTCCATCTTACCTATTGTAGAAAAATGGGCAACTAGAAATAGGCAAATAATGCAAATCAACTCTTGGCTACGTGGCTGGTGTTGATGTGACGGTTTTGGCTTTTATGACAATGGGACATTCCTCAGCAACCATAGCCTGCTAGGGAGGGATGGTCTTCTCTACCTGTCTGGAAGGGGCAAGGGAATCTTTGGCAGCAGGCTGGCCAACTTGGTGAGGAGGGCTTCAAACTGAGGTACTCGTGGGGTAGAGGCCAAAGTGGCAATGCTAATGTCATCACATCTAATGGGGGAATAAACCAGGCAACCAGAGCAGTGACAAAGATGCCTTAGCTGCCTCACGACACAACAACCAGGAGACCAACCACCTCAAGAGTGTGCATGGCTATACTGGATCCTCATGCACCCCTCCAAGGAAACCTGTGTGCTCAACTACCTTTCTGAAATGCCTGTACACCAACGCAAGCAGCATGGGGAATAAACAAACTGGAATGCATTGAGCTCTGCCTAGGAGTGGAGGAAGAACAAGTTGAGAGCTTGTGGGTAAAAATTAAGGGGCAGGCAAATATGGGCGACACTGTTGTGGGCATTTACTATAGGACACCTGATCAGGAAGAGGTAGTCGATGAAGGAAATAGTGTCTCAGGAGGTGGGCACAGTCAGGGCAGAACAGCCATGCATGAGTTTACCCACTCAGATGAAGAGGAAATACATGATACTCAAGACATTCCAACATGCTCTGAAAGGAATAATTTCCTTTCAATGAGAACTTGCAAAGATGAAACACTGTCAGACTTCAACCCATGACAGCCACGTAGAACACAATGTAATATTATTCCCACCAGAGAAACCAAAATGGGCATAACTTACTATTTGCCTGTGGAAGAACTGAATATGCCCTTTGCAAATGAAGTAATTTGGTTCCATAAGCAGGTGTCTGACATTTACTGCTAACTGCTGGAGACACATGATCTCTGCCATCCCTTGTTCCTAAAAAGGA
Source organism: Phalacrocorax carbo (assembly GCF_963921805.1). Classification (NCBI taxonomy): domain Eukaryota; kingdom Metazoa; phylum Chordata; class Aves; order Suliformes; family Phalacrocoracidae; genus Phalacrocorax; species Phalacrocorax carbo. The sequence goes on along the minus strand of NW_026990255.1, from coordinate 828,143 downwards.
GACTGCAACATTATAACTACCACACAGCAAAGAAAAAAATCAAGATTTTATAGTAAATCAAATGAAGGAAAAATACCTTACACTTAATTTATCTTTTATTTAACCCTCACCATATGTCCTCTTTGACGTTTCAGTTAATATATTTTTCTGATTTTTAAAAACTAGATATTAGAATTTAACAGAATATTTCTGCTGCCAAGTTTTGCTGGTGAATTGATACGTTCACATTCACCTCTATTTGCAGAAAAATCACTTAAGTAATGGAGAATATAAAGATTGATCCTTCAAAACGCAGAATTTAGTAGTCACAAAAGAGGCTACAGAACACTTGAACTTAATTTTCAACTACCCCAAAATCAATTTTAAAAATATGAAAAAAAAAAAAACCAGGAGAAAGACAAGCAACTAAAACAAGCCCTAGTTTTGCAGTACATATTCAGATTGCCTGAATAAGGAAAGATGAAGCAACAGAATCATTTGGACATGCTGGATAGCTGGGCCAAGGGGAACCTGATGAAATTCAACAAGAGCAAGTGTAAGGCCCTGCACCTGGGGAGGAACAACCCCATGCACCAGTACAGGCTGGGGGCTGAACTGCTTGAAAGCAGCTCTGCTGAGAAGGACCTGGGAGTGCTGGTGGACAGCAAGTTCACCATGAACCAGCAATGTACCCTTGTGGCCAAGGCAGCCAATAATATCCTGGGGTGCATTAAAAGGAGTGTGGCCAGCAGATTGAGAGAGGTTATCCTCCCCCTCTACTCTGCCCTAGTAAGGCCACATTTGGAGTCCTGTGTCCAGTTTTGGTCCCCCCAGTTTAAGAAGGACAGGGAACTGCTTGAGCAAGTCCAGCAGAGAGCTACCAGGATGATCAGGGGTCTGGAGCATCTCCCTTATGAGGAAAAGCTGAGAGACCTGGGTTTGTTCAGCCTGGAGAAGAGAAGACTGAGGGGGAATTTCATCAATACCTATAAATATCTAAAGGGTGCATGTCAGGACAATGGGTCTAGGCTCTTTTCAATAGTGCCCAATGACAGGACAAGGGGCAATGGGCACAAGCTGGAACACAGGAAGTTCCATCTAAACATGAGAAAAAAAAACTTCTTTACTGTGAGGGTGACAGACCAGTAGAACAGGCTGCCCAGAGAGGTTGCAGAGTCTCCTTCCCTGGAAACATTCAAAACCTGCCTGGAGGTGTTCCTGTGCCCCCTGCTCTAGGTGTGCCTGCTCAAGCAGGGGGGGGTTGGACAAGATGATCTCCAGAGGTCCCTTCCAACCTCTACCATTCTGTGATTCTGAGATTTCACTGAAAACCATAAAATAGATTAACTTAGCAATTAATAGTTACATTTCTGTAGTAATATGAAATTTAGACATTTAATGTTAGATCTGAGGGCATAAGCAAAATGAGGTTCATGGATACAGAGCAGTTTATTATCAATTAAAAATATTTAGTGTTTGTTGCCACCCTTTATCTAAGCATCATTCATTGATATACCTGATATGTATATATCAGCCAATATCCGTATGTCATTTAATATTAGAAACAAAGTCTTACTATATCAAGTGCTGCATATGAAATTGTGTGTAGACAGTGAATTGTGCCAGAAATAACTTATTCACATCATTAAACTGAACATATTTACATTAAAATAAGCAAAGGACAAAATTTGTTCAAAACCTTTTATTTACCATAAAGGAAAGACACCAAAATAGGTACAAATTATACTATATAAAATTGGTTCAATCAGGTAAAAACTTAAAATATCTTGATATATTTAAAATAAAAGGATACAACGAAGCCAAATTTATTAACCCAGAGATTTCTGTAAAATTTGCTTGCACAGTAAGGTGCTAATAGAAGTTAGCCCTTAAGCCCTGGAAGTCTTAGGAATCTGTCACATAGCAAATATCATTTCATTGTGAAAGTGAACTTTGGTAGAAGAAACTCTATAGGACACCTGAGGTAGTAGAAACTGGAATAAACAGCAGTAGACGTTATTTACAACTTAAGTACCAATTAACATTAAGAACACACACACAAAAAAAAAAAATCAGCACATAATACAATTTTCAGTCCAGCTTTGATCCAAAGAAAATAAGAATATTGCATCACATCTGCATTTTAAAAACACCACAATTACCAGCAAGCTGAGGGAAATGCAAACAAATACATTTGGACACCTAGAAGCAGTTTGAGTTTGAAATGCGGTGATCTACAAAGTAATACTGATTAGCTGAGGTTCATCAGTTTATGCAGTTTACATTTCTGCCAAAAACAGTATTAACCTGACAACTGATCTTCCAGTACATGAATTGGCAAGAGGGCATTCTTTAAAGCTTGCACATAAGAAAGACATGGAAACAATCTTATTAGAATGACAAACTCTAAAGTGGTAAAAAAAAAAAAGTACAAACCAGAACTACCAAACTTCACATTTCAGTATTATCTTTTTAACTCTTCAAAGTCTGCCAATCTTTCAAAACAAAGGAATGTAAAATTTCCAAAAGAAACACATTCACAACTAATGACACTGCTTTTTATTAGTATGAGCTCTATTATCCCTGTAAACTTATCTTTAAGATATTTTACTTCCAATTTGTATTGTACATTTTTAATGTACTATAGTTTATTTTGTCCTGAGTCTTTGAAAATAACCAATTCTATTTCAGTCCAACGATTCAACTGGCTTCTGAAGAGTTAAAACATGAACAGTATTTTTTTTTTTTTAATTGATTAAACACAATGAGTATTTGATTTAAAAAGATCCCCCCTCTTAAAAAGTCAAAAGAAAAGCTGTCATTTTCCTTCGGCATTACATGCATCAGAATCTAAAAACCTGCCTTTAAAATAAATTTTAAAGCACACCTGCTAAAATCACAAGTTTTGCACTACAGGTGAAGCTTTACTTCACATTTTACTTAACCTTATTTTTCAAGTCCAAGTTTGTTTCTTGTTAAAATAAATACCTTTCTTATGGTAATATTTTTACCATTTTAAATTATCAGTAATGGCTACACTAAATAGATGATGTACAGCAGAAGGAAAACAGCAAGTAAAAATTATAATCAATGGAGAATATGACCTCATTTTTGTTACATAAAGAATGACATTTGCTCATAGGTGGCACCTGCTCCCACTGAAGTACAGGACAGTCTTCCATAAACTTTAATGGGAGCTGGGTTTGGGGCCTTTGACATAAAACCGCTCTACATGATTTGTCAGAGGGAATTGCTATATGAAAAGGCTCAACTTTTAGCACAATTCAGATTAAGCTGTTTTATGCAAAATATTTTTTTAATAACTTATACTATCAGAGGCTGAAACACTAACTTGAAGGTGGCATTTTATTTTATTCCAGATTTCCAGCAAATCTGTTTTAAGAACTCTTGCATCAGCAAGATGTTCCATGACACAGTTTGCATCTTTTTCTAAAGACTATTTTAAAAGATCACCTTTCCCTGAAAGTTAAGAATACAATGAAAACAAACTTTAATTTCAAAAGAAATTACATGACCAGCAGTAAATGCACAGTGAACCACAACTGCCTGCTCTTACTTTAAGTAAGGTAAAATGTTCTTTTTAAAGTATTTATCAATGTTTGGATTTGTTACTCAGAGAACTTTGTTCCATTTCACATCATGTATATGTAAGCAGAGGGTTCTGCAATTAGTCTGTTTTCAGCACTGGTTAAAAGGAAGTTCTGTATCTGTCTCTCTTAATTATACAATGATTGCTATATTAAAATAGATCCTGAGCCCCTCAGCTGCTAATATTGCTGAAAAAGTGCTCCAAATAAAATAATCACTTATCTGCTGAATAATCATGCAGATTTCAGGAAAAATGGTTTTGTGTTCACACAGAGCCAAATGTTTGAAAAGGCACAGTTTACAGGTCTCTGCACAAGTTGTGAAATGCTGCATACTAAGCTTAGGTAAAGATCTTGATTTGTCAATCACATACTTAAGTAGGGTCCTCCACTGGCCTTGATGCATCTATTATTAAGGCCAGCAGAATAATACAAGCTGCTGTGCTTAACTACACTGCAAGACAGTTATATATTCAGTAGCATCTTCTTCAGTATATCAGCCTTACACATACGTAGCTACCATGTAGTACGGAAGACTGGATGTTTCAGCAGCTCCCTTGATGGGGGTCTGTCCTGAGGTTGAAGTTCTAAACACCGAAGGGTCACGTCTCTCAAACCAGGAGACAGATGTGAAGGGATTGAAGGAGCAGTAGTTGCACTAGCAATCTGAACAAAGGGAAAATAACTTTTTTAGAAGCTGGTGATTCTTAAGCCCCTTCTCCTGCCCCAAAAAACCTTAAACAAGCTAATAATTTTCAACTGACTAGTTATATTATGAGCTTTTATCCACTTAGCATATTTCCTACTGAAGTTTGAGGATTACATTACTGCTTCCATTTTATAAAATGGACCTTAAGTTCCCTTTATGCTTCTTTCCCCAATATCATATGCTTGATTGCTTTTCACATTCTGCCTCTCTCTCCTTGCACTTTTCGCTAAATTTTCTTCTTACAGCAAGATTCTACAGTAACCATCTACTAAGCAGGCCATAAGAAAAGCTCTTATGCCACACTTAAGGGTATTCTTTAGTCTAATACTTGCCATCACTGTTAACTGGCATATAGTGTAAGCAAACATTGAGATATAGTAAGCTGAGCGATGTTACATTATATTAAGCTGGGTATGCTCTCTTGCACTTTATTTCTGCTACCACCCCAAAGGGCAATCTTTCTCAGACAGAAGCAGATCACTCCCAACCAAATTCATTTTGATCTTCTCTAGCTGAAATTAAGCAAGACTGAGAACACTAGGGTAGCACCACCAGATTCACACAGACACAGAACCAAGACAATTACATCTCTTATCATAAGTGATTAGTACTTAATTAGAACATTTGAATACTGCTGTGCTAGTTCTGTTTTGTGGAAACACTTTCTTCACTCATGCTAGTGAAGATGCTAATCACTTTTCCCTCTTGTGGCAGTATTTTCTTCATTCATGCCTACAGTTCAACTAGATTTTTAGAATTAAATATATCTAACTGATTTTAGTAAGAAACATGAACACCAAAATAGATGACCTAGAAGAGGGAGGGATAATAGTCATATATAGCATGGCATAATGGTAAATATCTTTCAGCAAAATCTGAACCTGGAACATCAGGTTTTTACCAAAGGACATTCCCCACTATGAAATAGGAAAACACACAAATATTTTATGGTAGAAAAACTTCTTTTGCTCCCGTATTTTACAGGATCGCAAAGAAAGAGTTCAAATACCATCTTCTGCCTAGAGTCAAGATCAACTCTGTTACATTATGTATTAATATTGTAGAACAGAGCCTTTTCTGCATATTACTGTGTTGGTAGCATTTTTTTTTTTAAACAAACAAGTATGATTATTATGTTGATAACAACATTGATTTTGTACTAACAGCTCCAATATAAAGAAGAGCCATTTCAAACAACCCTACTACTTGTATACTTTTCTAAAAATTCACATTGTTGTATATGAAATTAGTCAGTGTCTTTTGTAGCATATTTGTAGCAACAAAGTACCTCACCTTAAATATCAGAGCAAGATGATTGGAATGTTTCTCTGCATTCCAGGGAGGTTTAGCACAAGCCATTTCTATAACAACGCAGCCAACGCTCCACACATCACAGCTCCTACCATATTGCTGACCTCTCAGAACCTGAACAGACAGATCAAAGCTCAGATTATCCACTTCAAAGTCTCTTAACTCTAAGTAATTTAGATTTAAAAAATCATCAGTCAAGTGCATTCTGATTAACATTTCAGGTTGAGAGAGTAATCAGTGATGTAAATGCCATAAGATTTATACAGCTGTAGAGAGTTAGTAAATAAAATGCCCGATCAAGGGGCAGATTATCTTGTAACAGGTAGCTTTTGACCAAATAGTCATTTGAGCTTTAATAACAATACTTATTATGTATCTTGTTAAAAAAAAAATAAAAATAATCACTTAGAACAACTTTGACAGCAAGAAAAAATGCCATTATTGCCACATTGGAATAATTCCTATTTTTTAGAACAAGTACATTTAAAACACATTTGAAGCATTTACAGCAATTTTCTGTTATTTGGCTGGACGAATTAGCTTAAAGAGTACAAACTTTTTGAAGTAACTTCTAAAACTCGTTTCTTACCTCTGGTGCCATAAATGCAATAGTTCCCAACAACTGTCCCTGAAACTCCCCAGCACCAGTTCCTTTTGATGCCAATCTGGCTGCAGCTCCAAAATCAGCAATTCTTAATCTATGACCTGTGCTGTCAATTAGCAAATTGGCACCTGTCAACAGCATAATAAAAATACTGCTAGTTGGCTTTTTATTAAAGGTAAAAGGATGAACAGACACTCTTCCTCCCTCTGTTTCAAAGCTATAAATAGGTCGATGGTCCCCATCCACAATATCAAGAAGATCTAAAAATAAAGGACAAAGTCTAATGTCACTTTTCTGTTATGCCTGAATGATACTGCACACAGCTTGAGGCTGTCTGAGGGATTTAGAGAAGCAATCAAACTTTCAAAGTAGGGCAAACACAGGATTCTGAAACAATACCTGGAGCTGGAATAATGAAAGAAAATGGTGACCTAAAATCCTGGAGGTTTTCATTGCCTGCAGCTCCCTGTGAAATTTAAACTTATTTCATCCTTAAGCAACTTCAAGTTGTCTTGAAGAGAATTACAGAGCAATTGAAAGTTTTCCTATTTTAAGAAGAAAATATTACAAGGTAAATATTTGCCATTGCTATGTTGCTACTTATCTGGATATCTCTCTAGTTTATGGACAGCTATAGTGACATTACAGGTAGAAGTTTAGTAAGACTGGTATTTCCCAATAAAGTCCACATTTTTTTCATCAAACAGTACAACTGTGTTTATGTTCAATTAGGATGAAGGAAGAAAATCCATCATAATATTCCTATACCTGACCTCTTTATTTTGGCTTAGTCACAGATTTTACTATAATTTCAGGGTATTTACATTAATTTAACTAATAATCTTTAAAACTATATGGCAACTTCATATTTTATTTGAACAAATTCAGAAAACAAATTTTTCTAAACCATTGGCATGGGTAGCAAGTATCCCCAAGCATACTATGAATGTTCTGATTAATTTCAGTAATTAAAGGTTCTTAAGTATGATCAGACAAACCCAACAGAAATAACACTCTTGAGATGGTATCTAAGAGAAGCAATAGGTCTCAAGCCAAAATAGGTGCTGCTTTTGGAATATTCTTTTTTAAAGACATTCTAAATAATTCTCACCTTTAACATCTCTATGGATTATCTGATTCTCATGAAGGTAAGAAAGGCCATGTAACAGTTGATCTGTGTAATTAATAATAACAGATTCTTTGAAGGCTCCATATTTACTTAACAAATGAGCAACTGAACCTCCTAGAAGATAAAAAAAAAATACAGTTTATCAACACTTATATTAATAGAATGTAGCACTGCCTCCTAAAATTGGACTTGGTATTGATATTCCTAATTTATAACTAGATCCCCCCCCAACATTAAAAGTTCCATAGGCAAAAAGTAATATACTTGGTTACTTAATTACTTTTTACCTGGAACTGTACACATTACAAGGACATAAGTCTTTATGCTTCCTAATATTTTCATCTGTCCTTAAAAGAACATACAAATCCCTTAGTGCACAAAGTACTGTTGCTGATAAAAAAGTACATATAAATATATCTACATTTTGCACTAAGGTTTTCAAGTAGTAGAACACTAGCTTTCTTTGGGGCAATAGATATGTACAACCTCCAGTAAGTGTTCCCTCCGAGGATCTTAATTTACTTTTGTTGTCATCTAAGTACCAATATATAGAAGCAAATACACAAGCAAGGAAAAGCAGTATCTTCCTATGTTTTCCAAAAGTGGTATCTAGAACCTCAAGATTTTGGATTTCCATTGTGCCTCTCAAAGTATTCTAATATAATTTGGGCTTGAATGAGGTAAAGAAATTCCTGACATTTCATTATCTAAATAATACTATTTCAGAAAAATTATACTTAAGAGTTAAACACCCTTAGTCTTGAGAAAATATTTTCTGCACTCTTGCTTTTAATAACACATAATTGGGCTTTGCTTGTTAGCCCTTTGGTATTGCCAAGTGGTTTCTGCCAAAGAATGTAAGTTAAGGTGCAATGTTTTCTTTTAGAAGAAACAAGGATGTATAAAACACCAAATCTAGTCTTGATAACTGGACCGCAACAACATATAATCCCATTAATAAAATTAATAAAGCTCCTTCTTAAAAAAGGATATAAATTTTCTTGTACCCACTTTGTACAATGGTGAAGAGATTTCACTATTTATTACTAAAATTACCACTGCATATATTTAAGATTTGAACGTGTTTTTCCCCAAAGCACCCCTGCTTACTCCCTATCATTAGAAATTTACTTCTCAAATGCCTTTGGCGTGTTACCTCACACAAATTTTAGGAAAATGCACGGGACAAAAAAACCAAGAAACAGGTATTCCAATCTTTCTAGCAAAGTTATTTTTAATAATAATTTAACATTACACAAGTACACTGAAAATGCAATAGTTTGATATATTTCCAGCTGAAGCATCTGTGTCTCAAAGTTTCTAACTTGTGATGGGTTGACCCTGGCTAGATGCCAGGTGTCCACCAAGCCACCTCTATCACTCCCTTTCCTCAGCTGGACAGGGGAGAGAAAATGTAATGAAAGGCTTGTGGGTCAAGATAAGGACAGGGAGAGATCACTCACCAATTACCATCATGGGCAAAACAGACCAAACAGGAGGAATTAATTTAATTTATTACTAAATAAAAGTGGGATTAATGAGAAATAAAAACAAACCTTAAAACTCCTTCCCCCCACACCCCCCTCCCTTCTTCCCAGGCTCAACCTCACTTTCAATTTTCTCTACCTCCTCCCCCTCAGCAGCACAGGGGGATGGGGAATGGGGGTTGTGGTCAGTTCATCACACATTGTTTCTGCTGCTCCTTCCTCCTCACATTCTTCCCATGCTCCAGCATGGGGTCCCTCCCACAGGAGACAGTCCTCCACAAACTGCTCCAGACCAGGTCCTTCCCATGTGTCCTCTCCATGGGGTGCAGTCCTTCAGGAACAGACTGCTCCAGCATGGGTCCCCCACAGGGTCACAAGTCCTGCCAGCAAACCTGCTCCAGTGTGGGCTCCTCTCTCCATGGGGTCCCAGGTCCTGCCAGGAGCCTGCTCCAGCACAGGCTCTCCATGGGGTCACAGCCTCCTTCAGGGCACATCCACCTGCTCCAGTGTGGGGTCCTCCACAGGCTGCAGGTGGATATCTGCTCCACCATTAACCTCCATGGGCTGCAGTGGGACTGCCTGCCTCACCACGGTCTTGACCACAGGCTGCAGGGGAATCTCTGCTCTGGCACCCGGAACACCTCCTCCCCCTTCTTCTTCATTGACCTTGGTGTCTGCAGAGTTGTTCCTTTCACATATTGTCACTCCTCTCTCCCAGCTGCTGTTGCACAGCAGGTTTTTTTTTTTTCCCTTCTTAAATATGTTATCCCAGGGGTGCTACCACTGTTGCTGATTGGCTCAGCTTTGGCCAGCAGCAGGTCTGTCTTGGAGCCAGCTGGCACTGGTTCCATTGGACATAGGGGAAGCTTCTAGCAGCTTCTCACAGAAGCCCTGTAGCTCCCCCCCCAAAACCTTGCCACACAAACCCAATACATAACTCCTCATTTAAATTCAGAATTTGAGATGGTAGTAGTAGAATTTTTTTCAGGGCTTCCAATTACTTTAACTGTATGACAGATTATGTATGGAAAATACCAATTCAAAAAAGGATGCCAGTAAGAATGCCGCTTAAACTGTTCTGTAAGTAAACCTTTATACTGGTTACCAACAACAATATAAATATAAATTTGCAAACTGAAGCAATGCATGGAATATTTTGCAATATGAGACTACGTAGTTCAAGACTTAACTGATACTTTCATTTTCTTTGGCATGCAGTTGTTTACCTGCCATCCATTCAATAAAGAGGTTATAGTTACTCTTCTCACATGTAGCACCCAACATTCGAATAATGTTAGGATGGTTCAGATGACTCATCATCCTTATTTCTTCTCTCAGTGCTTCAACTACCTCTTCTTGCTCAGATGATGTGTTCCTGACATACGTCACCTGTTTTGAAATATGGTATTCAGATTTACCTTACATAATTATCAGTCCTGTAACCATCCCCCTTTCAGTACAGTAACAAGAATGGATGGCTTTCTGTCCATTTTCACCATCTGGAAATAGCAAGTATTCTTTTCTCAAGTCCCTTCAGCTGAGACCATCTATCTCCATGTGAGACAATCACAGAAAATTAAGCATGATCTTCTGAAGAAATACCAATGAAAATGTCTCCAAGTGTGGCATGGGGAAACTTCCCTCTTCACTCTCCTCTGCTTAAACTAGGATTTTTTTTTTCAGATGTTGAAGAAAAGGAAGAAAGATAAAGCCTGAAACAGGATTCTGAGTGTGATGCTATTTGTAAGACTTTTTACCAGTTTAACCATACTTCCTGTTTCATAACTAAACCTCTTATCCTGGAAAGTCGATGGGGGAAAAAAAAACAACAAAAAAAACACCAAAAAAGCCGATCAGAAGTCCAGCAGTGGAACTGGAGCCAACCCCAGCTCTTATCCATACTAAATCTGAAATAATAGTATGCTGCAGAGAATTTCCCCTGGGCCTCAGAATCATCATCATCTCTCCAGGAGGAGCCTCAAGGACCACATGGACAGTCCTACTCTTTCACAAGCAAGAGAGTTTCAAAGGAGAAATACCTAATGACAGATTTTCTTTCCCTGATTAAATGTTTTGAAACTGCTCGATTCCATAGATATAAGTTCATTCTAGAATTAATAAAAAAATATTAGGACTAAGATTCCCTCTATGTTGGTATCACTGATTCAGACCTAGGGCACCTTAAGTGTGGAAGATTTACTCATGTCTAGAACCTTCCAAAATCTTGAGCAAAGCATGTGCATTTGGGCCTCTTTTCTCAGTCACATTTTTGTATCTAATAATTTAAATATTAAAAATACTTGCCTCAAAGTTGGCTGTTGGATCTGGGGAAACAAGTATTAAACTACATTTCCTCCTATTAAACTGTTTTAGGAAAAAAATCTTGACAAGGGAAAATTACTTTTAACAGCTATCTTTCAAATAGAGCATCAGTTTGGAATCAAGAGACCTGGATGCCATTCCTATCTCTGTCACTGATTTGTGAAATTGATAAAAACAAAAATGCATTTTAAGAACTATGAAAGAAAAGGAACATATAAAAAAGTACATTTTTTTCCTTTTAAGGAAAAGTGAAGGAAACTGAAAACATTATTTTAATTCCATGCAAATAAAGACTTTGTATTATGTATCATGTGAGTACACACGACAGGGAGAAGAAGTAGGGAACAGAAGTCTGTGAGAGCAGAGAGCTTTTATATTTATTATTTCAAAGAAATATTGAATAACAAGCACAATATATTCAAGGAAGTGAAGTATTTACCTGTTTTACAGCCATTAATGTCCCTGTTCCTACATCTTGAGCTTGGTAACAGGAAGAGAAAGCTCCAAGACCAATTTGCTGACCTTTAAGCCATTCTGTATCTTCTCTGTAATTATGTTTTGCTTTGGTATGTCCAGGCAGGGTTTCTGGTGTCTGCAAATTAAATTCCAAATCAATTCCATGTTTAGTAACATGCATCTAAAATGTAGACATGCTGGAAGGTTATGAAATATCCAAGTTTATATGCCTCTCCTCTCCTTTACAGTTATTTGTACTGCATGTTATACATGTTTCAGTTGAGACCAGAACACCAGTGTATTCCTTAATCCACATATTCCTACTGAATGTAAGAACAGAGAGCCTCCTCTATGTTACTACCTGAAGGTGAAAGGCAACATGTAAGGACACAAATAGGAGCAAGACTTTTTTCTATTCCTGATCTCATGTTTAGTCAATGTTTTAGTCAGCTCCTATAGTAAACACAAACAAAACCATGTTTTCTACTTAATTTGTCATTTTATGCTTCACATGTTGTTACCTCATGTAAAGGATCACAAAACCCAACACTTCATTCCTCTTTCCAGTAACTCTACCAAGTGTGTTACCTTTCCTAAGCATGCAGCCTCACAAGCTTCCAGCATGTCTTACTCTCAAGTCAATACACTCAACCATTTTGTGAACTTTTATAGACTCATTTCTTTCTCTATTCTTATTTCTTATGCTTTTGCTATTTGCAAACAAATGTATTTTTTCTGATTTCTGAAGTATCCCACATCATCTCTCTCAAGATGTGCTGACAGCAAGATCTCTTCCTACTCTGTCTCCCTTTTCTTTCAGAAACTAATTTGGTTTTGTACAATTGCCTTCAAAGTAAATCAGCATTAAGACCCAGTACAGTTCTACTCCTGCTTAAAAACTTTGTTCTCATTTCCTGTTTCCCCACTTTTACACTTTCTTCTTTACCATTTTAAAGGTTGGTATATGACATGATGCCTCTCTTCCAAATACTGTCTCTAAACTTGTTAATAACCATAGAAGGATTCTGTTAGCACCTTCAACTGGTAGACTGGTTATACTCCAACTTCTAGGAGAGGGTATTGAGTACCTTTGTGTTTTATACAACTTTGGAAATACAACAGCACTGCTTTATAAATTCAGTGAACCTCAATCGAGACTTATGCTAAATTACCATATGTATACTTACATCCTGCTGAATGATTATGATATCTTCACCATTTTCAACCTGTAGTTGGGGAATTATTGGCAGGGCATCTTGAGATGCTGACATTGCCATGGCAATAGCTAAAGCTTCCTCTTCTTCAGCTTCCATCTTTTCCTTGCATTTTTGATTATGATTTACATCATCTTTGTAAGTATCATCATTTTCTGCCTGCTCAGGAGAAAGGACTGCAACTTCAGACTTGAACGTAACTGTGCCATCATTTGTTAGCATGGAGGCCTCGAGCAGGTCCTCAATACTGGAATTGAGCTCTGCATTAATGTCCAGCTGACATTTCTCATCTACTGGTGTGAACATTGTCTCTTCACTTGGTATAACCACACTGCTACTACAATTGCCAACACACTGCAAAATATCATTTGGGTTACGTGTCACACTGTTTTTTGAGGTTTCTCCCTGCTTGTTCATATCACTTGGGGTAGGTCGTGATGGCTTTGGCCTGTGTATGTGACTGGATGGCAATGGCCTGGCTTGGGTAAAAACTGGAGAAAGTTTCTCTGGTTCTTTATTTTCAGAACAGTTTCTCTGAAACTGGGGAGAAAGTTTCTGCTGCATTTGAGGAGAAGGTGAGGGGATTTTGCAGGGAACAAATCCCTGAGGTCTGAGTTTAGAGATATCTGTTACAGTGCCGGCTAGTACAGATGGGTTTGAAGGAGACAAAAGCATTGGGAATAGTGACTGAGAATGACTGGATAAGGGAGAAGAGTTCAAACACTGACTGGGGGGTTTTCCTTTTGTTTGAATATCTGGCTTTGGTTGCTCAGTGGTTACTGATGAAACGGGAGGTCCCACAGCAAAGCCAGCCAGCGTCTCAGAAGTATCCTCTGGACTTGCACTCAGATTTTTATCACTTAAACTTTTCTCGCTTTTCCTTGATAACTGGACAGTACTGTTAGGAGTATTACTTTCTGTAGCTTCTGGAAAGTTATCTGGTACAGATAGCTGCAAAAAGTCTTCACGTCGACATTCCCCAGAGCCCATTTCTTCCATGCCTAGCTGGATGGCATCTGCAATTTCCATTTCATCTGCTATTGCCATCAGACGTCGACACATCCTTGTGTAATGAGTTGAGCTTGTCACACTCAACATTTCCAACAGCTTTACAAAAACACGGGGCACTCTTGCCACCATTCTTGCTGCACTCAAAAATACTCTCCGTGATAGTTTTCCAACCATTGAGTGGGAATTGTCAATTGACTGCAAAGCAAAATTTAAGAGGGAGAGAAGTTTCTTATACCTGAAAGTTAAAAAAGAAAAAAAAAGTGTCTTATAAACTGATATGCTCTAGTTAACTAGTGCCAAGAAAACCATTTCAAGATAATCTATTTAGATGTCAGTTCTGCAGTAGAAAGGAGACTTATTGCTGCACTGGTGCTTCAGAATTGTTTCACAGGTCAGAAGTTTAGAAAAAAAACCACAATCATTTACTCTGTAAAGTAGGTGCACTTATGCATATAAATATACACTATTTGTTTACAGGAATTAAAACAACCAATTTTTGAAGAAATCACCAACACATTCAACTACAAAGAATAATAGTCACACAGTGTAAGTACGTACCTGTCTACTATAGGATCAGCCTGCAAAACACCTCCACAGACAATGTGGGGATAAAATTCACCAGGAAATTCCAACAGAAGTCTGTCTATTAGACAAAGTCGCCCCAGTAGTGCTTGCCAGTTGCTAGACTCAGTTTGGGTTCCAAGAATACAGTTTAAGACATAATCAACACCACCAATACCAATAGACCCTATAAAAAAAGTTGATAAAATAAGGATTAGATATGTTCACAATCTAAATTCTGATCTGAATAAAGATCAGAAGTATATCATACAGAAATACACAATGTGCACCCAAATTAACACCACCCTCTCCCCCAAACTGCTGAGAGCAACACTGTTCTCTTTGCCATGCTGTCAAATACAGGATAAATCCTGTATTAAATTTAAAACAATTCAGTATATTTGCTTGTAACTATAATTCAATTATATATGAAGACCTATTATTACCAGATTTAAGTATTTCTCTCCCAACTGCCAGCTCTCCCGCTTGGCCTTTACACATCTCCAGTAGCGTTGAGACTGAAAGTTGACTTGTTCGGCTATAAGAAATTGAAACAAAAAACCCAAACAACTTTCAGCAGATGCTTTCAAGAAAAAACATTTTAATCATTAGCTTGGAATTGTGCTTGGAAAATTATTTCACATCACTTTATTCCAATACACTTTTATAATCCTGTCTGTATGCTACCAATAGTTGTGACTTTTTTTACAAGGATACTTCCAGAAATGTAATGTCTATCACTAATAAATAAAAAACCCAAACAGAAATCAGCTTCCCCATTTCTCAAATTCTTTGAGACTTTCAGGCAATAATCTCTTTATTAAAATAAATTAATTCAACTGCACATTAGGATCTCATCCTCTTGCACAAACAGGCCAAATCCAGGAATCCAGCACCACAAGGAACAGTTCTATTTCACTTACACCTTTAATTTTATATTTTCTATTGCTAAATGTCATGGTTCAGCCTCAGCTGGCAACTGAACACCACGCAGCCGCTCACTCACTCCCCCCCCACCCCTGTGGGATGGGGAAGAGAATCGGACGAGCAAAAGAACTTGTGGGTTGAGATAAGCACAGTTTAAGAATTACAATAAAATAATAATAATAATGATTATGATAATAATGACAATAATGTTAATATAATAAAATGGAAAAGGAAGGGAAAGGAAAAAAAAGGAAAAAAAAACCACAGAAACATGAACGATACAACTGCTTACCACCCGCCGACCGATGCTGCCCATCCCTGAGCCGCGATTGCTTCCTCCCTCCCCGGCCAGCTCCTCCCAGTTAACATACTGGGCATGACGTTACATGATATGGAATATCCCTTTGGTCAGTTTGAATCCGCTCTCTTAGCTGTGCTCCCTCCCCTCCCGGCTTCTTGTGCGCCCGGCAGAGCATGGGAAGCTAGAAATGTCCTTGACTAGTACAAGCGCTACCCAGCAACAGCCCAAAACATCTGTGTGTTATCTCAACATTTTTTTTTTCCATGCTAAGTTCAAAGCACAGCACTATACCAGCTAGAGTGAAGAAAATTAACTCTATCCCAGCTAAAACCATGACACTAAACTATTGCCAGTGCATTTCTAGTTGCAGTTTCAGAAGCAATGCTCTTAGAAACTAAACTGAAAGAGACAAAAAAGAAAAAAATTTTTTAAAAAAATCAATCTGGTGGACTTCTGCATCTAGTTTACAGTACAGCTGAAGAAATGATTGGTCTGGCAGAGCAGACGGGGTAGCTTAGGAGAGGAAGACAAGGCCTACTCAAGCCAGAACTGCCAAATGCATTCACTCAGAATAGCCATCTCCTAACAATGCACCATGAAATAAAAAGTAGCAGTGTTATGTTAACCCTTCATGACATAGATGCACAACAGCTTTTGTTGAAGTAGGAAACATACACATATATTAAAGATACAAAATTCGATGATTGGTACTTGCTGACTGCTTAAAGGGGAGTCATGAGAATTAGACCAAAGCAATATCAACTGAGATGGAGGGGATGGTTGATGACTGCACCCAACATATCTTCCTTTATTTTAAGGGGGAAAAAGGCCTTATGCAAGCAAAGCATCATTTAAGATCAGTGCTGGAAAAATATAATCAGGTGCCTTCAAAACCTACATCTTTTAGAAGTTGGTTAGTAGCAACTAGACTTTAACAAAAACATTTATATGTATGATCCACACATTTTTATTTCACCGCCACCTATAAATGGTCTGCTAGTTCTATATAAAATAGCAACAAATGAAGCTTCAAGACATTTCAGTAACAACCCAAAATTAATTTTAAGTTCATGAGACACCATACCTGTTGGCATCTGCACATTTAACTAATATTGTCTCAACAACTGGCTTGAGAAGTCGCTGTAGTTTAGTCCTCTCTGCTAAAGTATGACAAGGTGTATATACCAGCATGGCTCTTAAGGTTTTCTAAGAGAAAGAGAAAAACAATACATATGAAATAAAATTTGCTACACACATTTATTTTTTTAAGAGTTGTAAATAGTTCTATATAAATTGCATTCAAAATATCAGTGAAATGTTCAAAGGATAAACAGCTTACTTTATATTCACTGTTAGAATTAGTCATGTATTCTTTGAGATTGTAAAGAGTCTGGTCATACAAGTACTGTTAATATTTGGCACTGTAGCAAGCATTTCCTGATATTTGACCAGTGGAGCCATGCCATTTCACTCTTGCTGAGGATTTTGTTCAACTCACTTTCAGATGATGGTTAAAAGTCAAGTCAGCAGTGGTGCTCAACAACAGTTATTAGGATTCCTGACTTCATACATCTCCTCCCTTTCAAAAATGAATTCACTTGGAAATTACTAGAATGCAACAAGTAAACAGCTACTTACTAAAGCAGCAACATACACTTTGTAGACAGGGTCAGCACAGACCATGGACAATACACTGCAGCAGGATTCTACCACCACATCTCCTGAGATACTTGTTTGAGATGACCCACTAACTGCTCCCAAGGCTCCAGCACTTGTGTTGTTTCCATTGCTACTTCCAGAATTTCCAGTGCTTTCACCATTAGCCAGTAATAGAGCACCACTAACATCATGGGAAAGACGTCTAAGTGCCATCTCTCGTATATTCCAGTTTTGAGAAAACAAGCAGCTAACTAACTCCATTCCAAATACCTGCCAAGGAAAAAGCAACATTACAGGAGTCAAGCTGAGTAATAATACAACTTAAGTACTTAAGAAGAGCAAACAAAAAGAGCAAAGAAATGTTTCTGGTGAAAGATCACCTTAAGAAGCCTGACAGCAAAAGTGATAAGTCATTGGTTCTCCAAAATCTCTGCTAATAGAATTGGGGGAATGACTGTATGGATGGTTTTGTTTACTCTGAATTTTAATTATTCAGTATGGAGTTCATTTCTAGACATTGATAGAAACAACCCTGAAACCAAGGTCCGGCTATACCAGACAAAAGTTACAGCAGACATATAGGCAATACAAGTTCACCCACTCTTCTTTTAAGTATGTGATTCCTGCTCAGCTGAACCCACCTCTAGACTCTAGAGGTTATTTAGGTCATTCGGCTCCTGCAACCAAACTTGGGTAACAGTAAGAGCCAAATTTGTATTTATGTGACACTTGCACAACAAAAACTAGAATTAAGAACACTACATTTTATTACATGGACCTTTAATAAAAGGCCTCAGATGACGTTTGAAACTGAAAACCCCAGTGAAAACAAAACTGGAAAACCTTTTCTTCTGATGCAAGTTAAATATAATCAACCATGAAGCTGATGGGATTCAGAATAAATTTTTGAATTGCTGATTTGACAAATCTAGCAAAACAGTTTAAAAAAAAAAATCAGTTTTTACATTTGAAGCTTCTTTTACAAAGTAAAATTACCTGAATCCATGGGTCAGCTAAATCTTTATAGGCAGAAGGGATCTGCTGGACCCCATAATGAATAAGGTTAAAATTGCTATCTTGGGTTCTTCTCTGTGATCCAACTGTAGATTGCTGCTGAATTTGTTGATGAACCACACAGAGAACAGAAGAAGAATCCACAGGGCTTGGCAATTCATGACTACAGATTAACAACGAATAACATGGATTAATAAATGAAACATTTACCAAAGTAAATACTTTAGCGTATTTAGGAACATCAACTAAGGATCAAGAAACAGATAGTTTGTTATACTCAGACTGAATCTTTACCTATAGAAATCATGAATTCTCCACTTAGATCTACAAAGAGGACATATAAGTGGCTCTCTGTTTCTTCTGCATTCTTCTGCCCCTGGAACACAGCAACAGGATAATACGTATTTCAGTTTTACAGTGCATAAAACCAGAAGATGGCATTATTATTTTTAAGTCTTACTGAAGAATGTCAGTTTCGGGATAAACACTTCTGAACTAAGCCATGTGCAGAAGCCTGATAAATACGTGCGTTTAAACATTTTTGCATGCAGAAACACTTCAGCTTAGCAGTACAATTAATATTAAAAGCTATTAATTTAAATGCAGTTCTTTGTGCCTCAAACATAAGCAACACTTTTTGAAAAGTATTAAAACATGGGAGATGGAATTTTATTTGTTAAAGCAAACTATTTACATACTTTATTTAATGCAGTATATAAAAACATACTCCATAATTCACTATATAATCCTAGCAGATGACTTTCATGCATTCTAATGACAAGCCACAGAGGGGTAAAAGTCTGTTCCTAACCTTGCTCTAATTAGACATGATCTTCTCACTCAGGTAAGAGGCTCAAACCTCTAGCCCTGCAGTTAACTTCTTTCTCAAAGCATTCAGAAATCAAGTTGTAATTTGATAACTGATAAATAAGACATATCAATAGTACCTGAATGACACCAAACTCTCAAAGAGCTACAGTCATCGCTTAAGAGTAGGTTTCTGTTTAACTTTTAAAACAAACAAAAAAACCCTACAACAAACACCCTAGGTTACAGTACTTTTGAATATTTAGAGTCACCAGAACTTAATGAGACAAAGATGACAACATACATATTGACATGCAGTGGTGGTGTAATTTGTTCCTGCAGCCATCTTCACACACAGTTAGGCTTTCTTCATCCAGCATGCCTAACAAACAAATGGGGCACATCTGTTCTTCATCATCCTTCATACTATAAAAATAAATATTTGTGATTGTAAAAATGGCATATCAGAATTCAGAACAGGCTTCCAGTTTGGAACAGTCACTTCCGAATAACTATATTCTATTCATGAATCATTCTCCTAAACCTTGGTGTGAATAAATGAGCAACCAAATTTTTAGAAGCACTGAGTATAGACAACACTGTTGAAATGAAAGGAAATGTCACAAAATGCATGACATCTTTTCAAACTAGGTCAGATACCAATAAGAGATTGAAAGGCCCAGCCTTGGACACTCCCCCCCTCCAAGGCTTCTTTAAACAAACCAATCTTTGTTTTTTTACTTATCCTTTGGTTTTGAAAAACTAAGAAATTTTTAGATTTTTGAAAGCTACACACGTTTTTCCACACTCCTTTCAGAGTACTGAGTCACAAGATAGCCTTTAGCTCATCACAGAAAACTGCAAATACTATTTGATGAACATATGTAAAACTCAAAAAATTAACAGAAGATAAAAGCCACTCAAGAATTTTCTGCCATTGAGAAACAGGTGTAATAGATTCACATGAACACTAATATATCTACATATCACATGTAGATATTAAAAAACCATTTTCCCTGTTTTACATGTTGCTTCCATTTTATTTACCCTACCGTAATTTTTAAATGGATATAACCAGAGATTTCGCCAGAAAAATTATTCTAAAAACTTAAACAACATGTACTGAAAACCACATATTTAATCTTCTATAATACTGTTTAAATGTGAAAACCTCTTACTATTCATAGAAAAAATTTGTTATAGTTGGTGTGTGTCTAAAAGTTTGCAGGAACCCTGTATTTGTTCAGCAACAGTATATTTTAAAAATAAAAATATTTTGTATATACATTGTTTCTATACATATATATTCACTTCTGTTTTCCTGCAAATGGTTGATGCTAATTTTCTTTGTCCTTCAAAAATCCACCAAAATAATCTTACAGTGAAAAAATCAGTTCCACTGCATGTATAGAAACACAAGTATTAATTTAAAACTTATTTTTGAAGAATCAGTAGTAAACTAAAAATAACTACAAATCACAGCAATTATCAGAACTGAGTAAATTTTTATCTCAAATGAATCTGATGCTCAATGTTCTCCAATACTTATACAAGATTAGACTCACACAGCACGACAACATATCTCATGGAACCAATAAAGCTGGGAACTAATCATCAGGTGTACTGGCAAACAACTGAAAGACTCTTTCATCCTGTCAAAAATGAGAACTAAGGTAGCAAAGTTCACAGTCCAATGAAGCCATTCCTATGGGGGGGTGGGGGGAGGAATCTTCCTATGCAAGGTATATAATTAAAGGAACTGGCTTGCCAAATAAACCAACCAGTTAAATACATAATATTCTTTGGAACTACTTATGTAATCTATTTACAATGACACCATTTGACAATTTGGAAAAATAATTTAAAGACTATGGGGAATTTAGGTCACAATCTGTATATCAGAATTATAAACCTGTCTGAATATATTCCTTTAACTATATGCTTATTATCACAAAGTAACATATGAAGGTACTCCTTAAGTTTCACTTTATGCAAAAAAAGCGCCTCAGTCCTGGTTGCCTTCTGTGGTTTGATCTCTTCATAGGATGTCTAGTTCACTCAGTCTACTAACTAATGCATGCACAAATTACTTGTTTAAAAAGTTAACCAAGATCTTTTCAAAATAAAAGAAAAGAACAAGCAAAAGCACTCAAGTAGAAGTCAGAAAAAAATCTATCAAAGAAACATCACTTAAAATTGATAAGGCATATTTTAATGATCTAAATTATAAAAATCATACGAGTTTAATAACTCCCTTAAAAAAGTTTAACCACTCATTATTGCATTAAGTGTTTTTTAAAATATATGCTTACTTAAAGATATATAATATGTTTTATATATATCTATATATGTTGACACAAACACAGTACATTTACCCAGAAATTTCAGTATATTGTCACAGGCACAAGCATTTCTCCAAAGTTATTAGGACAAGAGGAAAAAAATTGAAATCCTGTTTCTTCATTTGTCAACATTTTCACAACTGCTGTATTTGAACAAATGCACACAAATAAACAGGTTTCCAAAGTTAATATATGCTTCAGTCTTGCAGATGAACACTTACATTTCTAGAGTTTGTCTCCCAAATTCATAGAGTCAAAAAAATTATTTTCACAACTCTACTTAACATTTTTTAAACAGAAGATATAAAGCAAATATGCCTACATGGTATGACTGTGACTAATGTATGCCTGACCCTTGATTGTTTCCAAATAGAGATAGTTAACGTGGCTTGAAATGAAAGCAGCTTTGAACAAAAAGAATGTAGGTGATTCTAAACCTTGAAAATTAGAAAAAACTACAGAATAAAGCTTTTAATTCCTTTAGAAAAATACTAACCTGTTTTCTGAATTAGATGCAGAAGTACTAGACGATAATGTATGAGAATTTGACATGCGTGAGACAAACTTCTGGATGGTGTTACGAGATGGAGCTTTGATCCTCGAGCTACGCCTACTGTGATATTTCTGGAACAAACTCTCAACCTAATATCAGAAAAAATAGCAACAGTCATATTTATGCTATGAATAGCTTGTATTTAAAGGCAATATTACTGAAGCTTAACTACTGCTAAGAAAGAACTATTCACCTTCACAGTAATGCAGCAGTAGCAGAACAGGAATTTCAGAAGTCTTGCTAATAAATAGACCACAAGAAACTCTACCAAAAAACCCTATTTGCTTATTAAAAATAATAGCTTTAAGTATATACACAATTACTTCTGAGGATCCTTGTTCTGTTCAACATTCAACTAATCAGTGAGATGGATATAAAAATTTGAGTAGAAGATCCTAGATTTTAATTACTCGCTAAACTACAGCTCTCTACTAATTCTTTTCATTATGCCTTTTATTTGCAGATCATTTTTTTTCCTTCTTATGGAGCTATTGAACCCAAATTAAAGATATAATTAAAAACATATTGTCATGGTTTTAGCTGGGATAGAGTTATTTTTATTCACTGCAGCTGCCATAGGCTGTGCTTTGGACTTAACATGAAAACAATGTTGAAAACACACAGATGTTTTGGTTGTTGCTAGGTAGTGCTTATACTAGTCAAGGACTTTTCTAGTTTCCCATGCTTTGCCAGGTGCACAAGAAGCCGGGAGGGGAGGGGGCACAGCTAAGAGAGTGGATTCAAACTGGCCAAAGAGATATTCCATATCATGTAACATCATGCCCAGTATGTTAACTGGGAGGAGGTGGCCAGGGGAGGGAGGCAGCAACCGTGGCTCGCGGATGGGCAGCGTTGGTCGGTGGGTGGTGAGCGGTTGTGTTGTTTGTTTCTGGTTTTTTTTCCCTTTTTCCCTTTTCTTTTTTATTATATCATCATTATTGTTATTACTGTAATAATCATCATTATAATAATTATTATTTTAATTATTAACTGTTCTGATCTCAACCCACAAGTTTTTTTTTTATTCTTTTAGTGTGTTGGTTTTGGCTGAGAAGGGGTTAATTCTCCTCACCGTGGGGGGGTCGGCTACCTTTCCAGCTTCCCAGCTCTGCCGCGTGGTGGGGGGCTGGGAGGGGCGGGGCCATGGTGAGGGCGGCTGACCCCGACTGGCCAATGGCATGTTCATTCCATACCATGTGACACCATGACCAGTATATTGGGGGGGGGGGGCAGTTTGCAGCTCGGGTGCGGGTGCGGGTGTTGGTGTGGTGTTGGTGTGGTGTTGGTGTGGTGTGGTGTGGTGTGGTGTGGTGTGGTGTGGTGTGGTGTGGTGTGGTGTGGTGTGGTGTGGTGTGGTGTGGTGTGGTGTGGTGTGGGTCTGGGTCTGGGTCTGGGTCTGGGTCGGGTGTGGTGTGGGTGGTTTGTTCCCCTCCCCCTCCCTTCCCCCCTCCCCTGGGGTTTTGCGCCTCTCGTTGTTCTCCTTTCTATTGCATTTCTGTTGTTGTTTCTTTTAATTTTAATTATTAAACTGTTCTTATCCCAACCCACGAGCGTTACCCTTCTGATTCTCTTCCCCATCTACCGGTGGGGGAGTGAGCAAGCAACTGTGTGGGGCTGAGCTGCCGGCTAAACCACGACATTTGGTCTTCCGCTTCTCTCCCCCTTTGCACAGTGTTCGGGGAGTGTCTGAGCAGCTGTGTGGTGTTTAGTTGCCGATGGGCTGAACCATGACAGTCCTGTTTGGTGCCCAATGTCGGGCTCGAAGGGTTAAGAGAATAACAGTTGCTGGTCACAGCATAGACTCTCTTCTCAATATTAGTTTATCCAATCTGCACCATGCTCTTGTGTTTGCTGTGTCTGATGAAGAGTGGTGTTAGTTTTGGTGGTCTGCTGTGCTCTGCAGTGATTAGTGATGTTTTGCCTGGGAGAGTGGCTTTTAAAACATTGGCCTTGAGTTTTATTTGGTATTTGAAGTTTATATTGAAGCTGTTACTGTACATCGGGTACCAACTCATGGATACAATTAGCAATTATACCTCCTCCTCTGACAGTTTTTTATGGAGGAAATACAGAATGGCACCTTAGCTACCATCTTCTATAATGTCTCCTCCTTCATTACAGCAACTTTTCAGTACCTTGAACATCCTTGGGTAGGTAAGATATATCTGTTGATATTGCTTTGGCAGACTGTTTCAGCTCTGTCTAAGGTTAATAAGCAAGTTAAGAATATCATCCAGAGATCTGCCCCAAGGCTCGATAGCTATGTGTGGCAGGGTATGTGGGATAGTATGGGCAAATGCCTAAGACGGCGGGCACCCCCAGTGTATTGGGACTTCACCCCTGAACAAGTGCAGGATCCTGAAAAATTAGTAGAATATTTGGAGGAAGTATGTTGTCACCCTGGCAACCCCAGAGAGATACAAATCACTGCAATGTGCTGGGGCCTGGCCCATGCCTATCGAGCCCTGTTTAACACTATTCAGTACCCCCAAGGGGAAGAGAAGGCCTCTGGATCTAAAAAGACAAGGACAAGGAAAGCGAGAAGCACTTTGGCCACTCAAACCCCCATGACAGACACTGCAGCTACTCCAACCCAGTGATAAGCATTGCAGCTGAATCGGAGGACCAACCCGTGCCAGTATCAGTCATCCCTATGCACAAGAAGAAATCCTGGAAGAGAAAGTCAACTAGTTTAGAAAGAGATGATGAAGAACCAGGGCCATCACAAGAAGAGGAGGAGGAAGAGGAAGAACTCATACAAGAAACAGAAGCTACCCGACCCCTATCCTTGAGTGAACTGCGAGATATGCAAAAAGATTTCGGCCGTTGTTCAGGTGAGCACATTGTCATCTGGCTGCTCCGATGCTGGGATAATGGGGCCAGTAGTCTGGAATTAAAGGGGAAGGAAGCCAAACAACTGGGATCCCTTTCTAGGGAAGGGGGCATTGACAAAGCAATTGGAAAAGGAACACAAGCCCTCACCCTCTGGAGGTGGCTCCTGTCAGGTGTGAGAGAAAGGTACTCCTCCAAGGAAGATATTGTATTTCTCCTAGGAAAATGGATGACCATGGAGAAAGGTATCCAGTACCTGAGGGAACTAGCCGTACTTGAGGTGATTTATAGTGGCCTAAGTGATCAAGAGTCATCCAAAGAGCCAGATGAAGCCGAGTGCACATGACCCATGTGGTGAAAGTTTGTACGGAGCGTACCATTGATCCATGGGAACTCATAGGCAGTAATGTCCCGGAAAGATGACAAGGCACCAACAGTGGTGGTGGTGATTGATAAACTCTGGGATTATGAAGCAAATCTCTCTTCCTCCCTCGACTTGGCTGTGGAGAAACTGTCCTGGGAAGTCCAGCAACTCAAAGAAGATATGTCCTACTCCCCACCGGAATGGACCAGTATCTCAGCCATTAGGAGTAAGTGTCCCTTGGCTCAAGAGAGAAGATACACATGATGGGGCACCCTATGGTTTTACCTGCATGACCACGGAGAGGACATGAAGAAGTGGGATGGGAAACCTTCCATGACCCTAGAGGCACGGATACGTGAGCTGCAAGGAAGAAAAATCACTCAGGGGGGTTCTTCTAGGAAAGCTGCTGCTCCAGTTTCCAGTGAGCAATTCCCCAGACAGGGGAGCAGAAGCGCTGATTTTCTTTCTGATCCTAATAGAGACACTTGTGATTCATATTTACAGGAAGTGAGTGATGAATACTATGATCAGGACTAGAGGGGTCCTGCCTCCAGCCAGGTGGAGGAAAGGGATAACTGGGTTTACTGGACTGTGTGGATCCGATGGCCTGCCACATCCGACCCACAGGATTTAGTGGACACTGGTGCACAGTGCACCCTAATGCCATCAAACTATATAGGGGAAGAACCCATCAGTATTGCTGGAGTGACAGGGGGATCCCAAGAGCTAACTGTATTGGAGGCTGAAGTGAGCCTAACCGGGAATGTGTGGCAGAAGCACCCCATTGTGATTGGCCCAGAGGCTCTGTGCATCCTTGGCACGGATTTTCCTCTGGGAAAATTGAATGATACAATGGACTGTTAAAGACTACACTGAGAGCACTGAGAGCAATGGGGAGTGAAACATTTAAACACTGGGATACACATTTAGCGAAGACCCACCTGGTTAGTCAACACGAGGGGATTTGCCAGTTGATCTGGCCCTGCCCAGTCAGAATCCTTACGTACTGTGGAAGGGGATAGAGTCCCTGTAGTGCACGTAAAAATTATGCTGGGCCTAACAGTCTGGGTTCTTCCTGCCTCAGGCAAAGGCAAGCCCATTCGTGGGATTGCTTTTGCTCAAGGACCTGGGTGCACTTGGTGGGTGATGCGGGAGGATGGAGGAGTCCAATGTATACCTCAGGGGGATTTGATTTTGGGTGAAAACAGCCAATGAACTGAATAATATGCTGCTAATTGCTATATAATGTTGTATGTCATCCCTACTATGGTTGCTATATGCCATATCAATGGTATCATGGTGGGAATCTCCCAAGTTATTAAAAAAAAAAAGAACTTTCATTGAACCAAGCAAAGTGCAGTGGTGATGGAACAAGGACCGACTTCAGCATGCAACAATCCAACACCACACACAGCATCTCTCTGGCCCTGAAAGACTCGTACAATAGATGGAACCCAAAGTCATGGACTAATTGAACTAAATGGACATTTCACGGATGTTTTACAGGGGTGGTCCATAGACTAGGGTAATGATAAATGAAATCTGTATATTTCTGTTAAAGGATGAGAAGGTGGGTAGGGATTATTGAAGTTGTATTGGATAGTATGGGACCTGAGCATGATGTAAATGATATGGAATAAGGGGTGGATACTGTCATGGTTTTAGCTGGCATAATTTTCTTCACTGTAGCTGGCATAGTGCTGTGCTTTGGACTTAGCATGAAAACAAGGTTGATAACACTCAGATGTCTTAGTTGTTGCTAGGTAGTGCTTATACTAGTGAAGGACTTTTCTAGCTTCCCATTCTCTGCCGGGTGCACAAGAAGCCGGGAGGGGAGGGGGCACAGCTAAGAGATCGGATTCAAATTGGCCAAAAGGGTATTCCATATCATGTAACGTCATGCCCAGTATGTTAACTGGGATGAGCTGGCCAGGGGAGGGAGGCAGCAATTGCAGCTCAAGGATGGGCAGCATCGGTTGGTGAGCAGTTTTATCGTTTGTGTTTCTGTTTTTTTCCCTTTTCCTTTTTATTATATTATCATTATTATTATCATAATCATTATAATTATTATTTTAGTTTAATTATTAAACTGTTCTTATCTCAACCCACAAGTGGTTTTTTTTTGCTTTTGCTCTTCTGATTCTCCCCCCCATCCCACAGGGTGGGGGGAGTGAGCAAGCCGCTGCATGGTGTTTAGTTGCCGACTGGGGCTGAACCACAACACATATATTCTTGTCGTTTTGAAATGCAGCAGTTCTCAGCATTTTTACGATAATGTCCTAAAGACTTTTACCTGGAGTATATTTTATATCTGCCATTAGATCTATTAGAAATCTATTACCTCAAAGTTCTTCAGTGTCTTTCTCCAGAGCATTGGGTCTGAGGTGTCAAGCTGGAAGACCCGCAACATAACAAACAGCAGATGAATACAAAATGTCCCACGACCACAGCTACAAGTCTGCAAGGAAAACGATATGCTAGGGCTGTACTGAATTGATAATTGCATCAATTAAGTGCATAATGTAGACACATACTAGTCTGTCTTCCCCTACGCTTAAAAAAAAATAGTAGTTAATGCAAAATATTTCATATATAGACATAAATATCTTCTTGCATGGCCTTACAGAAAATGTGAATCCCCAAAACATTATTCAGGAGTATGTATGGAAAAGCAGACAGTTATAACACCAGTTTTCTCTTGATTACCCCCCCCCCCCCATATTTTTTAAAATGAGCTGAAACTATTGCTATGCTTCATACTAGAAGGAATTTATGCATATAATCAGCACATACCCATAACATGACAGCAAACTTAAATGAGATGCTTCTGTTTACTCAAAAACTTTAATGTTCCCCAACGTAGCATCACAGCAGTACTATGCAAGTCTCTGAAACAAACCTCACTATGGGTATTAATGAAATTATCACACCATTAAAGGAATTGTGTCATATGCTTATAATTTATATATCCCATGAATAGAAGAAATATAGTGTTTCAGAGTGAGAAACTAGGAAAATGAAGTGGCCAAATAATAGAAAAAAACCCCCTTAAGATATATAATTAGGAGCCACTTCTAGGAATGAGAAATATACAGAACATTAGTAATTACTTCCCAGAGTCTTTTTTTTTTAAAAAGATAAACTCTAGACAAAAGTAATACTTGCTACGTATTTCAAAAAAAACAAGCTGATCATTATATTACATGAGTACAGGTTACGTCTTTTAAACATTACTTTATAGAACCGTTAGCAAGGGTTGGTGACTAACTTGATCTAATTTGGTTTTGTACAGTTTTCCAATGTTAACTATAAATTAATAAAAGCTACAGACAACACAAAAATGTTCTCTACCTGAGGCCCAATAAACACTCTGTATTTATTATCAGGGCTGTCTCCTCCAATTAAGAAAGAGTTGGGTCCTATCTGCTGCAGCAGGTACAGCCTGGCTCGCAGAACTTTGTTAACACGACGATTTGTTTCCTCAGGGCTGTACGGAGTGGAGCCGTCTGGAGATGGGGCTCGTCGAGGTGGTGTTATTCGTCCACTCTGAAACTACATAAGCAGTTCCATCATGAGCATTTCCACCAGGATAATAGTAAGTTTAACTATGTATTTTTTTTCCCCAAATGACACAGAATAAGAGAGGCCCACAAAACATGAAGAAACTATAACCTGCTTAGACTATATGAATTTAAAATGATGAATTTTGTTCCATGCCCAGAATTCAAGGGCAGAAGAGAGTTGTAGCCAAAATTTTTGTAGCCAAGGTTATAAACACTAATATATTTCATAAAGGAAGAAATCCTATGACTACAGTTTACAGAAGGGAATATATGGTCAATGAAGAATAAAAGTTTAAGGAATTCCAAAGGGTTTCCAAAGAAAAGGAAAAAGGATACAAAGAAAAACAACTGAGTAAAAATAGATCAAAGGTGAAACTGTGTGTGAAGGAGAGGGGTGTTGGGGGGTTTACATTTCAATTTCTTTTGTCAAGAGGAAAGGAGCTGTGCTACAGCACTGAGATTTGTGATATTTGTCCCTAGTTCAGAGGAATGGCAGTACATATTTTAACTGAGTTTGGAAAGCTTGTTTAGAGAGCAATGGGACAATGAAAGCAATTAGATCTTATTCTTACTCTGATTGCACTGTGAAGTTGCAGGCAAGTCAACTGAAGCTTAACTGTGGATGAACATTTTTATAACAAACCAACCTGTTACATACTATTGCTCAGAACATTATATTCTTGATCTTCTTTAATGAAGCCAGTTACTATTGCTCAAAACATTCTATTCCAGATCTTCTCAAGTGTAATGGTAGAGATGTCTTCTAACAATGCACATACCTAAATCTTCCCTAATCTGTACATAACAATCAGTTCTTGAACAGAGGATCACTAATAGCATACCAGTAATACTTTTCTGCAGGAATCTTAATCCAGCCAACAATCCTATCCCCAAGGGAATATACCTGCCTGGAGAACTGACATGCAAAACTACAGGGGGTGGGGGGGAATATGGGACGGGACCAAAATTGAATCAACCACAAACCCAAAACAAAAACCAAACTCCTGGCATCTCTTCATGCAAATCAAGCTAAGAGAACATGCATGTCTTCACAACTGAGTACCTATATTTCTTAATTTATTTCCTACAAATAGAAACTGAAAGCAGGGCTAAATTAAGAAGGAAAAACACAACTAAGAGCAGAGAACAAAATTCCACACATAAGATAAATGTAATGTGAGATATGCAGAGCATATCTCACTTAAGTGATACCCTGTCATAACCCCTTTATATCAGCACCTTACCTACCCAGGAAGGATTAGGGAGCAATTGTTATTGCCTCTCTAAGCAGAAGACTGCAGAATATAGACAAATTAAAAATTACATCATAGCTTTCAACTTACAGGCACCGGAGATACCCTTTTTCTTCTAACACCTGGTGATTCAGACTTAAGTGTCCTAGAGGATGATGAAGAAGAGCTACTAGGAGAAGGACTACATCTTCCTTTCTGTGTAGGTGAAGAAGCAGCGCTTCGTCCTTCAGCCTGAAGCTCTAGAGAGAGTTTGTTCATTTCCGATCCATCTCCTTTCCCAGGGATAGGTTTCACCACCTTGCAGGAATTAAACCATGTGTTAGAATTATGAATTGATAATTTTACATTAAAGCAAAACAAATTCACCAAAACATGTTTTGCTAGCATTATAATAACTAAGCCATTATTTAGACATCCAAAGTTTGCATATTCCCCAGGTTCTAATATTAACATCTAATAGGGGCTATCTTGTTAATCTATACACAACCCTTTTTCCTCTCTATTTGTGCCACTTATGTTAGAGTTGTGGCAGCAACTGATTTGATTCTCAAAGTGCTTCTGTAATTGTCATTCATGGTATCTCAGAGTATCATGCTGGTATCTCATGGTATCATTCATGGTATCTCAGAGAGCAGCAATTCTCCCATTTGGATAGTAGGAGCCAAAATATTTTTTTTTTCCCTACGGGTACTGTCAACTTTTTAAAGAGACCTTGGATCCACCTGTTACATACAGTACGTATCAGTTGATAAATACTAGAATTGCTATTTCTATAGCACAAAATGAATGCTTGCTGCAAAGTAAAATTACTTTAAACCTGGAGGCAATACAGCAAAATTAAGGTGTGTGGTGCCCTATAAGAACCACAGCCAGCTTTTCTGCCTGCAATATAAGCAAAACAGCCACACCGCATCTGGTATCTGAGCTAATCACTGTGGACAATGCTGCACTACCTGAATAAACATGTGTGCTCAAGAAGAGTACATACACTTCTAATACAGTGCTTTGTGGCATAAACACTGAATTTTGACACCGAGATATGGAATATTTCAAGACAACTTTCAGCTGCCGGCCCCTCAGACCTACGTAACGCATGAGAAGAATAAGACCCCATGGAATAGAATTAAAAGCAGCCACAGCAGGCAGTCAGTTTTAGTTCTACATTTCTCCATGTCTTAGAGGCTTGACTCAAAGCTGGAGGGAAGTGCCAAATACCACTTCAGAGCAGAACTCTCCTAGAAAGTTGCAGAGGTTTCTGATTTAAGAGGAGGGGAGGAAAAAAAATTACAGAAGGAGCTTTCCCTGCTCAGGGTATGAGGAGGAAGAGACATCCAGCCTCAGTGCCTTTCTACCTGATAATTTGGACTGCATCCACAAGGTCAAATACTATTTCAAACTGAAGCACTTAACTCATCCAGCTGAAGCTGTTCAGAAGCACATTTAAGTTTCAGCAGGCTACAGAGAGGACAATGAGGAGGTTGTAGCCTAACAGTTATGCACTGCCCAAGACAGACCTGTGTTTATAGCCTTGATCCAAAAACTGCTTGTTTTACTTCAAGAAGTCACCATATTGAATGTATGCCTCTTGCAACCTTGAACTTTTCAGAAACCTTTGTTGTTGTTGCTGTTTTAAAATATATTGATTATGAAAATTAACAGGTGTACTGGTTTTGGCTGAGAAAGGGTTAATTCTCTTCACTGTAGTGCCTGTAGTAGTCAGGGACCTTTCCAGCTTCCCATTCTCTGCCATGTGGGCAAGAGTCCGGGAGGAGCGGGGCCACAGCCAAGACAGCTGACCCCGACTGGCCAATGGGATGTTCATTCCATACCATGTGACGACATGACCAGTATATTAACGGGGGCAGTTGGTGCATGGGGGTTGTTGTGGCTTGGGGATTGGTGGTGCTGGGTTGGTGGCCAGTGAGCAGCTGTGTCACATGTGCTTTGTTTTGGTGGTTCATTCCCCCTTTCCCCCCTCCCAGCCCCAGGTGTCATGCCTCTCATTGTTTTCCTTTCCATTGCATTTTTGCTGTTGTTGTATTATTTTAATTATTAAACTGTTCTTATCTCAACCCATGAGCTTACCCTTCTGATTCTCTCCCCCATCCCACCGGTGGGGGAGTGAGCGAGGGACTGTGTGGGGCTGGGGTTTTTGCTGAAACTGTTACTGTACTTTGGATACCACCTTGTTGAGGCAATCAGCAATTCTACTTCCTCCTCTGAGAGATTTTATATGGAGGAAATACAGAATGGTATCTTTGCAACTTTGTTCTATGATGTCTCCGTCTTTGTGACAACAACCTTTTTGTATTTTGAACATCTTTGGGTGGTTAAGGTGCACTTATTGTTAGTTTTTGGGCATGTTGTTTTGGTTTTGACTAAGCAACTTAGGAATATTACCCAGAAATCTGCCCCGAGGCTTGATAGTTATGAGTGGCAGGGCATGTGGGATAACATGGGCAAATACCTAGGGCAGTGGGCACCCCCAGTGTTTTGGAGCTTGACCCCTGCACAAGTGCAGAATCCAGAAAATCCAGTAGAATATTTGGAGGAAGTATGTTGTTACGCTGGGAACTCCAGAGAGATACAGATAACTGCAACGTGCTGGGGCCTGGCCCATGCGTACCGAGCCCTGCTCAACAGTATTCAGTGCCCCCAAGGGGAAGAGAAAGTCTCTGGATTGAAAGGCAAAATGACAGGCAATGCAGCCACTCGAACCCCCAGGAAAAGTACTGGAGCTGACTCAGAGAATCAACTCGTGCCAGTATCAGTTGCCCCCATACACAAGACGAAATATTGGAAGAGGACATCAACTTGTTTAGAAAGGGATGATTAAAAAGCAGGGCCGTCACGAGGAGAGAAGCAGGAAGTCATAAATGAAATAGAGACCACCCGATCCTTGTCCTTGAGTGATTTGCAAGATATAGGAAAAGATTTCAGCTGTCGTTCAGGTGAGCACATTGTCACCTGGCTGCTCCGATGCTCGGATAATGGGGCCAGTAGCCTGGAACTAGAGGGAAAAGAAGCCAAACAACTGGGATCCCTTTCTGGGGAAGGGGGCATTGACAAAGCAATTGGAAAAGGGACACAAGCCCTCAGCCTCTGGAGGCAACTCCTGTCAGGTGTGAGAGAAAGGTACCCCTTCAAGGAAGATATTATATTTCTCCTAGGAAAATGGACGACTATGGAGAAAGGCATCAAGTATCTTAGGGAATTAGCCGTGCCTGAGGTGATTTACAGTGACCTGGACGATCAACGGTCATCCAAAGATCCAGATGAAGCCGAGTGCACATGACCCATGTGGCGGAAGTTTGTACGGAGTGCATCATCCTCGTATGCAAACTCATTGGCAGTAATGTCCTGGAAAGGGGAAGAGGCACCAACAGTGGCAGAGGTGATTGATAGACTCTGGGATTATGAAACAAACCTCTCTTCCTCGCTAGTCTCTGCTGTAGAGAAACTATCCCAAGAGGTCCAGCAACTCAAAGAAGATATGTCCTGCTCCCCACCTCTACCAGAACACTGTCTCAGCTATTAAGACAAAGCATCCTTTGGCTCAGAGGAGAGGATATACACCATGGGCCACCCTATGGTTTTACCTGCATGACCACGGAGAGGACATGATGAGGTGGGATGGCAAGCCTACCTCGACCCTAGAGGCACGGGTATGTGAACTGCAAGGAAGAAAAATCACTCAGGGGGGTTCTTCCAGGAAAGCTGCTGCTCCAGTTTCCAGTGAGCAAGTCCCCAGACAGAGGAGTAGAAGCGCAGATTTTATTTCTAAGAATAATAGAGAGGCTCTTGATTTTCATTTACAGGAAGTGAGTTGTAAATGCCATGATCAGGACTAGAGGGGCCCTGCCTCCAGCTGGGTGGAGGAAAGGGATAACCGGGTTTACTGGACTGTGTGGATCCGATGGCCTGCCACATCAGACTCACAGAACTATAAAGCTTTAGTGGACACCGGTGCACAGTGCACCTTAATGCCATCAAATTGTATAGGGGCAGAACCCATGAGTATTGCTGGAGTGACAGGGGGATCCAAGTACTGGAGGCCGAAGTGAGCCTAACCAGGAATGATTGGCAAAACACCCCATTGTGACTGGCCCAGAGGCTCCGTGCATCCTTGGCATAGACTACCTCAGGAGAGGGTATTTCAAGGACCCAAAAGGGTACAGGTGGGATTTTGGTGTAGCTGCCTTGGAGATGGAGAGAATTAAAGTTGTCTACCTTGCCCAGTCTCTCGAAGGACTCTTCTGTTGTGGGGCTGCCGAGGGTCAAAGAACAACTCGTGCCAACCGTCCACAATACTGTACCAGCCAAGACCCTCTGATTCCCATCCATGAGCTCATTCATCGACTGGAGAGCCTGAACGGAGCCACGCTGCCACTGAGTGCTGCTGTGCCAGACATGCTGTAACTTCAGTATGAACCGGAGCCAAAGGCAGCCAAGCGGTATGCCACAACTGATATTGTTAATGCAATCTTCTCAATCCCTCTGGCAGCAGAGTGCAGGCCACAGTTTGCTTTCACATGGAGGGGTGTCCAGTACACCTGGAATCGACTGCCCCAGGGGTGGAAACACAGCCCTACCATTTGCCATAGACTATACCATAATGCTTTGGAACAGGGAGAAGCTCCAGAACACCTTCAATAGATTGATGACATCATCGTGTGGGGCAACACAGCAGAAGAAGTATTTGAGAATGGAGAAAAAATAGTCCAAATCCTTCTGAAATCTGCTTTTGCCATAAAACAAAGTAAGGTGAAGGGACCCGCACGAGAAATCCAGTTCTTAGGAATCAAATGGCAAGATGGTCGTCGTCAGATCCCAACGGATGTGATCAACAAAATAGCAGCCATGTCTCCACCAACTAGCAAAAAGGAAACACAAGCTTTCTTGGGCGTTGTGGGTTTTTGGAGAATGCATATTCCAAATTACAGTCTGATCGTAAGCCCTCTCTATCAAGTGACCCGAAAGAAGAATGATTTCAAATGGGGCCCTGCGCAACAACAAGCCTTTGAACAAATTAAACAGGAAATAGTCCATGCAGTAGCTCTTGGGCCAGTCCGGGCAGGACAAGATGTAAAAAATGTGCTCTACACTGCAGCCGGGGAGAATGGCCCTACCTGGAGCCTCTGGCAGAAAGCACATGGGGAGACCCAAAGTTGACCCCTAGGGTTTTGGAGTCGGGGATACAGAGGGTCCGAAGCCTGATGTACTCCAACTGAAAAAGAGATATTGGCAGCATATGAAGGTGTTCAAGCTGCTTCAGAAGTGGTTAGTACTGAGGCACAGTTGCTCCTGGCACCCCGACTGCCAGTGCTGGGCTGGATGTTCAAAGGAAACGTTCCGTCTACACACCATGCGACTGATGCTATGTGGAGTAAATGGGTTGCACTGATCACCCAGCGGGCATGAGTAGGAAACCCCAGTCGCCCAGGAATCTTGGAAGTGATTATGGACTGGCCAGAAGGCAAAGATTTTGGATTATCACCAGAGGAGGAGGTGACATGTATTGAAGAAGCCCCACTGTATAACAAACTGCCAGAAGATGAGAAGCAATATGCCCTGTTTACTGATGGGTCCTGTCGCCTTGTGGGAAAGCACCGGAGATGGAAGGCTGCTGTATGGAGTCCTAAATGACAAGTAAGCAGAACCTGCTGAAGGAGAAGGTGAATCGAGCCAGTTTGCAGAGGTAAAGGCCATCCAGCTGGCCTTAGACATTGCTGAACGGGAAAAGTGGCCAGTGCTCTATCTCTATACTGACTCCTGGATGGTGGCAAATGCCCTGTGGGGCTGGCTGCAGCAGTGGAAGCAAAGCAACTGGCAGCGCAGAGGCAAACCCATCTGGGCTGCCACATTGTGGCAAGATATTGCTGCCCAGGTAGAGAACCTGGCTGTAAAGGTATGTCATGTGGATGCTGTGCTGGCTTTGGCTGAGAAGCGGTTAATTCTCTTCACTGTGGGGGTCGGCTACCTTTCCAGCTTCCCGTGCTCTGCTGCGTTGGTGGGAGGCTGGGAGGGGCAGGGCCATGGCAGGGGCGGCTGTCTCCAACTGGCCAATGGCATGTTGTCCTGGTTTCAGCTGGGATAGAGTGAAATTTCTTCATAGTAGCTAGTATGGGGCTGTGTTTTGGAGTTTTGCTGGAAACAGCAGTGATAATGTGGAGATGCTTTAGTTGTTGCTAAGTAGCGCTTACACTGGTCAAGGACTTTTTCAGCTCCCTGTGCTCTGCCGAGTGCACAAGAAGCTGGGAGGGGACACAGCCAGGACAGCTGACCCAAACTGGCCAATGGGATATTCCATACCATATGACGTCATGCTCAGTATATAAAGCTGGGGAAGAAGAAGGAAGGGGGGACACTGGGAGTGATGGCGGTTGTTTTCCCAAGTAACCGCTATGCATGATGGAGCCCTGCTTTCCTGGAGATGGCTGAACACCTACCTGCCCATGGGAAGTAGTGAATGAATTCCTTGTTTTGCTTTGCTTCTGTGCCCAGCTTTTGCTTTACCTATTAAACTGTCTTTATCTCAAAACCATGAGGTACCTCGCTTTTACTCTTCCGATTCTCTCCCCTGTCCCACCAGGGGGGAGTGAGCGAGCGGCTGCGTGGTGCTTGGTTGCTGACTGGGGCTAAACCACGACACATGTTCATTCCCTACCATGTGACACCATGACCAGTATATTAAAGGGGGGCAGTTTGTGGCTCGGGAAGGCACGGTGTCGGGTCGGCGGGCAGTGAGCAGCTGCGTCATGTATGGTTTGTTTTGGCGGTTCATTCCACTCCCCCCCGCCCGCCCCCCGGGTTTCGCGCCTCTTGTTTTCCTTTCCATTGCATTTCTGTTGTTGTGTTTTGTTTTGGTTTTTTTTTTTGTAGTTTTAATTATTAAACTGTTCTTATCTCAACCCACGAGTGTTACCCTTCTGATTCTCTCCCCCATCTACTGGTGGGGGAGTGAGCGAGCGACTGTGTGGGGCTGAATTGCCGGCTAAACCATGACAATCATGTAGACGCTCACGTCCCCAAGATTCTGGCTACTGAAAAACATCAAAACAACCAGCAGGTGGATCAGGCTGCTAAGGTTGAAGTGGCTCAGGTGTAGGTGTATCTGGGCTGGCAGCATAAGGGTGAATTCTTTATAGCTTGATGGGCCCATGACACCTCAGGCCATCAAGGGAGAGATGCAACATACAGGTGGGCTCATGAACGAGGGGCGGACTTGACCATGGACACTATTGCACAGGCTATCCACAGATGTGAAATGTGCGCTGCAATCAAGCAAGCGAAGCGGGTAAAGCCTCTGTGGTTGGGGGACGATGGCTGAAATATAAATATGGGGAGGCCTGGCAAATTGACTATATTACACTCCCACAAACCCGCCAAGGAAAGCGCCATGTTCTTACAATGGTGGAAGCAACCACCTTGGATGGCTGGAACCATATCCCATGCCCCGTGCCAGCACCCGGAACACTATCCTGGGCCTTGAAAAACAAGTCCTGTGGTGACATGGCACCCCAGAGAGAACTGAGTCAGACAACGGGACTCATTTCTAAAATAACCTCATAGACACCTGGGCCAAAGAGTATGGCATTGACTGGGTGTATCACATTCCCTATCATGCACTAGCCTCCGGGAAAATCAAGTGATACAATGGACTGTTAAAGACTACACTGAGAGCAATGGGTGGTGGGACATTCACGCATTGGGATACACATTTATCAGAAGCCACTGGGCTAGTTTATAGT
Source organism: Phalacrocorax carbo (assembly GCF_963921805.1). Taxonomy (NCBI): domain Eukaryota; kingdom Metazoa; phylum Chordata; class Aves; order Suliformes; family Phalacrocoracidae; genus Phalacrocorax; species Phalacrocorax carbo. The sequence goes on along the minus strand of NW_026990255.1, from coordinate 790,386 downwards.
AGGGAATTTTGCCAATTGACCTGGCTCTGTCCAGCAATAGCCCTGTGCACTGTGGAAGGAGATAACATCCCTGTAGTGCATATAAGGAATTGGCTAGTAAAAATAGTCTGGGTTATTCATTCCTTAGGAAAGGGCAAACCTATTCATAGGATTGCTTTTTGTCGAGAAGCTGGGTGCACTTGGTGGGTAACATGGAAGGATGGGAATGCCGATGTGTACCTCAAGGGTATTTGATTTTAGGTGAGAGTAGCTAATGATTTGCATCTTATGATGTTATTTGCTATATAATACTCTATGTCACCGCTTTATGCCATATCAATGGTATTACAGTTAGAATCTCCCAAATTAATGAAGAATGTATTTTGATTAAACTGAGCAAAGTGCAGTGGTGATAGAACCAGAACTGACTTCAGAACGTAACAAGCCAACACCACACACCATCTCTCCTGCCCTGAATGACTGTTATGACAGATGGAGCCCAAAGTCATGGACTAAATGAACTTAGTGGATGTTTTAGGGGGATGGTCCCCAGACTTAGGGAATCATATCTGTGTGTATATATCAAAATACAGGAAAGGTGATGGTGATTAATTGTGATGTATTAAATAGTGTTGGATCGGGATGTAGATGGTATAGAATAAGAGGTGTATACTGTCCTGGTCTTGGCTGGGATAGAGTTAATTTTCTTCCTAGTAGCTGGTACAGTGCTGTGTTTTGGATTTAGGATAAGAAAAATGTTGATAACACACTGATGTTTTAATATAAGCATTGCTCAGCAACAAGTAATTCAATGACTTTTCAGCTTCTCATACTGCCCTGCCAGGAAGGAGGCTGGAGGTGCACAAGAAGCTGGGAGGGGACACAGCCAGGAGAGCTGACCGCAACTAACCAAAGGGATATTCCATACCATATGATGTCATGATGAACAAAATAAACTGAGAAGGTTGGCCAGGGGAGGTGGGGCACAGCTGCTTCTTGGGAACTGTCTGGGCATCAGTCAGTGGGTGGTGAGCAACTGCGTTGTGCATCACTTATTTTGCATATTATTTTATAATTATTATTTCTCTTCCTTTTCTGTCCTATTAAATTGTGTTTATCTCAACCCACAAGTTTTACCTTTTTCCCTGATTCTCTCCCCAATCCCACTGGGGGGGGGGGGAGTGAGCAAACAGCTGTGTGGTGTTTAGATGCCTGCTGGGTTAAACCATGACAATATGCATCCAGCAAAAGAAATCCACGCACATTAAAACATATAGGAAACTAACATTTTCAAACTAAGGAAATGCGAAGGCATGAAACCCTTAGGAATGAAGGGAGTACAAAGCAGTACAGTGCAGTTTTACACTCAAATGTAAGTTTTTATCTAATGAACAAGATGTACTTTTGCTGTTGACATTAGAGGGCAGTGTTACCACAGCAGTATTTTATACGACACAGTCAGCAGCACAGCAATATGCTTTTTGTTTTTTTTAAATAAAGCTTAATAAATGCATACACTTCAGAAAGTCAGCCAGTTTCCTGTTAAACAGCTCAAAAAAAACAAAACAAAAAGAAGAACAAGAGGATCACAAGAGTCTGCAAATTGTTAGCGATAAAGAGGTTTCTAAAAGAAAGAAATTTAAGGTATTTTTATTTATAATAGTTGTTACAGATATCACCATTACTTCCATGCCACTTACCACAGGGCCTCTCCTGCTTCTTCTTTCCAGCCATTCATGTTTCCAGGCTGGCATGCACATTGCCTTGAGTTTCTCCCTGATCATACGCTCTTCTGGGCGGTCATCCATCTTCTGCAACCCCCTGAGGGTTTCTCTATTCTGCATGTCACAGCTACAGCAAAAAAAAAATAATTTACAGTAGTAGGCGCAATTATTTTTAGTTAAGGTGTAATACTATAGCATTCTTAAGCTTTGTGCCACCTTGTTCTCCCTCTCTTTACAATGCAGCTACTAAAACATTATTTCCAACTGACTGCAGCAAGCCTTTCAAGAGTTACAACTAATTTGCTAGTTTGCAGTTTCACAGCATACCTGTTTTGAGGGGTAACTCTTTAAAATGTGTGTATTGCTTTTAACATTGGACACCCAGTAAAGAAGAATGTCTTGGCAAATATTAAACCAATACAAAAATTACCCTGTATGTCATGTCATTCACCAAAAGTTTCAGAAGTGTGGTGACGGTTCATACATGCATTGGCAATTCAAAGCTTGTAATCTATTTTAAAACAATTTACAAAGTGAATATAAATTAATGGTGAAAAGTTTCCATCTTCATAGGATGCACAAACATTAAACTATGTATGTAGTGCCTCTTCCTATACATGAACTCTTCCTCAAAAAATGAGGACTTGTAAACTAATACACAGTATGTTTAAACTAGACACAGAAATAATTAAAGTAAGGCTAGCACCCTTGAGAATTGCTTTCTAAGCAACTGATAACTCAAAAGCACTTAAAGTCAACTATAATTATAGCAAAACTCACAGCAAGTTCATATCTGTAAAATGAAAGTATAATCCATCTGGGCTTGTGCTTTTTTGACCTACAGCAAAGTAGTTGCCTGTGATTGCTGGCAACCACAAAACAGCAAAAAATACTGTCAGACACTGTAAACCAAATGTGAACAGTCTGGAAGATTTCCTGATTCTGTTGAACTATCTGCTAAACCACATTCTTAAGCAGCAGTACATAATCCCCTTCCATCTTCTTGAAGTTAACAGTCTTTAAAAAAAAGCAAGCTTGATTGAATCAAAATTTTATTGTGAGAGTTGGCTTAAAAACAAAATCACAACTTGAAGTGGAAGATAAGGCTATATAATAATTTAGTTAACAATGAGAAGCAGTTGCATATTTACATCTGCTTTCATGCATGCAGTCTTCAACTTCTAAAACATTTAGCTATGCACTTAAAACTATATTTATGTACTGTATGATGAAGTACAACATATTCCCTTACAACATTCACTGCAATAAAATGTCAAAATTACAATGCCTATCAGCAATATATTACTAAAGTTCTTTTATCACAAATCCCTACTTAAAAAAGTGAGAAGTTTTCACTGGTCAGAAGGAGGAGTAGTTTTTTTTTCCTCTTATTGTGGACACAAAGGGAACAAAGTATTCTGAGACAAGAAACAACTCTTCCTGTTCAGTGCTGAGACATAATAAGCAGATGGATATTGTAAACAAAATTAATTTTCTTACAAGCAACATCTAAACCTACTGTTAATAACCAAATTTAGATACTCAGAACCGTGTCTAGCAATACTTAAATATTTATAAATAGAAAAACAATCCACCTATGAATTAATGTTTTTTTCAGAGATTAAGCATTGATGCTTGCTTAACTTCAAAACTAGTGCGAGTGACAAGTTATTTTTGTCCCAACACTAAAATTCATACTATTGCTTTCTAGAAAGAGACAAAACCTAGCAATTCTTCATAAAAACCAAAGACATTACAGCAGCAGGTAGAGTCCAAATGGAGAATGTGCCCAAAAAGCTTATAATAGGGGAAAAAAACCCTTTATTGTCTAAAAAGGGCTGATTTTACATTTTTTCCTCAGTCAAAAAATCAGTTCAAAGACAAAAGTCTTCATCTGCATAAGAGCAGTACAGCTCCAAAATAATATAGGTGCAAGTTAAAAATATAGAGTTACTCTGTTTTTTATATTAGTTATTCCATGACATGAGCGATCTCAGTTGCATGAATACTTTGTACGCAAGACAGAAAACGCTATCCCAGAAACAACAGAATGACACAGTATTTCATCTGTTCATATAACCATGATAACTTCCCAACTGATATTAAAAAAGTCTTTTAGAAGCCCTTGGACTTGAATTCATGAACAATGCAATATGACAGCAGAGGCTTCACAATCTGTACTCGTTCTCTAAAAAGCAGAAGCAACTATCTTCCTCATGTGACAGCTAAACTGATCTACTCTTGCCTGCATAAAGAACTCTTGTGCTTTTCCTCCACACAGGTGGGAAAGACCAACAGAGTCTGAGAGCTTTTGCTCAGTAAACCAAATATCTTTTTGCAGAATTTAATTATTGTGTGTATTTTTATAGAACACAGTTTCTGAAGTTTTCAAAAAACTCAAGCTTGGCTAAAACTATAGTTTACTAAATATTCTTATACTGTTGGATCTGTGGGAAAAATATTTTTCCTGTGAATCCATCATTTCCTGCATACTGCAGGACATCCTCAGTTTGCAGCTTAAACCTACAGGTTTTGTTTATTTTTTAATCTAAAGCAAAGCCCCATATCTATTATAGTCAAGCTGAAGTTTGCCTACATGACAACAGCTGGGTTGCCAGTTCCCATATCACTGTACCTCAGCACAAAAAAAAATAAACCCAGAGTATACTCCACTGAGAACTTGATCCTCCTCTGATCCTGATCTTCATACAGCAAAAGCTATCCCTGAGTCAAGGTATCTATGTGCTTAAGTGACTGCCATGTGGTACTTCATTTGAACAGCAATAAAGCAGCTAAGGAGCAGGCCAAAAATAAATCTCAGAGAATGCACTAGCTTGGACCACGGAGCCTGACATTTCTCAACATCCCGCACTTCTGCTTCACCAAGAAGCAAAGATTTTGCTCTTAAATGTTTCAGCTTTTCATGAATCAAGCAAAAATGGATACAAGGCTTTTTTCCATATAAAATAACTTTTAAACTCCCCCCGCCCCACAAAAGGCAGTATTAAGAATCTTTTAAATTCTTTTTATTATTACTTTTAAACCATCAGACATCAGTTCCTTTATTATTAGTTGATAAATTTAGATCTATTTCTTCAGAATATCTTAACATCTTTATCAGTGATCTGGATGAGGGTATTGAGTGCACCCTGTAAATTTGGGGTTGGCCTGAGGTGTTGTGGGCCCACCGAGCTAGAAATAATTCACCCTTATGCTGCCAGTCCAGATCCACCTCAGCCACTTCAATCTTGGCAGCCTGATCCACCTGCTGGTTGTTCTGATGTTCTTCAGTGGCCCGACTCTTGGGGACATGAGCATCTACATGCCGTACCTTTACAACCATGTTCTCTACCCGGGCAGCCACAGTGCAGCAGCCCAGATGGGTTTTTATGTGTTTTTTTTTTTTCATGTTGAAAGAATACATTGCAAAATTAAGACTTACTTTGTCAGAAATTGACTGTCAACATTCAAGCCAATAGGTGCTGATTTGCTATATGGTTTTGGTCACTTAAGATATCAGTTACCATTTGAGGCCTGTGGTATTAATTTTTCTTCAATCACATACAACCTACAACTACTCACACCATCTTTAAGGTATCTGATAGAATAAGCCTAGGGCCGCTCAAGCTTTTCAGTTAAGATAGTGAAAGCAGAATTGTGAGGAAGACTCCAAGCTATGAACCAGCAATCATCAGGGAAAATTTGGTTTTAAGAACTGCTGCGCAGTCCAGCCATGCTAAAGGACTCAGAAAGGTCTAGATAGGAAGTGGTTATTAACCACTTATGCAGTATCCTCAAACATTGCTTCAGCTGAAATAGCAGCACTCAGTGAAGTCTACAGCTTCAAAGAAGAAACATGAATACATAAGCATGCTTTTGGATCTTTAAATTGCTCTCCCACATAGCCCAAAAGACAAGACTGTGTTTGTTTTGCAATACTACACACTAGGCTTTTGTGGACTACTCACGTAAGCTCATCAATGCTATTCTCAAACAACCGGCTTCTGTCTGCAGTTGTGTTCCCCCTCTGCAGATTAAGTCTGAAATTTAATGGAGCAGTTCTCTGGAATCGTGACACTATCAGTAACTTTGTATTAAGAAATCTTAGCAAGGCCCTTTCACAAGTGTTCCTAATTTAAAGAAGAATGCCAAGATGCTCCTACATTTAGTTCACAATGCCTAAGGATTTATGTACAGCAATGACAAGGTTTCCTTGCCTCATCCCCGCCTCCTCCAGGAGCCGCCAATTAAAAAACCTAGTATCAAACATGTGGTCAGGCTAAAATAAGATATTAATGCTTACCTGAGCTTTACAGTGAAGTGAAAGCAATGTACTGCTTCCTGAGACCAGAAAGCCAGAATGTACTAGTGCTTTTAACAGTAACTTTACTAACAAAAATTAAGGTATACATAAAGGTAAACTTTAGCCAGTGTGCTGAAATTAAAACAAAAACATTAAAAAAATTTTGGATAGGTTGAGCAGTCACTTAGTTGCACATATATGCAAAGAAGTTCCAGTTTTCCCAAACTTCATGCTACACGATTGAGAAAACTGTATCAGAGAAACTTCCTATCATCCATCTGGAGGATGACATTTCACTGTTAGACATGAGAAGAAAGGCCATGTTGAAATTATAATTGCAAGGAATTACAGTTTTCTTTAGAAGGCTTTCCTCCCAACCCCAAATTTACAGCACAATTTTCAAACTTCTTTATTTGCAGACCTTATTTTTCATTGTAAAGGTATGCTTTTGTACAGAAAAGCCTTGCTCCTCTTAGTTATATTTGACAAATTCCTTAAAACTAGGCTATAAACCCTGGAGAAATGCGTAGGCCCCTGTTTCAGAGGCACCTGTCCTAGAAAACAAACATGGTTGAGTCAAATATCAACCCGATGAAGAAGAACAATCATTATTAGGAATTAGTGAGCATGATTCAGACAGCAGTGGAATTAAAAACATTTTTGCATTATTTAAAGCATCAGAGAAACGTGGGTCCTGAATAGCAGAGATTTAATTCTGATTATCCTTGCATGCTTTTTTATTTTTTGTGAAGCGAAGAAGTATCAGAGCTTTTTACTTTCACACATATTAGCACTGTCCTTGGAATTTTTAAAATTTTTTTATTTTTTTGAAGAAAGATCTTGTAGGGCAAGTTAAAGCTATATGGGGTAAGCACGTAAACTGTGTCAGTCCCTGTATGAAGAGTGTCTCATTTATGAGGGGATCATAAAGTAAATGTATTTTATCTTAAAATTTCTTGCCACCAATACATTAAACATTTTAAAAAACCACACATTAAACAGAGAGACTGCTACACAAAACCCTATGTACAGGACTGTATTTCCATAGCCCTGTCAAGTTCCACAAGCAAGACAGAAGAACTTCAGATGCTGCTGCAATCTTATTGCATGTATCACACCCTACAAGGAAACTTTAACATTAATATTGCTTTTAATGCACAGATGTGTTTTACCCATTACATGTATCTGCCTACATATTAAACTTTAGCACTCCACCCCAACGTTGTTGGATTTCAGATAGTCTGAACACAATTAATTCATAATCAACACTGTAAAAACCTAGCTATACCATGACAAAAGATAGGAAAATAGTCTTACTTACAGCCACACTTACCTGCTCTAGAGGGATACAACATTGCAGCCCTTGTCTGCATGACCTGCTCCTAGAGCAGACCAGTTTTCAACTTACCACCTAACACTGCCAGTGCAACCAATATAACACAGAATTCAGCACTGAGTAGGATGTGCAAACACACACCCTAGGAGTCCATGCTACTACGTGGTGGGTTGACCTTGGCTGGATGCCAGGTGCCCACCAAGCTGCTCTATCTCTCCCCTTCTCAGCTGGACAGGGGAGAGAAAAAATACAGCAAAAGCCTCATGGGCTAAGAATAAGGACAGGGAGATCAGTCACCAATCACCATCATGGGCAAAACAGACCTGACTTGAGAACGTCAATTTAATTTAATTTATTGACAAATAAGAGTCAGAGTAGGATAACGAGAAAATAAAAACAAATCTTAAGACACCTTCCCCCCACCCCTCCCTTCTTCCCAGGCTCAACCTCACTTTCAATTTTCTCTACCTCCTCCCCCTCAGCAGCACAGGGGGATGGGGAATGGGAAATGGGGGTTGTGGTCAGTCCATCACACATTGTTTCTGCTGCTCCTTCCTCCTCATGCTCTTCCCATGCTCCAGTGTGGGGTCCCTCCCACAGGAGACAGTCCTCCACAAACTGCTCCAGCACGGGTCCTTCCCATGTGTCCTCTCCATGGGGTGCAGTCCTTCAGGAACAGACTGCTCCAGCATGGGTCCCCCACAGGGTCACAAGTCCTGCCAGCAAACCTGCTCCAGTGTGGGCTCCTCTCTCCATGGGGTCCCAGGTCCTGCCAGGAGCCTGCTCCAGCACAGGCTCTCCATGGGGTCACAGCCTCCTTCAGGGCACATCCACCTGCTCCAGTGTGGGGTCCTCCACAGGCTGCAGGTGGATATCTGCTCCACCATTAACCTCCATGGGCTGCAGTGGGACTGCCTGCCTCACCACGGTCTTGACCACAGGCTGCAGGGGAATCTCTGCTCTGGCACCCGGAACACCTCCTCCCCCTTCTTCTTCATTGACCTTGGTGTCTGCAGAGTTGTTCCTTTCACATATTGTCACTCCTCTCTCCCAGCTGCTGTTGCACAGCAGGTTTTTTTTTTTCCCTTCTTAAATATGTTATCCCAGGGGTGCTACCACTGTTGCTGATTGATTGGCTCAGCCTTGGCCAGCGGAGAGTTCATCTTGGAGCCAGCTGGCGCTGGCTCTATCGGACATAGGGGAAGCTTCTAGCAGCTTCTCACGGAAGCCACCCCTATAGCCCCCACCACCAAAACCTTGCCACGCAAACCCAATACATACTGTAATATGCCTTCCTTAAATTTAGTTAAAGTATTAATGACAAAATGCAGTTACAGCAGCATGACAGGCATTTAGGCTCGTGAACACTGCTCTCTGTACCTCTTTTCAGGGAAGGGGCACACTTAGAGATGATATTGCTGGCACAGAGCTAACTACTATGTGAAAACAGCAGATTCCAAGCTGAAGCCTCAATTGAAAACATTGTTTTCTACGCAGTTCAGTCCAAAATAACAACTTTCTGATGACAATTTAAAAATTAAACTTCATAAATTTCAACTTATTAAAAAAATGAGTATTAGGCTACTAAGAAAAATCCCCGTGTAATTTGTTTTATAAAACCTGCCATACATAGTTAGACACAAGATGCAACATTTCTCCTAATTAGCTCATTAGAAAACACAAAAATCAATTAAACAGAAATGGTGAATTTAACTCAGTAAAGCTGACCATTTTATTTTTAGTATTCCAACTAAAGGATGCACTCATACAGCAAAAGGGAAGTTGGACATGTAAAGTCTAGTCTATGATCCAGTTCATCTCTGGCCTATAAACTAGAAGAGTCAGGAGTACTGTGATTTTTTTGCAACATAAATCAGCTCACAGCAGGCTGCAATGAAGTTCTAAATGCTTCCAATCTACTAGCAGTATGTGACAGAGATATTAAGTTATTTTAACATTAGTCTTTAAAAGAAGCTGCATTGCATCCCAGAGAATGTTATCAAACTGAAGGTCATATATAACATTTGTAAAACTGGAAGTTCAGAGAGATTACTGAAAATCCATTCCATGGCACAACACAAAGAGTAAACATTGCAAGGTTTTTGTTTCTTTATTAAGCAGCTTTCAAAAATTTATGAGGAATAAAAAAAAAGAAAAAAGTTAAAACAATTTTTCAGAGTATTAATTTGAATGCAAACTCATTTAAGCAAGGCATTCAAATTTCATCTCTTACCACTGCCATATCTGCCATTCTGTATCCATTAAGGAAAAGCCAAGTTGCTGTTGCTGTGGGTAATTTAAGGTTTTCAGTTTTGTTATGGATCTAAATCTCAGTCATAAACACTTAAGTTTTATAGATTAAGATGCTTTTAAGCATGAAAAAAGTACGCTGAGTATTTAAAAAAAAAATAAATCAGAGTCCATAAAATATTTATATGCAAGCAGGTTCTTGATCTATTCTATAGAGTATTCTATCAGCAAATTCAAGTACTACTATTAGAACTAGAGTGATAACAAGCACAGAAACACATTGGGTAATTTAAATACCTGGACTCTGAATAAACAGCTATATATGCCACTACAGAGGAGGAAGGGGCCAGAAGCTATCCTAACTTAGGTAGGTAACCCATTGAAACAGTTCCATATACCATCTTCCTAGCAGCAATAGCAATTTAATAGCTCCTACTCCTTGCCTCAATTATTAATTTCTATATCTTCCCACAGATGTGGATCTTACTTAAGAAAAGCCACAAAAAAACCACAAGCAACAAAAAATAAAACACATTTTGAAAGTTGCCGTTGGAGAGGAGACAGTGGAAAACTGTTGAACTGGATTTGCTCTCCAATCCAATACATAACATGGTCCCACAACAATTTCCCGGGAAAACAGACGGGATAGCATTTGTGATGAACAAGCTTCAGTCAGTCTTGTAAGACGTAATAGTTAGGTCTTCTATTTCCACATGGTACACATGCACTGTGATATAGATTCGTTCTAGTAGAAAAGATGCCCCAAACCCAACAATGGAATTTACCATACCGGAGAATATGGTTCCATAGGATGAGGAAATTATTATTAAAACTAAGCTGCAGAAGTAGGAATTACAGCTCCAAAAATCTGAAGTTTGTTTCCCTTTAACCTGAGTCTACTTAGCACGACAGCAGGGTTATGACCTGCAGCCGTGAGATTAGATGTATTGGAAGACTTCACACTCTGAAAGCAATTAATACTACTTTATTTTTCTGTTCAAGAGGTTACTCCCAAAAAACAACTATTTCTCTTGTTTCCTATTTATGGTAGGAAGAGAATGCTATGTTTTCAGGACAGAAAGGAAGCGTGGTAGCACAACTTGAAGGAAAACATAAGAATAAAGCTTACAGGCAACTGTAGCTGCTGTGCATTCACAAAGCTCCCAGCTGCAGTGTCTGTGACTCCACAGGATCTCCCATGAGAGCATCTTTAGAAGATCAAACGAAAAGTCCACCTAGTCCAGTATCCCATGTCAAACAGCAACTACCTGTGGATACTGTGGTAAAACTACAGGAACAACCTCTGAGCAACTCCTTCCCCGAATTCTTTCCCACGTTCATTAGCAATGCAGGGCTTCAGGGAGGAATCGGAGGAGGATGCCTCTGCGTGAATTTGCCCAATCGATTTTTGGTCTGCTGCTGTAAACTTTCACCTTCTGGTTTTTAAGTGTAGACTGCACTCTAAAAAAACCAAAGACATGTCACATGAAGTGACCTGAGATGTTTAAAAGAAGTTGAGCTGACCTCAATGTTACCTCAAACATATATTCTTCTTGGATGAAATGGAATAGCGCAGGAGTTGGTAGTAGTTAAGAAAGGATCACAGTTAGGAGTAGAAACTAACACCTGAGAATATTAACAAGGTAGCAAATAATGCTTAGGCCAGATAAGAGGGTATTAGCAATGCATGAGGAAAGGCTGAGAGACCTGGGTTTGTTCAGCCTGGAGAAGAGAAGACTGAGGGGGAATCCTGTCAATACTTATAAATAGCTGAAGGGTGGGTGTCAGGAGGATGGGGCCGGACGCTTTTCAGTGGTGCCCAAGGACAGGACAAGGGGCAATGGGCACGAATTGGAACACAGGAAGTTCCAGCTGAATATGAGGAAAAACTTCTTTACTGTGAGGGTGACGGAGCACTGGAACCGGCTGCCCAGAGAGGTTGTGGAGTCTCCTTCCCTGGAGACATTCAAAACCCGCCTGGACACAGTCCTGTGCACCCTGCTCTAGGTGTAACTGCTCAAGCAGGGGGGGTTGGACAAGATGACCTCCAGAGGTCCCTTCCAACCCCTGCCATTCTGTGATTTTGTGGAAACGTGTCTTCCATGGTTGCCTGTGCTTATTCACGTTTATAGATTTCATGTTTTCAACAACTTTTTTCTCCTTTCCCGATTCTTTTGGATCAATAAAAAGATGGCATTGGTAAATTCAGCTACTCTGATTTTGTTTAACAATAGTATATGAAAGTTTGAATTACTGTTGTAACTTCATCCCAGCCGAAACCCGTACAGTTACTTTGGGGAGGAGATCTCATAATGGAGTTATGAACTAGAATTACTCTATTGTTCAGTTGTGCTGCTGATTAGAAAGCACAGTCAAAGATTAACTCTTCAGTCCTGGAAAACTCTTCTCCATTCCTCCTCAAAGAGGCTTTTAGGAGCAGTAAGAAACTGATCACAGTCCTGCCGAACATAGATGCAGTTGGGATGATTTAGCGTTCAGTGCTTATTTTAAAATATTACTAGTTATTTTCTATATATTTTGTGGCCTCAAAGTGTACTACATGAGGTTAGAAACATATTTGTTCCAACTACCCTATAAGTACATATACCAGAACGTTTGGATAATGCAATAGCGTGTGAATATCAGTGTAGCTTTGGGGTTGTTCCCCAACGTGGTTTAGTTTGTCCTGTTGGTCTTGTATCTTTTAATCTTTCTGTACTTCCTTAGATACAGAATTCCTTTCAGTATTCAAAGTAGCATGGTGGTGTAATCAGTACAGCGATGATATTTTGCAAGTATAGTGTGCGAGGGTGTTATACATGTGAGTTACTGAAGATCCTAAGTCTGGGTCTTCGTAGTGAGAGCACAGTTCACCTGTGACTTTCTGCTGATAGAAAATATGCTGTCTGCTACAGATCTACCATAAGTGGGTGAAGGGGTCTAATATGTTGCTGTAGGGTGGTGTTTCTTCACCTAGCAGTTACTCAAAATAGGTTTGCAAGGATTTTTTTAACCTTATTTCTGCAACCCAGGAAAGCTTTTTATGCCAGGGCCGTAAATATATGTGGAAATGTTTAGTCCCCTTTGGCTTTTGGAGCTAAGTTCAGCATATGCATGAGCCTTTGCAGGACAAAGAGACATTTTGAATTGATCTCTGAGTGTCAGCGAGCAAGACGGACATCTCTTTAGTAAGCTTTAGTGCTTATTTAATACAGTTTATTGAATTCCTAAATCATAAGAAATCTAATTAATAATATTAATTTCCAGTGTAACTCAGTGTGCTGGTTTTGGCTGAGAAGGGGTTAATTCTCATCACTGTGGGGGTCGGCTACCTTTCCAGCTTCCTGAGCTCTGCCCCGTGGCAGGAGCGGGGGCTGGGAGGGTCAGAGCCATGGTGGGGGCGGCTGACCCCGACTGGCCAATGGCATGTTCATTCCATACCATGTGACACCATGACCAGTATATTGAGGGGGGGCAGTTGCAGCTCGGGAGCGGCGCGGCGTCAGGGCGTCGGGCGGCGAGCGGCTGCGGCGCGTGCGATTTGTTTCGGCGGTTCGTTCCCCCTCTCCCCTCCCTTCCCCCCTCCCCCGGGGCTTTGCGCCTCTCGTTGTTCTCCTTTCCATTGCATTTCTGTTGTTGTTTCTTTTAATTTTAATTATTAAACTGTTCTTAATCCCAACCCACGAGCGTTACCCTTCTGATTCTCTCCCCCATCTACCGGTGGGGGAGTGAGCGAGCGATTGTGTGGGGCTGAGCTGCCGGCTAAGCTATGGACAAGCTTACATGAAAAGAGAGAAAAAATCAAATTAAAGCATAAGCTTAAAGATGGGTACCAAATAACAAAACCAAATACAGACAAGATAAATAAGACAACAAATAGGGATGATTAGCATACCAGGGTCCTGCTTCATGACTTTTAAATGCTACTTCAGTGAAGTTAGTAGATGACAAGAATTTGTTATAATTGTGAGCAGTGTACACTAAGAAGCAAACATAATCCTGGTGAGGAACATGACTTTTACCATGGAAACATGGTATTAAAATCATTCTTCAGAAAAGAACAAGAGCAAACCTGGTAAATGTCTTTCTGAGTCTCTAGTCTCCTTCTGTAAGGCCAGAGATTGTTGGGTCTTATAACTTTAAAATTAGCTTTAACTCTTTTAAAGACTTATTTTGCTTTGAAAAGAGTAAGTTTGGTTCGCCATTTGCATTACATACCATTTACTGCCTAACGAGTCATTAAGACTTTAACCTTAGACTATTACGTTTCTTTGCTAGAAATAACATACTTAAGTCTTTATTTTCTCATTTGCTTTATGTGGTTTATTTTTATGATAGTCTCTTGCTGAGAGAACTTTAAAATTCTCTTTACCGCAGCAGTCTTGATATCTGCTGGTAATTCTGCAGTTTTGAACAGTGACAGAATGGTCTAAATTCCCTTTCTTGTTTATAGCTCCTCAAGAAGTTATTTAATAGGTTGTAGTTTTGGAAAATCTACATAGCTAATCCTGTCCAAGTTACTTGTTTATATGCTAATCCCTTTCTCCAATACCTATGCTTGCGATCCTATAACCTGGTGCAGATGAAATAATCATAGTCGACTGTCAGTGAGCACTCTTATTGCTATCTTTTTTTTCTTTTTTAATGACATTACTGCAGTTCTTGGAGTGATGCCCAGTAGTATGTCACACTGGGATGGGGCCAGGACATGCTTTTTCTCTTCAGTTGCCCCCATGTGAACTGGGCATACTGGATTCTGTTCTCTGCGATACTGAAACTTGTCATGCAGTAATAAACTTACTGAATCTTTGTGTAAGCTGTGGGTATATTAGTCCAAATACATAGAATTATGAAAAGAATTAAGCTGCACAACTACTAGTGGCTTTGGGTCTCCATCTACCAATATAAATTATCTACTACCTGTAATTTCTAGAAATTTTGCTCAATAATGGAATAAACTTTTAGTTTTATTGAGATAAAATACCAGACTCCCACTGTAAACCCTTCAGTATGAAAGTAAAGAGTTTGAGAGATCATGTAATGAACTGCTGTTTTAAAATCTTAAAAATACCACGTCGTATGTATACCTTGATGCATCTGAGTTGCTACTGGGAGACTAAATAACAGCAGGAAAGATTAGAGAAACCTAAGAGCTTTTGTAATATTTGCTTCAGGTGTCTGATAGCTTTCTTGGGCTTCTCGTCTGCATGCTTCCTATTTCATTAGCTTTGTGGCAAGCATCTGTTGCAAATAGAGGCTGATATTTCTTGGCTTGTTTTGTAGGAGGACTCATTTTCAGTGGCTGCTGAATAGCATCACAATCCCAAAGTATGACTAGGTGGCTTCAGAGCATGCAATCCAACCAATTTTTTTACATATTTCAAGTAGGTGGATTTGACTTCATAGGAGCTAGAAAAATCAAAAAAAGCTAGGAATGCATGCCTCACTAACAAGAACCTCCTAAAAGACTAACAGTGGAGACATCCTGCCACAAAGAAGGGTGTGAAGATAAGGGAAGGCCAGATGTGAAGACATCAGTGACAGAAGGGAACATCTTGGCCCAGAAGGCACCGAAACCTGAAACTGGGGGGAAAAGGTAATTCCGGCAGGGGGAGATTGGGACCACCGACTCAGTTGAGGGGCAGGAGGACTACTCCCCCCCCAGCACACGCAGTGAATTAAAATCACACTGTACATTTCAGTTTAAGCGAAGAAGATACAGACCAATAGAAGAAGAGGATGCTCAGTCAGGTCAATGATTATGTATTAGATAGGCATGGTGTGTTAACTTTCATGTATAAATGTCAAGAAGGAATTATGGTAGGTGTGCATGCTAGGCGGAAAGACCCCCCATGCACCCGGCGCTGAATAAAGCAATGCCTGCTCTTTAATACACCCAGTGTTAAGGAGTTTTAGTCCCGGTTTTCGGTGACATCAGGAAGAGAAGAGAGTTTACTTAGCACACCACAATACTAGAAAAAAGCAAAGATGATGGCTGAAATTAATGGTAAATCAGAAAGGAATGCTAGATGTGTTAGCAGTAAACACACATTGTTTATTCCAGTTTATACGCCACCTTTGCGTACAAATGAAGGTCAGGGAATAAAACCCACAGACAGAAAACAAAAATTGAAGGCCTGGTGACTTAAAAGAGAATCCCCATAAACGCATACACCTTTTTTGCTTTACTTTTAAAACTGGTTTTATCTCAACTCACGAGTTCTCTCACTTTTACTATTCTGATTCTCTCCCCCATCCTACCAAGGGGGAGCGAGCAAACGGCTGTGTGGTGCTTAGTTGACAGCTGGGGCTAAACCATGGCACACTGCCAAGTCCACCACTAAACAATGTCCCTAAGCGCCACATCTACACGTCTTTTAAATACCTCCAGGGATGGTGAGTCAACCACTTCCCTGGGCAGCCTGTTCCAGTGCTTGACAACCCTTTCAGTGAAGAATTTTTTCCTAATATCCAATCTAAACCTCCCCTGGCACAACATGAGAAGAGACTGATACCCGCCTCGCTATAACCTCCTTCAGGACCTGAGGATCTAAGTCCCATAACTGATTTGTAGGCGGATTCAAACTGGCCAAAGGGATATTCCATACCACGTAACGTCATGCCCAGTGTATTATCTGGGAGGAGCTGGCCGGGGGAGGGAGGCAGCAATCACAGCTCGGGGACCGGCAGCGTCGGTCGGCGGGCGGTGAGTGGTTGTATCACTTGTGGGTTCCCCCCCACTTTTCCTTTTTATTATATTGTCATTATTATTATTATCATCATAATCATTATCATCATCATTACTATTTTATTTTCATTATTAAACTGTTCTTATCTCAACCCACAAGTTTTTTTCCTTTTGCTCTTCCTATTCTCTCCCCCATCCCACAGGGGTGGGGTGAGCGAGCGAGCGGCTGCGTGGTGTCTAGTTGCCGACTGGGGCTGAACCACGACACCATAAAATAATATTCAATGTATGTATTGAATGAATGTGTTTTGGTCAAACTGTCAGATGGAAAACTCCAAGTTACCTACTTCACCTTTTGGGGAGGGAAGAAGGAGAAACTGTATAACTATGGTTTATGTTAAAACTCTAAGCAGCAGCTGTCCATGCAAGTAGACATTCAAACAAACAGATCTGTCAGTGTTATCAAATACATACAGCCCAGAAGAGCAGAGGAAGGAAGACAAGTTTAATTTCATGAAGACTTTCTCTGGTGTAACTATACCAGCAATGATTTCTTAGAAATAAGGTCCGATTGCACCATAGCTTGTTAAAAAATGACTTCTAAGTCATACCTAAACAAATCAGAAGATGATTATCAACTATTACAAACTATAAAAAAAAGTGTTCTGTGGGTTTTTTAAGCCACTTCACTTAAACCAGTTCCTCACAAACAGTGAGGCTAAAGCAGAAACGCTGTGTTTGTATCGCAGAACATGTTCTTAGGGATCTCAGCAGTTCTTCCTGCTCTAGTCACTGAAGTGTCTGACAAAGCGCGAGAGGTCTGTAACTTCCTGCTTTGCAAAACTATCAAAATGACTAAATCACTTTTTCAACATTTAACAGGCAGACAGGAACAGATTACTGTACCTAGATCTTGAGAGTGTTTCATTAGCACATTGAAAATGGTACCTCAGCTATAAAGGAAAGCTGATGGCAAAATTAAAAGACAAACAAAACAAAAAAAACAAACTCCTGAAGGCATCAACAAAAACACAATCTCCTCCCAAGGATGAAACAGGAGTAGACATTGGTCAAGAGAGATGCATTCTCATGCTTTATCCGAAACATAAGTACAAGAGAGGAATTTCAAATAAGCATATGAAAGTCGTATATGCCATAACACAGACTGCACAAAGGTAGTTACTAATGGAAGTTAAAGAAGGCTTCATAAGGACCCCTTCCCTTGCGGAAGCTTTGAACACCATGATGTCCTAAAATAAGAAAGGCACCAAGTGAATCTGTGGTTTCAAGTGTGTCTTAGCTTTCGGGGCTTTTCCAGTTCATTTTATTTCAGTGGTTTAAGGGAAGGTTAAACTAATGTTGACTGAATTTTATGTTTCTGTGCAAAACCATCTCATAATTTCTTGATGCAATAAGAAATTCTGGTCCATTAAAGTGGTGACCTTAAAAACCCTTATTGGTTTTCAAATTGGTGACTAAAAGCCAGCTAGTCGCTCTTCAAAAATATTTAACAAAAAGCATTTTAAGCAATTTACATATTTTGAGAAAAGTATAATTTTGTATTATTCTTAACCACTTCCAACTTCAGATTAATAATGCAAAAAACATTTTATGTTATGCAGTCAATCCTAAAAAAGTCAGAATAAACCACATCACTCTGAGCAAACTGGCTGATAAACAGCTTTCGGTAAGTTTGTTCCCATTGCCAGCTTCAGGGGAGAGAGGAGGAAAAAAAAAAGATAAGGTGAAAGACTACCAGTGGCTGCTGTTCTGGATTGTTCCCCTCCCTGCCTTCACGTTACAAAAGGTTCCCAATTCATATGAAAAGTATCCATAGAAACAATTTGGTTTTCTAAAGCGTCAAGCCTCCCAAACCTGTTAAACACTTCCCAAATTTAGGCTTCGCATTTAAGTAACTAATTCTATATTTCAGCTGTATTTAAAATCCGGGTAATTTACCTCTAACTTTAGACATCCATCTTTGAAGATCTGTGTCTTCATCACTGAGGGGATGATCCTTCTTGACCAGGGCCTGTGAGGTTCCACTGAAGGTGATGGCTCAAGTCTGTGGAGTTACTGCTTCAGTTGTGAATGTTGTCCTGTTAGTAGTGAAATGTTCTCTTTGACAAATGCATCTTTTGACCTGTAAGTCTTCCAGAGATATGCTTGATTGTCATGGTCTTAGAGCACATGGCTTTACAGGGAGAAGAGACAAGGGATCTATCAAACTGAGTAAATAACAATTACTACTAAACTAGTAGAGGTGTAGGCTCAGTAGCTTTCGGTTTAGAGCCAAATAACAGAAAGGTTTTTCTTCCATGTTTTTACATTCTAAATGGATTTGTTCCTTTCATAGAAAAATGCTGGAAGAAACAGGATATGCTTTAGCTTCTAAAACTACTTGGTAAAGATGCAGTGTCTGTCACCTGATGGTAGTTTCCACCAGGGATGCTTACACTGCAGCATGGGATCCCCAGGGCAGCGGAGGTTCCACAAATACCTGCTGGGTATTATGTTTCTGTTACATTACACCTGGGCACCACTTAAGCTTTTTCTGTATGTCATGGTTTTGGCTGGGCTAGAGTTAATTTTCTTCATAGTAGCTAGTATGAGGCTGTGCTTTGGATTTGTACTGGGAACAGTGTTGTTGCTAAGCCGTGCTTACACTAGAGTCAAGGACTTCTCCAGCTTCCCATGCTCTGCCAGGTGCGCAAGAAGCTGGGAGTGGAGGGGGCACAGCCAAGACAGCTGATCCAAACTGGCCAAAGGGATATTCCATATCATATGACATCATGCCCAGTATATTAACTGGGGGGGAGTTGGCTGGGGGAAGCAGCAATCACGGCTCAGGGACTGGCGGCGTTGGTCAGCAGATGGTGAGCGGTTACATCGCTGTTCTTTTTTCCCTGGGTTTTGTGGCTCCCTCAGCCGCTCCTCGTGGGGCTTGGTCTCCAGACCCTTCACCATCTTCATTGCCCTACTCTGGACATGCTCCAGCAACTCAATGTCCTTCTTGTAGTGAGGGGCCCAAAACTGAACGCAATATTCAAGGCGTGGCCTCACCAGTGCCGAGTACAGGGGCAGGATCACTTCCCTACTCCTGCTGGCCACGCTATTCCTGATACAAGCCAGGATGCTGTTGGCCTTCTTGGCCAACTGGGCATGCTGCTGGCTCACGTTCAGCTGGCTGTCAACCAACACCCCCAGGTCCTTCTCCGCTGGACAGCTTTCCAGCCACTTTTCCCCAGGCCTGTAGCATTGCCTGGGGTTGTTGTGACCCAAGTGCAGGACCCAGCACTTGGCCTTGTTAAACCTCATAGAACTGGCCTTGGCCAGTTAAACGTTTCCCAAATTTAGGCTTCGCATTTAAGTAACTAATTCTATATTTCAGCTGTATTTAAAATACAACCTTCATCTTCTCAATAAGCAAATCTAATCAAAGGGGGGCACAGGAAAAAAAAGAACTGTCGTGGTTCAGCCTCAGCTGGCAACTAAACACCACGCAGCCGCTCGCTCACTTCCCCCCACCCCTGTGGGATGGGGAAGAGAATCGGAAGATCAATAGAAATTGTGGGTTGAGATAAGCACAGTTTAAGAATTACAATAAAATAATAATTATGATAATAATTATGATAATAATGACAATAATGTTAATATAATAAAATGGAAAAGGAAGGGAAAGAAAAAAAAGGAAAAAAAAACACAGAAACACAAATGGTACAGCCGCTCACCACCCACCGACCGACGCTGCCCATCCCCGAGCCACGATTGCTGCCTCCCTCCCCTGGACAGCTCCTCCCAGTTAACATACTGGGCATGACGTTACACGATACGGAATATCCCTTTGGTCAGTTTGAATCCGCTCTCTTAGCTGTGCCCCCTCCCCTCCCGGCTTCTTGTGCACCCGGCAGAGCATGGGAAGCTAGAAACGTCCCTGACTAGTACAAGCGCTACCCAGCAACAGCCCAAAACATCTGTGTGTTATCTCAACATTTTTTCCATGCTAAGTTCAAAGCACAGCACTATACCAGCTAGAGTGAAGAAAATTAATTCTATCCCAGCTAAAACCATGACAAGAAGATACATTCATTTTCAGAAAACACATAAACACCAACAAGAGAAATTCAAAAACCATTAATTGAAATTTAAAAGAAATTTGAGTAACTCGAGTGATTATGAACATTCAGATACAGGCATGTCTTCTATTGCTCTTTCCCAGAATGTTTTAAAAGTCCAATCTTAAAAAAGCACTGTCGTGGTTTAGCCGGCAGCTCAGCCCCACACAGTCGCTCACTCACTCCCCCACCGGTAGATGGGGGAGAGAATCAGAAGGGTAACGCTCGTGGGTTGGGATAAGAACAGTTTAATAATTAAAATTAAAAGAAAGAACAATAAAAATGCAATGTAAAGGAGAACAACGAGAGGCGCAAAGCCCCGGGGGAGTGGGGAAGGGAGGGGAGAGGGGGAACGAACCGCTGAAACAAACCGCACGCGCCGCAGCCGCTCACTGCCCGCCGACCCGACGCCGCGCCGCCTCCGCGCTGCAACTGCCCCCCCTCAATATACTGGTCATGGTGTCACATGGTATGGAATGAACCTGCCATTGGCCAGTCGGTGTCAGCCGCCCCCACCATGGCTCTGCCCCTCCCAGCCCTCCCCGCCACGAGGCAGAGCTCGGGAAGCTGGAAAGGTAGCCGACCCCCACTGTGAGGAGAATTAACCCCTTCTCAGCCAAAACCAGCACATTCTCCACCCCTTATTCCATACCATTTACACCATGCCCAGGTCCCATACGATGCAATACAACCGTACCAACCACCACCCCTCCCCTTCCCATCCTTTAACATAATACACAGGCATCATTCCCTTAGTTCATGGACCTTCCCTGTAAAATGTCCATTAAAATGTCCATTCAGTTCACTCAGTCCATGACTCTGGGCTCCATCTGTTGTATCAGTCTTTCAGGGTGGGAGAGATGGTGTGTGGCGTTGGGTTGCTGCGTACCGAGTCGGTCATCATTCCATCACTGCTGCACGGATTCTTTCACAGTTTATCTTCCATGGGTTGGGAGGCTCGTATTCTGATATCATTGATACAACACAGAGGTGACACACAATATTATATAGCAGTTCACATTGTGCCATTCAGTTCATTGACTCTTTTCGCCCAAAATCAAATCCCCTTGAGGCACACATTGGATTTCTCCATCCTCCCGCATCACCCACCAAGTGCACCCAGGTCCTTGAGCAAAAGCAATCCCACAAATGGGTTTGCCTTTGCCGGAGGCAGGAAGAACCCAGACTGTTTTGCCCAGCATAATTTTTGTGTGCACTACAGGGACTCTATCCCCTTCCACAGTATGTAGGATTTCTGACTGGGCAGGGCCAGCTCGGTTGGCAGATCCCCTCGTGTTGACTAACCACGTGGCTTTTGCTAAATGTGTATCCCAGTGCTTGAATGTTCCACCCCGCATTGCTCTCACTGTAGTTTTTAACAGTCCATTGTACCGTTCAATTTTCCCAGAGGCTGGTGCGTGATAGGGGATGTGATACACCCACTCAGTGCCATGCTCTTTGGCCCAGGTGTCTATGAGGCTATTTCGGAAATGAGTCCCATTGTCTGACTCAATCCTCTCTGGAGTGCCATGTCGCCACAGGACTTGTTTTTCGAGACCCAGGATAGTGTTCCAGGCAGTGGCGTGGGGGACAGGATATGTTTCCAGCCAGCCAGTCGTTGTTTCTACCGTTGTAAGCACATGGCGCTTGCCTTGACGGGTCTGTGGGAGTGTGATATAGTCAATTTGCCAGGCCTCCCCATATTTATATTTCAGCCATCGTCCCCCATACCACAGAGGCTTTACCCGCTTCGCTTGCTTGATTGCAGCGCATGTGTCACATTTGTGGATAACCTGTGCAATAACATCAAGTCCACCCCTCGATCACGAGCCCACCTGTATGTTGCATCTCTCCCTTGATGGCCTGAGGTGTCATGGGCCCACCGAGCTAGAAATAGTTCACCCTTATGTTGCCAGTCCAGATCCACCTCAGCCACTTCAGTCTTGGCAGCCTGATCTACCTGCTGGTTGTTTCGATGTTCTTCAGTGGCCCGACTCTTGGGGACGTGAGCATCCACATGACGTACCTTTACAACCAGGTTCTCTACCCGGGCAGCAATATCTTGCCACAATGTGGCAGCCCAGATGGGTCTGCCTCTGCGCTGCCAGTTGCTTTGCTTCCACTGCTGCAGCCAGCCCCACAGGGCATTTGCCACCATCCAGGAGTCAGTATAGAGATAGAGCACTGGCCACTTTTCCCATTCAGCAATGTCTAAGGCCAGCTGGATGGCCTTTACTTCTGCAAACTGGCTCAATTCACCTTCTCCTTCAGCAGTTTCTGCTACTTGTCGTGTAGGACTCCATACAGCAGCCTTCCATCTCCGGTGCTTTCCCACAAGGCGACAGGACCCATCAGTGAACAGGGCATACTGCTTTTCATCTTCTGGCAGTTTGTTAAACAGTGGGGCTTCTTCAGCACATGTCACCTCCTCCTCTGGTGATAATCCAAAATCTTTGCCTTCTGGCCAGTCCATAATCACTTCCAAGATTCCTGGGCAACTGGGGATTCCTACTCGAGCCCGCTGGGTGATCAGTGCAACCCATTTACTCCACGTAGCATCAGTTGCATGGTGTGTAGAGGGGATGTTTACTTTGAACATCCAGCCCAGCACTGGCAGTCGGGGTGCCAGGAGCAACTGTGCTTCAGTACCAACCACTTCTGAAGCAGCTCGAACCCCTTCATATGCTGCCAATACCTCTTTTTTCAGTTGGAGTATAGGGGGCTTCGGACCCTCTGTATCCCCGACTCCAAAACCCTAGGGGTCGACCCCGGGTCTCCCCATGTGCTTTCTGCCAGAGGCTCCAGGTAGGGCCATTCTCCCCGGCTGCAGTGTAGAGCACATTTTTTACATCTTGTCCTGCCCGGACTGGCCCAAGAGTTACTGCATGGACTATTTCCTGTTTAATCTGTTCAAAGGCTTGTCGTTGCTCAGGGCCCCTTTTGAAATCATTCTTCTTCCGGGTCACTTCATAGAGAGGGCTTACGATCAGACTGTAATTTGGAATATGCATTCTCCAAAAACTCACAACGCCCAAGAAAGCTTGTGTTTCCTTTTTGCTAGTTGGTGGAGACATGGCTGCTATTTTGTTGATCACATCCGTTGGGATCTGACGATGACCATCTTGCCAATTGATTCCTAAGAACTGGATTTCTCGTGCGGGTCCCTTCACCTTACTTTGTTTTATGGCAAAACCAGCTTTCAGAAGGATTTGGACTATTTTCTCTCCTTTTTCAAAAACTACTTCCACTGTGTTGCCCCACACAATGATGTCATCATTGTATTGAAGGTGTTCTGGAGCTTCTCCCTGTTCCAGTACAGTCTGAATCAGTCCATGGCAAATGGTAGGACTGTGTTTCCACCCCTGGGGCAGTCGATTCCAGGTGTACTGGACGCCCCTCCACGTGAAAGCAAACTGTGTCCTGCATTCTGCTGCCAGAGGGATTGAGAAGAATGCATTAGCGATATCGATTGTGGCATACCACTTGGCTGCCTTGGACTCCAGTTCATATTGAAGTTCCAGCATGTCTGGCACAGCAGCACTCAACGGTGGAGTGACTTCATTCAGGCCACGATAGTCTACTGTTAGTCCCCACTCTCCATTAGACTTCCGCACTGGCCATATGGGACTGTTAAAGGGTGAGTGGGTCTTACTGATGACTCCTTGGCTCCTCAGTTGGTGAATGAGTTTATGGATGGGGATCAGAGAGTCTCTGTTGGTGCGATATTGCTGCCGGTGCACTGTTGTGGTGGCGATTGTCACCTGTTGTTCTTCAACCTTCAGCAACCCCACAACAAGAAGGGTCCTTTGAGAGACCGGGCAAGGTAGACAGCTGTTTCGTTTCCTCCGTCTCCAAGGCAGCTACACCAAAAGCCCACTTGTACCCTTTTGGGTCCTTGAAATACCCTCTCCTGAGGTAGTCTATGCCAAGGATGCACGGAGCCTCGGGGCCAGTCACAATGGGGTGCTTCTGCCACTCATTCCTGGTTAGGCTCACTTCGGCCTCCAATAGAGTTAGCTCTTGGGATCCCCCTGTCACTCCAGCAATGCTGATGGGTTCTGCCCCTATATAGTTTGATGGCATTAAGGTGCACTGTGCGCCGGTGTCCACTAAAGCTTTACACTCCTGTGGGTCGGACGTGCCAGGCCATCGGATCCACACAGTCCAGTAAGCCCGGTTATCCCTTTCCTCCACCCGGCTGGAGGCAGGGCCCCTCTAGTCCTGATCATGGCAGTCACAACTCACTTCCTGTAAATGTGAATCAGGAGTCCCTCTATTACACTTAGAAATAAAATCTGCGCTTCTACTCCTCTGTCTGGGGACTTGCTCGCTGGAAACTGGAGCAGCAGCTTTCCTGGAAGAGCCTCCCTGAGTGACTGTTCTTCCTTGCAGTTCACGTACTCGTGCCTGTAGGGTCGAGGTAGGCTTGCCATCCCACCTCATCATGTCCTCTCCGTAGTCACGCAGGTAGAACCAAAGCGTGGCCCGTGGTGTGTATCCCCTTCTTTGAGCCAAAGGATGCTTATTCCTAACAGCTGAGACACTACTCTGTTGAGGTGGGGAGTAGGACATATCTTCTTTGAATTGCTGGAACTCTCAGGACAGTTTCTCCACAGCAGAGACGAGGGAGGAAGAGAGATTTGTGTCGTAATCTCGGAGTCTATCAATCACCTCTGCCACCGTTGGTGTCTCGTCATCTTTCCAGGACGTTACTGCCAATGAGTTTGCATGCGAAGATGGTGCGCTCCGTACAAACTTCCGCCACATGGGTCGTGTGCACTCGGCTTCATCTGGATCTTTGGATGACCGTTGATCGTCCAGGTCACCATAAATCACCTCAAACACAGCTAATTCTCTTAGATACTGGATGCCTTTCTCCATAGTTGTCCATTTTCCTGGGCGATATGTAACATCTTCTTTAAAGGGATACCGTTCCTTCACTCCAGACAGGAGTTGCCTCCAGAGGCTGAGGGCTTGTTTTTTTTTTCCAATTGCTTTGTCAACGCCCCCTTCCCCAGAAAGGGATCCCAATTGTTTGGCTTCTTTTCCCTCTAGTTCCAGGCTACTGGCCCCATTATCCCAGCATCGGAGCAGCCAGGTGACAATGAGCTCACCTGAACGACGGCTATGATCTTTTTGCATATCTCGCAACTCACTCAAGGACAGGGATCGGGTGGTCTCTATTTCATTTATTACTTCTCCCTCCTTTCCCCGCAATGGCCCTGGTTCTTCATAATCCCATTCTAAACGAGTTGATGTCCGCTTCCAATATTTCGTCTTGTGTATGGGGGCAACTGATACTGGTACGGGTTTATTTTCTGAGCTAGCTCTGGTACTTGTTGTGGGGGTTTGAGTGGCTGCAGTGCCTGTCCTCGGGGCTGGAGTGTCTACAGTGCCAGTCACTTTGCCTTTCAATCTAGAGACATTCTCTTCCCCCTGGGGGCACTGAATACTGTTGAGCAGGGCTCTGTATGCATGGGCCAGGCCCCAGCATGTTGCAGTCATCTGTGTCTCTCTGGAGTTCCCAGCATAACAACATACTTTCTCCAAATATTCTACTAATTTTTTAGGATTCTGCACTTGTTCGGGCGTGAAACTCCAAAACACTAGGGGTGCCCACTGCCCTAGGTATTTGCCCATGCTATCCCACATGCCCTGCCACTCCTAACTATCAAGCCTTGGGGCAGATTTCTGGGTGATATTCTTAAGTTGCTTAGTCAAAACCAAAACAACATGCCCAAAAACTAACAATAAGTGCACCTTAACCACCCAAGGATGGTCAAGATACAAAAAGGTTGTTGTCACAAAGGCACAGACATCATAGAACAAAGTTGCAAAGGTACTATTCTGTATTTCCTCCATATAAAATCTCTCAGAGGAGGAGGTATAATTGCTAATTGCCTCAGCAAGGTGGTATCCGAAGTACAGTAACGGTTTCAGCAAAAACCCCAAATACCAGATAAAGCTGAAAACGAATGTTTGTATAACAAATCTTGTAGGCAAAACGTTACTAATCACAGCAGAACACAGCAGACTCAACAAACCAACACCGATCTTTAACACCAACTGCAAAAAGGACAACATGGTGCTGTGACCAGCAGCTGTTGTTATCTCCAACCCTTGAGCCCCACGTTGGGCGCCAAAAAGACTGTCATGGTTTAGCTGGCAGCTCAGCCCCACACAGTCGCTCGCTCACTCCCCCACCGGTAGATGGGGGAGAGAATCAGAAGGGTAAAGCTCGTGGGTTGGGATAAGAACAGTTTAATAATTAAAATTAAAAGAAACAACAACAGAAATGCAATGGAAAGGAGAACAACGAGAGGCGCAAAGCCCCGGGGGAGGGGGGAAGGGAGGGGAGAGGGGGAACGAACCGCCGAAACAAACTGCACGCGCCGCAGCCGCTCGCCGCCCGACGCCCTGACGCCGCGCCGCTCCCGAGCTGCCAACTGGTCCCCCCTCAATATACTGGTCATGGTGTCCCATGGTATGGAATGAACCTGCCATTGGCCAGTCGGGGTCAGCCGTCCCCACCATGGCCCTGCCCCTCCCAGCCCCCCTCCCCGCCACGAGGCAGAGCTCGGGAAGCTGGAAAGGTAGCCGACCCCCACAGTGAGGAGAATTAACCCCTTCTCAGCCAAAACCAGCACAAGCACAAAACACTGAATAAGGGATATGACAGTTATTTTGAAGAAAGCCTAACCACTGGGAAAATGAGCGTACAATGAATGAGAAATCAAGTAGATATGAAAGAAATTGAACAAGAAACACAAACTCATAGGAGTTATGCCTATTAAGGTGTTACCTCACACACACACACTTATGTATTATTCTTTGATGAAATGGCATATCGCAGGAGTTGTTAGTAGTTCAGAAAGAATCATAGTTAGGAGTAGAGACTAACACCTGAGAATTTTAACAAGATAATAAATAATGCTTAGCAATGAATGCCCCATTGAGAAGAATCTCCTAAAAGAATACATATCAGTAGAACTTCAAGGACTAACACTGGAAACATCCTGCTACAAAGAAGGGTGTGAAGATAAGGGAAGGCCACAAATCAGTCAGCAGTGATAGAAGGGAACATCTTGGCCCAGAAGGGCAAAGCAGAGAAACTGGGGGAAAAGGTAATTCCGGCAGGGGGAGATTAGGACCACCAACTCCATTGAGGGACAAAAAGACTATTCCCCACCACCCCCCTCTTGAGCATGTGGAGTGAATTAAAACTGATATCCCTAAGAA
This sequence comes from Phalacrocorax carbo, assembly GCF_963921805.1. Lineage (NCBI taxonomy): Eukaryota > Metazoa > Chordata > Aves > Suliformes > Phalacrocoracidae > Phalacrocorax > Phalacrocorax carbo. The sequence continues at coordinate 762,752 of NW_026990255.1, read as the reverse complement.
AATGGAATTTTTGGAACTGTCTGCTAAAGACATAACAATTAACTATGTGAGCCTGGCAAAACAGAAGTTGAGGGCCAGAGACAGAAACTGAGAGAGAGAAACACTTGTTTTACAACTATATCCTTGAGGAGAGCTGAGACTGATCAAAGGAAATATCTCGCCTTAGAAGATGCTGAGAATGGGGTGACAAATCAGTCGCGGCTTGGGAACAGGAAGCGTCGGTCGGCAGGTGGTGAGCAGTTGTATCGTTTGTGTTTCTGTTTTCTTCCCTTTTTCCCTTTTCCTTTTAATTATATTATCAATATTGTTATTATTATCATAATCAATATAATCATTATTATTTTATTGCCATTATTAAACTATTCTTATCTCAACCCACAAGTTGGTTTTTTTGTGGTTTTGCTCTTCCGATTCTCTCCCCCATCCCACAGGGGTGGGGGGAGTGAGCAAACGGCTGCATGGTGTTTAGTTGCTGACTGGGGCTGAACCATGACAGAGTGAGTAAAAGTGCACTTGCAACTTGTCTAACAGTAGGCAGGGATGTGATAGACCTGTAGCCTGACCAAGGCTAAACCGATGGCGTGGTTCAGCCTCCGTGCACCCGGAAGAGCATGGGAAGCTAGAAAAGTCCTTGACTGGTACAAGTACTACCCAACTACTGGTGGGGAGTAGGACCTATCTTCTTTGAGTTGCTGGACCTCTCGGGACAATTTCTCAACAGCAGAGACGAGCAAGGAAGAGAGATTTGCTTCATATTCCCGGAGTTTATCGATCAGCTCTGCCACCGTTGGTGTCTTGTCATCTTTTTAAGACATCACTGCCAATGAGTTTGCATACGAGGATGGTGCACTCTGTACAAACTTCCGCCACGTGGGTCGTGTGCACTCAGCTTCATCTGGATCTTTGGAGGACCGTTGATCGTCCAAGTCACCATAAATCACCTCAAGCATGGCTAGTTCCCTCAGGTACTGGATGCCTTTCTCCATGGTCATCCATTTTCCTAGGAGAAATACAATATCTTCTTTGAAGGGGTACCTTTCTCTCACTGCAGACAGGAGCTGCCTCCAGAGGGTGAGGGCTTGTGTACATTTTCCAATTGCTCAGTCAATGCCCCCTTCCCTAGAGATTGATCCCAGTTGTTTGGCTTCCTTCCCCTCTAATTCCAGACTACTGGCCCCATTATCCCAGCATCTGAGCAGCCAGGTGATAACGTGCTCACCTAAATGATGCCCGAAATCTTTCCATATATCCCACAACTCACTCGTGGATAGGGATCAGGTAGTTTCCATTTCTCGTACACATTCTTCCTCTTCCTCCTCCTCTTCTTGTGATGGCCCTACTTCTTTTAACATCAATTTTTACAATCAGCATGGTATCAACAGGACAAACTAATATTAAGAACAGACGAATCAATGCTGTGACCAGTAACCGTTATTATCTCAAACCCTTCATGCCCCAGGTTGGGCACCAAAATGGACTGTCATGGTTCAGCCTCAGTCGGCAACTAAACACCACGCAGCTGCTCGCTCGCTCCCCCCACCCCTGTGGGATGGGGGAGAGAATCAGAAGAGCAAAAGCACAAAAAAAACCCTTGTGGGTTGAGATAAGAACAGTTTAATAATTACAATAAAATAATAATTATAGTAATAATGACTATGATAATAATAACAATGATAATATAATAAAAAGGAAAAGGGTAAAAGGGAAAAAACAGGCTAGTATAAGCACTACTTAGCAACAACTAAAACATCAGTGTGTTATCAACAGTATTCTCATACTAAATCCAAAACACAGCACTATGCCAGCTACAGTGAAGAAAATTAACTCTATCCCAGCTAAAACTATGACAGTATCCACCCCTTATTCCATACCATTTACAACATGCTGAGGTCCCACACTATCCAATACAACCTCATTAACCACCACGCACCTTCCCATCCTTTGATATAATATACAGATACCATTCCCTTAGTCTATGGACTGCCCTCTAAAATGTCTTTAACATGGCCACAAAATGTCCATTGAGTTAATTTAGTCCATGACTTTGGGTTCCATCTGAGTAACTCGAGTGATTATGAACATTCAGATACAGGCATGTCTTCTATTGCTGTTTCCCAGAATGATAAGAATGTTTTCAACTCCAATCTTTAAAAAAAAAAACCAAACAAAACACTGAATAAGGGATATGACAATTATTTTGAAGAAAGCCTAACCACTGGGAAAATGAGCGTATAATGAATGAGAAATCAAGTAGATATGAAAAAAATTGAACAAGAAACACAAACTCATAGGAGTTATGCCTATTAAGGTGTTACCTTTGCCCATAAGGGCAAAGCACAGAAACTGGGGGAAAAGGTAATTCCGGCAGGGGGAGACTGGGACCACCGACTCCATTGAGGGAGAAGACGACTATCCCCCACCCCCACCTTGAGCATGCGCAGTGAATTAAAAAAAAAATAAATCACGCTGTACCTTTAAACTTAAGCAGAGACTATATAGACCAAGGGAAGAAGGAAATGCCCAGGGAGGTCAATGATTATGTATTAGATAGGCATGGTGGGTTAACTTTCATGTATAAATGTCAAAAAGGAATTATGGTAGGTGTGCACGTTAGGAGGAGAGATTCCCCCATATACCCAGAGCTGAATATAGTAATGCCTGCTCTTTAATACACCTGATTTAAGGAGTTTTATTCCCAGTTTTCAGTGACAAAGGTATAATATGAGAGCAGTAACTACTTGTTGAAACACACCCCCACCACCCTAAAAAAAACAAACTAAAAACAAAACAAAGAACAAACCACCAAAAAAACCACCACACCAAAAAACCCCACACATCTCTTCTACTCTATTACCTAAACAAAAAGTTTCTGTTAAAAGTTACTTTCACTATCTTCGAATTTCTCTCCCCTTAAGTCAACATATAACTTTTAATGATGAGTGTAATAAGCATTTGGCTCACTAGAAGTTTTGGTATGGTGTGTGATCCTCTGTCATGGTTTTAGCTGGGATAGAGTTAATTTTCTTCACTGCAGCTGGCATAGTGCTGTGCTTTGGACTTAGTATGAGAATGTTGATAACACGCTGATGTTTTAGTTGTTCCTAGGTAGTGCTTAGACTAGTCAAGGACTTCTCCAACCTCCCATGCTCTGCCAGGTACACAAGAAGGCAGTAAGGGAGGGGGCACAGCTAAGAGAGCTGATCCAAACTGGCTAAAGGGATATTCCATATCATATGACATCATGCCCAGTATATTCATTGGGGGAAGCTGGCCAGGGGGAGGTAGCGATCATGGCTCAGGGACCAGCAGCATCAGTTGGCGGGTAGTAAGCAGTTGCATCACTTGTATTCCCCCCGGCTTCATTTCTCTCTCTCTCTCTCATTATTTTATTATATTATCATTATTATCATAATCATCATTATCATTACTACTTTGTTTTGATTATTAAACTGTTTTTATCTCAAACCATGAGGGTTTTTTTGCTTTTGCTCTTCCAATTCTCTCCCCCATCCCAGAGGGGTGGGGGGAGTGAGCAAGTGGCTGCGTGGTGTTTAGTTGCTGACTAGGGCTAAACCACAACACCACCTATTAAATTTTTGTTACTGGTTTCTGAAGAACTCCCACAAAACACTTGGCAAGAAGTTGCCAAATGGGCAGTAGTAGTCATTAGACTTCAAAAAGGCACATGGCCTGAGAAAGAGGTACCCACCATTGGCAACAGTGACAATTATGGCAAAACCCTTTATGAGCTCTCCCTTCAGAAATCTTGCCTCTCTAGCTGTGTTAGTTACTATCAGCTACTTTGGTTTTGATCAAATATAAGACAACTTTGCATTTTGTTAAAATATTTTAAGTCATAAAACTGCCCACACCATACAATGCATAACTTCAGTGAAGGTTCATACAGTTACTTAAAACTAAGTTCAAGGTCAGGAAACCCACATTTGTAGCAGGACGAGTTGGTTATCTGCTGAAACAACATGAAAGCCTATGAGGTGTTATGCAGATGCTCCACCTCTGCCCTTACATCTTTATTACCTTAAGATATTGTGTATATATTTCTATAATTTAGTATACATTTAGTGTGTGTGTATATAATATGCATGCACATGCTAACACGCAAAATAGATGCTACTGATTATCTCCTTTAGTCACATTCCTTACTCTCCACAAGCTAGGACTGACTTGAAGCAGTAATACCTACTATAGTAACGAGAGAGTCATTAAGAGAAGTGGGAAATAGAAGCGTAAGGTTTCACAGAGCCAGTTTAAGGAAGGGAAAATAACACCCCTTGTTACAGAGGAAATCTCTTTCACCCAAAGGACGTCAGTAGCAACCGAATCTGAAGTCATTCCCTGAGGTGCCACTAAGAAAGCGCTTACTCATCAGCTGTGCTTCAATATAACAAAGGATAAAACAGCAACAAATTAAACAAGTGATTGCCAAGCAGTCTGACCAGCTTGGCAGCTGTACTAGATAATAGTCCTATTTGTGACCACCCTGCTGTGTTATGACTCTTCTGAATGGACTTTCAACCTTAGAGTTAGAAACAACTTGTGTTAATGTGACTCAGTAAGAAATCTATTCTATAATTTTTCTGATTATTAAAAATTCATAATCCAATTTAATTTTCCCTACTTTACTACAGAATACAAATTCTACTTTGAAAGAATGAAAAAAGTGGAAAAATCCACACCTCTGGAGGGTGCTTTAGTTTAATGGCATTGCTACATATTAAGAGATTACAAGAGGAATCTTATATCAAATCAATGTGTGATCAGAATGTCTTAGAAGTTTAAATGTTACTGAAACACATTAGACATGCAGCTCTGAAGGTCAATGAAAAGCATACTATTCTGAAAGACCTTCAGATAAGTGTCTTAAATGGACTTATCTGTGCATTAAAGTAAATGCTTTTTACATCCTTTAAGTTAATAAAATATTCAAAAATTATACAAACATTTCTGCTCACTGAAGATGGCTTAGACTCATTTTACTTCTTACCATGAAGACTTTTATCACAGTAACAGCCTCTCAAAAATGGGAGAGTAATTTGTAACTGAGAAAGCACTTCCTTGAATAAGTGCGTAAAGTACTTTTCAAATCATTATAAGACTACATCACCGAGACGAAGGGTTCCAGAGCTGAGGATCCTTCCCAAAGCGGCAAAACCACAACAAAAAGCGCAAAGGCAAAAAGCACAAGCACAGGAGAGCAAGGATAGCCCAGCCCCGCCCCAGAGCGAGGAGGAGTGAGCTCATGACGTGAGGCAGCTCTAACTCAGCGTGGGCAGGGACAAGAGCGATGGCGGCAAACCCCCCCACCCCCGCACGTACAAAAGCAACCCCCAGGGAGCGTGGCAAACAGGGCGTGGTGTGTCAGAAGGGTGTGGCGTGGCAGTTTACGTAGGCAGGGCGTGCAGGCAGGGCGCAGTCCCCTTCCTGGCTCTAAAGAGTAACTCAGCTAGTGGTCATCACCCCCACCCCAGGAGAGGCCCTAGATATGGTCTCCACTCACCTAGAACCACTGCCAGAAGCAACGTGGCAACTCAGAGGGAGCCCCCACATAAACACAGAGCTGTCCAGGTCTCTAAGTGCAGGGAGTGCCTGAGTCTGGCACTCATACCTGAGGGCAGCAGAGACAACAGCTGTTTTCAGTGTGTCATGGTTTAGCTGGCAGCTCAGCCCCACACAGTCGCTCACTCACTCCCCCACCGGTAGATGGGGGAGAGAATCAGAAGGGTAACGCTCGTGGGTTGGGATAAGAACAGTTTAATAATTAAAAGAAACAACAACAGAAATGCAATGTAAAGGAGAACAACGAGAGGTGCAAAACCCCGGGGGGGGGGAGGGAACGAACCACTGAAACAAACCACACGTGCCACAGCCGCCTGCTGACCCAATGCCACACCGCTCCCAAGCTGCAAACTGCCCCCCCCTTAATATACTGGTCATGGTGTCACATGGTATGGAATTAACATGCCATTGGCCAGTCGGGGTCAGCTGCCCCCACCATGGCCCTGCCCCTCCCAGCCCCACCCCCCCCCCCCCACCCCCGGCCACTCGACAGAGCTGGGAAGCTGGAAAGCTAGCCGACCCCCCACGGTGAGAAGAATTAACCCCTTCTCAGCCAAAACCAGCACAAGTGTGACCATGTAACCAGAGTGATGAAGTTAACCAACCATGGATGCTGCTATACTCCTCGTACAGCCCTATCCAACTGGACATCGAGTCTGGGGACGATCAGTGTATTCTTTGATCTGTATTTTAGTCATCAGTTAATCATTAATGCAAATGAAACAATAGACAATGTGTTTCTGTCAGAACCCCTCTTTTAAGGCTCAAAGCCTAATTTTTAGATCCCAAACCCTCGCTTTTAGGGTCCAAACCTCTGTTTTAAGGAGTAAAGCCTCATTTTTAGGTAGCAATGATTCAGGGAATAAATGGTTGGGCGTTACTAATGCAATCTAGTGTAGCTCAACAAATGTTGGGGCCCGGAGCCAAAACATAGCCAGGATAATGAGGTAGCCTTAACAGGAACAGTCTGCACGATGACTAAAACTTGTTGCTTTGGGGGAGTCAGAAAGGCTTCAAGATAAGGAGTGCCTAAACAAAGTTACAATGACATTTGGCCTTAAGAAAAGCAGATGTACAGAACCATAAAGATAAGGAACTGCAGAGCAAACACTAAACCAGAACAGACCACCCCTCAAGGACAGCACATACGTAATCTCAGAACTGAGTTTGTGCAAAAGCAAGGGTTAACTAGCAGACATAGTGAGGAAGAGTATATCCTTCATCCAGAGACCCCTGACGACCACCCAGACACACCAACAGGCATGCGCGAAGGACATTTGTATATGATGAATATGTATATCTTTTATTGGAAAACTAATGAATATGTATATGGAGCATGTACTTAACCAGCACAATTAGATCTGATGGTATGCACATTAGGAGGAGCGATCCCCTGTGCATCCGGCACCATAAATAAAGAATGCCTGCCTTTTAACACTACATTGGTGTTACGAGGTTTATTCCCAATTTCGGTGAAAACCAGGTTGATGATCTGCTCTACCTGGTGGCAGAGCTGAAGGAGGAAGTGGAAAGGTTGAGGAGCATCAGCGAGTGTGAGACGGAGATAGACTGGTGGAGACTCCATCTGCTGCCTAGGCCTCAGGGATAGCAGAGGGTGAGGCTCCACCAGAGGCAGAGGGTCCCCTACCCTCTTGGGGACTGTAGGGGAATAGACAGGGATCGGCGACCGGAAGACTACGGGATGTGACGGAAAGATAGACTCCTCCCCATAGGAGTGGCAGGAACAGGAACCGCAAGAGCTATACAAGCGTGTGACGCAGCCAAATAAACGGACATTTTGTATCCATCATGTTGATGTCTGTGCATCACTGTCCCCAGGGCGGGCAGAGCCCTGTGTCCCGGAGGTATGCGGCCCAAGATAAGTTCTCCCGTAGAAGCGTACAGCTACAAGTGGTGACCCCGACGTGATTAGCGGGGAGGCTTGGCAGGTTCGCCGGGGGGAAAAGAGAGCTTGGGGCAGGCAGGGGCGGGACGGGGAGCCGCAGGTCGGCGGGCGCGCCATGGATTCAGTCGTAAAGGTACTGAAGGGATTGGGGAAGGAATATGGTACTTCGATATCGAAGACGCCTACCTCAAAGGCCATCCGATGGATGATTACGCAGGGGCTCATACGAAGTCCCGCAGACATATTTAATAAGGATAAGTGGGTGAGGATTAAAGAGGAGTTAGCCGAAAGGGCTATGATGGGAAAACCCCACTACATACAGCTCTGGGGAAAGATACACCGATTACTATTGAAAGCTCGGGATGATCAGGAGACGTGGCGGCAGGCGCGGCGGTGCCTGCACGGTGCTACAGGCGACAGTAGCCCGGAAATAGACCCAGGATCGGCAGTGGGGACGCAGACAGGGGCAAGCATCGCGGGGGATGGGAAAGAAGGGGAGAGTTCGGACGGAGTAGCCTGGCCAGCGACTCAGTCTGAGGCTCCCAAGGAGGTGGATCGGGAAGCGGCGGTGTTCCCTGTTGAGCCAGCAGGACCTTTGGAATGCCCCCCTGCATACCCCTGGGACGATTTGGCACAGGCGCGGGTACCTGCGCGCGGGGAGGGGGACGTGGCAGCGGACGCAGCGGGAGTGACGGAGCGGAAGGAGAAAGATGACCAGCGCCGGCAGCGGCACCGCCCTCTGCCCGACCCTCGAGACTGGCTCCCGGGGCAACCCTTGAGATGGGAGTCGGACGAGGAGGGGGATTGGGGTGCCTGGAGGGGAGGACAGGGTGGGTATAGCTCAAGCTCGAGTAGCAGCGAATCAGAAGTTGGGGGAGAAACCGATGCCCATATGTGGGAAGAGAGAGCAGCTTGCCTGCGGCGCGCAAAAAAGAGGCACAAAACAGCAGAGACTCGGAGGACCAATCAGAAGGAGGGAGGAGAGGGACCGTCAAAAGGGGAGGTCCGGGGCGCTGCAGCTCCGGAGGGGTCCGCGGAGGACGTGCTGCGGCAGCTGCAGCAGGCTATGCGCGCACTAGGGGAAGTAACTCGGCAGCAGACAGGACTTTTAACGAAGGGTGCACCCCAGCGACAGTCAGTTGAGTTACCTAACTGGCGGCTGATAGCTAGAGATTGTAGCCTCGATGGAGTAAGGATAGAGATGCCCGGGATCTTCCCTGTCCGATTAGCTCCAGGAGGAGGAGTGGAGTGGACGCCGATAGATGCCAAGCTAGTGCGAAGTTTATGGCGAGAAATTAGAGAAAAGGGGCTCGAAGTACCCAAGAATGGTGTAAAGCTTGGAATATTGTATTAAAACACGGCATTGCTTACAATAGCACAGGGCAGGCTATAGTAGAACGCGCTCATCGCACCTTGAAAGCAAAAATAATACAGCTTGGGGAGGGGGAGGGGTATAAGGGAACTATACCCATAGCAGCTCAGCAAACTATTTTAATGCGTGCATTATATTCGCTTAATCATTTTATACGCGGGCAGGAGCAAGTTACAGCAGTGGAGAAGCACTTTGGCAAAGCTCAAGCAGACGAGCGCTATCGGCAGGTACGAGTAAGGTTCCCAGGCAGTGAGCAATGGGAGAGAGGATGGAAACTGAGATGCCTGGGGAGGGGCTACGCCGCGGTTGAGAATGAAGGGCGCATAGAATGGGTGCCTGCAAAGTGTGTGAAAGCAGAACTGTGCAAGGATGTACAATGAATAATCCCTCTCTGAGTTGTCTCTTTGCAGGGTCTGCTGACATGGATCCTCATGCTAGCCGTACCATTGGGAAAAGAAATGAGCTCCTTGACAAGATCGCAAGCAATATTGCAACGAGAGCGACACTGGGAAAGGGCAGCAAAAGAGAGATATAAACTGGAACTGGATAGTAATAACTGGGGGGATCTTGTTGTGTGTAGTAACCATGGTTACTTGTGGGCTGCCATTGTTATGCTGTGTTATAAGACAAATCAAAGAGCGCCTGCGAGCGTTACATGAATATCGACCTGACCGCAATATGTATCCGCTTACGCAAGTAGCTTTGCAGAATTTTAGTAGCATGGGGAGGGGGAGATGTAGGGGAATAGACAGGGATCGGCGACCGGAAGACTACGGGATGTGACGGAAAGATAGACTCCTCCCCATAGGAGTGGCAGGAACAGGAACTGCAAGAGCTATATAAGCGTGTGACGCAGCCAAATAAACGGACATTTTGTATCCATCATGTTGATGTCTGTGCATCACTGTCCCCAGGGCGGGCAGAGCCCTGTGTCCCGGAGGTATGCGGCCCAAGATAAGTTCTCCCGTAGAAGCGTACAGCTACAGGGGACCTAAGAGATGGGGGGGGAATGGAAACAGGTCCCTGCTTGGGGCAGCAGGCAAATCCCCTCCTGGCCTCACTCACCTTCCCAGTTGCCCTTACACAACAGATATGGGGCTCTGGAACTCGAGGGCCAGGCAAATGAGGACGTAGGTGAAGGTCCATCCAGGGGGTTGCCTAGGGTGAGTCGGTCAGCCCCATGCATTATGACCACCTCTGTTAAGAAGAAAAGGAGGGTAACTGTTGTAGGCAGTTCTCTTCTGAGGGGAAGAGAGGGCCCAATATACCAACCAGACTCATCCCACAGGGAAGTCTTCTGCCTCCCTGGGGCTCAGGTCAGAGATGTTAATAGGAAACTCCTTGGTCTGGTAGGGCCCTCTGATTATTACCCACTATTGGTTGTGCAGGTGGACAGCGATGAGGTTGCAGAGAGAAGCCCAAGAGCAATCAAAAGGGACTTCAGGGCACTGGGGCAACTGGTCAAAGGACTGGGAGCGCAGGTAGTGTTTTCCTCAGTCCCATCAGTGGCAGGGAAGAATAATACTGAAAGGAACAGGAAAACTCATCTTAACATGTGGCTCAGAGGCGGGTGCCATTGGTGGAATTTTGGGTTTTTTGATCATGGGGAGGTTTACATGGCACCGGGCCTGCTGGCAGCAGATGGAGTTCACCTATCTCAAAGGGGGAAAAGGATTCTTGCACATGAGTTGGTGGGGGTCATCAAGAGGGCTTTAAACTAGGTTTGAAGGGGGAAGGGGATATAGCCAGGCCCACTAGAGTGGAGCCTAGGGGTGCCATGCCAGGGTTGGGGGTGAAATCGATAGCCCAGCTCAAGTGGATCTACACCAATGGGCAACAAACAGGAGGAGCTGGAAGCCATTGTGCAGAGGGATAGCTATGACTTAGTTGCCATCACAGAGACATGGTGGGATGACTCTTATGACTGCAATGCTGCAATGGATGGCTATAAGCTCTTCAGAAGGGATAGGCAAGGAAGGAGAGGTGGTGGGGTGGCTCTCTATGTTAGGGAGTGTTTTGATTGCATAGAGCTCAATGATTGTGATGATAAGGTCCAGTGCTTATGGGTAAGGATGAGGAAGAAGGCCAACAAGGCAGATATCCTGCTGGGGGTCTGTTATAGACCACCCAACCAGGATGAAGCAGTAGATGAAGCATTCTACAAGCGGCTGGCAGAAATATCACAATTGCTAGCCCTTGTTCTATTGGGAGACTTCAATTTACCAGATGTCTGCTGGAAATACAAATCAGCAGAGAGGAAACAGTCTAGGAAGTTCCTGGAGTGTGTGGAAGTGAGCCTACCAGGGGAGGTGCCTCGCTTGACCTCCTGTTCACAAACAGAGAAGGACTGGTGGGAGATGCAGAGGTCAGAGGCCGTCTTGGGCTTTGCAACCATGACATGATAGAGTTCTCCGTTCTTGGTGAAGTAAGAGGGGGGTCAGCAGAACCACTACCATGGACTTCTGGAGAGCAGACTTTGGCCTGTTCAGGGAACTGGTTGGGAGAGTCCCTTGGGAAGAAGTCCTGAAGGGCAAAGGAGGCCAGGAAGGCTGGGCTTTCTTCAAGAAGTAAGTCTTTAAAGGCGCAGGAACAGGCGGTCCCCATGTGCCGCAAGACAAACCAGTGGGGAAGATGACCAGCCTGGCTGAACAGGAAGCTTTTGCTGACACTCAAGAAAAAAAAAAAAAAGGAGAGTTTACCACTTTTGGAAGAGGGGACAGGTAACACAAGAAGAGTACAGAGACCTCGTTAGGTCTTGCAGAGAGAAAATTAAGCAAGCAAAAGCCCAGCTAGAACTCAATCTGGCCACTGTTGTAAGGGATAACAAAAATGTTTTTAAAAATATATCAACAAGAAAAAGAACCAAAGAGAATCTCCATCCTCTATTGGACACTGAGGGGAACGTTGCCACCAAGGGTGAGGAAAAGACTGAGGTACTAAATGCCTTCTTTGCCTCAGTCTTTAACCATCAGACCAGTTATCCTTATCCCTGGGGTATTCAGCCCCCTAAGCCGGAAGGCAGGGATGGGGAGCAGAATAAACCCCCCATAATCCAGGAGGAAGCAGTTCACGACCTGCTGCTCCACCTGGATGCTCACAAGTCTATGCGGCCGGATGGGATCCACCCGAGAGTACTGAGGGAGCTGGTGGAGGAGCTTGCCAAGCCACTCTCCATCATTTATCAGTAGCCCTGGTTAATAGGGGAGGTCCCAGATGACTGGAGGCTTGCCGATGTGTCACCCATCTACAAGCAGGGACGGAAGGAGGATCCAGGGAACTACAGGCCTGTCAGCCTGACCTTGGTACCAGGGAGGATTATGGAGCGATACATCTTGAGTGAGCTCACCAGGCAAGTGCAGGACAACCAGGGGGATCAGGCCCAGCCAGCATGGGTTTGTGAAAGGCAGGTCCTGCCTGACCAACCTGATCTCCTTCTATGGCCAGGTGACCTGCCTAGTGGATGAGGGAAAGGCTGTGGATGTTATCTACCTGGATTTTAGCAAAGCCTTTGATGCTGTCTCCCACAGCATCCTCCTAGAGAAGCTGGCAACTCATGGCTTGGATGGGCATCCTTTTTGCTGGGTAAAAAAACTGGCTGGATGGCCGAGCCCAGGGAGTTGCAGTGAATGGAGCTAAATCCAGTTGGCAGCTGGTCACGAGCTGTATTCCCCAGGGCTCAGTTTTGGGGCCAGTCTTGTTTAATATCTTTATCAACGATCTGGATGAGGGGATTGAGTGCACCCTCAGTAAGTTTGCAGATGACACCAAGTTGGGTGGGAGTGTTGATCTGCTCGAGGGTAGGAAGGCTTTACAGAGGCACCTGAACAGGCTGGATTGATGGGCCGAGGCCAACTGTATGAGGTTTAACAAGGCCAAATACTGGGTCCTGCACTTGGGTCAGAACAACCCCAGGCAATGCTACAGGCTTGGGGAAGAATGCCTGGAAAGCTGCCCAGCGGAGGAGGACCTGGGGGTGTTGGTTGACAGCCGTCTGAACATGAGCCAGCAGCGTGCCCAGGCGGCCAAGAAGGCCAACAGCATCCTGGCTTGTATCAGGAATAGTGTGGCCAGCAGGAGTAGGGAAGTGATTGTGCCCCTGTACTTGGCACTGGTGAGGCCACACCTTGAATACTGTGTTCAGTTTTGGGCCCCTCAGTACAAGAGGGACTTTGAGGTACTGGAGCGTGTCCAGAGAAGGGAAACAAAGCTGGTGAAGGGTCTGGAGAGCAGGTCTTATGAGGAAAGGTTGAGGAAACAGGGGTGGTTCAGTCTGGAGAAGAGGTGGCTGAAGGGAGATGTTATCGTGCTCTACAACTACCTGACAGGAGGTTGTAGTGAGGTGGGTGTTGGTCCCTTCTCCCAAGTCACTAGTGATAGGACAAGAGGTCCTATCTATGGACCTTCCATCTATGCAAAGTAGGCAGGTGCTTTCATGTAATGATGTGTTAAGTATTGTAAGTTTACATACACTGGTACCCTCAGCAAGCTGAGTGAGGAGAAATATGAACTACTAGCAAAGTATTTGGTTTAGGTGATGATATGGGGCAATATAGAATTATTGCTGTGGGTTACAGTGGTGTAATGCCTGGCTATTGCTTTTAGCTTCTGTTGTGGGTCAGCATGCCTCCTTTCAAAATGGTTATTGTTGTTACTCATTTTGGCTTTATTGTTGGTAGTGAAGTATTCAGATATTAAAGAAAGCTTTTTCCTTGTGTAGGTGCTGCAAAGGCAGATAGGCCCAAGTGACTCTTGGGAAAACATGGAGGAAAGGGTTAGAAAGCAGCATATCAGTAGAATAAAGATGAACTGTTTCCTTGTATCTGGGATGCACATTTCAGCCCAAAACAATTTCTCAGTCCAAGCTTTTTTTTATCCAAGATAAGAGAAGTCAGGGCTTGCAGACTGCAGTCCTAACTCTTCTACAATGGAAGCTGGACTTGCCTTTCTGAAGTGGGGGGTGGGGATAAATTGTTGGAAGGCTTTGAGCTGAAAGTTGCCCTATGAGATGTTCATGAGAGAGGTCTTGATATCTCTCATTCAAATGTTTTCCTGTCTGTACCAAATGTGTCACTGTTGGTAGCTTCCCTTGGCTGTTGCTCTTGGGATATTCTATATAATGTAAGTTTACTAATAACATTGCAAACCTTCATGAAAACTCTGGCATTTATAAGGAAGGTACTGTCTGTAATATCACTAGATAAAATAGGGGAAAGATCTGTTTAATAAAATTCTTTAATGTTAATAGTTCTAAACTCATTTGTATACTTGGTCTTGAAATTGTTGAAATTGAATTGAAAATTTTGAAGCATGGATTAGCTCTTTAGAAAGTTGCGTACATGTGTGTCGTGGTTTAGTCGGCAGCTCAGCCCCACAAAGTCACTCGCTCACTCCCCCACCGGTAGATGGGGGAGAGAATCAGAAGGGTAATGTTCGTGAGTTGGGATAAGAACAGTTTAATAATTAAAATTAAAAGAAACAACAACAGAAATGCAATGGAAAGGAGAACAACGAGAGGCGCAAAGCCCCGGGGGGGACGGAGACGAACCGCCGAAACAAACCGCACGTGACACAGCTGCTCACCGCCTGACGCTGCGCCGCTCCGGAGCTGCAAACTGCCCCCCCCCTTAATATACTGCTCATGGTGTCACATGGCATGGAATGAACATGCCATTGGCCAGTCAGGGTCAGCCGCCCCCGCCATGGCCCTGCCCCTCCCAGCCCCCTGCCACACGGTAGAGCTGGAAAGGTAGGTAGCCGACCCCCACAGTGAGGAGTATTAACCCCTTCTCAGCCAAAACCAGCAAAATATGGTAAAGGAGAAACAGTGCTACTCTATCTTCAGTTTTGTCTTCTAAGCATGTGGTTCAGTTCCAGCATATTCAGTCCTCGTCCTTTTAGATCCAGAGGCCTTCTCTTCCCCTTGGGGGTACTGAATAGTGTTAAACAGGGCTCAATAGGCATGGGCCAGGCCCCAGCATGTTGCAGTGATCTGTATCTCTCTAGAGTTGCCAGGGTGACAGCATGCTACCTCCAAATATTCTACTAATTTTTCAGGATTCTGCACTCGTTCAGGGGTGAAGTCCCACATCACGGGGGGTGCCCACCGTCTTAGGCATTTGCCCATACTATCCCACATACCCTACCATGCACAGCTATCAAGCCTTGGGACAGATCTCTGGATTATATTTTTAAATTGCTTATTAACCTTAGACAGAGCTGAAATGGTCTGCCAAAGCAATACTAGCAGATATATCTTAACTACCCAAGGATGTTCAAGATGCTGAATAGTAGTTTTAATGAAAGAGGAGGCATTATAAAAGATGGTAGCTAAGGTGCCATTCTGTATTTCCTCCATAAAAAACTGTCAGAGGAGGAGGTATAATTGCTAATTGTATCCATGAGGTGGTACCCGACGTACAGTAACGGCTTCAATATAAACTTCATATACCAAACAAAACTAAAGGCTAATGTTTTAAAAATCACTCTCCCAGGCAAAACATCACTAATCACTGCAGAGCACAGCAGACCACAAAATCCAACACCAATCTTCATCAGACACAGCAAATACAAGAGCATGGTGCAGATTGGATAAACTAATATTGAGAACAGAGTCTGTGCTGTAACCAGCAGCTGTTATTATCTCAACCCTTCAAGCCCCACATTGGGTGCCAAAAAGGACTGTCGTGGTTCAGCCTCAGTCAGCAACTAAACACCACACAGCTGCTCACACACTCCCCCCACCCCTGTGGGATGGGGGAGAGAATCAGAAGAGCAAAAGCACAAAAAAACCTTGTGGGTTGAGATAAGAACAGTTTAATAATTAGAATATAATAATAATAATGATTATTGCTGTAATAACAATAATGATAATATACTGAAAAGGAAAAGGGAAAAAACCAAACACAAACAATACAACCACTCACCACCTGCTGACTGACGGTGCCCGTCCCCAAGCCGTGATTGCTCTCTCCCTCCCTCCCCCAGCCACCTCCTCCCAGTTAACATACTGGGCATGATGTTACATGATATGGAATATCCCTTTGGCCAGTTTGAATCTGCTCTTTTAGCTGTGCCCCCTCCCCTCCCAGCTTCTTGTGCACCCGGCAGAGCACGGGAAGCTAGAAAAGTCCTTGACTAGTACAAGCACTACCCAGCAACAACTAAAACATCTGTGTTATCAACATTCTTTTTATACTAAGTCCAAAGCACAGATCTATGCCAGCTACAATGAAGAAAATTAACTCTATCCCAGCTAAAACCGTGATATTCAGGTACAATGGTAAACCATCTTGTCCTGGTAAATATACTGAAGCATATAATTCCCCTTAGTACTTTAGCAGAAAATTAGTGTTCTCTACTGTTTGCTTGTTCTGACCTGCTCTGAGCTGCATGTTTGGCAGTATTTTACAGTTCTGCCATTAGTGAGAATACCCAGCAAAGCCAAATGGGGAAGGACAACAGCTTTGGTATTTTGAAATCAGCTGTGTATGAATTACATTCCTATGTTTCTAAAATTGACTGCAAATGGGAATAGAGGTCCAGTGCCAGGACAGGCTGCTTGTAGACCCTGGGAATCAAGACTGCAAGGGAGAGTGCAGCCAGAACTTTTAGGCTTTTGACTTCCTTTCAGCCCACAGGGTGGACTGATGAAGAGCTATCAAGAGGAACTAGCAGGAAATCTGCCAGCTTCTACTGTGCGGACAAAGTTCTATAGGAACTTCATCAAAATGAATCTCTGACTTGTTCTGAATTGACAAATACTTTAAAAACTTTTTTTCTAGGCAGCAGCTTAGCTGTATGTATAAGTAGTTCCATTGTCTTTAACGATATTCACATATCCATAAATATTTGAGACCTAAATAACCATAAATAGCTGGGACCTAAACAAAAATACAGGTTTTAATCTTGTGAGTGAGCCTCTAGTAAAACCTTTATGCAGTGGTGGAGCTTTATAGGCTTTATTGGTATTCTCTTGAGCAAGTGAACACTACTTCTGTATCTGCCCAATTTGTGGTATTGGTGCCTTAGGCAAGGTTTATCACAGAGTAGGTGAAACTTCTCTGATCTGGGTTTCATTCAAAACCTAAATCCCAATTCAGAGGAAAACCAGGACCTGAATTACTACTATGCTCACCTTGGCGTGACTCTTGAAAGGTTCTGACTGAAGCTTCTCTGCTTATCAGCTCTATCAAGCTACTGGCAGCAGGGTGATGCTAACATGAAGCTTGTTGTGCTTGCAATGGCTAGGTGTAAGTGCTGTGCATCTTATGGCCCTCAGCTGCATAAAAACCTGGTATGGGGCTCATAAGATTAGTGAGGCAGACCATCTCTGATGCTTCAGGCAGGAGGTGCCTATAGAGCTTGGAAAAGAAGGATGCAAGATCTGGTAGTGTAGCATGTGTTACAAACTGTGAGACCTACTGGGTCTAATGGAATCTCCACATATAAATGTGTTTAAATGTACATATATTTAGCACTTTTAGGTTGCTTCTGCCTAGGCCATGCTGACTTGTGAAATATCTAAAAAGAGTGAGTTCGTCATGATTAAAACACTGATTCAAAAGATAAAGTTATCAAAAGTAAGAATATGATTGGGTTTTTTTCTGACTTTAATAACCTAGGACCTTTTTAACTATAAATAGCTATTTTTAAGGAGCCATAAGATTGGAGGGGGGAAATACTGTTTGCTTGTTCTGGCTTCTGGGTAAATAATTCAGCTCTGTTTCAATTAATGCTTGTAAGGGAAAGACTACTGGCTTGGAACAAAGCCAAAAATAGATGGAGGACTGATTTATGCAACTGCTGTATTTTCAGATCTGTGAAACATTGTCATCTGTGCAAAAGAGCTCTACTAGTTATACTAGTTGGGACCAGCTGTGCTCTGTCTCCCCTCTGTGGGGAGAACACAGCTTGTGTTATGGGAGCTGGTACCTTAAGAAGGACAGGCTCTTTTTGCCATTAAGTATTTTCAGTAAAACTTTGGGGGAAATGACACAGTTGCCTCTGGATTTTGAAACACTGTTATGCAGCAATTGTGATGGCAAATTTATGATTTGATGGAGGCACAGAGCCTTTAAAAACTTGTTTCTTGAAACCACAAAAAACTAGTAGGTAAACATAAATATAGTTAATGATTTCATTGTAGTTAGGATAATTGGCCAAGGTGTTTGGCATTTGTCAGTAACAGTCTATTCAATCTTTCAGGTTTCTTGACAGTCAGTTTTGGAAACTGAAAAAATATGTAGTACTTGCTCTTCCCCACCCCATAAGCTCACTTTAGAGAACCAACATCTCACTTTGTCTCCTGAAGGTCCAATGTCTGCTTTGTTGCATTTCTGAACCTTATTGTAGTATGGTCTGTATTTTGATACCTAAAAGGAAATAGGAAATGAGACAATGTGGGTTTAGCACTTTTACTACCTTTCCATGTTCAAATAAATGACATGTTTTTATAACTGGGAGGGGAAAAAGCTGGCTCTCATGAGGGAAGTGGTTAATGTAGCTAGTTCTTACCATGGCAACTTTTGATAAGGATTTGTTGGGTTACTGTAGACTTATTTGCAGTCACTAAAATAATCTATGATTACATGAGTTATAGTTAAACTTGAAAGAGTTAAAGTTTTCATTAGTCCTTCAGATGCTGTGACTGGGCAGTCAGTAGAAGTATTGAGCATTGTTCTATTCTGTAGTCATACAGCACCTTGCTTCTAACTTTGTGTAGATACACGGCTGGCTGGCTAATGCTTAACCCAGACATATTAAACAACTAGATGGGAAGGCTGTCTTGTGAAAGTGTTGACTTCTCATGTCTGCAGTGGTCAGAGATACTGTTTGGGTCCTATAACTGAATGCTTGCATATTATATGTTGTTAGAAATATGACTGAAGCTGACTTTGCAAGCACCTTCGGTGTTCCAGGATAGAATTATGTGAAAGTCCAGACTGAAGTCAGCCTTGTTCTGATTCCATTTCAAAGGCATGCCTTCCTTCTGATGTCTTTGTGGGCTTGGGGCTCAGTCACCTTAGTCACAGATTCTGCACTCTATTGCCTGTAAGTCTAGTGTAGCAATTAAGTCAATGGTTGACATCAGTCTTCAGCTACTATTCACAGCCAGCCTGCTTCCAGTACCTAGTATAAGCTTAACCTGTTGAGAAAAGCATTTCCATAAACAGATGGATAGTAAGACACAAGAGCATGACTTGTTTTATAAACAGAATTTTTCCACACCTATAGTTCCACCAGTGTTTCCTGGAAAGTAGTTTCTAATTCTGGTTTCTTATATATAGAATCACTAAGGGTGGAAAAGACCCCTAGGATCATCAAGTCCAACTGTCAACAGAACATTACCATTCCTCCTAAACCATGCCCTAAAATGCTATGGCACTGGTGAAGCAGTGCCGAGTACAGGGGCACAATCACTTCCCTACTCCTGCTGGCCACACTATTCCTGATACAAGCCAGGATGCTGTTGGCCTTCTTGGCCGCCTGGGCACGCTGCTGGCTCATGTTCAGACGGCTGTCAACCAACACCCCCAGGTCCTCCTCCGCTGGGCAGCTTTCCAGGCATTCTTCCCCAAGCCTGTAGCATTGCCTGGGGTTGTTCTGACCCAAGTGCAGGACCCAGTATTTGGCCTTGTTAAACCTCATACAGTTGGCCTCGGCCCATCAATCCAGCCTGTTCAGGTGCCTCTGTAAAGCCTTCCTACCCTCGAGCAGATCAACACTCCCACCCAACTTGGTGTCATCTGCAAACTTACTGAGGGTGCACTCAATCCCCTCATCCAGATCGTTGATAAAGATATTAAACAAGACTGGCCCCAAAACTGAGCCCTGGGGAATACAGCTCGTGACCAGCTGCCAACTGGATTTAGCTCCATTCACTGCAACTCCCTGGGCTCGGCCATCCAGCCAGTTTTTTTACCCAGCAAAAAGGATGCCCATCCAAGCCATGAGTTGCCAGCTTCTCTAGGAGGATGCTGTGGGAGACAGCATCAAAGGCTTTGCTAAAATCCAGGTAGATAACATCCACAGCCTTTCCCTCATCCACTAGGCAGGTCACCTGGCCATAGAAGGAGATCAGGTTGGTCAGGCAGGACCTGCCTTTCACAAACCCATGCTGGCTGGGCCTGATCCCCCTGGTTGTCCTGCACTTGCCTGGTGAGCTCACTCAAGATGTATCGCTCCATAATCCTCCCTGGTACCAAGGTCAGGCTGACAGGCCTGTAGTTCCCTGGATCCTCCTTCCGTCCCTGCTTGTAGATGGGTGACACATCGGCAAGCCTCCAGTCATCTGGGACCTCCCCTATTAACCAGGGCTACTGATAAATGATGGAGAGTGGCTTGGCAAGCTCCTCCACCAGCTCCCTCAGTACTCTCGGGTGGATCCCATCCGGCCGCATAGACTTGTGAGCATCCAGGTGGAGCAGCAGGTCGTGAACTGCTTCCTCCTGGATTATGGGGGGTTTATTCTGCTCCCCATCCCTGCCTTCCGGCTTAGGGGGCTGAATACCCCAGGGATAAGGATAACTGGTCTGATGGTTAAAGACTGAGGCAAAGAAGGCATTTAGTACCTCAGTCTTTTCCTCACCCTTGGTGGCAACGTTCCCCTCAGTGTCCAATAGAGGATGGAGATTCTCTTTGGTTCTTTTTCTTGTTGATATATTTTTAAAAACATTTTTGTTATCCCTTACAACAGTGGCCAGATTGAGTTCTAGCTGGGCTTTTGCTTGCTTAATTTTCTCTCTGCAAGACCTAACGAGGTCTCTGTACTCTTCTTGTGTTACCTGTCCCCTCTTCCAAAAGTGGTAAACTCTCCTTTTTTTTTTTTTTCTTGAGTGTCAGCAAAAGCTTCCTGTTCAGCCAGGCTGGTCATCTTCCCCACTGGTTTGTCTTGCGGCACATGGGGACCGCCTGTTCCTGCGCCTTTAAAGACTTACTTCTTGAAGAAAGCCCAGCCTTCCTGGCCTCCTTTGCCCTTCAGGACTTCTTCCCAAGGGACTCTCCCAACCAGTTCCCTGAACAGGCCAAAGTCTGCTCTCCAGAAGTCCATGGTAGTGGTTCTGCTGACCCCCCTCTTACTTCACCAAGAACGGAGAACTCTATCATGTCATGGTTGCAAAGCCCAAGACGGCCTCTGACCTCTGCATCTCCCACCAGTCCTTCTCTGTTTGTGAACAGGAGGTCAAGCGAGGCACCTCCCCTGGTAGGCTCACTTCCACACACTCCAGGAACTTCCTAGACTGTTTCCTCTCTGCTGATTTGTATTTCCAGCAGACATCTGGTAAATTGAAGTCTCCCAATAGAACAAGGGCTAGCAATTGTGATATTTCTGCCAGCCGCTTGTAGAATGCTTCATCTACTGCTTCATCCTGGTTGGGTGGTCTATAACAGACCCCCAGCAGGATATCTGCCTTGTTGGCCTTCTTCCTCATCCTTACCCATAAGCACTGGACCTTATCATCACAATCATTGAGCTCTATGCAATCAAAACACTCCCTAACATAGAGAGCCACCCCACCACCTCTCCTTCCTTGCCTATCCCTTCTGAAGAGCTTATAGCCATCCATTGCAGCATTGCAGTCATAAGAGTCATCCCACCATGTCTCTGTGATGGCAACTAAGTCATAGCTATCCCTCTGCACAATGGCTTCCAGCTCCTCCTGTTTGTTGCCCATTGGTGTAGATCCACTTGAGCTGGGCTATCGATTTCACCCCCAACCCTGGCATGGCACCCCTAGGCTCCACTCTAGTGGGCCTGGCTATATCCCCTTCCCCCTTCAAACCTAGTTTAAAGCCCTCTTGATGACCCCCACCAACTCATGTGCAAGAATCCTTTTCCCCCTTTGAGATAGGTGAACTCCATCTGCTGCCAGCAGGCCCGGTGCCATGTAAACCTCCCCATGATCAAAAAACCCAAAATTCCACCAATGGCACCCGCCTCTGAGCCACATGTTAAGATGAGTTTTCCTGTTCCTTTCAGTATTATTCTTCCCTGCCACTGATGGGACTGAGGAAAACACTACCTGCGCTCCCAGTCCTTTGACCAGTTGCCCCAGTGCCCTGAAGTCCCTTTTGATTGCTCTTGGGCTTCTCTCTGCAACCTCATCGCTGTCCACCTGCACAACCAATAGTGGGTAATAATCAGAGGGCCCTACCAGACCAAGGAGTTTCCTATTAACATCTCTGACCTGAGCCCCAGGGAGGCAGAAGACTTCCCTGTGGGATGAGTCTGGTTGGTATATTGGGCCCTCTCTTCCCCTCAGAAGAGAACTGCCTACAACAGTTACCCTCCTTTTCTTCTTAACAGAGGTGGTCATAATGCATGGGGCTGACCGACTCACCCTAGGCAACCCCCTGGATGGACCTTCACCTACGTCCTCATTTGCCTGGCCCTCGAGTTCCAGAGCCCCATATCTGTTGTGTAAGGGCAACTGGGAAGGTGAGTGAGGCCAGGAGGGGATTTGCCTGCTGCCCCAAGCAGGGACCTGTTTCCATTCCCCCCCCATCTCTTAGGTCCCCAAGAGGGTAGGGGACCCTCTGCCTCTGGTGGAGCCTCACCCTCTGCTATCCCTGAGGCCTAGGCAGCAGATGGAGTCTCCACCAGTCTATCTCCGTCTCACACTCGCTGATGCTCCTCAACCTTTCCACTTCCTCCTTCAGCTCTGCCACCAGGTAGAGCAGATCATCAACCTGGTTTTCACCGAAATTGGGAATAAACCTCGTAACACCAATGTAGTGTTAAAAGGCAGGCATTCTTTATTTATGGTGCCGGATGCACAGGGGATCGCTCCTCCTAATGTGCATACCATCAGATCTAATTGTGCTGGTTAAGTACATGCTCCATATACATATTCATTAGTTTTCCAATAAAAGATATACATATTCATCATATACAAATGTCCTTCGCGCATGCCTGTTGGTGTGTCTGGGTGGTCGTCAGGGGTCTCTGGATGAAGGATATACTCTTCCTCACTATGTCTGCTAGTTAACCCTTGCTTTTGCACAAACTCAGTTCTGAGATTACGTATGTGCTGTCCTTGAGGGGTGGTCTGTTCTGGTTTAGTGTTTGCTCTGCAGTTCCTTATCTTTATGGTTCTGTACATCTGCTTTTCTTAAGGCCAAATGTCATTGTAACTTTGTTTAGGCACTCCTTATCTTGAAGCCTTTCTGACTCCCCCAAAGCAACAAGTTTTAGTCATCGTGCAGACTGTTCCTGTTAAGGCTACCTCATTATCCTGGCTATGTTTTGGCTCCGGGCCCCAACATTTGTTGAGCTACACTAGATTGCATTAGTAACGCCCAACCATTTATTCCCTGAATCATTGCTACCTAAAAATGAGGCTTTACTCCTTAAAACAGAGGTTTGGACCCTAAAAGCGAGGGTTTGGGATCTAAAAATTAGGCTTTGAGCCTTAAAAGAGGGGTTCTGACAGAAACACATTGTCTATTGTTTCATTTGCATTAATGATTAACTGATGACTAAAATACAGATCAAAGAATACACTGATCGTCCCCAGACTCGATGTCCAGTTGGATAGGGCTGTACGAGGAGTATAGCAGCATCCATGGTTGGTTAACTTCATCACTCTGGTTACATGGTCACACTTGTGCTGGTTTTGGCTGAGAAGGGGTTAATTCTTCTCACCGTGGGGGGTCGGCTAGCTTTCCAGCTTCCCAGCTCTGTCGAGTGGCCGGGGGTGGGGGGGGGGGGGTGGGGCTGGGAGGGGCAGGGCCATGGTGGGGGCAGCTGACCCCGACTGGCCAATGGCATGTTAATTCCATACCATGTGACACCATGACCAGTATATTAAGGGGGGGGCAGTTTGCAGCTTGGGAGCGGTGTGGCATTGGGTCAGCAGGCGGCTGTGGCACGTGTGGTTTGTTTCAGTGGTTCGTTCCCTCCCCCCCCCCGGGGTTTTGCACCTCTCGTTGTTCTCCTTTACATTGCATTTCTGTTGTTGTTTCTTTTAATTATTAAACTGTTCTTATCCCAACCCACGAGCGTTACCCTTCTGATTCTCTCCCCCATCTACCGGTGGGGGAGTGAGTGAGCGACTGTGTGGGGCTGAGCTGCCAGCTAAACCATGACACACTGAAAACAGCTGTTGTCTCTGCTGCCCTCAGGTATGAGTGCCAGACTCAGGCACTCCCTGCACTTAGAGACCTGGACAGCTCTGTGTTTATGTGGGGGCTCCCTCTGAGTTGCCACGTTGCTTCTGGCAGTGGTTCTAGGTGAGTGGAGACCATATCTAGGGCCTCTCCTGGGGTGGGGGTGATGACCACTAGCTGAGTTACTCTTTAGAGCCAGGAAGGGGACTGCGCCCTGCCTGCACGCCCTGCCTACGTAAACTGCCACGCCACACCCTTCTGACACACCACGCCCTGTTTGCCACGCTCCCTGGGGGTTGCTTTTGTACGTGCGGGGGTGGGGGGGTTTGCCGCCATCGCTCTTGTCCCTGCCCACGCTGAGTTAGAGCTGCCTCACGTCATGAGCTCACTCCTCCTCGCTCTGGGGCGGGGCTGGGCTATCCTTGCTCTCCTGTGCTTGTGCTTTTTGCCTTTGCGCTTTTTGTTGTGGTTTTGCCGCTTTGGGAAGGATCCTCAGCTCTGGAACCCTTCGTCTCGGTGATGTAGTCTTATAATGATTTGAAAAGTACTTTACGCACTTATTCAAGGAAGTGCTTTCTCAGTTACAAATTACTCTCCCATTTTTGAGAGGCTGTTACTGTGATAAAAGTCTTCATGGTAAGAAGTAAAATGAGTCTAAGCCATCTTCAGTGAGCAGAAATGTTTGTATAATTTTTGAATATTTTATTAACTTAAAGGATGTAAAAAGCATTTACTTTAATGCACAGATAAGTCCATTTAAGACACTTATCTGAAGGTCTTTCAGAATAGTATGCTTTTCATTGACCTTCAGAGCTGCATGTCTAATGTGTTTCAGTAACATTTAAACTTCTAAGACATTCTGATCACACATTGATTTGATATAAGATTCCTCTTGTAATCTCTTAATATGTAGCAATGCCATTAAACTAAAGCACCCTCCAGAGGTGTGGATTTTTCCACTTTTTTCATTCTTTCAAAGTAGAATTTGTATTCTGTAGTAAAGTAGGGAAAATTAAATTGGATTATGAATTTTTAATAATCAGAAAAATTATAGAATAGATTTCTTACTGAGTCACATTAACACAAGTTGTTTCTAACTCTAAGGTTGAAAGTCCATTCAGAAGAGTCATAACACAGCAGGGTGGTCACAAATAGGACTATTATCTAGTACAGCTGCCAAGCTGGTCAGACTGCTTGGCAATCACTTGTTTAATTTGTTGCTGTTTTATCCTTTGTTATATTGAAGCACAGCTGATGAGTAAGCGCTTTCTTAGTGGCACCTCAGGGAATGACTTCAGATTCGGTTGCTACTGACGTCCTTTGGGTGAAAGAGATTTCCTCTGTAACAAGGGGTGTTATTTTCCCTTCCTTAAACTGGCTCTGTGAAACCTTACGCTTCTATTTCCCACTTCTCTTAATGACTCTCTCGTTACTATAGTAGGTATTACTGCTTCAAGTCAGTCCTAGCTTGTGGAGAGTAAGGAATGTGACTAAAGGAGATAATCAGTAGCATCTATTTTGCGTGTTAGCATGTGCATGCATATTATATACACACACACTAAATGTATACTAAATTATAGAAATATATACACAATATCAGGCCAAAGTCTGCTCTCCAGAAGTCCATGGTAGTGGTTCTGCTGACCCCCCTTCTTACTTCACCAAGAACTGAGAACTGTATCATATCATGGTCACTAATGTGCCTGCAGAGCACAGGCAATATACTGTATTGAACTGTTAATTACAAATGAAATGAGAACTTATAGTTAGAAGACACAACAAATTCATGTCTGTTCTATATTTAAAGAGGAGCTAATTTTCCAGAACTATATGCAGACATTACTGAAGTAACTGAAAAAATAAACTTATGCATATTAATACAGTTTTAAGAGAACATCCATCCAGCCCCACTGTTTAAAACCAGCTGTTCACATTTCCATTTCAAGTTTGAACTCTCTGACAATGCATTTCAGACAACTAAAACATAGGTGACAGTTCCTATATTTAAGTAACCCAAAGAAATTAATTAGCACTATGGATTCTTAATATGGGAGATCCTTTCCAAATGTTTAATAACATATTAGCACTGTTTCAGTGAGCTTCCATGCTAATCACAACTGCAATATTTTCTTACATTAAGTAAACAAGTCTTCAGTCACAGGCTAGGCATCTGTAGAGATATTTACTTTATTGAAAAAACAGAAGTTCCAGATATATTTTATGGGAACTGATTACGTGCAGTGGTAAAGTTAAAACTTGCAACAAGAGAAAGAAATGAAAGTACTATTAGTATCATACCTGGCAACTCTGCATTCTAAAAACATGAAAAAAGTTAAAGTGTAAAATACTGATAAACTGAGAAAACTATCACTGACTACACATGAATTTTCAAAGTACATATTCAGCAACCAGAAATTAGAGTATATCAAAGCAATTACAATATTGTCTTTGTCATGGTTTAGCCCCAGTCAACAACTAAGCACCACACAGCCACTCACTCATTCTCCCCACCCCAGTGGGATGGGGGAGAATCGGAAGAGCAAACCAGGAAAACCTGTGGGTTGAGATAAGAACAGTTTAGTAATTAAAATAGTAATAGTAATTATGGTTATTATAATAATTATTATGCTAACAACAACAATAATGATCATGTAGTAAAAAAAGAAAAATATTGAGAGAGAAATGAAGCCCAGAAAAAAGAAAAAAAAAACATACAAAAAACCCCAAAAATCACAAGTGATGCAACCACTCACCACCCACCAACCAACGCTGCTGGTCCCTGAGCCATGAATTCTGCTTCCCCCAATCTACTCCCCCCCCCCCAGTTAATACACTGGACATTCCATATCATACAAGGTCATGCCCCTTTGGCCAGTTTGGATCAGCTCTCTTGGCTGTGCCCCCTCCCCTCCCGGCTTCTTGTGCACCTGGCAGAGCATGGGAAGCTAGAGAAGTCCTTGACTAGTATAAGCACTACCTAGCAACAACTAAACCATCAGCACGTTATCAATATTATTCTCATACTGAAGTCCAAAACACAGCACTATGGCAGCTACAGTGAAGAAAAATTAACTCTAGCCCAGCTAAAACCATGACAGTCTTAACCATGACAACAGACAAATACTTGCCTGCTGGAGCGCATTAATCTGACATGGTCAATAAACGCTACATGAACTGCGAACTGGAGGTCACTGCAAGTTTCACCACACATTTCAAATACTTGAATTTTGTATGCCTCTTCCAACACAGAAGAGGTAATTACTACCTGAAGGTAATTGGGAAACCTTATTATGCACTAAGCTTTGTCAATTTTTTTAAGGAACACAAAGGATTACAAAAATAAAATTCTGCAGGCATTTATTGGTAGTAGAATGGGAAGTAACACTGATTTGTTTAAAAAACAAAACTGTTTCTCAAATTGGTATTATCACAAATTATACTTTTTCCTTCAACACCAAGCCCTTTCAGCATCTGAAAGGAAAAATTCTGAAGATACATTTTGAGGATTTTTTTGACAATCATGCTTGTAAGAGGGTATTGAACAGAAATAACTAGAGAAATGAAATGCATATCCATGTGCGTCGTAGTTCAGCCTCAGCTGGCAACTAAACACCACACAGCTGCTCGCTCACTCCCCCCCCCACCCCTGTGGGATGGGGAAGAGAATTGGACGAACAAAAGAACTTGTGGGTTGAGATAAGCACAGTTTAAGAATAACAATAAAATAATAATTATAATAATGATTATGTTAATAAAGATGATAATGTTAATATTATAAAATGGAAAAGGAAGGGAAAGAAAAAAAGGAAAAAAACCCACAGAAACACGAACGATACAACAGCTCATCACCTGCCGACTGACGCTGCCCGTCCCCGAGCTGCGATTGCTGCCTCTCTCCCCCCAGCCAGCTCCTCTCGGTTAACATACCGGGCATGACATTACATTATATGGAATATCCCTTTGGTCAGTTTGAATCGGCTCTCTTAGCTGTGCCCCCTCCCCTCCCAGCTTCTTGTGCACCTGGCAGAGCATGGGAAGCTAGAAATGTCCTTGACTAGTACAAGCGCTACCCAGCAACAGCCCAAAACATCTGTGTGTTATCTCAACATTTTTTTTTCCATGCTAATTTCAAAGCACAGCACTATACCAGCTAGAGTGAAGAAAATGAACTCTATCCCAGCTACAACCATGACAGTATCCACCCCTTATTCCAGATCATTGACATCATGCTCAGGTCCTATACTATTCAGTACAATTTCAATAATCACTACCCACCTTCTCATCCTTTAACAGGATATACAGATTTTCATTTATCATCCCCCTAGTCTAGGGACCACCCCTGTAAAATGCCTGTGAAATGTCCATTGAGTTCATTTAGTCCATGACTTCGGGTTCCATCTATTGTAAGTCTTTCAGAGAGGTGCTGTGTGTGGTGTCAGATTGTTGCATGCTGAAGTCAGTCCTCCTTCTATCACCACTGCACTGGTAGTTCTTGTTCTCTCACTGCTGCACTTTCCTTGATACAATTGAAAGTTCATTTGCAATTATTATTAATTGGGAGATTCGCACCATGACAACATTCCATTGATATGGCATATAGCAACCATAGTAGTAATGACATACAACATTATATAGCGATTAACAACATATTATTCAGTTCATTGGCTGTCTTCACCCAAAATCAAATCCCCCTGAGGCACACATCGGACTCCTCCATCCTCCCGCATCACCCACCAAGTGCACCCAGGTCCTCGAGCAAGCGCAATCCCACGAGTGGGTTGGCCTTTGCCTGAGGCAGGAAGAACCCAGACTGTTAGGCCCAACATATTTTTTATGTGCACTACAGGGACTCTATCCCCTTCCACAGTACGTAAGGATTCTGATTGGGCAGGGCCAGCTCACCTAGCAGATCCCCTCATGTTGACTAACCAGGTGGCCTTTGCTAAACGTGTATCCCAGTGTTTAAATGTTCCACCCCCCATTGCTCTCAGTGTAGTCTTTAATAGTCCATTGTATCTTTCGATTTTCCCAGAGGCTGGTGCATGATAGGGGATGTGATACACCCACTCAAGACAATGCTCCTTGGCCCAGGTGTCTATGAGGTTGTTTCAGAAATAAGTCCCGTTCTCTGACTCAATTCTCTCTGGGGTGCCATGTCGCCACAGGACTTGTTTTTCGAGACCCAGGATAGTGTTCCGGGCAGTGGCACGGGGCACGCGATATGTTTCCAGCCAGCCGGTGGTTGCTTCCACCATTGTAAGCACATGGCGCTTGCCTTGGCGGGTCTGTGGGAGTGTGATATAGTCAATTTGCCAGGCCTCCCCATACTTATACTTCAGCCATTGTCCCCCATACCACAGAGGCTTTAACAGCTTAGCTTGCTTGATTGCAGCACACATTCCACATTCGTGGATAACCTGCGCAATAACATCCATGGTCAAGTCCACCCCTCGATCACGAGCCCACCTGTATGTTGCATCTCTCTCTTGATGGCCTGAGGTGTCATGGGCCCACCGAGCTAGAAATAGTTCACCCTTATGTTGCCAGTCCAGATCCACCTCAGCCACTTCAGTCTTGGCAGCCTGATCTACCTGCGGGTTGTTCTGATGTTCTTCAGTGGCCCGGCTCTTGGGGATGTGAGCATCCACATGACGTACCTTTACAACCAGGTTCTGTACCCGGGCAGCAATATCTTGCCACAGTGTGGCAGCCCAGATGGGTCTGCCTCTGTGCTGCCAGTTGCTTTGCTTCCACTGCTGCAGCCAGCCCCACAGGGCATTTGCCACCATCCAGGAGTCAGTATAGAGATAAAGCACTGGCCACTTTTCCCGTTCAGCAATCTCTAAGGCCAGCTGGATGGCCTTTACCTCTGCAAACTGGCTCGATTCACCTTCTCCTTCAGCAGTTTCTGCTACTTGTTCTATAGGACTCCATACAGCAGCCTTCCATCTCCGGTGCTTTCCCACAAGGCGACAGGACCCATCAGTGAACAGGGCATATTGCTTCTCATCTTCTGGCAGTTTGTTATACAGTGGGGCTTCTTCAATACATGTCACCTCCTCCTCTGGTGATAATCCAAAATCTTTGCCTTCTGGCCAGTCCATAATCACTTCCAAGATTCCTGGGCGACTGGGGTTTTGTACTCGAGCCCCCTGGGCGATCAGTGCAACCCATTTACTCCACGTAGCATCAGTTGCATGGTGTGTAGAGGGGACGTTTCCTTTGAACATCCAGCCCAGCACTGGCAGCCGGGGTGCCAGGAGCAACTGTGCTTCAGTACCAACCACTTCTGAAGCAGATCGAACCCCTTCATATGCTGCCAATATCTCTTTTTCAGTTGGAGTGTAGCGGTTTTCAGACCCTCTGTATCCCCGACTCCAAAACCCTAGGGGTCGACCTCGGGTCTCCCCTGGTGCCTTCTGCCAGAGGCTCCAGGTAGGGCCATTCTCCCTGGCTGCAGTGTAGAGCACATTTTTTACACCTTGTCCTTCCTGGACTGGCCCAAGGCCTACTGCATGGACTATTTCCTGTTTAATCTGTTCAAAGGCTTGTTGTTGCTCAGGGCCCCATTTGAAATCAGTCTTCTTCCGGGTCACTTGATAGAGAGGGCTTACGATCAGACTCTGATCTGGAATATGCATTCTCTAAAAACCCACAATGCCCAAGAAAGCTTGTGTTTCCTTTTTGCTAGTTGGTGGAGACATGGCTGCTATTTTGTTGATCACATCCGTTGGGATCTGATGACGACCATCTTGCCATTTGATTCCTAAGAACTGGATTTCTCGTGCAGGTCCCTTCACCTTACTTTGTTTTATGGCAAAACCAGCTTTCAGGAGGATTTCAACTATTTTCTCTCCATTCTCAAATACTTCTTCTGCTGTGTTGCCCCACACGATGATGTCATCCATGTACTGTAGGTGTTCTGGAGCTTCTCCCTGTTCCAGTACAGTCCGAATCAGTCCATGGCAAATGGTAGGACTGTGTTTCCACCCCTGGGGCAGTCGATTCCAGGTGTACTGGACACCCCTCCATGTGAAAGCAAACTGTGGCATGCACTCTGCTGCCAGAGGGATTGAGGAGAACGCATGAGCAATATCAATTGTGGCATACCACTTGGACACCTTTGACTCCAGCTCGTATTCAAGTTCTAGCATGTCTGGCACAGCAGCACTCAGTGGCAGCGTGACCTCGTTCACGCCACGATAGTCTACTGTTAGCCTCCACTCTCCATTACACTTCCACACTGACCATATAGGACTGTTAAAGGGTGAGTGGGTTTTACTGATCACTCCTTGGCTCTCCAGTCAACCAATGAGCCCATGGATGGGAATCAGAGAGTCTCGGTTGGTGCGATATTGCTGCCGGTGCACTGTTGTGGTGGAAATTGGCACCAGTTGGTCTTTGACCCTCAGCAACCCCACAACAAGAAGGGTCCTTCGAGAGGCCAGGCAAGGTAGACAGCTGTTTCGTTTCCTCCGTCTCCAAGGCAGCTACACCAAAAGCCCACCTGTACCCTTTTGGGTCCTTGAAATACCCTCTCCTGAGGTAGTCTATGCCAAGGATGCACGGAGCCTCGGGGCCAGTCACAATGGGGTGCTTCTGCCACTCATTGCCAGTTAGTCTCACTTCAGCCTCCAATACAGTTAGCTCTTGCGATCCCCCTGTCACTCCAGCAGTGCTAATGGGTTCTGCCCCTATATAGTTTGATGGCATTAAGGTGCACTGTGCACTGGTGTCCACTAAAGCTTTATACTCCTGTGGGTCAGACATGCCAGGCCATCGGATCCACACAGTCCAGTAAACCAAGTTATCCCTTTCCTCCACCTGGCTGGAGGCAGGGCCCCTCTAGTCCTGATCATAGTATTCATCAATCACTTCCTGTAAATATGAATCACAAGTGTCTATATTAAAATCAGACAGAAAATCTGTACTTCTGCTCCTCTGTCTGGGGAACTGCTTACTGGCAACTGGAGCAGCAGCTCTCCTGGAAAAACTCGCCTGAGTGATTGTTCTCCCTTGCAGCTCACGTACCCATTCCTCTAGGGCTGAGGTAGGTTTTCCACCCCACTTCAAGTCCTCTCCGTGGTCACCCAGGTAGGGTGCCCTGTCATGTGTATCCCTTCTCTAGAACAAATGGATGCTTACTCCTATTGGCTGAGATACTGGTCCATACTGGTGGGGAGTAGGACCTATCTTCTTTGAGTTGCTGGACCTCTCGGGACAGTTTCTCCACAGCAGAGACGAGCAAGGAAGAGAGATTTGCTCCATATTCCCGGAGTTTATCAATCAACTCCGTCACCGTTGGTGTCTCGTCATCTTTCCAGGACATCACTGCCAATGAGTTTGCATACGAGGATGGCGCACTCTGTACAAACTTCCGCCACATGGTTCGTGTGCACTCAGCTTCATCTGGATCTTTAGAGGACCGTTGATCGTCCAGGTCACCATAAATCACCTCAAGCATGGCTAGTTCCCTCAGGTACTGGATGCCTTTCTCCATGGTCATCCATTTTCCTAGGCGAAATACAATATCTTCTTTGAAGGGGTAACTTTCTCTCACTGCGGACAGGAGCCGCCTCCAAAGGCTGAGGGCTTGTGCCCCTGTTCCAATCGCTTTATCAATGCCCCCCTTCCCTAGAAAGGGATCCCAGTTGTTTGGCTTCCTTCCCCTCTAATTCCAGACTACTGGCCCCATTATCCCAGCATCTGAGCAGCCAGGTGATAACGTGCTCACCTGAATGATGCCCGAAATCTTTCCGTATATCCCACAACTCACTCGTGGATAGGGATCGGGTAGTTTCCTTTTTTTGTACACATTCTTCCTCTTCCTCCTCCTCTTCTCCTGATGGCTCTGGTTCCTCATAATCTCTTTCTAAACGAGTTGACCTTCTCTTCCATGATTTCTTCTTGCATATAGGGGCGACTGATACTGGCACAGGTTGGTCCTCTGGTTTAGCTGCAACGCTTGGCACTGGGGTTGGAATAGCTGCAGTATCTGTCGTGAGGGTTTGAGTGGCTGCAGTGCTCGTCACTGGGGTTGGAGTAGCTGCAGCATCTGTCATGAGGGTTTGAGTGGCCGCAGTACTCGTTGCTTTCCGTGTCTTTGTCTTTTTAGATCCAGAGACCTTCTCTTCCCCTTGGAGATACTGAATAGTGTTAAATACGGCTCAATAGGCATGAGCCAGGTCCCAGCACATTGCAGTGATTTGTATCTCTCTGGGAGTGCCTGGTTGACAACATACTTCCTCCAAATATTCTACTAGCTTTTCAGGATTCTGCACTTGTTCAGGGGTGAAGTCCCAATACACTGGGGGTGCCCACCATCTTAGGCATTTGCCCATACTATCCCACATACCCTGCCACACATAGCTATCGAGCCTTGGGACAGATCTTTGGATTGTATTCTTAACTTGCTTATTAACCTTAGACAGAACTGACACTGTCTGCCAAAGCAATACCAACAGATATATCTTGACTAGCAAAGGATGTTCAAGATGCTGAAAAGTTGTTGTAATGAAGGAGGAGACACTATATAAGAAGGTAGCTAAGGTACCATTCTGTATTTCCTCCATAAAAAAACCTCTCAGAGGAGGAGGTATAATTGCTAATTACTTCCATGAGGTGGTAGCTTAAGTACAGTAACGGCTTCCATGCAAGACCTAAATAACCGATAATGGTCAAGGCCAGTGTTTTAATAACATATCTCCTAGGCAAAACATCTCTAATCACTGCAGAGCACAGCAAACTGCAAAAACTAACAGCAGTTTTTAACATGTACTTTACAATCGGCATGGTAAAGACTGGACAAACTAATACTGAGAGCAGATGAATCAATGCTGTGAACAGCAACTGTTGTTATCTCAAACGCTTCGTGCCCCAGGTTGGGCGTCAAAATAGACTGTCATGGTTCAGCCTCAGCTGGCAACTGAACACCACGCAGCCGCTCACTCACTCCCCCCCCCCCCCCGTGGGATGGGGAAAAGAATCGGACGAGCAAAAGAACTTGTGGGTTGAGATAAGCACAGTTTAAGAATTACAATAATAATAATGATAAATTATTATGGTAATAATGACAATAATGTTAATATAATAAAAGGGGAAAGGAAGGGAAAGGGAAAACAGGGAAAAAAACACAGAAACACGAACGATACAACCGCTCACCACCCGCCAACCAACGCTGCCCGTCCCCGAGCCGCGATTGCTTCCTCCCTCCCCCCGGCCAGCTCCTCCCAGTTAACATACTGGGCATGACGTTACATGATATGGAATATCCCTTTGGTCAGTTTGAATCCGCTCTCTTAGCTGTGCCCCCTCCCCTCCCGGCTTCTTGTGCACCCGGCAGAGCATGGGAAGCTAGAAATGTCCTTGACTAGTACAAGCGCTACCCAGCAACAGCCCAAAACATCTGTGTGTTATCTCAACATTTTTTTTCCATGCTAATTTCAAAGCACAGCACTATACCAGCTAGAGTGAAGATGATGAACTCTATCCCAGCTGCAACCATGACATTGGGTCAAAATGAAGAGTATTAGTTGCATACCTTTGAGGGTTAAGTACCAGCTCACAAAAGAACCTGATCATCATTGCTGACAGCTGAGCAAAAACTCAGTTTGCTCAAAAGCAAGATGACAGGATGCTGAAGAGGAGAATAGAAAAGAGCTCAGAAAACAGAATATCAGATATGGTCATATGTCAGCATGGTCTAGCAGACAGAACCCATTTCTCCAGCACTCTACTCCCACCTTCCACAGTAACCCTGGTTAAGTTACAAAGAGGTGCAGTATCAACAGCAGTATGTCAGCAATAAATACTGTGAAATCTATTGATAAATACTAGGGGAGAATTGAAATCACCTGGTGTAATAGGTATATTAGTATCCATTCCACTACAAATTCTAATATTAGGACAAGAGAGATGAGTACAAACAGTATTATGTAAGATTTCCATGAATTATGAGAATAGTTTGCACTTCAGGGATACAAAAGAAATATACTGAGACAGTATGAAACAGGGGTAGACTGACTTGAATTCCCGTTTCATCTCATAGCAGAGAAACCGCAATATTCAGTGACAAATTTTAAGTTTAAAGAAAAAAACCTTTACAAACACCTTCAAATCCTTAGTCATCAGATACTGAGCACTCTCAAAAAATTGGACATTTCTGAGTGAAATTAAGAGGGAGTGATGGCTGTATCAGCTTTTATTAAGATAATTTGAGAAGTATTTAATCAGTTTCCAGAGAGAAGGTAAAAAACTCCCAATTTCAAGTGATTCTTAAATATCAAGTAAATAGAGCTGCTTGGTTTTTATCAATCAAGATCCAACAAAACTGATCTTCTAAAAAAACCAAACCCACAAAAAGCCC
This sequence comes from Phalacrocorax carbo, assembly GCF_963921805.1. Taxonomy (NCBI): domain Eukaryota; kingdom Metazoa; phylum Chordata; class Aves; order Suliformes; family Phalacrocoracidae; genus Phalacrocorax; species Phalacrocorax carbo. The sequence goes on along the minus strand of NW_026990255.1, from coordinate 727,424 downwards.
TGAAACACACACAACCCAAACCCACAAACCTATCTTATAGGAAAAAGAAATGATCAAGACTATTCACCATCAAGCAAGATTCTTCAGTTCTGCAGGGTGGAGAGACAGGAAATCAGAATTGTCCTACAGGTAACACACACAGCCTCTAGGTAAAGATCAAAATGGAGGGAAGCAACTTTCCACTTAACCACATTCTCCTAGTCAGCTAGAGACAAGTAATGAAGCCCTCCTAAAGTCTTCCTGTCCTCTTTGCCTTGAGCAAAAGAATGAGCTGTAATTCTAGAGTTTTAAGTGAGAGCAGAGCAGATAAAAAGTATAAGACAACCCTTGGGTCTTCACAGAGAATCTGCCAAGAACACAGATTAGCATTAGAAACTCCAGAACTCTTATCACCATTGCTGCTAAAGCTAGCTTTACAAGTTGTTTTTTTTTTAAAGAACAGCTACATGACAACACATAATTTCTATTTTATACAAGCTTAAGCCAAGTTTCACCAATACTGGAAGCCAGTAAAAGCCAACAGAAACATTCCCACAGTCACCCCACCCCCAGGCCACTTGTTTCCACTCCCACCTCATCCTCTCCTGCACTGGGATAAACTTTTGCACAGCTGCACCATTACCTTTACTCCAACTTCAAACAATAACAAATGCATTAGCACAGTAAAAGGTCTCATGAAGTTCAAATCCATCATACAGAGGGAAAAACTTATCTTCAAAAGTATCTTGTACTCTACATGTTTGAGCTTTGGGTAAGGCACAATTGCACATGTCTACACACAACTATGGCACTGAGCAGTACCTAGACTCCACTGAATGACAGTGAAGACTGAACCTTTAGTACCACTAAATCCAATGAGACAGAAAGCTCCAGATTAGTTACTTTGCATAGGAACAAAGAAACTGCCATACCAGATCAAGCCATTTAAGTAGAACCCTACCACCTGCAATAACTAACAGTGATAAAAATCAGACACAGTAGATGGTGACCCTCTTCCAAAAACACTCTCAAACCACAGATCACAGAAGAGGTAGGAGGTGAAACTTTTCTTACAGTGATATTCAGCTTAAACTGGAAGCAGAGAATTTAGTGGCTTATTTAAGCAGATGGTGAAAAATATCCAGCATTATGGACTTGGTTAAAACATGAAATTATATTTTACCTTAGCTATTCTTAGCCAAGGTAAACAAGCTATATTTTTTTTTTACCTTAGCTACATTCTGACAACATGAACTGAGAACATTATAATTTCAATTAAAAAAAAAAAAGCACATCAAACCTTGGCCACTCTGTGCTTTCACTGTACTTGTTCTCTCTCTGTTCCCACTCCATTGCCCAGTCCAGTGCTCTGTTAATACATTCATGCTCTCCTTTGAAAGTCACCAGAGGCACTACAAATTGATAAGCAGAGCTAAAACTGACAAGTTTTTAATAGTACACTTGTACATATAATCAAAACTTCAGTTTCATAGTGTGTCTTTGGTATCTCTAGCAGGCATCAATGCAAACAGCAATTGCAGAAAATACAGCATAAATGTCTACAAAGGTTGTCTTGCAGCTGAACTATCCAACAAGTCCACTATAGCTAGCATATGCATTTTCAAATTCAAACACTTAGTTTTCACCCAAGTCACACGGTACATGGTTACTGTATGCAGACTAATAGGAGACTAATTGCAGCATTCCCCGTTTTTCATCTTTATAAAAACAGAGTTATACCAGTGTAACTAATCCTGTACTCGGGGATGTAATAAGTCACCAACACCAGTTTGAGACACAAATAAACATCACTTAAAGGGTTTGAACATTTTAAGATAACATTAAGGTCACAGAGAAGGAGGTGCATTTTGCCTACATGGATTTGCCCTAAATCGGAAGTTATAACTCAAGTTACAAGAAAACATACTACAAGTATCACTGAACTCACTGTTAGGATCTTTTTCTATAAACCTATTCAATATACTGTCAGTATAGACATAGGATAAAAGGTCTGAAGTACATTGTCTTGAAGCTGCATTTCCTAGTAAAACAACTCCCTCTTCCTACAGTGATATAAAAAGATAGCATATTTTCACTAAAAGCTGTGAATGTTTTATTTGTTCTAATACCCTAACAAACAGAAAGCTTGACAGATTAAAGAAAAAAGGCAATGTTTCCATTTAAGACTCAACAGCAGAGTCAGTTTTGCTTCTCAACTTCATTCTGAGGCTCATGCAGGTCTTAGAGCATAAACAGAAAATCTATTTAAAAAGAAAGTGACTGTAATACCAGAGACTCATAGGATGACTTTGGAGCAAGCACAGCATCTTTTAACAGTATATCCTTACAGGAAAGTATAACTACTTGTCATGGTTGTAGCTGGGATAGAGTTAATTTTCTTCACTGCAGCTGGTATAGTGCTGTGCTTTGGACTTAGTATGAAAACAAGGTTGATAACACTCAGATGTCTTAGTTGTTGCTGGGTAGTGCTTGTACTAGTCAAGGACTTTTCTAGCTTCCCATGCTCTGCCAGGTGCACAAGAAGCCGGGGGGAGGGGGCACAGCTAAGAGAGCAGATTCAAACTGGCCAAAGGGATATTCAATATCATGTAATGTCGTGCCCAGTATGTTAACTGGGAGGGGCTGGCCAGGGGAGGGAGGCAGCAATCACGGCTTGGGGACCGGCAGCGTCAGTCAGCAGGTGGTGAGCAGTTGTATCATTTGTGTTTGGGTTTTTTCCCTTTTCCTTTTTATTATATTACCATTATTATTGTAATCATTATTTTATTCTAATTATTAAACTGTTCTTATCTCAACCCACAAGGTTTTTTTGTTCTTTTGCTTTTCCGATTCTCTCCCCCGTCCCACAGGGGTGGGGGGAGTGAGCAAGCAGCTGCATGGTGTTTAGTTGCTGACTGGGGCTGAACCACGACACTACTGTATTTAAAAAACAGAATATAAACCCTCCACATAATATATTATTTTGATTATACCCTTCAGTTCACCTCTTAAATGCCTGGGCAACAGCTGCACGCATAAATTTAATGTGTAATACACTAACTACTACTCACATACAAATTAATCTCCCTCCTCTAGCTACAGCAAGTTAATATCACAATAAGGGCAGAGAGATGTTTTAAATGCTTGATATGACCTGACAAAGTACTACTTTGTCTAACATATTTACTGGTAACACAACATACAGATTTACTGAGATACTCTACATGAACATTTATAGGATATTTCTGAAGAAAAATCACTATTAATGCTGCCATTTATTTAAATTTATCATGAATATAGTTGAAAAGTAAACTCACTAAAATACTAAAGAGAAAAGCACTTGACATTTAGCATTTTCTATGATTTGTTAACATCCCTAGTCAAATGCGAGAGAGCATTTGGGGAGAAGGATTTTAACTCATACATGCACTCAAGACACTGACTTATCCAAATGCAGGCCCTTAAAAGTAAGCAAAAACTGTCCATGTGAAAAGAAAGAAATCCACAGCTGGTCTGTCATGATTGCTGTGGGACTGACTTGCAAGGATGGACTCAATGTTTCAGCGTCAATGCAACATATATTGACCTCCCTGAACCTCTAATATCAAGCCTAACTCCCACTTACTATCACCAGGAGACTAAGTTGTTTTAAACGTGTTCTGACACTTTATTTTCCTTGAAAGCCATGAAACTGGATACAATTGTATTATGATACAGTACATTATAAATTCCTGTCTCAAGACAAAGATGGTGCTAAGAGTCATTAAAAAAAGCCCAAGATACTTGCTAGAATTCATACGTTATTTTTGCCCTCCTGAAACGCTTAAGATTTCCCACTAATCCTTCTTTAAGTACAGAGGCATTTCTTTTATGTTAGGACCACACCATATCAAGTATTTTTACATTGCCCTAGAAATAGGCCAAAATCCATCAGAATTGCTGAATATTCATATAAACAGGACACTGGTCTAGGAATCAGTTTTTATTACAGTAGTCCCAAGATAAATCAACCTTTTAAGAATATCTTTGAGGTTTAACTGCCATAAAACACAACTAAAAAGAATACACAAGCCATCTGTTCAAAATGGAACTATATTTCTTATGTTTAAGTAATTAGCCAGACAAACTGTAAGGTGGCACTAAAATAAGTCTTTTGACATTAATACTAAGTCCTTATACTACACAGTCCATATCATATAAAACCTTATAAGAAATCCATATAGAATTATCAACTTCACATCAAAATTGCACCATGACTACTGCAGTGCCTTCCCCACACACACCAGTTAGACCTAGCAAATGCATATTAAAGCTGAAATATGCTCAGATCTGGAGTACTTAATTCACTTCACCATGGACACGTTTGCTTTTGCTCTCAACACTTCTACACATATTAAATAGGCATAGCGCAGGCAGTTCTATAAAGCCTCAAGCTAGGCTGATAAAAAACACACAGAAGGTAAACAAGGACTACAAACACATGGGTACTAAATTAAACCACTCAAGTGTACCACCTAGACGGAACCACTACAAAATTACTTTCTCTCTGAAAAAAGAGAAAGGACTTTTATGTTTGAAAGCCTTCCTTCCCCCCCTCCCCGCTCCCTTACTAAGAATCAAATAAATCAGTTCTGCAATACCACAATACTGCAAGTTAGAAATAGACTTCAGAAGTCCTTTTTTTAAAAAAAAAAAAAAATAAAGTTCTGTGCAACAAACTGCTAGGGAAGTGCAGAAAGCGGTCTGGTGAGCACCCGAAGCAGAAGCACAGCTGCCACTTAAACCACGCCGCACCCTCGCGCCCTGCTCTGGCACCGAGGCGACAGAGCTGCAGAAGAGTTAACGGGCTCCACTCGCACCGGGATCCAAAAGCTGCCACATCCGACCCCGGTCCCCACCACCACAAACTCAAACTTCAAAGCCTTTTAAGACTCCGTCAGAAATTAAATACAGAAGCACCCACACACCCACGGCTCGGCTCCCGCGCAACTAATCACCCATGGCGCAGGGACGCGCCACCCCGACCCGCTCCTCCAGCGCCGGCTGCTGGGCCCCGCACCGCAACGATTGCCCGCCGCGCCCCAGCCTTGCACTCCGCGGGCAGTTCCCGCCGCCCCTGCATCCGCTCCCAGCCAGGCGGCGATAGAGCGCCCGAGCCAGCCCTCCCCGCGGGAACAATTCCGCTGCCTCCACTGTCTGTTCCCCCAGCCCGCCCCCTCTCACCTCGCGGAGGGGCACGGCTCCATCATCCGCTCCACGACAGGGCCGGCCCCCACCAGGCTCTCCGCCGGCAGCGGCTCCAGGAGCTCGGCGCAGCGGCTGGGGGAAGCAGCAGGGCTGGCGGGGCTGAAGCGCGGCCCGGGCAGATAGTACAGCAGCAGCGTCTCGGGAGGCTCTGGCAAAGAGGAGGGGAACGAGGAGGAAGTGGGCCGCCTCAGGTGGCCAATCCAGCTCCGCACTTTACGCAACTGCTTCCGTCTCCAGTCAGAGCGCTGTTCCCGGCAGCCACCGCTGCCACCGCCCGCTCCCAGCGACGCTCCCCGCGCCCACGCCGCCCTTCAGGTTCATGGTGGTGGCAGTAGCCGCCTTCGCATTACTACCTGAGGATAATCCCAGCAACGAAGTGCGATTCCCCGCCGCCGCCATTTTCTCTAGCGGGCCACATAGGGCTCCCAACCCGTTACGGAAACGGCGTAGGGAGGGAGTGAGAGGCAGGCGCAGATGGGTGACAACAAGCGCATGGGGTGAGGCGGCCACCTGTAGGTGCAGTGGCCCGCGGCGGCGCCCTCCCCTCCCCCCCGCGCAGGTGTTGGCGTCGCGCTCGCTCGTCATGGGTAGGATCTGGCCACCCGCGGACAGATGGGTCGGGCGACACCCGGGAGTTGGTGGAGGTGCTGGATGGGAAGAGTGTCCCTGCCCCTACGCGGCCCTTTTCACGTGCAGGAGAGCGGCTTCGAGGTGTGGGGCTGTGGCATGGGCCAGCCACCGCCCTGTGAGGAGCCAGTGCTGTGTAGCAACGCGGGGAAGCCTTTCCTGAAACTCAGCCCGGCTCCTAGTGGTGCCACGCCCCAGCTCACAACACCCCGTCTGTATGCTCCCTCTCCCTAGCACTCCCAAGTCTTCCCCAGGTGACGTCCACCCCAGGAGCCAACCGAGGTAAGGAAGGAGCAAAATGCCTGCGGTGCCTTCCTGTGCTGCAGGGAGCCTCCGGAAAGTCGCTGCTGTGCCCAAGCTTACCTGTTCATTTGTCTCTGGGATTAGTAAAACATTCAGCGTACATCCTTGCTTGCAGCCTTCACGCGTCCCTCTTTGAGTTGCCCTCGCTTGGCAGGTGCTGCTTCACCCATCATCGTCCTCAGGAATGTACATTTGAAGAGAAAATAATTCTGACATTCACAAATTCAGTATTTGACACTTCTCTTATTTAAAACCTCAACTATATAGTAAATTAGGGACAGTTTTCTGGAAGATTCCTAAACCAAGCCTTATTGTCAAATTGAGGACATTACTAAATGCAGGGAAGAACAGAGAAAAGGGTGCTTTGTAGAAGCGGGATGAGATTAGCTGCATACAAATTCTGAAGCAGATGGTTGAAATAAACTCAAATTATTACCAATTGTTGGCAGTGTAACCTGCATATACACAGGATCCTCTAGTCTTCAGTAGAAAAAAAGGGCCCAAACAAAAAACAAACGGCACAATTATACCTTTTCAAATATTCCTCTCTGCCATAAAATTCCATTCACAGAGAAAACCCCTATGCTTTTAAAGTACTCTGAACAGGAAAAAAACCCAACTTTAGGAATTTACTAAACACTTGTCACGTGAAGAAGGAATACAGTTTTGAATAGCAATTGGTTAGAAAGGGATACAGAGAAGAAAAAGATAAAATATCTAATAAAACTAAATCTTGGAAATAAGAGTGCATACATGTCCTTTTGGTCTGACAGAGTCCTGGGGGACACCTCTCCCAAAGTAAGAAGGCTTAAAGGAGAGGGAAACTTGGGAAATTCGAGGCAAAATGTCAGAGTGGCAATGGGGTGCTGAGGAATGTGCATGTGCGCTGAGGTGAAATGGTTTCTGGAAAGCAGCTAAGAAACAGGACAAAATATGAAATCCAGAGGCAGCGGGAGGCACCAGTGTAAGAAATAATTAAGTGTGGACAAGTGCTGTTACCATCCCTGTTAAGGCATGACTTTACTGTTTGAGTAAGGTCAGCACTATCAAGGTTTTGAGTTACTTTTTTGCTAAGATGTAAAGCGGAATAACCTCACTATTTAGAATCATAGAATGGTTTACGTTGGAAGGGACTTTTAAAGGTCATCCAGTCCAACTCCCCTGCAGTGAGCAGGGACATCTTTAACTAGACCAGGTTGCTCAGAGCCCCGTCCAACCTGACCTTGAACGGTTCTAGGGATGGGGCATCTACCACCTCTCTAGGCAACCTGTTCCAGTGCTTCACTACCCTCATTGTAAAAATTTTTTCCTTCTATCCAGTCTAAATCTACCCTCCTTTAGTTTAAAACCATTACCCCTTCTCCTGTCACAACAGCCCTTGCCAAAGAGATTGCCCCCATCTTTCCTATAGTCCCCCTTCAAGTACTGAAAGGCTGCAATAAGGTCTCCCCAGAGCCTTCTCTTCTCCAGGCTGAACAACCCCAACTCTCTCAGCCTTTCTTCATAGGAGAGGTGCTCCAGTCCTCGGATCATTTTTGTGGCCCTCCTCTGGACCCGCTCCAACAGGTCCATGTCCTTCTTGTGCTGAGGGCTCCAGAGCTGGATCCAGTACTCCAGGTGGGGTCTCACCAGAGCGGAGTAGAGGGGCAGAATCACCTCCTTCGACCTGCTGGCCATCCTTCTTTTGATGCAGCCCAAGATATGGTTGGCCTTCTGGGCTGCAAGCACACATTGTTGGCTCATGTCCAGCTTCTCATCCACCAGTACCCCCAAGTCCTTCTCTGCACGGATGCTCTCAATCTCTTAATCCCCCAGCCTGTATTGAGACCAGAGGCTGCCCCGACCCAGGTGCAGGACCTTGCACTTGGCCTTGCTGAACCTCATGAGGTTCTCACAGGCCCACCTCTCCAGCTTGTCCAGGTCTCTCTGGAGGACATCCCGTCCTTCTGGTGTGTCAGCTGCACCGCTCAGCTTGGTGTCACCTGCAAACTTGCTGAGGGTGCACTTAATCCCACTGTCTGTGTCACTGATGAAGGTATTAAATAGTACCGGTCCCAGTATGAACCCCAGAGGGACACCACTCATCACTGGTCTCCATCTGGACATTGAGCCATTGACCACTACCCTCTGGATGCGACCATCCAGCCAGTTCCTTATCCACCGAACAGTCTACCCATCAAAACTGTATCTCTCCAGTTTAGAGAGAAGGATGCTGTGGGGGACCATGTGAAAGGCCTTAGGGAAGTCCAGATAGACGACATCCATAGCTCTTCCCTTGCCCACTGATGTAGTCACTCCATCACAGAAGGCCACTAGGTTGGTCAGGCAGGACTTGCCCCTGGTGAAGCCATGCTGGCTGCCTCGAATCACCTCCCTGTCCTCCATGTGCCTTAGCATAGCTTCTAGGAGGATCTGTTCCATTATCTTCCCAGGCACAGAGGTGAGGCTGACAGGACAGTAGTTCCCCGGGTCCTCCTTTCTAACCTTTTTAAATATGGGCACAATGTTTCCCTTTTTCCAGACCCCAGGGACTTCACCTGACTGCTTTCTTTGACTTTGCCTTTCTGGTTGATGTACCTGTAGAAGCCTTTCCTGTTTTTCTTTGCATCCCTTGCCAATTCAGGGACAGCTCTTCACACTGTATTGATTTTTTGATGTAGAGAGCAACACCTCCGCCCCTCCTTCCTTGCCTGTCCCTTCTGAACAGCCTGTAGCCATCGATAGCCACATTCCAGTCATGGGATTCATCCCACCAAGTTTCGGTAAATGCAACTAGGTCATAGCTTTCTAGCAGCACTGTAGTTTCCAACTCCTCCTGTTTGTTTCCCATGCTATGTGCATTAGTATTAGAGGCATTTCATCCGAGCTGTGGGCTGTGCACCCTTCTTATTGGAGCACCCTTTGATACCCTTGAGGTGTTTCATGGGAGTTTCCTTGTTAGCTCCTACTACCTTAGGAGCCCCCAGCTCATCCCCACAAGACTTTGACTGCGCTGCAGTGCCCCCAGCACACATCTGGGCATCATGTTGAGGGCTCATACTAGAAGCCTGTCCCTCTAACCATTGTGTGTCATCCCACAACTTGTCACAGGCAATCCAGTTATGTTCCCCCTCCCCCTTTGCCTCTAGTTTAAAACCTTGTCAATTAGTCACTTAAAAAATACATGGCATTCTTTGTAAGGGCTTTTTATCCCCTGATTATTGGCTGAAATCCAACTAATAAATTACATTTTGCCTATGATGATCCTTATATTCAACCTATTGTTTCAAATGGATGTTTCTCCACTCTGCCTTGACTAGGGGAGCACAGCAGCAAATGAGAAAACACTCCATGACTCACTCCAGAACACTAGGTAATGCAATGCCTGTATGCAACATAGATTTATGAACAATACAGAGACACTGTAGAGGCTCTACTAGAAGTAATAAATTCTGAAATCATTAATTGAACATGCTGACTGACTGTGGGGGATGAATTTGCAAGCAACTTAGCACTGTTTGACACGTCCTTGAACTGAAGCAATGCAGCAGTAAAAAACAGAGACAGGATCGTGGGAATGCCAAGGAAGATTTAAGACAAAACAAATGAGATGATAGCACAAATAGAACAGCCTATTAGAATGTAGCATAAGGCGCATGCTTAGAGCTAGCTGACGAATAACAGAAATTGTTTGTGTGCGTGATCGTGTGAGGAATGTGTCGAAAAACTATATAAGCAGTGAAAAGCTGACAATAAAGGTCTTCTGCAGAACATCTGTCAGGAGTCTGTGACATTCATCCCTGCAAATGGTGACCCCCGACGTGGGAGTGCAATGCTGAGGAGCAGCGTCTGCAGGGACCCCAGCTGGACAAATCAAGCTGACGGCGGGACCGCAGCTTTAATCCTGGGACATCACCTTAATATTACAGGTGAGCGGCTGGGGCAGTAAGCATGGGAGCTAATCTCTCTGCCGAAGAAGAGGCGATTGTTAAGTTACTGATTCAGTTATTGAGCAAGCAAGGCATTAAATATGATACTTTTAAGTAAAGTTATTACTGAAATTCCTGCAAAAGCATGGGGCTCCATCAACGGTCTCAGCAGTGGTCAATATTAAAACATGGGAAGAAGCAGGGACAACAGTATGGGAGGCCGTCTCCCAGGGGGATGAGACTGCCAAGGAGGTGATGACCACCTGGCGGCTGGTGTTGGAAACATTAAAGTCCTGGCAAGCAGAGAAAAGGGTGGAAACCATAGCTGCGCAGACAGTGACCGGAGGCGAGGACTCCCTGTAGGGAGTCCCTGCCAGAAAATGACGTAGATTTAGATGCAGACATGGAGCCGTTGCCATCGCCCCTGTTAAAGCTGACGGCTCCGCCGTCCATACCGCCCGTGACAGCTGTTTTACAGCTGCCAACGTCCTTTGACCCCCAGAACCAATGGAAACAACTACAATGAGATGCAATAAAGGAGGAAGGGGTGGCAGGACTAGTCTTTCCAGTATTGAACAGAGATGGAGGACCCAATGAGTGGGGCCCTTTTCAAGGGATCTAATAAAAGAATTAAGAAAAACAGTAACTACATACGGGCTTGCAGCTCCATTTTCCCAATCTCTGCTTGAAAATGTGATGACAGGGAAGTTATTGTGTCCCTATGATTTACGAACAATAGCAGCTATGATATTAACCCCAATGCAGAAGTTGTTGTGGGAGCAAAAATGGAGGGAACTTTGTGAACCAGCTGCCCTTCAAAATTTAGAGCGACGGCAAGGAGATCCTCTCCTAGGGGCAGGCATGTCACAGTTAATGGGCACAGATCCCATTGCGGACCTGTGCCTACAGGCGCGGTTGGATGAGAATATACTCCAACAGTCTGCCACTCTCGCGCTTCAAGCTATGTTAAAAATTCCAGAACCCGGAAAGCCATCTCTATAATTTACTCGAGTCCAACAGCAGCCAACCGAACCCTATATGCAGTTTGTGGATCGCTTGTGGGATGCATTAGACAAGCAGGTAGACAATAGAGAAGCAAAAGAAGCACTGCTGCTGAAATTAGCGGTAGAAAATGCAAATACCAATTGTAAAAAGATATTACAAACGCTGCCAATCAATACTAACCTGGTGCAAATGATCAAGGCTTGCAACCGTGTAGGCTCTATTGCTCATCAAACGGAGTCCTTAGCATCAGCCTTTGCAGCAGCTTTAACAATGAGTAGGGACACGAAGAAGCAGTGCTACCACTGTGGAAGCCCAGACCACTTAGTTATTGAGCACCCTCAACAAAGACAAGGAGGGGGAGCCCCTAACGCGCCCGCCGTGCTATCCACGCTTTGCCCAAGGTGTGGTAAAGGACGCCATTGGGTGAGCCAGTGCAGTTCCAAATATGACGCAGATGGACAGCCCCTGCCAGCGCGGCAGGGAAATGGGAGGCGGAGCGCGGGGCGAGGTCACGCAATGACACAAGCTCCCTCATCACAAGAACCAAAGCGGGGCCCCCCGATGGGAACAGCGTCACATTGTGATGGTTGCACAATCTTCAACTCCACCTGGAATGCAACCACCCCCCTTACCACCGTGGGCGCCCTCTCCGCCAGCACCCAAGGGACTGCCGGACTGGATGTCAGCACAGTAGAAGACTCAGCTCTCTGGGGCACACATGTACATTGCATTCCATTGAATGTGAAGGGGCCAATTGGGGGAGGGTGTAGTGCACTGTTGCTAGGTCATTCCAGTACCACCATGACAGGCCTGTTTGTCCTCCCTGGAGTAATTGATGCTGATTATAGTGGCCAAATACATTCTATGGTTTGGACACCGGCCCCACTGCTGTCAGTTCTGAAAGGAACCCGGATTGTGCAATTAATACTTTTTTGAGCAATATTACTGACAGCCAGTGAAACAAGCCATGGCTCTGCTGAGTTTGGATTGACAGGGCAACCGGCTGTTTTTTGGATGTCAGATATCATGCGACATTGTCCAACCATACATGTAACCGTGTGGAATCCTACCGAGCAGCCACAGATGAGCCAATGCACGATGCTAGTAGATACAGGCGCAGATGTTACAGTTTTCGCGGCCAAAGATTGGCCTTCCACATGGCCTACAACATCCCCAGCTAGCGGATTAGTAGGAGTTGGAGGCCTGTCCAGCACATTTCAAAGTTCTACAATCCTCATGATAAAGACCCAAGAGAGAACGACACGTACTGTTCGTCCTTATATCACACCGATTCCCATCAGCCTGCTGGGACGTGATGTGATGGGACAGCGCAGATTTACCATCTCCACCCCTGAAAATTTTCGGTAGCAGCCATTGAGGTGCGACCGCCACTCCGCCTCAAATGGACAACAGAGACCCCCATATGGGTGAATCAATGGCTGCTCACCCAGGAAAAGGTCGCAGCCCTACAGGAGCTGGTCCAGGACCAACTTGCGCAAGGACACATAGTACCAACAAACAGTCCATGGAATTCCCCAGTATTTGTAATCAAAAAGAAAAGTGGAAAATGGAGATTGTTGCACGATTTACAGCAAATAAACACAGTCATAGAGGATATGGGCTCGTTACAACCCGGCCTACCATCACCTACAATGATTCCATCCAATTGGAGTACAATCATTGTCGATCTGAAAGACTGTTTTTTTACCATCCCGCTGCACCCAGATGATGCTCCAAAATTTGCTTTTTCAGTGCCAAAACTTAATAAGGGGGAGACAATGGATCGATATCACTGGACTGTACTCCCTCAGGGAATGAAAAACTCCCCAACAATGTGTCAGTCATATGTTGCAAAGGCAATTCAGCCAATTAGACAATGTTATCCAAATATTTACATGTACCATTACATGGACGATCTATTGTTAACGGGGCCAACTCGTACTGTGCTCGAAGAGGCCCTTCAGGCCTTAAAGCAAGCACTGCAGGATGCAGGACTTCAGATAGCCCCTGAAAAGATACAGACAGAACCTCCGTGGAGGTATTTAGGATGGAAAATTTTGGAACAAACCATCCAGCCTCAAAACGTGGGAATAACCGCCAATATTCAGATCTTAAATGATGTACAGAAACTATTAGGTAATATTAATTGGATTCGAACCCAATGCAGCATTGACAACGCCACTCTTACTCCCCTGTTTGACCTGTTAAAAGGAGACACCGATATAAACGCACCACGAAGTTGGACACCAGAGGCACAACAAGCACTACAGATAATCAACGACAAACTGTTGAATCAACAATGCCATTGTGGCAGTGAAGACATCCTGCTCACACTGTTTGTCTGTAACCAAGAAGAGCAGCCTCTTGCTATAATTGGACAGTGGGATCCACAACGTAATGACCCTCTCGTTATTCTAGAATGGGTCTTTTTACCCCACCAACCTACCAAGACCATTGCCACACGAATAGAAATGTTTGCTGACCTTATTAAAAAGGGACGGGAGAGAACAGTAGAGCTTGCAGGGGAAGAACCAACACTTATTGTGTTACCTATCGTAAAAACTTATCTGACTTGGAGTATTCAAAATAGCCTTGAACTACAGTTAGCCTTAGCGGGCTTTAGTGGAAAGCTAGATACCCATCTTCCCCCACACAAGATGTTTACCTTTTATTATAATGTTAAAATAGAAAATCGACCATTGTGCCAAAGACAGCCAGTCGATGGCCATACGGTATTTTCCGATCTGGAAGCATGAAGTTGAGATTCTCCACGGCTCACCACAAATAGTGGAGCTGCACACAGTCATAATGGCCTTTCGATTCTGGCCTACCGCCCCTCTTAATATCGTTTCTGACTCCCAGTATGTGGTGGGTGTGGTTCAACGAATAGAAAGAGCTCATCTTAAACATATAACAAAGCAACCCCTATTTTTAAAATTTAAGCAACAACTTTTTTAATCGAACAGCGGAAACACCCCTATTGTATAATTCATATTCGAAGTCACACACAATTACCGGGTTTTCTTACACATGGTAATGCCCGTGATGACATTTTAACTAATGTAACCCTTGCTGCTCCCATGCCAAATGTATTGGAGCAAGCACGACTCTCTCACGATTTTTTCCACCAATCAGCAAAGGCTTTAGTGAAACAATTCCGTATCACCATTGCTGACGCCAAGCTAATCGTGCAAACTTGCCCAGACTGTCAGGCCTGTGGATCTACCCCCGCCTTAGTGGTGAACCCTCGAGGTTTACATTCCCTCCACCTGTGGCAAACAGATGTCACTCACATTCCTGAGTTTGGACGACTTAAATATGTTCACGTATCCGTTAATACGTTCTCTCATGCAATATGGGCAACGGCCGCCACTGGTGAAACTAGCAGACATGTACAGGCCCGTTTCCGAGCTGCTTTTGCTGCACTCGGAATCCCAAGTGAAGTTAAAACCGACAACAGCCCAGCCTACAGCAGTGGCTCACTTAAAACCTTTTTTCACAAATGGGGTATTCGCCATGTTACTGGCATTCCCCACTCCCCTACCAGTCAAGCTATAGTAGAACGAACACACCGCACAGTCAAACAACTGCTCCAAAAACAAAAAGGGGGAGATAGCCAAGCAACCCCGCACAACCGATTGGCAAAAATAATATATGTGATGAACCATTTGTCACTACAATTCCAAAACGATGATACCCCACACCTGTAGTAAAACACTATAAATCCTTGAGCAAAGCCCTAACGTCTATTGAACATTCAGAACAGCCCTTAGTAATGATAAAAGATCTAAACACGGGCCTGTGGGAAGGCCCTCATCCATTGGGGGAGGGGGTATACTCATGTCTCCACAGGTTGCGGTCCCCGATGGATTCCAGCAAAAGGAGTGAAACCATGGCTTGCGGCCTCATCACCTTCCTCGCCATCATCAGCCTCTGCCATTCATGGTTCTCCATCCAACCACAAAAAAATGTCTGGGTTACCCTCGCAAACTTAACGAGACAGGAGTCGATATGCCTGTCCTCAGCCAGTGCGGATAATCCCTTTACAACATGCCTTGTGGGGACTCATGGTTGACTGGATGGGGAATCACAGGATGGTTCAAGGAAATAGTAAAAACGGATATAGTATTTCTAATAATATTCCTAATTTTGCTTTTAATTTTGCCATTCTTTTGTCAGTGCTTGCAGCGATTAATAGAGAGAACAGTAAAAAATGTCTGGTTAATACAAAATAAAAACTGGGGAGATGTGGGGGATGAATTTGCAAGCAACTTAGCACTGTTAGACACGTCCTTGAACTGAAGCAACGCGGCAGTAAAAAACAGAGACAGGAGCATGGGAACGCCAAGGAAGATTTAAGACAAAACAAATGAGATGATAGCACAAATAGAACAGCCTATTAGAATGTAGCATAAGGCGCATGCTTAGAGCTAGCTGACGAATAACAGAAATAGTTTGTGCACATGATTGTGTGAGGAATGTGTCAAAAAGATATATAAGCAGTGAAAAGCTGACAATAAAGGTCTTCTGCAGAACATCTGTCAGGAGTCCGTGACATTCATCCCTGCAACTGACATTTGTGTTTTCTTGTGACCTGCTCTTAAAAATCCTTTTGCACTTAATCAATATGAGTTGACCTAATTATAAAAAGCATAAAACTTACTGAAAAAGTCAGTGTCGTGGTTTAGCGGCACCTCAGCCCCACACAGTCGCTCGCTCACTCCCCCACCGGTAGATGGGGGAGAGAATCAGAAGGGTAACGCTCGTGGGTTGGGATAAGAACAGTTTAATAATTAAAATTAAAAGAAACAACAGTAGAAATGCAATGTAAAGGAGAACAACGAGAGGCGCAAAGCCCCGGGGGAGGGGGGAAGGGAGGGGAGAGGGGGAACGAACCGCCGAAACAAACTGCCCGCGCCGCAGCCGCTCGCCGCCCGCCGACCTGACGCCGCGCCGCCTCCGCGCTGCCACTGCCCCCCCTCAATATACTGGTCATGGTGTCACATGGTATGGAACGAACATGCCATTGGCCAGTCGGGGTCAGCCGCCCCCACCATGGCTCTGACCCTCCCAGCCCCCCCCGCCACGAGGCAGAGCGCGGGAAGCTGGAAAGGTAGCCGACCCCCACAGTGAGGAGAATTAACCCCTTCTCAGCCAAAACCAGCACATTCTCCACCCCTTATTCCATACCATTTACACCATGCCCAGGTCCCATACGATGCAATACAACCGTACCAACCACCACCCCTCCCCTTCCCATCCTTTAACATAATACACAGGCATCATTCCCTTAGTTCATGGACCTTCCCTGTAAAATGTCCATTAAAATGTCCATTGAGTTCACCCAGTCCATGACTCTGGGCTCCATCTGTTGTATCAGTCTTTCACGGTGGGAGAGATGGTGCGTGTGGCGTTGGGTTGCTGCATACCGAGTCGGTCATCATTCCATCACTGCTGCACGGATTCTTTCACAGTTTATCTTCCATGGGTTGGGAGGCTCGTACTCTGATATCATTGATACAACACAGAGGTGACACACAATATTATATAGCAGTTCACATTGTGCCATTCAGTTCATTGACTCTTTTCACCCCAAATCAAATCCCCTTGAGGCACACATCTGATTTCTCCATCCTCCCGCATCACCCACCAAGTGCACCCAGGTCCTCGAGCAAAAGCAATCCCATGAATGGGTTTGCCTTTGCCTGAGGCAGGAAGAACCCAGACTGTTTTGCCCAGCATACTTTTTGTGTGCACTACAGGGACTCTATCCCCTTCCACAGTATGTAGGATTTCTGACTGGGCAGGGCCAGCTCGGTTGGCAGATCCCCTCGTGTTGACTAACCAGGTGGCTTTTGCTAAATGTATGCCCCAGTGCTTGAATGTCCCACCCCACATTGCTCTCAGTGTAGTTTTTAACAGTCCATTGTACCGTTCAATTTTCCCAGAGGCTGGTGCGTGATAGGGGATGTGATACACCCACTCAATGCCATGCTCTTTGGCCTAGGTGTCTATGAGGCTATTTCAGAAGTGAATCCCGTTGTCTGAATCAGTTCTCTCTGGTGTGCTATGTCACCACAGGACTTGTTTTTCCAGGCCCAGGATAGTGTTCCGGGCAGTAACGTGGGGGACAGAATATGTTTCCAGCCAGCCAGTCGTCGTTTCCACCATTGTAAGCACATGGCGCTTGCCTTAGCGGGTCTGTGGGAGTGTGATATAGTCAATTTGCCAGGCCTCCCCATATTTATATTTCAGCCATCGTCCCCCATACCACAGAGGCTTTACCCGCTTCGCTTGCTTGATTGCAGCGCATGTGTCACATTCGTGGATAACCTGCGCAATAACATCCATGGTCAAGTCCACCCCTCGATCACGAGCCCACCTGTATGTTGCATCTCTCCCTTGATGGCCTGAGGTGTCATGGGCCCACCGAGCTAGAAATAGTTCACCCTTATGCTGCCAGTCCAGATCCACCTCAGCCACTTCAATCTTGGCAGCCTGATCTACCTACTGGTTGTTCCGATGTTCTTCAGTGGCCCGACTCTTGGGGACATGAGCATCCACATGCCGTACCTTTACAACCAGGTTCTCTACCCGGGCAGCAATATCTTGCCACAATGTGGCAGCCCAGATGGGTTTGCCTCTGCGCTACCAGTTGCTTTGCTTCCACTGCTGCAGCCAGCCCCACAGGGCATTTGCCACCATCCAGGAATCAGTATAGAGATAGAGCACTGGCCACTTTTCCCGTTCAGCAATGTCTAAGGCCAGCTGGATGGCCTTTACCTCTGCAAACTGGCTCGATTCACCTTCTCCTTCAGCAGTTTCTGCTACTTGTTCTGTAGGACTCCATACAGCAGCCTTCCATCTCCGGTGCTTTCCCACAAGGCGACAGGACCCATCAGTGAACAGGGCATATTGCTTCTCATCTTCTGGCAGGTTGTTATAGAGTGGGGCGTCTTCAGCACATGTCACCTCCTCCTCTGGTGATAATCCAAAAACTTTGCCTTCTGGCCAGTCCATAATCACTTCCAAGATTCCTGGGCGACTGGGGATTCCTACTCGAGCCTGCTGGGTGATCAGTGCAACCCATTTACTCCACGTAGCATCAGTTGCATGGTGTGTAGAGGGGACGTTTCCTTTGAACATCCAGCCCAGCACTGGCAGTCGGGGTGCCAGGAGCAGCTGTGCTTCAGTACCAACCACTTCTGAAGCAGCTCAGACCCCTTCATATGCTGCCAATATCTTTTTTTCAGTTGGAGTATAGCGGGCTTCAGACCCTCTGTATCCCCGAATCCAAAACCCTAGGGGTCGACCCCGGGTCTCCCCATGTGCTTTCTGCCAGAGGCTCCAGGTAGGGCCATTCTCCCCGGCTGCAGTGTAGAGCATGTTTTTTACATCTTGTCCTGCCCGGACTGGCCCAAGAGCTACTGCATGAACTATTTCTCGTTTAATCTGTTCAAAGGCTTGTCGTTGCTCAGGGCCCCATTTGAAATCATTCTTCTTCCGGGTCACTTGATAGAGAGGGCTTACGATCAGACTGTAATTTGGAATATGCATTCTCCAAAAACCCACAACGCCCAAGAAAGCTTGTGTTTCCTTTCTGCTAGTTGGTGGAGACATGGCTGCTATTTTGTTGATCACATCCATTGGAATATGACGACGACCATCTTGCCATTTGATTCCTAAGAACTGGATTTCTCGTGCAGGTCCCTTCACCTTACTTTGTTTTATGGCAAAACCAGCTTTCAGAAGGATTTGGACTATTTTCTCTCCTTTTTCAAAAACTACTTCCGCTGTGTTGCCCCACACAATGATGTCATCAATGTATTGAAGGTGTTCTGGAGCTTCTCCCTGTTCCAGTACAGTCTGAATCAGTCCATGGCAAATGGTAGGACTGTGCTTCCACCCCTGGGGCAGTCGATTCCAGGTGTACTGGACACCCCTCCAAGTAAAAGCAAACTGTGGCCTGCACTCTGCTGCCAGAGGGATTGAGAAGAATGCATTAGCAATATCAGTTGTGGCATACCACTTGGCTGCCTTTGACTCCAGTTCGTATTGAAGTTCTAGCATGTCTGGCACAGCAGCACTCAGTGGTGGAGTGACTTCATTCAGGCCACGATAGTCTACTGTTAGTCTCCACTCTCCATTAGACTTCCGCACTGGCCATATGGGACTGTTAAAGGGTGAGTGGGTCTTACTGATGACTCCTTGGCTCCTCAGTTGGTGAATGAGTTTATGGATGGGGATCAGAGAGTCTCTGTTGGTGCGATATTGCTGCCGGTGCACTGTTGTGGTGGCGATTGTCACCTGTTGTTCTTCAACCTTCAGCAACCCCACAACAAGAAGGGTCCTTTGAGAGACCGGGCAAGGTAGACAGCTGTTTCGTTTCCTCCGTCTCCAAGGCAGCTACACCAAAAGCCCACTTGTAACCTTTTGGGTCCTTGAAATACCCTCTCCTGAGGTAGTCTATGCCAAGGATGCACGGAGCCTCGGGGCCAGTCACAATGGGGTGCTTCTGCCACTCATTCCTGGTTAGGCTCACTTCAGCCTCCAATAGAGTTAGCTCTTGGGATCCCCCTGTCACTCCAGCAATGCTGATGGGTTCTGCCCCTATATAGTTTGATGGCATTAAGGTGCACTGTGCGCCGGTGTCCACTAAAGCTTTACACTCCTGTGGGTCGGATGTGCCAGGCCATCGGATCCACACAGTCCAGTAAGCCCGGTTATCCCTTTCCTCCACCCGGCTGGAGGCAGGGCCCCTCTAGTCCTGATCATGGCAGTCACAACTCACTTCCTGTAAATGTGAATCAGGAGTCCCTCTATTACACTTAGAAATAAAATCTGCGCTTCTACTCCTCTGTCTGGGGACTTGTTCACTGGAAACTGGAGCAGCAGCTTTCCTGGAAGAGCCTCCCTGAGTGACTGTTCTTCCTTGCAGTTCACGTACTCGTGCCTGTAGGGTCGAGGTAGGCTTGCCATCCCACCTCATCATGTCCTCTCCGTGGTCACGCAGGTAGAACCATAGGGTGGCCCGTGGTGTGTATCCCCTTCTTTGAGCCAAAGGATGCTTATTCCTAACAGCTGAGACACTACTCTGTCGAGGTGGGGAGTAGGACATATCTTCTTTGAGTTGCTGGACCTCTTGGGACAATTTCTCCACAGCAGAGACAAGCGAGGAAGAGAGATTTGTGTCGTAATCCCGGAGTCTATCTATCACCTCTGCCACCGTTGGTGTCTCGTCATCTTTCCAGGACATTACTGCTAATGAGTTTGCATGCTAAGATGGTGCGCTCCGTACAAACTTCCGCCACATGGGTCGTGTGCACTCGGCTTCATCTGGATCTTTGGATGACCGTTGATCGTCCAGGTCACCATAAATCACCTCAAACACAGCTAATTCCCTTAGATACTGGATGCCTTTCTCCATAGTTGTCCATTTTCCTGGGCGATATGTAACATCTTCTTTAAAGGGATACCGTTCCTTCACTCCAGACAGGAGTTGCCTCCAGAGGCTGAGGGCTTGTTTTTTTTCTCCAATTGCTTTGTCAACGCCCCCTTCCCCAGAAAGGGATCCCAATTGTTTGGCTTCTTTTCCCTCTAGTTCCAGGCTACTGGCCCCATTATCCCAGCATCGGAGCAGCCAGGTGGCAATGAGCTCACCTGAACGACGGCTATAATCTTTTTGCATATCTCGCAACTCACTCAAGGACAGGGATCGGGTGGTCTCTATTTCATTTATTACTTCTCCCTCCTTTCCCCGCAATGGCCCTGGTTCTTCATCATCCCATTCTAAACGAGTTGATGTCCGCTTCCAATATTTCGCCTTGTGTATGGGGGCAACTGATACTGATACGGGTTTATTTTCTGCCGCCACGCGGCAGAGCGCGGGAAGCTGGAAAGGTAGCTGACCCCCACAGTGAGGAGAATTAACCCCTTCTCAGCCAAAACCAGCACAGTCAGAAAGGTACTGAGTTGTCTTGCACATATTCTTTCTGTCAAACTGCTGAGTTCCAATGGGCCAATTTAAAATACAGCTCTGGAGTGTAACATGAGACTTTTAGAAGTTTTCAGTGAGCCTGTTTCCCCTAGGTCATAAGTAGTGGCACACAGGGTTTGTTATGAAACAGAAGCCTTTAGTCTCAAATTAGCATCATGTAACATTTGGAACATCAATTGTTGTACACAAAGAAACTTCTGTTTGGGAACACACTAAGTTTTTGCAAGCCAAGGAGTTTCCTTGTTGCACAAAACCTGTAACACTGTCATGAATAACCAAAAATCTTCAACATGCTAGAGATAGGTATCTGCCTTGCCTCTGAATATATAACATAGGCATCATAATACACAAACAGAATAAATATGAGAGAGAACACAGTGTTGTGGTTTAACCCCAGCCTGCAACTAAGCACCACACAGCTGCTTGCTCACTTCTCCCAGGTGGGATGGGGGAGACTGTTGGAAGGGTAAAAGTGAGAAAACTTGCGGGTTGAGATAAAGACAGTTTAAGAGGTAAAGCAAAAAACCGCACACACCAGCAAAGCAAAACAAGGAATTCATTCAGTCCTTCCCATTGGCAGGCAGCTGTTCAGCCAATCTCCAGGAAAGGAGAGCTCCATCATGCGTAACGGTTACTTGGGAACACAAATGCCATATCTCCGAACATCCCCCCTTCCTTCTTCTTCCCCCAGCTTTATATACTGAGCATGACATCATATGGTACGGAATATCCCGTTGGTCACGTGGGCTCAGCTGTCCTGGCTGTGTCCCATCCCAGTTTCTTGTGCATCCGGCAGAGCATGGGGAGCTGAAAAAGTCCTTGACCAGTGTAAGTGCTACTTAGCAACAACTAAAACATCTCCACATTATCATCACTGTTTCCAGCACAAATCCAAAACATAGCCCCATACTAGCTACTACGAAGAAATTTAACTCTATCCCAGCTGAAACCAGGACAGCAGGGCTCCATCATGCGTAATGGTTCCTTGGGAAGACAAAACGCCATAACTCTGAACATCCCCCACTTCCTTCTTCCCCCACCTTTTTATTGCTGAGCATGATGTCATTTATTATGACACCAAGTTGAGTGGGGAAGTGGACACTCCAGCAGGGAGATCTGCTCTGCAGGAAGATCTGGATAGGCTGGAGGAGTGGGCCAGCAAGAACCTTATGAAGTTCAATAAGGAAAAGTGTAAGATCATGCACCCGGGAAAACATAATCCAGGAGTGCAGTACAGACTGGGATCCACCTGGCTTGAGAACAGCTCTGTGGAAAGGGACCTGGGGGTCCTGGTGGACAGGAAGTTCAACATCAGTGAACAGTGTGCTGCTGCGGCCAAGAAGGCCAACAGGATGCTGGGTTGCTTCAAAAAGGGCAATGCAACCCAGTCTAAACAAGATGGCCCAGCACCCTGTCCAGCTGACTCTTGAAGGTGTCCAACGTGGCTGAGTCAACCACTTCCCCGGGGAGATTATTCCAGTGGTTGACTGTCCTCAATGTGAAAAATTTCCCTCTTGTGTCCAATCGGAATCTCCCCAAGAGCAACTTGTATCCATTCCCCCGGTCCTCTCCATGTGACTCCTTGTAAAAAGGGAGTCTCCATCTTCTTTGTAGCTACCCCTTAAGTAGTGCTACATGGTAATGAGATCCCCTCTGAGCCTCCTTTTCTCAAGGCTGAACAAACCCAGTTCTCTCAGCCTATCCTCATATGGTAGGCTTCCCAGTCCTCTGATCATCTTGGTGGCCCTTCTCTGGACCCCTTCCAGCCTGTCCACATCTTTTTTGTACAGTGGGAACCAGAACTGTATACAGTACTCCAGGTGTGGCCTGACAAGTGCTGAGTAGAGCGAAATAATGACTTCTTTATCTCTGCTGGTGATGCCCTTTTTGATGCAACCCAGCATCCTGTTGGCCGCAGCAGCCACTGTTCACTCATGTTGAGCTTCCTGTCCACCAGGACCCCCAGGTCCCTTTCCACAGAGCTGCTCTCCAGCCAGGTGGATCCCAGTCTGTGCTGCAATCCCGGATTATGTTTTCCCAGGTGCAAGACCTTACACTTGTTGAAGTTCATAAGGTTCTTGTTGGCCCACGCTTCCAGCCTATCCAGATCTTCCTGCAGAGCAGCTCTCCCTTCTGGAGTGTCTACTCCCCCACTCAATTTGGTGTCATGTGCAAACTTCATCAGGCTACACTTGATGCCGTTATCCAGATCACTTATGAAGATGTTGAATAACATTGGGTCCAATATCGATCCCCGAGGGACTCCACTTGTGATAGTTTGCCACTTGGAAAAGGAGCTATTTACCACCACCCTTTGGGTGCAGCCTGTCAGCCAGTTCCCCACCCACTGCACAGACCACTTGTCTAGGCCATAACGCATTAATTTCTCCAGGAGGATACTGTGGGGGACCGTATCAAAGGCCTTGGAGAAGCCCAGGTAGACAATGTCCACCGCCCATCCCATGTCAACCTGGCAAGTCACTTTGTCATAGAAGGCCACCAGATTTGTCAAGAACAATCTGCCCTTAGTGAAGCCATTTTGGCTTTTCCCAATCATGTGCTTCATTTGACTTGTTATGGCCCCCAGGAGGATTCGTTCCATAACTTTCCCAGGGATTGAAGTAAGGCTAATGGGCCTATAGTTACCCGGATCCTCCCTCGAGCCCTTCTTGTAGATAGGGGCAACATTTGCCTTCCTCCGGTCCTCTGGGACATCCCCCATTCTCCACGACTTCTCAAAGATTATGGAGAGTGGCCTTGCAATGATGTCAGCCAGCTCTCTCAACACCCTCGGGTGGATGTCATCAGGACCCATCGATTTGTAGGGGTCAAGCTCCTGTAGTAATTCATGTGCTAACTCTTCCTTCACTGATGGTGGGTCAGTGTTTGGATCAATCGGCAATTTCATTCCCAAAGCCTGGGACCCGACAGTGCTGGTAAAGACAGAGGTCAAGAAAGTGTTGATGACCTCTGCCTTTTCAGCATCATTGGTGACTGACTCTCCTATTCTGTTTAACAGTGGGCCTATGTTTTCCTTCTTTTTCTGCTTGTGGTTGACATACCTGAAGAAACCTTTCTTGTTTTTTTTCATGTCTACAGCCAGTTTCAATTCAGGCTGGGCTTTTGCTTTTCTAACTGCATCTCTGCACGCTCTGGCAATGCCCTTGTAGCTCTCAACAGATAATCCTCCACTTCTCCATCTCTGGTATGCTTCCCTTTTGGATTTGAGTAGACCCAGGAGGTCATGGTCGAGCCAAGGGGGCCTCTTGCTCCACTTACTTCCCTTTCCTTTGTAGGGGATAAATTGGCTTTGTGCTTCCAATAGAGAGTTCTTGAAGAACTCCCAGCACTCACTAACTCCTTTGTCTTCCATGGAAGCTTCCCATCGAATCCCTCCCAACCGAGCCCTGACTGAACTGAAGTTTGGTCTTCTAAAATCCAGGACCCTTGTCTTAGAGCTGGCCTTCAGCACACTCAGCAGGATCCTGAACTCCACAATATTGTGGTCACTGCAGCCAAGGCTATCACTAACCGAGATATTACAAAGCAGGCTTTCTCGGTTTGTGAACAGCAGGTCCAGCAGCGCCTCATTCCTGGTTGGCACATCTAACATTTGTATCAGGAAACAGTGCTCTATGCATTCCAGGAACTTGGTGGATGACATGCGAGCTGCCGTATTGTTCTTCCAGCAGATGTCTGGGTAGTTGAAGTCACCCATCAGGACCAGGTTCTGTTGGCCAGAAGCTTGCTTTAGTGCCCCAAATAGCGCTTCATCGGCACTGTGGTTAGGAGGTCGATAGCAAATGCCCACTGTGAGGTCCTGCTTGGAGACAACTCCTTTGACTTTAACCCAGAGACATTCGATAGAGCAGTCGCAATCACCATAGTTGACTTCGATACATTCAAGGTTTCCCTTAATGTAGAGTGTAACTCCTCGACCTCTTCCACCCTGCCTGTCTTTACGAAAGAGCCTGTAACCATCCATTGCAATCCCCCAGTCATTTGAGTTGTCCCACCATGTTTCAGTTACTCCTATGATGTCATACCCTTCTGAGTGGGCGCGGAGCTCCAGTTCCTCCTGTTTGTTACCTAGACTGCGTGCATTTGTATACATACACTTGAGGTGATTACTCTTCTGTTTCACCTCTTGGGAGACAGCTAAGGAACCTTTATCACCACACTGCTTGGCCTGACTTACTCCCCCGTTGGACGTGCTGGTGTCAGCATTTTCACAACGGATACCATCTCGCAAGTCCTTCAGTTTAAAGCCTGCCTCACCAAGTTAGCCAGCCTACTGCTGAAGATTCCCTTACCCCTTTTAGACAGATGGATTCCATCCCTCCCTAGCATGTTGTAGTCATTGAAGAATACCCCATTGTCATAAAAGCCAAACCCCTCACGGTGGCACCAGCCACATAGCCAGGAGTTGATATACATTATGCGCCTGTTTCTGGCTGCTCCCTTCCCTTGAACCAGCAAAATGGAAGAGAAGATAATTTGGGCACCAATGTTTTTCACTTGCTCCCCCAGGGCTCAAAAGTCTTCCTTGATTTTACCCAGGTTACGGCTCTCAGTGTTGTTCATGCCTACATGAAATAGTAGTAGTGGATAGTAGTCCGTTCTCCTGATGAGTTGTGGCAATGTCTCAGACCTTGGTTCCTGAAAGGCAGCATACCTCTCGTGACTCCGTATCAGGTTGGCAGATGGGTGCCTCAGTACCCTTCAACAGAGTCACCCACCATGAGCACTTGTCATTTCTTTTTACGATGTCCACTGTGTGTTGCTGGTACAGTTTCCCCTTGCAGGGGACTTTGCAGACCTTGCTCATGGGTGTCCTCAGTCATTAAGGCTTCATATCTGTTTCTGATTGTGATGGTGGAAGGTGCAGGCTGAAGTGGAATCCTGCTCCTGTGAGTCACCAGGGTCCACAGTGCCTCATTTCTCTGAGGTGTATGCCACAGGAACATGATTCTGAAGCCACCTGTCTATCTCTGCCTCAGCTCCTCTAATACTGCGCAGCTTCTTAACCATTTCCTGCAGTTCAGCCACCTGACGTAACAGGTCATCAACCTGTGCACACCTCGTGCAGGTACTTACCTTATCATCAGGAGAGGGGTTTGGGCATCTGCCGCAATCCACTGCCTGTACTGATGTTTCCTTTCTTACCAGATCCGTCTAGGTGGATGCATCTGACATCTCAGGGGCTTTTGCTGCAGGAACAGTGGTTTTAGCTCTGAGGTGAGTACCCACCATTTCGCCAGAGACCAAAGCACTTGCCTGAGCTGTAGATCTACAAGCGGGCTGTGGCATCCCTCCTGCTCACTCTGCCTGCGCAAACTGACGTGCCATGCCCTTCTGATGCACCACACCCCTGGTCACTCACGCTCCCTAGGGGCCATTTAAATCTCCCGCTGTTGCTTCTGGCAATGCCCCACGCTGCGTCAGCTGCACATCAGCCTTGCTCGCAAGAGCTGCCAGCTCCTGACGGGTCCCTCTGCTCACCCTCGGGCTTCTCGGGTACGAGGAACTGCCTTGCCTGCCCCAATCTAGCGCTGAGCCACGGCACTTGCCCTTGCTGCCACTGTGCTCCTCGCCAGCTGAGGAGCACAGCATGATATGGTATGGAATATCCCTTTGGTCAGGGTCTGCTGTCCTGACTGTGTCCCCTCCCAGCTTCTTGTGCACCCCCAACCTCCTCGCTGATGGGGGAGTGTGGGAAGCAGAAAAGGCCTTGACTCTGTAAGCACTACTCGGCAGTAATGAAAGCAGACCTTTATTATCAACACTGTTTTCAGCACAAATCGAAAACATAGCCCCATACTAGCTACTGTGAAGAAAATTAACTCTATCACAGCCAAAACCAGTACACACAGTCCATAGCTTCTGGTCTTGACTAAACATGCAAGAAGTGCTTTAATACTGTATAGAAACTAGATTCTCCCCTTCCTTGTTCTTTGTTGAAAGACTTATCCCCACCTTGATCTTCCATTCATTCTTTCCATTTCGAGAAAGGGAAAGCAAACCTGCTCCTTTCCTGTTTACTCCTCTGTGTAATGGAGAACTCAAGCAACTAAATAAGGACAGTGTCTGAGGTCCTTTTCATTCTTGTTTCCTAGGACCTACTGAGAATCTTCTGGCATCTCTGTTGCCTATAGAAATGCTTTGTCATCTTGCTGATGCTCAGTTTGTACTTTGTAGCATAACAGGTGTGCCTTTTAGAAGCAACTTCATCTCAGATAATCAGGATCCTATATCACTTTTCAGGAGAGAGAAAGCCAGGTAAAATTAGAATCTGTTACAGGGAAGTCTCTGGGTTTAGTTCAGACACTGGGAATGTCTAGTCTTACTATTTAGTATTTTTCTTACTGGTTTACCTATTAATTTCAGCATTGATTTCCATGGAAAATGTGTTTAAAGATTTCTTCCCTCACATCTCAGTTCACACAGAACCGAAGTCCTGTTAAAAAATGTATTTTGGATCCACAAAACTTAAGATTACGTCTTGACCTAGGTGTCAGACACATTACATAAGAAAAGAACTGTACGTAGAGCCTCCTTTTTCTGCTAAAGCATGTAATCACAGCTCTCTTTAAGAACTAATACTGATGTTTCTTCTAACAGCCCTGTACCATCTAGTCACATTTATCAATTATTGATTTTCTTCTTGTAGCACCTATTAATGAACTGGGGAACCTTTTGGTCTATCCACCATATGGTCCTAAGTAAAAAGGTGATCTGTTCCCAAAGAGTTTGCAATTTAAGTATGAAAGACAGGCAAGGATCGGAGAAAACAGCAAGCTAGATTGCAGTCCTTGTACAGCAGAAGTTTATCTGCTGCCTTGACTTTTTTTGTCACTAGTTTGTACATCTTGCATTAACTACTAAAATCAGTTCAATCTGTGACCTCAGATAGTTTTTAAAATATAATTTGACATCTAATTTGGATATTCTTCCTGGCTGTGCTAAAGAGGATATTTCTGACCTCAAATAAGTCACTATCCTTTCATGGCTCAGTTTTTCCCAACTGTAACATAGTAGCAAATATATTTACCTACCTCAGGCCTGACAAAAGGCTGAGGGATTTAATATTACTGAGTGTCTAGGTGATCCCTTGCTCAAAAGTACAGTAATGAATTGAGGAAGACTTGTTAAGCCTCTTTCATACATCACTTGGGAAGAGCTACCAAAATTATTGCAGCCATCAGCTCTTTTTCTTATATTCTTCCAGACTACTAAATTGACAGCATAGCTTTCACCCAGATCAGCAGTTACATCTATTATAGGCACCACTATCAGTTCCCTCTCCAGGAAGAAAGCAGCTGTACCATTTCAGACTCAGGAGACTAGCTTAGTTTTCCTTTACCACTCTACCACTAGTTTTACATCTTTTTCAGCATAGTCACTTATTATTCCACCTGTTCTGTGAGACAAAGGCATGTGGAATAAGCACAGCTGTTAAACTGTGGAAGCTTTTCTGCACTGGAAGCTATAGACTTCCAAATTACAAGGGAACAGATGCAAGAGTTTCACTCTTATTTTTGTCTCCAAGAACAATATAGCAACCTACTGAAAGGGAGCGTGAAGGGTCAGAATGGAAGAAGGACCACTTACTCCCAACAAAGAGGACCTCACAGTTATTCTTTTCCTCTGCCTGCTGCTCTGTGATCCTTCTGCCAGCAGCAGAATCATGCAGTGCCAACAATAAACTGCAGTTACTAGATGTTGTGGTTCAGCCCCAGTCAGCAACTAAACACCACGCAGCCGCTCTCTCGCTCCCCCCACCCCTGTGAGATGGGGGAGAGAATTGGAAGAGCAAAAGCAAGTAAACTTGTGGGTTGAGATAAGAACAGTTTAATTAAAATAGTAATTAAAATAATGATTATGATAATAATGATACTATAATAAAAAGAAAAAGAGGGAGAAAGAAAAAACCAAAAAACCCACAAGCGATACAACTGCTCGCCACCTGCCAACCGATGCTGCCGGTCCCTGAGCTGTGATTGCTGCCTCCCTTCCCCGGCCCGCTCCTCCCAGTTAATATACTGGGCATGATGTCATATTATATGGAATATCCCTTTGGTCAGTTTGAATCTGCTCTCCTGACTCTGCCCCCTCCCCTCCCGGCTTCTTGTCCACCCAGCAGACCATGGGAAGCTAAAAAAAAGTCCTTGACTAGTATAAGCACTACCCAGCAACAACTAAGACATCTGTATGTTATCAACTGTTCCAAAGCACAGCAGTGCACCAGCTACAGTGAAGAAAATCAACTCTATCCCAGCTAAAACTGTGACACTAGAGGACAGTAACATGACAACAGCATAAACATCCAACCATCACCAAACACAAAAATGAGAAGTCTTGTTGGTGTGTCTCAGCATGTCTGTGGGCTGTAAACCAACAGTCTTACATGATGGGTATATTCAGCACATACCACACAAGCTGTATGAGGATCCTGTAGAAGAGGAGCAGACAAGAGGGACAGTTTGACAGCTACCTCTGGATAACTGCCTCCCTAAATAATCATCACATGAGCAAGGAACTAGCAAGAACACCCTACAAAGAGTACCTTTCTTGCTTTCTCAAGAGCCAGCGCATATCTGAATAATTATTCCTGGGTGCAGTAACTGCATCCTGCCTGACACAATCTTTCCCTCCATTTTATTTCTGTTCATCCCACCCTGACCCTCTAGTAATACTGTCTGTATGGTTTTGTTCATGACAGCAAGCAGTGGTGGTAATCCTGTTCCTCTTCTTAAATCCAGCAGGCACACTCCGGCAAGGCCTTCACAGCTGTCAGAGAGAATAAGAAAACTCAGCAGCAGCATTAGTGCCTAGTTCATTACGTGATCCCTTTATGCCAAGAGTGTCAGTTTTCTGGTACCATGGCAGAAGCAAATCAAATCGATTTTCACTGTACCGATATCAAGGAGTTCACAAATCTTAAAAATAATTATGGGATCTTTTATGTCCAAACAGCCACATCTTTATTATGTCCACTTTTAGAAAGGTCCATCTCATATTTTCCCTAAACTCTTATATTTAAGGTATTCCCTACAGCAATTATAGTAGGTCCAACACTACTGCTTGTATGCCAGAGGCAGACCATGAGAATGGTGTTTCCAAATCCATTTAATCAGTGTCCTAGGCTACCATCTAAACTAAACATCATCCAAACCCAGGTGATCTGGACAGGAGTAGTAGGCATTTGCCTATCCAGACACAAAATGTTTTCAACATTGTATTGTATTGTGTTGTGTTGTAGCCGCAACTCAGCCCCACACAGCCGCTCACTCACTCCCCCACTGGTGGGACAGGGGAAAAAATCAGAAGGGTAAAGCTAGTGGGTTGAGATAAGAACAGTTTAATAATTAAGTGAAAACAAAAACAATGCAATGGAAAGGAAAACAATGAGAAGCATGAAACCCTGGGTGAGGGGTGGGGTAACAGTGAATGAACCACCAAAACAAACCACACAGGACACAACCACTGACCACCCACCTAGCCACTACCACAAGTCCCCAAGCCACAACAACCCCCACATGCCAGCTACCCCCGTTAATATACAGGTCATGGTGTCACATGGTATTGAATGAACATCCCATTGGCCAGTTGGGGTCAGCTGTCTTGGCTGTGGCCCCACCCCTCCCAGCCTCTTGCCCACCTGGCAGAGCATGGGAAGCTGGAAAGGTCCCTGACTACTACAGGCACCACAGTGAAGAGATTTAACTCTTTCTTAGCCAAAACCAGCACATTCTCCACCCCTTATTCCATACCATCTACACCATGCCCAGGTCACATACTATCCAATACAACCTTACCAAACACCACCCCTCCCCTTCACATCCTTTAACATAATACACAGACATCATTCCTTTAGTCTATGGACCTTCCCTGTAAAATGTTGTCATGGTTTTAGCTGGGATAGAGTTAATTTTCTTCACTCTAGCTGGCATAGTGCTGTGCTTTGAAATTAGCATGAAAACAATGCTGAGATAACACACAGATGTTTTGGCTGTTGCTGGGTAGCACTTGTACTAGTCAAGGACATTTCTAGCTTCCCATGCTCTGCCGGGTGCACAAGAAGCCGGGAGGGGAGGGGGCACAGCTAAGAGAGCGGATTCAAACTGACCAAAGGGATATTCCATATCATGTAACATCATGCCCAGTATGTTAACTGGGAGGAGCTGGCTTGGAGAGGTAGGCAGCAATTGCGGCTCGGGGACGGGCAGCATCAGTTGGCGGGTGGTGAGCGGCTATATCATTTGTGTTTCTGTGGGTTTTTTTCCCTGTTTTTCTTTCCCTTCCTTTTCCCTTTTATTATATTAATATTATTGTCATTATTATCATAATCATTTATCATTATTATTATTGTAATTCTTAAACTGTGCTTATCTCAACCCACAAGTTCTTTTGCTTGTCCAATTCTCTTCCCCATCCCACGGGGGGGGAGTGAGCGAGCGGCTGCGTGGTGTTCAGTTGCCAGCTGAGGCTGAACCACGACAGCCCATTTTGGCGCCCAACCTGGGGCACGAAGCGTTTGAGATAATAACAGTTGCTGGTCACCGCATTGATTCATCTCTTCTCAATATTAGTTTGTCCAGTCTTTACCATGCCGATTGTAAAGTACATGTTAAAAACTGCTGTTAGTTTTTGCAGTTTGCTGTGCTCTGCAGTGATTAGAGATGTTTTGCCTAGGAGATATGTTATTAAAACACTGGCCTTGACCATTATCGGTTATTTAGGTCTTGCATGGAAGCCGTTACTGTACTTAAGCTACCACCTCATGGAAGTAATTAGCAATTATACCTCCTCCTCTGAGAGGTTTTTTATGGAGGAAATACAGAATGGCACCTTAGCTACCTTCATATATAGTGTCTCCTCCTTCATTACAACAACTTTTCAGCATCTTGAACATCCTTTGCTAGTCAAGATATATCTGTTGGTATTGCTTTGGCAGACAGTGTCAGTTCTGTCTAAGGTTAATAAGCAAGTTAAGAATATAATCCAGAGGGATCCCAGTTGTTTGGCTTCCTTCCCCTCTAATTCCAAACTACTGGCCCCATTATCCCAGCATCGGAGCAGCCAGGTGATAACGTGCTCACCTGAATTACGCCCGAAATCTTTCTGTATATCCCGCAACTCACTCAAGGATAGAGATCGGGTAGTTTCCGTTTCTTGTACACATGCTTCCTCCTCCTCCTCCTCTTCTCGTGATGGCCCTGGTTCCTCGTAATGTCTTTCTAAACGAGTTGACCTTCTCTTCCATGATTTCTTCTTGCATATAGGGGCGACTGATACTGGCACAGGTTGGCCCTCTGGTTTAGCTGCAATGCTTGGCACTGTGTTTTGAGTAGCTGCAGTGCCTGTCGTGGGGATTTGAGTGGCCGCCGTGCTCGTCACTGGGGTTGGAGCAGCTGCAGTATCTGTCGTGGCGGGTTGGGTGGCCACAGTGCTTGTCGCTGGGGTTGGAGTAGCTGCAGTGTCTATCGTGGGGGTTTGAGTGGCTGCAGTGCTTGTCACGGGGGTTGGAGTAGCTCTCTTCTCTTTCCCTTGGGGGTACTGAATAGTGTTAAATAGGGCTCGATAGGCATGAGCCAGACCAGAGCACATGGCAGTGATTTGTATCTCTCTGGAATTGCCAGGGTGACAACATACTTCCTCCAAATGTTCTACTAATTTTTCAGGATTCTGCACTTGTTCAGGGGTGAAGTCCCACACCACGGGGGGTGCCCACCGTCTTAGGCATTTGCCCATACTATCCCACATACCCTGCCACGCATAGCTATCGAGCCTTGGGACAGATCTCTGGATTATATTCTTAACTTGCTTACTAACCTTAGACAGATCTGATACCACTTGCCAAAGCAATACCAACAGATATATCTTGACTAGTGAAGGATGTTCAAGATGCTGAAAAGTTGTTGTAATGAAGGAGGAGACACTATGCATGGACACTAGCATGGGAGGCTAGACATGTCCTTGACTAGTATAAGCACTACCCAGCAACAGCCTAAACATCTGTGTGTTATCTCAACAGGTTGTTTTTTCCATGCTAATTTCAAAGCACAGCACTATACCAGCTAGAGTGAAGAAAATTAACTCTATCCCAGCTGAAACCATGACAGCAAGTTAAGAATATAATCGAGAGATCTGCCCCAAGGCTCGATAGCTATGTGTGGCAGGGTATGTGGGATAGTATGGGCAAATGCCTAAGACGGTGGGCACGCCCCGTGGTGTGGGACTTCACCCCTGAACAAGTGCAGAATCCTGAAAAGCTAGCAGAATATTTGGAGGAAGTATGTTGTCACCCTGGCAATTCCAGAGAGATACAAATCACTGCAATGTGCTCTGGTCTGGCTCATGCCTATTGAGCCCTATTTAACACTATTCAGTACCCCCAAGGGGAAGAGAAGGTCTCTGGATCTAAAAAGACAAAGACAAGGAAAGCAAGAAGCACAGCGGCCACTCAAACCCCCACGATAGACACTGCAGCTACTCAAAACACAGTGCCAAGCGTTGCAGCTAAACCAGAGGACCAACCTGTGCCAGTATCAGTCACTCCTATACTCAAGAAGAAATCTTGGAAGAGAAAGTCAACTCGTTTAGAAAGAGATTATGAGGAACCTTGGCCATCACAAGAAGAGGAGGAGGAAGAGGAAGAATGTGTACGAGAAATGGAAGCTACCCGATCCCTATCCATGAGTGAGTTGTGGGATATACGGAAAGATTTCGGGCATCATTCAGGTGAGGACGTTATCACCTGGCTACTCCGACGCTGGAATAATGCGGCCAGTAGTCTGGAATTAGAGGGGAAGGAAGCCAAACAACTGGGATCCCTTTCTGGGGAAGGGGGCATTGACTGAGCAATTGGAAAAGGAACACAAGCCCTCAGCCTCTGGAGGCGGCTCCTGTCCGCAGTGAGAGAAAGGTACCCCTTCAAAGAAGATATTGTATTTCGCCAAGGAAAATGGATGACCATGGAGAAAGGCATCCAGTACCTGAGGGAACTAGCCATGCTTGAGGTGATTTATGGTGACCTGGACGATCAACGGTCCTCCAAAGATCCAGATGAAGCTGAGTGCACACGAACCATGTGGCGGAAGTTTGTACAGAGTGCACCAGCACCATCCTCGTATGCAAACTCATTGGCAGTGATGTCTTGAAAAGATGACAAGACACCAACGGTGGCTGAGTTGATCGATAAACTCCGGGAATATGAAGCAAATCTCTCTTCCTTGCTCGTCTCTGCTGTGGAGAAACTGTCCCGAGAGGTCCAGCAACTCAAAGAAGATAGGTCCTACTCCCCACCAGTATGGACCAGTATCTCAGCCATTAGGAGTAAGCATCCATTTGTTCAAGAGAAGGGATACACACGACAGGGCACCCTATGGTTTTACCTGCATGGCCACGGAGAGGACACAAAGAAGTGGGATGGAAAACCTACCTCAGCCCTAGAAGCACGGGTACGTGAGCTGCAAGGGAGAACAATCACTCAGGGAGGCTCTTCCAGGAAAGCTGCTGCTCCAGTTTCCAGAAAGCAATTCCCCAGACAAAGGAGCAGAAGCGCAGATTTTCTGTCTGATCTTAATAGAGACACTTGTGATTCATGTTTACAGGAAGTGATTGATGAATACTATGATCAGGACTAGAGGGGCCCTGCCTCCAGCCAGGTGGAGGAAAGGGATAACTTGGTTTACTGGACTGTGTGGATCCGATGGCCTGGCATGTCCGACCCACAGGACTATAAGGCTTTAGTGGACACCAGTGCACAGTGCACCCTAATGCCATCAAACTATATAGGGGCAGAACCCATCAGCATTGCTGGAGTGACAGGGGGATCCCAAGAGCTAACTGTATTGGAGGCCGAAGTGAGCCTAACTGGCAATGAGTGGCAGAAGCACCCCATTGTGACTGGCCCCGAGGCTCCGTGCATCCTTGGCATAGACTACCTCAGGAGAGGGTATTTCAAGGACCCAGAAGGGTACAGGTGGGCTTTTGGTGTAGCTGCCTTGGAGACAGAGGAAAATTACACAGCTGTCTACCTTGCCTGGGCTCTCGAAGGACCCTTCTGTTGTGGGGTTGCTGAAGGTCAAAGAACAACAGGTGCCGATTGCCACCACAACAGTGCACCAGCGGCAATATCGCACCAACAGAGACTCTCTGATTCCCATCCATGGGCTCATTTGTTGACTGGAGCGCTAAGGAGTCATCCGCAAGACCCACTCACCCTTTAACAGTCCCATATGGCCAGTGTGGAAATCTAATGGAGAGTGGAGGCTAACAGTAGACTATCGTGGCCTGAATGAAGTCATGCCGCCACTGAGTGCTGCTGTGCCAGACATGCTAGAACTTCAATACGAACTGGAGTCCAAGGCAGCCAAGTGGTATGCCACAACTGATATTGCTCATGCATTCGTCTCAATCCCTCTGGCAGCAGAGTGCAGGCCACAGTTTGCTTTCACTTGGAGGGGTGTCCAGTACACCTGGAATTGACTGCCCCAGGGGTGGAAACACAGTCCTACCGTTTGCCATGGACTGATTCAGACTGTACTGGAACAGGGAGAAGCTCCAGAACACCTTCAGTACATTGATGACATCATCGTGTGGGGCAACACAGCAGAAGTAGTTTTTGAGAAAGGACAGATAATAGTCCAAATCCATCTGAAAGCTGGTTTCGCCATAAAACAAAGTCAATGGACCCGCACAAGAGACTCAGTTCTTAGGATTCAAATGGCAAGATGGTCGTCATCAGATCCCAATGGATGTGACCAACAAAATAGCAGCCATGTCTCCACCAACTAGCAGAAAGGAAACACAAGCTTTCTTGGGCGTTGTGGGTTTTTGGAGAATGCATATTCCAAATTACAGTCTGATCGTAAGCCCTCTCTATCAAGTGACCCGGAATAAGAATGATTTCAAATGGGGCCCTGAGCAAAGACGGGCCTTTGAACAGATTAAACAGGAAATAGTCCATGCAGTAGCTCTTGGGCCAGTCCGGGCAGGACAAGATGTAAAAAATGTGCTCTACACTGCAGCCAGGGAGAATGGCCCTACCTGGAGCCTCTGGCAGAAAGCACCAGGGGAGACCCGGGGTCGACCCCTAGGGTTTTGGATTCGGGGATAC
This sequence comes from Phalacrocorax carbo, assembly GCF_963921805.1. NCBI lineage: Eukaryota > Metazoa > Chordata > Aves > Suliformes > Phalacrocoracidae > Phalacrocorax > Phalacrocorax carbo. Next base: position 691,234 of record NW_026990255.1, on the reverse strand, counting down.
GGAGGGTCCGAAGCCCGCTATACTCCAACTGAAAAAAGAGATATTGGCAGCATATGAAGGGGTTCAAGCTGCTTCAGAAGTGGTTGGTACTGAAGCACAGCTGCTCCTGGCACCCCGACTGCTGGTGCTGGGCTGGATGTCCAAAGGAAACATCCCCTCTACACACCATGCAACTGATGCTACGTGGAGTAAATGGGTTGCACTGATCACCCAGCAGGCACGAGTAGGAATCCCCAGTCGCCCAGGAATCTTGGAAGTGATTATGGACTGGCCAGGAGGCAAAGATTTTGGATTATCACCAGAGGAGGAGGTGACATGTGCTGAAGAAGCCCCACTGTATAACAACCTGCCAGAAGATGAAAAGCAGTATGCCTTGTTCACTGATGGGTCCTCTCGTCTTGTGGGAAAGCACCGGAGATGGAAGGCTGCTGTATGGAGTCCTATAGAACAAGGACAAGTAGCAGAACCTGCTGAAGGAGAAGGTGAATCGAGCCAGTTTGCAGAGGTAAAGGCCATCCAGCTGGCCTTAGACATTGCTGAACGGGAAAAGTGGCCAGTGCTTTGTCTCTATACTGATTCCTGGATGGTGGCAAATGCCCTGTGGGGCTGGCTACAGCAGTGGAAGCAAAGCAACTGGCAGCGCAGAGGCAAACCCATCTGGGCTGCCGCATTGTGGCAAGATATTGCTGCCTGGGTAGAGAAACTGGTTGTGAAAGTATGTCATGTGGATGCTCACGTCCCCAAGAGTCGGGCCACTGAAGAACATCGAAACAACCAGCAGGTGAATCAGGCTGCCAAGACTGAAATGGCTGAGGTGGATCTGGACTGGCAACATAAGGGTGAACTACTTCTAGCTCGATGGGCCCATGACACCTCAGGCCATCAAGGGAGAGATGCCACATACAGGTGGGCTCGTGATCAAGGAGTGGACTTGACCATGGATGTTATTGCGCAGGTTATCCACGAATGTGAAATGTGTGCTGCAATCAAGCAAGCGAAGCTGTTAAAGCCTCTGTGGTATGGGGGACAATGGCTGAAATATAAATATGGGGAGGCCTGGCAAATTGACTATATCACACTCCCACAGACCCGCCAAGGCAAGCGCCATGTGCTTACAATGGTAGAAGCAACCACTGGCTGGCTGGAAACATATCGCGTGCTCCATGCCACTGCCCAGAACACTATCCTGGGTCTCGAAAAACAAGTCCTGTGGCGACATGGCACCCCAGAGAGAATTGAGTCAGAGAACGGGACTCATTTCTGAAACAACCTCATAGACACCTGGGCCAAAGAGCACGGTATTGAGTGGGTGTATCACATCCCCTATCATGCACCAGCCTCTGGGAAAATCAGAAGATACAATGGACTATTAAAGACTACACTGAGAGCAATGGGGGTTGGAACATTTAAACTCTGGGATACACATTTATCGAAGACCACCTCGTTAGTCAACACAAGGGGATCTGCCAGGTGAGCTGGCCCTGCCCAATCAGAACCCTTTCGTACTGTGGAAGGGGATAAAGTCCCTGTAGTGCACATAAAAATTATGCTGGGCCTAACAGTCTGGGTTCTTCCTGCCTCAGGCAAAGGTAAAGCCACTCGTGGGACTGCTTTTGCTCGAGGACCTGGGTGCACTTGGTGGGTGATGCGGGAGGATGGAGAAATCTGATGTGTGCCTCAAGGGGATTTGATTTTGGGCGAAAACAGCCAATGAACTGAATGGTATGCTGTTAATTGCTATATAATGTTGTATGTCATCACTACTATGGTTGCTATATGCCATATCGATGGTATCATGGTGGGAATCTCCCAAATTAATAAAAAATGAACTTTCAACTGAACCAAGTAAAGTGCAGCAGTGAGAGAACAAGAAGTAAGAGTGCAGCGGTGATGGAATGAGGACTGGCTTCAGCATGCAACAATCCAGCACCACACACGGCACCTCTCTGAAAGACTCTTACAGTAGATGAGACCTGAAGTCATGGACTAAATGAACTTAATGGACATTTCACAGACATTTTACAGGGGTGGTCCATAGGCTAGGGGAATGATAAATGAAATCTGTATATTTCTGTTAAAGGATGAAAAGGCTGGTAGGGATTATTGAAATTGTATTGGATAGTATGGGACCTGAGCATGATGTAAATGATCTGGAATAAGGGGTGGATACTGTCATGGTTTTAGCTGGGATAGAGTTATTTTTCTTCACTGGAGCTGGCGTAGTGCTGTGCTTTGAACCTAGTATGAAAACAATGTTGATAACACATAGATGTTTTGGCTGTTGCTGGGTAGTGCTTGTACTAGTCAAAGACTTTTCTAGCTTCCCATGCTCTGCCGGGTGCACAAGAAGCCGGGAGGGGAGGGGGCACAGCTAAGAGACCGGATTCAAACTGACCAAAGGGATATTCCATATCGTGTAACGTCATGCCCAGTATGTTAACTGGGAGGAGCTGTCCAGGGGAGGGAGGCAGCAATCGTGGCTCGGGGATGGGCAGCGTCGGTCGGTGGGTGGTGAGCAGCTGTACCATTTGTGTTTCTGTGTTTTTTTTTCCTTGTTTTCTTTCCCTTCCTTTTCCATTTTATTATATTAACATTATTGTCATTATTATCATAATTATTATCATAATTATTATTTTATTGTAATTCATAAACTGTGCTTATCTCAACCCACAATTTCTATTGATCTTCCGATTCTCTTCCCCATCCCACAGGGGTGGGGGGAAGTGAGCGAGCGGCTGCGTGGTGTTTAGTTGCCAGCTGAGGCTGAACCACGACAGTTCTTTTTTTTCCTGTGCCCCCCTTTGATTAGATTTGCTTATTGAGAAGATGAAGGTTGTATTTTAAATACAGCTGAAATATAGAATTAGTTACTTAAATGCGAAGCCTAAATTTGGGAAACGTTTAACTGGCCAAGGCCAGTTCTATGAGGTTTAACAAGGCCAAGTGCTGGGTCCTGCACTTGGGTCACAACAACCCCAGGCAATGCTACAGGCTTGGGGAAAAGTGGCTGGAAAGCTGTCCAGCGGAGAAGGACCTGGGGGTGTTGGTTGACAGCCAGCTGAACGTGAGCCAGCAGCATGCCCAGTTGGCCAAGAAGGCCAACAACATCCTGGCTTGTATCAGGAATAGCGTGGCCAGCAGGAGTAGGGAAGTGATCCTGCCCCTGTACTCGGCACTGGTGAGGCCACGCCTTGAATATTGCGTTCAGTTTTGGGCCCCTCACTACAAGAAGGACATTGAGTTGCTGGAGCGTGTCCAGAGTAGGGCAATGAAGATGGTGAAGGGTCTGGAGACCAAGCCCCACGAGGAGCGGCTGAGGGAGCCACAAAACCCAGGGAAAAAAGAACAGCGATGTAACCGCTCACCATCTGCTGACCAACGCCGCCAGTCCCTGAGCCGTGATTGCTGCTTCCCCCAGCCAACTCCCCCCCAGTTAATATACTGGGCATGATGTCATATGATATGGAATATCCCTTTGGCCAGTTTGGATCAGCTGTCTTGGCTGTGCCCCCTCCACTCCCAGCTTCTTGCGCACCTGGCAGAGCATGGGAAGCTGGAGAAGTCCTTGACTCTAGTGTAAGCACGGCTTAGCAACAACACTGTTCCCAGTACAAATCCAAAGCACAGCCTCATACTAGCTACTATGAAGAAAATTAACTCTAGCCCAGCCAAAACCATGACATACAGAAAAAGCTTAAGTGGTGCCCAGGTGTAATGTAACAGAAACATAATACCCAGCAGGTATTTGTGGAACCTCCGCTGCCCTGGGGATCCCATGCTGCAGTGTAAGCATCCCTGGTGGAAACTACCATCAGGTGACAGACACTGCATCTTTACCAAGTAGTTTTAGAAGCTAAAGCATATCCTGTTTCTTCCAGCATTTTTCTATGAAAGGAACAAATCCATTTAGAATGTAAAAACATGGAAGAAAAACCTTTCTGTTATTTGGCTCTAAACCGAAAGCTACTGAGCCTACACCTCTACTAGTTTAGTAGTAATTGTTATTTACTCAGTTTGATAGATCCCTTGTCTCTTCTCCCTGTAAAGCCATGTGCTCTAAGACCATGACAATCAAGCATATCTCTGGAAGACTTACAGGTCAAAAGATGCATTTGTCAAAGAGAACATTTCACTACTAACAGGACAACATTCACAACTGAAGCAGTAACTCCACAGACTTGAGCCATCACCTTCAGTGGAACCTCACAGGCCCTGGTCAAGAAGGATCATCCCCTCAGTGATGAAGACACAGATCTTCAAAGATGGATGTCTAAAGTTAGAGGTAAATTACCCGGATTTTAAATACAGCTGAAATATAGAATTAGTTACTTAAATGCGAAGCCTAAATTTGGGAAGTGTTTAACAGGTTTGGGAGGCTTGACGCTTTAGAAAACCAAATTGTTTCTATGGATACTTTTCATATGAATTGGGAACCTTTTGTAACGTGAAGGCAGGGAGGGGAACAATCCAGAACAGCAGCCACTGGTAGTCTTTCACCTTATCTTTTTTTTTTCCTCCTCTCTCCCCTGAAGCTGGCAATGGGAACAAACTTACCGAAAGCTGTTTATCAGCCAGTTTGCTCAGAGTGATGTGGTTTATTCTGACTTTTTTAGGATTGACTGCATAACATAAAATGTTTTTTGCATTATTAATCTGAAGTTGGAAGTGGTTAAGAATAATACAAAATTATACTTTTCTCAAAATATGTAAATTGCTTAAAATGCTTTTTGTTAAATATTTTTGAAGAGCGACTAGCTGGCTTTTAGTCACCAATTTGAAAACCAATAAGGGTTTTTAAGGTCACCACTTTAATGGACCAGAATTTCTTATTGCATCAAGAAATTATGAGATGGTTTTGCACAGAAACATAAAATTCAGTCAACATTAGTTTAACCTTCCCTTAAACCACTGAAATAAAATGAACTGGAAAAGCCCCGAAAGCTAAGACACACTTGAAACCACAGATTCACTTGGTGCCTTTCTTATTTTAGGACATCATGGTGTTCAAAGCTTCCGCAAGGGAAGGGGTCCTTATGAAGCCTTCTTTAACTTCCATTAGTAACTACCTTTGTGCAGTCTGTGTTATGGCATATACGACTTTCATATGCTTATTTGAAATTCCTCTCTTGTACTTATGTTTCGGATAAAGCATGAGAATGCATCTCTCTTGACCAATGTCTACTCCTGTTTTGTCCTTGGGAGGAGATTGTGTTTTTGTTGATGCCTTCAGGAGTTTGTTTTTTTTGTTTTGTTTGTCTTTTAATTTTGCCATCAGCTTTCCTTTATAGCTGAGGTACCATTTTCAATGTGCTAATGAAACACTCTCAAGATCTAGGTACAGTAATCTGTTCCTGTCTGCCTGTTAAATGTTGAAAAAGTGATTTAGTCATTTTGATAGTTTTGCAAAGCAGGAAGTTACAGACCTCTCACGCTTTGTCAGACACTTCAGTGACTAGAGCAGGAAGAACTGCTGAGATCCCTAAGAACATGTTCTGCGATACAAACACAGCGTTTCTGCTTTAGCCTCACTGTTTGTGAGGAACTGGTTTAAGTGAAGTGGCTTAAAAAACCCACAGAACACTTTTTTTTATAGTTTGTAATAGTTGATAATCATCTTCTGATTTGTTTAGGTATGACTTAGAAGTCATTTTTTAACAAGCTATGGTGCAATCGGACCTTATTTCTAAGAAATCATTGCTGGTATAGTTACACCAGAGAAAGTCTTCATGAAATTAAACTTGTCTTCCTTCCTCTGCTCTTCTGGGCTGTATGTATTTGATAACACTGACAGATCTGTTTGTTTGAATGTCTACTTGCATGGACAGCTGCTGCTTAGAGTTTTAACATAAACCATAGTTATACAGTTTCTCCTTCTTCCCTCCCCAAAAGGTGAAGTAGGTAACTTGGAGTTTTCCATCTGACAGTTTGACCAAAACACATTCATTCAATACATACATTGAATATTATTTTATGGTGTCGTGGTTCAGCCCCAGTCGGCAACTAGACACCACGCAGCCGCTCGCTCGCTCACCCCACCCCTGTGGGATGGGGGAGAGAATAGGAAGAGCAAAAGGAAAAAAACTTGTGGGTTGAGATAAGAACAGTTTAATAATGAAAATAAAATAGTAATGATGATGATAATGATTATGATGATAATAATAATAATGACAATATAATAAAAAGGAAAAGTGGGGGGGAACCCACAAGTGATACAACCACTCACCGCCCGCCGACCGACGCTGCCGGTCCCCGAGCTGTGATTGCTGCCTCCCTCCCCCGGCCAGCTCCTCCCAGATAATACACTGGGCATGACGTTACGTGGTATGGAATATCCCTTTGGCCAGTTTGAATCCGCCTACAAATCAGTTATGGGACTTAGATCCTCAGGTCCTGAAGGAGGTTATAGCGAGGCGGGTATCAGTCTCTTCTCATGTTGTGCCAGGGGAGGTTTAGATTGGATATTAGGAAAAAATTCTTCACTGAAAGGGTTGTCAAGCACTGGAACAGGCTGCCCAGGGAAGTGGTTGACTCACCATCCCTGGAGGTATTTAAAAGACGTGTAGATGTGGCGCTTAGGGACATGGTTTAGTGGTGGACTTGGCAGTGTGCCATGGTTTAGCCCCAGCTGTCAACTAAGCACCACACAGCCGTTTGCTCGCTCCCCCTTGGTAGGATGGGGGAGAGAATCAGAATAGTAAAAGTGAGAGAACTCGTGAGTTGAGATAAAACCAGTTTTAAAAGCAAAGCAAAAAAGGTGTATGCGTTTATGGGGATTCTCTTTTAAGTCACCAGGCCTTCAATTTTTGTTTTCTGTCTGTGGGTTTTATTCCCTGACCTTCATTTGTACGCAAAGGTGGCGTATAAACTGGAATAAACAATGTGTGTTTACTGCTAACACATCTAGCATTCCTTTCTGATTTACCATTAATTTCAGCCATCATCTTTGCTTTTTTCTAGTATTGTGGTGTGCTAAGTAAACTCTCTTCTCTTCCTGATGTCACCGAAAACCGGGACTAAAACTCCTTAACACTGGGTGTATTAAAGAGCAGGCATTGCTTTATTCAGCGCCGGGTGCATGGGGGGTCTTTCCGCCTAGCATGCACACCTACCATAATTCCTTCTTGACATTTATACATGAAAGTTAACACACCATGCCTATCTAATACATAATCATTGACCTGACTGAGCATCCTCTTCTTCTATTGGTCTGTATCTTCTTCGCTTAAACTGAAATGTACAGTGTGATTTTAATTCACTGCGTGTGCTGGGGGGGGAGTAGTCCTCCTGCCCCTCAACTGAGTCGGTGGTCCCAATCTCCCCCTGCCGGAATTACCTTTTCCCCCCAGTTTCAGGTTTCGGTGCCTTCTGGGCCAAGATGTTCCCTTCTGTCACTGATGTCTTCACATCTGGCCTTCCCTTATCTTCACACCCTTCTTTGTGGCAGGATGTCTCCACTGTTAGTCTTTTAGGAGGTTCTTGTTAGTGAGGCATGCATTCCTAGCTTTTTTTGATTTTTCTAGCTCCTATGAAGTCAAATCCACCTACTTGAAATATGTAAAAAAATTGGTTGGATTGCATGCTCTGAAGCCACCTAGTCATACTTTGGGATTGTGATGCTATTCAGCAGCCACTGAAAATGAGTCCTCCTACAAAACAAGCCAAGAAATATCAGCCTCTATTTGCAACAGATGCTTGCCACAAAGCTAATGAAATAGGAAGCATGCAGACGAGAAGCCCAAGAAAGCTATCAGACACCTGAAGCAAATATTACAAAAGCTCTTAGGTTTCTCTAATCTTTCCTGCTGTTATTTAGTCTCCCAGTAGCAACTCAGATGCATCAAGGTATACATACGACGTGGTATTTTTAAGATTTTAAAACAGCAGTTCATTACATGATCTCTCAAACTCTTTACTTTCATACTGAAGGGTTTACAGTGGGAGTCTGGTATTTTATCTCAATAAAACTAAAAGTTTATTCCATTATTGAGCAAAATTTCTAGAAATTACAGGTAGTAGATAATTTATATTGGTAGATGGAGACCCAAAGCCACTAGTAGTTGTGCAGCTTAATTCTTTTCATAATTCTATGTATTTGGACTAATATACCCACAGCTTACACAAAGATTCAGTAAGTTTATTACTGCATGACAAGTTTCAGTATCGCAGAGAACAGAATCCAGTATGCCCAGTTCACATGGGGGCAACTGAAGAGAAAAAGCATGTCCTGGCCCCATCCCAGTGTGACATACTACTGGGCATCACTCCAAGAACTGCAGTAATGTCATTAAAAAAGAAAAAAAAGATAGCAATAAGAGTGCTCACTGACAGTCGACTATGATTATTTCATCTGCACCAGGTTATAGGATCGCAAGCATAGGTATTGGAGAAAGGGATTAGCATATAAACAAGTAACTTGGACAGGATTAGCTATGTAGATTTTCCAAAACTACAACCTATTAAATAACTTCTTGAGGAGCTATAAACAAGAAAGGGAATTTAGACCATTCTGTCACTGTTCAAAACTGCAGAATTACCAGCAGATATCAAGACTGCTGCGGTAAAGAGAATTTTAAAGTTCTCTCAGCAAGAGACTATCATAAAAATAAACCACATAAAGCAAATGAGAAAATAAAGACTTAAGTATGTTATTTCTAGCAAAGAAACGTAATAGTCTAAGGTTAAAGTCTTAATGACTCGTTAGGCAGTAAATGGTATGTAATGCAAATGGCGAACCAAACTTACTCTTTTCAAAGCAAAATAAGTCTTTAAAAGAGTTAAAGCTAATTTTAAAGTTATAAGACCCAACAATCTCTGGCCTTACAGAAGGAGACTAGAGACTCAGAAAGACATTTACCAGGTTTGCTCTTGTTCTTTTCTGAAGAATGATTTTAATACCATGTTTCCATGGTAAAAGTCATGTTCCTCACCAGGATTATGTTTGCTTCTTAGTGTACACTGCTCACAATTATAACAAATTCTTGTCATCTACTAACTTCACTGAAGTAGCATTTAAAAGTCATGAAGCAGGACCCTGGTATGCTAATCATCCCTATTTGTTGTCTTATTTATCTTGTCTGTATTTGGTTTTGTTATTTGGTACCCATCTTTAAGCTTATGCTTTAATTTGATTTTTTCTCTCTTTTCATGTAAGCTTGTCCATAGCTTAGCCGGCAGCTCAGCCCCACACAATCGCTCGCTCACTCCCCCACCGGTAGATGGGGGAGAGAATCAGAAGGGTAACGCTCGTGGGTTGGGATTAAGAACAGTTTAATAATTAAAATTAAAAGAAACAACAACAGAAATGCAATGGAAAGGAGAACAACGAGAGGCGCAAAGCCCCGGGGGAGGGGGGAAGGGAGGGGAGAGGGGGAACGAACCGCCGAAACAAATCGCACGCGCCGCAGCCGCTCGCCGCCCGACGCCCTGACGCCGCGCCGCTCCCGAGCTGCAACTGCCCCCCCTCAATATACTGGTCATGGTGTCACATGGTATGGAATGAACATGCCATTGGCCAGTCGGGGTCAGCCGCCCCCACCATGGCTCTGACCCTCCCAGCCCCCGCTCCTGCCACGGGGCAGAGCTCAGGAAGCTGGAAAGGTAGCCGACCCCCACAGTGATGAGAATTAACCCCTTCTCAGCCAAAACCAGCACACTGAGTTACACTGGAAATTAATATTATTAATTAGATTTCTTATGATTTAGGAATTCAATAAACTGTATTAAATAAGCACTAAAGCTTACTAAAGAGATGTCCGTCTTGCTCGCTGACACTCAGAGATCAATTCAAAATGTCTCTTTGTCCTGCAAAGGCTCATGCATATGCTGAACTTAGCTCCAAAAGCCAAAGGGGACTAAACATTTCCACATATATTTACGGCCCTGGCATAAAAAGCTTTCCTGGGTTGCAGAAATAAGGTTAAAAAAATCCTTGCAAACCTATTTTGAGTAACTGCTAGGTGAAGAAACACCACCCTACAGCAACATATTAGACCCCTTCACCCACTTATGGTAGATCTGTAGCAGACAGCATATTTTCTATCAGCAGAAAGTCACAGGTGAACTGTGCTCTCACTACGAAGACCCAGACTTAGGATCTTCAGTAACTCACATGTATAACACCCTCGCACACTATACTTGCAAAATATCATCGCTGTACTGATTACACCACCATGCTACTTTGAATACTGAAAGGAATTCTGTATCTAAGGAAGTACAGAAAGATTAAAAGATACAAGACCAACAGGACAAACTAAACCACGTTGGGGAACAACCCCAAAGCTACACTGATATTCACACGCTATTGCATTATCCAAACGTTCTGGTATATGTACTTATAGGGTAGTTGGAACAAATATGTTTCTAACCTCATGTAGTACACTTTGAGGCCACAAAATATATAGAAAATAACTAGTAATATTTTAAAATAAGCACTGAACGCTAAATCATCCCAACTGCATCTATGTTCGGCAGGACTGTGATCAGTTTCTTACTGCTCCTAAAAGCCTCTTTGAGGAGGAATGGAGAAGAGTTTTCCAGGACTGAAGAGTTAATCTTTGACTGTGCTTTCTAATCAGCAGCACAACTGAACAATAGAGTAATTCTAGTTCATAACTCCATTATGAGATCTCCTCCCCAAAGTAACTGTACGGGTTTCGGCTGGGATGAAGTTACAACAGTAATTCAAACTTTCATATACTATTGTTAAACAAAATCAGAGTAGCTGAATTTACCAATGCCATCTTTTTATTGATCCAAAAGAATCGGGAAAGGAGAAAAAAGTTGTTGAAAACATGAAATCTATAAACGTGAATAAGCACAGGCAACCATGGAAGACACGTTTCCACAAAATCACAGAATGGCAGGGGTTGGAAGGGACCTCTGGAGGTCATCTTGTCCAACCCCCCCTGCTTGAGCAGTTACACCTAGAGCAGGGTGCACAGGACTGTGTCCAGGCGGGTTTTGAATGTCTCCAGGGAAGGAGACTCCACAACCTCTCTGGGCAGCCGGTTCCAGTGCTCCGTCACCCTCACAGTAAAGAAGTTTTTCCTCATATTCAGCTGGAACTTCCTGTGTTCCAATTCGTGCCCATTGCCCCTTGTCCTGTCCTTGGGCACCACTGAAAAGCGTCCGGCCCCATCCTCCTGACACCCACCCTTCAGCTATTTATAAGTATTGACAGGATTCCCCCTCAGTCTTCTCTTCTCCAGGCTGAACAAACCCAGGTCTCTCAGCCTTTCCTCATGCATTGCTAATACCCTCTTATCTGGCCTAAGCATTATTTGCTACCTTGTTAATATTCTCAGGTGTTAGTTTCTACTCCTAACTGTGATCCTTTCTTAACTACTACCAACTCCTGCGCTATTCCATTTCATCCAAGAAGAATATATGTTTGAGGTAACATTGAGGTCAGCTCAACTTCTTTTAAACATCTCAGGTCACTTCATGTGACATGTCTTTGGTTTTTTTAGAGTGCAGTCTACACTTAAAAACCAGAAGGTGAAAGTTTACAGCAGCAGACCAAAAATCGATTGGGCAAATTCACGCAGAGGCATCCTCCTCCGATTCCTCCCTGAAGCCCTGCATTGCTAATGAACATGGGAAAGAATTCGGGGAAGGAGTTGCTCAGAGGTTGTTCCTGTAGTTTTACCACAGTATCCACAGGTAGTTGCTGTTTGACATGGGATACTGGACTAGGTGGACTTTTCGTTTGATCTTCTAAAGATGCTCTCATGGGAGATCCTGTGGAGTCACAGACACTGCAGCTGGGAGCTTTGTGAATGCACAGCAGCTACAGTTGCCTGTAAGCTTTATTCTTATGTTTTCCTTCAAGTTGTGCTACCACGCTTCCTTTCTGTCCTGAAAACATAGCATTCTCTTCCTACCATAAATAGGAAACAAGAGAAATAGTTGTTTTTTGGGAGTAACCTCTTGAACAGAAAAATAAAGTAGTATTAATTGCTTTCAGAGTGTGAAGTCTTCCAATACATCTAATCTCACGGCTGCAGGTCATAACCCTGCTGTCGTGCTAAGTAGACTCAGGTTAAAGGGAAACAAACTTCAGATTTTTGGAGCTGTAATTCCTACTTCTGCAGCTTAGTTTTAATAATAATTTCCTCATCCTATGGAACCATATTCTCCGGTATGGTAAATTCCATTGTTGGGTTTGGGGCATCTTTTCTACTAGAACGAATCTATATCACAGTGCATGTGTACCATGTGGAAATAGAAGACCTAACTATTACGTCTTACAAGACTGACTGAAGCTTGTTCATCACAAATGCTATCCCGTCTGTTTTCCCGGGAAATTGTTGTGGGACCATGTTATGTATTGGATTGGAGAGCAAATCCAGTTCAACAGTTTTCCACTGTCTCCTCTCCAACGGCAACTTTCAAAATGTGTTTTATTTTTTGTTGCTTGTGGTTTTTTTGTGGCTTTTCTTAAGTAAGATCCACATCTGTGGGAAGATATAGAAATTAATAATTGAGGCAAGGAGTAGGAGCTATTAAATTGCTATTGCTGCTAGGAAGATGGTATATGGAACTGTTTCAATGGGTTACCTACCTAAGTTAGGATAGCTTCTGGCCCCTTCCTCCTCTGTAGTGGCATATATAGCTGTTTATTCAGAGTCCAGGTATTTAAATTACCCAATGTGTTTCTGTGCTTGTTATCACTCTAGTTCTAATAGTAGTACTTGAATTTGCTGATAGAATACTCTATAGAATAGATCAAGAACCTGCTTGCATATAAATATTTTATGGACTCTGATTTATTTTTTTTTTAAATACTCAGCGTACTTTTTTCATGCTTAAAAGCATCTTAATCTATAAAACTTAAGTGTTTATGACTGAGATTTAGATCCATAACAAAACTGAAAACCTTAAATTACCCACAGCAACAGCAACTTGGCTTTTCCTTAATGGATACAGAATGGCAGATATGGCAGTGGTAAGAGATGAAATTTGAATGCCTTGCTTAAATGAGTTTGCATTCAAATTAATACTCTGAAAAATTGTTTTAACTTTTTTCTTTTTTTTTATTCCTCATAAATTTTTGAAAGCTGCTTAATAAAGAAACAAAAACCTTGCAATGTTTACTCTTTGTGTTGTGCCATGGAATGGATTTTCAGTAATCTCTCTGAACTTCCAGTTTTACAAATGTTATATATGACCTTCAGTTTGATAACATTCTCTGGGATGCAATGCAGCTTCTTTTAAAGACTAATGTTAAAATAACTTAATATCTCTGTCACATACTGCTAGTAGATTGGAAGCATTTAGAACTTCATTGCAGCCTGCTGTGAGCTGATTTATGTTGCAAAAAAATCACAGTACTCCTGACTCTTCTAGTTTATAGGCCAGAGATGAACTGGATCATAGACTAGACTTTACATGTCCAACTTCCCTTTTGCTGTATGAGTGCATCCTTTAGTTGGAATACTAAAAATAAAATGGTCAGCTTTACTGAGTTAAATTCACCATTTCTGTTTAATTGATTTTTGTGTTTTCTAATGAGCTAATTAGGAGAAATGTTGCATCTTGTGTCTAACTATGTATGGCAGGTTTTATAAAACAAATTACACGGGGATTTTTCTTAGTAGCCTAATACTCATTTTTTTAATAAGTTGAAATTTATGAAGTTTAATTTTTAAATTGTCATCAGAAAGTTGTTATTTTGGACTGAACTGCGTAGAAAACAATGTTTTCAATTGAGGCTTCAGCTTGGAATCTGCTGTTTTCACATAGTAGTTAGCTCTGTGCCAGCAATATTATCATCTCTAAGTGTGCCCCTTCCCTGAAAAGAGGTACAGAGAGCAGTGTTCACGAGCCTAAATGCCTGTCATGCTGCTGTAACTGCATTTTGTCATTAATACTTTAACTAAATTTAAGGAAGGCATATTACAGTATGTATTGGGTTTGCGTGGCAAGGTTTTGGTGGTGGGGGCTATAGGGGTGGCTTCCGTGAGAAGCTGCTAGAAGCTTCCCCCATGTCCGATAGAGCCAGCGCCAGCTGGCTCCAAGATGAACTCTCCGCTGGCCAAGGCTGAGCCAATCAATCAGCAACAGTGGTAGCACCCCTACCAGAGCCATGGTGGGGGCGGCTGACCCCGACTGGCCAATGGCATGTTCATTCCATACCATGTGACACCATGACCAGTATATTGAGGGGGGGCAGTTGTAGCTCAGGAGCGGCGCGGCGTCAGGGCGTCGGGCGGCGAGCGGCTGCGGCGCGTGCGGTTTGTTTCGGCGGTTCGTTCCCCCTCTCCCCTCCCTTCCCCCCTCCTCCGGGGCTTTGCGCCTCTCGTTGTTCTCCTTTCCATTGCATTTCTGTTGTTGTTTCTTTTAATTTTAATTATTAAACTGTTCTTAATCCCAACCCACGAGCGTTACCCTTCTGATTCTCTCCCCCATCTACCGGTGGGGGAGTGAGTGAGCGACTGTGTGGGGTTGAGCTGCCGGCTAAACCGCGACAGTCTTTTTGGCGCCCAACGTGGGGCTCAAGGGTTGGAGATAATAACAGCTGCTGGTCACAGCACCATGTTGTCCTTTTTGCAGTTGGTGTTAAAGATCGGTGTTGGTTTGTTGAGTCTGCTGTGTTCTGCTGTGATTACTAATGTTTTGCCTACAAGATTTGTTATACAAACATTTGTTTTCAGCTTTATCTGGTATTTGGGGTTTTTGCTGAAACCCTTACTGTACTTCGGATACCACCTTGTTGAGGCAATTAGCAATTATACCTCCTGCTCTGAGAGATTTTATATGGAGGAAATACAGAATAGTACCTTTGCAACTTTGTTCTATGATGTCTGTGCCTTTGTGACAACAACATTTTTGTATCTTGACCATCCTTGGGTGGTTAAGGTGCACTTATTGTTAGTTTTTGGGCATGTTGTTTTGGTTTTGACTAAGCAACTTAAGAATATCACCCAGAAATCTGCCCCAAGGCTTGATAGTTAGGAGTGGCAGGGCATGTGGGATAGCACGGGCAAATACCTAGGGCAGTGGGCACCCCCAGTGTTTTGGAGTTTCACCCCCGAACAAGTGCAGAATCCTAAAAAACTAGTAGAATATTTGGAGAAAGTATGCTGTTATGCTGGGAACTCCAGAGAGACACAGATAACTGCAACATGCTGGGGTCTGGCCCATGCATACCGAATGCAAAGTGACTGGCACTGTAGACACTCCAGCCCCGAGGACAGGCACTGCAGCCACTCAAACCCCCACAACAAGTACCAGAGCTAGCTCAGAAAATAAACCCGTACCAGTATCAGTTGCCCCCATACACAAGACGAAATATTGGAAGCGGACATCAACTCGTTTAGAACGGGATGATGAAGAACCAGGGCCATTGCGGGGAAAGGAGGAAGAAGTAATAAATGAAATAGAGACCACCCGATCCCTGTCCTTGAGTGAGTTGCGAGATATGCGAAAAGATTATAGCCATCGTTCAGGTGAGCACATTGTCACCTGGCTGCTCCGATGCTGGGATAATGGGTCCAGTAGCCTGGAACTAGAGGGAAAAGAAGCCAAACAATTGGGATCCCTTTCTGGGGAAGGGGGCGTTGACAAAGCAATTGGAAAAAAAAACAAGCCCTCAGCCTCTGGAGGTGACTCCTGTCTGGAGTGAAGGAACGGCATCCCTTTAAAGAAGATGTTACATATCACCCAGGGAAATGGACAACTATGGAGAAAGGCATCCAGTATCTAAGGGAATTAGCTGTGTTTGAGGTGATTTATGGTGACCTGGATGATCAACGGTCATCCAAAGATCCAGATGAAGCCGAGTGCACACGACCCATGTGGCGGAAGTTTGTACGGAGCGCACCATCTTCGCATGCAAACTCATTGGCAGTAATGTCCTGGAAAGATGACGAGACACCAACGGTGGCAGAGGTGATTGATAGACTCCGGGATTACGAAGCAAATATCTCTTCCTCCTTTGTCTCTGCTGTGGAGAAACTGTCCCGAGAGTTCCAGCAACTCAAAGAAGATATGCCCTACTCCCCACCTCGACAGAGTAGTGTCTCAGCTGTTAGGAATAAGCATCCTTTGGCTCAAAGAAGGGGATACACACCACGGGCCACCCTATGGTTCTACCTGCGTGACCACGGAGAGGACATGATGAGGTGGGATGGCAAGCCTACCTCGACCCTACAGGCACGAGTACGTGAACTGCAAGGAAGAACAGTCACTCAGGGAGGCTCTTCCAGGAAAGCTGCTGCTCCAGTTTCCAGTGAGCAAGTCCCCAGACAGAGGAGTAGAAGCGCAGATTTTATTTCTAAGTGTAATAGAGGGACTCCTGATTCACATTTACAGGAAGTGAGTTGTGACTGCCATGATCAGGACTAGAGGGGCCCTGCCTCCAGCCGGGTGGAGGAAAGGGATAACCGGGCTTACTGGACTGTGTGGATCCGATGGCCTGGCCCATCCGACCCACAGGAGTGTAAAGCTGTAGTGGACACCGGCGCACAGTGCACCCTAATGCCATCAAACTATATAGGGGCAGAACCCATCAGCATTGCTGGAGTGACAGGGGGATCCCAAGAGCTAACTCTATTGGAGGCCAAAGTAAGCCTAACCAGGAATGAGTGGCAGAAGCACCCCATTGTGACTGGCCCCGAGGCTCCGTGCATCCTTGGCATAGACTACCTCAGGAGAGGGTATTTCAAGGACCCAAAAGGGTACAAGTGGGCTTTTGGTGTAGCTGCCTTGGAGACGGAGGAAACGAAACAGCTGTCTACCTTGCCCGGTCTCTCGAAGGACCCTTCTTGTTGTGGGGTTGCTGAAGGTTGAAGAACAACAGGTGACAATCGCCACCACAACAGTGCACCGGCAGCAATATCGCACCAACAGAGACTCTCTGATCCCCATCCATAAACTCATTCACCAACTGAGGAGCCAAGGAGTCATCCGCAAGACCCACTCACCCTTTAACAGTCCCATATGGCCAGTGCGGAAGTCTAATGGAGAGTGGAGACTAACAGTAGACTATCGTGGCCTGAATGAAGTCACTCCACCGTTGAGTGCTGCTGTGCCAGACATGCTAGAACTTCAATATGAACTGGAGTCCAAGGCAGCCAAGTGGTATGCCACAATTGATATTGCTAATGCATTCTTCTCAATCCCTCTGGCAGCAGAGTGCAGGCCACAGTTTGCTTTCATGTGGAGGGGCGTCTAGTACACCGGGAATTGACTGCCCCAGGGGTGGAAACACAGTCCTACCATTTGCCGTGGACTGATTCAGACTGTACTGGAACAAGGTGGAGCTCCAGAACACCTTCAGGACATTGATGACATCATTGTGTGGGGCAACACAGCGGAAGTAGTTTTTGAGAAAGGAAAGAAAACAGTCCAAATCGTTCTGAAAGCTGGTTTTGCCATAAAACAAAGTAAGGTGAAGGGACCTGCATGAGAAATCCAGTTCTTAGGAATAAAATGGCTAGATGATCGTCATCAGATCCCCATGGATTTGATCAACAAAATAGCAGCCATGTCTCCACCAACTAGCAAAAAGGAAACACAAGCTTTCTTGGGCGTTGTGGGATTTTGGAGAATGCATATTCCAAATTACAGTCTGATCATAAGCCCTCTCTATCAAGTGACCAGGAAAAAGAATGATTTCAAATGGGGCCCTGAGCAAAGACGGGCCTTTGAACAGATTAAACGAGAAATAGTTCATGCAGTAGGCCTTGGGCCAGTCCGGGCAGGACAAGATGTAAAATATGTGCTCTACACTGCAGCCAGGGAGAATGGCCCTACCTGGAGCCTCTGGCAGAAAGCACCAGGGGAGACCCGGGGTCGACCCCTAGGGTTTTGGAGTCGGGGATACAGAGGGTCCGAAGCCCGCTATACTCCAACTGAAAAAGAGATATTGGCAGCATATGAAGGGGTTCAAGCTGCTTCAGAAGTGGTTGGTACTGAAGCACAGCTGCTCCTGGCACCCCGACTGCCAGTGCTGGGCTGGATGTTCAAAGGAAATGTTCCCTCTACACACCATGCGACTGATGCTATGTGGAGTAAATGGGTTGCACTGATCACCCAGCGGGCACAAGTAGGAATCCCCAGTCGCCCAGGAATCTTGGAAGTGATTATGGACTGGCCAGAAGGCAAAGATTTTGGATTATCACCAGAGGAGGAGGTGACACGTGCTGAAGAAGCCCCACTGTATAACAACCTGCCAGAAGATGAAAAGCAGTATGCCTTGTTCACTGATGGGTCCTCTCGTCTTGTGGGAAAGCACCGGAGATGGAAGGCTGCTGTATGGAGTCCTATAGAACAAGGACAAGTAGCAGAACCTGCTGAAGGAGAAGGTGAATCGAGCCAGTTTGCAGAGGTAAAGGCCATCCAGCTGGCCTTAGACATTGCTGAATGGGAAAAGTGGCCAGTGCTCTATCTCTATACTGATTCCTGGATGGTGGCAAATGCCCTGTGGGGCTGGCTGCAGCAGTGGAAGCAAAGCAACTGGCAGCACAGAGGCAAACCCATCTGGGCTGCCACATTGTGGCAAGATATTGCTGCCCGGGTAGAGAACCTGGTTGTAAAGGTACGGCATGTGGATGCTCACGTCCCCAAGTGTCGGGCCACTGAAGAACATCAGAACAACCAGCAGGTACATCAGGCTGCCAAGATTGATGTGGCTGAGGTGGATCTGGACTGGCAACATAAGGGTGAACTACTTCTAGCTCGATGGGCCCATGACACCTCAGGCCATCAAGGGAGAGATGCAACATACAGGTGGGCTCGTGATCGAGGGGTGGACTTGATGTTATTGCACAGGTTATCCACAAATGTGACACATGCGCTGCAATCAAGCAAGCGAAGCGGGTAAAGCCTCTGTGGTATGGGGGACGATGGCTGAAATATAAATATGGGGAGGCCTGGAAAATTGACTATATCACACTCCCACAAACCCGTCAAGGCAAGAGCCATGTGCTTACAACGGTAGAAACAACGACTGGCTGGCTGGAAACATATCCTGTCCCCCACGCCACTGCCCGGAACACTATCCTGGGTCTCGAAAAACAAGTCCTGTGGAGACACAGCACCCCAGAGAGAATTGAGTCAGACAATGGGACTCATTTCCGAAATAGCCTCATAGACACCTGGGCCAAAGAGCATGGCATTGAGTGGGTGTATCACATCCCCTATCACGCACCAGCCTCTGGGAAAATTGAACGGTACAATGGACTGTTAAAAACTACACTGAGAGCAATGTGGGGTGGGACATTCAAGCACTGGGATACACATTTAGCAAAAGCCACGTGGTTAGTCAACACGAGGGGATCTGCCAACCGAGCTGGCCCTGCCCAGTCAGAAATCCTACATACTGTGGAAGGGGATAACGTCCCTTGTAGTGCACACAAAAAGTATGCTGGGCAAAACGGTCTGGGTTCTTCCTGCCTCAGGCAAAGGTAAAGCCACTCGTGGGACTGCTTTTGCTCGAGGACCTGGGTGCACTTGGTGGGTGATGCGGGAGGATGGAGGAGTCCGATGTGTGCCTCAAGGGGATTTGATTTGGGGCGAAAAGAGTCAATGAACTGAATGGCACAATGTGAACTGCTATATAATATTGTGTGTCACCTCTGTGTTGTATCAATGATATCAGAGTACGAGCCTCCCAACCCATGGAAGATAAACTGTGAAAGAAGCCGTGCAGCAGTGATGGAATGATGACCGACTCGGTATGCAGCAACCCAACGCCACACGCACCATCTCTCCCACCCTGAAAGACTGATACGACAGATGGAGCCCAGAGTCATGGACTGGGTGAACTCAATGGACATTTTACAGGGAAGGTCCATGAACTAAGGGAATGATGCCTGTGTATTATGTTAAAGGATGGGAAGGGGAGGGGTGGTGGTTGGTACGGTTGTATTGCATCGTATGGGACCTGGGCATGGTGTAAATGGTATGGAATAAGGGGTGGAGAATGTGCTGGTTTTGGCTGAGAAGGGGTTAATTCTCCTCACTGTGGGGGTCGGCTACCTTTCCAGCTTCCCGCGCTCTGCCTCGTGGCGGGGGGGGCTGGGAGGGGCAGAGCCATGGTGGGGGCGGCTGACCCCGACTGGCCAATGGCAGGTTCATTCCATACCATGGGACACCATGACCAGTATATTGAGGGGGGGCAGTTGCAGCTCGGGAGCGGCGCGGCGTCAGGGCGTCGGGCGGCGAGCGGCTGCGGCGCGTGCGATTTGTTTCGGCGGTTCGTTCCCCCTCTCCCCTCCCTTCCCCCCTCCCCCGGGGCTTTGCGCCTCTCGTTGTTCTCCTTTCCATTGCATTTCTGTTGTTGTTTCTTTTAATTTTAATTATTAAACTGTTCTTAATCCCAACCCACGAGCGTTACCCTTCTGATTCTCTCCCCCATCTACCGGTGGGGGAGTGAGCGAGCGATTGTGTGGGGCTGAGCTGCCAGCTAAGCTATGGACAAGCTTACATGAAAAGAGAGAAAAAATCAAATTAAAGCATAAGCTTAAAGATGGGTACCAAATAACAAAACCAAATACAGACAAGATAAATAAGACAACAAATAGGGATGATTAGCATACCAGGGTCCTGCTTCATGACTTTTAAATGCTACTTCAGTGAAGTTAGTAGATGACAAGAATTTGTTATAATTGTGAGCAGTGTACACTAAGAAGCAAACATAATCCTGGTGAGGAACATGACTTTTACCATGGAAACATGGTATTAAAATCATTCTTCAGAAAAGAACAAGAGCAAACCTGGTAAATGTCTTTCTGAGTCTCTAGTCTCCTTCTGTAAGGCCAGAGATTGTTGGGTCTTATAACTTTAAAATTAGCTTTAACTCTTTTAAAGACTTATTTTGCTTTGAAAAGAGTAAGTTTGGTTCGCCATTTGCATTACATACCATTTACTGCCTAACGAGTCATTAAGACTTTAACCTTAGACTATTACGTTTCTTTGCTAGAAATAACATACTTAAGTCTTTATTTTCTCATTTGCTTTATGTGGTTTATTTTTATGATAGTCTCTTGCTGAGAGAACTTTAAAATTCTCTTTACCGCAGCAGTCTTGATATCTGCTGGTAATTCTGCAGTTTTGAACAGTGACAGAATGGTCTAAATTCCCTTTCTTGTTTATAGCTCCTCAAGAAGTTATTTAATAGGTTGTAGTTTTGGAAAATCTACATAGCTAATCCTGTCCAAGTTACTTGTTTATATGCTAATCCCTTTCTCCAATACCTATGCTTGCGATCCTATAACCTGGTGCAGATGAAATAATCATAGTCGACTGTCAGTGAGCACTCTTATTGCTATCTTTTTTTTCTTTTTTAATGACATTACTGCAGTTCTTGGAGTGATGCCCAGTAGTATGTCACACTGGGATGGGGCCAGGACATGCTTTTTCTCTTCAGTTGCCCCCATGTGAACTGGGCATACTGGATTCTGTTCTCTGCGATACTGAAACTTGTCATGCAGTAATAAACTTACTGAATCTTTGTGTAAGCTGTGGGTATATTAGTCCAAATACATAGAATTATGAAAAGAATTAAGCTGCACAACTACTAGTGGCTTTGGGTCTCCATCTACCAATATAAATTATCTACTACCTGTAATTTCTAGAAATTTTGCTCAATAATGGAATAAACTTTTAGTTTTATTGAGATAAAATACCAGACTCCCACTGTAAACCCTTCAGTATGAAAGTAAAGAGTTTGAGAGATCATGTAATGAACTGCTGTTTTAAAATCTTAAAAATACCACGTCGTATGTATACCTTGATGCATCTGAGTTGCTACTGGGAGACTAAATAACAGCAGGAAAGATTAGAGAAACCTAAGAGCTTTTGTAATATTTGCTTCAGGTGTCTGATAGCTTTCTTGGGCTTCTCGTCTGCATGCTTCCTATTTCATTAGCTTTGTGGCAAGCATCTGTTGCAAATAGAGGCTGATATTTCTTGGCTTGTTTTGTAGGAGGACTCATTTTCAGTGGCTGCTGAATAGCATCACAATCCCAAAGTATGACTAGGTGGCTTCAGAGCATGCAATCCAACCAATTTTTTTACATATTTCAAGTAGGTGGATTTGACTTCATAGGAGCTAGAAAAATCAAAAAAAGCTAGGAATGCATGCCTCACTAACAAGAACCTCCTAAAAGACTAACAGTGGAGACATCCTGCCACAAAGAAGGGTGTGAAGATAAGGGAAGGCCAGATGTGAAGACATCAGTGACAGAAGGGAACATCTTGGCCCAGAAGGCACCGAAACCTGAAACTGGGGGGAAAAGGTAATTCCGGCAGGGGGAGATTGGGACCACCGACTCAGTTGAGGGGCAGGAGGACTACTCCCCCCCCAGCACACGCAGTGAATTAAAATCACACTGTACATTTCAGTTTAAGCGAAGAAGATACAGACCAATAGAAGAAGAGGATGCTCAGTCAGGTCAATGATTATGTATTAGATAGGCATGGTGTGTTAACTTTCATGTATAAATGTCAAGAAGGAATTATGGTAGGTGTGCATGCTAGGCGGAAAGACCCCCCATGCACCCGGCGCTGAATAAAGCAATGCCTGCTCTTTAATACACCCAGTGTTAAGGAGTTTTAGTCCCGGTTTTCGGTGACATCAGGAAGAGAAGAGAGTTTACTTAGCACACCACAATACTAGAAAAAAGCAAAGATGATGGCTGAAATTAATGGTAAATCAGAAAGGAATGCTAGATGTGTTAGCAGTAAACACACATTGTTTATTCCAGTTTATACGCCACCTTTGCGTACAAATGAAGGTCAGGGAATAAAACCCACAGACAGAAAACAAAAATTGAAGGCCTGGTGACTTAAAAGAGAATCCCCATAAACGCATACACCTTTTTTGCTTTGCTTTTAAAACTGGTTTTATCTCAACTCACGAGTTCTCTCACTTTTACTATTCTGATTCTCTCCCCCATCCTACCAAGGGGGAGCGAGCAAACGGCTGTGTGGTGCTTAGTTGACAGCTGGGGCTAAACCATGGCACACTGCCAAGTCCACCACTAAACCATGTCCCTAAGCGCCACATCTACACGTCTTTTAAATACCTCCAGGGATGGTGAGTCAACCACTTCCCTGGGCAGCCTGTTCCAGTGCTTGACAACCCTTTCAGTGAAGAATTTTTTCCTAATATCCAATCTAAACCTCCCCTGGCACAACATGAGAAGAGACTGATACCCGCCTCGCTATAACCTCCTTCAGGACCTGAGGATCTAAGTCCCATAACTGATTTGTAGGCGGATTCAAACTGGCCAAAGGGATATTCCATACCACGTAACGTCATGCCCAGTGTATTATCTGGGAGGAGCTGGCCGGGGGAGGGAGGCAGCAATCACAGCTCGGGGACCGGCAGCGTCGGTCGGCGGGCGGTGAGTGGTTGTATCACTTGTGGGTTCCCCCCCACTTTTCCTTTTTATTATATTGTCATTATTATTATTATCATCATAATCATTATCATCATCATTACTATTTTATTTTCATTATTAAACTGTTCTTATCTCAACCCACAAGTTTTTTTCCTTTTGCTCTTCCTATTCTCTCCCCCATCCCACAGGGGTGGGGTGAGCGAGCGAGCGGCTGCGTGGTGTCTAGTTGCCGACTGGGGCTGAACCACGACACCATAAAATAATATTCAATGTATGTATTGAATGAATGTGTTTTGGTCAAACTGTCAGATGGAAAACTCCAAGTTACCTACTTCACCTTTTGGGGAGGGAAGAAGGAGAAACTGTATAACTATGGTTTATGTTAAAACTCTAAGCAGCAGCTGTCCATGCAAGTAGACATTCAAACAAACAGATCTGTCAGTGTTATCAAATACATACAGCCCAGAAGAGCAGAGGAAGGAAGACAAGTTTAATTTCATGAAGACTTTCTCTGGTGTAACTATACCAGCAATGATTTCTTAGAAATAAGGTCCGATTGCACCATAGCTTGTTAAAAAATGACTTCTAAGTCATACCTAAACAAATCAGAAGATGATTATCAACTATTACAAACTATAAAAAAAAGTGTTCTGTGGGTTTTTTAAGCCACTTCACTTAAACCAGTTCCTCACAAACAGTGAGGCTAAAGCAGAAACGCTGTGTTTGTATCGCAGAACATGTTCTTAGGGATCTCAGCAGTTCTTCCTGCTCTAGTCACTGAAGTGTCTGACAAAGCGTGAGAGGTCTGTAACTTCCTGCTTTGCAAAACTATCAAAATGACTAAATCACTTTTTCAACATTTAACAGGCAGACAGGAACAGATTACTGTACCTAGATCTTGAGAGTGTTTCATTAGCACATTGAAAATGGTACCTCAGCTATAAAGGAAAGCTGATGGCAAAATTAAAAGACAAACAAAACAAAAAAAACAAACTCCTGAAGGCATCAACAAAAACACAATCTCCTCCCAAGGACAAAACAGGAGTAGACATTGGTCAAGAGAGATGCATTCTCATGCTTTATCCGAAACATAAGTACAAGAGAGGAATTTCAAATAAGCATATGAAAGTCGTATATGCCATAACACAGACTGCACAAAGGTAGTTACTAATGGAAGTTAAAGAAGGCTTCATAAGGACCCCTTCCCTTGCGGAAGCTTTGAACACCATGATGTCCTAAAATAAGAAAGGCACCAAGTGAATCTGTGGTTTCAAGTGTGTCTTAGCTTTCGGGGCTTTTCCAGTTCATTTTATTTCAGTGGTTTAAGGGAAGGTTAAACTAATGTTGACTGAATTTTATGTTTCTGTGCAAAACCATCTCATAATTTCTTGATGCAATAAGAAATTCTGGTCCATTAAAGTGGTGACCTTAAAAACCCTTATTGGTTTTCAAATTGGTGACTAAAAGCCAGCTAGTCGCTCTTCAAAAATATTTAACAAAAAGCATTTTAAGCAATTTACATATTTTGAGAAAAGTATAATTTTGTATTATTCTTAACCACTTCCAACTTCAGATTAATAATGCAAAAAACATTTTATGTTATGCAGTCAATCCTAAAAAAGTCAGAATAAACCACATCACTCTGAGCAAACTGGCTGATAAACAGCTTTCGGTAAGTTTGTTCCCATTGCCAGCTTCAGGGGAGAGAGGAGGAAAAAAAAAAGATAAGGTGAAAGACTACCAGTGGCTGCTGTTCTGGATTGTTCCCCTCCCTGCCTTCACGTTACAAAAGGTTCCCAATTCATATGAAAAGTATCCATAGAAACAATTTGGTTTTCTAAAGCGTCAAGCCTCCCAAACCTGTTAAACACTTCCCAAATTTAGGCTTCGCATTTAAGTAACTAATTCTATATTTCAGCTGTATTTAAAATCCGGGTAATTTACCTCTAACTTTAGACATCCATCTTTGAAGATCTGTGTCTTCATCACTGAGGGGATGATCCTTCTTGACCAGGGCCTGTGAGGTTCCACTGAAGGTGATGGCTCAAGTCTGTGGAGTTACTGCTTCAGTTGTGAATGTTGTCCTGTTAGTAGTGAAATGTTCTCTTTGACAAATGCATCTTTTGACCTGTAAGTCTTCCAGAGATATGCTTGATTGTCATGGTCTTAGAGCACATGGCTTTACAGGGAGAAGAGACAAGGGATCTATCAAACTGAGTAAATAACAATTACTACTAAACTAGTAGAGGTGTAGGCTCAGTAGCTTTCGGTTTAGAGCCAAATAACAGAAAGGTTTTTCTTCCATGTTTTTACATTCTAAATGGATTTGTTCCTTTCATAGAAAAATGCTGGAAGAAACAGGATATGCTTTAGCTTCTAAAACTACTTGGTAAAGATGCAGTGTCTGTCACCTGATGGTAGTTTCCACCAGGGATGCTTACACTGCAGCATGGGATCCCCAGGGCAGCGGAGGTTCCACAAATACCTGCTGGGTATTATGTTTCTGTTACATTACACCTGGGCACCACTTAAGCTTTTTCTGTATGTCATGGTTTTGGCTGGGCTAGAGTTAATTTTCTTCATAGTAGCTAGTATGAGGCTGTGCTTTGGATTTGTACTGGGAACAGTGTTGTTGCTAAGCCATGCTTACACTAGAGTCAAGGACTTCTCCAGCTTCCCATGCTCTGCCAGGTGCGCAAGAAGCTGGGAGTGGAGGGGGCACAGCCAAGACAGCTGATCCAAACTGGCCAAAGGGATATTCCATATCATATGACATCATGCCCAGTATATTAACTGGGGGGGAGTTGGCTGGGGGAAGCAGCAATCACGGCTCAGGGACTGGCGGCGTTGGTCAGCAGATGGTGAGCGGTTACATCGCTGTTCTTTTTTCCCTGGGTTTTGTGGCTCCCTCAGCCGCTCCTCGTGGGGCTTGGTCTCCAGACCCTTCACCATCTTCATTGCCCTACTCTGGACACGCTCCAGCAACTCAATGTCCTTCTTGTAGTGAGGGGCCCAAAACTGAACGCAATATTCAAGGCGTGGCCTCACCAGTGCCGAGTACAGGGGCAGGATCACTTCCCTACTCCTGCTGGCCACGCTATTCCTGATACAAGCCAGGATGTTGTTGGCCTTCTTGGCCAACTGGGCATGCTGCTGGCTCACGTTCAGCTGGCTGTCAACCAACACCCCCAGGTCCTTCTCCGCTGGACAGCTTTCCAGCCACTTTTCCCCAAGCCTGTAGCATTGCCTGGGGTTGTTGTGACCCAAGTGCAGGACCCAGCACTTGGCCTTGTTAAACCTCATAGAACTGGCCTTGGCCAGTTAAACGTTTCCCAAATTTAGGCTTCGCATTTAAGTAACTAATTCTATATTTCAGCTGTATTTAAAATACAACCTTCATCTTCTCAATAAGCAAATCTAATCAAAGGGGGGCACAGGAAAAAAAAGAACTGTCGTGGTTCAGCCTCAGCTGGCAACTAAACACCACGCAGCCGCTCGCTCACTTCCCCCCACCCCTGTGGGATGGGGAAGAGAATCGGAAGATCAATAGAAATTGTGGGTTGAGATAAGCATGTGGGGAAACTCTAGCCCGGGAACGGCTAGCAGAAAGCGGGCATTGAAGTAGAAGGACAGGCTCAGGGTCGGAGCGACCTTGGGCCCAGCTGTTGTTGACCGGTAAAGGAGTGTGAGAAACAAGTAACTGCTAATTGCAAGGCTGAACACAAGACATAAGCATGGGAGGAGTTGGCATCTACCTCCCAGCCAAGGATGAGCTATGCTTTTGCAAATAGGTATGAGCTAATTTACGAACGGTATAAAAGATATTTGCTAATTGACAATAAACGAGACTTGCTGATCATCATCGGATGGTGCCTGTCTCCCGCTGGTTTTCCGTCAAATGGTGACCCCGACGTGATACCACGGACGGTCCAGCGTAGGGTTCGGGTCCTGCAAGCAGAGGGATGGCAAAACAGACAGCGCAGCTGGTCTGCGTACCCTGGGCGACCACATAGGTGGGCTCAGTCTGCGTGCCCTGGGCGACCACATAGGTGGGCTCAGCCAATACGTGCTGCCGAGACCTTGGGAGCTGCAACGGCGCCGACGAGCACAATGGAGAGGCAAGCAGCATATGATTTCTTTACATCTCTTTTAGAGAGGCGTAACATTAAGGGTATAGATTTACGTAAAGAACTACCGTTGTTGATAAGCTGGGGATGCGAGAAGGGACACTTTGTAAACCCGCATACGGTGCATGAGCTGTCAGAGTGGAGAAAGGTGGGGGATAGTTTGTGGGAGGCGGTGTTGGAGGATGATAAAGATAAAACTGCAAAGAAAATGAGTAAGCTATGGAAGGTAGTACATAACGAGTTATTGCAGATACAAGCAGAAAAGCGAGCTGTGCAGCAAGCTGTCTCAGCTCAAGAGCGAAATCGGAGCTACGGCTCAGGCTGGGGACTTAGCACCCCGGGCCCGCCTGCGGTTTCAACTGTCTACCTGCCCCCTGGGCCGGCAGACCCCTCAAACTTGCCCTCGTCACCCGCAACTCCCGCTACTGCGAATAACCAGCCCGCAACGGTACCGGCTCCCGGCCTAGGCCATGAGCCGATGCCTGGAGCGGAATCTGACTTAGCAGAAGCCATTGCACGGGAGCGGCGAGAGGCATGGGCGGCATTAGCGCGGGAGGGGGCAGAAAAGGGTGATCCTGAACTAGTTGAAGCCGGTGGTACTCTCGCTTTTCCGGTAATTTATAGACCGATTCCCGGGGGAGGACTGCAGGCGGAGATTACTGTGTTAGACTGGAAATTATTGTCCCAATTACGGTTCACTGTTAGTCAGTTCGGAGTATCGAGTGAGCCTGTAAGACAAATGCTGGACTATCTGTTCACTGCACATGTCTTGTTGCCTGCCGATATTAAAGGGCTCACCGAGTTGATTTTTTCGCCACACCAAAGATTGCTGTGGGAGGCTCACTGGCAAGCTGAGGCACAGGCGTCAGCTGCAACCCAGAGGGCACCGGGAGATCCCCTTCAGGGCGTCACCTTGGATGAACTGTTAGGACTGGGAGCGTTCTTTAGAACGGAGGCACAGGTTTTATTGGGACCAGAGAAGTGTAGAGAAGCGATGAGAGTTGCTCGAGCAGCTATGACTAAGGTTAAGGATACAGGAGGGATCCCCTTTTATATGGGAATAAAACAAGGGAGAGCCTATGATGATTGTTTGTGGGATTTGGTGATAGATGACGATAAGACAGCGGAAAAGTTAATGAAACCTTGGCGGGAAGTGATTAACTGTATGAAAAAATATAAAACTGAAAAAAGATTAGCAACAGCCGCCTCTGATCGGCTAGACAGCTGTGACCCCAATGCTGGAAAGATTGGAATTGGCTTAGACAATCTCTCTCCTCCCTTCTTGGGGATCCCAGTTGTCGTACCTCGGAAACCCCTTATTCCCCCCCCCCGCCCCTGATAAATCTACATCTGTAGAAACTAGCGGAGGAGGAATAAGCTTGGGAAAGGGAGGTGAAGATATTGAAAATTTATGTGATGTAGTCTCTCTGGTGAAGGAAAATAAGCCGAGCACGCTGTCTAGTCACCGTTCTGTGCCTGCTGTGTGTAGCCAGGTTGACTGGCGAAAAATCGGGTTAGAGGCATTACAGAACGGGGACCTAGAGACCGCCGATTTGTTAGCTCAGGCTTTCCCTGTCATCTATCAACCGGACCCTGCTAACAATCAAAATTTATTAGCACACCATAATCCTCTTGATTGGAGAATTTTTATGAAGGGCCCATTGCTGCGTCAATGTGTTATGGAACACTCCAACCATGCTACTAAAAGCATTTTAATTACACTTCCCCTAGACGCAGGCATCGAGGTGATGCTTGAACACATGAGTCGGGTACCTCCCGGCCCCCGAGCTATGTTAGTTGAAGCATTGAGGGAAGTTGGGCAGGGAATGGTACACGTTCAGCAACAAGTTTGTGCCGCTCTCGCCCCATTGGGTCCAGCCAAAAACTCTCAACAGTAACCAAAGACGGTCACTGCCACATGGACTTTCCCAGTCCCACTGACATGGCTCACAGAAGAGCCAGTATGGGTTGGGCAGTGACCGCTCAAACGGGAAAGTCTACAACAAGCCCGTATATTAATAAAACAACAATTAGATCAAGGACATCTCAAGCTGTTACATGATCTATGGGCAGTGAATCAGCAAATGCAAGCGATGGGGGCTTTACAGCCTAGCCTTCCAAATCCAGCCATGCTACCAACTGACTGGCATTTACTAATTATTGACTTAAAGGACTGCTTTTTTACTACAAAGCTGCATCCTCAGGATACCCAGCGATTTGCATTTACGTTACCGGCAATCAACAGAGAGGGTCCTGACTTACGCTTCGGATGGACAGTATTGCCACAAGGCATGCAGAATAGCCCTACTCTGTGTCAACTCTTCGTAGATGCTGCATTGAAAGAAGTGAGGCAGCAATGGCCGGACACTA
Organism: Phalacrocorax carbo; assembly: GCF_963921805.1. NCBI lineage: Eukaryota > Metazoa > Chordata > Aves > Suliformes > Phalacrocoracidae > Phalacrocorax > Phalacrocorax carbo. The sequence continues at coordinate 661,386 of NW_026990255.1, read as the reverse complement.
TAATTTACCATTACATGGATGACATCTTGTTTGCGCGAGTACAACCTTTCTCAGCACAGCAAGAATTATATTTACAGCAACAGCTCCAGCTACACGACCTAGTAATAGCAGCAGAGAAGGTTCAACGTTCACCGGTATGGAAATATCTTGGGTGGCGCATCAGTGACTCTCAATTCTTCGCCCAGTGTTAAAGGGCACTGACCCTGCCGCGCCGGTCCGACCGACTGCTGAACAACACACTATGATACAACGTCTTAGCTCCGAGATCGTCCAGAGAGCAGTAGACCACTTGGACCCCGATCTCCCCATCGATCTCACCATACTCCATGGTTCTACTCACATTTTGGGTGCACTTACTCAGTGCAAAAAGAAAAAGGGGGAGAAGATAAGGGTGTTGGAATGGCAAAAGTTTTGTTTGTGCAGAAATTTTGTTTGTATTAAATCACTTATGTATATTTGCAGAACACGATAACCCTCCTGCGTGGGTGCGTCAGTACAACACATTGCAGGTATCCCTCACAACCCAACGGGTCAAGCAATAGTGGAACGAGCTAATGGGTTGCTGAAAACCTATGTTCAAAAGTATGCAGATATAAAAGACCCGCAGGAGCGGCTGGTAAAAGCACTGTTTGTGTTAAACTATTTGTGTGTATTTGGCTCTGAGGGAGTGCCTGCTGTCATCGTTCACTATAGACAGAAAAAGGACGAGCGGGAGTTACCCCGCGTTTGGGTCAAATACAAAGACCCGCGTACGGGTCTATGGTTAGGGCCTGTGGAGGTTTTATATTGGGGGAGGGGGTATCTCTGTGTTTCTACCCCTACAGGGCCGCAATGGATTCCAGCTAGATGTGCCAGACCCGCCACCTCCCCCACACAGCGCGACGCAGAACAGTTGCCGAAGCGGCACCTGAACGGTTGGGATCAGCGGAAGGAACCCAGAGGAGCGCTGTGCAGCACTCACCAGTGAATAACCACGGTCCAGGAGGAACAAAGGTCCCAGAGGGTGCATAGCGCCCGAGGTTTGGTCTGGTTTCGACCGAGAATACAAGGCGGACTGATAATGAGCTCTGCTGAACAGAAATTATGGGCATTAGCCCTTTTAAGTGTATGTGGCACTGCCTTTGTACCTAACATTTTTGACCCACGAGAAAATATCTGGGTCACGCTAGCTAGATCATTGAATACAACTAGCTTTTGTGCCAGCCTAGCAACGCCCGACTCCCCATTTATCACATGTCTTATTGGGGTGCCTTTAAGTAATGCAACCTTTATGACCTTTACCCAGTCCGTAGCGGAGCTGCAACAGCAGCATAATATAACTCGGAAGCTTCCCTTTAAGTGGCGTGACGCCCCTTCGGTGTTTGTTGAGTATGATATCTGGGATGATGTACTCCCCGTAGGCCCAGAACCACAAGAGCTTGCCCTTGCGGGCTCTCTTAATGCTACTGCTTGGTGTAACTATACCTCTGTAAATATATCACGCTCTAACAATATGCCTATTGCGCTACCTGCAGGTTTGTTTTTAAGTTGTGGAGATCGGGCTTGGCCTGGCATCCCGTCACATATAAAGGGAGGGCCTTGCTCTATAGGTCGCCTAACGTTTCTTACCCCTAACACTTCAATGATTTATCAACATCATAGAAAGATGAGAAGCGAAAGGAGCACTCATAAGTTTGAGGATAACTGTGACTCTACAGCTGAATTTTGGAATCCTACAAAGATCATAGCTGTTTCCTTCTTGGCTCCTGGAGTTGGTGTTGCTCAAAGCCTCACGACATTAAACAAGCTAGGGTGTTGGCTAGCTAAGCAAACAAATGCCACATCAAAGGCATTATCTGACTTATTACTAGATGTAGACTCTGTAAGACAGGATGATCCATGGCATTGGTTTAACAGCTTGTTTAATGGATGGGGCATTGGCAATTGGATCAAGAGTATTTTGCAGATGGGATTACTAATATTTATACTGTTTATTATTATATTAATGTATGTCCCTTGTATATCGCAATGTATGCAACAAATGATGGAAAGAAGTATGAGTGCCGTGTTCCTTTCTCAAGGAACAAAAGAAAAAGGGGGAAATGTGGGGAAACTCTAGCCCGGGAACGGCTAGCAGAAAGCGGGCATTGAAGTAGAAGGACAGGCTCAGGGTCGGAGCGACCTTGGGCCCAGCTGTTGTTGACCGGTAAAGGAGTGTGAGAAACAAGTAACTGCTAATTGCAAGGCTGAACACAAGAGATAAGCATGGGAGGAGTTGGCATCTACCTCCCAGCCAAGGACGAGCTATGCTTTTGCAAATAGGTATGAGCTAATTTACGAACGGTATAAAAGATATTTGCTAATTGACAATAAACGAGACTTGCTGATCATCATCGGATGGTGCCTGTCTCCCGCTGGTTTTCCGTCATAAGCACAGTTTAAGAATTACAATAAAATAATAATTATGATAATAATTATGATAATAATGACAATAATGTTAATATAATAAAATGGAAAAGGAAGGGAAAGAAAACAAGGAAAAAAAAACACAGAAACACAAATGGTACAGCCACTCACCACCCACCGACCGACGCTGCCCATCCCCGAGCCACGATTGCTGCCTCCCTCCCCTGGACAGCTCCTCCCAGTTAACATACTGGGCATGACGTTACACGATATGGAATATCCCTTTGGTCAGTTTGAATCCGCTCTCTTAGCTGTGCCCCCTCCCCTCCTGGCTTCTTGTGCACCCGGCAGAGCATGGAAAGCTAGAAAAGTCTTTGACTAGTACAAGCACTACCCAGCAACAGCCAAAACATCTATGTGTTATCAACATTGTTTTCATACTAGGTTCAAAGCACAGCACTACGCCAGCTCCAGTGAAGAAAAATAACTATCCCAGCTAAAAACATGACAGTATCCACCCCTTATTCCAGATCATTTACATCATGCTCAGGTCCCATACTATCCAATACAATTTCAATAATCCCTACCAGCCTTTTCATCCTTTAACAGAAATATACAGATTTCATTTATCATTCCCCTAGCCTATGGACTACCCCTGTAAAATGTCTGTGAAATGTCCATTAAGTTCATTTAGTCCATGACTTCAGGTCTCATCTACTGTAAGAGTCTTTCAGAGAGGTGCCGTGTGTGGTGCTGGACTGTTGCATGCTGAAGCCAGTCCTCATTCCATCACCGCTGCACTCTTACTTCTTGTTCTCTCACTGCTGCACTTTACTTGGTTCAGTTGAAAGTTCATTTTTTATTAATTTGGGAGATTCCCACCATGATACCATCGATATGGCATATAGCAACCATAGTAGTGATGACATACAACATTATATAGCAATTAACAGCATACCATTCAGTTCATTGGCTGTTTTCGCCCAAAATCAAATCCCCTTGAGGCACACATCGGACTCCTCCATCCTCCCGCATCACCCACCAAGTGCACCCAGGTCCTCGAGCAAAAGCAGTCCCACGAGTGGCTTTACCTTTGCCTGAGGCAGGAAGAACCCAGACTGTTAGGCCCAGCATAATTTTTATGTGCACTACAGGGACTTTATCCCCTTCCACAGTACGAAAGGGTTCTGATTGGGCAGGGCCAGCTCACCTGGCAGATCCCCTTGTGTTGACTAACGAGGTGGTCTTCGATAAATGTGTATCCCAGAGTTTAAATGTTCCAACCCCCATTGCTCTCAGTGTAGTCTTTAATAGTCCATTGTATCTTCTGATTTTCCCAGAGGCTGGTGCATGATAGGGGATGTGATACACCCACTCAATGCCATGCTCTTTGGCCCAGGTGTCTATGAGGTTGTTTCAGAAATGAGTCCCGTTCTCTGACTCAATTCTCTCTGGGGTGCCATGTCACCACAGGACTTGTTTTTCGAGACCCAGGATAGTGTTCCAGGCAGTGGCATGGAGCACGCGATATGTTTCCAGCCAGCCGGTGGTTGCTTCCACCATTGTAAGCACATGGCACTTGCCTTGGCGGGTCTGTGGGACTGTGATATAGTCAATTTGCCAGGCCTCCCCATATTTATACTTCAGCCATCGCCCCCCATACCACAGAGGCTTTAACAGCTTAGCTTGCTTGATTGCAGCACACATTTCACATTCGTGGATAACCTGCGCAATAACGTCCATGGTCAAGTCCACCCCTTGATCACGAGCCCACCTGTATGTGGCATCTCTCCCTTGATGGCCTGAGGTGTCATGGGCCCATCGAGCTAGAAGTAGTTCACCCTTATGTTGCCAGTCCAGATCCACCTCAGCCATTTCAGTCTTGGCAGCCTGATCCACCTGCTGGTTGTTTCGATGTTCTTCAGTGGCCCGACTCTTGGGGACGTGAGCATCCACATGACATATTTTCACAACCAGTTTCTCTACCCAGGCAGCAATATCTTGCCACAATGCGGCAGCCCAGATGGGTTTGCCTCTGCGCTGCCAGTTGCTCTACTTCCACTGCTGTAGCCAGCCCCACAGGGCATTTGCCACCATCCAGGAGTCAGTATAGAGACAAAGCACTGGCCACTTTTCCCGTTCAGCAATGTCTAAGGCCAGCTGGATGGCCTTTACCTCTGCAAACTGGCTCGATTCACCTTCTCCTTCAGCAGGTTCTGCTACTTGTCGTTTAGGACTCCACACAGCAGCCTTCCATCTCCGGTGCTTTCCCACAAGACGAGAGGACCCATCAGTGAACAAGGCATACTGCTTTTCATCTTCTGGCAGGTTGTTATACAGTGGGGCTTCTTCAATACATGTCACCTCCTCCTCTGGTGATAATCCAAAATCTTTGCCTTCTGGCCAGTCCATAATCACTTCCAAGATTCCTGGGCGACTGGGGTTTCCTACTCGTGCCCGCTGGGTGATCAGTGCAACCCATTTACTCCACATAGCATCAGTCGCATGGTGTGTAGAGGGGATGTTTCCTTTGGACATCCAGCCCAGCACTGGCAGTCGGGGTGCCAGGAGCAACTGTGCTTCAGTACCAACCACTTCTGAAGCAGATCGAACACCTTCATATGCTGCCAATATCTCTTTTTTCAGCTGGAGTATAGCGGGCTTCGGACCCTCTGTATCCCCGACTCCAAAACCCTAGGGGTCGACCCCGGGTCTCCCCATGTGCTTTCTGCCAGAGGCTCCAGGTAGGGCCATTCTCCCCGGCTGCAGTGTAGAGCACATTTTTTATATCTTGTCCTGCCCGGACTGGCCCAAGGCCTACTGCATGGACTATTTCCTGTTTAATCTGTTCAAAGGCCCGTCTTTGCTCAGGGCCCCATTTGAAATCATTCTTCTTTCGGGTCACTTCATAGAGAGGGCTTACGATCAGACTGTAATTTGGAATATGCATTCTCCAAAAACCCACAACGCCCAAGAAAGCTTGTGTCTCCTTTTTGCTAGTTGGTGGAGACATGGCTGCTATTTTGTTGATCACATCCATTGGGATCTGATGACGACCATCTTGCCATTTGATTCCTAAGAACTGAGTCTCTTGTGCAGGTCCATTGACTTTGTTTTATGGCGAAACCAGCTTTCAGGAGGATTTGAACTATTATCTGTCCTTTCTCAAAAACTACTTCTGCTGTGTTGCCCTACACGATGATGTCATCAATGTCCTGAAGGTGTTCTGGAGCTCCACCTTGTTCCAAAGCATTATGGATCAGTCTACAGCAAACGGTAGGACTGTGTTTCCACCCCTGGGGCAGTCGATTCCCGGTGTTCCTGACACCCCTCCATGTGAAAGCAAATCGTGGCCTGCACTCTGCTGCCAGAGGGATTGACAAGAATGCATGAGCAATATCAGTTGTGGCATACCACTTGGCTGCCTTGGACTCCAGTTCGTATTGAAGTTCTAGCATGTCTGGCATAGCAGCACTCAGTGGTGGAGTGACTTCATTCAGGCCACGATAGTCTACTTTTAGCCTCCACTCTCCATTAGGTTTCCACACTGGCCATATGGGACTGTTAAAGGGTGAGTGGGTTTTACTGATCACTCCTTAGCGCTCCAGTCGACAAATGAGCCCATGGATGGGAATCAGAGAGTCTCGGTTGGTGCGATATTGCCGCCGGTGCACTGTTGTGGTGGCAGTCGGCACCAGTTGTTCTTCGACCTTCAGCAACCCCACAACAGAAGGGTCCTTCGAGAGCCCAGGCAAGGTAGACAGCTGTTTAATTTTCTTCTGTCTCCAAGGCAGCTACACCAAAAGCCCACCTGTACCCTTTTGGGTCCTTGAAATACCCTCTCCTGAGGTAGTCTATGCCAAGGATGCACAGAGCCTTTGGGCCAGTCACAATGGGGTGCTTTTGCCACTATTTCCTGGTTAGGCTCACTTCGGCCTCCAATACAGTTAGCACTTGGGATCCCCCTGTCACTCCAGCAATGCTGATGGGTTCTGCCCCTATATAGTTTGATGGCATTAGGGTGCACTGTGCACTGGTGTCCACTAAAGCCTTATAGTCCTGTGGGTCGGACATGCCAGGCCATCGGATCCACACAGTCCAGTAAACCAAGTTATCCCTTTCCTCCACCTGGCTGGAGGCAGGGCCCCTCTAGTCCTGATCATAGTATTCATCAATCACTTCCTGTAAATATGAATCACAAGTGTCTCTATTAAGATCAGACAGAAAATCTGCGCTTCTGCTCCTCTGTCTGGGGAATTGCTTTCTGGAAACTGGAGCAGCAGCTCTCCTGAATAAACTCCCCTGAGTGACTGTTCTCCCTTGCAGCTCACGTACCCGTGCTTCTAGGCCCGAGGTAGGTTTTCCATCCCACTTCTTTGCTTCATATTCCCGGAGTTTATCGATCAACTCAGCCACCGTTGGTGTCTTGTCATCTTTCCAGGACATCACTGCCAATGAGTTTGCATACGAGGATGGTGCACTCTGTACAAACTTCCGCCACATGGGTCGTGTGCACTCAGCTTCCTCTGGATCTTTGGAGGACCGTTGATCGTCCAGGTCACCATAAATCACCTCAAGCATGGCTAGTTCCCACAGGTACTGGATGCCTTTCTCCATGGTCATCCATTTTCCTAGGCGAAATACAATATCTTCTTTGAAGGGATACCTCTCTCTCACCGCGGACAGGAGCTGCCTCCAGAGGCTGAGGGCTTGTGTTCCTTTTCCAATTGCTTTATCAATGCCCCCTTCCCTAGAGAGGGATCCCAGTTGTTTGGCTTCCTTCCCCTCTAATTCCAGACTACTGGCCGCATTATTCCAGCGTCGGAGTAGCCAGGTGATAACGTCCTCACCTGAATGATGCCCGAAATCTTTCCGTATATCCCACAACTCACTCATGGATAGGGATCGGGTAGCTTCCATTTCTCGTACACATTCTTCCTCTTCCTCCTCCTCTTCTTGTGATGGCCAAGGTTCCTCATAATCTCTTTCTAAACGAGTTGACTTTCTCTTCCAAGATTTCTTCTTGAGTATAGGAGTGACTGATACTGGCACAGGTTGGTCCTCTGGTTTAGCTGCAACGCTTGGCACTGTGTTTTGAGTAGCTGCAGTGTCTATCATGGGGGTTTGAGTGGCCGCTGTGCTTCTTGCTTTCCTTGTCTTTGTCTTTTTAGATCCAGAGACCTTCTCTTCCCCTTGGGGGTACTGAATAGTGTTAAATAGGGCTCAATAGGCATGAGCCAGACCAGGCACATTGCAGTGATTTGTATCTCTCTGGAATTGCCAGGGTGACAACATACTTCCTCCAAATGTTCTACTAATTTTTCAGGATTCTGCACTTGTTCAGGGGTGAAGTCCCACACCATGGGGGGTGCCCACCGTCTTAGGCATTTGCCCATACTTTCCCACATACCCTGCCACACATAGCTATCGAACCTTGGGGCAGATCTCTGGATTATATTCTTAACTTGCTGTCATGGTTTCAGCTGGGATAGAGTTAATTTTCTTCACTCTAGCTGGTATAGTGCTGTGCTTTGAAATTAGCATGGAAAAAAAACCTGTTGAGATAACACACAGATGTTTAGGCTGTTGCTGGGTAGTGCTTATACTAGTCAAGGACATGTCTAGCCTCCCATGCTCTGCTGGGTGCACAAGAAGCTGGGAGGGGAGGGGGCACAGCTAAGAGAGCTGATTCAAACTGACCAAAGGGATATTCCATATCATGTAACGTCATGCCCAGTATGCTACCTGGGAGGGGCTGGCCGGGGGAGGGAGGAAGCAATCGCGGCTCGGGGACAGGTAGCGTCGGTCGGTGGGTGGTGAGCGGTTGTATCGTTCGTGTTTCTGCGGTTTTTTTCCCTGTTTTCCCTTTCCCTTCCTTTTCCCTTTTATTATATTAACATTATTGTCATTATTATCATAATCATTTATCATTATTATTTTATTGTAATCATTAAACTGTGCTTATCTCAACCCACAAGTTCTTTTGCTCGTCCGATTCTCTTCCCCATCCCACAGGGGTGGGGGGGGTGAGCGAGCGGCTGAGTGGTATTCAGTTGCCAGCTGAGGCTGAACCACGACAGTCTATTTTTGGCGCCCAACGTGGGGCTCGAAGGGTTTGAGATAATAACAGTTGCTGGTCACAGCATTGATTAATCTGCTCGCAGTATTAGTTTGTCCAGTCTTTACCATGCTGATTGTAAAGTACATTTTAAAACTTGCTGTTGGTTCTGTCAGTTTACTGTGCTCTGCAGTGATTAGAGATATTTTGCCTAGGAGACTTGTTATTAAAACACTGGCCTCAACTGTTATCGGTTATTTAGATTTTGCATGGAAGCCATTACTGTACTACAGCTACCACCTCATGGAGGCAATTAGCAATTATACCTCCTCCTCTGAGGAGTATTTTATGGAGGAAATACAGAATGGTACCTTAGCTACCATCTCATGTAATGTCTCCTCCTTCATTACAACAACTTTTCAGTATCTTGAACATCCTTGTGTAGTTAAGATACAGCTGTTGATATTGCTTTGGCAGGTGGTATCAGATCTGTCTAAGGTTAGTAAGCAAGTTAAGAATATAATCCAGAGATCTGTCCCAAGGCTCGATGGCTATGCGTGGCAGGGTATGTGGGATAGTATGGGCAAATGCCTAAGATGGTGGGCACCCCCCGTGGTGTGGGACTTCACCCCTGAACAAGTGCAGAATCCTGAAAAATTAGTAGAACATTTGGAGGAAGTATGTTGTCACCCTGGCAATTCCAGAGAGATACAGATCACTGCCATGTGCTCTGGTCTGGCTCATGCCTATTGAGCCCTATTTAACACTATTCAGTACCCCCAAGGGAAAGAGAAGAGAGCTACTCCAACCCCCGTGACAAGCACTGCGGCCACTCAAACCCCCACGATAGACACTGCAGCTACTCCAACCCCAGCGACAAGCACTGTGGCCACCCAACCCCCTACGACAGATACTGCAGCTATTCCAACCCCAGTGACAAGCACTGTGGCTACCCAACCCGCCACGACAGATACTGCAGCTGCTCCAACCCTGGTGACGAGCACGGCGGCCACTCAAACCCCCACGACAGGCACTGCAGCTACTCAAACCCCAGTGCCAAGCATTGCAGCTAAACCAGAGGTCCAACCCGTGCCAGTATCAGTCGCCCCTATATGCAAGAAGAAATCATGGAAGAGAAGGTCAACTCATTTAGAAAGACATTACGAGGAACCAGGGCCATCACGAGAAGAGGAGGAGGAGGAGGAAGCATGTGTACAAGAAACGGAAACTATTCGATCTCTATCCTTGAGTGAGTTGCGGGATATACGGAAAGATTTCGGGCGTCATTCAGGTGAGCACGTTATCACCTGGCTGCTCCGATGCTGGGATAATGGGGCCAGTAGTTTGGAATTAGAGGGGAAGGAAGCCAAACAACTGGGATCCCTCTCTAGGGAAGGGGGCATTGATAAAGCAATTGGAAAAGGAACACAAGCCCTCAGCCTCTGGAGGCGGCTCCTGTCCGTGGTGAGAGAGAGGTATCCCTTCAAAGAAGATATTTTATTTCGCCTAGGAAAATGGATGACCATGGAGAAAGGCATTCAGCATCTAAGGGAATTAGCCGTGCTTGAGGTGGTTTATGGTGACCTGGACGATCAACGGTCCTCCAAAGATCCAGATGAAGCTGAGTGCACACGACCCATGTGGCGGAAGTTTGTACGGAGCGCACCATCTTCGCATGCAAACTCATTGGCAGTGATGTCCTGGAAAGATGACGAGACACCAACGGTGGCAGAGGTGATTGATAGACTCCGGGAATATGAAGCGAATCTCTCTTCCTCGCTCGTCTCTGCTGTTGAGAAACTGTCCCGAGAGTTCCAGCAACTCAAAGAAAATATGTCCTACTCCCCACCAGTACGGACCAGTATCTCAGCCATTAGGAGCAATCGTCCCTTGGCTCAAGAGAAGGGATACACACGACGGGGCACCCTATGGTTTTACCTGCGTGATCACGGAGAGGACATGAGGAAGTGGGATGAAAAACCTACCTCAACCTTAGAGGCACGGGTACGTGAGCTGCAAGGGAGAACAATTACTCAGGGGAGCTTCTCCAGGAAAGCTGCTGCTCCAGTTTACAGAAAGCAATTCTCCAGACAGAGGAGCAGAAGTGCTGATGGCCTGACTGATCTTAACAGAGACACCCGTGTTTCACATTTGCAGGAAGTGAGTTGTGACTGCCATGATCAGGACTAGAGGGGCCCTGCCTCCAGCCGGGTGGAGGAAAGGGATAACGGGGCTTACTGGACTGTGTGGATCCGATGGCCTGGCACATCCGACGCACAGGAGTGTAAAGCTTTAGTGGACACTGGGGCACAGTGCACCTTAATGCCATCAAACTATATAGGGGCAGAACCCATTAGCATTGCTGGAGTGACAGGGGGATACCAAGAGCTAACTCTATTGGAGGCTGAAGTGAGCCTCACTGGTAATGAGTGGCAAAAGAACCATATTGTGACTGGCCCCGAGGCTCCGTGCATCCTTGGCATAGACTACCTCAGGAGAGGGTATTTCAAGGACCCAAAAGGTTACAAGTGGGCTTTTGGTGTAGCTGCCTTGGAGACGGAGGAAATTAAACAGCTGTCTACCATGCCCGGTCTCTCGAAGGACCCTTCTTGTTGTGGGGTTGCTGAAGGTCAAAGAACAACAAGTGCCGATCGCCACCACAACAGTGCACCGGCGGCAATATCGCACCAACCGAGACTCTCTGATCCCCATCCATGGGCTCATTTGTCGACTGGAGAGCCAAGGAGTGATCAGTAAAACCCACTCACCCTTTAACAGTCCCATATGGCCAGTGTGGAAGTCTAATGGAGAGTGGAGACTAACAGTAGACAACCGTGGCCTGAATGAAGTCACTCCACCGTTGAGTGCTGCTATGCCAGACATGCTAGAACTTCAATATGAACTGGAGTCCAAGGCAGCCAAGTGGTATGCCACAATTGATATCGCTAATGCATTCTTCTCAATCCCTCTGGCAGCAGAGTGCAGGCCACGATTTCCTTTCACATGGAGGGGTGTCAGGAACACCGGGAATCGACTGCCCCAGGGGTGGAAGCACAGTCCTACCATTTGCCGTGGACTGATTCAGACTGTACTGGAACAGGGAGAAGCTCCAGAACACCTTCAATACATTGATGACATCATTGTGTGGGGCAATACAGCAGAAGAAGTTTTTGAGAAAGGACAGATAATAGTTCAAATCCTCCTGAAAGCTGGTTTCGCCATAAAACAAAGTAAGGTGAAGGGACCCGCACGAGAAATCCAGTTCTTGGGAATAAAATGGCAAGATGGTCGTCGTCAGATCCCCATGGATTTGATCAACAAAATAACAGCCATGTCTCCACCAACTAGCAAAAAGGAAACACAAGCTTTCTTGGGCGTTGTGGGATTTTGGAGAATGCGTATTCCAGATCAGAGTCTGATCATAAGCCCTCTCTATCAAGAGACCTGGAAAAAGAATGATTTCAAATGGGGCCCTGAACAATGACAAGCCTTTGAACAGATTAAATAGGAAATAGTTCATGCAGTAGGCCTTGGGCCAGTCCGGGCAGGACAAGATATAAAAAATGTGCTCTACACTGCAGCCGGGGAGAATGGCCCTACCTGGAGCCTTGGCCGAAAGCGCCGGGGAGACCCGGGGTCGACCCCTAGGGTTTTGGAGTCGGGGATACAGAGGGTCCGAAGCCCGCTATACTCCAACTGAAAAAGAGATATTGGCAGCATATGAAGGGGTCCGAGCTGCTTCAGAAGTGGTTGGTACTGAAGCACAGTTGCTCCTGGCACCCCGACTGCCAGTGCTGGGCTGGATGTTCAGAGGGAACATCCCCTCCACACACCATGCGACTGATGCTACATGGAGTAAATGGGTTGCACTGATCACCCAGCGGGCTCGAGTAGGAAACCCCAGTTGCCCAGGAATCTTGGAAGTGATTATGGACTGGCCAGAAGGCAAAGACTTCGGAATATCACCAGAGGAGGAGGTGACACGTGCTGAAGAAGCCCCACTCTATAACACACTGCCAGAAAAGGAGAAGCAGTATTCCCTGTTCACTGATGGGTCCTGTCGCCTTGTGGGAAAGCACCGGAGATGGAAGGCTGCTGTATGGAGTCCTACACGACAAGTAGCAGAACCTGCTGAAGGAGAAGGTGAATCGAGCCAGTTTGCAGAGGTAAAGGCCATCCAGCTGGCCTTAGACATTGCTGAACGGGAAAAGTGGCCAGTGCTCTATCTCTATACTGATTCCTGGATGGTGGCAAATGCCCTGTGGGGCTGGCTGCAGCAGTGGAAGCAAAGCAACTGCAAGCGCAGAGGCAGACCCATCTGGGCTGCCGCATTGTGGCAAGATATTGCTGCCCGGGTAGAGAAGTTGGTTGTAAAGGTACGGCATGTGGATGCTCACGTCCCCAAGAGTCGGGCCACTGAAGAACATCGAAACAACCAGCAGGTGGATCAGGCTGCCAAGACTGAAATGGCTGAGGTGGATCTGGACTGGCAACATAAGGGTGAACTATTTCTAGCTCGGTGGGCACATGACACCTCAGGCCATCAAGGGAGAGATGCAACATACAGGTGGGCTCATGATCGAGGGGTGGACTTGACCATGGACGTTATTGCGCAGGTTATCCACAAATGTGAAACATGTGCTGCAATCAAGCAAGCGAAGCGGGTAAAGCCTCTGTGGTATGGGGGACGATGGCTGAAATATAAATATGGGGAGGCCTGGCAAATTGACTATATCACACTCCCACAGACCCGCCAAGGTAAGCGCCATGTTCTCACCATGGTAGAAGCAACCACCGGCTGGCTGGAAACATATCCTGTCCCCCACGCCAGTGCCCGGAACACTATCCTGGGTCTCGAAAAACAAGTCCTGTGGCGACATGGCACCCCAGAGAGAATTGAGTCAGAGAATGGGACTCATTTCCGAAATAACCTCATAGACACCTGGGCCTAAGAGCACGGCATTGACTGGGTATATCACATCCCCATCACGCACCAGCCTCTGGGAAAATCGAAAGATACAGTGGACTATTAAAGATGACACTGAGAGCAATGCGGGGGTGGAACATTTAAACTCTGGGATACACATTTAGCAAAAGCCACCTGGTTAGTCAACACGAGGGGATCTGCCAGGTGAGCTGGCCCTGCCCAATCAGAATCCTTACGTACTGTGGAAGGGGATAGAGTCCCTGTAGTGCACATAAAAAATATGCTGGGCAAGACAGTCTGGGTTATTCCTGCTTCCAGCAGAGGCAAACCCACTCGTGGGATTGCGTTTGCTCGAGGACCTGGGTGCACTTGGTGGGTGATGCGGGAGGATGGAGGAGTCCGATGTGTGCCTCAAGGGGATTTAATTTTGGGTGAAAACAGCCAATGAACTGAATAATATGCTGTTAATTGCTATATAATGTTGTATGTCATCACTACTATGGTTGCATCAATGGAATGTTATCATGGTGGGAATCTCCCAATTAATGATAATAGCAAATGAACTTTCAATGGAACCGAGCAAAGTGCAGCAGTGAGAGAACAAGAACTACCAGTGCAGCGGTGATGGAACAAGGACTGACATGCAACAATCTGACCCCACGCACACCGCCGCTCCGAAGGACCCTTACAAGAGATGAAATCCAAAGTCATGGACTAAATGAACTCAATGGACATTTCACAGGCATTCTACAGGGGTGTTCCATAAACTAGTGGAATAATAAATGAAAATCTGTATATATATATATTGTTAAAGGATGAGAAGATGGATAGGGATTATTGAATTTGTACTGAATAGTATGGGACCTGAGCATGATGTCAATGATATGGAATAAGGGGTGGATACTGTCATGGTTTCAGCTGGGATAGAGTTAATTTTCTTCACTCTAGCTGGTATAGTGCTGTGCTTTGAAATTAGCATGGAAAAAAAAACCTGTTGAGATAACACACAGATGTTTAGGCTGTTGCTGGGTAGCGCTTATACTAGTCAAGGACCTGTCTAGCCTCCCATGCTCTGCTGGGTGCACAAGAAGCCGGGAGGGGAGGGGGCACAGCTAAGAGAGCGGATTCAAACTGACCAAAGGGATATTCCATATCATGTAACGTCATGCCCAGTATGCTACCTGGGAGGGGCTGGCCGGGGGAGGGAAGCAGCAATCGCGGCTCGGGGACGGGCAGCGTCGGTCAGCGGGTGGTGAGCGGTTGTATTGTTCGTGTTTCTGCAGTTTTTCCCCCTGTTTTCCCTTTCCCTTCCTTTTCCCTTTTATTATATTAACATTATTGTCATTATTATCATAATCATTTATCATTATTATTTTATTGTAATCATTAAACTGTGCTTATCTCAACCCACAAGTTCTTTTGCTCGTCCGATTCTCTTCCCCATCCCACAGGGGTGGGGGGGGTGAGCGAGCGGCTGCGTGGTGTTCAGTTGCCAGCTGAGGCTGAACCACGACACTTGCTTACTAACCTTAGACAGAACTGACACCGTCTGCCAAAGGAATACCAACAGATATATCTTAACTACACAAGGATGTTCAAGATACTGAAAAGTTGTTGTAATGAAGGAGGAGACATTATATGAGATGGTAGCTACGGTGCCATTCTGTATTTCCTCCATAAAAAACCTCTCAGAGGAGGAGGTATAATTGCTAGTTGTCTCCATGAGGTGGTAGCTGAAGTACAGTAATGGCTTCCATGCAAGACCTAAATAACTGATAACGGTCAAGGCCAGTGTTTTAATAACATATCTCCTAGGCAAAACATCACCAATCGCTGCAGAGCACAGCAAACTGCAAAAACCAACAGCAATTTTTAACATGTACTTTACAATCGGCATGGTAAAGACTGGACAAACTAATATTGAGAAGAGATGAATCAATGCGGTGACCAGCAACTGTTATTATCTCAAACCCTTCGTGCCCCAGGTTGGGCGCCAAAATGGGCTGTCGTGGTTCAGCCTCAGTTGGCAACTGAACACCACGCAGCTGCTCGCTCACTCTCCCACCCCTGTGGGATGGGGGAGAGAATCAGAAGAGCAAAAGCACAAAAAAAACCCTTGTGGGTTGAGATAAGCACAGTTTAATAATTACAATAAAATAATAATTGTAATAATGACTATGATAATAATAATGATAATATAATAAAAAGGAAAAGGGTAAAAGGGAAAAAACAGACTAGTATAAGCACTACTTATCAACAACTAAAACCTCAGTGTGTTATCAATAGTATTCTCATACTAAATCCAATACACAGCACTATGCCAGCTAGAGTGAAGAAAATTAACTCTATCCCAGCTGAAACCATGACAGTATTCACCCCTTATTCCATACCATTTACAACATGCTGAGGTCCCACACTATCCAATACAACCTCATTAACCACCATGCACCTTCCCATCCTTTGATAGAATACACAGATACCATTCCCTTAGTCTATGGACTGCCCTCTAAAATGTCTTTAGCATGTCCACAAAATGTCCATTGAGTTAATTTAGTCCATGACTTTGGGTTCCATCTATCGTAACCATCTTTCAGGGCAGGAAAGATGGGGTGTGTGGTGTTTGATTGTTGCATGCTGAAGTCAGACCTTGTTCCATCACTGCTGCACTTTGCTAGGTCTAATCAAAGTTCATTCTCCATGAATTGGAAGATTCCTACTGTGGTATAATTGATACGGCATACAGCAACCACAGAAGAGATGACATACAATATTACATAGCTACTGTTGCTTTTTAACAGAGAGGGCCCCATAGGTGAAGTGGAGATCGGTGGCCGTCTTGGCCACAGCGACCATGAAGCAGTCAAGTTTAAATTCTATGGTGACAGGAGGAAAACTGCCAGAAATACCTCAACTCTGGATATGAGGAGAGCAGACTTCAGGTTGCTCAGGGAACTGCTTAGTAAGGCCCCCTGGGAAAAAGCTTTTGAAGGTGCTGGGTTCTGTCAGTGCTGGTCACTATTTAAGTGCCACCTCCTAAGAGTGCAGGAGCAGGCAATTCCAAAGTGTAAGAAGTCAAGCAGATGAAGCAGAAGGCTATCTGGGCTGACCAGGGATATTCTTCTAGAAATAAGGAGAAAAAAGAAAGTATATGGCCAGTGGAAGCAAGGTCAGGTAACATGGGAGGAATATAGGGATGCTGTTCGTCACTGCAGGGAGGAAATATGTGCAGCCAAAGTTCAATTAGAGTTGAAGCTGGCCAGTACTGTGAAGGAAATAAGAAAGGCTTTTTAAAATATATTAATGGCAAAAGGCAAGCCAGAAATAACATTGGCCTGTTGCTTGATGAGCATTATCACCTCACAAACAAGGATATAGACAAGGCAGAGGCACTTAATGTATTCTTTGCCTCGGTTTTCGACATTGATGGTGGGCTCAGGGACCCCCAGAGCCCTGGGCTAGAAAACCATGACTGTGGGAACAATAAACCCTGAAACTGTGCAGAACTTGCTGATCCAGCTAGATCCCTATAAGTCGATGGGGCCTGATGGGATTCATCCAAGGGTACTTAAAAGAGCTGGCTGATGTCATAGCAAGAACTCTCTCAATGATTTTTCAATGCTCTTGGGAATTTGGAGAGGTCCCAGTTGACTGGAAGCCGGCAAATGTCCCAGTCTTCAAGAAGAGCAACAGGGATGACCCCAGTAACTATAGGCCCGTCAGTCTCACTTTTGTGCTTGGTAAAATTATGGAGAAGATTATTCTAGGAGTTATTGAAAAACACCTGAAAGACAATGCAGTCATTGGTCCTAGCCAGCATGGGTTCACGAGGGGTAGGTCCTGCCAAACACACTTAATATCCTTCTATGACAAGGTTACCCACCTAGTTGACCAAGGGAAGCCAGTCGATGTAATCTCTTTGGATTTCAGTAAAGCTTTTGATACTGTCATTCACAGTATCCTCCTGGACAAAATGTGCAGCATACAGCTGGATAAACACATAATGCAGTGGGTGAGCAATTGGCTGATAAGTTGGGCTCAAAGGGTTATATTAAATGGGGTTATATCATGCTGGCAGCCAGTCACTAGCAGGGTACCGCAAGGATCCATCTTAGGGCCAGTACTCTTTAATGTCTCTGCTAATGACTTGGATGCAGGACTGGAAGGAATGCTAAGTAAGTTTGCCTATGACACAAAACTGGGAGGAGCTGTTGGCACTCTCGAGGGCAGAGAGGACCTGCAGAGGGATCTGGACAGACTGGAGAGCTGAGCAATCACCAACCATATGAAGTTTAATAAGGGCAAGTACCAGATTTTACACATGGGGCACAGCAACCCTGGATGTACATACAGACTGGGGAACGAGAGGCTGGAGAGCAGCTCTGCAGAGAGGGACCTGGGGGTTCTGGTCAACAGCAAGTTGAACATGAGCCAGTGTGCCCTGGCAGGCAAGAGGGCTAACCATGTCCTGGGGTGCATCAAGCACTGTATTGCTAGCTGGTCTAGGGAGGTGATTGTCCCGCTGTACTCTGCAGTGATGTGGCCTCACCTCAAGTGCTGTGTGCAGTTTTGAGCGCCACAGTATAATTAAAGATATAAAGCTACTAGAGAGTGTCCAGAGGAAGGCCACAAAGTTGGTGAAGGGTTTAGAGGGGAAGCTGTGTGAGGAGCGTCTAAAATCACTTGGTTTGTTCAGCCTGGAGAAGAGGAGACTAAGGGGAGACCTCATCGGGGTCTACAGCTTCCTCACAAGGGGAGGAGGAGGGGCAGGTGCTGATCTCTTCTCTCTGGTGACTGTCGTGGTTCAGCCCCAGTCGGCAACTAAACACCACACAGCCGCTCGCTCGCTCACCCCACCCCTGTGGGATGGGGAAAGAATGGGAAGAGCAAAAGCACAAAAAACCCCCTTGTGGGTTGAGGTAAGAACAGTTTAATAATTACAATAAAATAGTAAATTATAATAATAATGCTTATGATAATAATGATAATATAATACAAAGGAAAAGGGTAAAAGGGAAAAACCAGAAATACAAACGATACAACCGCTCACCACCCGCCGACCGACGCTGCCCGTCCCCGAGCCGCGATTCCTCCCTCCCTCCCCCGGCCAGCCCCTCCCAGGTAGCATACTGGGCATGACGTTACATGATATGGAATATCCCTTTGGTCAGTTTGAATCCGCTCTCTTAGCTGTGCCCCCCTCCCCTCCCGGCTTCTTGTGCACCCGGCAGAGCATGGGAAGCTAGAAATGTCCTTGACTAGTACAAGCGCTACACAGCAACAACCAAAACATCGGTGTGTTATCAACATTGTTTTCATACTAAGTCCAAAGCACAGCACTATGCCAGCTAGAGTGAAGAAAATTAACTCTATCCCAGCTAAAACCATGACACTCCTTAATTTTTCATATTTTCTAGTCTTTGATGTCAGATTTCTTTATAAGGGAGATTGCTGTCCCCTTTGCTTGCACATCTGAGATCTGTCTGCAAGGATGGGCATACGCTAATGCATAAACCAGAGAAGTACTACCAAGGACATCCACAACTGTAATCATAACAACATTACCGTGGGTCTTTATTTCAGGATTAGATAAGTGACTTCTCTCTGTCACATGTTTTTCCTCATTTGTGAGAGTGGAGAGAGTCAGTTTAGTCTACTTATATCCTTTCGTACTCTGGGAAAGACTGCCCTGTAATTTACAGTGAGCTGTGTTTAGCTTTGCCTGAGAGTTTGTTTGTCTTTGCAGCATTAAAATAGTTTGCTTGATGTTATGTTACCTTCTAGGAGAGTTTCTACTTGTCCTGGTTTCAGCTGGGATAGAGTTAAATTTCTTCGTAGTAGCTAGTATGGGGTTATGTTTTGGATTTGTGCTGGAGACAGCGGTGATAATGTGGAGTTGTTTTAGTTGTTGCTAAGTAGCACTTACGCTGGTCAAGGACTTTTTCAGCTCCCTGTGCTCTGCCGGGTGCACAAGAAGCTGGGAGGGGACACAGCCAGGACAGCTGACCCAAACTGACCAATGGGATATTCCATACCATATAACATCATGCTCAGTATATAAAGCTGGGGAAGAAAGAGGAAGGGGGGGACGTTTGGAGTAATGGCGTTTGTCTTCCCAAGTAACTGTTACGCGTGATGGAGCCCTGCTTTCCTGGAGATGGCTGAACACCTGCCTGCCCATGGGAAGTAGTGAATGAATTCCTTGTTTTGCTTTGCTTCTGTGCCCAGCTTTTGCTTTACCTATTAAACTGTCTTTATCTCAACCCATGAGTTTCCTCCCTTTTACTCTTCCAATTCTCTCCCCTGTCCCACCAGGGTGGAGTGAGCGAGCGGCTGCATGGTGCTTGGTTGCTGACTGGGGCTAAACCACGACACTACTAAACCCTTAATTGGAATTAAAAGCAGACCAAGAAGTATGTTGCACTTCAGTGTGTTTATTTCAGGGTATGCTTACAATTGCTAATGCTGATATGTTCAAACTACCGCCAAACAAAGATTGAAATGTTATACGAGAAAGGAAACTGTTGATTACTTACTATCAGAGGAAACAATGCAGTCAAGTGCCAGTCATGTACCTAGCCAGAATAAATAAATAAATAAGCCTAATTTTAAAATCTACTCCCATCCCAAAGACTCACCCCCAAGGAAGGCATCCTAGGAAACAAGCATCCCATATATATGAAGGGAATAAAACCACAACCATTTTCACAAAAAAAAGTCAGAAAATGTTTTGGTGAATACCCTGAGGTTTTCATATAGCAATTTTAGCATTTGCTTTTGTAGTAGTCTACTTGAAAATGAAATATACTTTGCTTACCGTGCTGTGGGACATAACGCTGTTTTCCTTTTCCCACAAGTAACTAACTAGGGCTCACTAAGAGCCATTTTATAGCTACAGCATTTTTAGAACTCTGTGGAGGACTTAGCTACAATACTTCACTCCAAGAAGAGGGCCTTCTGACCATTTGTGACTAGCCAGAAAGCTGAATAATTTGAAAAAAAAGTTATTTTCTGTATCAATGGGGCAGAGTCTGGCCGGAGGCCCATAACTAGCGGTGTTCCCCAGGGGTCTGTGCTGGGTCCAGTCCTGTTTCATATAGTCATCAGTGACCTGGATGATGGGATAGAGTGTAACCTCAGCAAGTTCGCTGATTATACCAAGCTGGGAGGAGTGGCTGATACACCAGAAGGCTGTGCTGCCATCCAGTGAGACCTGGACAGGCTGGAGACCTGGGCAGAGGGGAACCTCATGAAATTCAACAAAAGCAAGTGCAAAGTCCTGCACCTGGGGAGGAACAACCCCATGCACCGGTACAGGCTGGGGGCTGAACTACTGGAAAGCGGCTCTGTTGAGAAGGACCTGGGAGTGCTGGTGGACAGCAAGCTGACCATGAGCCAGCAATGTGCCCTTGTGGCCAAGGCGGCCAACGGTATCCTACCCTGCATTAAAAGGAGTGTGGCCAGCAGATTGAGAGAGGTTATCCTCCCCCTCTACTCTGCCCTAGTGAGGCCACATCTGGTGTACTGTGTCCAGTTGTGGGCCCCACAGTTTAAGAAGGATGCGGAACTGCTTGAGCAAGTCCAGCAGAGAGCTCCCAAGATGATCAGGAGACTGGAGCATCTCCCTTATGAGGAAAGGCTGAGAGCCTTGGGTTTGTTTAGCTTGGAGAAGACTGAGGGGGGAATCTTGTCAATACCTATAAATATCTAAAGGGTGGGTGTCAGGATGATGGGACTGGACTCTCTTCGGTAGTGCCCAATGACCGTACAAGGGGCAGTAGGTACAAGCTGGAACACAGGAAGTTCCACCTCAATATGAGAAAAGACTTCTTTACTGTGAGTGTGACAGAGCAGTGGAACAGGCTGCCCAGGTTGGTTGTGGAGTCTCCTTCCCGGGAGACATTAAAAACCCGCCTTGACACAGTCCTGTGCCCCCTGCTCTAGGTGTCCCTGCTCAAGTAGAGAGGTTTGGCAAGATGATCTCCAGAGGTCCCTTCCAACCCTAACCATTCTGTGATTCTGTATCTCTTCCATTTTCATAGGCATTATCATAGGTTTGTGAGGAAAACTGTTGTTACCAAATACAGGAAAATATCTTCTGTGCATTATCGACTCAGTGACCCAAAGGTTAGGCTCTCATCCAAGATCCTAAACAAAAGTAATGTATCCAAAAGCTGCAGCTTCTTTTAAGGACTACATGCCTGCACAAGCTATGTGGCATGCGTATAGGTATCTATCTGTCATGTCAGTAGAATGTGACAACTGTGCCCTCTCAAATATCTAAACACACTGGAGGAGCTTAACCTTGAAAATGTGTATGTGCTCAAGTCTGCAACAGTTATTTGTTCTCTCTCACTGGATACCCATTGGACACAATTCACCAATGTCCAGGTAAATGTGATGATTTCCTCTACATACTTCCATTATGAATCCATTCAAATAAAATGATTTCCAGAAAAGTGAATGTTTACAGTACTCTATATAAAGATGTGTTGCTTGATGCTTACACGTACTCTTTGACAGTCACCATATTTTCTGTTTTCCCTATGCAGTGGGCCAAATTTTTAGTGTCAGTCATGCTTTCTGATACTCAGCCCTCAAACACAACTGGAAAGCACTTCCAGAAGTGCTCACTAAGCACCTAACTGCTCTCATAGTGGAGCTGATGGCCTCATCCCCAAAACTCTCCTGACATATAACTTTTCAAGCTCTTCTGAAGATCTGGGAGCAAATGCTAGTGTGCATTTGAGAGCTAATTTGAAAATAGGTTTAGATGTGGTTTCTAAGCTCTTGTAAACATTTTTACCTGTATCAGTACACCACAATGGGCATTTTCTGAACTACTTTACAGATGACTAGGATTTAATACCATTGTATGTCTATATGTAGTGTTATTTCAGGATTTCATTGAGAAAGGAATTTTAATCTCCAATGCTAAAACAAAAGAAAAGAAGGCAGTTCATCTGAAATGGTCCACAGGCATGGTAATACTGTAAGTACGCTAGTAAACCTAAGTATTGCTGATGAAGTGAAAACATTCTGGCCTCTTATTTCAGTTTGATAGTCTCCTAAAGCTGCAATGTGAGTATTGCTTCCTATCCATGTGACTTCATCTCTTTACTGATGATTATTCTTAGCTGTTCTTGGGCTTCAGAGGTTCCCTTTTCCTATATTTGGTAGCAGAGTGCAAATTTAGATCTGTATAATCTCTATGGACAACTAATCCATACTCAAAAAAAGTAATGCATTTTTAGACCTCTCTAAGTGCTTAGAAATTACCTTGTAATGTGAAGGTAATGTGTAATGTGAAGTAATGTGAAGGGTTCTCTGCTGTTATCTGCGAATGTGAAGTACAAGTAGAAGTTTGCAGGAGCAGTACATAAGCTAATCCATTTGGAGTCCTCTAGAGCACTTGACCTCCTTTAATCTTGGGGCAGTGAGCTTCACAGATGAATGAAGTGTTTCTAGACTGTCACTCTTCAGCATCACTGGATGCCAACCTCCCTGAAGACAGACCACCTTGTTCATGGCAGGAAGACCGTTCTTAAGTGAGCATAGTCCAGCTGCAAGGCAGCACCACAGTGCTTGTAGGGTCACTGATGAGTTGTGCAATCATCCTGACCTGGAGAGAAGGCTACTATTGTTGGAGAATTTCTATTCAGTAGTATTTTGTACCAACTTTGCGCTGGAGCAAATGAGATGAACAGTCTAGAGAGAATGAGAAATCTATAGCATTCAAGGACATTCATTCACCTCTGTATGAATTTTGACTTGGCTACATGAAGAAAACCCGTTTCATACTCTGACAGCCTCAAGTTATTCCATATACAACCGATAAAAATGCAAGAAATGTGGAAGCAGATCACTAACCCAGTGAAAAGCAACCACTGACAAAAAATCATTAGTCTCTGAGCCCAGTCACCCCTTGTACATCTGAAGCCTCCTCGAAAGCCCAGACTAATAAACGGGCTGATTATACTATGACTGAAGGTCAAGAATTTGGAGCTCTTTCTGGCCACAGGGGAGGAGGAGTGAATTCCAAAACCGAGGAGCCCTTGCATCATGCATCCTCCCAAAAGCCCGCCTTCAGCTGAAGATGCACCAGCCCCAACTGCCCCCTCAGCGGTTATTAGCAACTCTGGGATCTCTGTCTTTGCAGACTGGCAGCTACAGTTTTCCTCGGGGTTGCTTTGCTTTTGTAGCAGGAGCTGGGTTGTGCTCGCCCCTGCACAGACAGCCTGTGTTTTGGGCTATGCTTGGGACAGCTGAGCAATGGGGCTGACAGATCCCTTCTGTGTTTTCTCTTGCTGTGTAACTGAGTGTTTGGCCCTTGCTGTTTGAGCACCTTTAGGGTGAAGGAGGTTGGTTAAAGGAAGAGGTGAATGAGCTTGAGCAAAGCCAGGCATCTGATATTTTCCACCTGGGCGTTATTAATGAATAATAATCATATTTTGGTAATATCAAAATTGCAAATCAGTTGCACTGAACAGTAAAAGATTCAGTAGGATTTTTTTTGTATTTCAATTTTTTTGAATTATCAGCCTGACTTAATCTTTAAGTGCTATGTAAAGCATAAAAGTAGTATGTTTACAGAGGGTGGTATGTTCAAGGTCTAGTGGATATCCTAATATTCTGAAAGGGAATACTATACATCTTAGGTCTACCCAAAAATAATTGTAAAGGCTTATTCAGTTTGTTCACAATAGCCTAAACTTGTTGTCAGGAATCCTGGGAAGCAGCTTTAACCAAACAGTTGAGAAAAGGTTGAGCATAACAGGTTAAAGTGCGGAGTGGCTCTTTTTCTGAGATATACTCAAGCACTTGGCAGCTTGAGGTGTCCATAGCAGGTGCTGGATTTGCTATAAATGGACAATTTATAAACAGAGCTGACAACTGGGAAAACAGAGTGTTGGGAGTGTGGCATTCCAGAGCTGGTAGCACCTTGCTCATGGGATGCTCCCTGGCACACCATTCGGGAGAGTGACCCTGCTCAAAGAGGGCCAGCTGGCTTATGAGCAAAGGAGTGCTAACTTGGGGTGTCCACCAGTACTGCTAGGCATTTTCAACAGGCCAGTGCAAATCAGTTTTTGACTTTTGTCCTTACTTTATCAACAGTATATATTGGTTAATTCTTGCATTAACTAGTCTTTACTGTATGCATTTTGGAAAGTGAGAAACCCCAAAACAGTTTTACTCAGGCTTGCTTTTAAACGCTATTTAGGGTTTTGCTATTTTCTGCATAAGCAGTTCGGCTCACCATATGATTGCACCTCATATGTTTTTGGAGCTAATTAATTGTCTTCACCAAACATTCCTTATTTACACTGAAGTCTTGAGTGATTTAAATCTATAGATCATCCTCCAAAGAAGCAGGGCTTGTAGGGTGTAGGGGAATAGACAGGGATCGGCGACCGGAAGATCACTGGATGTGATGGAAAGATAGACTCCTCCCCATAGGAGTGGCAGGAACAGGAAGCGCAAGAGCTATATAAGCGTGTGATGCAGTTAAATAAATGGACATTTTGTATCCATCATATTGATGTCTGTGCATCACTGTCCCAAGGGTGGGTAGATCCCTGTGTCCCGGAGATATGCGGCCCAAGATAAGTTCTCCCACAGAAGCGTACAGCAACAGTAGGGCTTATTATAGCAGATCTAGCTGTGAGACACTGACTCTGCAAGGCAGCTGGCTGGGAGGCCAGCCTGGTCCCTCATTCCATTAAACTTCATCATAGAATCGTTAAGGTTGGAAAAGACCCTTAAGATCATCGAGTCCAACTGCTAACCTGTCACTGCCAAGTCCACCACTAAACCATATCCTCAAGCACCACATCTACCCTTCTTTTAAATACCTCCAGGGATGGAGACTCCACCACCTCCCTGGGCAGCCTGTTCCAATGCCTGACAACCCTTTCGGTGAAGAAGTTTTTCCTAATATCCAACCTAAACTTCCCCTGGTGCAGCTTGAAGCCATTTCCTCTCGTCCTATCGCTTGTTACTAGGGAGAAGAGACCGACCGCCGCCTCACTACAAGTTCCTTTCAGGTAGTTGTAGAGAGCGATAAGGTCTCCCCTCAGCCTCCTCTTCTCCAGACTAAACAACCCCAGTTCCCTCAGCTGCTCCTCATAAGACTTGTTCTCTAGACCCTTCACCAACTTCATTGCCCTTCTCTGGACACGATCCAGCAACTCAATGTCCTTCTTGTAGTGAGGGGCCCAAAACTGATCACAGTACTCAAGGTGTGGCCTCACCAGTGCCGAGTACAGGGGCACTATCACCTCCCTGGTCCTGCTGGCCACACTATTCCTGATACAAGCCATAGCTTAGATGATCCTTGCTTTCATTTTGCTTTCTAAGTCCAAGCAAGCCCAGCAGAAACACAAGTGTCTCACCACTCCTTCCACAGGTTTTTATTTATTTACTTCAATCTAAAACAAACCAAGGAACCCAAGAGAAAAGGAAAAATACTGCTAGCTCTCCCCCCCTTGTTCGGAGCAAGGAGCCAATTACCCTGGGGAAGAGGAGAACTCTGGGGTTTCAGCCCCTTCCTTCAAAGCATAGGTAGTATTGCACATGCTCTCACTTCTCATGGTGTTGTTGCAAACTCACAGTTTCATTACTTCAGTCACAGCTTCTACTTCGCAATCAGCCCTTCTCCATTCTGCTCTTCCACATTCTTCAAGAGGTCAGATACACATAGACATACCATCCTTTTTTTTTTCCAGTCCTGTCCTATAATACTGCAACAGAGGAGCTGCAGCGTACACCTTTTTAACTCTGACATGTTAATATTAACGCTTCTTTTACTATTTTTCCTTCCTTATCCAGAAATGGAAGGCAAAACCTATCTCCGGTCCCTACCAACTCCAATATAATAACTCGCTTGTCAAGGCACCCTTTTAGGGCATTGGAGACAAGTTCAAATCCTTGCTCCATCTGATTCATACTGGGAGTTTGTTTAGGAGACACTTTCTCCTGCTACCGTTGATTCACACTGTGTAAGAAATTAAATATTCATTGGGCTAGAAAGAGTTTTGCCCTAGGCACTAAATCACTCACAGCAGGAGGTTTTTCCCTCTCCAGGTGAAGTGAAGCTGTGAACATCAGCATATTTGTGGCAGGGCTAGTACATGCGCTCTCTCTGTCATTCCCCTTTACCAGAAACTCATTCCAGGACCCAAGGAGCATTTATTGATGCAGCTGATGTTTTGATTTGCTGCTAGTTTTTATTTCAGCAAAGGCATATTTTCAGCAAATAACTTTCAATACAAGACTGCTAAGCAGATGTAGATATGCTAGCTAGGACATTGATGATTTCTGACAAGCACTATTTAAAAAAGATTAGCCTATACCTTTTTCATTTTCCAAGTGTTTTAAACTATGTAGGAAAAAGTGCTCCATAAAATCTTGCAAATGAACTCACTTAGGAAAGAAGCAGCTGTGTGTGACAGTAATGGTATGTGACTGCAGTGAAAGAACTTGACTAAGCTTAAAGTGAGCATAGCTGGGTCATAAATTAAATTCAATCAAGAAAATATGTTGTCTTGTTTTCAAGTGGAGGTAGCATCAACGCTAATGAGAATGAGAAACTATGAGAATCAAGGCAATGATAGATCTTATGTGCTTTATTTTTAGATTGATAAGCAGCAAACACCCTTCAACAATAGCAAATTACCATATTGTTTCATGTTTGGAAATTGGATTTAAAAAAACATCAGTTACTGCAGGTCAGAAAATGTCCCAAACTAGAGCAACAAATCAAAAATTATCCCACAACAACAGCAAATCTCATGTTAAGTCACAGCAGTCATTTGTCTTTTCTTTGTGCCACGGTTCAGCCCCAGTCAGCAACTAAACATCATGCAGCCACTCGCTCACTCCTCCCACCCCTGTGGGATGGGGAAAGAATGGGAAGAGCAAAAGAAAAAAACCCAAAACTTGCGGGTTGCGATAAGAACAGTTTAATAATTAAAATAAAATAATAATGATAATAATATTGATTATGATAATAATAACAATTATGATAATATAAGAAAAAGAAAAAGGGAAAAAGGGAAAAAAAACAGAAACACAGACGATGCAACCACTCACCACCTGCTGACTGACACTGCAGGTCCCCGAGCCACAATTGCTGCCTGCCTCTGCCGGCCAGCTCCTCCCAATTAACATATTGGGCATGACGTTACATGATATGGAATATCCCTTTGGCTGGTTTGGATCAGCTCTCTTAGCTGTGCCCCCTCTCCTCCCGGATTCTTGTGCACCTGGCAGAGCATGGGAAGCTAGAAGAGTCCTTGACTAGTACAAGCACTACCCAGCAACAACCCAAACATCTGTGTTTTATCAACTGTTGCTGTACGCCTCTACGGGAGAACTTATCTTGGGCCGCATATCTCCGGGACACAGGGCTCTACCCACCCTGGGGACAGTGATGCACAGACATCAATATGATGGATACAAAATGTCTGTTTATTTAACTGTGTCACACGCTTATATAGCTCTTGTGCTTCCTCTTCCTGCCACTCCTATGGGGAGGAGTCTATCTTTCCATCACATCCCGTGATCTTCCGGTCGCTGATCCCTGTCTATTCCCCTACAATCAACATTATTTTCATACTAAGTCCAAAGCACAACACTATGCCATCTGCAGTGAAGAAAATTAACTCTATCCCGGCTAAAACCATGACAAAATTACTGATTATATATCATCTCAATAGAAACATTTTTTCCAGTTAGCTAACAAGAAAAGCTGAAGTGCATTCAGGCAACTGTGGAGGACTACAAGGATGTCATGAGGTTATGCAGGGAGAAAATTAGAAGGGCCAAAGTCCAACTAGAACTTAATTTGGCTACTGCTGTAAAAGACAATAACAAATGTTTCTATAAATATATTAGCAACAAAAGGAGGGCTAAGGAGAATCTCCATCCTTTATTGGGTGTGGGGGGAAAGAGAGTGATCAAGGATGAGGAAAAGGCTGAGGTACTTAATGCCTTCTTTGCCTCAGTCTTTAATAGTAAGACCAGTTCTCAGGGTATCCAGCCCCCTGAGCTGGAAGACAGGGATGGGGAGCAGAATGGAGCCCCCATAATCCAAGGGGAAAAGGTTAGCAACCTGCTACACCACTTAGACACACACAAGTCTATGGGGCCGGATGGGATCCACCCAAGGGTACTGAGGGAGCTGGTGGAAGTGCTCACCAAGCCATTTATCAGCAGTCCTGGCTAACCGGGGAGGTCCCAGATGACTGGAGGTTAGCAAATGTGATGCCCATCTACAAGAAGGGCCGGAAGGAGGTTCTGGGGAACTACAGGCCTGTCAGTCTGGCCTTGGTGCTGGGGAAGGTTATGGAGTAGATCATCTGGAGTGCCATTACATGGCACACACAAAACAACCAGGTAATCAGACCCAGTCAGCATGGGTTTAGGAACGGCAGGTCCTGCCTGACCAGCCTGATCTCCTTCTATGACCAGGTGACCCGCCTGGTAGATGAGAGAAATGCTCTGCATGTTGTTTACCTGGACTTTAGTAAAGCCTTTGACACCATTTCCCACAGAATTCTCCTGGAGAAACTGGCTGCTCATGGCTTGGATGGGTGTACTCTTCTCTGTGTAAAAATCTGTCTCAATGGCCGGGCCCAGAGAGTTGTGAATGGAGCTAAATCCAGTTGGCAGCTGGTCACGAGCAGGGCTCAGTACTGGGGCCAGTCCTGTTTAATATCTTTATCAATGATCTGGATAAAGGGATCAAGTGCACTCTCAGTAAGTTTGCAGATGACACCAAATTGGGCAGGAGTGTTGATCTGCTTGAGGATAGGACAGCTCTACAGAGGGATCTGGACAGGCTGGATTGATGGGCCAAGACCAATTTTATGAGGTTTAACAAGGCCAAGTGCTGGGTCCTGCACTTGGGTCACAACAACCCCAGGCAATGCTACAGGCTTGGGGAAAAGTGGCTGGAAAGCTGCCCAGTGGAGAAGGACCTGGGGGCGTTGGTTGACAGCCAGCTGAACATGAGCCAGCATTGTGCCCAGGTGGCCAGAAGGCCAACAGCATCCTGGCTTGTATCAGAAATAGTGTGGCTAGCAGGAGTAGGGAAGTGATTGTGCCCCTGTACTTGGCACTGGTGAGGCTGCACCTCGAATACTGTGTTCAGTTTCGGGCCCCTCAGTACAAGACGGTCATTGAGTTGCTGGAGCCTGTCCAAAGAAGGGCAACAAAGCTGGTAAAGGGTCTGGAGACCAAGTCCCATGAGGAGCAGCTGAGGGGAGACCTTATTACTCTCTACAACTACCTGAAAGGAGGTTGTAGTGAGGAGGGTTTTGGTCTCTTCTCCCAAGTCACTCATGATAGGACGAGAGGAAATGGCCTCAAGTTGTTGCAGAGGAGATTTAGATTGGACATTAGGAAAAATTTCTTTACCAAAAGGGTTATCAAGCATTGGAACAGGCTGCTCAGCGAGGTGGTGGAGTCACCATCCCTGGAGGTATTTAAGAGACTTAGGGGCATGGTGGATTTGGCAGTGTTAGGTTTACAGTTGGACTTGATGATCTTAAAGGTCTTTTCCAACCTAAATGATTCTTTGATTCTAAGACCATGTGGCTCTGTCTGTGTAGAAAGAAGGACACAGTAACCAACTAGACAATACGTTCTCACTGAGTTTGAATAAGTCAGAGCTTGCAGCTTTGTTACAAGTGTCTCCTATAAATAACAGGAGTGTACAGTTGACTCCACCAAGTCCCAGTGAATGTCTTCATGTTACTTCAAGTCCAATATGGACAATCTCAAAGATTCCTGTTATCACCTTCTTTCCCTGGAAAATGCATTCAGAAACAAACACATGCATGGCTCTGTTCATGACAGCACTGGAGCTCACTTTAGGTATTCAGCTTTGGAGGAACAGAAAGGATAATATGATCCTTGAATGTGTTTCTGGTAGAACCATGTAGCTACATTAAGTACCAGGTTTTAGCTAGTACATTATATCTCTCGGTATTTTGATATGCATGTGAGAAGAATTGCTCTGTTGGCATTCTGAATATTAGGAGCAACCTCTATCCTACCAACTTTATTGAATCTCTAAATTAATCATAGAACCATAGAACAGTTTGGGTTGGAAGGGACCTTAAAGGTCATCTAGTCCAACCCCCCTGCAATGATCAGGGACATTTTAGATCATGTTGCTCAGACCCCCATCCAACCTGACCTTGAATGTTTCCAGGGATGGGGCATACCACCTCTCTGGGCAACCCGTTCCAGTGTTTCACCACCCTCATCATAAAAAATGTCTTCCTTATATCTAGTCTGAAATTAACTCAGTCTGTAACCTCAGGATTGAGAATGAAATAGCTTTCTATCTTTCTTTTAAGGTGACAGTTTTTCAGCTGTTCAAGTTCTCTGCAGACCTGTTGTTTAGTACAGGTAAACAAGGATAAGACATACCAGAGGCTGTAATTATCCCACAGGCTGCTGATTCCCAAACAACTTGGAGAGTTATATCAGTGAGGAGCATCAGTGAACATGAGTCCTCCTGGGCTTTCCAGGGCTGAGGGCAAAATCAAGAGCGCAGGTAGGCAAGGGATGTTCAGTCCCAACATGCTCCTCCATCTTTTCCATAGTGCATAACAAATAAGATCAGAAGAGTGTACACTGCATGAGACCTCAAGGCAAGCACTGGGCAATGTCACACTTCAGGCCCCTGCTCCAGAAGATGACTGTATCAGACAGCTAATTCTTTTTTCCTTAACCCACCCACTGCAAGAGCATCAGTCTCTTCAGTATCTAGTCTTCCCCAGCAGAGCATAGAAGAAATCCCTCCCTGCTCCAAGATATACTTATCTGATCCTAGGATGTCTTTGTTTAAATATTCCTAGAGTGTTTATTTATTGAAGACAACCATTGAATCCTCTGCTGCAGCAACATGCATGCTAACTCCTACTTCTATCCTCAGTAGTTAGTCTGGCAATTCTTCTTGACTTGGGAGTATCTTTGATCAGATGACTCCAAGGAAATATAGACAACATCCTTAAGGCCCTGTGTGACCCTTTTCATTATGCCTATATAATCCTCCCATGGGCATATAATGATTTATTCCCCAGCACATGTCACATCTTTTTGCATAGGAGGCAGAGGGCTGGGCCGGGATCCTCTGTGCTCTCTCAGTGCTAACACTGAGCCCACACTTGCAGATGTCTGCTTGAAGGGACCTCTCTGCTTTGGTTTGTGAATGTGCAGAACTGGGGATGCTAAAGCAGGGACTCACCTTCCTATTTCTTTAAGCCAGATTCCTGTTACTAACCTTCCTATGCCTGTTGCCATCTTCATTAAGCCTTGCACGTGAGCTGCCAGTAGAAACAGCATGCCTGATATCTCATTTATGTTGCTTCACTGATTCGCTAGCCCCTGGCTAGGAAGGCTCAGGTACTCTGTGCAGAAAGCAAGCCCAAATAGCTCCAAAGCAACAACAGGAAGTCGTGGGTTTTCTTGGCTCCACAGTCAGGACTGTTTGAGCATGCCTAATTCCTGTTGTCTAGTTGCAGGACGAGCAGGTGGGAGAGCCCAGTGCATTTCTCAGTTAGACCTTTCCTACCCTGGGAAGGAAAGAGGGATCCATGACCCCATTCTTCTCTTGTCTGCTGCCCTGGTTTTAAGAAGGGAAGGGTGTGAGGAATGCATGTACCCTCACCATTCCCAGGTCCAACTCCTCTACAGCCCGTCTTGGAAAGACCCTAGAAGAAGCTGAGATGAAAGCTGAGGTAGAATTGATTACATAATGGTGCTGTAGCACAGACTTTGTCAAGAAAGCATGATGAATTTGTAAAGCTGCCTAGTTGGTGATGGTTAAATGTGAGGGCTGCTGTTTGTACAAGGCTCTTTGGAAATACTGATATATTTGTGAGCAGGCATTTCCTATTACAGGTCTGAACAAGCCCAAGGAACATAATCACCCAACAGTTTGAAACCACAGTGCATTGTGTCAGAAATAAATCTGGCCATGGTTTCAGAGAGTGGGTGCCGTGCCTGTCTCTCATTTCAGACGTCTTGTCCCCCTACTTCTCAAACCACTGTGCACACCCTTTCTTTCTATGGGTTTGAAGAAGTGCTGTGTTTACTTGTAGGACTCTGTGTGCATTGAACTCTGCTTAAAATCTGACCTTGCACTTGCAAATGAGACACAGACATCGTGTTCTTGGCAATACATCACTGAGGTCGTCTGGCTGTGCAGTTGATGCCCCAGTGTCCTAAACTGTGCTGCATCGTACTGGACCACCAGGATTTGAAGGACAGGCTTTGTTTTAGGGTTTTGCCTTGTGAATAGTAATTTGTTCCATGGTGACTTCCCAGCTATTTTCCAATGGGCTGGCATGTGACAACAAAATGTCTCCAGTCAGTATGAGGCCTCCCAAACCTCCAGACATGACAAGGCAATATTTATATCTCGCACGTACAGCAGGCCAACAATTTCTAAGTTATCTCGGCTCTTTTCCCCACCCAAAAGTGCTCTGTACGTACTGGCTCTTTCCAGGGGGGAGGGCAATAGGAACTGACACAGAGTCAGTCAGATGTTCTTTCGTGTCCAGCATCCTGCCTCTGAGATTGGCTAGGGTAAGTACTTCAGAGGAAGGAGCAAGCAACCTTGCAAACAAAAAATATGTCTATGAAATAACCACCCCTTGTATTCTTAGCTGATGATTTATACCATGAATCTAGGTAGTTTGCCTCTCTTTATTTTTTTCCTAGATTATTTATCTAGTACTAAATTCCTGCTAGCTCTTGACCACAATATTATCTTCCAGCTGTGAGTTTCACAGGATAACACTAAGGAAACAGACCATTTCCCATTCCTGCATTTAAAATTCGTTGCCCTTCCATTCTTTCATTTCTTAGGTATGACTTCCATTATAAGAAATGTCAACAGGCAGCTATTTATATACATTTCCAGTTTCTCACCTTTAAATTAACTGTCTGTAATCTTTCGGATGTCTCACATGCCTTAAACTCCCACTTTGAAGATTTCTTTTGTTTTCAGTATACTGTCTCTGTTCTCTCTGAATAATATTTCTGATGAATTAGATATTAATTTAAATGCAGTTTCAGTGTACCCATTACTGTATTATGTATATTGCTCCCATTTTTACATTATTTACCATATAACCAAAATTAAAAGCACTATGAGACTATCTAAGAGCAAGCACTCCCTCCCTCTATAATTTAAATTAGTTTGTTGGTCTCAAATGTCCTCTATTTCAAAATAGGAGTTAATAAATAAAATATATTTTAATAAGATTTTCATGTGCAGCTACAGAAGTACCATCACAGAAGGAAATCTTTCAACAAAATTTTCCCAGTGTGTTCAGCAGCATAAAAAGATACATTTTTCATTCCTGAAGTTCACCACTGAAACTGATCCTAAACAAAGCCTTAGTTCATTGAAGGAAGAATAGGACACTTTTGTACAGATTCACAAGGCAGTTTCTGTGGAGGGAGGAAATGCCCTTCCTTCAAGTGATATTATTAAAACTCATTAAACTTTGAGCAGTACAATGGTACTTCTTATGAAGAAGTTGAAGCAAATGCTTGAGCTCCTCCTCCTTAGTTTTTCTAGTCAAAGTATTATGGACTATTTTAAGAAGGGAGCTGTTACTGTGCCTAAACTACCTCTGCAGCACAGTCAGAAAGAGGATACAAGGCCCAATCCTCATCTGAATTACGTGTGTTGTGTTCCCAGACTCCACTGATTTACAAAGGGAACAAAAGGATGACGAATAGGATTTTCAGTATGTGTTTTTAACGTGACGTGATAAATGACCTGTTGAAACATTGCAAGCAGTGCACATGTTCTCAAAATCTTATGAAATTAAGCTATATTTCAACTATAGTTTGTTAAAAAAAAAGAATGACAAATATTTTCTTAAGAATTAACATCATGGGAAGCTTTCCTATACCCTGCTATTGGGCTCAAATCTTAGCAATTAGTTTTTCTTATCAAATAATCGGCCAAGTTGCCTTCTCTTTGTTTTCGATAACGTTAGTGGCATAATAATGTGCACCAGAACTGCCAAGGATTATAAGGTATGCTAAATACCTTGGTACTGAGCACACTTCACAGCAGTAATGGGGGTTCACACAACAGACCCGTCTTTTATATAGGCTATTCCTGAGAAGGAATTGGACCTCACTATAACAACTCATTAGAGCTATGTGTATTATGAGTTTTTGCCTTGCTGATCATACTGATAAATGGAGAGGAATAGATGCAAGGCAGGTGAACTCGAAATGGAATTTTTCACTTTTCTTGAAAAAATAATCTCCACAAAATGCTGTGTTTCTTTTCACCCCAAAACGTTTCATTTAGTTTCAAGTTACATACTTCTTCCTTGATCTTTTTCTTAATGCATAAGTCTGTTTTAAAAGGGTCTGTACCAAATAAAAAGTGGAAAACCAAAGCTTCCAGTCAAGCAGCATTTGACTTTTTCAGAATGAATCATGACAATTCAAAACCTTCAAAATATTTTAACTTTTTAATAAAATCCCCTTCTGTTTTCTAAATGAAGGTGATTGGTGAACCCAGCTAAAATTTGCAAATTGTTTCTTCCTGATGATACAACTTTCAGTGAATTTGCTGTTAACTGAAACGATTTCACCCCTCTCATTCTCTTATATTTGAAGCAATTTTGAAGTGTTTAATCTTTCACCCAATTACATTCTGGTGTATTCTTTCCTCTTAGCCTTCTAAGTTTCCAAATTCCTCCTTATGTAGCCTGCAGAATATTCATTTCCTTTTGAGAACATGGAAGCCTTATTCACTGTGAATTGTGCAATAAAGACCTCCAGGAAAATCCTTAGTTCACCAGAAGAACCTATAACTCTTAAACAATGTGCTCATATCACCTGCCTCGACAAGGCTTCCAGCATACTGGGGTGACACTGCTTCCCTGAAATGCTGCGCAGAAAGCTGCACTGTGCAGAGCCACTGGTACCTCAGCTGACCTGCATTAACACTGATTTGATGTGACCAAATTGGAGTGCGTGGCTGTGGCCAAGACAAGAGGAAATGAGGTTCAGCAGCACATGATACAGAGGACTTGGCAACTGGCAAACAGGGATAATGTGATTGTGACAGTGGAATGTCCCAAAGGATGGAAGAAAAAAGATTGTTCTCATTAATCTGTGTCATGGTTTCAGCTGGGATAGAGTTAATTTTCTTCACTCTAGCTGGTATAGTGCTGTGCTTTGAAATTAGCATGGAAAAAAACCTGTTGAGATAACACACAGATGTTTAGGCTGTTGCTGGGCAGCGCTTATACTAGTCAAGGACATGTCTAGCCTCCCATGCTCTGCTGGGTGCACAAGAAGCCGGGAGGGGAGGGGGCACAGCTAAGAGAGTGGATTCAAACTGACCAAAGGGATATTCCATATCATGTAACGTCATGCCCAGTATGCTACCTGGGAGGGGCTGGCCGGGGGAGGGAGGGAGCAATCGCGGCTCGGGGACGGGCAGCGTCGGTCGGTGGGTGGTGAGCGGTTGTATCGTTCGTGTTTCTGCGTTTTTGTTCCCTGTTTTCCCTTTCCTTCCTTTTCCCTTTTATTATATTAACATTACTGTCATTATTATCATAATCATTTATCATAATCATTCTATTGTAGTTATTAAACTGTGCTTATCTCAACCCACAAGTTCTTTCGCTCGTCCGATTCTCTTCCCCATCCCACAGGGGTGGGGGGTGTGTGAGCGAGCGGCTGCGTGGTGTTCAGTTGCCAGCTGAGGCTGAACCACGACAGTCTATTTTTGGCGCCCAACGTGGGGCTCGAAGGGTTTGAGATAATAACAGTTGCTGGTCACAGCATTGATTAATCTGCTCGCAGTATTAGTTTGTCCAGTCTTTACCATGCTGATTGTAAAGTACATGTTAAAACTTGCTGTTGGTTCTGTCAGTTGGCTGTGCTCTGCAGTGATTAGAGATATTTTGCCTAGGAGACTTGTTATTAAAACACTGGCCTCGACTGTTATCAGTTATTTAGGTTTTGCATGGAAGCCGTTACTGTACTACAGCTACCACCTCATGGAGGCAATTAGCAATTATACCTCCTCCTCTGAGGAGTTTTTTATGGAGGAAATACAGAATGGCACCGTAGCTACTATCTTATGTAATGTCTCCTCCCTCATTACAACAACTTCTCAGTATCTTGAACATCCTTGTGTAGTTAAGATACATCTGTTGATATTGCTTTGGCAAGTGGTATCAGATCTGTCTAAGGTTAGTAAGCAAGTTAAGAATATAATCCAGAGATCTGTCCCAAGGCTTGATAGCTATGCGTGGCAGGGTATGTGGGAAAGTATGGGCAAATGCCTAAGACGGTGAGCACCCCCTGTGGTGTGGGACTTCACCCCTGAACAAGTGCAGAATCCTGAAAAATTAGTAGAACATTTGGAGGAAATATGTTGTCACCCTGGCAATTCCAGAGAGATACAGATCACTGCCATGTGCTGGGGTCTGGCTTATGCCTATTGAGCCCTATTTAACACTATTCAGTACCCCCAAGGGAAAGAGAAGGGAACTACTCCGACCCCCGTGACAAGTACTGCGGCCACCCAAACCCTCACGACAGACACTGCAGCTACTCCAACCCCAGCGACAAGCACTGCGGCCACCCAAACCGCCGTGACAGAGACTGCAGCTCCTCCAACCCCAGCGACAAGCACTGCGGCCACCCAACCCGCCGCGACAGAGACTGCAGTTACTCCAACCCCGGTGACAAACACTGCGGCCACCCAACCCGCCGTGACAGAGACTGCAGCTACTCCAACCCCAGCATCAAGCACTGCGGCCACCCAACCCGCCGCGACAGAGACTGCAGTTACTCCAACCCCGGTGACAAACACTGCGGCCACCCAACCCGCTGCGACAGAGACTGCAGCTACTCCAACCCCGGTGATGAGCACGGCGGCCACCCAACCTGCCGTGACAGAGAATGCAGCTACTCCAACCCCGGTGATGAGCACGGCGGCCACTCAAACCCCCACGACAGGCACTGCATCTACTCAAACCCCAGTGCCAAGCGTTGCAGCTGAACCAGAGGACCAACCTGTGCCAGTATCAGTCGCCCCTATATGCAAGAAGAAATCATGGAAGAGAAAGTCAACTCGTTTAGAAAGAGATTACGATGAACCAGGGCCATCACGAGAAGAGGAGGAGGAGGAGGAACCATGTGTACAAGAAACGGAAACTACCCGATCTCTATCCTTGAGTGAGTTGCGGGATATACGGAAAGATTTCGGGCGTCATTCAGGTGAGCACGTTATCACCTGGCTGCTCCGATGCTGGGATAATGGGGCCAGTAGTTTGGAATTAGAGGGGAAGGAAGCCAAACAACTGGGATCCCTCTCTAGGGAAGGGGGCATTGATAAAGCAATTGGAAAAGGAACACAAGCCCTCAGCCTCTGGAGGCGGCTCCTGTCCGCGGTGAGAGAGAGGTATCCCTTCAAAGAAGATATTGTATTTCGCCTAGGAAAATGGATGACCATGGAGAAAGGCATTCAGCATCTAAGGGAATTAGCCGTGCTTGAGGTGGTTTATGGTGACCTGGACGATCAACGGTCCTCCAAAGATCCAGATGAAGCTGAGTGCACACGACCCATGTGGCGGAAGTTTGTACGGAGCGCACCATCCTCGTATGCAAACTCATTGGCAGTGATGTCCTGGAAAGATGATGAGACACCAACGGTGGCTGAGTTGATTGATAGACTCCGGGAATATGAAGCGAATCTCTCTTCCTCGCTCGTCTCTGCTGTTGAGAAACTGTCCCGAGAGGTCCAACAACTCAAAGAAGATATGTCCTACTCCCCACCAGTACGGACCCGTATCTCAGCCATTAGGAGTAATCGTCCCTTGGCTCAAGAGAAGGGATACACACGACGGGGCACCCTATGGTTTTACCTGCGTGATCACGGAGAGGACATGAAGAAGTGGGATGGAAAACCTACCTCAGCCTTAGAGGCACGGGTACGTGAGCTGCAAGGGAGAACAATTACTCAGGGGAGTTTCTCCAGGAGAGCTGCTGCCCCAGTTTCCCGTAAGCAATTCTCTAGACAGAGGAGCAGAAGTGCTGATGGCCTGACTGATCTTAACAGAGACACCCGTGATTCATATCTACCGGAAGTGAGTGATGAATACTATGATCAGGACTAGGGGGGCCCTGCCTCCAGCCAGGTGGAGGAAAGGGATAACCGGGTTTACTGGACTGTGTGGATCCGATGGCCTGGCACATCTGACCCACAGGAATATAGAGCTTTAGTGGACACCGGTGCACAGTGTACCTTAATGCCATCAAACTATATAGGGGCAGAACCCATCAGCATTGCTGGAGTGACAGGGGGATCCCAAGAGCTAACTCTATTGGAGGCCGAAGTAAGCCTAACTGGCAATGAGTGGCAGAAGCACCCCATTGTGACTGGCCCCGAGGCTCCGTGCATCCTTGGCATAGACTATCTCAGGAGAGGGTATTTCAAGGACCCAAAAGGTTACAAGTGGGCTTTTGGTGTAGCCGCCTTGGAGACGGAGGAAATTAAACAGCTGTCTACCTTGCCTGGCCTCTCGAAGGACCCTTCTGTTGTAGGGTTGCTGAAGGTCAAAGAACAACAGGTGCCGATCGCCACCACAACAGTGCACCGGCAGCAATATCGCACCAACAGAGACTCTCTGATCCCTATCCACGGGCTCATTCGTCGACTGGAGAGCCAAGGAGTCATCAGTAAAACCCACTCACCCTTTAACAGTCCCATATGGCCAGTCCGGAAGTCTAATGGAGAGTGGAGGCTAACGGTAGACTATCGTGGCCTGAATGAAGTCACTCCACCGTTGAGTGCTGCTGTGCCAGACATGCTAGAACTTCAATATGAACTGGAGTCCAAGGCAGCCAAGTGGTATGCCACAATCAATATCGCTAATGCATTCTTCTCAATCCCTCTGGCAGCAGAGTGCAGGCCACAGTTTGCTTTTACTTGGAGGGGGGTCCAGTACACCTGGAATCGACTGCCCCAGGGGTGGAAACACAGCCCTACCATTTGCCATGGACTGATCCATAATGCTTTGGAACAAGGTGGAGCTCCCGAACACCTACAATACATTGATGACATCATCGTGTGGGGCAATACAGCAGCAGAAGTTTTTGAGAAAGGAAAGGAAATAGTTCAAATCCTCCTGAAAGCTGGTTTCGCCATAAAACAAAGTAAAGTTAAGGGACCTGCACGAGAAATCCAGTTCTTGGGAATAAAATGGCAAGATGGTCGTCGTCAGATCCCCATGGATGTGATCAACAAAATAACAGCCATGTCTCCACCAACCAGCAAAAAGGAAACACAAGCTTTCTTGGGCGTTGTGGGTTTTTGGAGAATGCATATTCCACACTACAGCCTGATCGTAAGCCCTCTCTATCAAGTGACCCGGAAAAAGAATGATTTCAAATGGGGCCCTGAACAACAACAAGCCTTTGAACAGATTAAATAGGAAATAGTTCATGCAGTAGCTCTTGGGCCAGTCCGGGCAGGACAAGATATTAAAAATGTGCTCTACACCGCAGCCAGGGAGAATGGCCCTACCTGGAGCCTCTGGCAGAAAGCGCCAGGGGAGACCCGAGGTCGACCCCTAGGGTTTTGGAGTCGGGGATACAGAGGGTCCGAAGCCCGCTATACTCCAACTGAAAAAGAGATATTGGCAGCATATGAAGGGGTCCGAGCTGCTTCAGAAGTGGTTGGTACTGAGGCACAGTTGCTCCTGGCACCCCGACTGCCGGTGCTGGGCTGGATGTTCAGAGGGAACGTCCCCTCCACACACCATGCAACTGATGCTACGTGGAGTAAATGGGTTGCACTGATAACCCAGCGGGCTCGAGTAGGAAACCCCAGTCGCCCAGGAATCTTGGAAGTGATTATGGACTGGCCAGAAGGCAAAGACTTTGGAATATCACCAGAGGAGGAGGTGACACGTGCTGAAGAAGCCCCACTCTATAACACACTGCCAGAAAAGGAGAAGCAATATGCCCTGTTTACTGATGGGTCCTGTCGCCTTGTGGGAAAGCACCGGAGATGGAAGGCTGCTGTATGGAGTCCTACACGACAAGTAGCAGAAACTGCTGAAGGAGAAGGTGAATCGAGCCAGTTTGCAGAAGTAAAGGCCATCCAGCTGGCCTTAGACATCGCTGAACGGGAAAAGTGGCCAGTGCTCTATCTCTATACTGATTCCTGGATGGTGGCAAATGCCCTGTGGGGCTGGCTACAGCAGTGGAAGCAAAGCAACTGGCAGCGCAGAGGCAAACCCATCTGGGCTGCCGCATTGTGGCAAGATATTGCTGCCCAGGTAGAGAACCTGGTTGTAAAGGTACGGCATGTGGATGCTCACGTCCCCAAGAGTCGGGCCACTGAAGAACATCGAAACAACCAGCAGGTAGATCAGGCTGCCAAGATTGAAGTGGCTGAGGTGGATCTGGACTGGCAGCATAAGGGTGAACTATTTCTAGCTCGGTGGGCCCATGACACCTCAGGCCATCAAGGGAGAGATGCAACATACAGGTGGGCTCGTGATCGAGGGGTGGACTTGACCATGGACGTTATTTCGCAGGTTATCCACAAATGTGAAACATGTGCTGCAATCAAGCAAGCGAAGCGGGTAAAGCCTCTGTGGTATGGGGGACGATGGCTGAAATATAAATATGGGGAGGCCTGGCAAATTGACTATATCACACTCCCACAGACCCGCCAAGGCAAGCGCCATGTTCTCAGCATGGTAGAAGCAACCACCGGCTGGCTGGAAACATATCCTGTCCCCCACGCCAGTGCCCGGAACACTATCCTGGGTCTCGAAAAACAAGTCCTGTGGCGACATGGCACCCCAGAGAGAATTGAGTCAGATAATGGGACTCATTTCCGAAATAACCTTATAGACGCCTGGGCCAAAGAGCATGGCATTGAGTGGGTGTATCACATCCCCTATCACGCACCAGCCTCTGGGAAAATCGAAAGATACAATGGACTATTAAAGATGACACTGAGAGCAATGGGGGGTGGAACATTTAAACACTGGGATACACATTTAGCAAAGGCCACCTGGTTAGTCAACACAAGGGGATCTGCCAGGCGAGCTGGCCCTGCCCAATCAGAATCCTTACGTACTGTGGAAGGGGATAGAGTCCCTGTAGTGCACATAAAAAATATGCTGGGCAAGACAGTCTGGGTTATTCCTGCTTCCAGCAGAGGCAAACCCACTCGTGGGATTGCGTTTGCTCGAGGACCTGGGTGCACTTGGTGGGTGATGCGGGAGGATGAAGGAGTTCGGTGTGTACCCCAGGGGGATTTAATTTTGGGTGAAAACAGCCAATGAACTGAATAATATGCTGTTAATTTCTATATGATGTTGTATGTCATCACTACTATGGTTGCATCAGTGGAATGTTATCATGGTGGGAATCTCCCAATTAATGATAATAGCAAATGAACTTTCAATGGAACCGAGCAAAGTGCAGCAGTGAGAGAACAAGAACTACCAGTGCAGCGGTGATGGAACAAGGACTGACATGCAACAATCTGACCCCACGCACACCGCCGCTCCGAAGGACCCTTACAAGAGATGAAATCCGAAGTCATGGACTAAATGAACTCAATGGACATTTCACAGGCATTCTACAGGGGTGTTCCATAAACTAGTGGAATAATAAATGAAAATCTGTATATATATATATATATATTGTTAAAGGATAAGAAGATGGATAAGGATTATTGAAGTTGTACTGAATAGTATGGGACCTGAGCATGATGTCAATGATATGGAATAAGGGGTGGATACTGTCATGGTTTCAGCTGGGATAGAGTTAATTTTCTTCACTCTAGCTGGTATAGTGCTGTGCTTTGAAATTAGCATGGAAAAAAACCTGTTGAGATAACACACAGATGTTTAGGCTGTTGCTGGGCAGCGCTGATACTAGTCAAGGACATGTCTAGCCTCCCATGCTCTGCTGGGTGCACAAGAAGCCGGGAGGGGAGGGGGCACAGCTAAGAGAGTGGATTCAAACTGACCAAAGGGATATTCCATATCATGTAACGTCATGCCCAGTATGCTACCTGGGAGGGGCTGGCCGG
Source organism: Phalacrocorax carbo (assembly GCF_963921805.1). Classification (NCBI taxonomy): domain Eukaryota; kingdom Metazoa; phylum Chordata; class Aves; order Suliformes; family Phalacrocoracidae; genus Phalacrocorax; species Phalacrocorax carbo. The sequence goes on along the minus strand of NW_026990255.1, from coordinate 618,891 downwards.
GGGAGGGAGGGAGCAATTGTGGCTCGGGGACGGGCAGCGTCGGTCGGCGGGTGGTGAGCGGTTGTATCGTTCGTGTTTCTGCGTTTTTGTTCCCTGTTTTCCCTTTCCTTCCTTTTCCCTTTTATTATATTAACATTACTGTCATTATTATCATAATCATTTATCATCATCATTCTATTGTAGTTATTAAACTGTGCTTATCTCAACCCACAAGTTCTTTCGCTCGTCCGATTCTCTTCCCCATCCCACAGGGGTGGGGGGTGTGTGAGCGAGCGGCTGCGTGGTGTTCAGTTGCCAGCTGAGGCTGAACCACGACAGTCTGCTTAACTACATTCCATTTTTTATATATAATGTGACACATCAATAAAGCATAGAGCTAGCTGACAAAGGGGAGTAATTTTTAGAGTAGCTCAAATTTTATGTCTGGTGACTATGTGCTCTGAAGGCTATTTCAGAGCAGCGGCTATACTGACACATATATCTAGATGTATTCATTTGAGGGTATGTAAGTCCTCAGGGAGTAAGGCTCTCAGTATGCGAGGGAATGGAGGCAGTCTATTCTAGAAATGCCAGGCCACTTCATGGCCTAATTCACCTAAAATTTTGGGGCCTGTTTTGTGATTTAGAGTTCTGTATAAAAAAAAAAGTGACTTGCAAATACTCTTAGTAATGCCACATCGCTCACTCGCCACATAGGCACATGGCTCTCGGGGGAATGTCGTCTATCCCTTTCAAAACGTGTGGCTCCAGTTCTGGTGAGGCCAGTCCCAGGCAGCGGCCTGATCCTGCAGAGCAGTGGTACCTACTGGAGCTGCAACCAGGAGATGAGAGCCCTTACCACCTTTTAAGTTCAGGCCCATGTAGCACAAACCTCCCTGGTGATTTGGCCATATCGGCTGTCCTAGAGTCTGTTCTCCTCCCTGCAGACTGGGTTTTGGGGCTGATCTACTCAGAGAAGCAAGAAGAAACACATGCTCAGAGACAGATGCAAAAAAGCTGAGAGAATTGAAATTAATATTTTTGAATAGCCCATAAATTAAATATTTAAATACTGTTAATATTTATCAAGTTCAGTTGTGAGCCTGTTGTGGACAGCATCTCGCACATATGCAGAATAGGTTTATGGAAAATGCCATGATACGATCTGACACCATGTCAGAGCATATCAGTAGTTTTAAAAAAATACTCATTTTTCAGAAAAGCACATTATGAGGTTCCTACTCCAGACACGTCTTTATCCTATTTACATCAGATAAGTGTCGTAAGATAAGAGTTGCCACTGTTTTTTGCATGGCAACATAGTGGTCTTGCATTCCCAGATATCCATATCCAAATGAGATTGCACTATATGGCATGGACCAAATTATTCTCTGAACACATCTCATACACCTCTGCCTTCCTGACCTCAAATCAAGAAAGGTTGTGCAGGGTTAAAGCAGAAGAGAATTTAGCTTTCTGAAATTTCCTATTTTTACCTTACATTGTATGCCCAGGGTACAATTGGCTTTCTGGGCTGCAAGTGCATGTTGCCGGCTCACATTCAGTTTTTCATCCACCAGTACCCCCAAGTCCTTCTCCACAGGGCTGCTCTCAATCAGTTCAGCAGCCAGTCTGTATCGATATTGGGGATTGCCTTGACCCAGGTGCAGGATCTTGCACTTGGCCTTGTTGAACTTCATGAGATTTGCACAGGTCCACCTCTCTAGCCTGTCAAGGTCCCTCTGGATGGCATCCCTTGTGTCTAGAGTATCAACTGCACCACTCAGCTTGGTGTCATCTGCAAACCTGATGAGGGTGCACTCAGTGCCTCTGTACATGTCCCCAACAAAGATATTAAATAATACTGGTCCCAGTACAGACCCTTGGGGGACATCACTCATCACTGGTGTCCACCCAGACATTTAGCCGTTGACCACAAATCTTTGAGTGCAACCATCCAGCCAATTCCTTAGGCACCAAGTAGTCCACCCATCACCCATCTGTTTTAGAGACAAGGATGTTGTGTGGAACAGTACTAAATGCTTTGCACAAATACAGGTAGATGACATCAGTCACTTTTCCCTTATCCACCAATGCTGTAACCCCATCATAGAAGGCCACCAAGTTTGTCAGGCATGATTTGCTCTTCATGAAGCCATGTTGGCTGTCACCAATCACCTCTCTGTTTTCTATGTGCCTTAGCACAATTTCCAGGAGAATCTGCTCCATGATCTTGCCAGGCACAGAGGTGAGACTGACCAGCCTATAGTTTCTAGGACTTCCTTTTTTCTCTTTTTAAAAATGGGGGTTATGCTTCCCCTTTTCCAGTCACTAGGAGCTTCACCAGTCTGCCACAACTTTTCAAATATGATGGATAGTGGCTTAGCAACTTCATCTGCCAGTTCTCTCAGGACCCTTGGATGCATCTCATCAGGTCCCATGGACTTGTGTACCTTCAGGTTCTCTTATGGGAGAGAGGAAACATTACAGTGTGTTACTACAAAGCAACTTAAACTATGCGTTTCAGTATGGACATGTACAAGCATTCAGGACCATGATCTGTGGAGATGTGTTGGCCAAGTTCAGCCTTGCATTTGGATATTGGATAATATATCATGTGCAATATAAACGTTGTCCCCTTGGAAAAAGGAGCAATATAACAGTCGAGAAAAGAGACTGTCTTTGTTTTATGGAGGAAGCAAGGGGAGATGAGTAATCCTCTTTAAACAAACCACAACAATTATAGAGCAGGTGAAAGATGATGAGCAGATCTGGTTAAACGAGATCTTCTTTAATGGCATAATATTATAGAAATAACAGTTATATATTATTTATTAAAAGAAGCAGAATCCTGCACCCCTCAGATCTCTGGAGAGTTGTTGGTACACTATTCTCTCCATAGCGATGTTCTGCTTTATTATTAATGGACAATCTCATGAATTAACCATATCTATAAATGCAGGCAGCACAACTGGCTTTAGGAAGTTACTTCATTATTCACAGAATCAGAGAACCATGTGGCTGGAAGAAGCCTGGGAGATCATCTGCTCTCCCTCTCTGCCAGAGCCATCTCAACATTTTCAAAGGATCAAGCTTCTGACCCCTCTCCATCAATGGCAAAAAAAAAAATTGGCTTAAAATTACTTTTTTACTTTTACCCTGTGATCAATGACAAAATGGTTTTTATTTTCCTGTACCTTGATTAAATGGCTATAATAACTAAAATGTCAGAAAATGAGGGCAGGTTTGCAAGAAGCACAAGTAGCAAACCAAAAGCTTGTTGTCCTTATAATAAACTATGTATAGGGCATATTGAGCTGTCAGCTTTCATAGATGCCTCTTAGTGAAATTAATTGCACATTACAGGCTTAACTGCCATGTTCGACTGAAAGCTAAAGAAATGTACAAGGTGCTCTATACAGCAATAGGGCTAGAGGAGAAAACATGTTAGAGAGAGGGTTTTGGAGCAACGTAACAGTGGGCTTTGCATATGGCAAAATGTTTGCACCTACCAACTGGCACTTCCTCAGTTGGCTGGCTGGCTTGCATGTAGGTTTTTCTTGTACTAAAGGCAAATTGTGCACATCCACAACTAGCAAGCCACCTGAAAATGCTGTTTTGCCGCTTCCCTGGTCCCTGCGAGATCTTTGATCTGCAGCAGCATCTGAGAGGAAACATCTGCAGAGCGGATGGGGTCTTTGAGAGCAGTCTTTTCTTTAACATACTGCCTAAGTGTAGGAGACCCTTGTGGCGTGGGGAGGCTCAGGCTCCAACCTGCGAAGATTTCAGCAGCTCCACAATCAGTGCTCCCAAAGGGATGTCTTGCAAGGCAGCTGCATCAGGCTGAGCCCGTGAGGCAAATGCAGTCAGCAGGGGAGAGGCTGCTGCCCTGAGAATGAGGGATGAGCTACTGAGCTATGAGGTTTTGCTATAAGGTGGTGGAAATGGGAGCCTAGTCACCTAAATGTCCCAGGAGAGAGTGAGGGAGGTTAAAGACACAGTCATCACTGAACTGGGGCCAGTCCAAACCCAGTGACATGTTATATTTAAAATTCACAGGAATACACTCACATTCATGAAAACGAAGTTAAAAATTCAGTGGCTGTGGAAGTACTGTCTGCCCCAGTGTGAGCGCTTTGGTATATAAACAGTAATGGATAACTTCAACTCAGTTTATTTCTCTCTTTCTTTAAGGTTAAAATATGATGAAAATATAACTAAAATAGTCCTTATTTTCAAAGTTGCAATAGGCTTTAATTTAAAGAACTATTATTCTGTGTTCTCTGTCTCATGCCAATATAACTTTCTTCCTCATGATGAGCAAATTAAGGACATATGATATGCATTATGTTTGATTTGTATTCAGAAAGGTGCCAGCAATAATTTGATGTTCTGTTGATGCCTACAGTGGTCTGTACTCGAGTACTATGTTCAGTATTTTCAGTTATAATTTTGATGAGGGAATAAAGGGTACATCTACAAAACTGGCTGAAAAAGATTGCCAGGACTTTGGAGGACAGGATAAGAAAAAAGAAGGCCTTTCTAGACCGGGAAAAGGACTGAAAATGAGCAAATGACATTTAATAAAGACAGATGTGACATACTATAGTTAGGAAGCAGAGGTCAGTGTAAAATGCAAAATGGGCAGGCGGTGGTCCTGCTACAGGACATCAGGGTTGTCGTGTAGCCAACAGTGTGAGGCTGTTGCAAAAATGGCAAATGTTATGCCATTAAATATTAACAAGAGCATCATGTGAAAGTCATGGCAGGCAACTGCTGCATTTGCTTGGGTGAGGCCTCTCAGATGGAGTGAAGTTTCTACACTTGGACTCAGCACTTAAAGCTGTAAACAAATAAGAGAAAGTCCAAAGAAGCTCAGAGATAACAATGAGTGAAAACACACCTTGTGAGGAGCTGGATTTACTCTGAACAGAAAAAAGAGGACTGAAAAGGGACATATTAGCTATACCTGGAACAAAAGACAAGAATCAGTTGCTTGCCAAATTCAGTAAGAGTGAGATAAGATTTAATTAAGTTAATTAAATGTCAGCAAAGTTAGATAGGAGGAAAACTTTCCTAACTACTGAGGTAGTGACTGAATAGGTTGCTTAGGAACATTGTAGCAATCCTGTCTTCCCTATCCCTATGTCCCTGTCCCTGTATAGATACTGTCTGGGATGGTGTGGTTATGCTTGATATGACCTTATAGCATGGGAATGTAATTTAAACCCTTTCCAGTTTTACTTTTCTATGATTTTATGTCAATTAAACTGTCACTGTGAAAAACCTCCTCTGCCATGTGATCCAGAACACATAATCTACTAAAACTTTTATTTAGCTAGTTTCCTTCCTGCATATAGTACAACCATTTTTTCCCAGTAATGTTAAAAATTATAAGCTATACGCTGAAGATCATACCTTTTACCCATTGCTCCCCAAACTCCTTACAAAGGTGAACTTATCATTGGCCTTATTCATAAAGCAGGAGACAGAGGCACAGGAAAGTTATGGGATTACTGAATGTTCATAAAGTATGCTGGTAGCAAAAGTGGGCACATAACCCAGGAGATGTATCTCCCAGGCCTTTCCCTAGCTGCCAGACCACATTATTTATCCAACAAATTATGCTGATGAAGTTGGAGTACCCAATTCACAGCTCTGACACAGCTTGCTTTTTCTTGTAATATAAAGAAACCATAATTTTCTGAATGCAGAGGAATTCCTGGCTGGTGGAGATCCAAGGTGAAGGGAAATATCCCTGTGTTTTTAATAAGCTTCTGTATGCATTTATTCAGACGTCCTCCTCCTGCAAAACACCCCATTGCTTCCTAAGCTCTGCAGCCCATGCCTTGGGTGAAGCTGGGTTTGCTCAGGGGGCACAGAGAGGCAGAAGAGGGCACGGGGCTCTACTTTGGATACCACCTTGTTGAGGCAATTAGCAATTATACCTCCTCCTCTGAGAGATTTTATATGGAGGAAATACAGAATAGTACCTTTGCAACTTTGTTCTATGATGTCTGTGCCTTTGTTACAACAACCTTTTTGTATCTTGAACATCCTTGGGTGGTTAAGGTGCACTTATTTTTAGTTTTTGGGCATGTTGTTTTGGTTTTGACTAAGCAACTTAGGAACATTACCCAGAAATCTGCCCCAAGGCTTGATAGTTATGAGTGGCAGGGCATTTGGGATAGCATGGGCAAATACCTAGGGCAGTGGGCACCCCCAGTGTTCTGGAGTTTCACCCCCGAACAAGCGCAGAATCCTGAAAAACTAGTAGATTAGTTGGAGGAAGTATGTTGTTATGCTGGGAACTCCAGAGAGATACAGAAAACTGCAACATGCTGGGGCCTGGCCCATGCGTACAGAGCCCTGCTCAACAGTATTCAGTGCTCCCAAGGGGAAGAGAAGGTCTCTGGATTGAAAGGCAAAGTGACTGGCACTGTGGTCACTCAAACCCCCACAACAAGTACCAGAGCTAGCTCAGAAAATAAACCCGTACCAGTATCAGTTGCCCCTATACACAACATGAAATATTGGAAGAGGAAATTAACTTGTTTGGAATGGGATGATAAAAAAGCAGGGCCATCACGAGGAGAGGAAGAAGAAGTCACAAATGAAACAGAGACCACCTGATCCCTGTCCTTGACTTAGTTACGAGATATGGGAAAAAATTTCAGCTGTCGTTCAGGTGAGCACATTGTCACCTGGCTGCTCCGATGCTGGGATAATGGGGCCAGTATCCTGGAACTAGAGGGAAAAGAAGCCAAACAACTGGGATCCCTTTCTGGGGAAGGGGGCGTTGACAAAGCAATTGGGAAAACAACACAAGCCCTCAGCATCTGGAGGCGACTCCTGTCTGGAGTGAAGGAAACATATCCCTTTAAAGATGATGTTACATATCACCTAGGAAAATGGACAACCATGGAGAAAGGCATCCAGTATCTAAGGGAATTAGCTGTGCTTGAGGTGATTTATGGTGACCTGGACGATCAACGGTCATCCAAAGATCCAGATGAAGCCGAGTGCACACGACCCATGTGGTGGAAGATTGTACGGAGCGCACCATCTTCGCATGCAAACTCATTGGCAGTAATGTCCTGGAAAGATGACGAGACACCAACGGTGGCAGAGGTGATTGATAGACTCCGGGATTACGAAACAAATCTCTCTTTCTCGCTCGTCTCTGCTGTGGAGAAACTCTCCCAAGATGTCCATCAACTCAAAGAAGATATGTCCTACTCCCCACCTCTACAGAGTAGTGTCTCAGCTGTTAGGAATAAGTGTCCTTTGGCTCAAAGGAGGGGATACACACCACGGGCCACCCTATGGTTCTACCTGCATGACCACGGAGAGGACATGATGAGGTGGGATGGCAAGCCTACCTTGACCCTACAGGCACGATTGCATGAACTGCAAGGAAGAACAGTCACTCAGTGAGGCTCTTCCAGGAAAGCTGCTGCTCCAGTTTCCAGTGAGCAAGTCGCCAGACAGAGGAGTAGAAGCGCTGATATTATTTCAGAGCTTAATAGAGAGACTCTTGATTCACATTTGCAGGAAGTGAGTTGTGACTGCCATGATGAAGACTAGAGGGCCCCTGCCTCCAGCCAGGTAGAGGAAAGGGATAACCAGGCTTGCTGGGCTGTGTGGATCCGATGGCCTGGCACGTCCGACCCACAGGAGTATAAAGCTTTAGTGGACACCAGTGCACAGTGCACCCTAATGCCATCAAACTATATAGGGGCAGAACCCATCAGCATTGCTGGAGTGACAGGGGGATCCCAAGAGCTAACTCTATTGGAGGCCGAAGTGAGCCTAACCAGGAATGAGTGGCAAAAGCACCCCATTGTGACTGGCCCCGAGGCTCCGTGCATCCTTGGCCTAGACTACCTCAGGAGAGGGTATTTCAAGGACCCAAAAGGGTACAGGTGGGCTTTTGGTATAGCTGCCTTGGAGACGGAGGAAATCAAACAACTGTCTACCTTGCCTGGCTTCTCGAAGGACCCTTCTTGTTGTGGGGTTGCTGAAGGTCAAAGAACAACAGGTGCCAATTGCCACCACAACAGTGCACCAGCGGCAATATCGCACCAACAGAGACTCACTGATTCCCATCCATGAGCTCATTCACCAACTGAGGAGCCAAGGAGTCATCAGTAAGACCCACTCACCCTTTAACAGTCCCATATGGCCAGTGTGGAAATCTAATGGAGAGTGGAGGCTAACAGTAGACTATCGTGGCCTGAATGAAGTCACTCCACCGTTGAGTGCTGCTATGCCAGACATGCTAGAACTTCAATACGAACTGGAGTCCAAGGCAGCCAAGTGGTATGCCACAATTGATATTGCTCATGCATTTTTCTCAATCCCTCTGGCAGCAGAGTGCAGGCCACAGTTTGCTTTTACTTGGAGGGGCATCAGTACACCTGGAATCGACTGCCCCAGGGGTGGAAACACAGTCCTACCATTTGACATGGACGGGTTCAGACTGCACTGGAACAGGGAGAAGCTCCCGAACAACTACAGTACACTGATGACACCATTGTGTGGGGCAACACAGCAGAAGAAGTTTTTGAGAAAGGACAGATAATAGTCCAAATCCTTCTGAAGGCTGGTTTTGCCATAAAACAAAGCAAGGTCAAGGGACCCACACAACGGATCCAGTTCTTAGGAATCAAATGGCAAGATGGTCGTCGTCAGATCCCCATGGACATGATCAACAAAATAGCAGCCATGTCTCCACCAACTAGCAAAAAGGAAACACAAGCTTTCTTGGGCGTTGTGGGTTTTTAGAGAATGCCTATTCCAAATTACAGTCTGATTGTAAGCCCTCTCTGTCAAGTGACCCGGAAGAAGAATGATTTCAAATGGGGCCCTGAACAATGACAAGCCTTTGAACAGATTAAATAGGAGATAGTAGCCCTTGGGCCAGTCCAGGCAGGACAAGATGTAAAGAATGTGCTTTACACTGCAGAAGAGGTAGAATGGCCCTACCTGGAGCCTTGGCCGAAAGCGCCAGGGGAGATCCAATTTTCACCCCTAGGGTTTTGGAGTCATGGATACAGAGGGTCCGAAGCCCGATGTACTCCAACTGAAAAAGAGATATTGGCAGCATATGAAGGGGTCCGAGCTGCTTCAGGAGTGGTTGGTACTGAAGCACAGCTGATCCTGGCACCCCGACTGCCAGTGCTGGGCTGGATGTTCAAAGGAAACATCCCCCCTACACACCATGCAACTGATGCTACATGGAGTAAATGGGTTGCAATGATCACCCAGTGGGATCAAACAGAGCACACCCATTGTCCAGGAATCTTGGAAGTGATTATGGACTGGCCAGAAGGCAAAGATTTTGGAATATCACCAGAGCAGGAGGTGACATGTGCTGAAGAAGACCCACTCTATAACAAACTGCCAGAAAAGGAGAAGCAGTATGCCTTGTTCACTGATTGGTCCCTTCGTCTTGTGGGGAAGCACCGGAGATGAAAGGCTGCTGTATGGAGTCCTATATGACAAGTCGCAGAAACTGCTGAAGGAGAAGGTGAATCGAGCCAGTTTGAAGAGGTAAAGGCCATCCAGCTGGCCTTAGACATCGCTCAATGGGAAAAGTGGCCAGTGCTCTATCTTTATACTGACACCTGGATGGTGGCAAATGCCCTGTGGGGCTGGCTACAGCAGTGGAAGCAGAACAACTGGCAACACAGAGGCAAACCCATCTGGGATGCCATACTGTGGCAAGATATTGCTGCCCAGGTAGAGAAACTGGTTGTAAAGTGTGGGAGACTCTAGCCCGGGAATGGCTAGCAGAAAGAGGGCATTGAAGTAGGAAAACAGGCTCCAGGTCGGAAGCGACCTTGGGCCCAGCTGTTGGTCAACAGAAGAATGTGAGGCCAGCTGGTGTTTTACAAAGGAGTGTGAGCCCAGCTGTTGCTGATCGGTAAAAGAATGTGAGAAGCAAGTAACTGCTAATTGCAAGGCTGAACACAAGAGATAAGCATGGGAGGAGTTGGCATTTACCTCCCAGCCAATGATGAGCTGTGCTTTTGCAATATGTATGTGCTAATTAACGAACGGTATAAAAGATGTTTGCTGATTGCCAATAAATGAGACTTGATGATCATCATCGGATGGTGCTTGTCTCCCGCTGGTTTTCCGTCAAATGGTGACCCCGACGTGATACCACGGACGGTCCAGTGTAGGGTTCGGGTCCTGCAAGCAGAGGGACGGCAAAACAGACAGCGCAGCTGGTCTGCGTACCCTGGGCGACCACATAGGTGGGCTCAGTCTGCGTGCCCTGGGCGACCACATAGGTGGGCTCAGCCGATACGTGCTGCCGAGACCTTGGGAGCTGCAACGGCGCCGACGAACACAACGCAGAGGCAAGCAGCATATGATTTCTTTACATCCCTCTTAGAAAGGCGTAGCATTAAGGGTATAGATCTACGCAAAGAACTACCGTTGCTGATAAGCTGGGGATGCGAGAAGGGACACTTTAGTAACCCACACCTGAAAAGGATTATTTCGGATACAGCAGCGAGAGACAGAGATGCACTGGCAGACGGCGGCCAGGGGGCAAAGAGGAGTCGATTTATGCATCATTTTTGATACGTCCCGACCCTCCGGCCTGGATCCAACCTCGGGATTCAAGAGGGGATCCGCTTTCCGCAGTTGAAGCTAACCCGGGAGCGAGAGCCGTACAAAGACGCTGATTTTCCTCACATCGGGCGATGGAGGTCGAGGTAGCTTTCGAATTATTAAAGTGCTTTTTAGAAAAGCGGGGAGTAAGTCAGTTAAAAGACTTGTCAGGATTAGTTGCAGTGGGTAAAGCGAAAGGGTTTTTTAAAGAACCGGAGTCGATTTTTGAAGTAGAGGAGTGGGGAGCCTATGATGATTGTTTGTGGGATTGGGTGATAGATGACGATAAGACAGCGGAAAAGTTAATGAAACCTTGGCGGGAAGTGATTAACTGTATGAAAAAATATAAAACTGAAAAAAGATTAGCAACAGCCGCCTCTGATCGGCTAGACAGCTGTGACCCCAATGCTGGAAAGATTGGAATTGGCTTAGACAACCTCTCTCCTCCCTTCTCGGGGATCCCAGTTGTCGTACCTCGAAAACCCCTTATTCCCCCCCCTCCGCCCCTGATAAATCTACATCTGTAGAAACTAGCGGAGGAGGAATAAGCTTGGGAAAGGGAGGTGAAGATATTGAAAATTTATGTGATGTAGTCTCTCCGGTGAAGGAAAATAAGCCGAGCACGCTGTCTAGTCACCGTTCTGTGCCTGCTGTGTGTAGCCAGGTTGACTGGCGAAAAATCGGGTTAGAGGCATTACAGAACGGGGACCTAGAGACCGCCGATTTGTTAGCTCAGGCTTTCCCTGTCATCTATCAACCGGACCCTGCTAACAATCAAAATTTATTAGCACACCATAATCCTCTTGATTGGAGAATTTTTATGAAGGGCCCATTGCTGCATCAATGTGTTATGGAAAACTCCAACCATGCTACTAAAAGCATTTTAATTACACTTCCCCTAGACGCAGGCATTGAGGTGATGCTTGAACGCATGAGTCGGGTACCTCCCGGCCCCCGAGCTATGTTAGTTGAAGCATTGAGGGAAGTTGGGCAGGGAATGGTACACGTTCAGCAACAAGTTTGTGCCGCTCTCGCCCCATTGGGTCCAGCCAAAAACTCTCAACAGTAACCAAAGACGGTCACTGCCACATGGACTTTCCCAATCCCACTGACATGGCTCACAGAAGAGCCAGTACGGGTCGGGCAGTGACCGCTCAAACGGGAAAGTCTACAACAAGCCCGTATATTAATAAAACAACAATTAGATCAAGGACATCTCAAGCTGTTACATGATCTACGGGCAGTAAATCAGCAAATGCAAGCGATGGGGGCTTTACAGCCTAGCCTTCCAAATCCAGCCATGCTACCAACTGACTGGCATTTACTAATTATCGACTTAAAGGACTGCTTTTTTACTACAAAGCTGCATCCTCAGGATACCCAGCGGTTTCCATTTACATTACCGGCAATCAACAGAGAGGGTCCTGACTTACGCTTTGGATGGACAGTATTGCCACAAGGCATGCAGAATAGCCCTACTCTGTGTCAACTCTTCGTAGATGCTGCATTGAAAGAAGCGAGGCAGCAATGGCCGGACACTATAATTTACCATTACATGGATGACATCTTGTTTGCGCAAGTACAACCTTTCTCAGCACAGCAAGAATTATATTTACAGCAACAGCTCCAGCTACACGACCTAGTAATAGCAGCAGAGAAGGTTCAACGTTCACCGGTATGGAAATACCTTGGGTGGCGCATCAGTGACTCTCAGTTTTTCACCCAATGTTAAAGGGCACTGACCCTGCCGCGCCGGTCCGACCGACTGCTGAACAACACACTATGATACAACGTCTTAGCTCCGAGATCGTCCAGAAAGCAGTAGACCGCCTGGACCCCGATCTCACCATCGATCTCACCATACTCCATGGTTCTACTCACATTTTGGGTGCACTTACTCAGTGCAAAAAGAAAAAGGGGGAGAAGATAAGGGTGTTGGAATGGCAAAAGTTTTGTTTGTGCAAAAGTTTTGTTTGTATTAAATCACTTGTGTATATTTGCAGAACACGATAACCCTCCTGCGTGGGTGCATGGAAATGACGATAGGAAAGAGTCAAGACAGGCAGTAATGGTGAAGTATCGAGACCCTTCCACTGGTCTATGGCAAGGGCCTGTAGAAGTCAAGTATTTTGGTCGAGGTTACATGTGTGTGCTTACCCCCACAGGTCTGAGGTGGATACCCAGTAGGTGGGTAAAGGCTATGCCTAGTGAACAGACGAACGAAATCTGCGAAGTAGACGGTGAAGACGTATGACTACACCGGTAGAGGTAGACACGATACGGATAGAATGTCCCCAATGCAATAAGTGCCGACCCCGGGCACTAAGAGAATGTCATAACTGTCAATAGCGTAGGTGGGTAAAAACCCATCGAGCTAGGAGGTGGTGTGACAGTTGCTACTATCACCACTTACAGACACATAAGGCTTTAATCATCACAGGCCACGAGGTAGAGGGTTCTAGACGATATACCTGAAATATGGGAAGTAACACCAAGGCACTGGGAAAAGAAAGAAAAAATGTACACGAGAGTACTCCCATTAGTCATCGTAAGTATCGTGATAAGAATCACCGAGGGCATATACATACCGCCCCAGCCCAAACAGAATGTATGGGTTACCCTGGCAAATCTAATAGGCCAAGATTCCATCTGCCTATCATTGTCATCACCAGGAAATCCCTTCTCCACCTGTTTGGTTGGAGTGCCAGGTGATAATTGGACACTAGTGATACCACAAAATACACCACACTTAGGGAGCCTTTGTGATACTCCCCAGAATTGTGTGAATAATTGGGACGGTTGGGCAGTCCATCGCCCTCAAACTAATCTTGAGCCACAAGAGCTTGAGCTATTGGGTTCTTTGTCAATGGATGCTTGTTTATATTTTAATTACACGGGAAAGAACCAGTTTCTTTCTTGGTCTGTGAATGCTACCCTAAGTATATATAAAAATGCTACTGCTTGGTGTAACTATACCTCTGTAAATATATCACGCTCTAACAATATGCCTATTGCGCTACCTGCAGGTTTGTTTTTAAGTTGTGGAGATCGGGCTTGGCCTGGCATCCCGTCACATATAAAGGGAGGGCCTTGCTCTATAGGTCGCCTAACGTTTCTTACCGCTAACACTTCAATGATTTATCAACATCATAGAAAGATGAGAAGCGAAAGGAGCACTCATAAGTTTGAGGATAACTGTGACTCTACAGCTGAATTTTGGAATCCTACAAAGATCATAGCTGTTTCCTTCTTGGCTCCTGGAGTTGGTGTTGCTCAAAGCCTCACGACATTAAACAAGCTAGGGTGTTGGCTAGCTAAGCAAACAAATGCCACATCAAAGGCATTATCTGACTTATTACTAGATGTAGACTCTGTAAGACAGGATGATCCATGGCATTGGTTTAACAGCTTGTTTAATGGATGGGGCATTGGCAATGGGATCAAGAGTATTTTGCAGATGGGATTAATAATATTTATACTGTTTATTATTATATTAATGTGTGTCCCTTGTATATCGCAATGTATGCAACAAATGATGGAAAGAAGTATGAGTGCCGTGTTCCTTTCTCAAGGAACAAAAGAAAAAGGGGGAAATGTGGGAGACTCTAGCCCGGGAATGGCTAGCAGAAAGCGGGCATTGAAGTAGGAAAACAGGCTCCAGGTCGGAAGCGACCTTGGGCCCAGCTGTTGGTCAACAGAAGAATGTGAGGCCAGCTGGTGTTTTACAAAGGAGTGTGAGCCCAGCTGTTGCTGATCGGTAAAAGAATGTGAGAAGCAAGTAACTGCTAATTGCAAGGCTGAACACAAGAGATAAGCATGGGAGGAGTTGGCATTTACCTCCCAGCCAATGATGAGCTGTGCTTTTGCAATATGTATGTGCTAATTAACGAACGGTATAAAAGATGTTTGCTGATTGCCAATAAATGAGACTTGATGATCATCATCGGATGGTGCCTGTCTCCCGCTGGTTTTCTGTCAGTAAAGGTACGGCATGTGGATGCTCACGTCCCCAAGAGTCGGGCCACTGAAGAACATCGAAACAACCAGCAGGTAGATCAGGCTGCCAAGATTGAAGTGGCTGAGGTGGATCTGGACTGGCAGCATAAGGGTGAACTATTTCTAGCTTGGTGGGCCCATGACACCTCAGGCCATCAAGGGAGAGATGCAACATACAGATGGGCTCGTGATCAAGGGGTGGACACTATTGCACCAGCTATCCATGAATGTGAAACATGCTGCAATCAAGCAAGCGAAGCGGGTCAAGCCTCTGTGGTATGGGGGACTATGGCTGAAATATAAATATGGGGAGGCCTGGCAAATTGACTATATTACACTCCATCAAACCCGCCAAGGCAAGCGCCATGTGCTTACAATGGTGGAAGCAACCACTGGCTTGCTAGAGACATAACTCATGCCCTATGCCACCACCAGGAGCACTATCCTGGGCCTGGAAAAACAATTCCTGTGGCGACAAGGCACCCCAGAGAGAATTGAGTCAGACAACAGGACTCATTTCCGGAACAACCTCATAGACACCTGGGCCAAAGAGCCCGGCATTGAGTGGGTATATCACATCCTCTGTTATGCAGCAGCCTCTGGGGAACATTGAAAGATACAATGGACTATTAAAGACTACACTGAGAGCAATGCGGGGGTGGAACATTTAAACACTGGGATACACATTTAGGAAAAGCTACCTGGTTAGTCAACACGAGGGGATCTGCCAATCAAGCTGGCCCTGCCCAGTCAGAAGTCTTACATACTGTGGAAGGGGATAGAGTCCTTGTAGTGCATGCAAAAATTATGCTGGGCAAGACAGTCTGGGTTCTTCCTGCCTCAGGCAAAGGCAAACCCATTCTCACTTTTACCCTTCTGATTCTCTCCCCATCTCACCAGTGGGGGAGTGAGCGAGCAGCTGTGTGGGGCTGAGTTGCTGGCTAAACCACAACAGTGGAACGAAAACAAATGAAGCATTGCACTGTGTGTAAGTCAAAAGCTAAAAATACCAGTGGGAAACCAGTAGAGCCCAATGTAAAACCAGTTAAAAGTTATTACTCTCAGCCTTTTTTCTCCCTAACTTTATTTCTCCTTCCTTTATGTATTTTGTACAACATTGCTGTAGTGACAGGAGATATCAGAGGAACTGGAACAAACTCCAAGATCCACGTAATCCTCCACGGCTCCAAAGGCTTGAAGAACAGTGGGAAGATTTTCTTGGAAGGAAGTGAATTTGAGTGTGGCAGAATAGATTTCTTCAATGTGCATATAGCTGCTCTTCTCAGCCCTCTCAGCAGAGTCACCATTGGGCATGATAACTGTGGCGGTAGTTCTGGCTGGTTTTGTGAAAAGGTGAGACTAAGTTGTTTGTCTGTAGGCATCTGTCAGACCATTTCCTATTCATAACCTGACCCCAACAACCAAATACAGCTAAAAAAATGCTTTTATTTGGGTGACAATATCCCCAGTTTAACAAGTCAATATTATACAGAATGCATGGTAGTAACTGATTGCTTCGAAGGCACATTAAATGCATAACTCAGTCACTGGCTTATTGGGTTGATTGCCCCTTTTCAGTCACAAATATAGAGATTATTATTTGCCCAGGGCCAAAAGCACCTTCAGATGTTCGCCCAAGGGGCCCAACAGAAATGCAGTCTTAGATACTGAGGGAGCTGACAGAGGAGCTCGCCAAGCCACTGTCCATCATTTATCAGCATTCCTGGTCAACTGGGGAGGTCCCAGATGACTGGAAGCTAGCAAATGTGACGCCACTCTACAAGAAGGGTCGGAAGTAGGATGCGGGGAACTACATGCCTGTCAGCCTGACCTCGGTGCCGGGAAAGGTCATGGAGCAGATCATCTTGAATGCCATTATGCAGCACATGCAGGACACCTAGGGGATTGGGCTCAGCCAGCATGGGTTTATGAAAGGGAGGTCCTGCCTCACTAACCTGGTCTCCTTCTATGATAAGGTGACCTGCTTAGTGGATGAGGGAAAGGCTGTGGACGTTGTCTACTTGGACTTTAGTAAGGCCTTTGACACTGTCTCCCACAGCATTCTCCTGGAGAAGCTGGCTGCTCACAACTTGGACAAGAGCACTCTGCACTGGGTTAAAAACTGGCTGGATGGCCGAGCCCAGAGAGTGGTGGTGAATGGAGACAAATCTGGTTGGTGGCCAGTCACGAGTGGTGTTCCTCAGGGCTCAGCGTTGGGGCCGGTCCTGTTCAATATCTTCATTGATGATCTGGACGAGGGGATTGAGTGCACCCTCAGTAAGTTTGCAGATGACACCAAGCTGGGTGGAAGTGTCGATCTGATGGAGGGCAGGAAGGCCCTACAGAGGGACCTGGACAGGCTGGATCGTTGGGCCGGAGCCAACGGTATGAGATTCAACAAGGCCAAGTGCCGGGTCCTGCACTTGGGTCACAACAACCCCATGCAACGCTACAGGCTTGGGGAGGAGTGGCTGGAGAGCTGCCTGGAGGAAAAGGACCTGTGTGTCTTGGTTGACAGCCAGCTGAACACGAGCCAGCATTGTGCTCAGGCGGCCAAGAAGGCCAATGGCATCCTGGCTTGTATCAGGAATAGTGTGGCCAGCAGGAGCAGGGAGGTGATTGTGCCCCTGTACTTGGCACTGGTGAGGCCACACGTCGAGTACTATGTTCAGTTTTGGGCCCCTCACTACAAGAAGGACATTGAGGTGCTGGAGCGTGTCCAGAGAAGGGTAATGAAGTTGGTGAAGGGACTAGAGAGAACAAGTCTTATGAGGAGCGGCTGAGGGAGCTGGGGTTGTTTAGTCTGAAGAAGAGGAGGCTGAGGGGAGACCTTATCGATCTCTACAACTACCTGAAAGGAACTTGTAGTGAGGCGGCGGTCGGTCTCTTCTCCCTAGTAACAAGCGATAGGACGAGAGGAAATGGCTTCAAGCTGCACCAGGGGAAGTTTAGGTTGGATATTAGGAAAAGCGTCTTCACCAAAAGGGTTGTCAGGCATTGGAACAGGCTGCCCAGGGAGGTGGTGGAGTCTCCATCCCTGGAGGTATTTAAAAGAAGGGTAGATGTGGTGCTTGAGGATATGGTTTAGCGGTGGACTTGGCAGTGATAGGTTAGCGGTTGGACACAATCTTAAGGGTCTTTTCCAACCTTAACGTTTCTATGATTCTATGATTCTGCTGAGCATTTCAAAGTTATCATCTTTACTCAGACTTTCTTGAAGTTTTTGATGCTGCTTTGGAGCTCAGAAAAAAAAGTGGCTGACCACAGCTGTTACTGGGAAGTAGTGGAGCAATATGTGGTGTGAGATTGTGTGAGATTGTAGCAGCAGGAGCTAATGGGAGGGTGGAGAGGGAGGCAGCTGCCTGCTCTGAAGCTGGGAGGAAATATAGTTTTCCTGGAAAGCAAAATCAGCTTAGGATGTGTTTGAAGGCTTTTTGTATCTTGTGTTTCCTGCAAAACCCTACTGCACACTGGTGTGGTGCAGGGCATGTGCTGCACGCTGACACGACACAGACTCCTGCAGCCACACTGCCCGTTCCCATTCCTTTCCCCTTGTGGTGCTTTACCTGTTCTTGGTTGAGCCTTTCTGATGTACTTCTGGAAGAGTGGGAATAACAGGACAGATGGGTCCTAGCTATACTCCAAATTGGGAATCGTGCAACCAGTCCAGTTCATGTTGGTCCAGAAAACCTGATTTTGAGAGCAGGACGAAGATCTCCAGCTCTGTCTTTGCTTCAGTTACTGAAGTTTTCAGTATCAAGGTCCTGTGTGTTGCCAGGAACAGAATATTCAAACTCACCTTCCCAGTCTCTTTTTCTAGGTGGTAGTTTACTGCCCATTCACTGGTATCGAGCAAACCTTCCTGTGTGGAAAATGGCTGGATGAAGATGGAGGAGATGGTCTCAGAACAGGAGCTCTACACAATGGTCTCCCTGCACCAGAGAAGACTGAAAAGTAGGTAACAGTGCCGAGGAGCCTCCTGTGACCCCACCCACGCAACAGCACCCCGAGTGTCACCCATGCAACATGACATGCTTAGATCCATGGTCAAGTAGAGGCTCAAGTGAATTGAGTCCTGCATGAATTTCAGCTTTGACCATTCTGGTTTGGGGCGTTTAAAATGAAACTTTTAAAATATTTTGAAGAACTGCACTCATTTTCTTAAGGGAAGAAATTGTATCTGGCAGCCTTCCAAGGTTCACTGAGCTTAGGGCTGCCTCAGCCGCCAGCTCACCTTTGCAGACAAGGCAAGCTACGTTTCTTATCACTACAAAAGCAAAGCTTTCATGTTCCAGATGGAAACAAAACCTAAATAAAACCTGAAAAAGACAAACCTGGGGGAAAACAGGAAGAAAAACAAAACTCTTCCCACTAACTTCAACTTTTTTACTCTTGGCCTTAGAGAAAAAACAGCTCTTAGTCCTGTCCAGCTGCCAAATGTGCCTCCTGAGGCACACAAACGCTGCATATGAAACCTCTTCTCTAGAGGGAGGTAATGGCACACATTTGCTGGGAGGTTCTGCTCTATGCCATGCAGGGCAGCATACTGGCATGTTCATCCATCCAAACACAGCTCCAGCACGCAGTCTCGCTGGTAGGTTTTGCACCAAGCAAAATGGATCACTGCCATCTTGCCTCCTCCACTTGCATATGTGTAAACGGAATGTTTTAATTAGGATAATAGATACAGTTTAATCCAAATGCTTCGGGTAGGCTCCTGCTTAAACAGCAGTTCATCTAAATAAGCTTTATCTAAATGTTAGTCAGTGTTATGATCATACTGTGCCTCTGACTCTGTCCATTTAGCTAAAGCATCTGCAACCTTTAACTCTCTATTATCAGCTCCAATTGTTACTGACAGGCTAATTCCCCTGCTGCCGCAGTGCAGGAGATAGATAGAGAGCATTAGCCTTGAGAAATCTGTGACCTTTAGCTGACAGATTATAGAAGTGTAAAACATGGAGTTAGAAAAGACCTATTATGTCATCTCACCTATCTCACTGTGCATACAGGACTATCACTTTCCGTAGAGCTGATCAAAGCCTGGTTCAACCTCACTTTGAGTATCCATGGTGAAAGAGCTCCCTGCACAGTGTTTGCACACCCAGGGGATTGCAGGTCAAAGTGTAGCATGTATTTATTCTCAGCCTTTTTTTATTCCCCCCTATCCCTTATTATGAATGTTGTCATGGTTATAGCTGGGATAGAGTTAATTTTCTTCACTCTAGCTGGCATAGTGCTGTGCTTTGGACTTAGTGTGAAAACAATGTTGATAACACACAGATGTTTTGGTTGTTGCTGGGTAGTGCTTGTACTAGTCAAGGACTTTTCTAGCTTCCCATGCTCTGCCAGGTGCACAAGAAGCCGGGAGGGCAGGTGTCACAGCTAAGAGAGTGGATTCAAACTGGCCAAAGGGATATTCCATATCATGTAACGTCATGCCAAGTATATTAACTGGGAGGAGCTGGCTGGGGGCAGGCAGCGATTGCGGCTTGGGCACTGGCAGTGTTGGTCGGCGGGTGGTGAGCAGTTGCTCGCTTGTGGTTTTTTTTTCTTTTTCTTTTTTCAGGTTTCATTTCTCTCGTTATTTCCCTTTTTATATTATCATCATTATTATTATCATAATCATTATTATTAACATTACTATTTTATTTTAATTATTAAACTGTTCTTGTCTCAACCCACGAGTTTTCTTCATTTTGCTCTTCTGATTCTCTCCCCCATCCCACAGAGGTGAGGGGAGTGAACGAGCAGCTGCGTGGTGTTTAGTTGCTGACTGGCGCTGAACCACGACAGTCCTTTTTGGCGCCCAGTGTGGGGCAGTAAGGGTTTGAGATAATAACAGTTGCTGGTTACAGCATAGACGCTCTTCTCAGTATTAGTTTATCTGATCTGCACCATGCTCTTGTGTTTGCTGTGCCTGTTAAAGATAGGTGTTGGGTTTTCTGGTCTGCTGTGCTCTGCAGTGATTAGTGATGTTTTGCCTGGGAGAGTTGTTATTAAAACATTGGCCTTGAGTTTTATTTGGTAATTGAAGTTTATACTGAAACTCTTATTGTACGTCGGGTACCACCTCATGGATACAATTAGCAATTATACCTCCTCCTCTGACAGTTTTTAATGGAGGAAATACAGAATGGCACCTTAGCTACCATCTTTTATAATGCCTCCTCTTTCATTACAACAACTATTCAGCATCTTGAACATCCTTGGGTAGTTAAGATATATCTGTTGGTATTCCTTTGGCAGATTGTTTCATTTTTCTCTAAGTTTAATAAGCAATTTAAGAATATCATCCAGGGATCTGCCCCAAAGCTCGGTAGTTATGAGTGGCAGGGCACATGGGACAGTATGAGCAAATACCTAGCATGGTAGGCACCCCCAGTGTTGTGGGACTTCACCACTGAACAAGTGCAGAATCCAGAAAAACTAGTAAAATATTTGGAGAAAGTATGTTGTCACCCCAGCAACTCCAGAGAGACACAGATCACTGCAACATGCTGGGGCCTGGCCCATGCTTACCAAGCCCTGTTCAACAGTATTCAGTGCTCCCAAGGGGAAGAGAAGGCCTCTGAACCTAAGAAGACAAAGAAAAGGAAAGCAACAGGCACTGAGGCTGTTCCAGCTCTGGCAACAAGTGCCGCGGCCACTCCAACCCCGGTGACATGTACCACGGCCACTCCAAATCTGGCGATAGGCACCGCAGCTTCTCCAAGCCTGGTGACACATACCGCAGCCACTCCAACTCCAGCAACAGGCCCTGCGGCTACTCCAACCCCTGTGACAGGCACTGTAGCTGAACTACAGGATCAACCCGTGCCAGTATCAATCGCCGCTATACACAAGCAGAAATCTTGGAAGAGAAAGTCAAGTCGGTTAGAAAGAGATGATGGAAGAGCAGGGCCATCACGAGGAGAGAAGGAGGAAGAGGAAGAACTTGTACAAGAGATGGAAACTACCTGATCCCTAGCCTTGAGTGAGCTGAAAGACATGCAAAAAGATTTTGGCCATTGTTCAGGTGAGCACATTGTCACCTGGCTGCTCCGATGATGGGATAATGGGGCCAGTAGTCTGGAATTAGAGGGGATGGAAGGCTGCTGTATGGAGTCCTACACGACAAGTAGCAGAAACTGCTGAAGGAGAAGGTGAATCGAGTCAGTTTGCAGGGGTAAAGGCCATCCAGCTGGCCATAGACATCACCGAACAGGAAAAGTGGCCAGTGCTCTATCTCTATACTGACTCCTGGATGGTGGCAAATGCCCTGTGGGGCTGGTTACAGCAGTGGAAGCAAAGTGCAACAGTGATGGAATGAATACTGACTTGGAATGCAACACCCCAACACCACACACACCTCTCCTGCCCTGAAAGACTGATATGACAGATGGCGTGCAGTGGGGTGGTTGTGGTTTGGGGACTGGAGGTGTTCGGTCAGCAGGTGGTGAGCACTTGAGTCACGTGTGTTTTGTTTTGGTTGTTCATTCCCCCTTCCCCCAGGCACAGGTTTCACACTTCTCTCATTTTCTTTTCTGTTGCATTATTGTTGCTGTTATTGTTTTATTTTAATTATTAAACTGTTCTTATCTCAACCCACGAGCTTTACCCTTCTGATTCTTTCCCCCATCCTGCCGGTGGGGGAGTGAGCGAGCGGCTGTGTGGGGCTGAGTTGCCGGCTAAACCACAACACAACTAAACATACTGTCACTGGTTTAAGTGTTAATGATGGGCTTACATAGATGAAGAAGTGTTACTTACATACTCAGAACTGCTGAACTGGGGATTTAAGGTATCAAAACCTCACTGAGTCCGTCTAAGTCAATGAAATCTAATTCATTAGGCCTGTTGTTAATCTTATTTATTAACAGCTGATATAAATTAATTTGTAAGTAACTAAATGGAACTGCAGCAGGGCAAACACCTAATTTAGAGGCATCTTTAAATTTTACCTTTTAAACAGGCCATTAGTATGCATCTGCAAGCAAAATTTTCAGTTTAAATTGGTAATCAAGGTACTATTGGTTTAAGTGGCTGTAGATTAGAGACCACACTAACTTAGCTACATTTCTTTTTAACAGGGTATCTATCTGAGTTAATCAGTGTAGATATACTAATTCAGTCTCTTGAATATATGAGCTCTAAGTTTGTCAGGGTCAATCCTTAAACAGATTCCAATTCATTCACCAGCTTTCAGCTCTTCATGCCAAGAGAGTTTTCCATTAACAGATTCCAGTTTGGTTTAAATCATCTGTATACTATTAATCACAGAATCACAGAATCACAGGATGGAAGGGACCTCAGGGATCATCTAGTCCAACCTTTCTAGGAAGAGCACAGTCTAGACAAGATGGCCCAGTGCCCTGTCCAGATGACTCTTGAAGTCGTCCAACGTGGCCGAGTCAACCACTTCCCTGGGGAGATTATTCCAATGGTTGACTGTCCTCACTGTGAAAGATTTCCCTCTTGTGTCCAATCGGAATCTCCCCAAGAGCAACTTGTGTCCATTCCCCCTTACCCTCTCCTTGTGAATCCTTGTAAAAAGGGAGTCTCCATCTTCTTTGTAGCTACCCCTTAAGTAGTGGTACACAGTGATGAGCTCCCCTCTGAGCCTCCTTTTCTCAAGGCTGAACAAACCCAGTTCTCCCAGCCTATCCTCGTATGGCAGGCTTCCCAGTCCTCTGATCATCTTGGTGGCCCTTCTCTGGACCCCTTCCATGAATTGATTTCCAAATAATCACATGAATTGATTTCTAAAGTTATTTTTCCTTTTTTTTCCCCATTCATGCAAGTTACCCTATAACTCATTTGGGGGAGTAAAAATAAAATAGTCATCATATGTGTTTAAAATATTTGTATCTTCTGTGAACCAAGCATCTTTCTTTGGAAGTCCATTGAAACAGTCTTCAAACAAACCATCACCAAAACATGACTCATTTTGCTACTATTTTGACAAAGCTAGACTTTGCCAAATGACAAAATGCTGTCCTTTACAGCTTGGACTTAGCTTTTAAAAATAAAAAATCTATAATGTAAGTGCATAGGCAAAAATATGATGTTTGCAATGTCCATGTCTGAAAACCTGCATATCATTTAGAAGCAGAATGAACTGCCACGATATGTAAATGCCACATGTTTCCACGGACAGATCTTACAGGCACAAGAAAACCTTGATGGAAGTTCTTTTAAACTCTAAAAAAATTCAGTGATTTCAGTGAAGAATTGGAGATTCTGGATAGTCAAAGGCAAATCCAACATATTAATGCATATTTCAGAAGCCTACATTCAATGGTCAGTTTTGAAAACATGACCTCCTTTTATCCATATTTTATTTGCATTCCAAATCTTCTATCAAATAATGACTCAAAAGGCAGGAAATCTGCAGAGTTCTGTGATCAGATTCTCAAAATCTCCTCCAGGAGATACTGATTACATTTTACCAGTCTAAGTTGGACCCTAGAGATCCAAAATGTGCCATATAATTGAATATATATTAAGTAGATTGACTCCATAGATCAGATCAGCACACTATTTGCTTGTTAATGCCGCAACGGCTTTAACTACGGTTTGACCTCTTCATTATCTCCAGCTTTCAGGGGAGCAAGCTCTGTCTTCAGTTCAGGACATTTCAAAAACATGTTGAAAACCAGATTGAAAATAAGACACAAAAATTGAGTGCAGCATGGTTGAGGGGAGACGGGAGGAAATATAAAGGAAACATGTTAGGCTTTTGGTTCTAATTTTCACATTAAATAAGATGCTTTTTCTTCCTTTGCTCTGGGACCCAATTTTTTGCCATATTAGATGGAGGGGAAAGGCTTCCTCTTGTTCTTGGAAGATGAACAGATTTTCTGAAACCCTTCCCCACCTGAAGATGCAATTTCAACAGTCAGTACTTAGCTGGGGAGCAAACCAGGAGACGCTTTTATGAACATACTGATGTCAAGCAAGGGAACACTGTCCCTGCCATAAACTTCCCTCCAACTGCAACCTATTATGATGCTGTGTGACATGATTTATTTCTCCCTAACGCCCTAGCTCAAACTGGCAAGGAAATCAGCCAAGTTTACAAATACACATCTCAAAAAAAAAAAAAACAAAACAAACCATCACACACTTTAAAACCCACCTTAAGGAGCTGCTGTGCGAACTTATGTTGCCATTTTCAAATTTATTGATAGTGTTGATGCAGTTGTAAAGAATGCATTCTCCTGTATCTCCCTGGTTGCCAATGAGGCAAAGACGTCGGCACTTACCATCCCAGTGCAAACCATCACATGGTATTTTATCACTGTGGAGACATAAATTAATAAAACAATTTCAGCAACACAATTAATTGCCATTTAAATTGACTGTATTTTCCACAGACTTGCAATTAATTTTAAGTGTTAATACTTCCAGTTGGTACTTCTGCTGATGTAATGACTTTTACACTTCCATGTTATCAATAGGAAAATAAAAAAAAGCTAAAATAGGAAGGCCTGAAATGTTAAGAAAACCCATAAAACCCCTCCAAAGAAGGACACAAAAATGCTGAACTCTTCAGGTAAAACCTCATGAATTGGAGTGCATAGCCTCCTCGGGGCCCTAGCCCTCCTACCTCCCCTCCTGCCTTCTCAAGGGGGTCCTGGCAACAGGGGACCTTGTAACAACGTGTTTGGGAAAAACATCATTTTCAGCATCCAGGGGCATGCCAAGCACACAAAAAGAGTTAAAAAGGGCTGAGCACTCAGGGACCTGAGGAATGGGCTCTTCATGTTGGCTTTATGGAACAGGACAAGCCCAGTTGGCCCCATCTCCTTGGGACCCTCATAGTACAGGAGCTTGGATTGTGTCTTGCCTCCTCGTCACCTTTGAGATCTTTATTTATGATTTTGTTAGACTGATTTTGAGCTGCCGCCTTCGTCCCCACTACCCTGCCCTCATCTGTGCCCTCCCATCTCCATGGGTGAACGATTTCCAGAAGAAATTTCACAACAAAGAACCAGCTCACAGACCAACCTTTGAGAGAGACCTTTTTCTCTAGCATTGGGAAGAGACAAGAATTGCTCCCACCCTCCCTTCAAAACCCAACATGTGGGTGCTGCATCTCGCCTCTATTCAGCTCAACTGTTCCTCATGGGAAAGTGCCTGCATTTGAACTCAAGCAGCCCTCTCCACAGGTGATTAAAAATACATTTCAAAACCAGGTGTATTTACATTTTAATAACATCTACAATTACAATTACTCTTCCTCTTCTGAGGAACTGCTCAGCCGCATGCAGATGTTGTGGTTCAGCCTCAGTCAGCAACTAAACACCATGCAGCCGCTCGCTCACTCCCCCACTCCTGTGGGATGGGAGACACAATTGGAATAACAAAAGCACAAAAAAAACCCCAAACCTTGTGGCTTGAGATAAGAACAATTTAATAATTAAAATAAAATAATAATTATACCAAGCACTACCCAGCAACAACCAAAACATTGGTGTGTTATCAACATTGTTTTCATACTAAATCCAAAGCACAGCACTATGCCAGCTCCAGTGAAGAAAAATAACTCTATCCCAGCTAAAACCATGACAGTATCCACCCCTTATTTCATATAATTTACATCATGTTCAGGTCCCATACTATACAATACAATTTCAATAATCCCTATCCGCCTTCTCATCCTTTAACAGAATATACAGATTTCATTTATCGTTCCCCTCGTATATGAACCACCCCTGTAAAATGTCTGTGAAATGTCCATTGAGTTCATTTAGTCCATGACTTTGGGTTCCATCTATTGTAAGAGTCTTTCAGAGAGGTGCTGTGTGTGGTGTTGCATTGTCACATACAGAAGTCAGTCCTCGTTCCATCACCGCTAAACTGTTAGTCCTTCCTCTATCACTGCTGCACTTTGCTTGGTTCAATGAAAGTTCATTTTTTTATTAATTGGGAGATTCTCACCATGATACATTTGATATGGCATATAGGAACCATAGTAGTGATGACATACAACATTATATAGCAATTAACAGCATATTATTCAGTTCATTGGCTGTTTTCGCCCAAAATCAAATCCCCTTGAGGCACACATCGGACTCCTCCATCCTCCCGCATCACCCACCAAGTGCACTCAGGTCCTCGAGCAAAAGCAATCCCACGAATGGGTTTGCCTTTCCCTGAGGCAGGAAGAACCCAGACTGTTTTGCCCAGCATAATTTTTGCATGCACTACAAGGACTCTATCCCCTTCCACAGTATGTAAGTTTTTTGATTGTGCAGGGCCAGCTTGATTGGCAGACCCCCTTGTGTTGACTAACCAGGTAGCTTTTCCTAAATGTGTATCCCAGTGTTCAAATGTTCCACCCCCGCATTGCTCTCAGTGTAGTCTTTAGTAGTCCATTTTATCTTTCGATTTTCCCAGAGGCTGATTGTGCTGGTTTTGGCTGAGAAGGGGTTAATTCTCCTCACCGTGGGGGGTCGGCTACCTTCCAGCTTCTTTCCCTCTGCCGAATTAGTGGGAGGCTGGGAGGGGCAGGGCCATGGTAGGGGCGGCTGTCCCCGACTGGCCAATGGCATGTTCATTCCATACCATGGGACACCATGACCAGTATATTGAGGGGGGGCAGCTGCAGCTCGGGAGCGGCGCGGCGTCGGGGCGGCGATCGGCTGCGGCGCGTGCGGTTTGTTTTGGCGGTTCGTTCCCCCTCTCCCCTCCCTTCCCCCCTCCCCCGGGGCTTTGTGCCTCTCGTTGTTCTCCTTTACATTGTATTTCTGTTGCTGTTTCTTTTAATTTTAATTATCAAACTGTTCTTATCTCAACCCACGAGCGTTACCCTTCTGATTCTCTCCCCCATCTACCGGTGGGGCAGTGAGCGAGTGACTGTGTGGGGCTGAGCTGCCAGCTAAACCACGACACTGGTGCATGATAGGGGATGTGATACACCCACTCAATGCCGTGCTCTTTGGACCAGGTGTCTATGAGGTTGTTTCGGAAATGAGTGCTGTTGTCTGACTCAATTCACTCTGGGGTGCCATGTCGCCACAGGACTTGTTTTTCCAGGCCCAAGATACTGCTCCTGGTGGTGGCATGGGGCACGGGATAGGTCTCTAGCAAGACAGTGGTTGCTTCCACCATTGTAAGCACATGGCACTTGCCTTGGCGGGTTTGATGGAGTGTAATATAGTCAATTTGACAGGGCTTCCCATATGTATATTTCAGACATCGTCCCCCATACCACATAGGCTTTACACGCTTCGCTTGTTCATTGCGGTGCATGTTTCACATTCATGGATAGCCGGTGCAATAGTGTCCATGGTCAAGTCCACCCCTCGATCATGAGCCCATCTGTATGTTGCATCTCTCCCTTGATGGCCTGAGGTGTCATGGGCCCACCGAGCTAGAAATAGTTCACCCTTATGCTGCCAGTCCAGATCCACCTCAGCCACTTCAATCTTGGCAGCCTGATCTACCTGCTGGTTGTTTCGATGTTCTTCAGTGGCTCGACTCTTGGGGACGTGAGCATCCACATGCCGTACCTTTACAACCAGGTTCTCTACCCGGGCAGCAATATCTTGCCACAGTGCGGCAGCCCAGATGGGTTTGCCTCTGTGTTGCCAGTTGCTTTGCTTCCACTGCTGTAGCCAGCCCCACAGGGCATTTGCCACCGTCCAGGAGTCAGTATAAAGATAGAGCACTGGCCACTTTTCCCATTCAGCAATGTCTAAGGCCAGCTGGATGGCCTTTACCTCTGCAAACTGGCTCGATTCACCTTCTCCTTCAGCAGTTTCTGCTCCTTGTTGTATAGGACTCCATACAGCAACCTTCCATCTCCGGTGCTTTCCCACAAGGCGACAGGACCAATCAGTGAACAAGGCATATCGCTTCTTATTTTCTGGCAGTTTGTTATAGAGTGGGTCTTCTTCAGCACATGTCACCTCCTCCTCTGGTGATATTCCAAAGTCTTTGCCTTCTGGCCAGTCCATAATCACTTCCAAGATTCTTGGACAACGGGTGTGCTCTGTTCGATCCCACTGGGTGATCATTGCAACCCATTTACTCCATGTAGCATCACGTGCACGTTGTGTAGGGGGGACGTTTCCGTTGAACATCCAGCCCAGCACCGGCAGTCGGGGTGCCAGGAGCAGCTGTGCTTCAGTACCAACTACTTCTGAAGCAGCTCGAACCCCTTCATATGCTGCCAATATCTCTTTTTCAGTTGGAGTACATCGGGCTTCGGACCCTCTGTATCCCCGACTCCAAAACCCTAGGGGTCAACCTTGGGTCTCCCCATGTGCTTTCTGCCAGAGGCTCCAGGTAGGGCCATTCTCCCCAGCTGCAGTGTAGAGCACGTATTTTACATCTTGTCCTGCCTGGACTGGCCCAAGGGCTACTGCATGAACTATCTCCTGTTTAATCTGTTCAAAGGCTTATCATTGTTCAGGGCCCCATTTGAACTCATTCTTTTTCTGGGTCACTTCATAGAGAGGGCTTACGATCAGACTGGAATATGCATTCTCCAAAAACCCACAACGCCCAAGAAAGCTTGTGTTTCCTTTTTGCTAGTTGGTGGAGATATGGCTGTTATTTCGTTGATTACATCGATTGGAAAATGATGATGACCATCTTGCCATTTGATTCCTAAGTACTGGATCCCTTGTGCAGGTCCCTTCACCTTACTTTGTTTTATGGCAAAACCGGCCTTCAGAAGGATTTGGACTATTTCCTCTCCTTTCTCAAAAACTTCTTCTGCTGCGTTGCCCCACACGATGATGTCATCAATCTATTGAAGGTGTTCTGGAGCTTCTCCCTGTTCCAATACAGTCTGAATCAATCCATGGCAAATGGTAGTGCTGTGTTTCCACCCCCGGGGCAGTCGATTCCAGGTGTACTGGATGCCCCTCCAACTGAAAGCAAACTGTGGCCTGCACTCTGCTGCCAGAGGGACTGAGAAGAACGCATTAGCAATATCAATTGTGGCATACCACTTGGCTGCCTTTGACTCCAGTTTGTATTTAAGTTCTAGCACATCTAACAGAGCAGCACTCGATGGTGGAGTGACTTCATTCAGGCCACGACAGCCTGTTGTTGTTCTTTGACCTTCAGCAACCCCACAACAGAAGGGTCCTTCGAGAGCCCAGGCAAGGTAGACAGCTGTTTAATTCCTCTGTCTCCAAGGCAGCTACACCAAAAGCCCACTTGTACCCTTCTGGGTCCTTGAAATACCCTCTCCTGAGGTAGTCTGTGCCAAGGATGCACGGAGCCTCTGGGCCAGTCACAATGGGGTGCTTTTGCCACTCTTTCCTGGTTAGGCTCACTTCGGCCTCCAATACAGTTAGCACTTGGGATCCCCCTGTCACTCCAGCAATGCTGATCGGTTCTTCCCCTATATAGTTTGATGGCATTAGGGTGCACTGTGCACCGGTGGTGTCCACTAAAGCTTTATACTCTTGTGGGTCGGACGTGCCAGGCCATTGGATCCACACAGTCCAATAAATCCAGTTATCCCTTTCCTCCACCTGGATGGAGGCAGGGCCCCCCTAGTCCTGATCATAGTATTCACTACTCACTTCCTGTAAATATGAATCACAGATGGCTCTATTAGGAGCAGAAGGAAAATCAGCATTTTTTCTCCTCTGTCTGGGGAATTGCTTACTGGAAATTGGAGCAGCAGCTTTCCTGTAGAAAGCTCCCTGAATGTTTGTTTTTTCTTGCAATTCACATACCCGTGCCTCTAGGGTCAAGGTAGGTTTTCCATCCCACTTCTTCATGTCCTCTCTGTGGTTATGTAAGTAAAACCACAGGGTGCCTCATCGTGTCTATCCTTTCTCTTGAGTGAAGGGATGCTTAATAGTAATGGCTGAGACACTTGTCCCTACCAGTGGGGAGTAGGAAATATATTATTTCAGTTGCTGGACCTCCCGGGACAGTTTATTGACAGCTGAGATGAGGGAGGAAGAGAGATTTGCTTCATACTTCCGGAGTTTATCAATCAACTCTGCCACCACTGGTGCCTCTCCATCTTTCCAGGACATTATTGCCAATGAGTTCCCATGCATCGATGGTGCACTCCATACAAACTTCCGCCACATGGGTCACGTGCACTGGGCTTCATCTGGTTCTTTGGGTGACTGTTGATTGTCTAGGTGACTATAAATCACCTCAAGCATGGCTAGTTCCCTCAGGTACTGGATGCCTTTCTCCATGGTCATCCATTTTCCTAGAAGAAATACAATATCGTCTTTGAAGGGGTACCTTTCTCTGACACCTGACAGGATTCGCCTCCAAAGGCTGAAAGCTTGTGTCCCTTTTCCAATTGCTTGCCAAGGCCCCCTTCCCTAGAGAGGGATCCCAGCTTTTTGCCTTCCTTCCCCTCTAATTCCAGACTACTGGCCCCATTATCCCAGCGTCAGAGCAGCCAGGTGGCAATGTGCCCACCTGAACGATGGCCAAAATCTATTTGCATATCCCGCAACTCAGTCAAGGGTAGGGATTGAGTAGTTTCCATTTCTTTTATGAGTTCTTCCTCTTTCTCCTCATCTCCTCATGATGGCCCTGCTTCTTCATCATTTCTTACTAAACAAGTTGACTTTTTCTTGCAAGATTTCTTCTTGAGTATAGGGGCAAATGATACTGGCACGGGTTGATCCTCTGATTCATCCGCAACGCTTATCACTGGGGTTGGAGTAGCTGCAGTGTCTATCGTGGGGGTTTGAGTGGCCGCTGTGCTTCTTGCTTTCCTTGTCTTTGTCTTTTTAGATCCAGAGGCCTTCTCTTCTCCTTGGGGGTACTGAATAGTGTTAAACAGGGTTTAATAGGCATGAGCCAGGTCCCAGCACATTGCAGTGATTTGTATCTCTCTGGGGTTGCCAGGGTGACAACATACTTCCTCCAAATATTCTACTAATTTTTCAGGATTCTGTACTTGTTCAGGGGTGAAGTCCCACAACACTGGGGGTGCCCACCGTCTTAGGCATTTGCCCATACTTTCCCACATACCCTGCCACCCATAGCTATTGAGCCTTGGGGCAGATCTCTGGATTATATTCTTAACTTGCTTATTAACCTTAGACAGAACTGACACTGTCTGCCAAAGGAATACCAACAGATATATCTTAACTACCCAAGGATGTTCAGGATACTGAAAAGTTGTTGTAATGAAGGAGGAGACATTATAGAAGATGGTAGCTAAGGTGCCATTCTGTATTTCCTCCATAAAAAACCTCTCAGAGGAGGAGGTATAACTGCTAATTGTCTCCATGAGGTGGTAGCCGAAGTATAGTAACGGCTTCCATGCAAGACTCAACCGATAACGCTCAAGGCCAGTGTTTTAATAACAAATCTCCTAGGCAAAACATCTCTAATCACTGCAGAGCACAGCAAACTACAAAAACCAACAGCAATTCTTAACGTGTACTTCAAAATCAGCATGGTATAGACCGGACAAACTAATACTGAGAGCAGATGAATCGATGCTGTGACCAGCAACTGTTATTATCTCAAACCCTTCGTGCCCCACGTTGGGCGCCAAAAAGGACTGTCGTGCTTCAGCCCCAGTCAGCAACTAAACACCACGCAGCTGCTCGCTCACTCCCCCCATCCCTGTGGGATGGGGGAGAGAATCAGAAGAGCAAAAAGCACAAAAAAAACCCCAAACTTCTGGGTTGAGATAAGAACAGTTTAATAATTACAAAAAAACCCAGTAATTATAATAATAATTAATAATAATAACAATAATGATAATATAATAAAATGGAAAAGGGAAAAGTGGAATAAAACAGAAACACAGACGATACAACTGCTTACCACCCGCCGACCGATGCTGCCCGTCCCCGAGATGCAATTGCTGCCTCCCTCCCCCAGCCGCCCCCTCCCAGTTAACATACTGGGCATGACGTTACATGATATGGAATATCCCTTTGGTCAGTTTGAATCCGCTCTCTTAGCTGTGCCCCCTCCCCTCCCGGCTTCTTGTGCACCCAGCAGAGCATGGGAAGCTAGAAGAGTCCTTGACTAGTACAAGCGCTACCCAGCAACAACCAAAACATCTGTGTGTTATCTCAACATTTTTTCATGCTAATTTCAAAGCACAGCACTATGCCAGCTAGAGTGAAGAAAATTAACTCTATCCCATGTAAAAACATGACAGCAGATCACTGACTTCATCAGAAATTTCAGAAAACAGGACTTGTTTTCTACAGAGTGTGGACCCCCATTAGGTGCTTTGGTAGAAATAAGAGAAAACCCATTGGGCACCTTGAGATATTCTGCTCTCCAAAATATTCCCTCCAAGTACATTTAGTTCTTGTGACACAAGGCCAAGACAGAAGCAACCACTTCGTGAAGCTAAGACAAAGTTCTGCTGTTTTCCTTAATTAAATCTCTAGTGCAAGCATAGTTAACCTAATAAACTGTTTGGATTGCTCACACGTACTGAAAGGTGACTATGCTTTTGCACAACTGTTCTGTGCAACTTCCTATACATTTATACATATAGCTGCATAAATGTGTATATAAGTAAATAAAACTTTAAAGCCCAAAAATTATTTTTAAATTTTAGATTGCATTTCAGCAATCCATGAACATCCCTTCAAACACGGCATTTCACATTTTAAGGGATACTGGAAAAAATACAAGTTTGAAAAAAATATAGCTTTGGAAACAATTGTGCTCTAGCCAGATCTCTCCCATCTCCCACCACAGAGAAATCTGCTCAGAGTAAGAGCCTGGGATTTCTGAGGCTTCATGCAGCTAATGATGCTTACTGAAAATACTGCAGAGAGAAAGTGGCAGAAAGAGAAGCTAATTGAATTGCATCAGTCTGCCTGCACATCCCTTACACAAAGAGGGTTTCTTTCTGTTCAGGTCCTAAGCAAGCCCCTGCACGGGGCCCTTGGCTCTCACCTGGCATGACTTCAGTCACTAAAGATTCCTCCACAGGAAGCTCCCACATGATCTCATTGTTATCTTCATTTAAATCTAGCCAGCAGCTGCAGTTGAATGAGTATTTTTCTTTTGTCAGCATTTTCAGCTGTTACCTTCATTAAACCAAAACACTGTGTGAGTTCAGAGGCTTAAAGTCAAAAAAGCAACAAGCTCCTGGTAGGTTTTTTTGCCTGAGAAGCAAGAGTAGGTAGCAGCAGAGATATAACACACATTAATAATGAGACTGTCATCCAGATTTGCACACCGCAGCAATGCATGGAGTAAAGTCTGTCATAGCTGGTGGCTTTTCATTCCTCCTTTCTCCAATCACTCCACGGTGTTGTGAAAGTTTTGATGGATACTGTTATATGCAACTGTATAAATCCACAGAGCAAACCATGGATGGCTCTTGCACTGCTGGTCTCCGCAGCTCAAACCCAGTGCATGGCATGTTTAGAAAACACTCAGAAAATGGCAACAAGAATGATCAAAGATCTGCAGTAGCTTCCAAAGGAGTAATGAGCAAATAAGGCGGGGCTCTGCAGATGGCTGGAAAACCAGGTGAAGGGAGGGTATGACAAAAGTCTACAAAATCACAGGTGGCATGGAGAAGGTGTGGGTGTGTGTGTCAACTCTTCACTCTTCTGCTACAAGAAATACAGGGCATCAAATGATGTTTGTAGAGTGAAGTTCAAAGTAAACAAAAGGACACAATCAACAAGCTGACATTAATATTCAAGCAACAAGAGCAAGTGCCATGGGCTTCAGCAGAGAAGGTAATTTTTAAGTCATAATGCGTAGCATGTGATTTGGCAGAAAGAATATTAAGTACATCCAGGCTGTCTCCCTGTAGAAGAAAACAACTTCATCTCTGTTCTCCTGAGAGCTGTATTTAGAGAGCCTGGGTTTTTAATGAAGGATTAGTTTCCGATATGCATAATCAGAGTTACTCCAACAGTAACAGATATGGTGCCAGAAACCTTCTTTCTACCCTAACAGAGATGCTGAATCTGAAATATAGCACAAAGTACTGTAGTGTAAATAGCAAAGATGACTGAAGTTGATGCAGTGTAGGAGGATGCAGATGACAAGCAGCTGAGAAGATTGTAGTGAGGGATGGGAAATGGTGTGGAAGCTGGGTAGGTGGTGTATGGGAGAGGGATGGCCAGGAGCAGGTCCTGGTGATAGTGCTGGGTGTCAAAGGCTATGCTTATGGGTAGTAACGTGGACTACAGGGATTGTGTCTGCTTGCGGCAGAAGTCCCTGCAGCTAGTCAGTGGTGCCCAAGTCTGACCTGGCATTTTTCATCTATAGATTTCAGAAAGGATATAAAGGAGATAGGGATGGGATTCAGTTTGCCAGATGGCACACCTGAATTTGCATGTTCTCATGAGAGTGGAGTGTCTGATTCCTGTTATCATCAATAGATGTTTGGCCATTCACAGACAGTGGATTTGGAAAATGATACAGCTAACCCTGAGGAAGATGCCTGCATTTACTTGTCTGACTCTTTCTCCAAACTCCAATGACTAGTGATTACATCTGGAGATGTGCATACCTATTTGACGTGCAGACATCTGGGCATAGGTCTCTTACTCTGGGAGATAAACACCATCTCAACTTGGAAACTGAGGTGGGAAGTGACTTGACTAAGGATATTCAGCAAATCTGTAGCAGGACCAGGAACAGAGCCCCAGTCTTATTCCTGGGTCAGTCTTATTCCTGAGCAAGTCTGAGGCATGCTCCAGCAGGACTCGGGACTGAAAAGCTGTGAAGATAGAAAAAAGAGGCATCAGATTTTGGGGTCATGGGACATCTGGAGAATCCAAGGGAACAGAATACGGAAGTATTTAGGGGCTTGTTCCTTACTGTTCTGCATTCACCATTGATCTGGTAGCAATTTAACCTGTTTGCCTTGGTGTTAAGGAGAAGGTGGTACTAAGAGAAAACTAGATCAGAGTGGACAGCGGAGGGTTTTCTTTCTTTTCCTTACGATTGATTTTTGTCACTTGTTTAGTAATGAAAATAATAGGAGAATTTTTATCAATAAGGCTATCTTGAATATTTATATGCTGCCTCCAGTTGGCTTAACGTCATCCATCTGCCTAGTTGCTCAAAAATTTGTGAATTCATGTTTTGTTTTAAGACTTGAGCTGTTGAAATAAATCCTGCTTCAATAATTTTAGATGACAGGTATAAATATAATGAGTGCTTTCTGATCTTGTGATTAACCCAAAAATCTCAGTAAATGAACATGCATCAAGGTCAATTGGCCTTATAAGGTTAAAGGAAATTCCTCTGGGTTCTCATAGTATCAACCAGCTTGATAACTAAATGACCACAAGTGTGTGATTCCTACCCTGTCCTCTTTTAACTGTTGAGTATTCTAATCCAGATTTTGTTTCATTAAAATGTTCTTAGGAGCACTGGTATACTGCTTACTAACTTCTGTTGGTTTGTTTTAATTTTCTGCCATTTCCTAAATCAGTTGTTCCTTATGAGATCATGGTCTACACCAGCGACATCTTTGAGCTGGCATAGATGCAGATGTCTTCATTGTTCTTTATGGAAGTGATGGGATCTGCACTCAGCAGAAATCCCTGTCCCTCAACAAGATAGAGAAAAGGATGTCTTTTTGAAAGGAACTCAGTGAATCAGTTCATTGTGGAGGTAAGATCAGAGATGCTCACTCTCATCTTAGGTTATCCTAAGGGGATTAAGAAGAGAAAATGGAGTGAAGTGGGAACTTTTCCCCTTTTAGGGAAAGCTATTCAGCTCTTTTACTCGAAGAATGTGGGTTCAAAACTCTGTTCTGCAAAAGGCATACTGTGTAGTGGATCAAATATTTTCTCACTGACCTCCAGTTAGTAGCAACTCAAAGGTATCAACATGTAGTGTCCCTGTGGCCTAATGCCATGTTAAGCCTTGTAAAGGCTGGTACAATTTTATCATGGAATTGATATGTACCAATACATGGATATGGAGGCTTGCCCTTCCAGGTAAAGTTGAGAGCCACTTTGGAAGGTCTTTATATCTTCCATTTCCTAGATCATACTTGGTAAGGAGAGGGTATCAGTCTCCATGCATGCCAGATCTAATATGTGTACCTCTCCTTATCGCTCTTATTTTCTTGCATATTTGCTTTCTCTTGCAGGTTGCAATACTTTGAAAGGTAACAGGAATCAAATGCTTGCAGTATTGCTGAAACTAGCTGCCTTGTGTTTAAGGTCCCTATGCATCCTTTCATGTTCCTGTTTCAGCAGATTATATTGAAGGATCTGGTCCGTGGTGCTCACTACTTACATAGAACTTCATTTCGGGTGGATGATCTGTTCATTTTTTCTAACTCTATGGCAACCTAAGCATTATGCTCTGTTTCTCTGTATCTTCAGGCAGAGAGACTGTTACTTTGCTGCAGACACCATGATTTTTGAATACCCGATGCTAACTTTTTGAAAGATCTTATAAAATATTTCCTGAAGTGTTTGCACAACTGTATGAGTTAGCTCATTTACATCTACAGTATTCAGCAATTCCTGAATATATTATTCCATAATATCGTTATTGCTGAGAATTTGTGAGAGGCAAAAATATAAGCTTTGGCCTATCCTTTTGGTACTGCTTCATGTCCTCAGCTTCCCTCCCTGGATGCACCATCAACACTGACTTTTGTAGAGGACCACACAACTTCTCTGTGTTTCAAATTTAGTTTGGTTTTGTAAAATAATTGAAGGCAAATCTTAAACCAAACTTTTTAACAAGTTAAAATGTTTCCAGCCCTCGTTGTTATATGGCACGAATCAAAATAAATCCCCAGTGTGATTCCTTAAAAACAAAGACTAAGACTTATTTCAGTGGAGTTTCCACACAGTTTTTCATAATAGAGGTTGCATTAATCCATAGGTATAAATCTTAAACTGAGCATTATTGCTATGTCTTTATTCCATAAGATTTATTTTAGGTTTGGTAGAATCTGAAACATCAGTACTTTTCTTAGATGAAGTGAATGAAAATGCAGTTTGTTCTTCAGATTTACAACATCATTTTAACCTGTCCCCAAACTTCATTCTCTCTTCACCAGCAACTCTTGCTGCAGAAGATCGGGATGAAGCAAAATATATTCCTCTTTTACTTACTTGTGTAGAGCCATAATTTGGAGTTCAACAGACGTGAAAAACTATTTGGGGATCTCAGGAAACACAAACTGAGAATTGCCTGTTTGGTTTAGTGTTTTTAACTGCCCCTACCATTTTGTATTTTAAAAAAGAGAGAAAAAAGATTAGAGAATGGCCTCAGCTATGCTCCTGTCGTGGTTCGGCCTCAGCTGGCAACTGAACACCACGCAGCCGCTCGCTCACCCCCCCCCCCACCCCCCACTGTAGGATGGGGAAGAGAATCGGACGAGCAAAAGAACTTGTGGGTTGAGATAAGCACAGTTTAATAACTACAATAGAATGATGATGATAAATGATTATGATAATAATGACATTAATGTTAATATAATAAAAGGGAAAAGGAAGGAAAGGGAAAACAGGGAAAAAAATGCAGAAACACGAACGATACAACTGCTCACCACCCGCCGACCGACGCTGCCCGTCCCCGAGCCGCGATTGCTCCCTCCCTCCCCCGGCCAGCTCCTCCCAGGTAGCATACTGGGCATGACGTTACATGATATGGAATATTCCTTTGGTCAGTTTGAATCCACTCTCTTAGCTGTGCCCCCTCCCCTCCCGGCTTCTTGTGCACCCAGCAGAGCATGGGAGGCTAGATAGGTCCTTGACTAGTATAAGCGCTGCCCAGCAACAGCCTAAACATCTGTGTGTTATCTCAACAGGTTTTTTTTCCATGCTAATTTCAAAACACAGCACTATACCAGCTAGAGTGAAGAAAATTAACTCTATCCCAGCTGAAACCATGACAGTATCCACCCCTTATTCCATATCATTGACATCATGCTCAGGTCCCATACTATTCAGTACAAATTCAATAATCCCTATCCACCTTCTCATCCTTTAACAATATATATATATATACAGATTTTAATTTATCATTCCACTAGTTTATGGAACACCCCTGTAGAATGCCTGTGAAATGTCCATTGAGTTCATTTAGTCCATGACTTTGGATTTCATCTCTTGTAAGGGTCCTTCAGAAAGGCGGTGTGCGTGGGGTCAGATTGTTGCATGTCAGTCCTTGTTCCATCACCGCTGCACTGGTAGTTCTTGTTCTCTCACTGCTGCACTTTGCTCGGTTCCATTGAAAGTTCATTTGCTATTATTATTAATTGGGAGATTCCCACCATGATAACATTCCATTGATGCAACCATAGTAGTGATGACATACAACATCATATAGAAATTAACAGCATATTATTCAGTTCATTGGCTGTTTTCACCCAAAATTAAATCCCCCTGAGGTACACACCGGACTCCTCCATCCTCCCGCATCACCCACCAAGTGCACCCAGGTCCTCGAGCAAACGCAATCCCACGAGTGGGTTTGCCTCTGCTGGAAGCAGGAATAACCCAGACTGTCTTGCCCAGCATATTTTTTATGTGCACTACAGGGACTCTATCCCCTTCCACAGTATGTAGGATTTCTGACTGGGCAGGGCCAGCTCGCCTGGCAGATCCCCTTGTGTTGACTAACCAGGTGGCTTTTGCTAAATGTGTATCCCAGTGTTTAAATGTTCCACCCCCCATTGCTCTCAGTGTCATCTTTAATAGTCCATTGTATCTTTCGATTTTCCCAGAGGCTGGTGCGTGATAGGGGATGTGATACACCCACTCAATGCCATGCTCTTTGGCCCAGGTGTCTATGAGGTTATTTCGGAAATGAGTCCCATTGTCTGACTCAATCCTCTCTGGGGTGCCATGTCACCACAGGACTTGTTTTTCGAGACCCAGGATAGTGTTCCGGGCAGTGGCGTGGGGGACAGGATATGTTTCCAGCCAGCCGGTGGTTGCTTCTACCATGCTGAGAAGATGGCGCTTGCCTTGGCGGGTCTGTGGGAGTGTGATATAGTCAATTTGCCAGGCCTCCCCATATTTATATTTCAGCTATCGTCCTCCATACCATAGAGGCTTTACCCGCTTCGCTTGCTTGATTGCAGCACATGTTTCACATTTGTGGATAACCTGCGCAATAACGTCCATGGTCAAGTCCACCCCTCGATCATGAGCCCACCTGTATGTGGCATCTCTCCCTTGATGGCCTGAGGTGTCATGGGCCCACCGAGCTAGAAATAGTTCACCCTTATGTTGCCAGTCCAGATCCACCTCAGCCACTTCAATCTTGGCAGCCTGATCTACCTGCTGGTTGTTCTGATGTTCTTCAGTGGCCCGACTCTTGGGGACATGAGCATCCACATGCCGTACCTTTACAACCAGGTTCTCTACCCGGGCAGCAATATCTTGCCACAGTGCGGCAGCCCAGATGGGTTTGCCTCTGCGCTGCCAGTTGCTTTGCTTCCACTGCTGTAGCCAGCCCCACAGGGCATTTGCCACCATCCAGGAGTCAGTATAAAGATAGAGCACTGGCCACTTTTCCCATTCAGCGATGTCTAAGGCCAGCTGGATGGCCTTTACTTCTGCAAACTGGCTCGATTCACCTTCTCCTTCAGCAGTTTCTGCTACTTGTCGTGTAGGACTCCATACAGCAGCCTTCCATCTCCGGTGCTTTCCCACAAGGCGACAGGACCCATCAGTAAACAGGGCATATTGCTTCTCCTTTTCTGGCAGTGTGTTATAGAGTGGGGCTTCTTCAGCACGTGTCACCTCCTCCTCTGGTGATATTCCGAAGTCTTTGCCTTCTGGCCAGTCCATAATCACTTCCAAGATTCCTGGGCGACTGGGGTTTCCTACTCGAGCCCGCTGGGTGATCAGTGCAACCCATTTACTCCACGTAGCATCAGTTGCATGGTGTGTGGAGGGGACGTTCCCTCTGAACATCCAGCCCAGCACCGGCAGTCGGGGTGCCAGGAGCAACTGTGCCTCAGTACCAACCACTTCTGAAGCAGCTCGGACCCCTTCATATGCTGCCAATATCTCTTTTTCAGTTGGAGTATAGCGGGCTTCGGACCCTCTGTATCCCCGACTCCAAAACCCTAGGGGTCGACCTCGGGTCTCCCCTGGCGCTTTCTGCCAGAGGCTCCAGGTAGGGCCATTCTCCCCGGCTGCAGTG
This sequence comes from Phalacrocorax carbo, assembly GCF_963921805.1. NCBI lineage: Eukaryota > Metazoa > Chordata > Aves > Suliformes > Phalacrocoracidae > Phalacrocorax > Phalacrocorax carbo. The sequence continues at coordinate 578,223 of NW_026990255.1, read as the reverse complement.
TAGAGCATATTCTTTATATCTTGTCCTGCCCGGACTGGCCCAAGAGCTACTGCATGAACTATTTCCTATTTAATCTGTTCAAAGGCTTGTTGTTGTTCAGGGCCCCATTTGAAATCATTCTTTTTCCGGGTCACTTGATAGAGAGGGCTTACGATCAGGCTGTAGTGTGGAATATGCATTCTCCAAAAACCCACAACGCCCAAGAAAGCTTGTGTTTCCTTTTTGCTGGTTGGTGGAGACATGGCTGTTATTTTGTTGATCACATCCATGGGGATCTGACGACGACCATCTTGCCATTTTATTCCCAAGAACTGGATTTCTCGTGCAGGTCCCTTAACTTTACTTTGTTTTATGGCGAAACCAGCTTTTAGGAGGATTTGAACTATTTCCTTTCCTTTCTCAAAAACTTCTGCTGCTGTATTGCCCCACACAATGATGTCATCAATGTATTGTAGGTGTTCGGGAGCTCCACCTTGTTCCAAAGCATTATGGATCAGTCCATGGCAAATGGTAGGGCTGTGTTTCCACCCCTGGGGCAGTCGATTCCAGGTGTACTGGACCCCCCTCCAAGTAAAAGCAAACTGTGGCCTGCACTCTGCTGCCAGAGGGATTGAGAAGAATGCATTAGCGATATCGATTGTGGCATACCACGTGGCTGCCTTTGACTCCAGTTCGTATTGAAGTTCTAGCATGTCTGGCACAGCAGCACTCAACGGTGGAGTGACTTCGTTCAGGCCACAGTAGTCTACTGTTAGCCTCCACTCTCCATTAGACTTCCGGACTGGCCATATGGGACTGTTAAAGGGTGAGTGGGTCTTACTGATGACTCCTTGGCTCTCCAGTCGACGAATGAGCCCATGGATGGGGATGAGAGAGTCTCGGTTGGTGCGATATTGCCGCCGGTGCACTGTTGTGGTGGCGATCGGCACCTGTTGTTCTTTGACATTCAGCAACCCTACAACAGAAGGGTCCTTCGAGAGACCAGGCAAGGTAGACAGCTGTTTAATTTCTGCCGTCTCCAAGGCGGCTACACCAAAAGCCCACTTGTAACCTTTTGGGTCCTTGAAATACCCTCTCCTGAGATAGTCTATGCCAAGGATGCACGGAGCCTCTGGGCCAGTCACAATGGGGTGCTTCTGCCACTCATTGCCAGTGAGGCTCACTTCGGCCTCCAATACAGTTAGCTCTTGCAATCCCCCTGTCACTCCAGCAATGCTGATGGGTTCTGCCCCTATATAGTTTGATGGCATTAAGGTACACTGTGCGCCGGTGTCCACTAAAGCTCTATATTCCTGTGGGTCAAATGTGCCAGGCCATCGGATCCACACAGTCCAGTAAACCCGGTTATCCCTTTCCTCCACCTGGCTGGAGGCAGGGCCCCCCAGTCCTGATCATAGTATTCATCAATCACTTCCGGTAGATATGAATCACGGGTGTCTCTGTTAAGATCAGTCAGGCCATCAGCACTTCTGCTCCTCTGTCTGGAGAATTGCTTTCTGGAAACTGGGGCAGCAGCTCTCCTGGAGAAACTCCCCTGAGTAATTGTTCTCCCTTGCAGCTCACGTACCCGTGCCTCTAAGGCTGAGGTAGGTTTTCCATCCCACTTCTTCATGTCCTCTCCGTGATCACGCAGGTAAAACCATAGGGTGCCCCGTCGTGTGTATCCCTTCTCTTGAGCCAAGGGACGATTACTCCTAATGGCTGAGATACGGGTCCGTACTGGTGGGGAGTAGGACATATTTTCTTTGAGTTGCTGGAACTCTCGGGACAGTTTCTCAACAGCAGAGACAAGCGAGGAAGAGAGATTCGCTTCATATTCCCGGAGTCTATCAATCACCTCTGCCACCGTTGGTGTCTCATCATCTTTCCAGGACATCACTGCCAATGAGTTTGCATACGAGGATGGTGCGCTCCATACAAACTTCCGCCACATGGGTTGTGTGCACTCAGCTTCATCTGGATCTTTGGAGGACCGTTGATCGTCCAGGTCACCATAAACCACCTCAAGCACGGCTAATTCCCTTAGATGCTGAATGCCTTTCTCCATGGTCATCCATTTTCCTAGGCGAAATAAAATATCTTCTTTGAAGGGATACCTCTCTCTCACCACGGACAGGAGCCGCCTCCAGAGGCTGAGGGCTTGTGTTCCTTTTCCAATTGCTTTATCAATGCCCCCTTCCCTAGAGAGGGATCCCAGTTGTTTGGCTTCCTTCCCCTCTAATTCCAAACTACTGGCCCCATTATCCCAGCATCGGAGCAGCCAGGTGATAACGTGCTCACCTGAATGACGCCCGAAATCTTTCCGTATATCCCACAACTCACTCAAGGATAGAGATCGGGTAGTTTCCGTTTCTTGTACACATGCTTCCTCCTCCTCCTCCTCTTCTCGTGATGGCCCTGGTTCCTCGTAATCTCTTTCTAAACGAGTTGACCTTCTCTTCCATGATTTCTTCTTGCGTGTAGGGGCGACTGATACTGGCACAGGTTGGTCCTCTGGTTCAGCTGCAACGCTTGGCGCTGGGGTTTAAGTAGCTGCAGTGCCTGTCGTGGGGATTTGAGTGGCCGCCGTGCTCATCACCGGGGTTGGAGCAGCTGCAGTATCTGTCGCAACGGGTTGGGTGGCCGCCGTGCTCATCACCGGGGTTGGAGTAGCTGCAGTCTCTGTCACGGCGGGTTGGGTGGCCACAGTGCTTGTCACTGGGGTTGGAGTAGCTGCAGTATCTGTCGCGGCGGGTTGGGTGGCCGCAGTGCTTGTCACTGGGGTTGGAGTAGCTGCAGTATCTGTCGTAGGGGGTTGGGTGGCCACAGTGCTTGTTGCTGGGGTTGGAGTAGCTGCAGTCTCTATCGTGGGGGTTTGAGTGGCCGCAGTGCTTGTCACGGGGGTTGGAGTAGCTCCCTTCTCTTTCCCTTGGGGGTACTGAATAGTGTTAAATAGGGCTCGATAGGCATAAGCCAGACCCCAGCACATGGCAGTGATCTGTATCTCTCTGGAATTGCCAGGGTGACAACATACTTCCTCCAAATGTTCTACTAATTTTTCAGGATTCTGCACTTGTTCAGGGGTGAAGTCCCACACCATGGGGGGTGCCCACCGTCTTAGGCATTTGCCCATACTTTCCCACATACCCTGCCACGCATAGCTATCGAGCCTTGGGACAGATCTCTGGATTATATTCTTAACTTGCTTACTAACCTTAGACAGATCTGATACCACCTGCCAAAGCAATATCAACAGATGTATCTTAACTACACAAGGATGTTCAAGATACTGAAAAGTTGTTGTAATGAGGGAGGAGACATTACATAAGATAGTAGCTACGGTGCCATTCTGTATTTCCTCCATAAAAAACTCCTCAGAGGAGGAGGTATAATTGCTAATTGCCTCCATGAGGTGGTAGCTGTAGTACAGTAACGGCTTCCATGCAAAACCTAAATAACTGATAACAGTCGAGGCCAGTGTTTTAATAACAAGTCTCCTAGGCAAAATATCTCTAATCACTGCAGAGCACAGCCAACTGACAAAACCAACAGCAAGTTTTAACATGTACTTTACAATCAGCATGGTAAAGACTGGACAAACTAATACTGCGAGCAGATGAATCAATGCTGTGACCAGCAACTGTTATTATCTCAAACCCTTCGTGCCCCACGTTGGGCGCCAAAAATAGACTGTCGTGGTTCAGCCTCAGCTGGCAACTGAACACCACGCAGCCGCTCGCTCACCCCCCCCCCACCCCACCCCTGTGGGATGGGGAAGAGAATCGGACAAACAAAAGAACTTGTGGGTTGAGATAAGCACAGTTTAATAATTACAATAGAATGATGATGATAAATGATTATGGTAATAATGACAGTAATGTTAATATAATAAAAGGGAAAAGGAAGGAAAGGGAAAACAGGGAAAAAACGCAGAAACACGAACGATACAACTGCTCACCACCCGCCGACCAACGCTGCCCGTCCCCGAGCCGCGATTCCTCCCTCCCTCCCCCGGCCAGCCCCTCCCAGGTAGCATACTGGGCATGACGTTACATGATATGGAATATTCCTTTGGTCAGTTTGAATCCGCTCTCTTAGCTGTGCCCCCTCCCCTCCCAGCTTCTTGTGCACCCAGCAGAGCATGGGAGGCTAGACATGTCCTTGACTAGTATAAGCGCTGCCCAGCAACAGCCTAAACATCTGTGTGTTATCTCAACAGGTTTTTTTTCCATGCTAATTTCAAAACACAGCACTATACCAGCTAGAGTGAAGAAAATTAACTCTATCCCAGCTGAAACCATGACAGCGCCCAAGTGATGATTTGTTGGAGATGCATGCAGCAGAGTAAAGACTACTTCTTCTTTAGCATGAATCTTTACTAGTCAAGCATCACTTTATTGCTATGTATTGATTAAAAGCCTCATTGAAAGTCGAGTATTTGGACAGAACAAAGGAGGAAGAAAATTAATTTCCTCTAGTGTATACTTGTGTGCATGCATGAGTTTTAGAAATTAGTATGGATCATTTAATTATTTTGCAATTGATGCTTATGCTGTCTAAAGTCAGGGCAGGGCTGGTGAAGTCAAATCCAGTTCGTCTGGAGTGTGAAGTCTTATTGAGTTGAGGAGTCTCCTAAAATCACTCATGTCTTTTCTTCAGTATGGGGCAATTCTGTCAGATGGGAATAGAAGAAGGGAGTAGTCTCCAGTGGTGCAAATTGAGATGTTCAGTTTTCTCATGTTTTCAAGACAAAAAGACTCCAAGTCCCTATGGACAGAAAGACAGCTCAATGTGCTTCTCCTGCATGCAAAGGAGGTTTGCAGCCAGCCTTTTTTTTTGTTTTAAAGGCCAACTATACAAAAGTTTGCACTGAAATAACCAAAAGCTATTACTTAGCAAATATAATTTTTCCCATTCAAGCCTTTGGAAAGGAGGTGACTTAAAAGTAATGAACTAGTAACAAACTACTCAAGTAATAGGGTGAGGCACAAAAAACCAGTAGCCACTTCATAAGACAGTAATCCTGTTGACTTGCTCAGAGTGGTATTGGGATTCTGTGGCCAAACAGGAGAGAGAGAATATAAAATGCCAAGCTGTTAATATTGTACTTTGACCTCAAAGGTATTCTTCCAGTGTTATAAGAGTGCACATAAGTGTTTAAAAATGAAAGGGATATAAAAAGAAAAATTTAAGATGCAGCAGCATTGCAATTTCTAAAAAATTAACTTCATTCCCACTCATACAGAGAAGCCTGAGATGCAGGAGTGGTGCTGTGCAACCAAACCTATCTCATACAGTGGGTAATATGTGTAGAGCAAGATTCTCTCCATTTTTGGAACAGAAGTTCAGGGAAACCGTTTAGCTTAAATGCAAGTTAGGGCATAACTGGCATCAACGCTAATATTTGCTCCCCTGGGACTTCATACAGACTGGAAAAATAGGAAATGAACTAAAGAAGTAGCATCTCAACAGTCACCTGTTGTTCATGCCATAATCTTTCTCTTTTTTTTTCTTTTTTCTGTAGGTGGAGGATGTTGGTGACATTATTGAAAGCATTCGCATAGAACATAAGGGTGGAGGACTGAACTCCAGATGGCATTTGGACCATGTCGCAATTTGGTGACTGCCAAATGGAACGGTAGGCTGTGAATCCCAGAACTCTGTAATACATTTCCATTATCAGCCGCTTCCATTTTCCAAAGTGCATCTTCTGTATACAAAGCGTGGTTAACAGTGAAAAATTACTCCCTAAAGAACAATGCACACTAATGAACTTGCTAGAGCTTGAGGATCTGGGGACAGCAAACATGTATTAGCATGTTTTATTCTTCAAATGTTGATTATAAGACCCTGCAATCATTGCTTTTTTAAAAAATGCTGTTCTCATACCTTTTGACTACAATAGTTATTTCCTCCTAGCAGTGGATGGGAGCAAAGCAGTGATGTTGCTTCTCAACCTTTTGGAGGTCTTTGCTACTCTCTATTTTTTTGTGTGAATGAGTGATCTGCCTGCTGGTTTTGGAGGCAACATCATGACTTGCTTGCTGGACTGAGAGGGGACATTCCTGAGTTTGTACCCACTGCTGTGCAAAATACAGCTAAAGAATTACAGGACTGAGCAGATGTCCCTGTGCTGCACTGCACCAATGTCACTGGACATCCCAGAGTGCCCAAGGCTAACTTAGATAATGGTGGGTTTGGGTGACATGAGAGGCCAAAGCTTCATATTGTCATGTGTAGTTTTGTTTTGAACAATCACAGGGGAGGAAATGGGAAGTGGGTGTACTATTTTAAAATAAAAATTATTGTTGCTAAACATGGACAAGAAATAATTTCATCAGTCCCTTAATTCTGGAAGAATAAATGCAGGGAGCCAGTACAATTTAAAAAAGCAAAATGCATGTCAGTGCAACTTCCTGAATCACTCATATAAAAAATATCAAGTTAGGTCCTAGGACTTTTGGTTGCAGTGCAGCCAGATTGGTCATCTTGATCTTGTCCACATAAGAAACTGTTCCTTGGCCAAGCTTTCAGATGCTGGCTGTAGGAACAGGAATGGATCTGGCTTCAGGGAAGTTCAAAGAAAATCACCTCTTCAGGACCAGTTCAGAATTGGAGCAGTAGCTGTGTTTGGGAACACCTGGGCTCTCTCCTCCTTCTTGTCCTTTCTCCCCTTATTCCAAAGGGATGTCAGCTTTCATCTCCACCTCAATGCTCAGGTCTGCCCCCTCCTGAAGTGACTTCTCATATCAAGTGTTAGTGTAAACGTGGCTTGCTAAGTCATGGTAAACCTACTTCTCATCTTGCTTCCTCCTTCAAAATTTCCAGGATATGTTTTACTCTTTGTCTCACAATCAACTCAATATATGATATGATAACTTTCCTTATCATGCTCAGGCCTGTATCCTCCTGTATAAGATTCTTCACAAGCCAATACCCTTTGATTCTCATAATCACCTTTTTGCTAGTCTGCTATATCAGACTCTCTATCTGTGTATTGACTAACCCTTGCCTTGTATAGCTTCATTAGGTTAATGAACAAGATGACATTGTTTTTGGATATATTGTTATTGGTCATTGTCATGGTTCATCCCCAGTCAGCAACTAGAGCACCACACAGCCGCTCGCTCACTCTCCCCACCCCAGTGGGATGGGAGAGAGAATCAGAAGAGCAAAAGCAAGAAAACTCATGGGTTGAGATAAGAACAGTTTAATAATTAAAATAAAATAGTATAGTAATCATTATTATTACCATTATTTTTATTAGAATAATAATAGAATTTAAAAGGAAAATAACAGGAGAGAAAAATGAAACTCAGGGAAAAAAAAGAGAAAAAACAAACCCACAAGTGATACAACCGTTCACCACCAGCCGATTGATGCTGCCAGTCCCCGAGCTGCGATTGCTTCTTCCCCCAACCAACTCCCCCCAGTTAATATACTGGGCATGACGTCATATGATATTGAATATCTCTTTGTCCAGTTTGGATCAGCTCTCTTAGCTGTGGCCCCTCCCCTCCTGGCTTCTTGTGTACCTGGCAGAGCATGGGAAGCTGGAAAAGTCCTTGACAAGTATAAGCACTACCTAGTATGAAAATAATGTTGATAACACACTGATATTTTAGTTGTTGCTAAGTCCAAAACACAGCACTATACCAGCTACAGTGAAGAAAAATTAACTCTATCCCAGCTAAAACCATGACAGTCATAGACTAGGGAAGATGAAGAGGGTGATGCACAAAGGTATGGAAACCAAGGGAAAAGAGATTCTTGGGCTGCTTCTTTCTACACCTACCATTATCTAAGCACTTTGGGAAGCTCCCGAGAACTCTGTGTGGGGTGCTCCTCCATTAGCCCAGAAAGGGTCTCAAGGCTGTGCAGGTCTGCAGTCATTGAAGGATAGACAGCAAGAAACCAAGGAAGGTGGAGGTAGGGAGGAAAACTATGAACAACTTAAAAATTAAGATATCTACAATTCTGCTGATCTTTTGATTATGGCACGGTAAAAAAAGAAGAAAGTAGAGTACTGCATGATGCTGCTGATCAGCTGCAGGATATTATGACCTGCCACAGGATAGCAATATACTGCCAATGCTCCTAAAAGCTGTGCTGCCTGATTAGATTGCTAAGATGTGCCTAGATGTATCTGTAAAGCTGCAAAAGAAAATGAGGTCAGTAATGTTTTAGATTAAATTGAAAGCACTTGGGTAGGAAACTAGGATTGTTGCATGCCAATAAAGCTCTGTCTTGGCATGCCGATTATATCTGATAATTATATTTCATTTGTTACAATTTGGAGAAGGACAAAGCACTGACTTTTAGCATACTGTCATACCCTGCTTCTAGCTTAAGGTCAGACTCTAATGAAACAAATTCTTTTCAGAGCTGCAAGAGGATTTTACTGAGGGTAACATAAAACAGTGCACTTTATGTCACTTAAATATTAATGCAATCACTAACAAGGAAACTCCAATAAAAACTGTGCCAATGACATGGATATTAACAATAATGGTACGATTAACTTTTGCAGTAAATGCCCCACTGTGCAGGCACTCAAGCCCTTAGATATCCTATTACCAAATAAACAGTGTTTGTATCAATGGCATGTACAGCCAACATTATGAATGTTTAGGAGCAAAAGACATGACTGAAGTGGGATCTCTTTTGGGAGGAGAGAGTTCCAGCATTGAAGAATTGTTCTAGAAAGCCCTTTCTTCCCAGATTGTAGGTGGGGAGATAAGCACTGTTCATTGTCTCAGCATACAGTGAGATAATACAGATTATGTGGTCAGACAGCCAGAGCAGAAATTAGGAGGCAGAAGTAGTGGTATAGGCAGTCATTAGGTGCTGTATTTTGCTTATATAGCACAAATAACACTTGAAAATAAATTTTTTTATATAATCTAAAGTGCTGCCAGTTTCATTTGACACCATTTTCTACAAGTCATGCTCAAAACCACCTTATAAACATTGCAAACCTGGGGTTAAACAGCAGCACTGCAGGGAGCAGCAGAGAGGAGGAGAAATGGTGTTTTATTGACAGCAGAAGGTTTGGGCTGTGTGGGTTTGTAACAGGTTTGCAGGATTCCTATGCACAAAGTTCACCCAACACACCATATTTAAAAAGCACAACTGTATTTATTGCTCTATTATAGTCTTGCATAAGCAGTTACTAGCATATTGTTTTCCCTTTATGAGTCTTACTAACCCGACTATGCCTGAGACACCACTGAGCAGGAGGGTGACCATCAGCGGGGTCATCACAGAGAAGGGAGGTAGGTGCAGCACCTTCAGGGTGTCCCCTGTGGGTCATAGAGTGTGGTCTGTGTCTTCTCTCCTCTCTCCACTTTGAGCTGCCCCTTTTTATACCCTCATCAGATTCAGTGGAAAAGTACTGACTAGACGTTGCTGCATGCCTGGCCAGCGCATGCAACAAGGCCTGCCAGGTGCGTGCTCTGCTGGCTAACAGTGGCTCCTGGATTGCAACAACATATTGTCCAATAACAATCCTCCCAGTTCCCTTCTTCAAGGTTGCATTCTTACAGCTGTGTTCAGCTTGTAATTTTTCTGTTGTGGCCCTACACAGATGATCATCTAAAATCCCTCACACAGGGTTCAAAGGATGGTTCTGCTGCAGACTCAAGACATTCAGTCACACAAGTCCCTTGGAGGGGTTCAGCTCCTGCAAGTCAACTTGTCTGGAGTTAGTTTGTGCACAGTGGTACTGTTCATACAGTCGATACCATGTTAGCAGTGACTGGAGTGGGTCTCTCTTCTTAGGTGCACAGCCTATTCCTCCCCAGTGACTGTGTCAGGGAGGGCAGGATCTTGCAGCTTAAAGCAGTACAACACAGCGATAGCAATATTCAATATTGCTACAGTGAGAACTATTCCCTCCTTTTACTATATATTAATTTTTTTAGTGTTTAAATACTAAAGAGAGCTAAGAAAGGACCCTGTGTTGGTTTGGTAAATAATTACATGAAAGTAAGGTGGACAGTATTTATATGTATGTTATATATGAAAGTGGTGGCACAGAGAGTACTGCAAACAGCAGAAAGCCCCTGTGCTGCTTAGGAGAGAAATGCTGAAGTTGTCAGTAAGGAAAGAGCCATTTTTTCTTCCTTTATTTAGCTACTGTGAGATTAAAAGTAACTTTTTTCTGTTCAGACTTGTGGGCTCTGCAAGTTGCATGATGGCTCTCACCCCTCTCTTTATGGTGACATAGCCTGGGGTGTCCAGCACACAGAAAGCTGCCTGCCTCTTACCATCTTGGAGGCCTTACAGGAGTCTGTTCTTAATGAGTGGTCTGGGACTGATTTTGTTTACAAAGTGGAAAACATATGTTCTATTGGTTTTGTTTGTCTGATGATAGAAATCATATTTGTTTCCACCAAAGTGAAGTCAAAACAAAATATCAAAAATTAAATCACCGTTTTTTCTCCTCTTAATGCACGTATGGGAATTGCCTGGAAATCAGCTTGAGTCACAAAATTATAGGGCAAAATCTTGAAGTATTGACTCAAAAAAAAAAAACCCCTACTGACTTTAAAGAGAATGCTCCCTGACTAAAGATCAAAGAAGGATTAGAGTCTCAGTAAAACACATCTTCAATGTGAATGGTGCAGTCCTGATTAGGAATTCGCAAGATCAAAAACTGGGACGGGCAGAGATCTACTGGATCATACAGCCAGCCTCACGCAGCCATTGGGAATACTGTTCTCTGCTATACGTTCAGTGCTTCTTCTCAGAGCCCTCAGATGTCCTCTTTCTGCAGGAAATGTATTTCTATATACTGTTTCAGGTCTGCATCTACATACACATGCATACAGACACGAGTTGAAAATCCTTGCTTGCATGTCAGAGTATTTTCAAAGGGGAAAATACCAGTACAGATGTCTGGTGCACTGGGAGGTAGCTGGGAGGAGGTGGCAGTAGCAGAGGGTTGGAGACCCACACACTGACTTGAGGGTTGTGACTCCCATGGAGAAGCAGTTTACCAGGTCTTCATCACTCCCCAAGAATATGGTTGTCAAAATGAATGTGTCTCTAGCTGAGTCTATCTAGGCTGAGAAAATCTGCAGAAAAAGTCACAGATTATACAAAGAGGAAGGTCTTGTAGCAAGTTGCCATCTCTAACTTTGTCCCTGGGAACAAAGTTAGTGTGGTGTGGAGAAAAACCAAGCTATGTTGTAACCATTTCTGGCAAAAAAGCATATCTCCTGCAGAGCCTGTCTAGTATTTTGCCCAGGCTTTTGCATGGGTTAAGGACAGCTGTTCAAATGAGACCTTCTGATTGTTTCAAATCCTCACCAGATCCTCTATGAAGTCACGGTTGTGACTGGAGACATTGAAAGCGGCAGTACCGATACCAGTATTTTCATGACTGTCTTTGGATCCAATGGAAACACTGAAGAGATGCAGCTGGAAAAAAATGGAGACAGGTACAGTAACTGCCATTTTTTCTGGTTAGAAGTGGAGTCATAATAGATTCTGGTGGCAAGTCAAGAAGCACTTGGGACTTTGATCATGCTCCCACTGAAACACAAAGATAAAGTCCTGTTGACTTTATAGATTCAGAACTGGGCCCCTTGTAAGTGTTATTATAATGTATTTAGCAGAGTGGAGGAAAGGAGAGCACTGTGTAGCTAGTGGAACCATCCTTTGTTATTTGCAGAAGTTTTGTTTGACCTCATGGTTTTAGAGATGAGCATTGATGTAACCAGGATGATGGAATTAACCAACCAGGGATGTTGCTATACTCCTTGTACATCCCTATCCAACTGGACATTAAGTCTGGGGACATGGAGTATACAAAGCAGTGTATTCGTTGATCTGTATTTTAGTCTCTAGGTAATCATTAATGTGAACAAAACAATAGACAATGTGTTCCTGTCAGAAGAGGATGACAAAATGTGGTTTCATGTAGTGGACTGAGAAAACTGGCCAGGACTGCCAAGATTAAGAACCAAGTAGGAAAAAGGTAATTCCGGCAGGGGGAGATCGTGACCACCGACTCATGGACCACCTACCCAAGTAATACCACCTACTCAAAAGAGAACAATGGGAAAGGACAACTGAGTCTGGGCAATAATTTACATGTGAAGCGAGCAAGTTTGTACCAATCACCAAAGAGAATAATGTTGAATATGCATGGATAAAATTAATATCTATTTTTGGTCTATATAAATCACATGGGAAAGGTGTGTAAGGTATACATGTTAGGTGGAGCGATCCCCCATGCATCCAGTGCTGTAAATAAAGAATACCTGCCTTTTAACACTACATTGGTGTTACAAGGTTTATTCCCGATTTCGGTGACATTGAGAAGAAAAATATTATTTTTGTGATTTAATTTAAATATTATTTAATGGGAATGCATGAGTAACTACATAATGAAAGACAAACCAACACAAACATACCTGCGTTGGGAAGTGCCTGTGATGGGAAGGTGCTGACTCTCCTTCATCTGCTCCTGCTATTTGTTTTGCTGGCCAGGTGTCAGCCAGCTTGGAACAGAAGCTGTGTGAGGGATGCCAGGGCCTGAGCTGGTAAGCTGAGGGCCCTGCTGAGTAGTGGGCTTCTTAGCGTGGGCTCTGTGCCATGCCACTGTAACTGCGGTTTTAGAACTGGAGCTGGCTTGTCTGCAGCTGGCACAAAAAGGACATGCAATGACATCTGCCTGCCCAGACGTGGCCTTATGGTGCAGAGATGGAAAGAAACAGGCTGTGAGCCACACGGACTGCCACACTGCATGCTCTGATTTTACTAAAAAGGTGAAATCTTGTGGGTTTTTTAGCAGAGACAGCTAAAAAACAGTGTAATCCTAGTCTGACACCAGCAATTCTGTAAGCCAAAAAACCTCACATACCACTGATCCTTGTCCTCAAGCTTTCCTGTTCTTTTCTAGCACCTCCCTCAGTACTGAAAGCTTTGGCAACAACGAGCATGGCACTAACCAGCTTTTAGGGATGGTCTTTGTCAGCCTTAAATTTAATTAATCAATCAATTAACCTCTGATCTTATTCAGCAAAGCATCTACAGAGCATTAGGAGGGCTGGAGTGTTTGGCCACATGGTTCTAGCTCAGCTTGCTGAGGTTCTGCTGGACTCTTTCCCCAGCCTCCTGGTGATGCAGTCCCTCTGCCACAGCTTTGCGTATCACATGTGGGCTGGATAATTGAAGATAAGGCTCCTTGCATAGAGGTGCTTGCTCAGAGGATGTTTTATTTGTAGCTGTCATAGCAGAGTGGGTATCTGGGCAAGTGTGTTCAACTAAGCTTGAAACCTTCATGTGTTTAGTTAGTAACAAGCATGAGTCTTGTTTGCTCTGAAAAATGTAGCAGAGGTGCTGCTGACTACATGCTCCATGAGAAACACTGCTGAGTCATGCAGAAGGACATAGCTCTTGGCCCTGCTCCCCATCGCAGAGAGACAACATGCGGGGCAATTTACCTGGGTTACCACTGTGTCTGGCTATCGGTGACATCCTCCTTCCCAAGGTGGGAAGATGAACTATGACTGTATTTAAAAGTAAAGCAAAATTCACATCAGAGTACATCAACCAAAAATCTCTAAAGGGGGCCAAGACATCTCGGGTTCCTCAAGAGAGGGATTGCAGTTTCTCTCCAGCTGTCCAGGCAAGTGATATCCCTAAACTATGTGGCCTATAAAAAAAAAAACCATTACATTTGTCTATACATGTGGAATGGATAACCTCTGCTATAAGGATATGAGAATGCAATAAAAGAGGGCCACACAGTTTGTATGTTATTAGTTGCTTGGGTTGTCTTCTGCCAGTAGATCTGCAAAAGGTGATGAAAACTCATTGGGGCTGTATAAAGAAAGAGGACATGTAAAACACAGCTATTAATATGTTAATATCCCCAGGATGCCGTGCTATTCTTTGGGGATGTACCGGCACATCTCTGCTAGCTGGAAGTGCTCTGTATCACACCCCCAAATGTACAGAGCTCTCATCATCTCATTAGCACCCTCTGCAGAGGGCATGTGTGTCCCCAAATACAAATACTGCCTGTTTCCACACCACTCCCACCAGTCTTCATCCAGCTGTTAACAACACAGGCTTTCCTAGCTCTTGTTTCACATGGAAATCTCACCAGACTGCACCAGCAGTGAGGGATGGGTGAGAGCCACTGCAACCAAATGGTAAAAGGCACTTCATCTTTATTGGAGTTATCCAGTGCCAATACACTCACAGCAGCTTAGTGCATTACAAAGGTCTGTCTAACCTGCCAGAGATTTAAGGCAATTTTACCTACATTACTGTTATTGCCAAGACCTCTGGGCAATAGAAATATTTACAAGTGCAGGCATGGGTAGGAAAGCTTAATGAAATCCCTTAGATAAATGCTTCAGTGTCCTGGAAAAGGAATAGTGGCAGTCAGCCTGTGTGGCTCCTTCTTCCCTTCTCAATTTTTTCAGGCTTATGTTCATATAAATTGGTTCCCTCTAGTACAATGACTTCTTGGAAGTAGCAGGTGAGTATCAGCCTCACAAACTGTAAACAGGGCATTTACTGAAGATAAATAATGGTTTATTTTGCTAACAAACCGTTTAGCTTCAAGTTGCTCAGCCTGGAAAGGACCAGAGTGAGAGACTTCTATGAAGCTTTGCAGGTAACAGTGATTGTAATGAAAACTGATCATAGGATCATGGGATAATTCAAGCTGGAAGGGTCACATCATTTTTTTAAATAGAAGTGGAAATCAATCCAGCCCAGGCACAAAAGCACATTCTTTCTCACAGTGAGACAGGCTGTCTTGGTATCTGGTACCGCAGAAAGACAAATAACAAGAGAGGAGATTTTCACAGAGCAGATGTAACCCTTAATAACTAGAAATGGACTGGGACCAAAACGCCCTTTCCAAATGTGTCTGGGAGTGCAGGGAAAGCAATGCCTGGATGAAAACTGAGAGGTTGGAACCAATCGCTATTGCTAACATCTGCAGCTATGCAGGCTCAGATAATGGTGTGAGGATAATCACATTCATGCTGCAGGGTGTAATCTGAGCAGAGGTTGGCAAAGAAATGTGGGTTTTTTTCTCCATAGCCTGGCACTGCACAGCTGTAGGAGTCTGAGTACATTGCCATGAATGAGATATTATCATTATGGATTGTCTATATTATGGTAGTGTCCACAGTTTGCAGAGCCTCTCCAAATCTTTCAGCAGACTCGGGTAACTCATTCACAAAAGTTTGCATGAAGGAGGAACCTCAGCAGCAGTGTGGTCATGGTGGTGCTTGGTAGACCCCCTGGATTTGGCTGCTCTTCTACTTAGCAAGGGTTGGATTTCCATCTCCAAGCCCACAGCAGGTCTGCCAGAGTATTTGGGGGGCAAATCTAGAAGATACACTGGCTCTAAGAGAGTAATATCGATCCTGAGGCAGCACTTTCACTGGAGCAAGGCTTTCTTCCTAGCATCATTGATGCTAAGAGGGAGGTAAGGTTGCTGCACTCCTAGCCAGTGTAATATCTTCAAGAAGCACATGTTAGCTGGTTTTCCCTTTTTCCTGCTGATTGCTGTGGATGAGCAGTTCCTACGCAACATTGTGCCCATATAGAGTAGCCAAGCATAGGGTAAGATCTTTCATGCAATGTTACACAAACCCACCCTGGTTCTTACCAAAGACAGTGATAGTTTGCAAATTAAAATTCCCCAAATTCAGGAGGGGAGTGCGGGATGGTCAGTTTGGGCTCCTCTCTAACACAATATGCTTGTCCTTACTAAACTTAGATGTTGGGCTCTGACGTGAAATCAGGTTGCTGTATTTAGCTGAGCTGCAGCAACTCTCTGTCACCATGGCAAATGCAAAGTTATGTGCTGCGTCTTAGTGAAAGAAGATTAAGCAAAATTGCTTTGCCTTCTAGCTGGGATGGGCAGGCACGTGGGCAGATGCCAGGAGGAAGGCAATGTGCAGAAACCTGACTGTGAGTCTCTGTTGTTCTGGTTACAGAGTGACAATGTATGCTACAGGCTGCCTGGAATGACTCCAGGTGCCTCACATAGGCTTGATTTTCCAGGGGAGGAGGAATCTCTGTCAAATCTGCACTGAGGTTTCTTGCCAAATACACAGTAGCTAGTGATTGCAGGACAGAAAAGCTCAAGTCCAATAAAGTGCACTCATAAACTTTTAATGTGAGGCTTTTGGCAAGGTGTGAGTCGCAGCATGGACATGGGATCGAGACGCAACAACGCTGTAAAGCAGTGGGAAACCTCCTCAGTCTTTCAATCCCTCCAGGTTTGAGCGAGGCCAAGAGGACAGTTTCATTATGGAGATCACCAATATCGCACCCCTCAGGAAGATGAGGATCTGGACAGATGGGAAGGGGACTCGCCCACACTGGTTCCTGGAAAGGGTAATGCACTTCACATTGCATGTCACTTTGCAACCTGCTTCTGCTGAAGCCTCTCAGCCCTTGAGAAAGAGGAGAAAGGCAGCAAGTGACTCACTTTTATTCATTTCCTGCCTCTTTCCATTTGGTTTCTCATTATTTTTTCCTGCAGGAATTGAGTCAAAAAAGAAGAGAGCAAGGGCAAAAGCTGTGCTATAAAGCTTTACCACAGTCTCTGCTGTTAGATCTTGCTCTCGCTCCCTGCAAAAGAGCCTTGGCTTGCCACCAGGGCACCTGCAATATTTTTTGGTTCCTGGGATGTACCCTTAGCTCCTGCAGACCCCTGCCATGCTCTGACCCTCTGCCAGGTAAGGACAGCTAGTGTGGGCCTGGGCTGGGTGGGACATTTCCAAATAATCTATCCTTTCAGGTGAAGCATCACATCTCTCCCCTTCCCTTCTCCCTCTAGCAAACAGGCAAATTTCTTTCTTTTTTTCTTCACACAAGTAAAGTGTCATTTTCTTCTTGCATTTTGAATACAGCATGCAAAATGGCTGTATTTTCCCCTGGTGTCCTATCTCACAAGAAAACACAGTGCTTGTCTTTATGTTTTCTACCAAAACACAAGCCCATGTAAACATCACTTATATTTGGGCAGTAAAATGTAGTTTGCTTGTTATGGGTCCCTATAATTATATTTCTAAGATAAAGATGGAGCAATGTGCTGATCCCACACCCTCAGATGTCATTAAGGGAGGAACATCTCTGCCATGTTTATTTAGCATGCTTTTTCTGCAGTAGGTATCCTGCTGGATTCCTGTATCTTGACTTTTTTATGAGAATAGGTTAAGACCCAGTATCTTAATCCATGGTCAGAAAGAATAGTGCAGGATTTTTTATTGGGTCCTTTATCCTTTTCAACTAGTCTGAAGCTGGCCTTCATTTTCCCATAAATAATGTGTTTCTAAACACTGGTCCTAGGTGGCCACCAGTTTCCAGTGAAGTGATGAACTGCTCTTCACTTCCATTAGCATGGTCTAAAAAGTGTTTCTGTGGCACAGTACCTTTTTGTACTTGAGCACTGTCACCTCTAAGTTTTTTCTGAGCAGCTCTTGTGTAGATTTCCAAAGCATTAGACCTCCAGCATATATCTTCTGAATATATGCCACAGACACAATTTTTCTCTCTGTGCCTAAGGAATAACTCAATCTGTTTTGGTCAAACTCCCTTTGCCAGTTCCGATACCTTCCCAAGTTTTATAAATCATATTCATATAAAATGAAATCAAATAAAGCTTATTCATCCAGAAACATTCCAGATCTTGCAGTCGTGAATTAACAATAGCTCAAAGGCAAGGGACAGTGGCATCTTTAATGGCAGGTAGCACCTTCACATGTTCCTGTTGCCAGCTCTGTCCAGTCAGCCAGCCTGCTTAACTGTCCCACCCAAAGCAAGACTTTCCCAGAGAAGTAGGCAAAAAGGACTCTCATGTAGACCCACCCGATGGGCTTATAGCCCTCTTACAGTTCCACAGAAGCAATAGGCAGACCGTGCATGCAACTTTGAGACCAGGGTTTCAGAATCTTTTGAAAATTGTACCCATAATTTATATTTTTCTTAGAGAAACAGAGCATGGAGGATCTTCTAGCTCTGCTGATATGTAGAGAACTTTATTTATTAGTTTTCTTTCCCACCTTCCCTGCAAAGGTAAACATAGCATTTGCATTCCCAGGCAGAGAGTGAGGACAGGCGTGCTCTGCAAGAGGGGAAGAAGGACTTGTGTTCTCTGATTTGTATTCCAGCCTTGAAAACTTATGTAGCCTGGTGTGACATGAAAACTGATCTGACCCCATTTCCATTTCTGTCAAAAGTGCATATAAAAACTGCATAATGAAATACTTGTGAGGGTAGTGCTAAACTCTCAAACAGATGTTTCACAGTTAGTGCTAACTAGCGCAGTGAAATGAGAAGCTAGATTAAGCCATCAACCCTGTAAATAACCATTTGTTGCTCCATTTATCTACAGGATATTCTCAGTTTTCTTGTTCTGTTAAAATAACAATAAATAATCTTTTTAATTCTCTTTAGTCTTTTTGTAAAACGTTGCTGGTCATAATTTATACTGCTTTTAGTTTACCAGAAATAGAAGTGCATAAATACCAATTAAAATGCATGAATTATCAGTGATGTTGTACACAACCAAAAGATTCAATTTACAAGCAGGGAAGTAGTCTTTTTTCTTTCTGTCTAGATAAAATACATTGAAATTTCATTCAGAATCTCAGCAAAGCAATGAACTTGGTGCCAAAGATTCAAATTGCACCAAAAGTGGAAATAAGTTTTTAACACTGATATTTAATCCTCTAGAGGGAACAAAATTTGATTAGTGATGTGTTGGGCCAGAATGAATATTATTGATTATTTCTATGCACAGAAAGACATACAGAAAACTCTCTAAAGCTGAGCAACACTTTCTGATCTCACTGCTGCTGGGAGAGACACAGAGTTTGGATATTTTCCTCTGACCTAATGCTGAATCTCATGTTCTTCCACATCAAGCTACCACGACACTGCTCTGTGTTTCTGAAAAAACATAATAGAATCATAGAATCATAGGATCTTAGAATGTTTTGCATTGGAAGGGACCTTTAAAGATCATCTAGTGCAACCCCCCTGCAATGAGCAGGGATATCTTCATCTAGGTCAGGTTGCTCAGAGCCCCATCCAACCTGGCCTTGAATGTTTCCAAGGATGGGGCATCTGCCACTTCTCTGGGCAACCTGTTCCAGTGTTTCATCACCCTCACTGTAAAAAATTTGTGAATTCTAATTAGGAAACTTATCTAAATGGATGCTTTGGAAACCTCCTTCTGGGATACCAGTTCCTCAGCCCACATGATGATTTCACCTGCTGCCCGGTGTCTTACATAGGAAGTTGAAAAGCTAGAAATAAGAAGGGATGAGAGCTCTCTGAGTGAAATAACAGGAATAGTAAGAAAGACTGTTGAATTCTGCAGAGTGGCTTCCCTCAGAATTTTAATGTTATTTTGTGCTGTCAAAGCCAGGCAGATAAGAAGCTGTCTTAATGAAGCACTAATTGCATTGCATTCAAACATCACAAGTAATCCTGAATGTGGGACTTGGTCTTTATTCAGTTCTTTTTCCTTTATATAAAGGAGATTAACAGAATTTGAGACAATTCATTACAGCTGAAGCTGACTTGTTCTTTGCAACAGAGCAAAGCCTTTTTGGTTTACAGAGGACCCTGTTTTTAAGGGAAGACTAATGGCATGCAACAGAACTATAAAAATGTGTGGTTGAGTCTTTAAAGATGAAACCCAGGACCTATGTATTTCGATGTTAATAGGGTGTGAGCCCCTGCGGAGTGTGTTTTACACTGCAGCTGGGAGAAGGCTGGGTTGAGGTAAATCAAATGTTTGGATGTGTGTTGTGGTTTAGCCCCAGCCAGCAACTAAGCACCTGGTGTGATGGGGAGAGAATCAGAAGAGTGAAAGTAAGAAAACTCATGGGTTGAGATAAAGACAGTTTAACAGGTAAAGCAAACCAGTAATAGTAATAATAATAACAATAATAATATAATAAAAAGGGAAAGCAAAAGCTGTGCACGCAAGCAAAACAAAACAAGGAATTCATTCACTACTTACCATTGGCAGGCAGGTGTTCAGCCACCTCCAGGAAAGCAGGGCTCCATCACACATAATGGTTACTTGGGAAGACAAACACCATTACTTTGAATGTCCCCCCTTGCTTCTTGCCCCAGCCCCTACTTAACAACTAAAGCATCAATGTGCCATCAGCACTATTCTCATACCAAATCCAAAACACAGCACCATGCCAGCTACAGTGAAGAAAATTAACTCTATCCCAGCCAAAACCATGAGAATGTGTCAAACCTTTCTGTTACAGCATACAGTGCACCATTAATTTCAAGTTGCTGGTTTAAAGTTCCTGTCAGCTACGATATTTGCTCAGATACAAGGCAAATTATCAACATTTTATTCATACATACCACTCCTGCTTCCATTTAATTTCTATAGGTGTTCTACAGCCCAGTTAAAACCTATGCATAATTAGTGATAACGTTTGATCTTTAAAGCATGCAGGATGTCCACAGCAAGTTCCAGGTATCCTAAAAATTAGTTTAGATGCAATGTAAAGCATTAGTCTCATTGCCAAGGAGTAGCTAATTTTTCTGAGGAACAGACAGAAAATAAAAATAGCCTCAGCTTAGCTCCCTGAGACAATTTTCTTGACCCTTATGATCCAAATCAAAATCCTGCATCATCTTCTGTGCGTGCAACACCCACAAACAGCTCCTTGTAGGTTGGGATTAATTTTGTGCTATTTTAGCCTTTGGAAAAAACTATGTTCAGCTTTCACCTCTTCTACCAAACTATTTAGGCCTCCTCTGTAGTTAGCAGAGAGAGAGATCTGAGAGAGGGAGAGATGCCCTGAATGGCCGTTTACCTGCCCCCAACTTGGGTGGGATGCATTGCTTCCCTGGTAATACCCAGCTCTGACCACTGACCATAGGGAGGGCCAACACAATGTGCTTGGGCTGGATGCCCGGTGTTTAGGTGGTTCATGCTAGGTAAGGTAGGCAATGTACCCACACTGTGATTGAGCAGTCAGCCTGCCACAGGTATCCTGCTGCCTCCATGTCCTTTGCTGTGATCTCCCCTGAGCAAACAAAGCTCGTAAAATGAATCTCTTGGTCCTGTCTGCTCCCCTCTAGAGCACCATCCCAGAATGAGATAGCAGAGACTTCTTGCCCTGTCTGTACTAACTGCCTACATGAAGCTGTATATGGATGAAATAACTCACCCTAGGTGAGGGGCTGGGGATGTAAAGAGAGGGCATTTTGCTCCAGTTCTTTTAGTAGCCAGACATTTTTCCCCAGACAGCATCTGGAGCACTGGGCATGGGCTGGTTATTTGTGAGAGGTCTGATCTCTCTGCAAGTGCACTCCAGCTGGCAACTCTAATCTGCTTCTACTCCATGCTGCTATCCTGACATTTCCCTGTGTCATGGTTTAGCCCCAGTCAGCAACCAAGCACCACGCAGCCACTCGCTCATTCCCCCCCTGGTGGGATGGGGGAGAGAATTGGAAGAGTAAAAGGGAGACAACTCATGGGTTGAGATAAAGACAGTTTAATAGGTAGAGCAAAAACTGCGCGCAGAAGCAAAGGAAAACAAGGAATTCATTCACTACTTCCCATGGGCAGGTAGGTGTTCAGCCATCTCCAGGAAAGCAGGGCTCCATCAAGAGTAACAGTTACTTGGTAAGACAAGCACCATCATGCCAAACATCCCCCCCCTTCCTCCTTCTTCCCCCAGCTTTATATGCTGAGCATGATGTCATATGGTATGGAATATCCCATTGGTCAGTTTGGGTCAGCTGTCCTGGCTGTGTCCCCTCCCAGCTTCTTGTGCACCCGGCAGAGCACGGGGAGCTGAAAAAGTCCTTGACCAGTATAAGCGCTACTTAGCAACAACTAAAACATCTCCACATTATCACCACTGTTTCCAGCACAAATCCAAAACATAGCCCCATACTAGCTACTATGAAGAAGATTAACTCTATCCCAGCTGAAACCAGGACACCCTGCAAGCTTTGCTCAGGACATTTTGCTGCTAATAGTGTCACTGTCATTCCGAAGCAGGGCAGAGGTAATGCTGGCTGAACCTTTTCCAGCAAAGAGTTTATGCACCAAGAGGAAAAGTGGGACAGCGTCAACAGCCCAAGATGTCCTGTACCTCTGGGATGAAGGCGCTGTCTTACAGATCCCTGTTTAGCATCAGGCAGAGAGAAAGCCCCAGATGAGTGTCCTACCCAAGGAACAGTACAATGCACAAATAGCACAGCTACTGCTTCAGCTTCAGTGTAGCTACTGCCCTCTTTAAAATCATTTTTTACAACCTGTAGCAATGTTCTTCTTTTGAACTGCTAAAGGCTTCAGCAAAGCTTGGTTGGGGTCAACAGAAGTGCATGGGCTGGGACACGTGCAGTTTGAGGACAGAATTTGAGCACTTATCTCAAGATGTTTCTTAGGCTGATATACAAGATTGCAGTGGAAGATCACTAAGATAGTTGGGGGTTGAAGCATATGGCATACTAGGAAAGGCTAAGGTAAATGGGGTTTTTAAGCCTCGAGAAGAAAAGGCTAAGGGGCAATCTAGTTGCAGTCTTCTGCTGCTTAAAGGGAGGTTACAGAGACCATCGTTCCATCTCTTCTCAGAGGTGAACATTGAAAGGGCATGAGGCAACAGACACAATTTGCAACAAGGAAAATCCTGATTGGATATAAGGAAAAAAATTCTTCCCAGTGAGAGTGATGCATCCCTAGGATGGAGGCCCACAGTGCTGGGGGAATCTCCACCCCTGAAGATTTTAAAAATTCAGTCAGACATGGCCTTGCAGTTAGCCCTGTTTGGAGCAGGAGGTGGAATTGGCACCTCCAGGTGTCCCTTTTAACTTAACATTTTCCACAACTCCATGACTTGTTTCTTCCTAATATCATGTCACTCCTCTGATGCGTCTGGGCTCATGTTTCCATGGCCTTTGCAGTGATGTGCCTTGCAAGACACTGTTTCTTCATGCACTGCTTCACTCAGGTATGGTCTCTGTTTCTGTTAGATGGTAACAAAAATGGTTATTTGCAGTCCTGTCTCCTCCCTTCCCTCCAACTCTCCCAATTTAGTGAGAATTTACTGCTAGGTTTTTGCTGTAGGCAAGCATAATGCCTTTCTCCCAGTAAACTGATGCTCCACATAGCCCACATTCAACAGGACACATAAAGGTGGGTATTTCATTAGGTGTTGGAGTAACTGACTGGCTTGTTCTAAATAGTTTCCTGTTCTGTTCTTATCACCACAGCTCCGAGCTCCTTCCTGTGACACATTAGACAGTGTGACTAATATCTGTTGCATACTGTTTGTTCTGTCACATTTTCTCAGAGGGTGAAGCATTAAGTGTGAAGCACTAAGTTTTGCTGGCCTAATTTTATCTTGTGCATTGCTTTAACTTGTTTGGGGTTGGTTTGCATATCTCTACAATGATTGCTGTGTGTTTACACAGAGGAGGCAGGCAAAAGAAAGATACTCTGTACTTCAAGGACAGGTAGTGAGGTTTTCAGTAACTCCCTGTTACTTCTTCTTTAGACCTAATACCATACTGGCTTCCATTAATGCAATGTGGACAATATTTTGAGAAACAGGAATATAGAAAGAAGACTTATGGGAGGGGAAAATGGGCCACAAGATGCCATAGTGGTTTGGTTGCTCTGCACTTTTCTTTCAAATCCCTGTGCCATACAACACAGGGAGAGCAGCATAAGACGGACCCCAGCTGAAGTGTCCTGGGTCAGCTTGGAGGCAGTTGTGGGACTGAATAATGAGACCACAGTGTGGAAAAAGGACTCCTGCTTCCTCTTAGTACTGCTGTCATCATGGTCACCATACCCTGAATGCAAGGGCGAAGTGTTCCAGCTGCATCTGGGGGTCGGGCTGGTTTGTTAGTTACCATGGGGTGTCCTCCTTGCAGGATACTGTACAAATTCACTGAAATTTGTTGTCTGTGCCCAGAGAAACCTGATCATCACTTCAGCCTCTTCCACCCTGCCTTTGCTGCCTCCATTTCCATGCCATTGGAGGCTGGGTGTCAGCCCTACGCGGCAGGCTAGCTCATAATGATGTGCCTTGCTCTCTCCTTCCAGGAGTAGGCACCGATGACAATGTGTCATTGATCCTGTTTGGGGAGAACAGGGACAGCGGGTCCCTGGCTCTGAAGGAGTCCAGCAAGTCTAAAAAGTTTGAGAGGAACCAGATGGATTAATTTAACTTCTCAGACATGCTGAGCCTGGGAGATCTCTGCAAAGTGCAGATCTGACATGAGAACAAAGGTCAGGGCACTGATTTGGGGGTGTGAGGGAGAGGTCAGGATGATGTTTTCACTCAAGGAAACACATCCTCCTCTGTAGACATGGGGCAGGCTGAGAGCACTGTTCCCAGCTCTACTGCAGGCTGGGTAATCTCAGGGATTTTACCTGGCTCCTGTGTCCCAGCATGCCTGTCTAGACATGCCCCCTTCATGCAGACCGTCTTCCCATGTGCTGGTGCAGTATCTGCTCTAATGGGTCCCCAACTTCAGTCAGAGCTTACAGCCACCACTGCAGCACAGATAATGACAGCTCCTCCAAAGCAAAGACATCCATCCTGTTATCCCAACACACCAGCTCTATTAACGCACTACCTTTTTCACAGACTAGTATGGCACTTTCCTAGCAATTTAATGCTATCAGCCTGACAACAACACACAGGGTAATGCAGCTTGGCATAACATAATGAGCTTTAAAAGACAGAAATAAAGATTTGTGTCTGTCTTTATTAAAATCACTACATCAGATTGTGAGTGTGCTGTGCCCTGCTGAGAGAGATTCTGACATTTCCCTGCTGCTGGACAACTGAACTGGTTTCACAAGCATCAGAGCAGCACTGTCATAGTAATTTGTGGCGTTATTCAGGTACCAAGCAGCCTCTTGTAACAAATGCATCACTCACACTGCTGTGATGACATCTCATCCCATCCCATCTTCATATAAAAGAGATGATCTTATGTTAACAATTACTTGCTCGCTAATGGCAAACCCTTGCTGCAGCTCAAAGGTGAAGCTTGATGATTCCCATAGACCCACCTGGGAGGGTATTAACAAGGCTGTTTGGGCAGTAGTATTTATGGAAGTCCTGGGAGGAATAGCAGCAGGACTACCCAGTTGTTACCTTGTTGTACAGAGGCAGCTGGTTTATGGCTGGGCTGGGGTTATATGTCAGTATGAGCTCATCCTGGCCATCATCTTGACTCCTCCAAGTTGTGGCAGCTGGGGAAAGCTGCATCTCATTCAATATTAAAAGATGCTACCTCTGGGTCAGACTCTCCCACTGTAAGTTTGCCTCTGTATTGTTATTTAAAAAAAAAAAAAAAAAAATCTGTTGTGAAATATGACCATCCACCTAATGTGGCTTCGTGATTGTTTATTCCCAGCCATTGCAAGCTTCAGGCTCATATTTATCACTCCCACAACACAGGACAATTTAGTTGTTTAAGCTCTGTAGCATCATGTTATATAGCTGGTGCTGAATGAAGGAGACCATTTTACCTGATTTTAGTTGCCAAAACACTTATTCCTTGAATCTGTGGTTTAGATGCTGAAATGGAAAGGGCTATCAAAATACCCACTGGAGTTTTAGCTCAGCAAATAGGCATCTCTGCACTTGCAAGGCTAGTTTGGATGCCCTTTGGAGAGCAGAAAGAAATCAACATGGACTTGCAGATTTGTTTTCAAATATATTACCAGCTAAAATGTCTACAAAGAGACCATTTTCCTCAAGAGGCATTGTAGCTCCCCAGTGATTGGTCATGCTAACAGAATGAAATACACCCACAAGATCAGAGCTGATCCTTAGGGCTCAGGCACACAGGCTGGGATGTAGGAAGATAAGAACTGGGTCAGACCAAGGGTTTGTCAAGCCCAGCAGCTGTTTCCAACAGAAGCATCATTGGCTGCCTAAGGAAGAGGAGGAACTGAGCAAGCGTGTGTAATACTTCTCCAGTCCTCTGCATCTTACTATGCTCAGGGTGTCTCTTGAACTGGATATAATTTTTGTAACTTTCAGTGAATTTTCTAATTCAAGTGCTTGTCCAGACTCTCCAGGAGACATTTAGTACACATGGCATCCCATGGCAATGAGTCCCATGGGTCTGCTCTCTGCTGCATGACAAGCAAATCCTGTTAAACCAGGCATTTTTGCTGCCTTTTCCTTCTTGCACGAGTGATCATGGTTCACCTTCTCCCTACCACTGATATTGTTGATACAGGTTGGGGAGTTACCACACTGCATTTGAGCTATGGTAATTGCTATCGGCATGCTCTTAGTTAGTGGCAAAGGAAAGTAACAGAGTTTAGCCTTAGGCTAAGCAGTAAATAGGCTCAGTTAGTTTAAATTTGCTGTGAGCTAAAAGCATGTACCCTGATAGCCACTACAAGTCAGCTAAAATAGTAAACCATGTGTCTAGAACCTGAAAAAATACTTAATATTTATTAATATTGATACACATTGCAACCTCATATTCTCTTTCCTTATTTCCCTCTTATCACTGGCTTCTATTTATAAATAATAGTTAACAGGGCTTTTACCAGACCTAGCTAACTGCAGGGTTAAGCCTTGGACAAACAACATGCTCAGGTTTTGTTCAGAAAAAATATACTTGATTTTCACCCCAGAAAGAAGGACAACTGTAGTTTAAATCATAACATATGTTGTCTTCATTGGTCTTGCATTAGTCATGTGAAAGGCATATCCTATCCTTCTCACAATGCAGCATAACAGTTTGTTGGGTGGGTAGAATATTTATTACTGCTAGGATCTCAGGCTATAGCTATCCTTTGCATATATACCTGCTCTCTATATAGAATTTATATAAATTGGCTGTGCCATTGGTAAGAAATTTCTGGCTCTGGTTTTTGGAAAGTAGTGGGGTCAGGGGTCTAGGGTCATGTATGTTTTTTGTCAGATGCTTGGAGAACTTGGGATATTAAACAAAAATGTGCTTGTATTTACCATTACTTTGAGGCATCAGATGTTGATTATTCTTTCCTTAGGGCTTTTTTTTTTTCTTTTTTGGACTATATGATTCTTTGCCAATGGTCTGTGGAAGACAGCCTCACACTGGCCTACCCCATTGCTCCTCACACGCTGAATATTTGGAACATGGATGATGTTCTTTTCCTAATTTTCTTAATAATCAGCCTCAATGACAGCATCAGCCTTTAGCACCTATGGGCTAGTTAAGGGAACTACTAACCATCAGAAAAAGGCTTATTTTTCTTTCAGACATCACCTGGCCCCAGCAAGAATTCAACCTACCTTCTCTTGCCCAAGGTGGTTACTTTGCCATGAAGCCCAGTTGAACATCTGTTTCCATCAGCAAAGTTTTGCTGCAGTGGTTTTGCTTCCAGTTCACACCCCATTTTTATCATTTCACTGAGATTTGACTGCAGTGGGGTGTTCAGAGTTGAAGAGGCAGTAATTGCAATGGCAAAGACTGTCAGAAGGTCTTTAAATTGCAAACACTGCGTTTGCTTCCTCTGGAAAAGCAGGTCAGTTTTATGGTCCCACTTTAATGCTTTTAAATGCTGTTTTCCCCACAAAAACTGCTGAGTAGCATCTCTGTACGAGATATAAAGGAGGAATTAAGCCTCCATCTAATTCCTCTGACTTCAGTAAAATTGATTAAGGAGGAAGTTGGTGCTCATTTGAAAATAGGCAGTTTAGAGACTTCACAACTGTAATTTCAAGGAACTTGTTCCTGATTTTTTTAGATGTTTAGAGCTCACCAGCAAGAGTCTGGTAACAATGAATTGCTGTGAATTAAATTTAGTTTTAAGTTTTGCTCCATGTCTTTTTATCTTGCCCCTGTTTACTTTCAGATACTGATATATATTTAGACTCCCTGAACAAATTTAATCATTTCCAGACTCCCCATCTCCTGATCTCAGATAGGCACTATGTATTTGCTCATATCTCAGTGTTCATTTACTTCTACATTTATGCAAGATCAGTATCTGTAGGTCTGTAGAAATGCTAGCTTTCTAAATATAGGCCTGAGGTTTTTTCT
The DNA here is from genome assembly GCF_963921805.1 of Phalacrocorax carbo. NCBI lineage: Eukaryota > Metazoa > Chordata > Aves > Suliformes > Phalacrocoracidae > Phalacrocorax > Phalacrocorax carbo. The sequence continues at coordinate 550,194 of NW_026990255.1, read as the reverse complement.
CTGATTTCAGGACTAAATCACCATTCTGGAAGAATGGCTTAAAGTTTCTCAGTATCTCAGTAATGGAATTATTTACCTAGAAAAAGCTTTTTGTTGTTGTCTTTTTCTCAATTGCAACAAGGAGATATGGGAAATCTGGATTTAGCTCCCTCATTTGCCTGAGTAGATTTGAATCCAGGTTGAATTTCAGGTTCTTGATTATCTCAGTTGCCATCAGCCAAGAGGAGCCAGGAAGAGTCTAATTATGGATAAACCAGACTTCTCTGTGTTATTATAGGAGCAAAGGCAAAAGTAAATAACTGGGTTACGCAGCCCAATTTCTTCTTTGCCCCAACAGGGCCCTTCTCTCAATTACATCAACTGCTATGACATCTGAGATTTAAGTAGCCGAACTGCCCCAATGACTCCTTTTGGGTGACTCATCCAAAGGAGAATGTATCTTATTCCCCTTTCTTGATCTGGACCAAATTCAGAAACATTAGTATGCCCTTGTTTTTCCTTTTCTTCCTCTGAAGGAACTACCTTTTTAAGGAGCAGTATCTTGGATCAGATCTTAAATTGGCCAGACCTTGAACTCGCAGCATACTGCTTTTCCAGATATAAGTTTCTGCAATTCACAGACATGATTCCAAGCCTTTTGGGCACTTAAAGGCCATAAATTATTAAAAGAAACCTAAAGATCTGCCTTTTTAGCCCTTTGTAAGGATTTGCTCAGCTATCAGACCTGAGAAGGGCTTTTCTAAGCCCTCTTCTCGGCACTTGACTGTTGCCTCATAAACTGTTGATCCATGAGGCAGATTTGTTGAATAGTTTCTGCTTTCAATAAGAAATGTGAGGAAGAGAAATAGATGTGTAAAACTGCCCAAGGAGAGGAGAGTCCATCATCCCCCCTGTTTTGTTGCTGGCTCAGTGCAGAGGAAGAAAACATCAACTCCTGCATCTTTCTAGATGGATTGAAGTCAACACCTTAGACAAGACACAAATGGGCATGCAAGCTGCAGACCTGCGTAGCACACCAGCAACCATGCCATGGCTGCTTATTCCTTCAGATTTCCCAAACCTGGATTCAGCCCCTCGGGAGACCCCAGCACTGACATGCAGAGCCCTCATCACATGACATACACCTTCCTCTCTCTTCAATGGTAGCTTTTTCCTTATGCTCAACAGTCCTATCACATAGATGTCCTACAGGCATTACAGTGCAAACAGAAGACACTGCAAAGATATCACAGTCCAGAGTTGACATAAAGTAGAAAAAAAACCATGTAAGCAAATAAAAAAGCAGATTTGGTAAGAAGGTGAAGACTCTAGCGTTGACCTTGTGCAGTCATTCACTTCTTGCCAATCTCCTGTGTCGTGGTTTAGCCGGCAACTAAGGCCCACAAAGTTGCTTGCTCACTCCCCCACCAGTGAGATGGGGTAGAGAATCAGAAAGGTAAAGCTCGTGGGTTGAGATAAGAACAGTTTAATAATTAAAATTTAAAAACCCCAACAACAAAAATGCAATGGAAAGGAAAACAATGAGAGGCGTGAAACCCTGGGGGGGGATAAACCACCAAAACAAACCACCCACAATGCAGCCGCTCACCGCCCGCCAACCCGACACCACACAGCCCCCAGCCACAACTGCCCCCCTTAATATACTGGTCATGGTGTCAAATGGTATGGAATTAACAACCCATTGGCCAGTCGGGGACAGCTGCCCCGGCTGTGGCCCCACCCCTCCCAGCCTCCCACCAATGCAGCAGAGCGCAAGAAGCTGGAAGGTAGCCGACTCCCCATGGTGAGGAGAATTAACCCCTTCTCAGCCAAAACCAGCACATTCTCCACCCCTTATTCCATACCATTTACACCATGCCCAGGTCCCATATCATACAATACAACCTTACCAACCACCACCCCTCCCCTTCCCATCCTTTAACATAATACACAGACATCATTCCCTTAGTTCATGGACCTTCCCTGTAAAATGTCCATTGAGTTCACCCAGTCCATGACTCTGGGCTCCATCTGTCATATCAGTCTTTCAGGGTGGGAGAGATGGTGTGTGTGGTGTTGGGTTGCTGCATACTGAGTCAGTCATCAGTCCTCACTGCTGCACTTTGCTTGTTTCACAGTTTATCTTCCATGGGTTGGGAGGCTTGTACTCTGATATCATTGATACATCACAGAGGTGACACACAATATTATATAGCAGTTCGCATTGTGCCATTCAGTTCATTGACTGTTTTCGCCCCAAATCAAATCCCTTTGAGGCACACATCGGATTTCTCCATTCTCCCGCGTCACCCACCAAGTGCACCCAGGTCCTTGAGAAAAAGCAATCCCACGAATGGGTTTGCCTTTGCGTGAGGCAGGAAGAACCCAGACTGTTTTGCCCAGCATATTTTTCACGTGTACTAAAGGGACTCTATCCCCTTCCACAGTATGTAGGATTTCTGACTGGGCAGGGCCAGCCCAGTTGGCAGATCCCCTCATGTTGACTAACCACGTGGCTTTTGCTAAATGTGTATCCCAGTGCTTCAATGTCCCACCCCGCATTGCTCTCAGTGTAGTTTTTAATAGTCCATTGTACCATTCAATTCTCCCAGAGGCTGGTGCGTGATGGGGATGTGATATACCCACTCAATGCCATGCTCTTTGGCCCAGCTGTCTATGAGGTTATTTCGGAAATGAGTCCCATTGTCTGACTCCATTCTCTCTGGGGTGCCATGTCGCCACAGGACTTGTTTTTCGAGACCCAGGAGAGTGTTCCGGGCAGTGGCGTGGGGGACAGGATATGTTTCCAGCCAGCCAGTCATTGTTTCTACCATTGTAAGCACATGGCGCTTGCCTTGGCGGGTCTGTGGGAGTGTGATATAGTCAATTTGCCAGGCCTCCCCATATTTATATTTCAGCCATCGTCCCTCATACCAGAGAGGCTTTACCTGCTTCGCTTGTGTGCTGGTTTTGGCTGAGAAGGGGTTAATTCTCCTCACTGTGGGGGTCAGCTACCTTTCCAGCTTCCCCCGCTCTGCCGCGTGGCGGGGGGGGGCTGGGAGGGGCAGGGCCATGGTGGGGGCGGCTGACCCTGACTGGCCAATGGCAGGTTCATTCCATACCATGTGACACCATGACCAGTATATTGAGGGGGGGGCGGCGGCAGCGCGGAGGCGGCGCGGCGCCGGGTCGGCAGGCGGCGAGCAGCTGCGGCGTGTGCGGTTTGTTTTGGCGGTTCGTTCCCTCTCTCCCCTCCCTTCCCCCCTCCCCCGGGGCTTTGTGCCTCTCGTTGTTCTCCTTTACATTGCATTTCTGTTGTTGTTTCTTTTAATTTTCATTATTAAACTGTTCTTATCCCAACCCACGAGCGTTACCCTTCTGATTCTCTCCCCCATCTACTGGTGGGGCGGTGAGTGAGCGACTGTGTGGGGCTGAGCTGCCAGCTAAACCACGACGACTTTCTTGATTGCAGCACCTGTTTCACATTCGTGGATAGCCTGTGCAATAGCATCCGTGGTCAAGTCCACCCCTCGATCATGAGCCCACCTGTATGTTGCATCTCTCCCTTGATACCCTGAGGTGTCATGGGCCCACCGAGCTAGAAATAGTTCACCTTTATGTTGCCAGTCCAGATCCACCTCAGCCACTTCAATCTTGGCAGCCTGATCTACCTGCTGGTTATTTCAATGTCCTTCAGTGGCCCGACTCTTGGGGATGTGAGCATCCACATGCCGTACCTTTACAACCAGGTTCTCTACCCGGGCAGCAATATCTTGCCACAGTGCGGCAGCCCAGATGGGTTTGCCTCTGCGCTGCCAGTTGCTTTGCTTCCACTGCTGCAGCCAGCCCCACAGGGCATTTGCCACCATCCAGGAGTCAGTATAAAGATAGAGCACTGGCCACTTTTCCCGTTCAGCAATGTCTAAGGCCAGCTGGATGGCCTTTACCTCTGCAAACTGGCTCGATTCACCTTCTCCTTCAGCAGTTTCTGCTACTTGTCGTGTAGGACTCCATACAGCAGCCTTCCATCTCCGGTGCTTTCCCACAAGGCGACAGGACCCATCAGTGAACAGGGCATACTGCTTTTCATCTTCTGGCAGGTTGTTATAGAGTGGGGCTTCTTCAGCACGTGTCACCTCCTCCTCTGGTGATATTCCAAAGTCTTTGCCTTCTGGCCAGTCCATAATCACTTCCAAGATTCCTGGGCGACTGGGGTTTCCTACTCGAGCCCGCTGGGTGATCAGTGCAACCCATTTACTCCATGTAGCATCAGTTGCATGGTGTGTAGAGGGGACGTTCCCTCTGAACATCCAGCCCAGCACTGCCAGCCAGGGTGCCAGGAGCAGCTGTGCCTCAGTACCAACCACTTCTGAAGCAGCTCGAAACCCTTCATATGCTGCCAATATCTCTTTTTCAGTTGGAGTATAGCGGGCTTCGGACAGTCTGTATCCCCGACTCCAAAACCCTAGGGGTCGATCCCGGGTCTCCCCTGTCGCTTTCTGCCAGAGGCTCCAGGTAGGGCCATTCTACCTCTTCTGCAGTGTAGAGCACATTTTTTACATCTTGTCCTGCCCAGACTGGCCCAAGGCCTATTGCATGAGCTATTTACTGTTTAATCTGTTCAAAGGCTTCTCATTGCTCAGGGCCCCATTTGAAATCATTCTTTTTCCGGGTCACTTGATAGAGAGGGCTTACGATCAGACTGTAGTGTGGAATATGCATTCTCCAAAAACCCACAACACCCAAGAAAGCTTGTGTTTCCTTTTTGCTGGTTGGTGGAGACATGGCTGCTGTTTTTTTGATCATATCCATTGGAATCTGACGAAGTCCATCTTGCCATTTGATTCCTAAGAACTGGATCCCTTGTGCAGGTCCCTTCACCTTTCTTTGATTTATGGCAAAACCAGCTTTCAGACGGATTTCGACTATTTTCTCTCCTTTCTCAAAAACTGCTGCGCTGTGTTGCCTCACAAGATGATGTCATCAATGTATTGAAGGTGTTCTGGAGCTTCTCCCTGTTCCAGTACAGTCTGAATCAGTCCATGGCAAATCATAGCAGTGTTTCCACCCCTGAGGCAGTCAATTCCAGGTGTACTGGACGCCCCTCCATGTGAAAGCAAACTGTGGCCTGCACTCTGCTGCCAGAGGGACTGAGAAGAATGCATTAGCAATATCAGTTGTGGCATACCACTTGGCTGCCTTTGACTCCAGTTTGTATTTAAGTTCTAGCACGTCTAACAGAGCAGCACTCGATGGTGGAGTGACTTCATTCAGGCCACGACAGCCTGTTGTTGTTCTTTGACCCGCAGAAACCCCACAACAGAAGGGTCCTTCTAGAGGCCAGGCAAGGTAGACAGCTGTTTAATTCCTCTGTCTCCAAGGCAGCTACACCAAAAGCCCACTTGTACCCTTCTGGGTCCTTGAAATACCCTCTCCTGAGGTAGTCTGTGCCAAGGATGCACGGAGCCTCGGGGCCAGTCACAATGGGGTGCTTCTGCCACTCATTGCCAGTTAGGCTCACTTCGGCCTCCAATACAGTTAGCTCTTGGGATCCCCCTGTCACTCCATCAATGCTGATGGGTTCTGTCCCTATATAGTTTGATGGCATTAAGGTGCACTGTGCGCCGGTGTTCACTAAAGCTTTATTCTCCTGTGGGTCGGATGTGCCAGGCCATCGGATCCACACAGTCCAGTAAGCCCGGTTATCCCTTTCCTCCACCCGGCTGGAGGCAGGGCCCCTCTAGTCCTGATCATGGCAGTCACAACTCACTTCCTGTAAATGTGAGTCAGGAGTCCCTCTATTACACTTAGAAATAAAATCAGCGCTTCTACTCTTCTGTCTGGGGACTTGCTCACTGGAAACTGGAGCAGCAGCTTTCCTGGAAGAGCCTCCCTGAGTGACTGTTCTTCCTTGCAGTTCATGCACTCGTGCCTGTAGGGTCGAGGTAGGCTTGCCATCCCACCTCATCATGTCCTCTCCGTGGTCACGCAGGTAGAACCATAGGGTGGCCCGTGGTGTGTATCCCCTCCTTTGAGCCAAAGGATGCTTATTCCTAACAGCTGAGACACTACTCTGTCGAGGTGGGGAGCAGGACATATCTTCTTTGAGTTGATGGACATCTTGGGATAGTTTCTCCACAGCAGAGACGAGGGAGGAAGAGATATTTCTTTCGTAATCCCAGAGTCTATCAATCACCTCTGCCACCGTTGGTGTCTCGTCATCTTTCCAGGACATTATTGCCAATGAGTTTGCATGTGAGGATGGTGCGCTCTGTACAAACCTCCGCCACATGGGTCGTGTGCACTCGGCTTCATCTGGATCTTTGGATGACCGTTGATCATCCAGGTCACCATAAATCACCTCAAGCACAGCTAATTCCCTTAGATACTGGATGCCTTTCTCCATAGTTGTCCATTTTCCTGGGCGATAATGCAACATCTTCTTTAAAGGGATAACTTTCCTTCACTCCAAACAGGAGTCGCCTCCAGAGGCTGAGGGCTTGTGGTTTTTTCCCAATTGCTTTGTCAACGCCCCCTTCCCCAGAAAGGGATCCCAGTTGTTTGGCTTCTTTTCCCTCTAGTTCCAGGCTACTGGCCCCATTATCCCAGCATCGGAGCAGCCAGGTGACAATGTGCTCACCTGAACAAGGGCTATAATCTTTTCGCATATCTCGCAACTTGCTCAAGGACAGGGATCGGGTGGTCTCTATTTCATTTATGACTTCTTCCTCCTCTCCCCGTGATGGCCCTGCTTTTTCATCATCCCATTCTAAACGAGTTGATGTCCGTTTCCAATATTTTGTCTTGTGTATGGGGGCAACTGATACTGGCAAGGGTTGATTCTCTGAGTCAGCTCCAGTACTTGTCCTGGGGGTTTGAGTGGCTGCAGTGCCTGTCACTTTGCATTTCAATCCAGAGACCTTCTCTTCCCCTTGGGGGCACTGAATACTGTTGAGCAGGGCTCAGTATGCATGGGCCAGACCCCAGCATGTTGCAGTTATCTGTGTCTCTCTGGAGTTCCCAGCGGAACAACATACTTTCTCCAAATATTCTACTAGTTTTTTAGGATTCTGCTCTTGTTCGGGGGTGAAACTCCAAATCACTGGGGGTGCCCACTGCCCTAGGTATTTGCCCATGCTATCCCACATGCCCTGCCACTCATAACTATCAAGCCTCGGGGCAGATTTCTGGGTGATATTCTTAAGTTGCTTAGTCAAAACCAAAACAACATGCCCAAAAACTAACAATAAGTGCACCTTAACCACCCAAGGATGTTCAAGATACAAAGACGTTGTTGTAACAAAGGCAGAGACATCATAGAACAAAGTTGCAAAGGTACTATTCTGTATTTCCTCCATATAAAATCTCTCAGAGGAGGAGGTATAATTGCTAATTGCCTCAACAAGGTGGTATCCGAAGTACAGTAACGGTTTCAGCAAAAACCCAAATACCAGATAAAGCTGAAAACCAGTGTTTGCATAACAAATCTCTTAGGCAAAACATCACTAATTACAGTAGAACACAGCAGAATAAACAAACCAACACCGATCTGCAAAAAGGACAAACCAACTGCAAAAAGGACAACATGGTGCTGTGACCAGCAACTGTTATTATCTCCAACCCTTGAGCCCCACGTTGGGTGCCAAAAAGACTGTCGCGGTTTAGCTGGCGGCTCAGCCCCACACAGTCACTCGCTCACTCCCCCACTGGTGGGATGGGGGAGAGAATCAGAAGGGTAAAGCTCGTGGGTTGGGATAAGAACAGTTTAATAATGAAAATTAAAAGAAACAACAACAGAAATGCAATGTAAAGGAGAACAACGAGAGGCGCAAAGCCCCGGGGGAGGCGGGAAGGGAGGGGAGAGGGGGAACGAACCGCCGAAACAAACCGCATGCGAAGCAGCCGCTCACCGCCCGCCAACCTGATGCCACGCTGCTCCCAAGCCGCAACCTGCCCCCCCTTAATATACTGGTCATGGTGTCCCATGGTATGGAATGAACATGCCATTGGCCAGTCGGGGTCAGCTGCCCCCACCATGGCCCTGCCCCTCCCAGCCTCCTACCAGTGCGGCAGAGCGCCTGGAAAAGGTAGCCGACTCCCACACTGAGGAGAATTAACCCCTTCTCAGCCAAAACCAGCACAACTATTTCAGTCATTACCTGCGGTGTAACAACGCCTTGTCCTGTAGGAGTTATCAACCAACCCTCTCTGTGGTTGCTTTCAGCAATGATGCCAGTTGTTGGTCTTTCTTACTATAGTTAGGTTTCAAACTTGGGAGCTTCACCTGTTTTACTGGTACCAATGCAAGGATGCCTTGTTCAGCCACCTCTTTAGCAGTTTTATCAGCCAGTTGATTACCCATGTTTACTGCACTTTATCCGAACTGATGTGCTTTCTAATGAATTATTGCCACTTCCTTAGGTTTTTGACTATCCTGTAGAAGCTGGAGAATTTCTTCCTTGTATTTAATAGGTGATCCTTGAGATGACAACAGTCCTCTTTCTTTACAAATAGCCCCATGTGCATGGACTATCCCAAATGCATATTTTGAATCAGTACATATATTTACTTTTTTCCTTCAGCTACCTTCAATGCTTGTCTCAATGCCACTAGTTCCGCCTTCTGGGCCGATGTATTGATAGGTAGGGCCCCGGCCTCTATTATCTGTGTAGTTGTAACCACTGCATATCCGACCATCCACTTCCCATACAAAGCTGCTACCATCTGTAAACAGCTCCAAATCAGGATTAGTTAACAGTTCATCTTTTAAATCCTGTCTGCTGGAATATACATGTCTGATGCTTTGCAGACAGTCATGGTGCAAGGGTTGATTGCTGTGGTGATTTTAAGTTCCACATCATCCTGTTCCAACAAGATAACTTGATATTTGAGCATACGGCTTGGAGACAACCAATGTCCCCCCTTTTGCTCTAAGACAGAAACCACCATATGGGGGATGTACACCGTGATTCTTTGTCCTATTGTTAATTTTCTAACTTCTTGGATTAGAAGAACAGTTGCAGCTACAGCACGCAAACATCCTGGCCATCCTTTACTCACATTATCCAATTTGTTTAGAGAAATACCCTACAGCTCTTCTCCAGGTTCCCAGTCTTTGAGTCAGCATGCCCAAAGCAAGATGTTGTCTTTCATGTATAACTAACTCAAAAGGTTTAGACAAATCGGGCAGTCCCAATGCAGGTGCTGACATCAAAACCTTTTTAAGTCCTTAAAAGCTACTTGGCATTCAGGGGTCTGTAGTAGGTGGTTCTCTGTTGACCCCCTCAAGGTTTCATAAAGGGGTTTTACCAATAGTCCATAATTGAGGATCCACAGCCTGTACCACCCAACCATACCCAGAAATACCCTCAGCTCTCATACAGTTCTTGGTTCTGGAGTTTGGCAGATTGCTTCTTTTCTGTTGGATCCCAGTCTCCGTTGTCCTTGTGAAATCTCAAAACCTAAATAAATCACAGTCTCTTTTCCCACCTGAGCTTTGTTCTTTGATACACAATATCCTCCTTCTCCTAAGAAATTCAACAGGCTTATAGTCATTTGTAGACATTCTCTTTGAGTCTCTGCAGCCAACAAAAAGTCATCTACATATTGCAGTATTGTTCCCTCTGGGCTTTCCTTCTTCCATAATTCCAGCTCCTTTGCCAGCTGGTTGCCAAATATTGTAGGACTATTCTTAAACACCTGATGCAGCACTGTCCAGGTAAGTTGTGCTTTACACCCAGTGGCAGGGCTTTCCCATTCAAATGCAAATATCGCCTGGCTATCTTTGTCTAGAGGTGTACAGATGAAGGCACCCTTGAGATCAAGCACAGTAAAGTACTTATGCTTTTCCTTCAAGGCTGTCAGTAAGGTATATGGATTAGCCACTACTGGGTGAATACCTTGAACTATTTGATTCTCTTAGGTCTTGAACTAATCTATATTCCTTGCCATTTTGGTTTTTTCACTGGCAATATCTGAGTGTTATATTCTGATCCATACTCTATTAATAATCCATAATCCAAGAATTTCATTATTAATCTTTCCAGACCCTTCCTAGCCTCCCACTTGATAGGGTACTGTTTTTGCCTTACTGGCTTAGTTCCAGGTTTTAAGACAACTTTTACTGGTTCTGCTAATTTAGACCGACCTGGGATTCCATCAGCCCTTACCAAGGGTGTTACTGCATCCTCTACTCCTGCAAGAATTTCCTCCTCCGGTCTTTGTGTGTTCTGTAATATAAAAATTCTCACTTCCACAGCTTTTGATTCAGGTATTAATAATTGCACTTCTCCATTCTTAAAAGTTATCTGTGTGTTATTTGCCCAATAAATCCCTTCCCATCAAGGGCACTGGGCATTCAGGCATATATAAAAATTTTTGAGTTACCCATTGTTTTCCTAATTTAAATTTTAAGGGCTGTAAAAAGGGCTGGTTTTCTCATTTCCCTGTAACACCAACAAAGCTTACATTTTCATGGCTGAAATTTCCCTTACACGTATTAAGTACAGAATAAGTGGCTCCCATATCAACTAAGAATTCTACCCACCTCATCGTTCCCCAGCTTTAACATAACCAGGGGTTCTTTTGGGAGACTTTCGATTCATCCCCTGGTCCCCATCAATCTGAGTCTTGACCCAAAGTAAGCAGCTCTTCCACATTGGGATTTTCCTGTTTTCTTGGAAAATTTCTCTGAAAATGCTTCTGAGGGCATTCCCTCTCCTACTGCCCCTTTTGTTTACAAAAAAAATGCATTGATCCTTATTTAAATGTTTACTCTCCCTAGGTCTAAAAGGGGGGGTTCCTCATACTCTCATACTTCTTCCCATAGGAGGGGATCTAACCTATACCCATCATTTTGCCTTTTACTATTTCAGTTGCCTTCCGCTACTGCTGCAGCCAGCAATTGAGCCTTGTGATTCTTTCTTAACTTGCTCCTTTTCCTGTTGCTTCTTCTCCTCCTCCTCCCTATTAATATACACTTTCCATGCCACTTCTAACAACTTATCCATAGATCTTGCTTCTGTTCTTTCTAGCTTTTCCAGTTTTCTCCCAATATCAGGATTTGACTGCCCCACAAAGTCAGTCACAAACATTAGTGCATCAGTCTCTCTCCGGATGCAAATCCATCCATTTCCTAGGCACATCACGTAGTCATTCAAAGAAAGCTGACGGTGTTTCATCTTTCCCTTGTACCACCTGATATAATTTTGATAAGTTTTTCAGGTTTGGAATTGCATTCTTTACACCAAACAATATCAACCTCTGATATTCAGTTAACAACATTTGTGCCTGAATGTTAGGGTCCCAATTGGGATTGGTGGTGGGAAAAATAATCCTCCAGTCTTCCTGCCTGTGCATCCTGAGCATGAACCCTCTCTGCTTCTTCCCTAGCCTTAACCACAACAGCCTTCCACTCCTCATATGTCAACAATATATTCAACACCACCTGTATATCCTTCCACTCTAGATCATGATTTTCCACAAGAGTTTCCAATACCTTTGCCACCTTTTCTGGGTCTTCCCTATACATTCCAGCCATCTCTTTCCAAGCCCTTAAGTCTGCTACTTACTACTGAGGATACTTTAACCCACACTGGTTATCCTGTCAGACTAACAGCCTGCCTTAAGGGCACTTGTAGCACTGCCCCCCGTCTCTTAGTTCTTCAACATCACTGTTCACATCCCCATTATACACTTGTCCAACTTCCCTGTTTCCACCCTGATCATCACCTCCCTGTAGATTTCCCTGACCCAGAGCCACTAATAATCCAACATCATCTTCCTCTTCCACCAGCTCCTTATATTTTTACACCTTTTACCAATACTACATGCAGAACAAGATCATTTAGGTGATTGTCCAGAATTTGTTCTAAAGCCGAAACATTTGCATTCCTGGTAATCAATCCACATTATTTTCTACTTTTCCAACCATTCCACAATGTGAAAAAAAAAATCCACATATGGTATCTCATCCCATTTTCCTTCTCTTTTACAAAACAACATTAACTGTAACGTAGTATTATTATATTATAATAATATATTTTATATATTATATATAGTATATTATATTAATATAGAATTATTATAATATTATACTTCAAAGTTCCATTCTTCGGACATTTCGCTTGATCTTCCAAAGTGTACATAGACCACCAATGATTACAATATTTGATTAATTGCTTCCTCATAAGGGAGTCACCCCCCACATACCTCCAGTATTTCAATAAACATCCCAAAGGTTATTTTTTCTCTTTTTTTCTTTTTTAAATTCTTCCCTCCGATGACTGTCCAGAACCCATATTACAACAGAATAACCCCCTTGATTGCTTGATTAACACAAAACACTCAAATCACGCATAGAATCATAGAATGTCCTGAGTTGGAAGGGACCCGCAAGGATCATCGAGTCCAACTCCTGTCCCTGCACAGGACAAACCCAAATTTGCACCATATCTCTGAGGGCGTTGTCCAAGTGCTTCTTGACTATCATCAGGCTTGGTGCCGTGACTGACTTCCCTGGGGAGCCTGTTCCAGCATTCCACCACCTTCCAGGTGAAGAACCTTTTCCTAATATCCAGCCTAAATCTCCCCTGGTGCATCGTCCTGCCATTCCCTCAGGTCCTATCATTGGTCACCAGAGAGAAGAGATCAGCACCTTCCCCTCCTCCTCCCCTTGTGAGGAAGCTGTAGACCGCGATGAGGTCTCCCCTTAGTCTCCTCTTCTCCAGGCTGAATAAACCAAGTGACTTTAGCCACTCCTCATATGGCTTCTCCTCTAAACCCTTCACCAGCTTCGTGGCCCTTCTGTGGACACTCTCTAGTAGCTTTATATCCTTAATGTACTGTGGTGCCCCAAACTGCACACAGTACTCGAGGTGAGGCCGCACCAGTGCGGAGTAGAGTGGGACGATCACCTCCCTCTACTAGCTAGCAATGCAGTGCTTGATGCACCCCAGGATATGGTTGCCAGGGCATGCTGTTGGCTCATGTTCAACTTGCCGTCAACCAGAACCCCCAGGTCCCTCTCTGCAGAGCTGCTCTCCAGCCTCTTGTTTCCCAGGCTGTATGTACATCCAGGGTTGCATTGACCCAGGTATAAAATCCAGCACTTGCACTTGTTAAACTTCATATGGTTAGTGATTGCCCAGCTTTCCAGTCTGTCCAGATCTCTCTGCCCTCGAGAGTGTCAACAGCTCCTTGCAATTTTGTGTCATCAGCAAACTTAATTAGTATTCCTTCCAGTCCTGCATCCAAGTCATTAACAAAGAGATTAAAAAGTAGTGGCCCCAAGATGGATCCCTGCAGAATCCTGCTAGTGACTGGCCACCAGCCCGATATAACCCCATTTACCCTTTGAGCCCAACCTGTCAGCCATTCGCTCACCTATTGTATTACGTGTTTATCTGGCTGTATGCTGGACATCTTGTCCAGGAGGATGCTGTCAGAGACAGTATCGAAAGCTTTACTGAAATCCAAAGAGATCACATCGGCTGGCTTCCCTTGGTCAACTAGGTGGGTAACCTTGTCATAGAAGAAAATCAAATTTGTTAAGCAGGACTTTCCCCTCGTGAACCCCTGCTGGCTAGGACCAATGACTGCATTGTCTTTCAGGTGTTTCTCAGTAACTCCCAGAATAATCTTCTCCATAATTTTGCCAGGCACAGAAATGAGACTGATGGGCCTGTAGTTACCAGGGTCATCCCTGTTGCCCTTCTTGAAGATTGGGACAACGTTTGCCAGCTTCCAGTCAACTGGGACCTCTCCAGATTCCCAAGAGCATTGAAAAATCATTGAGAGAGTTCTTGCTATGACATCAGCCAGCTCTTTTAAGTACCCTTGGATGCATCCCATCAGGCCCCATCAACTTATACGGATCTAGCTGGAGCAGCAAGTCCTGCACAAGTTCAGGGTTTATTAGGAGTTTATCATTCCCACAATCATGGTTCTCTAGCCCAGGGCTCTGGGGGTCCCGGAGCCTACCATCAGTGTTGAAGACCAAGGCGAAGAAAGCATTGCCTTGTCTATGTCCCTGCTTGTGAGGTGACCATTCTCATCAAGCAATGGGCCAATGTTATTTCTGGCCTGTCTTTTGCCATTAATATATTAAAAAAAAAAAAAAAAGCCCTTCTTATTGTGCTTCATGGTACTGGCCAGCTTCAACCCTAATTGAACTTTGGCCGCACGTATTTCCTCCCTGCAGTGGCAAACAGCATCCCTAGAGTCCTCCCATGTTGCCTGACCTTGTGTCGTGGTTCAGCCTCAGCTGGCAACTGAACACCACGCAGCCGCTCGCTCACACCCCCCCACCACTGTGGGATGGGGAAGAGAATCGGACGAGCAAAAGAACTTGTGGGTTGAGATAAGCACAGTTTAATGATTACAATAAAATGATAATGATAAATGATTATGATAATAATGACAATAATGTTAATATAATAAAAGGGAAAAGGAAGGAAAGGGAAAACAGGGAAAAAAAGCGCAGAAACACGAACGATACAACTGCTCACTACCCGCCGACCAACGCTGCCCGTCCCCGAGCCGCAATTGCTTCCTCCCTCACCCGGCCAGCCCCTCCCAGCTAGCATACTGGGCATGACGTTACATGATATGGAATATCCCTTTGGTCAGTTTGAATCAGCTCTCTTAGCTGTGCCCCCTCCCCTCCCGGCTTCTTGTGCACCCAGCAGAGCATGGGAGGCTAGACATGTCCTGGACTAGTATAAGCGCTGCCCAGCAACAGCCTAAACATCTGTGTGTTATCTCAACAGGTTTTGTGGTTGGTTTTTTTTCCATGCTAATTTCAAAGCACAGCACTATACCAGCTAGAGTGAAGAAAATTAACTCTATCCCAGCTGAAACCATGACAGTATCCACCCCTTATTCCATATCATTGACATCATGCTCAGGTCCCATACTATTCAGTACAAATTCAATAATCCCTATCCATCTTCTCATCCTTTAACAATATATATATCTATCTATACAGATTTTTCATTTATCATTCCCCTAGTCTATGGACCACCCCTGTAAAATGCCTGTGAAATGTCCATTGAGTTCATTTAGTCCATGACTTTGGATTTCATCTCTTGTAAGGGTCCTTCAGAAAGGCGGTGTGCGTGGGGTCAGATTGTTGCATGTCAGTCCTTGTTCCATCACCGCTGCACTGGTAGTTCTTGTTCTCTCACTGCTGCACTTTGCTCAGTTCCATTGAAAGTTCATTTGCTATTATTATTAATTGGGAGATTCCCACCATGATAACATTCCATTGATGCAACCATAGTAGTGATGACATACAACATCATATAGCAATTAACAGCATATTAATGCCCCCTTCCCTAGAGAGGGATCCCAGTTGTTTGGCTTCCTTCCCCTCTAATTCCAAACTACTGGCCCCATTATCCCAGCATCGGAGCAGCCAGGTGATAACGTGCTCACCTGAATGACGCCCGAAATCTTTCCGTATATCCCACAACTCACTCAAGGATAGAGATCGGGTAGTTTCCGTTTCTTGTACACATGCTTCCTCCTCCTCCTCCTCTTCTCGTGATGGCCCTGGTTCCTCGTAATCTCTTTCTAAATGAGTTGACCTTCTCTTCCATGATTTCTTCTTGCGTATAGGGGCGACTGATACTGGCACAGGTTGGACCTCTGGTTTAGCTGCAATGCTTGGCACTGTGTTTTGAGTAGCTGCAGTGCCTGTCGTGGGGGTTTGAGAGGCCGCCGTGCTCGTCACCGGGGTTGGAGCTGCTGCAGTATCTGTCGTGGCGGGTTGGGCAGCCGCAGTGCTTGTCTCTGGGGTTGGAGTAGCTGCAGTATCTGTCGTAGGGGGTTGGGTGGCCACAGTGCTTGTTGCTGGGGTTGGAGTAGCTGCAGTGTCTGTCGTGGGGGTTTGAGTGGCTGCAGCACTTGTCACGGGGGTTGGAGTAGCTCTCTTCTCTTTCCCTTGGGGGTACTGAATAATGTTAAATAGGGCTCGATAGGCATAAGCCAGACCCCAGCACATGGCAGTGATCTGTATCTCTCTGGAATTGCCAGGGTGACAACATACTTCCTCCAAATGTTCTACTAATTTTTCAGGATTCTGCACTTGTTCAGGGGTGAAGTCCCACACCACGGGGGGTGCCCACCGTCTTAAGCATTTGCCCATACTATACCACATACCCTGCCACGCATAGCTATCGAGCCTTGGGACAGATCTCTGGATTATATTCTTAACTTGCTTACTAACCTTAGACAGATCTGATACCACCTGCCAAAGCAATATCAACAGATGTATCTTAACTACACAAGGATGTTCAAGATACTGAAAAGTTGTTGTAATGAGGGAGGAGACATTACATAAGATAGTAGCTACGGTGCCATTCTGTATTTCCTCCATAAAAAACTCCTCAGAGGAGGAGGTATAATTGCTAATTGCCTCCATGAGGTGGTAGCTGTAGTACAGTAATGGCTTCCATGCAAAACCTAAATAACCGATAACAGTCAAGGCCAGTGTTTTAATAACAAGTCTCCTAGGCAAAATATCTCTAATCACTGCAGAGCACAGCCAACTGACAGAACCAACAGCAAGTTTTAACATGTACTTTACAATCAGCATGGTAAAGACTGGACAAACTAATACTGCGAGCAGATGAATCAATGCTGTGACCAGCAACTGTTATTATCTCAAACCCTTCGTGCCCCACGTTGGGCGCCAAAAATAGAGTGTCGTGGTTCAGCCTCAGCTGGCAACTGAACACCACGCAGCCGCTCGCTCACACCCCTCCACCACTGTGGGATGGGGAAGAGAATCGGACGAGCAAAAGAACTTGTGGGTTGAGATAAGCACAGTTTAATGATTACAATAAAATGATAATGATAAATGATTATGATAATAATGACAATAATGTTAATATAATAAAAGGGAAAAGGAAGGGAAAGGGAAAACAGGAAAAAAAAACTGCAGAAACAGGAACGATACAACCACTCACCACCCGCCGACCAACGCTGCCCATCCGCGAGCCGTGATTGCTTCCTCCCTCACCCGGCCAGCCCCTCCCAGCTAGCATACTGGGCATGACGTTACATGATATGGAATATCCCTTTGGTCAGTTTGAATCAGCTCTCTTAGCTGTGCCCCCTCCCCTCCCGGCTTCTTGTGCACCCAGCAGAGCATGGGAGTCTAGACATGTCCTTGACTAGTATAAGCGCTACCCAGCAACAGCCTAAACATCTGTGTGTTATCTCAACAGGTTTTGTTGGGTTTTTTTTCCATGCTAATTTCAAAGCACAGCACTATACCAGCTAGAGTGAAGAAAATTAACTCTATCCCAGCTGAAACCATGACACCTTGCTTCCACTGGCCATATACTTTCTTTTTTCTTATTATTTCTAGAAGAATATCCCTGGTCAGCCAAGTCAGCCTTTTGCCCCGCCTGCTTGACTTCCTGCGCTTTGGGATTGCCTGCTCCTGTGCTTTTAGTAGGTGGTGTTTAAAAAGCAACCAGCACTGATGGACCCCAGCACCTTCAAAAGCTTTTTCCCAGGGGACCTTACTAAGCAGTTCCCTGAGCAACCTGAAGTCTGCTCTCCTCATGTCCAGAGCTGAGGTCTTGCCGGCAGATTTCTTCCTGTCACCATAGATTTTAAACTTGACTGATTCATGGTCACTGTGGCCAAGGCAGCCCCTGATCTCCGCTCAACCCACGAGGCCCTCTCTGTTAATATGCAACAAGTCAAGGAAGGCACCCTTCCTGGTCGATTCCCTTAGTACCTGTACCAAGAAGTTGTCATCCAGATGGTTTAGGAACCTTCTGGACCTGTTTGTTTCAGCCGTGTGGTATTCCCAGTTGGCATCTGGCAAGTTGAAGTCCCCCATAAGGATAAGGGCAGATGACTTAGAGGCATCCCTTAGTTCCTTAAAGAATAGCTCATCAGTGTCATCCTCCTGGCTGGGTGGCCTATAGTAGACTCCCACAACAGCATCTGCTTTATTTGTCTGTCCCTTAATCCTTAACCAGAGGCTCTCAACTGTGCCATCGCTGACTGCAAGCTCTGTGCATTTCTGCTCCTCCACTACGTACAATCCCCGTCTCGCCTGCTCTGCCTATCCTTCCTATAGAGCTTTTAACCACCCGTCATGGCACACCAGTCACAGGACACGCACACCACCACACATACCATATAGCTGGCACTGTGTTCAAGCAAGCCCTTATAGCTGGCACTTTGTGCAGACAAGCCTTACTCTGACAGGACTGAAACATAGATCCCTTATGGCTGGCACTGTGGGTGTCCCTTTAATAGCATGCAAACTAGCTTTCCCTTACCCTTCCTGTGTGGGCAAATCTTTGACTGGTCAAGATGTTTTGTGGTCTCAAACCCCTTATACCACTTTCAGTGGAACTCTAACCCACCCCTTCTATCGAAGATTTAATTGTGCCAAACCAAATACCAAACTCCAAACCCGGGTGTCCTACAGACTTTCATCCAATAGGATCAAATCCTTCCCTTAGGTACCTTTATAGCCCAACCCTGTGAGGCTTTCGCCGCACCTTAACAGGCAGACAACCTTTACCTTTAATATTCCTTTAACTCCTTTAAGAAAAGAATGCCTTTATCTTCTCAGGGGCCTTGCTCAGAGCTCTTCAGTCCAGGGATTGGGATTGGAGGTTCTTCCCAAGAATCCCTTGGTGCTGGCTGGAGGGATTGTGATCCCATGGATCCATCAAGGTTCAGGAGCAGAGTCCCACCTAGGTCGCCAAAACAGTCACCAAAATCGGGAATAAAACTCCTTAACACCAGTGTAGTATTAAAAAGCAGTCAGTCCTTATTACGGTGCCGGATGCACAGGGGATAATTCCTCCTAACGTGCATGCCACAAGTTGCAACAGACAAAGCTTATCTTGTTCAGTTATATACCTATGCAATAGCTTTCCAGGAATACTTATACATATTCATTCACAATGTGTTGCAAGAGGTGTAAGTTTCAACTGGCTTTTTTTTTTACTCTTATCTAGGTGTAGATGTCCTTAGTTCCTTTTATTTTGGTTTCAACTGACATCTGCTGCTAGATTGTTTGCACCCCTCCAGGATGTCCCCATCACACTTGTGAAGATTATGTCCTTGACTGCATTCTTGCTTGAGGCCCCTTACAACAGCTGTGCTAACTATATTCAAAGCTGTCTCAGGAATATTCTTACCCTATATAGCCTGAATACCAACTCTGTTTCAGAGCAGCTGCCATTCATTTAAATTTTTTTCTTTTAATAAGGATTGCTGTTTTATTTCTTTCTGTGGTGGAGAAGGGATTTCCTAGCTGCAATAAGGGCCAGTGCTCCTGTAGATGAGCTCTTCTCAGCCACTTGCATCTCTACAGGTACAAACAAGAAAAGCCATTTACAAATCTTTACTTCTGGAGCTCTGTCTGCCTCTCCAGGGAGCTCACAGGAGGCACAGAACAGACCTCAGGAAGGCTGAAGGCAGGTGCTGGGGTCAGCAAGCATGTTGCATCCCTTCTGGGATGGGGCTTGGGCTCCCCAGACAGCCAGCAGGTCCCATGAGCAGAGTGGAGCATTTGCTTTTGCTGCACTTGGGCAGTGTCATTGCAAAGCAGCAGTTCCCCAGTGGGTGTTTTGAAACAAAAAAATGGTCAGGCTTTTGATATCTCTGCTTTCTCTCCCACCTCAGTCTACTAGGGCTATGAAAAAAACCTCCCTGACCCATTTTTAGACAAATGTGTGCTTCAGTAAAATAGGAGTTTTTCCCATTAAAATGCTGTAGTCCCAGCGTTTCAGTTAGCTGCAGTCAGCACCCACTTGGTGTGAAGATGCCAGAGATGCTGGTTTTGCAACATTGCTGCATCACAGCAGTTTAACCCTTGCCAGCCCCTGAGCAAATTCACCATGACGCACATGGGACCTGTACTGCTCCATGTTTCCAGCCCTTGGGAGCAGTGAGGCAGCTCCTGATCCACACACCATCCCTGCATGGGGCAAGGAGGAAAGAGAAATCCTTAGCTTGCATACAAGATGTGCTCACATCTGGGAGCAATCACACATAGCAAGTAGCTACAGCCATGGATTGAGGTCCTGTTAAAGCAGGAATGAACACTTTTGGAGTCACCAAATCACTGCGTAGATGAAAGATGGGATTGCAGATACCTGGGTTGCCATCAAAACCACCTGCCATCCCTGGACAGGCATGTTCAACACAAATGCTGTGCTGACCTCCAGGCAATGCCGCCCTTAAAAGGGCCAAGGGGGGAGTTTGCTGATATTGGGTCAGCAACCTCACTGCCTCCCAGGAAGGCAACCTTGGCAAAGCATGAAAAACCTCTGCTGAAAACCTCCACCCTGGCTCTGGGGAGTCATTCTCTTGCTACAACAACTAATGCTACAAAAGTAATAAGGCAAGAGTGGAGTTTTCCCAAGGGCTGGATTTGCATTAAGCTGCTAAAACCAACAAGTTCTTGGCCAAGTGGAGAACTGAGGAGGGGAAAAGCCAAAACTGTCCTAGGGCTGTGCCTTTTGCAGGGCTCAGGCAATCTCTGCCTGCTGGGACAGAGCTCCCGGGCTCTGTTGGGTAGATGCACAGCTCTTGCATCCCCGTCCACAACTTACCTTTTTTTAACTTTGTTTCTTAATTGGTGTGGTTTTAGTGAACATGCCTTCAGCTAAAACCATTAATGTAGGTGAGAACCAAGAGCAAAGGACAAGGATGGTGACACCCAGCACTAGTCTTCAAAACCAGGATGTCTCATTGTCTCTATGGTCCCCATCATTTCAGGAGCACAATGAAGTGCTGTGTTTATGAAAGCACTTCGGTGGAATTTTTGGAATTTTCTGCTAAGCCATAGCAATGAACTATGTGAGCTTGGCAAAACAGAAGTTGACAGCTAAAGAAGGGAACTGAGAGATAGGGAAGCACTTGTTTTACACTATATCCTTGAGGAGAGCTGAGAGACTGATCAAAGCAAACATCTGGCCTCAGAAGATGCTGAGAAAGGGGTGATAAAGTGTATAGTCAAGGAGAACAACTAATTGGGGTATTGATAAGAACTAAAACTAAGTGCCCATTAGGTGAACTATCCTCATTATAATACTAAAAATCATGCCCATAGGCCAGGAAACCCCCCCCAATAAGCCCCTTACTCTCTGAGCAGGCGTAGTAAATTTAAAGGGAGCTGTACCTTTAAGTTGAGATGAGAAAGAAACTAACCAGTGATTAGCTGGGGGGTGTGAATATTAGCTGTGACTGGCACATTTAACTGTATAAATGCCTTGTAGTTTCTCCGTGCAGTGTGCTAGCTTTGTGGAGTTACCACCTAGCACCCATCTTTGTGCAAAAATGAATTAAATAAAATACCTTCGCTCTGTGTGGAGTTTGGTGTTTTGCACACTGGGCGAACAAACCTGCCTTTCGGCATAACGCTGCCAGTGAGAAAAAAAAATATAACCAAGGAGTCCTTTGCAGTGCTGGATGCTAACAGGGACTGGTTGTCTCTTGCTGCAGGACACAGAGATTTATTTTAAAAAAACCTCTATGAAATTGTTGTGAAACATTTTTAATAGCATCATATGCCTACACCAACCTTACATGCATGAAGGCAGAATAACTGAGTTCTGTGAAGTATCCATCTTACAACCTCGCAGGCTCCATTCTTATGTGTAGAGGACCATTTTGACATAGAAAAAAGCCTCATTTTAAAAAAATTATATTTACTGATGGGGTTGTACAGCTCTGAACTGCAACCTGTGGGCTAGCCAAGGATTTAGATACTACAAAACACAAATAAGTGCTAAGCTTCCCAACCCCAGGCAGCTGCTGCGAGAGCAGATGCTCACAGTGAATAAAGACATTGCATCTTGGCCCGTGCATTATACATTAATGGACACAACCCCTCTCCCTCCCCAGCACAGCCACCGGTTACTGCTCACCTTGCTGGGCTGGGCTGCTATCAGATCGTGGTGGTGTGTTTGCTGTGGCAGCTTTGAAGCAAAACTGATTGCCATCTCAAGCAACTCTCTCAGTGCAGTTCAAAGGACATCAGCAAGATCTCAGCAAGCAACTGAGATTTCCCCAGCTGGACCAGCAGGTAATTTTTAACCTGTTTTCTGAATTTGTAAAAGCTTCCTATAACAGGAGCTTCATATTGCCTGAATATGGTGCATCATTTATGCAGCCTTTGCTGGATGCTGGAGGAGCTGGCAATTCCCCTTGGCTATGGGAACCAAATCTCTACTATCAGCAATCAGCAGCCGCCTGTCTCCAAGGCTTATTTAGTCTAATCACATAGTATAGTCAGTGCTGGGGACTGGTCTCAGCCTTTCTACATGAAATACATGAGGAGGAACAGCCGAATCGAACTTAGAGCAGGTAGGAGGAGAGACTGGCACCATTCATTGTGGGGAAAAACTGAAAGTTCAAGAGGACCTATGAAATGAGCTGTGCAGGATGCCAAATTAGGTGTATGGCCCATTGGATTCTCCAACAGGTAACAAAAGGATTGAAAATAATCTCAAATATAACTGTATTCATTTGGAGGATGTTTTTTTTCCCCAATAAGTTTCTCTTTCCTTAGTTATTAAACAGGAGATCCCCAGGGAGAGAGATGCTTCTCCACTGGGAGGATGAAAGACTTATTGGCATCTTGCAGGACTTGCTAGAGATATCCTACAGGCACCGTGGGATGTGTTTAGAGGAGAAATCTATCTTTAACAGGCTATTTTCAGCCTGGTTCGAGAAAGTGATTTTGGTACCTAATCACAAAACTGGTGCCACAGGACATCACGCATGGTGGTGTGCCCGGTGTGGAGAGCCTCACCTTGCCTCTGCCATGGAGCTCAAGCACCAACAGTCTCTGCAAACCAGCTGGGCAGAGTATTTTATACTCCAGCAGCATCTCTTTTCCACATCAAAGTCCAGAGGCATAAGCAGTGAAAGAATTGACTCCGACCCAAAAAACCAAGAAACAAGCAGTAAAGACCAAGCGATCACCCTGCCAACTGACTTCTGTGTGGCACAGGTTTATAGCTAGCAATGCAGTTTATTAGTTATAAATAAAGTACAAAAGAATCCACTAAAAGTGAATCTAAGCATTTACACAATTTCTAATGTCTTTTTATTTCTTCAGCGCACTATTGCTTTAATAATAATAAATATTTTTCTAGTTTTCTTCTATAAAATAGTCTATGTAGTAAAATGTTGCACAGCACAACAGAACAGCAGCAGGAGTACAAAAATGTGGGTGATCCTTTCAACAGCTCGGGTCATTAAAGGAGAGGATTTTTGTTTGCTTGCTCCTTGTTTTACTTATCCCTTTTACAGTGTCCTTGCAGGGTGGAACAACCAACCCCCTGGTCCCCATATGGCTCAAAAACACAGCTCCAGGCTACAAGGGAGGAGTGTTATAGAGCAGCAAGGAAAAAAAACACAGACAAGTTTTAAACCCAGGATAAGGCAAAGTCAACAAAGCAGAGCAGCACCCTGAAGGGACAGAGAGAAAAAAAAATAAGGTACAGTCATTTCATGCCTTTCTAACCCAAAAAAGAATTGTATCCAAAGACTTTTGGGGGTGGGGGGGTGGCTACTGGCTGAGCACGTGCATCAAGCCCCGCTTCTGTCCATACATGGCCAAGCATCTGTGCTGACCCAAGAGCGGTTATGGCTTAAAGCTTAAAATACTGTCAAAGATGCTCTAACCTTCTTGCGAGGCTTGAGCACTTGATATTCAGGAGCCTTTGGGGAAAGGGCAGTGTGTTACGAGAGGAGCACGGACATGGCTGGGGATGCTTGGCCACCGCTGCAGGAGTGGGACATCAGCATGGGGCTGACCCCCTCCTTGGGGGTCTTTTGTTGCCCCCAAGTGTAACCAGAGCGATAGACTTAACCAACCATGGATGTTGCTATACTCCTTGTACAGCCCTATCCAACTGGACATTAAGTCTGGGGACATGGAGTATACCAATCAGTGTATTCTTTGATCTGTATTTTAGTCCCTAGGTAATCATTAATGTGAAAGAAACAATAGACAATGTGTTTCTGTCAGAAAAGGATGACAAAATGTAGTTTCGTGTAGTGGACTGAGAAAACTGGCCAGGATTGCTGAGACTGAGAGCCAAATGGGTAAAAAGGTAATTCCGGCAGGGGGAGATCGCGACCACCGACTCACGGACCACCGACCCAAGTAATACCACCTACTCAAAAGAGAACAATAGAAGACGACAACTGAGTTTGCGCAGTAATCTACATGTGGAACGAGCAAGTTTGTACCAATCAGTAGAAAGGACAATAATGAATATGTATGAATAAGTAAATTTTTGATCTATAAATTGTATGGGAAAGGTGTGTAAGGTATGCACGTTAGGAGGAACGATCCCCCGTGCATACGGCGCCGTGAATAAAGAATGCCTGCTCTTTAATACTAAATTGGTGTTAAAGAGTTGTTTCTGATTTTACCGCGTTTTTCGGTAACACAAGCTCAGGCTCAATCGATTGCTTCCTTCACCTTCCTGCAGCTCCCAGCTGGGTGCATGCACAGAGGGTGAAAAGAGCCAGACTGAGCACCGATAGGCACCAAAAATTGAACAGAGCCACCACTTCTGGGCTTCCTTCTTGACTTTTGAAGCAATTGGCAGTGTCTTGCACTAAATGCATGCATTGCCCCAAGCACAGCCTTGTAGCAGGGGCCTACTGGGTGTTATTGCAGGGTAACACATGCAGTAAGAACAGTAGCATCACCAGCAGCATCAGGGATAGGGTAGTAACAGGAATCAACTGAAATGTTTTGGTTTTGCAGAGCGCTGTCAATCACCTTCAATGCATAAGGGCACAAGTGAAAGGATCACCAGAGTTTGATTATGAGTGCAAATAATATTCATATATATGTGCTAAACACAGTCACTATATTGCAGTTTTCCGCTATGTCACATCATACAGAATCAAAGGTTTGCATTTTAATGGAATGTATCCAAGGTAACTGCACCACAGTAATACAGTTTGTAATGACACACCCTGATTTTTTTTCTCTTTTTTTTTTTTGGACAAGATAAGCATTACCCCCCACATCCCGTGGTTTTTCATTTTTGAAGTACTGACACATGCAAAGCATTTCATTCCCAGAAACAATGCAAAAATGAGGTAATAGGAGTAATAAAAAATTTAGTATTAATTTCTAAATAAATAAATAATAATTAAAAATAAAAAAACTATAAAAATAATTAAATAAGAACCCACAATATCTACACGTTAGTAATAAATTATGATTGTTAAATATAAGGCATTTAAACTCACAAAGCCCTGTAAACTATCAATGTTTTGTTCCTAGAGATTTTTTGTTTGTTTCATTTTGGTTTTAGACTCACCCTATTATTGCAACCTACTCGTAAAAATTATTTAAACGCAAAGGAACCTGACACACTAATGCAACTCCAGATGCTGTAAATTCGCATGCACCTTGGGATCAGTCATTCACACGAGTTTGGTGCTTTTTTTCACCAAGGTTTGGGGTTTTTTGTATTTTTAAAAAAACTGTGCTTGATCATTAGGCAAATAGCAATACTTTTGCATAGGCTTTAAGAAAACACATGGTTCGGAAGCACTCCTCCTTCCCTTCCCGCCCAGCCAGGGTCCCAGTTGCCCCATTCCTCCCCCTGCTTTGCCCCCAGCTCATGCCTGGACAGACCAGACCATCTTATGGTGTATTTTACCAGCAAAGCCTTGCTTTGCTTGTGCATATTATTAGCAATAGTATTATTTTTAACGCTGCTTCAATCTGCTGCTGCTGGAGCAAGCCCCATAGGTACTGATGGACCACTCCTTGGAGTCTGCAGCCCTCTGGTCAGGGCTGGGACTGCTGCACCCCCTAAAAAGCCATCACTTGAGCTGGGTGGCAAATATATCATAGAATCATTGAACAGTTTGGGTGGGAAGGACCTTTAAAGGTCATCTAGTCCACCCCCCCTGCAACGAGCAGGGACATCTGCAACTAGATCAGGTTGCTCAGAGCCCCGTCCAACCTGGCCTTGAATGTTTCCGGGGGTGGGGCATCTACCACCTCTCTGGGCAACCTGTTCCAGTGTTTCACCACCCTCATAATAAAAAATTTCTTCTTTATATGCCACCATATGTCCCCCTCCACTGCCTCCTACCTGCATGGGCACAGAAAAAAAGAGGCTCTTACATCCTTGCACCCTGCAGGGCTCCCCTCTTCTCCTCCCCTCTCCAGTTGGGGAAAAAAAACTCTGGGGTGCCTCTGAGGTTGGTGTTTTCCAATTACAGCTCACAGGAATCCCACGCTCTCTCCAACGGTAATTTATGATTGTTTCTACTTGGAGAGCATTGCTTGGCTCCAGGAAAACATGCTCAGGGGAGCCAGAAATCATCCCCGCCACATCAGCATTTTCAATATATAATGTTCCCAACTAATTCCCCTTGCTCCTCAGCATCTTTCTTTTGCTCCCCTACTATGCAAAAAAAAACCCAAAACCCAACGTATTTTAAAAGATTTTTGGTTGTGAATGCCGGTTCTCTAGAGGGCTTTTGGTCTTTACAGTTGGTGTGCTGAGGTCTTTATTTCAGGGGGAGCTTGGATTGCAGCAGCTCAGTCCTTCGGGGACTACCTCCTACTTCTGCTTGGAGTGTTAATGCAATTAGGTTTCATTTGAACAACTACTCCATTCTCCGTATGGATAAGGCCTGAAACGTGTATACAAATGCATGTGGGTGCAGATGCACATGCTTTGAGGTGGGGTTACAACCCAGCCCCTCCAGAAAGCACCAAACCCCCCCTTCCAACCTGCCTTCCCCTCCTGCACCAAAACGCTCATGGCTTCAGCAGTGCCTTGTGAGCATCAAGTTTTCTCCCATCCTGTTATCCAAGATGCTTCTGCATGGGATAGGAGTCGGCAGCATACATCTCTCAATGCTTCTCTGGCATTTTTATACCCCAAAGCACAGCTATAGACACCGACTCCAGTAACCATCATTTTGGACCAGTGCTGGCAGCAGCTGATGAAGCCAACCAGCCTCACAGCTCACAGGAGAAAGCATCATGGACAATGGCAATCATGAAGACAGCCCTTCCTTGGATTTCAATATACCAAGCTACTTCATTAAGATACAGAAAGCAAAGAAACAGCATCTACTCCAATATCGTGCCCTGACACAAAGTGTCCAGCACCAGCAGATAAGCAGGAATGAAGCTCCTCCCTATTGCTTCATTAATTTCATTCCCAATTTTTATTTTTTTAAGCTTCTTTAAATTTGCAATACACTAAATGCAAGGAAAGGAAGCACACGCAGCTGAGGCAAAGAGTGCAACCCTTCTGACTGTAAACAGGATTTTGCTTTTTCGCCTCTTCCCGCCTAAAGGGTGGGAAAGCTTGACCTCTTCATTCCCCCTCTGCAATGTATTAATCAGGCACCAAAATAAGGAATCTATGATAAAATATTTGGTGCAAATTAGGTAACAGCAATATATCCACAACAAGATGAGTAGGGCATCAAACACAACATTTTTTAAGCTGACACGATCCAGCTGCCATCTGTAGAAATAGCTAAAGGACCCGTAACATGTTTCTACATATTCAAGAGGTAGATATACAATCCTCATGAAATGCAGGATTGACAGGTGTGCTGGTTTTGGCTGAGAAGGGGTTAATTCTCCTCACATGTGAGGGGGCGGCTACCTTTCCAGCTTCCCCCCCCCGCTCTGCCGCGTGGCGGGGGGGGGGGGCTGGGAGGGGCAGGGTCATGGTGGGGGCGGCTGACCCTGACTGGCCAATGGCAGGTTCATTCCATACAATGTGACACCATGACCAGTATAATGGGGGGGGGGCAGTGGCAGCACAGAGGCGGCGCGGTGTCGGGTTAGCGGGTGGTGAGCGGCTGCGGCGCGTGCGGTTTGTTTCGGCGGTTCGTTCCCCCTCTCCCCTCCCCTCCCTTCCCCCTCCCCCGGGGCTTTGCGCCTCTCGTTGTTCTCCTTTACATTGCATTTCTGTTGTTGTTTCTTTTAATTTTAATTATTAAACTGTTCTTATCCCAACCCACGAGCGTTACCCTTCTGATTCTCTCCCCCATCTATCGGTGGGGGAGTGAGCGAGCGACTGTGTGGGGCTGAGCTGCCGCTAAACCACGACAGTCTTTTTGGCGCCCAACGTGGGGCTCAAGGGTTGGAGATAACAACAGCTGCTGGTCACAGCACCATGTTGTCCTTTTTGCAGTTGGTGTTAAAAATCGGTGTTGGTTTGTTGAGTCTGCTGTGTTCTGCTGTGATTAGTAATGTTTTGCCTACAAAATTTGTTATACAAACACTCATTTTCAGCTTTATCTGGTATTTGGGGTTTTTGCTGAAACCCTTACTGTACTTCGGATACCACCTTGTTGAGGCAATTAGCAATTATACCTCCTCCTCTGAGAGATTTTATATGGAGGAAATACAGAATAGTACCTTTGCAACTTTGTTCTATGATGTCTCTGCCTCTAATACAACAACCTTTTTGTATCTTGACCATCCTTGGGTGGTTAAGGTGCACTTATTGTTAGTTTTTGGGCATGTTGTTTTGGTTTTGACTAAGCAACTTAAGAATATCACCCAGAAATCTGCCCCAAGGCTTGATAGTTAGGAGTGGCAGGGCATGTGGGATAGCATGGGCAAATACCTAGGGCAGTGGGCACCCCCAGTGTTTTGGAGTTTCACCCCCGAACAAGAGCAGAATCCTAAAAAACTAGTAGAATATTTGGAGAAAGTATGTTGTTATGCTGGGAACTCCAGAGAGACACAGATAACTGCAACATGCTGGGGTCTGGCCCATGCATACAGAGCCCTGCTCAACAGTATTCAGTGCCCCCAAGGGGAAGAGAATGTCTCTGGATTGAAATGCAAAGTGACTGGCACTGTAGACAATCCAGCCCCGAGGACAGGTAGTGCAGCCACTCAAACCCCCACAACAAGTTCTGGAGCTGGCTCAGAAAATAAACCCGTACCAGTATCAGATGCCCCCATACACAAGACGAAATATTGGAAGCGGACATCAACTCGTTTAGAACGGGATGATGAAGAACCAGGGCCATCACGGGGAGAGGAGGGAGAAGTAATAAATGAAATAGAGACCACCCGATCCCTGTCCTTGAGCGAGTTGCGAGATATGCGAAAAGATTATAGCCCTTGTTCAGGTGAGCACATTGTCACCTGGCTGCTCCGATGCTGAGATAATGGGGCCAGTAGCCTGGAACTAGAGGGAAAAGAAGCCAAACAATTGGGATCCCTTTCTGGGGAAGGGGGCGTTGACAAAGCAATTGGAAAAAAACCACAAGCCCTCAGCCTCTGGAGGCAACTCCTGTCTGGAGTGAAGGAAAGGTATCCCTTTAAAGATGATGTTACAAATCGCCCAGGAAAATGGACAACTATGGAGAAAGGCATCCAGTATCTAAGGGAATTAGCTGTGCTTGAGGTGATTTATGGTGACCTGGACGATCAACGGTCATCCAAAGATCCAGATGAAGCCGAGTGCACACGACCCATGTGGCGGAAGTTTGTACGGAGCGCACCATCTTCGCATGCAAACTCATTGGCAGTGATGTCCTGGAAAGATGACGAGACACCAACGGTGGCAGAGGTGATAGATAGACTCCAGGGTTATGACACAAATATCTCTTCCTCGCTTGTCTCTGCTGTGGAGAAATTGTCCCAAGAGGTCCAGCAACTCAAAGAATATCTGTCCTACTCCCCACCTCGACAGAGTAGTGTCTCAGCTGTTAGGAATAAGCGTCCTTTGGCTCAAAGGAGAGGATACACACCACGGGCCACCCTATGGTTCTACCTGCGTGACCACGGAGAGGACATGATGAGGTGGGATGGCAAGCCTACTTCAACCCTACAGGCACGAGTACGTGAACTGCAAGGAAGAACAGTCACTCAGGGAGGCTCTTCCAGGAAAGCTGCTGCTCCAGTTTCCAGCGAGCAAGTCCCCAGACAGAGGAGTAGAAGCGCAGATTTTATTTCTAAGTGTAATAGAGGGACTCCTGATTCACATTTACAGGAAGTGAGTTGTGACTGCCATGATCAGGACTAGAGGGGCCCTACCTCCAGCCAGGTGGAGGAAAGGGATAACCGGGCTTACTGGACTGTGTGGATCCGATGGCCTGGCACGTCCGACTGACAGGAGAATAAAGCTTTAGTGAACACCGGCGCACAGTGCAACTTAATGCCATCAAACTATATAGGGGCAGAACCCATCAGCATTGCTGGAGTGACAGGGGGATCCCAAGAGCTAACTGTATTGGAGGCCGAAGTGAGCCTAACTGGCAATGAGTGGCAGAAGCACCCCATTGTGACTGGCCCAGAGGCTCCGTGCATCCTTGGCATAGACTACCTCAGGAGAGGGTATTTTAAGGACCCAAAAGGGTACAGGTGGGCTTTTGGTGTAGCTGCCTTGGAGACGGAGGAAACTGAACAGCTGTCTACCTTGCCTGGTCTCTCAAAGGACCCTTCTTGTTGTGGGGTTGCTGAAGGTCGAAGAACAACAGGTGCCGATTCCCACCACAACAGTGCACTGGCAGCAATATCGCACCAACAGAGACTCTCTGATCCCCATCCATAAACTCATTCACCAACTGAGGAGGCAAGGAGTCATCAGTAAGACCCACTCACCCTTTAACAGTCCCATATGGCCAGTGCGGAAGTCTAATGGAGAGTGGAGGCTAACAGTAGACTACCGTGGCCTGAATGAAGTCACTCCACCGTTGAGTGCTGCTGTGCCAGACATGCTAGAACTTCAATATGAACTGGAGTCAAAGGCAGCCAAGTGGTATGCCACAATTGATATTGCTAATGCATTCTTCTCAATCCCTCTGGCAGCAGAGTGCAGGCCACAGTTTGCTTTTACTTGGAAGGGCGTCCAGTATACCTGGAATCGACTGCCCCAGGGGTGGAAACACAGCCCTACCATTTGCCATGGACTGATTCAGACTGTACTGGAACAGGGAGAAGCTCCAGAACACCTTCAATACATTGATGACATCATTGTGTGGGGCAACACAGCAGAAGAAGTTTTTGAGAAAGGAGAGAAAATAGTCCAAATCCTTCTGAAAGCTGGTTTTGCCATAAAACAAAGTAAGGTGAAGGGACCTGCATGAGAAATCCAGTTCTTAGGAATCAAATGGCAAGATGGATGTCGTCAGATTCCAATGGATGTGATCAACAAAATAACAGCCATGTCTCCACCAACTAGCAAAAAGGAAACACAAGCTTTCTTGGGCGTTGTGGGTTTTTGGAGAATGCATATTCCAAATTACAGTCTGATCATAAGCCCTCTCTATCAAGTGACCCGGAAGAAGAATGATTTCAAATGGGGCCCTGAGCAACAACAAGCCTTTGAACAGATTAAACAGGAGATAGTTCATGCAGTAGCTCTTGGGCCAGTCCGGGCAGGACAAGATGTAAAAAATGTGCTCTACACTGCAGCCGGGGAGAATGGCCCTACCTGGAGCCTCTGGCAGAAAGCACCAGGGGAGACCCGGGGTCGACCCCTAGGGTTTTGGAGTCGGGGATACAGAGGGTCCGAAGCCCGCTATACTCCAACTGAAAAAGAGATATTGGCAGCATATGAAGGGGTCCGAGCTGCTTCAGAAGTGGTTGGTACTGAAGCACAGTTGCTCCTGGCACCCCGATTGCCAGTGCTGGGCTGGATGTTCAAAGGAAACATCCCCTCTACACACCATGCAACTGATGCTACGTGGAGTAAATGGGTTGCACTGATTACCCAGCGGGCTCGAGTAGGAAACCCCAGTCGCCCAGGAATCTTGGAAGTGATTATGGACTGGCCAGAAGGCAAAGATTTTGGAATATCACCAGAGGAGGAGGTGACACGTGCTGAAGAAGCCCCACTGTATAACCAACTGCCAGAAGATGAAAAGCAATATGCCCTGTTTAGTGATGGGTCCTGTCGCCTTGTGGGAAAGCACCGGAGATGGAAGGCTGCTGTATGGAGTCCTACACAACAAGTAGCAGAAACTGCTGAAGGAGAAGGTGAATCGAGCCAGTTTGCAGAGGTAAAGGCCATCCAGCTGGCCTTAGACATTGCTGAACGGGAAAAGTGGCCAGTGCTCTATCTCTATACTGACTCCTGGATGGTGGCAAATGCCCTGTGGGGCTGGCTGCAGCAGTGGAAGCAAAGCAACTGGCAGCGCAGAGGCAAACCCATCTGGGCTGCCGCACTGTGGCAAGATATTGCTGCCCAGGTACAGAACCTGGTTGTAAAGGTACGGCATGTGGATGCTCACATCCCCAAGAGTCGGGCCACTGAAGAACATCGGAACAACCAGCAGGTAGATCAGGCTGCCAAGATTGAAGTGGCTGAGGTGGATCTGGACTGGCAGCATAAGGGTGAACTATTTCTAGCTCGGTGGGCCCATGACACCTCAGGCCATCAAGGGAGAGATGCAACATACAGGTGGGCTCGTGATCGAGGGGTGGACTTGACCATGGATGTTATTGCGCAGGTTATCCACGAATGTGACACATGCGCTGCAATCAAGCAAGCGAAGCGGGTAAAGCCTCTGTGGTATGGGGGACGATGGCTGAAATATAAATATGGGGAGGCCTGGCAAATTGACTATATCACACTCCCACAGACCCGCTAAGGCAAGCACCATGTGCTTACAATGGTAGAAACGACGACTGGCTGGCTGGAAACATATTCTGTCCCCCACGTTACTGCCCGGAACACTATCCTGGGCCTGGAAAAACAAGTCCTGTGGTGACATAGCACACCAGAGAGAACTGATTCAGACAACGGGATTCACTTCTGAAATAGCCTCATAGACACCTAGGCCAAAGAGCATGGCATTGAGTAGGTGTATCACATCCCCTATCACGCACCAGCCTCTGGATAAATTGAACGGTACAATGGACTGTTAAAAACTACAGTGAGAGCAATGGGGGGTGGAACATTGAAGCACTGGGATACACATTTAGCAAAAGCCACGTGGTTAGTCAACACAAGGGCATCTTCCAACCGAGCTGGCCCTGCCCAGTCAGAAATCCTCATACTGTGGAAGGGGATAGAGTCCCTGTAGTGCACGCAAAAAATATGCTGGGCAAAACAGTCTGGGTTCTTCCTGCCTCCGGCAAAGGCAAACCCATTCGTGGGATTGCTTTTCCTCAAGGACCTGGGTGCACTCGGTGGGTAATGCGGGAGGATGGAGGAGTCTGATGTGTGCCTCAAGGGGATTTGATTTTGGGTGAAAAAAGTCAATGAACTGAATGGCACAATCTGAACTGCTATATAATACTGTGTGTCACCTTGTCGTGGTTTAGCGGCAGCTCAGCCCCACACAGTCGCTCGCTCACTCCCCCACCGGTAGATGGGGGAGAGAATCAGGAGGGTAACGCTCGTGGGTTGGGATAAGAACAGTTTAATAATTAAAATTAAAAGAAAACAACAGTAGAAATGCAATGTAAAGGAGAACAACGAGAGGCGCAAAGCCCCGGGGGAGGGGGGAAGGGAGGGGAGAGGGGGAACGAACCGCCGGAACAAACTGCCCGCGCCGCAGCCGCTTGCCGACCCGACGCCGCGCCGCCTCCGCGCTGGCGCTGCAACTGCCCCCCCTCAGTATATTGGTCATGGTGTCACATGGTATGGAATGAACCTGCC
This sequence comes from Phalacrocorax carbo, assembly GCF_963921805.1. Classification (NCBI taxonomy): domain Eukaryota; kingdom Metazoa; phylum Chordata; class Aves; order Suliformes; family Phalacrocoracidae; genus Phalacrocorax; species Phalacrocorax carbo. The sequence continues at coordinate 516,583 of NW_026990255.1, read as the reverse complement.
ATTGGCCAGTCGGGGTCAGCCGCCCCCACCATGGCCCTGCCCCTCCCAGCCCCCCCCACCACGAGGCAGAGCGCGGGAAGCTGGAAAGGTAGCCGACCCCCACAGTGAGGAGAATTAACCCTTTCTCAGCCAAAACCAGCACATTCTCTACCCCTTATTCCATACCATTTACACCATGCCCAGGTCCCATATGATGCAATACAACCATACCAACCACCACCCCTACCCTTCCCATCCTTTAACATAATACACAGACATCATTCCCTTAGTTCATGGACCTTCCCTGTACAATGTCCATTAAAAATGTCCATTGAGTTCATCCAGTCCACGACTCTGGGCTCCATCTGTTGTATCATCTTTCCGGGTGGGAGAGATGGTGTGTGGCGTTGGGTTGCTGCATACCGAGTCAGTCATCGTTCCATCACTGCTGCACGGCTTGTTTCATAGTTGATCTTCCATGGGTTGGGAGGCTCATACTCTGATATCATTGGTACAACACAGAGGTGACACACAGTATTATATAGCAGTTCACATTGTGCCATGCAGTTCATTGACTGTTTTCACCCAAAATCAAATCCCCTTGAGGCACACATCGGATTTCTCCATCCTCCCGCATCACCCACCAAGTGCACCCAGGTCCTCGAGCAAAAGCAATCCCACGAATGGGTTTGCCTTTGCCGGAGGCAGGAAGAACCCAGACTGTTTTGCCCAGCATACTTTTTGTGTGCACTACAGGGACTTTATCCCCTTCCACAGTATGTAGGATTTCTGACTGGGCAGGGCCAGCTCGGTTGGCAGATCCCCTCGTGTGGGGAGCCTAGCCCGGGAATGGCTAGCAGAAAGAGGGCATTGAAGTAGAAAAGCAGGCTCAGAGTTAGAGCAACCTTGGGCCCAGCTGTTGGTCGACAGAGGAATATGAGGCCAGCTGGTGTTTTACAAGGGAGTGTGAGCCCAGCTGCTGTTGACCAGTAAAGGAGTGTGAGAAACAAGTAACTGCTAATTGCAAGGCTGAACACAACAGATAAGCATGGGAGGAGTTGGCATCTACCTCCCAGCCAAGGATGAGCTATGCTTTTGCAAATAGGTATGAGCTAATTTACGAACGGTATAAAAGATATTTGCTAATTGCCAATAAACGAGACTTGCTGATCATCATCGGATGGTGCCTGTCTTCCGCTGGTTTTCCGTCAAATGGTGACCCCGACGTGATACCACGGACGGTCCAGCGTAGGGTTCGGGTCCTGCAAGCAGAGGGACGGCAAAACAGACAGCGCAGCTGGTCTGCGTACCCTGGGCGACCACATAGGTGGGCTCAGTCTGCGTGCCCTGGGCGACCACATAGGTGGGCTCAGCCGATACGTGCTGCCGAGACCTTGGGAGCTGCAACGGCGCCGACGAGCACAATGGAGAGGCAAGCAGCATATGATTTCTTTACATCTCTTTTAGAGAGGCGTAACATTAAGGGTATAGATTTACGTAAAGAACTACCGTTGTTGATAAGCTGGGGATGCGAGAAGGGGCACTTTGTAAACCCGCATACGGTGCATGAGCTGTCAGAGTGGAGAAAGGTGGGGGATAGTTTGTGGGAGGCGGTGTTGGAGGATGATAAAGATAAAACTGCCAAGAAAATGAGTAAGCTATGGAAAGTAGTACATAATGAGTTATTGCAGATACAAGCAGAAAAGCGAGCTGTGCAGCAAGCTGTCTCAGCTCAAGAGCGAAATCGGAGCTACGGCTCAGGCTGGGGACTTAGCACCCCGGGCCCGCCTGCGGTTTCAACTGTCTACCTGCCCCCTGGGCCGGCAGACCCCTCAAACTTGCCCTCGTCACCCGCAACTCCCGCTACTGCGAATAACCAGCCCGCAGCGGTACCGGCTCCCGGCCTAGGCCATGAGCCGATTCTTGGAGCGGAATCTGACTTAGCGGAAGCTGTTGTACGGGAGCGGCGAGAGGCATGGGCAGCATTAGCACGGGAGGGGGCAGAAAAGGGTGATCCTGAATTAGTTGAAGCCGGTGGTACTCTTGCTTTTCCGGTAATTTATAGACCGAATCCCGGGGGAGGACTGCAGGCGGAGATTACTGCGTTAGACTGGAAATTGTTGTCCCAATTACGGTCTACTGTTAGTCAGTTCGGAGTATCGAGTGAGCCTGTAAGACAAATGCTGGACTATCTGTTCACTGCACATGTCTTGTTGCCTGCCGATATTAAAGGGCTCGCCAAGTTGATTTTTTCGCCACACCAAAGATTGCTGTGGGAGGCTCACTGGCAAGCTGAGGCACAGGCGTCAGCTGCAACCCAGAGGGCACCGGGAGACCCCCTTCAGGGCGTCACCTTGGATGAGCTGCTAGGGCTGGGAGCATTCTTTAGAACGGAGGCACAGGTTTTATTGGGACCAGAGAAGTGTAGAGAAGCGATGAGGGTTGCTCGAGCAGCTATGACTAAGGTTAAGGATACAGGAGGGATCCCCTTTTATATGGGAATAAAACAAGGGAGAGAGGAACTGCTTGGAGGGTTTGTTGATAAAATAGCAGGGGCTATAGAGAAGGCTGGGGTGCAAGATTGGATGAAAGGGGTACTACTAAAACAGTGTCTGTTACAAAATGGTAACTCACGGACGAAAAATTTGATCAGTTCATTAGGAGTAGATTGGGGAGTAGCTGATTTGTTAGAAAAGGCAGCCAACACCCCCACCGGAGACCAGGTATTCTTAGTCGATGCCATTCAGCAGCTAGGGCTAGGGCTACAAAAACAAGCTGAAGCCTCTCGTGCTCAAGTGATGGCCGCCCTTGCACCTCTCCAATCGGCTGCCGTTAGTAACCCTTATTCCAATCCGCGGATCAAGTGTTTTCGCTGCGGAAGGGAAGGGCATGTGCGCCGACAGTGTACCGCGACTGGCGTTTGGTGTACGAAATGCCGCTCCGATAATCACAACACCTCCGCATGTCGTCGAAGGCCGGGAAACTCGGGACCCAGCGCGAGCCGCAGCAGCCGCGCGACGACACAAGTAGCTGCTGCAGCTCAGCCAGTTCGCTCCAACCTGCCACACGAGGAAGCCTCGGGTTGAACTTGGCAGCCTCAATAGACGTGATGCTTATGTCTACTGCGCCGACGAAAGTACCTACTGGAGTGAGAGGACCCCTCGTCATTAACAGCGGCGCAGTAGGTGGTCTTTTGTTGGGGCGATCATCTGCCTCTATGATGGGACTTTTTGTACTGCCGGGAGTTATTGATGCGGACTTTTCTGGCGAGCTAATGGCAATGGTATACACCCCGTTTCCACCCGTAAAAATATCTAAGGGACAACGCATCGCACAAGTGGTCCCCCTTCCGCAGATTGCCAGGGACATTGTTCCTGTTAACCCCGAAGAAAGAGGACAGAAAGGGTTCGGGTCAACCGGGGGACTGATGCTGTTAACGGTTGACCTTTCCAAGCGACCGAGAAAGACCATTCGTCTCTCCTATAAGAACCAAAAGGTTACCCTTGCCGGTCTGTTAGACACCGGAGCTGACACCAGCGTAATTGCCCCGGAGCAATGGCCCTCGAATTGGCCATTGTATGCTGCTACTAACGCAATCACTGGGGTTGGGGGCATGACATTAGCAAGCCGCTCGCCGACAGTCACCGTCGAGATTGATGATCGAATAATGACTGCCGTGTTTTCAATAATTTCACTGCCGCCAGCCGTACAATGTCTCATTGGCCGCGATATCCTCGCACAGATGGGGGTTGTGCTCACTAACGAGTCCCCTTTGGCGTAAGGGCCGTTGCTTGGACTTTCCCCCTCTCCCTCAACTGGAGATCATCGGAACCAGTGTGGGTTAAGCAATGGCCATTAAAAGGGGAAAGCTTGCAACAAGCCCACCATCTCGTTAATGAGCAGCTCCAGCAAGGGCACTTGAAGTTGTCTACAAGCCCTTGGAATACCCCTATATTTGTGATCAAAAAAAAATCTGGAAAATTTCGCCTTTTACACGACCTCCGTGCTGTTAACAAGCAAATGGAGCCCATGGGCGCGTTGCAACCCGGACTGCCAAATCCTGCAATGTTGCCCCAGCATTGGCCTTTGCTGATAATCGACTTAAAGGATTGCTTTTTTACCATTAAATTGCACCCGCAAGACATGCAACGATTTGCATTTACGCTACCTGCTTTGAACCGAGAAGGCCCCGATAAGCGGTTTGAATGGACTGTTTTGCCGCAAGGTATGAAAAATAGCCCCACCTTGTGTCAACTCTTTGTAGATGTGGCCTTGCAACCTCTCAGAAAGGCATGGCCCCACACAGTAATTTATCACTATATGGACGACATTCTGTTTGCACAAGACCGTCCATTTAGTGCGCGCCAGATACAAATGATTGAGCGGACGCTAAAACACCACGCTCTCGTCGTCGCCCCAGAGAAAATTCAACGTACTGCGCCATAGAAGTATTTAGGATGGACAATCACTGAAAAGTTGATCACACCGCAAAAGCTGTGTTTAGACATGAAGATATGCACCCTCTATGATGCCCAGCGTCTTTTAGGGGACCTACAATGGCTGCGCCCCATCGTCGGTTTTCCCAATGAGTTGCTAACTCCCCTGCGGCCCCTCCTTTGGGGCACCGACCCCGCGCAGACAGTATCTCTCACGGAGGAACAACGCTCAGCCCTGTCCCAGCTCCTTGACTGCATCACGAACGGACACGTCCGCCGACGACACCCCGACCTCCCTATCCACCTCACGATCTGGTTTGGGTCAGAGCATCTACTCGGCGCCCTCACTCAGTCTACAACAGAAACGGGGGAGGAATGGGTGCTAGAGTGGATAGCCCCGCCTATGCACCAGCGAAAAACACTAGTGCAGAAAATTGAAGCTCTGAGCGCGCTGGTCAAAAAGGGGCGGGAGCGCGTGATTCAGGTTACTGGGGCTGAACCAGCAGTGATTCATCTCCCCATCCAAAAAGAAGCGTTACAATGGTATATTAGTAATAGCCCAGAGTTACAGGAAGCATTGTTAGAATCCGACAGTGACATCGCCACAACTAAATCCCTGTCTCCAGTGATGAGATGGTTCGACACCCAGAACTGGATCGTCAAGCCATTGCGGGAGGACTCGCCCATAGCAGGGGCGATAACGGCGTATACGGACGCTGGAAAGAAGTCTAGAACAGCGGCAGTTACGTGGCATCAACACGGCTCTTGGCAGCATCAAATCCTGCAGGCTGCTGCGACAGACAGCCTCCAGACCTTAGAGCTTTTGGCTGTGAGCTGGGCCCTGGGACATTTTGACGCCCCCCTGAACATTGTAACCGATTCATTATATGTAACGGGAGTTGTTCAGCGAATAGAAGATGCAGCTATCAAACAGCTACAGAATCAGAGACTGTTTGAACTGTTCACGAAGCTACAGCGCACGATCAAAACAAGGAGGCATCCGTATTCCATCATCCACATCAGAAGCCACAAATGGGACGTGGGTCTTGGAGAAGGAAACGCTAGAGCTGACAAGCTAGTGTCAGCAATGCAGACCGCCCCGGTACCCCAACTTGTGCTGGCCAGAGAGTCGCACGCGATCTTTCACCAGAATGCTAAGGGCCTTCAAAGAGACTTTCGTATATCGCATATCGAAGCCACCAACCTAGTGAGGACGTGCCCTGTTTGCAGTCATCATAATGGGGGTCTAGGCATAGGTGTGGGGGTGAATGCCAGGGGGTTGGAGAGCAACGAGGTGTGGCAAATGGATGTTACTCATATAAGCAGCTTTGGGCGTCTCAGATATGTACATGTTACCGTTGATACGTATAGCAAATATATTTGGGCCACGCTGCAGACAGGAGAAAGGGCCTCTCATGTAGTCAGACACTTAACGACGTGTTTCGCGGTGATGGGAGTGTGTAAGCGCTTAAAGACAGATCGGGGACCAGCCTATGTCAGCAAACGAGTACAGTCCTTCTTGGGACAGTGGTCAGTACAACACATTGCAGGTATCCCTCACAACCCAACGGGTCAAGCAATAGTGGAACGAGCTAATGGGTTGCTGAAAACCTATGTTCAAAAGTATGCAGATATAAAAGACCCGCAAGAGCGGCTGGTAAAAGCACTGTTTGTGCTAAACTATTTGTGTGTATTTGGCTCTGAGGGAGTGCCTGCTGTCATTGTTCACTATAGACAGAAAAAGGACGAGCGGGAGTTACCCCGCATTTGGGTCAAATACAAAGACCCGCGTACGGGTCTATGGTCAGGGCCTGTGGAGGTTTTATATTGGGGGAGGGGGTATCTCTGTGTCTCTACCCCTACAGGGCTGCAATGGATTCCAGCTAGATGTGCCAGACCCGCCACCTCCCCCACACAGTGCGACGCAAAACAGCTGCCCACCGCGGCACCAGCCGAAGCGGCACCTGAACGGCTGGGATCAGCGGAAGGAACCCCAGAGGAGCGCTGTGCAGCACTCACCAGTGAATAACCACGGTCCAAGAGGAACAAAGGTCCCAGAGGGTGCATAGCGCCCGAGATCTGGTCTGTTTTCTACTGAGAATTCAAGGCGGACTGATAATGAACTCTGCCGAACAGAAATTATGGGCATTAGCCCTTTTAAGTGTATGTAGCACTGCCTTTGTACCTAACGTTTTTGACCCATGAGAAAATATCTGGGTCACGCTAGCTAGATCATTGAATACGACTAGCTTTTGTGCCAGCCTAGCAACGCCCGACTCCCCATTTATCACATGTCTTATTGGGGTGCCTTTAAGTAATGCAACCTTTCTGACCTTTACCCAGTCCGTAGCAGAGCTGCGACAGCAGCATAATATAACTCGGAAGCGTCCCTTTAAGTGGCGTGACGCCCCTTCGGTGTTTGCTGAGTATGACATCTGGGATGATGTACTCCCCGTGGGCCCAGAACCACAGGAGCTTGCCCTTGTGGGCTCTCTTAATGCTACTAGCTGTGTTTACATCGGCCTGTCCAATTGGACCGGGGATCAGAGGGAGGGGCGCCACGTCAATATCTCACCCCCCACTAACGTTACCCCATTAGGGGACCTCAGTCTCTGGGAAACGGTTTGGTGCCAGCGACTGGCCCGCAACAAGACCCACTCGGCCCCGGGCACGATGTGGCCCAGGCGCCTTCCCAAGGGGTTCTTCTTAATTTGTGGCAACCGTGCCTGGGCAGGCATTCCCTCCTACCCTCGAGGGGGGCCATGCACGGTAGGCCAACTTAATTTCGGTGCACCACACCACCACCCCAACGCAACCCATAGGTATCAGTTTAAAAGAGGTACGTCTCAGTCGCTAACGTCAGAGTGCAGTGACGGAGTCAGCCTATGGAATAGATGGGAAGTCTTTTTTGCATCCCTCTTTACACCAGGGGTCTCCGCAGCTCGAGCTCATAAAAATCTTGAGAGTCTCGCATGCTGGGTGCTGAAACAAGCCAATGGCACAAGTAGAGTCCTCTCAGAGGTATCTGAGGATCTATCCACAGTGCAGCATGCCGTGTTACAAAATAGAGCCGCAATAGATTTCCTTTTACTGGCCCACGGGCATGGCTGCGAAGATTTTGAGGGAATGTGTTGTATGGATCTGGCTGACCACTCTCGATCTATTCATAAGGAAATCCAGGACCTCATAGAACACACCCAGAAGGGGCAACAAGATACTGGCCTCTTTGGTCTGGAGGCCTTGGGGGGCTGGTTGGGGGTGCGTGGATGGCTCAAAAGTGTGTTACAGTCAGGGTTGTTGTTACTAATCATAATAGTTGTAGTACTGCTTTGCTTGAGCTGTGTGTTTTCTTGTATCAGAACCCTTTTAATGAAAATTGTTAACCAAGCTTATGTCGTGCAAAGTAAAAACGGGGGAAGTGTGGGGAGCCTAGCCCGGGAATGGCTAGCAGAAAGAGGGCATTGAAGTAGAAAAGCAGGCTCAGAGTTAGAGCAACCTTGGGCCCAGCTGTTGGTCGACAGAGGAATGTGAGTCCAGCTGGTGTTTTACAAGGGAGTGTGAGCCCAGCTGCTGTTGACCGGTAAAGGAGTGTGAGAAACAAGTAACTGCTAATTGCAAGGCTGAAGACAACAGATAAGCATGGGAGGAGTTGGCATCTACCTCCCAGCCAAGGATGAGCTATGCTTTTGCAAATAGGTATGAGCTAATTTACGAACGGTATAAAAGATATTTGCTAATTGCCAATAAACGAGACTTGCTGATCATCATCGGATGGTGCCTGTCTTCCGCTGGTTTTCCGTCACCCTCGTGTTGACTAACCACGTGGCCTTTGCTAAATGTGTATCCCAGTGCTTGAATGTTCCACCCCTCATTGCTCTCAGTGTAGTTTTTAACAGTCCATTGTACTGTTCAATTTTCCCAGAGGCTGGTGCGTGATAGGGGATGTGATACACCCACTCAATGCCATGCTCTTTGGCCCAGGTGTCTATGAGGTTATTTCGGAAATGAGTCCCGTTGTCTGACTCAGTTCTCTCTGGGGTGCCATGTCGCCACAGGACTTGTTTCTCAAGACCCAGGATAGTGTTCGGGGCAGTGGCGTGGGGGACAGGATATGTTTCCAGCCAGCCAGTCGTTGTTTCTACCATTGTAAGCACATGGCGCTTGCCTTAGCGGGTCTGTGGGAGTGTGATATAGTCAATTTGCCAGGCCTCCCCATATTTATATTTCAGCCATCGTCCCCCATACCACAGAGGCTTTACCCGCTTCGCTTGCTTGATTGCAGCGCATGTGTCACATTCGTGGATAACCTGTGCAATAATATCCATGGTCAAGTCCACCCCTCGATCACGAGCCCACCTGTATGTTGCATCTCTCCCTTGATGGCCTGAGGTGTCATGGGCCCACCGAGCTAGAAATAGTTCACCCTTATGCTGCCAGTCCAGATCCACCTCAGCCACTTCAATCTTGGCAGCCTGATCTACCTGCTGGTTGTTCCGATGTTCTTCAGTGGCCCGACTCTTGGGGACGTGAGCATCCACATGACATACCTTTACAACCAGGTTCTGTACCCGGGCAGCAATATCTTGCCACAGTGTGGCAGCCCAGATGGGTTTGCCTCTGCGCTGCCAGTTGCTTTGCTTCCATTGCTGCAGCCAGCCCCACAGGGCATTTGCCACCATCCAGGAGTCAGTATAGAGATAGAGCACTGGCCACTTTTCCCATTCAGCAATGTCTAAGGCCAGCTGGATGGCCTTTACCTCTTCAAACTGGCTCGATTCACCTTCTCCTTCAGCAGTTTCTGCTACTTGTCGTGTAGGACTCCATACAGCAGCCTTCCATCTCTGGTGCTTTCCCACAAGGCGACAGGACCCATCACTAAACAGGGCATATTGCTTTTCATCTTCTGGCAGTTGGTTATACAGTGGGTCTTCTTCAGCACGTGTCACCTCCTCCTCTGGTGATATTCCAAAATCTTTGCCTTCTGGCCAGTCCATAATCACTTCCAAGATTCCTGGGCGACTGGGGTTTCCTACTCGAGCCCGCTGGGTAATCAGTGCAACCCATTTACTCCACGTAGCATCAGTTGCATGGTGTGTAGAGGGGATGTTTCCTTTGAACATCCAGCCCAGCACTGGCAATCGGGGTGCCAGGAGCAACTGTGCTTCAGTACCAACCACTTCTGAAGCAGCTCGGACCCCTTCATATGCTGCCAATATCTCTTTTTCAGTTGGAGTATAGCGGGCTTCGGACCCTCTGTATCCCCGACTCCAAAACCCTAGGGGTCGACCCCGGGTCTCCCCTGGTGCTTTCTGCCAGAGGCTCCAGGTAGGGCCATTCTCCCCGGCTGCAGTGTAGAGCACATTTTTTACATCTTGTCCTGCCCGGACTGGCCCAAGAGCTACTGCATGAACTATCTCCTGTTTAATCTGTTCAAAGGCTTGTTGTTGCTCAGGGCCCCATTTGAAATCATTCTTCTTCCGGGTCACTTGATAGAGAGGGCTTACGATCAGACTGTAATTTGGAATATGCATTCTCCAAAAACCCACAATGCCCAAGAAAGCTTGTGTTTCCTTTTTGCTAGTTGGTGGAGACATGGCTGTTATTTTGTTGATCACATCCATTGGAATCTGACGACATCCATCTTGCCATTTGATTCCTAAGAACTGGATTTCTCATGCAGGTCCCTTCACCTTACTTTGTTTTATGGCAAAAACAGCTTTCAGAAGGATTTGGACTATTTTCTCTCCTTTCTCAAAAACTTCTTCTGCTGTGTTGCCCCACACAATGATGTCATCAATGTATTGAAGGTGTTCTGGAGCTTCTCCCTGTTCCAGTACAGTCTGAATCAGTCCATGGCAAATGGTAGGGCTGTGTTTCCACCCCTGGGGCAGTCGATTCCAGGTATACTGGACGCCCTTCCAAGTAAAAGCAAACTGTGGCCTGCACTCTGCTGCCAGAGGGATTGAGAAGAATGCATTAGCAATATCAATTGTGGCATACCACTTGGCCGCCTTTGACTCCAGTTCGTATTGAAGTTCTATCATGTCTGGCACAGCAGCACTCAACGGTGGAGTGACTTCATTCAGGCCACGATAGTCTACTGTTAGTCTCCACTCTCCATTAGACTTCCGGACTGGCCATATGGGACTGTTAAAGGGTGAGTGGGTCTTACTGATGACTCCTTGGCTCCTCAGTTGGTGAATGAGTTTATGGATGGGGATCAGAGAGTCTCTGTTGGTGCGATATTGCCGCCGGTGCACTGTTGTGGTGGCGATTGTCACCTGTTGTTCTTTGACCTTCAGCAACCCCACCACAGAAGGGTCCTTTGAGAGACCGGGCAAGGTAGACAGCTGTTCAGTTTCCTCCGTCTCCAAGGCAGCTACACCAAAAGCCCACTTGTAACCTTTTGGGTCCTTGAAATACCCTTTCCTGAGGTAGTCTATGCCAAGGATGCACGGAGCCTCTGGGCCAGTCACAATGGGGTGCTTCTGCCACTCATTGCCAGTTAGGCTCACTTCGGCCTCCAATACAGTTAGCTCTTGGGATCCCCCTGTCACTCCAGCAATGCTAATGGGTTCTGCCCCTATATAGTTTGATGGCATTAAGGTGCACTGTGCGCCGGTGTCCACTAAAGCTTTATACTCCTGTGGGTCGGACGTGCCAGGCCATCGGATCCACACAGTCCAGTAAGCCCGGTTATCCCTTTCCTCCACCCGGCTGGAGGCAGGGCCCCTCTAGTCCTGATCATGGCAGTCACAACTCACTTCCTGTAAATGTGAATCAGGAGTCCCTCTATTACACTTAGAAATAAAATCTGCGCTTCTACTCCTCTGTCTGGGGACTTGTTCACTGGAAATTGGAGCAGCAGCTTTCCTGGAAGAGCCTCCCTGAGTGACTGTTCTTCCTTGCAGTTCATGCACTCGTGCCTGTAGGGTCGAGGTAGGCTTGCCATCCCACCTCATCATGTCCTCTCCGTGGTCGCGCAGGTAGAACCATAGGGTGACCCGTGGTGTGTATCCCCTTCTTTGAGCCAAAGGACGCTTATTCCTAACAGCTGAGACACTGCTATGTCGAGGTGGGGAGTAGGACATATCTTCTTTGAGTTGATGGACCTCTTGGGATAGTTTCTCCACAGCAGAGACAAGCGAGGAAGAGATATTTGTGTCGTAATCTCGGAGTCTATCTATCACCTCTGCCACCGTTGGTGTCTCGTCATCTTTCCAGGACATCACTGCCAATGAGTTTGCATGCGAAGATGGTGCGCTCCGTACAAACTTCCGCCACATGGGTCGTGTGCACTCGGCTTCATCTGGATCTTTGGATGACCGTTGATCGTCCAGGTCACCATAAATCACCTCAAACACAGCTAATTCCCTTAGATACTGGATGCCTTTCTCCATAGTTGTCCATTTTCCTGGGCGATATGTAACATCTTCTTTAAAGGGATACCTTTCCTTCACTCCAGACAGGAGTTGCCTCCAGAGGCTGAGGGCTTGTGGTTTTTTTCCAATTGCTTTGTCAACGCCCCCTTCCCCAGAAAGGGATCCCAATTGTTTGGCTTCTTTTCCCTCTAGTTCCAGGCTACTGGCCCCATTACCCCAGCATCGGAGCAGCCAGGTGACAATGTGCTCACCTGAACAAGGGCTATAATCTTTTCGCATATCTCGCAACTCGCTCAAGGACAGGGATCGGGTGGTCTCTATTTCATTTATTACTTCTCCCTCCTCTCCCCGCGATGGCCCTGGTTCTTCATCATCCCGTTCTAAACGAGTTGATGTCCGCTTCCAATATTTCGTCTTGTGTATGGGGGCATCTGATACTGGTACGGGTTTATTTTCTGAGCTAGCTCTGGTACTTGTTGTGGGGGTTTGAGTGGCTGCAGTGCCTGTCCTCAGGGCTGGATTGTCTACAGTGCCAGTCACTTTGCCTTTCAATCCAGAGACATTCTCTTCCCCCTGGGGGCATTGAATGCTGTTGAGCAGGGCTCTGTATGCATGGGCCAGACCCCAGCATGTTGCAGTTATCTGTGTCTCTCTGGAGTTCCCAGCGGAACAACATACTTTCTCCAAATATTCTACTAGTTTTTTAGGATTCTGCACTTGTTCGGGGGTGAAACTCCAAAACACTGGGGGTGCCCACTGCCCTAGGTATTTGCCCATGCTATCCCACATGCCCTGCCACTCCTAACTATCAAGCCTTGGGGCAGACTTCTGGGTAATATTCTTAAGTTGCTTAGTCAAAACCAAAACAACATGCCCAAAAACTAACAATAAGTGCACCTTAACCACCCAAGGATGGTCAAGATACAAAGACGTTGTTGTAACAAAGGCACAGACATCATAGAACAAAGTTGCAAAGGTATTATTCTGTATTTCCTCCATATAAAATCTCTCAGAGGAGGAGGTATAATTGCTAATTGCCTCAACAAGGTAGTATCCGAAGTACAGTAACGGTTTCAGCAAAAACCCCAAATACCAGATAAAGCTGAAAACGAGTGTTTGTATAACAAATCTTGTAGGCAAAACATTACTAATCACAGCAGAACACAGCAGACTCAACAAACCAACACCAATCTGTAACACCAACTGCAAAAAGGACAACATGGTGCTGTGACCAGCAGCTGTTGTTATCTCCAACCCTTGAGCCCCACGTTGGGCGCCAAAAAGACTGTCGTGGTTTAGCGGCAGCTCAGCCCCACACAGTCGCTCGCTCACTCCCCCACCGGTAGATGGGGGAGAGAATCAGAAGGGTAACGCTCGTGGGTTGGGATAAGAACAGTTTAATAATTAAAATTAAAAGAAACAACAGTAGAAATGCAATGTAAAGGAGAACAACGAGAGGCGCAAAGCCCCGGGGGAGGGGGGAAGGGAGGGGAGAGGGGGAACGAACCGCCGGAACAAACTGCCCGTGCCGCAGCCGCTTGCCGACCCGATGCCGCGCCGCCTCCGCGCTGGCGCTGCAACTGCCCCCCCCTCAATATATTGGTCATGGTGTCACATGGTATGGAATGAACCTGCCATTGGCCAGTCGGGGTCAGCCGTCCCCACCATGGCCCTGCCCCTCCCAGCCCCCCCTGCCACGCGGCAGAGCGGGGGGGAAGCTGGAAAGGTAGCCGACCCCCACAGTGAGGAGAATTAACCCCTTCTCAGCCAAAACCAGCACACACCTCTGTGTTGTATCAATAATATCAGAGTACAAGCCTCCCAACCCATGGAAGATCAACTATGAAACAAGCCGTGCAGCAGTGATGGAACGATGACTGACTCGGTATGCAGCAACCCAACGCCACACACCATCTCTCCCACCCTGAAAGACTGATACAACAGATGGAGCCCAGAGTCATGGACTGGGTGAACTCAATGGACATTTTAATGGACATTTTACAGGGAAGGTCCATGAACTAAGGGAATGATGCCTGTGTATTATGTTAAAGGATGGGAAGGGGAGGGGTGGTGGTTGGTACGGTTGTATTGCATCGTATGGGACCTGGGCATGGTGTAAATGGTATGGAATAAGGGGTGGAGAATGTGCTGGTTTTGGCTGAGAAGGGGTTAATTCTCCTCACTGTGGGGGTCGGCTACCTTTCCAGCTTCCCGCGCTCTGCCGCGTGGCGGGGGGGCTGGGAGGGGCAGGGCCATGGTGGGGGCGGCTGACCCCGACTGGCCAATGGCATGGTCATTCCATACAATGTGACACCATGACCAGTATAATGGGGGGGGGCAGTGGCAGCACGGAGGCGGCGCGGTGTCGGGTCGGCGGGCGGTGAGCGGCTGCGGTGCGCGCGGTTTGTTTCGGTGGTTCGTTCCCCCTCTCCCCTCCCTTCCCCCTCCCCCGGGGCTTTGCGCCTCTCGTTGTTCTCCTTTACATTGCATTTCTATTGTTGTTTCTTTTAATTTTCATTATTAAACTGTTCTTATCCCAACCCACGAGTGTTACCCTTCTGATTCTCTCCCCCATCTACCGGTGGGGGAGTCAGCGAGCGACTGTGTGGGGCTGAGCTGCCGGCTAAACCACGACAACAGGCCAGACTACCACAACTAGTTCCTTCATGTTCAACACTAAATCTTCTGCAGCATGATGTCTCTGAGCTCTGGGAATGCCAGCTCCCTTTCACTGGGCCTGTACCCTGTGTATGTGCAATATCTCCTACCACTAGATATTGTACCGCCACCTCCTCCTCCTCACTAACATGCCTGCAGACTTTTCCTCTCAATCAAATGGCTCAGAAGGCAAAATTTTGCTGCAAGGGTTTATGGCCATATGACCTGGTAAGGAAAATGGTGTGTCCAGCCAGTCCTTTCAGCTGTCCAAGCCGAGCTGTGTTTCAATGTCCACCCTGCAGATTGGGCACTTCTTGCTGGTGGCCAGCCACTGGTCCACGCACACTTGGTGGAAGAGATGCATACAGGGCAAATGCCTGCAGAGAGAGAAGTACCACACCATTAGGATGGAGGAGGTCCAGGGGACCAAGAAGACCCAGAAAGCAGCAGCCGGGGCTGCTTCAAACATGGGGAAGCACCAATGTAGTGACACCAGTGCTGCCTAGGTCCTACACCCTCCCCCAGCCATACCAGTTCACATAGGGCAGCAGGTCAGAGATGGTGTCCTTCTTGGCTAAAAGACTTTTAGAAAACCCCACACCCTCCTGAACTGAGTTGTTCCAGTTATTAATTATGCTGGCTGCTGCTTTTCAACCGTTCAGGAGTATTAGGTTATACTCCAAAGCCTCTTGGTTCTTCATCATTGTGACTCATTAGCAGTCAAGTGGGTCCCCTCCACCGCTCCAGTGTGGGTGTCTGGTGTGCCCCAGGGAATATGGTTGCTTTTCACCTACATCACCTTTGCCATCTCTTCACTCACTCCCGTGAGCCAGAGGGACCATGAATGACAAGGACCCACAGCAAGAGGATCAGAGTTTTTCTTGATGGTTTAAGGCAAGTAAAGGGTGAGAAGCAGGACCAGGTAGTGCAGCTGCACTGCCCACCTGCAGTTCCTTCAGCCATGGTCAGCCATGTCCTCATCCTCTGTCACAAGCAGAGATTTGACCCAGCCAAGAGCCTGGGGATATCTCTGAGGGATAAATGGGGCTTTGTTGTTGGCTCAAGATGGCTCCTTGTGACAATGTGGGTGGAGTAATCTCACTTATTCTACAATAAAGCAGCTCCTTCCTGGCCACAAGCCAAACTCCCCTGGACTTCTCACACACACTCCCTTTTATCGGACTTTGGCCATCTGTCAAGCTCAGATGTTGATGTCCCCAAGCTCCAGATGGCTGTCTGAGACCTGGGACCCATCCGTCTCTGATGCTTGCCATTGCACAGTCCTGAAGGAAGTGATGCAAACCCAGGAGATACTATAAAAATGTGGCATTCCTGTTGCTGCAGAGCTCTTCCTACCTACAGCCCATACCAATATCCATCTAAATGGCATTTGGTTTCCCAGACAACAACCTAAATGAGTTTGTCAGGACAAGAACAGGGACAACCCCACCAGTGCACATCAGCATTAATCCCAATAAACACAACTCAGATGACATTGAGAGGCAGAGGAGCAGATGGAAGGATCGTACCTGACGTCTTCTCCACCTTCAAGCATGGACAGACAGATTGTGCATTCCTCATCAGTGTCTGACTCCTCTCCATCCTCTTGCTCAGCTTTGCCCTCCTGTGGCCTTCTCTGCAGCAAGGTTAAAGACATAATTTGGTTAGGAGTTGACTTTCTAATGCTCTCCCAAGCCTGGGTAGTTTCAGGAAGGCAAATAATAAGAGCTTCATCTATCAGCCAGATCCTCCAGCTTGGGGAAACCAGACCAGCCAAAACAGCCAGTGAGGGGAGGATGACACCAACATGCTGCTGGTCAGCACATCTCCTCCTGGTGCCGGTGGCAGTGGGGTTGGTGGTAGTGCCCCAGGGAGCAGCCTGTTCTCTGCTGCCCTAACGCAGCCCCCCGCCACCTCCTCCTTGCAGTGGGGATGGCCCCATAGCCTCCTTTGCTGGAGGCTTCTTCCAGAGACCCCAAAGCATGTGGGGCCACTACTGCCAGGAAGGGCAACCACTGTGCCCCATGCCAGCTTGGCCACTGGCCCAGCCCCACACTGAGCCATGGGGCAGTGCTTAGCCTGTCAGCTCTCTCCTTTTCTCTTTCCCCCAACATCCATTCCTATTAATACAATTTTTCTGGATCCACTGGAGATGCGATCAGAGATAAGTGCAGCAGGAGTTGACTCACTTCCAACTTGGGCAATGAAATGTCACACTACTTGTTACTGCCCAGCCAAGAATGACCAACATGTGAAATTACTATGCAAACAAGCACATTTCCCATTTTCTATTTAGCATGACCCCAAAACATGGCACCCATTTCATTATGGGCAGGAGATCAGCTCCAACAGAGGAGATACCTCTTGCAAAACAAGGGGAGGACAAGCTCCCCCATGCCATGGAGCCAGCACCCTCACAGCAGGATGTGCAGGCAGCGCTGCTTGCATGCAGAATGGGGTGAGTTTGCATGCATGAAGTCCCCTTGGTGTGCACACTTTCTTACCAGGTATGGACAGGGGGAAATTGCACCCGCTGGGTGGGAGAAGGTTGAGACCCTTTTGAAAATTTGGCCCGCAGCTTCCTAGCGTAGAAGTGAGAAACAGCCAGCTGAACTACACCACCGCTTCAGCCCAGGAGCCCCAAAAGATATTAAAGCACCAATTCTGGATTTTACATTCCTCCCCCATTTCGGGGAATATTGACAGTGCCAGTTTGCCAACCCTGGGATTGCAACCCACCAAAGTCCTTCCTTCCGTCAGCTCTGTGCCCATAGCCCTTGGCCAACTGAGAGAGTCTGGCAGCCATGCCACAGTTTCAGGGTGCTCACCTTCTTGTACTTGTGGGGGAAGGTGAACCTCTCGATGGTGTTCTGGACAGCGCCCTGGCTCATGCTTCCCAGCCTGTCCTCCAGCTGCAGCAGCTCCTGTGGTGCAGGAACAGCAGCAAAGCACCATCAGCATTGCTCCCAGGGCAGGAGGTCCCACCACCCCACCTGCTGGGGACCAAGGCTCCCTCCTTCCCTGTCTTTCCTTGGTGGAAGTGTCCATCGAACCCAAATCAGCCATGCTTTAATGATGAATCTGAGCCCTGGATCTTGGGCTAGTAATTAAGGGCTCAAGGCAAAGAGCTGGATATCCAATATTTCAGAAATTAGGGTGGAATTTGAGCTCCATTTGACAGGTTGGGAAACAAAACCCCATAGAACTGAAGCACTTTGTTCACAGACATGAAGTGAGCCAGAGTCAACCTGAGCCAGAGCCAGGCATGTAGCTGTACGCTTCTACGGGAGAACTTATCTTGGGCCGCATACCTCCGGGACACAGGGCTCTACCCACCCTGGGGACAGTGATGCACAGACACCAATATGATGGATACAAAATGTCCGTCTATTTGGCTGCGTCACACGCTTATATAGCTCTTGCGGTTCCTGTTCCTGCCACTCCTATGGGGAGGAGTCTATCTTTCCGTCACATCCCATAATCTTCTGGTCGCCGATCCCTGTCTATTCCCCTACATCTCCCCCTCCCCATGCTACTAAAATTCTACAAAGCTACTTGCGTAAGCGGATACATATTGCGGTCAGGTCTATATTCATGTAATGCTCGCAGGCACTCTTTGATTTGTCTTATAACACAGCATAACAATGGTAGCCCACAAGTAACCATGATTACTACACACAACAAGATCCCCCCAATTATTACTATCCAGTTCCAGTTTATATCTCTCTTTTGCCGCCCTTTCCCAGTGTCGCTCTCGTTGCAATACTGCTTGCGATCTTGTCAAGGAGCTCATTTCTTTTCCCAATGGTACGGCTAGCGTGAGGATCCATGTCAGCAGACCCTGCAAGAGACAACTCAGAAAGGGATTATTCATTGTACATCCTTGCGCAGTTCTGCTTTCACACACTTTGCAGGCACCCATTCTATGCGCCCCTCATTCTCAACCGTGGCGTAGCCCCTCCCCAGGCATCTCAGTTTCCATCCTCTCTCCCATTGCTCACTGCCTGGGAACCTTACTCGTACCTGCGGATAGCGCTCGCCTGCTTGAGCTTTGCCAAAGTGCTTCTCCACTGCTGTAACTTGCTCCTGCCCGCGTATAAAATGATTAAGCGAATATAATGCACGCATTAAAATAGTTTGCTGAGCTGCTATGGGTATAGTTCCCTTATACCCCTCCCCCTCCCCAAGCTGTATTATTTTTGCTTTCAAGGTGCGATGAGCGCGTTCTACTATTGCCTGCCCTGTGCTATTGTAAGCAATGCCGTGTTTTAATACAATATTCCAAGCTTTACACCATTCTTGGGTACTTCGAGCCCGAAAGCATGGTCCATTGTCTGTTTTTATCTCGGTAGGCCTTCCAAGCCACGCCATCACCGTGGTCCAATGCGTAGTCAAGTGCGTTGCGGTCTGCTTCCGATGTTGAGTGGCCATGATGACTCCACTATATGTATCAACTGTAATTGCCAGGTGCCTTCCGGGGGCCAACTGTGGACATTCAGTAAAGCCAGTCTGCCAGATAGAATTTGCTTCCAGTCCTCGAGGGTTGACTCCTGCCTCCCACAATGGCGAGTGCTGACAGTAAGGACAGGTGGCTACTACTTCTCTTGCTGCTCTTATTGAGATGCCACACTCCTTTGCCAAGGCTTTAGCACCCAGGTGCAGTTGTTCATGTAGTTTCTTTGCCTCCGCCAAGGTCCAGACTCCCGCGGCTGCCTCATCAGCCGTGCGATTCCCCTCAATCAGTGGTCCAGGCCCCGTCTGATGACTGCGAATGTGAATTACTGTCACCGTTGCTCCTCGCTGTGATAAAGCAATCTCTAGCATCAAGGCAATTTCCGTGTGTGGTACACCCTCTCGTTTCATGGACATGACTAATTTATACACATATAAGGAGTCTGTGCACACATTTATATGCCGATCTATATCCTTTCGCAGGGCCATCTCTAGCGCTTTCGCCTCCAGCCACTGCACACTTTTACCCTGCTCCTCATACGTCTGTCGCATCCAACTATTTTCTTCTTTCCACACTACCGCCGCTCTGTTCGTCTTCGAGGAAGCGTCTGTGAAATATGTTGGTCCTGGGTGAGGGGTATCCAAAACTCTACTATCCACACTGAAATCCACCACTTTGGCTGTCTCGGCCCACCTCTGTACCGTGCCTGTGACGATTTTGCCTGGGTATGAGTATACTGCCAATTGTATATCCTCTTCACTCTCTACCACCTTCTGCCATTTCTCCCCATTCCACGGCACTGTCAGCTTATCTGGCTCTTTCCCAAAAATTACCTTGCTTTCCCGTCGCAGCCGCCAAATCATTCCTGCAGCTACCTTGACTTTTGTGGAGAATGCATCCTTGGGAACCTTCTGATATACCCATCGCAGTGGTTTTTCTTCCCCTGCCCGTATTTGATATAGCAATCCTAACCCTCCACTGGCGGTCAGAATCCAACCTGCAATTAATTCCTCCTGGGGGTCCCACCGCCATACTCCTTCCTTTTGCATTCCACGTTCTATCATCTGCAACTGCTGGACTGCCTCAGCGTCTAAACTCCTGGGCTCCCATGGGTTGGTCCCTTTCAGCAACGCATAGAAAGGTTGCATCTCCTCACCGGTGACGCGCACGAATGTCCGCAACCACTGCAGTGCTCCTACCAGCTTCTGGACATCGTCTAAATTTTTTACCTTAGGTGTAAGTTTAATAGGCTGAGCTTGTATGGAATCCCCTTGTATTCTAGCAGCCAGAAATCCACACACTGGTCCTCGCTGTACCTTTGCCTCAGCTACCTTGAGGCCCTGTCCCGCAAGGCCCCTTTGGGTGTCTGAAAAGACTTGTTCACACAACGCCTCGGTGGGCGCAGCTATGAGGACGTCATCCATGTAGTGGATCATGTAGATTTGCTCCTGATACTGCTGCCTTACTTGCCGCAATGCAGAAGCCACATACCTCTGGCAGATCGCTGGAGAATTTTTCATCCCCTGCGGAAGTACTGTCCACTGCCATCTACTACCTGGTTCTGTGCGGTTCACTGCAGGCAGAGTAAAGGCAAATCTCTTTCTATCATCTGGATGTAGCGGAATGCTGAAGAAGCAGTCTTTGATATCTAAAACAATGACTTGCCATCCTCTCGGGACAGCACTCAGATCTGGTAGGCCAGGTTGGAGAGGCCCCATGTCCTCCATTTGCTGATTCACTGCTCTAAGGTCATGCAGCATCCTCCATTGGTTTTTATCTTTCTTTTTTATAGCAAATATAGGGGTGTTCCACGGGCTCATCGAGGGCTCTAGATGCCCTGCTTCGTGCTCTTGTTTTACTATAGCTCTTACAGCCTCTGTTTTCTCTGTTGTCAGGGGCCACTGCTCCACCCAGACGGGCTGTTCGGTTTTCCACACCAACTTGTGCTGATGAAGCCCCTCTGAGGCAGTGGCCCTTATGCTAAATTTTTCAACCCGATCCCCATCTGGGCAAGGGCGTCTCGCCCTAACAAGGGGCTTGCTACCCCATCTGCTACTAGTATGGTCACTACGGCCGTGAGGAGCTTCCCTGCGTCCTTGTCCATGACTTCGAGTTTCACAGGGCAAGTACTTGTTCTCGTCTGTTGTTCTCCTCCTACCCCTATTATACGTTTTCCCATGGCAAGGGGCCAAGTTGGTGGCCACCGTTCGAGTGGCATCACTGTGACATCTGCCCCGGTATCCACTAACATTCCCAGGCATATCCGTGCCGGGTAACTCGGTTCTTGTGGGGTAATCATCACTGCTGCCATGGGTCTCTCGTCACAGCCTATGACCAAGGCCACGCGGGGGCTGTAACCTGCAAATCTTGCCCCCCCTGCATGACGGTTCACTCCCCCTTGGCTCGCTACGGTGGGCCAAGCTCCTGGCGTTGGCACCGTGATGGGGGTCATTTGACTCATAGGAGGCGCGAATCCCCCTCGCTTCGCCCTCCCTTGGCCGTTTCCCGGCCTCGTAGTTGGACAATCTCTTGCCAGGTGTCCTGGCTTCCCACACACCCAGCACCTCCCTACTGGGCGGACTCCTCCTCCATTACGTCCTCCCCTTTCCGCTAGCGGGCACCCAGCTTTAAAGTGCCCTAGCCGGCCACACAAGTGACATATCGGCCCCACCCCGGCTGCTTGCACCATCACCCTTTCTTCGCTTCCACAGTCAGGGTTCTGGCAGACGTGCGCTCCCGCACCGCCATGCTGGTTCAATGCTTCCTGGCGCAAGACATGCCTGATGGTTTCACCCAATGGCGCCCCTACCGCCAGGGTGCGGAGGATATCTTGTGTTTGCGGATTTGCTTGATTTCGGAGGCAATCCATAAGGACTGCCTCCTTGGCTGCTGGTGGCAATTCTGATTCTATAATAGCCTTTTGCAACCTATCACAAAACGTTGTAAATGGCTCTGCTAGACCTTGCTGTATCTTTTGCCAAGGTTCTGCTTTTTTCTCATACCTGCCCACTTCACTATACGCTTTGCGGGAACTCTCCGTTACCGCTTGCAGCTCCCTGCCCCTTAATTCTGCTGCTTGCAACTGCGGGGTTTCCAGTCCTTGACTTCTGCCAGTGAGCCGGTCAAGGGTGGTCCCCCTCAGCGGGTGGCCCGAAACTGCCACCGCTTGCTGTACAAGGGCATGGCAGGCACTGTGCATCACCTCCTTCCAAAGTATGTATATTGTGGGAGCCAATATTGCTTTCGCCAACTGCCTAGCATCAGAGGGGGTCAACGGCGCTGCATGCACAGCGTCCAGCAGCAATCCTACCCCTTCATCTTTCAGCCCCTTTTCTTTAATTTCTCGCCATAAAGTTCGCACTAGTTTGGCATCTATCGGCGTCCACTCCACTCCTCCTCCTGGAGCTAATCGGACAGGGAAGATCCCGGGCATCTCTATCCTTACTCCATCGAGGCTACAATCTCTAGCTATCAGCCGCCAGTTAGGTAACTCAACTGACTGTCGCTGGGGCGCCCCCTTCGTTAAGAGTCCTGTCTGCCCCCGAGTTACTTCCCCTAGTGCGCGCATAACCTGCTGCAGCTGCCGCAGCACGTCCTCCGGAGACCCCTCCGGAGCTGCAGCGCCCTGGACCTCCCCTTTTGACGGTCCCTTTCCTCCCTCCTTCTGATTGGTCCTCCGAGTCTCTGCTGTTTTGTGCCTCTTTTTTGCGCGCCGCAGGCAAGCTGCTCTCTCTTCCCACATATGGGCATCGGTTTCTCCCCCAATTTCTGATTCGCTGCTACTCGAAGTTGTTCTGTACTCCCCCTGTCCTCCCCTCCAGGCACCCCAATCCCCCTCCTCGTCCGACTCCCATCTCAAGGGTTGCCCCGGGAGCCAGTCTCGAGGGTCGGGCAGAGGGCTGTGCCGCTGCCGGCGCTGCTTCCGGCGCTGGTCATCTTTCTCCTTCCGCTCCGTCACTCCCGCTGCGTCCGCTGCCACGTCACTCTCCCCGCGCGCGGGCTCCCGCGCCCGTGCCAAATCGTCCCAGGGGTATGCGGGGGGGGGACTCTAAAGGCCCTGCTGGCTCAACAGGGAACACCGCCGCTTCCCGATCCACCTCCTTGGGAGCCTCAGACTGAGTCGCTGGCCAGGCTACTCCGTCCGAACTCTCCCCTTCTTCCCCATCCCCCGCGATGCTTGCCCCTGTCTGCGTCCCCACTGCCCAGCCTGGGTCTATTTCCGGGCTACTGTCGCCTGTAGCACCGTGCAGGCACAGCCGCGCCTGCCGCCACGTCTCCTGATCATCCCGAGCTTTCAATAGTAACCGGTGTATCTTTCCCCAGAGCTGTATGTACTGGGTTTTTCCCATCATAGCCCTTTCGGCTAACTCCTCTTTAATCCTCACCCACTTATCTTTATTAAATATGTCTGCGGGACTTCGTATGAGCCCCTGCGTAATCATCCATCGGATGGCCTTTGAGGTAGGCGTCTTCGATATCGAAGTACCATATTCCTTCCCCAATCCCTTCAGTACCTTTACGACTGATTCCATGGCGCGCCCGCCGACCTGCGGCTCCCCGTCCCGCCCCTGCGTGCCCCAAGCTCTCTTTTCCCCCTGGCGAACTTGCCAAGCCTCCCCGCTAATCACGTCGGGGTCACCACTTGTAGCTGTACACTTCTACGGGAGAACTTATCTTGGGCCGCATACCTCCGGGACACAGGGCTCTACCCACCCTGGGGACAGTGATGCACAGACACCAATATGATGGATACAAAATGTCCGTCTATTTGGCTGCGTCACACGCTTATATAGCTCTTGTGGTTCCTGTTCCTGCCACTCCTATGGGGAGGAGTCTATCTTTCCATCACATCCCGTAATCTTCCGGTCGCCGATCCCTGTCTATTCCCCTACACAGGCACCCATCTTTTACCAAACCCACTCAACCCCTTCACCTCTCAGTTATTACTAAAATTGCTACAAGACTCAATGCAACTGCCATGCCACAGAACAGTCTTATAAGTTTATGCCAGAGCTTACATAGATTCCCAGCATTTAAAAATTAAATAATAATACCAGTCCTCAAGATACGTACTTCATAGCTCTCCCGCACAGCGGACGTGTGCCTATTTGGGTTCAGTCCCTGAAGAGCAAGTAACTGATGCTGAGGATAAGGGTAATTTTTGATTTCGTGAACAACCTGTGAAAAGTGAGGGAAAAAAAATAAAGCCACCTGTACTTGCACAAAGAAATTCCTTGTGTACCCTGATTTAAATTTAGTGCTTTAAAAATTCAAAAGGAAAGAGCAGACTGACACTTTCCCCAATGGAAGTCTTTTAATAACCAAAAAATGAGGTTTTATTAAATAGATATCCTATAAATGATAACTAATAACATGCATTTCTTCTGAATAAACTATCTATTATAATAATTCCTGTTACATATATAACATTGCAGTTCCAAACTCTCAACGTGGATTAGCTTAAAAAGATATTTTATTTATTTTTAAATGGGTGTATTT
The DNA here is from genome assembly GCF_963921805.1 of Phalacrocorax carbo. Classification (NCBI taxonomy): domain Eukaryota; kingdom Metazoa; phylum Chordata; class Aves; order Suliformes; family Phalacrocoracidae; genus Phalacrocorax; species Phalacrocorax carbo. The sequence goes on along the minus strand of NW_026990255.1, from coordinate 492,176 downwards.
CTTTTCATCCAAGCTTTGATTTTTTTTAAGCCTTGCTGTAGTATGCAGGTGTCAGGGTCTGACTATGGGCATGAGGAAAAACACTCTCATGGGATTTCTGAAGATGCTTTAAGGATTAGCAGTGCTCAGCACAGCTCAGCTTCAAATGCAGCACCCTGCTAGGAGAAGGGCCAGAAAACGATCCCAGTCAGCCCATCTTCTCATCAAACTCCATCTCCACCTGTGCAACAGGTCATGCAAAACCTTTATAGGCATAGAGAGCAATGATGTGAAGAGGGATGGTCCTTGGGGCTGAGCCCGAGGAAGGGAGTCATCTGCTGCCAATGCAGGGAGCCCTGGGAGACCAGCTTGTGAACATGGTGCTGCTTGTGATGGACCAAATCTTTCCAGAGCAGCTGAGCTTTTCTTTCCTTTCTCTAATCTGGAGTGCAATGATGCAACATTATCCTTTCAGACACTCCCTCCCACGGCCAGAGATAAGTGGAATTCACAGAAGACAGGTGATAGAAAGACAGCAGCCTTTATTTTGACTGCCTTCTGGCAGACAATGCATAAAACATTTCTCAGTAAAATCATTTCACTTACCATCTGTGTTGAGGATGTGCTTCTGGGGAAATGATGCATCCAAGGTGTAGCTAAGTAATGCTGATAGGGCCGAGGGACTGGCCAGACCTGGAACTGGGCGTGAGTCAGTCCCGTAGCGACACTGAGGTCCCTGTGGGCACGAGGATGAATATACAGCTTTGACTGCACAGTTTTATTGCATGGCCCACAGCAAGTCAGATTGTGCTTGCAGGGCAACATCCACTGGTGGGCTCTGGGCTGCTGTGGGTGCCTCAAGCAGGGATGATGCTACTGCTTGGAAGGGAGTTTCCTCCAATTTGGGCAATCGCCCACAAGGCAAGCACAAAGGAGCGAGGGGTTGTTTTTATACCAGTTAGCATTTGTGTTAGCTGGGGTCAAGAGGAGATCAAGCCCAGCCAGCATGGGTTCATGAAAGGCAGGTCCTGCCTGGCCAACCTGATCTCCTTCTATGACCAGGATATCTGACTAGTGGATGAGGAAAAAACTGTGGATGTTATCTACCTGGGCTTTAGCAAAGCCTTTGACACTGTCTCCTACAGCATCGTCCTAGAGAAGCTGTCAGCTCATGGCTTAGACAGGTGTACTCTTCACTAGGTAAAAAACTGGCTGGATGGCCGGGCCCAGAGAGTTGTGGTGAATGGAGTTAAATCCAGTTGGTGGCCAGTCACAAGCAGGGTTCCCCAGGGCTCAGTGTTGGAGCCAGTCTTGTTTAATATCTTTATCAATGATCTGGAGCAGGGGATTGAATGCACCCTGAGTAAGTCTGCAGATGACACCAAGTTGGGCAAGAGTGTCGATCTGCTTGAGGGTAGGAAGGCTTTGCAGAGGGATCTGGACAGGCTGGATCAATGGGCCGAGATCAATTTTATGAGATTTAACAAGGCCAAGCGCCAGGTCTTGCACTTGGGTCACAACAACCCCATGCAATGCTACAGGACTGGGGAAGAGTGGATGGAAAGCTGCACAGTGGAGAAGGACTTGGGGGGTGCTGGTTGACGGCCTCCTGAACATGGGCCAGCAGTGTGCCCAGGTGGCCAAGAAGGCCAACAGTATCCTGGCTTGTATCAGGAATAGTGTGGCCAGCAGGACCAGGGAAGTGATAGTGCCTCTGTACTCGGCACTGGTGAGGCCGCAGCTCGAGTACTGTGTTCAGTTTTGGGCCCCTCAGTACAAGAAGGACATTGAGGTGCTGGAGTGTATCCAAAGAAGGGCAATGAAGCTGATGAAGGGTCTGGAGAACAAGTCTTATGAGGAGCAGCTGAGGGGAGACCTTATTGCTCTCTACAACTACCTGAAAGGAGGTTGTAGTAAGGAGGGTGTTGGTCTCTTCTCCCAAGTCACTAGCAATAGGATGAGAGGAAACAGCCTCAAGTTGTGTCAGGGGAGGTTTAAACTGGATATTAGGAAAAATTTCTTCACTGAAAGAGTGGCCAGGCATTGGAACAGGCTGCCCAGAGAGGTGGTGGAGTCACCATCCCTGGAGGTATTTAAAAGCTGTGGAGATGTGGCACTTCAGGGCATGGTTTAGGAGACGTGGTATTGTTGCACTGACAGTTGGACTTGATGATCCTAGAGGTCTTTTCCAACCTTAATGATTCTATGAAGAGCTGCACAACAGACTGCTAATTTAAGAGCAAGAGCATTTTGGTGGCTCCGATCGATCCCCAGGCTCAGTAACTCAACCTGGCCAGACCAGGTCCTCCCCATGCTGCCATCACTGCAAACAATTACATTTTGCCTTGAATATTTTGCAGGAATACAGCTAAATGCCTTGGGGCATACACCAGTGAGCTGTTCTGGGTAGTTGTTAGGAGCCAGCTAGGCACCATCCAGGGGCTTTCTGACGTGCCTGTGCTTTCCTTGGAGGTCTCCCAGCCCAAGCCACAGGAGGACCTAGGGAGACAGGGGAGAGAGCACCTCACCCAAACCCAGCTTCAGAGAACCCCAGAACTGTTGTTTGTGCAGAAAATATAAAGGTTTTAAGAAATTTCTGGATGAGACTGCTGTAGGAAATGGTGTCATGTGACCAGCAGGCCAACACCAATGAAGCAGGACATCCCCAATGGTCCCACTCACCTGCACAAAGCCTGGCCCAGGCAAACAAAGCAGGATCTTCACCCAGGCTGGGGCTCAGCTTGGTGAGTTTGGGCACTTTGTCCCTCCAGAAAAACAACTCAGCACAATCCCAGGACTTGACATGACCAAGATCCCAGCAAATGCCACAGCTCTGCCCAATCCAAGCATGCAGAGACAAACTGCAAACCCCATCCCCTCGCTGCATTGAGAGGATGGGAGGAGACATAACACAGCATCTCAATCTATAATCCAATTAGCTGATCCCTTGTCTCTCCAGCCAAAGAGTCTCTCAGCAAACAGGTACTTTCAACGTCATTCACTTTATCATAATTACAAAAGCCGGTGCTCTAATAACCATTATCTTCACATTTGCCAAAGCTAAGCTAATTAGAGCACAGGGGTGGCTTCCTATTTCATCCTCGACCTTCTCTTCCCTTCCACAGAGGACAGTGGCTGCGAGCACCACGGCTTGTTAGGAGCAACGCAGACGTGTCCTCCAGCAGCTGTGAACCCAACAACAGATAACAGATGTGAGGGGACAGTAAATGCAGAAACCCTTTACCCAGAACAGCCTGTGTACCAGGCAGCAACTCCAGTGCTTTAGTACTCCCCAGTAAGTCTCCCTGCAGCAAGCTGAAGCAAGAGAGGTACTATCTTTGCTGGCCCTACACTAGCCATGTCCTAGACAAACAAAACTGGCAGAGGATAAAACACAGGAAGTGACTGGCAGGAACACAACCAGGGTGAGAATCCACAGGGCTGAGCATTTTCAGTTCCCATGTCACAATTTTGGAGATTTATCCAATTATTAAAGACTGTTCCCAGGTGGATGGAAGGCTCAACTGGCAATCAGGAGGCTTTGAGTCCATTCCGAGCCCTGTCACTGGCCTGATGCATGACCTTGACCACTTTCTCTCTGCCTTCCCATATTCCCTGTCTGCAAAATAGATGCAATAATCCACAGAGTGCTTTGAGATCAAGGACTGAAGAGACCTCTCAAAGATGAACAGCCATTATTAACTTGCACAAGTAATTGCAATAACAGCACTGCTGAACTGTTTACACATTGGTGCATCTAGATCCTTAAAATCAGATATTGAGGCTCCTGAAGTGATGATGTGGGTCTACAGAAGGGCCCAAAGCAGAATACTGCATGGAACGGTGTTTTCTCGGGGTTTGCAGGTGTGCTTATTAGCAGAGCACATTAGCTGAAGAAAACCAAAACCAACCATCACCTTCTAGCCTGTGCTGCATGGACAACTGTACAGCATCTTGATGCTGAGATGCGAGGTTCGAGAGCTATGATGCCTATGGTACTGTCGTGGTTCAGCCTCAGCTGGCAACTGAACACCACGCAGCCGCTCGCTCACTCCCCCCCCACCCCTGTGGGATGGGGAAGAGAATTGGAAGAGCAAAAGAACTTGTGGGTTGAGATAAGCACAGTTTAATGATTACAATAAAATAATAATTATTATTATGATGATAATGACAATAATGTTAATATAATAAAATGGAAAAGGAAGGGAAAGGAAAAAAAGGGGGGAAAACACAGAAACATGAACGATACAACTGCTCACCACCCGCCAACTGACGCTGCCTGTCCCTGAGCCGCGATTGCTTCCTCCCTCCCCCGGCCAGCTCCTCCCAGTTAACATACTGGGCATGACGTTACATGATATGGAATATCCCTTTGGTCAGTTTGAATCCGCTCTCTTAGCTGTGCTCCCTCCCCTCCCGGCTTCTTGTGCACCCAGCAGAGCATGGGAAGCTAGAAATGTCCTTGACTAGTACAAGCGCTACCCAGCAACAGCCCAAAACATCTGTGTGTTACCTCAACATTTTTTTCCACGGTAAGTTCAAAGCACAGCACTATACCAGCTAGAGTGAAGAAAATTAACTTTATCCCAGCTAAAACCATGACAGGTACACAGGCTGCCAACAACCAAAATGTGAAAGATAAGGACCCAGATAACAGGTTGGATGGTTATCACTAAATGCGGATGCAGAAGATGATTTAAGGAACCAAATGGGGGTTTATTTCTTCTTCACCAGATGATTTTAATTGAGGTTGGGCTGTCCAAGATGACTGGTTACCTTCAGCTCTTCTTTCCATCCCTATGTCCCACAACAGTGCTTACCACCTACCGCCTCCAAGTGAGCGCCACTGCTGCTCATGCAGTGGTAACACATTAGAGGAAAGGTTTTATATCTGTCACTGGGAAAAACTGTACATGTGCCCCAAGGGGAAGTGAGTCACCCAAATATATATACCCAGTATATAATTTCTGTCATCCCCACTCCTTAGGTTTTATAAGGCTATGGAGCAACATGGCGGGGGAAGGAGGGAGGAGGAGGGGAACATAAAGCGATCCTTTTAATGATTATAATTAAACACTCTGCACCAAAAGAGAGGCAGAAAGAATGGATCTATCTAGATGGTATGTGAACCACTTTGCAAACTGATCTGAACAATGTCATCCCGGACAAATTCAGCTCACAGTGGTGCCAGTAATAGGAACACCTGAGAAGAAAATGGCAGAAGGATCTGGCCATATTTTAGGTTGCATATTATTACCCTGGAGGGGGACACCCCCCACCCCCCCAAATGTTAAAAGGGCTCTCCATTTGCAGAGCAAAGTGCTCAGATGTTAGGAAATGCCATAATTAAGATTTCCTGTGACATTTTATTTCAGACCCCTTGTGCATATACATTATGATCATCTCTAATTACATGTTCACATGCTATTTTTTCCATTCAGTGCACAGAACAGACTTTGCTCAGCTAACAAGCAGCTACTCAGAAGTACAGAAGTATGTTTTTATTTTCTTATTCTTCCAAGTAGGGCCCCATACCTTATTAACTGTGCAAGAGCTCAAAACCAGCTCTGAAAATGAAATGATCAATTACCTGCTCAGCTCAGGGTATCAAGCACTACAGTGGCAGAACTATTAACAACTGTTAATTCATTTACACCACCCTGCGGGGCAGGGCAGCACCATGTTCCCCAATTTAGACCACAGAAAATGTTGTGGCCACTGTTTTTTGAGTTCCTGGTATACAGCAGAAGATCTAGTTCAGGCAGAGACATTGGTCTACAGGAAAAAGACCCTGGAGGAAGATTAATGCTTGGCTGCACTCTGCATCCATGGATGGAGAATTATGGGCAATATCAATGCCTCAATGTTATCATATACATGCATAAAGGCTTTAGCATGCACTCATGGCCCTCCCAGAGGTGAGTTTTCCCATTGTACGCTCCCCACATTGTATCTGTTGAGCTGCACCATTAGCTTTTATGAAAGCATTGATCCATGATGACATTCACCAACCCTTGCAGCTTCCCCAGGACTTTTTAAACACCTCATTCAATGCACAAGTGAAATGTGGAAGACTTACCAGTCCATGCCTTCGGCTAAATACCTGGGCTGGGGCCCCATGGGTTGCAGAGTTTGCAGTTGGTGGCTGAAGTCAAAGCTGGGATGTAGATAGTGAGGCTGAACAGACATGCGTTCTTGATCCCACCTGTGGGGAGGAGGAGAGCAGCAAGCGAGTTAGCCACACAACGGGCACTGTGTATGTACAGCTCCTGCTCCAAGCCCCTGTCAATAAATTGGGGGAATACTCAAGCTGTTGGGCTCGTGAATATGTGTCCAAGAGAAAAGAGTCCAGGAAGGTGTCAGGGATGATGGGAAGAGGAACCCAGAGCTACGTCATTTACTCATGGTCACCATGGACATAACGATAATGCAGACCTCCACTCTCACCCCCTGTGGCATCCACATACACCCAGGTTTACAAGAGATGCTATTTGGTGGTGACATGGAAAGAAAAAGAGGAAACCAAACAACTTCTTCCTTAGCAGTTTTGTGCCATTTGCACTATTTTCTTTTTCTCCACTGTCATACCCATAAACAACAGACAAGATAAAACTTGTCCCTGGTTCAGCCATTATCCATCATCATAAAGAAGCTGCAGGTTGTCTTGCCTCCCCATGCAGAGCATAAACTCCTGGGGAACCTCATTCATAATAGGATTACTCGGGAGTAACTGAAAGCAGAATTTACTCTTGCTGGCCTTTGCCAACATTTCTCTGGATGATGGACAGGCCAGGATGGGATCCAGCTCCTTCTCCCCCAGCTCTGCCGCCTTTGCAAGCAGGGAAAGGAAAGCGGTAGAAAATATAGCAAGGTTTTTCTAGGGATTTGAATCTCTTCTTGTGATCATTGCTTATTTAAACTACTTGGGGGAAGAGCACATGCTGCTTGATTAGTGTCCACATTTGGAGAGAGACACAAGGTAGATGCACGAGCAGGATTTGCATTACAGACAGACTCATACCCCTTGCTCCCTGCTGAGTCCCTGCTTACTAGCAGGGCCATTGCAAAGTAAATCTATGGGAAACCACTAAAGTAAATGGTGCAGGGAACTGCTAGAAAAAGATTTTTTCATGCAGCCACAGCTCAGAGGCTTCACTTCTGAAGGCACAACCCAGATTCCCATTACTGGGACCTCATGTCCCACACCTGTAAGATTCCTGACACCCTCCTCCAATGCAGCTGTGCTTTCAGAAACAGGCTGTGGGACCAGGCAAGAGGTTCCTGCCCTTTTACACACCACAACCCATTTGCAAATGTAACACTGACAGCATTTACCAAAGCAGCTTCTGCGTGGAACTGTGCTCCATGCTTTTATTTGAATTCAGCTTATGACTAAGAGATAAACACTTGTATCATACATGCCTCAGCCTCACACATATTTGCTACCCAATTATTAACTAATCATTAAATCCACCTAAAATCCAGATTATGCAAAACAAAACAAGGATGAGAAGAACACACAATTTTCAGACAGAAAGGGTATGGAAAGAAAGTATTTTCCGCCTGTAGCATTTTTCCCAAATGAAGCATTATTGCAAAGACTCATCCTCTGATTCTTGTTCCATGGGTACAACCCACAAATAGCTTCCATATGTTTCCAAAAAAAGCACTCCTCTCGTACATGCTTTCTAAACCCCTCTCAAGAAACACAATCAGGATAAGGCCAGGCATCCATTTTCACCTCTGCTGAGTTACAGTAATTCTCTCTGCAGTCATCAGCCCAGTCTGAATTTAGGCTGCTCTCCATGACTGAATGTGCTGCAGGTCAATGACATCATTCTCTCATAGATCTGGGAAGCCTAGCTAGACCCAGAGGACCAAGTTCTTCATGTGCAAAACCTGATGGGACAGGTGGATACAATCTCTTACACGGTTTTGAAACAGCAGCTATGAAGAGGTAGCTTGTGCATGCAGTCTATTGCTCTCTCTGCCATGCAGGACAGGTTCAATGCAACACCAAGGTGTTACCACCATGATTCTCCTATGAGTGACAATAATAGGTGACCTTGGGACATACTAGATGAGCATGGTATGGATCCCATGGGAAAGGTATACCTGCAGGTGCAACCTGCCCTGCAGATTCCCTTCTGGTGGATGCATTTTAGGCGTACACAGATGAACTTGTGAAGAAAACCCAACATTACTATCACATACTGCCAGGGCTTTGCAGAAGCCACTTTGCTGAAGTGAGGCTGATGTAGCTTCTCAGTATCTTTCAGGAAGAGTAAGCCCCCCTTACCTGGGATGGGACATGAGCCGGCAGTGCTGTGCCTTGAGGAGCTGCTGCTGGAGGAGATATCGCTGGTGAAGCGCCTGAGGTAGGAAGGAGGGTCCGGCCACATCCTGGAAGGGCAGGGCTGGCACCTGTGCCAGGGGCTGGTGCAGGGGGCCACTGTGCTGGTGTGCACGGGCCATGTGGGTGGACAGCCCTGGCTGGGGCTGCACTGCATGAGGCAGGGTGAAGTCAGTGGAGAGCTGAGGCTGGGGACCCAGGTGGAAGTGCCAGCAGGAGGTAGCATGGGGATGCTGAGACCTTTGAAAAGGAGCACCTGGAAGAGAAGAGCATGGCCATCACAGGGGCCAGCAGCAGCCAGGGCACCCCAGCCCAGTGGTCACCCATCCAGGGCAAGACTTGAGCAAACAGTTATCTCTCTCCTCTGCCAAAAGGATTAAGAAAGAGAAAACAGGTCAGTTAATGTTGATTACATGCTGATTTTGACTAAAAATTTTTCTTGTCCAAAAAACGTTGGAACCAAAACATGGGTTTGGGTTCAAAGTGACTTTTTGGCTCCAAACTGAAGTGTATACTGACGAAAACTGCATCAGCTTGTTTTGGTTTGCCTGTCTTAAAGAGAAAAGGAACAAAAATTTTAATAGGGCCTGTAGTGATAGGACAAGGCGTAATGGTTTTAAATTAAAAGAGGGTAGATTCAGACCAGATGTAAGGAAGAAATTTTTTACAGTGAGTGTGGTGAAACACTGGAACAGGTTGCCCAGAGAGTTGGTAGACGCCCCATCCCTGGAACCATTCAAAGCCAGGTTGGACTGGGCTCTGAGCAACCTGATCTATTTGCAGATGTCCCTGCTCATTGCAGGGGGGGTGGACTAGATGACCTTTAAAGGTCCTTTCCAACCCAAACCATTCTGTAATTCTATGAAAAAGCCTCAACATTTTAGAAAAGGAAAAAAAAGTCTGTTTTCTAAAATATGTTTTCATGGATTATGAGCTCACTGAAGTTTTCAAAGCTTGCTGACTTTCTAGCAAGGTATTTCTTTCCAGCAAGGTATTCAAGGTATTTCTTTGCCTGTCTAAAAATGTTTCATAGGCAAAAAAATAACCTCTGCTCTAAGAAACTGTCTTGCTGACTGTAGGACGTGAATGAGACACCTTCCACCTCTGAGAGCTGGGATTAACACCGTGCATCTTTGCTGCGACCCTTCAATAGCCTGTCCTCATGAGCTGCATGCAGGGAGAGAGAGGCTGTGGGAAACACAACACAACACAACACGAGACCAGCCATGAAACCAATGGGAATGAGGAAGAAATGAGGTGTGAAAGATATCTGTAGTGGAGGCTTTTTGCAAAACATCTGGGACTGGCTTGCACCTTCCTCAAGATCCTTGCTTGGATGGGCCCTTGGCCCAATCCAGCACACTAATTCCTACATTCCCGGAGCATTTACAGGCATCACAGCAAAGCTTTTGGCTCTTAAACTAGGCAGAGAGGCATCTCAGAGGTGAAGGATGAGACTTGAGTGAGGCTATTAGAGATGCCTCTTTGCTGAGGATCAGCCCCAGAAAGCCCTGGCAAACAAATAACAGTGCACAACAGAACATTTAATCTCAGAGTTATCTATTTTCAAGTTTACCCTCTTCTGTTCATCATATCTAGCTGCAAGGGGCCTTGGTGGAGACTGATTTCCAAGTCCACACATTGATCTTGCATACACAAGGCAAATCCAGTGTCACCCTGCTTACACCAGCTGAGCACCCTGGCTCCAAGTAACTCACCGTGACCAACAGTGGAATCTGGCTCGCAGGCGCTCACCCCTATTCAGTGTCATGGAGGATCTCATGTTAGCAGTGTCTATTATATGATTACTCCACTAGCACATCTTCCTTCTCTTTCTTAAGATGCAGTTTTGTCCTAGATCACATTTGCATTGAAACCGGCAAGCGCTGACCATAAAATGCTTCAAGAAAATATGATTCATGGATTTAATCTGCTTTTTGCCTGGACAGTAATGTCTGCCACAGTGGAGAGCAATCCATGACTAAAAACCAGTCCAGATACCCCACATACCCCACTCCAGCTTTTTTTACTCCCCAGAACAAGGGCAGGGCTGACATTTTCATTAGCTAAGCTTTGAGGACATTTTTTTCAGCAAAGACGATGAGGTTGAAAACTGTGCCTATCAAGCTCCAGAGCCGCTAATTGCATCCTCCAAGAGCCACATTCCCCACCACCTGTCCCAATAGTGGCTGCAGGAAGGCAATGTTGCCCTGGGATTGGCAAGGCAGAGACCCTATCCTCACTCAATGGGCTCCAGAGTTTTGGTCCTCATCCTACAGCAGGATTTTCCTTCTCCATTAGGATACACTGATTTTGCAGGAAGAGGGGTCAGCCAGATCTTAGATGTTTTTTTATGGCCTACCCCAAAGGCACCTAACAGGTTCAATGGCTTCAGTGGCCTTTGCAAATACTTGTCTCCTCCAGCTGAAGAGGGAGGGGGGAGCCCAGTGTCCTTGCTGCAGAGGAAATGTAGTCCTCACCAGCCCTGAGAGGCTTTTGACCTGAGGCCAACCTGGAAATACATGTCCCTGTGTCCAGCTTGCTGGTCAGGAGGAGAGGGTCCACTCCACTGTGTGAGGCTCATCGACGTGCTCCTCCCAGTGGCATGAATAGCTCCAGCTGCTCATATCTGGAGCTGTGGAGGACTGATTTCTCTGGGCTCACTGTCAGGTTGCCCATCTGCCAGAAATTCTTTCCTTGTCCTGTTGCTTCTTCCTTTCATTTAAAAGCTACTGCTGTGGAAGATGATGACAGCTCAGAGCAACATCAGATCAGCAGCTCTGAGATGTGCAATGCAACACTTCTGTATCAGCAAAGCAGACAACTTACTCCAGTTTCGTGCAGTCTCGGATTAACTGGTTGAGGCCAAATGTCATTGAGATCAGAGACTTCTGTCTCAATGCAAGCATCTAAACTGATTTATTACTCAGCAGAGCAGGGGGGTATTTTCCCTCTTTCTTTGCCTTTCCTCTCCCTCTCCATATTAGTTCCTCATGCTCTTCTGTTGACCATACACAAGGTCTGCTGTCTTTCTCAGCCTGCCCACCCACCCAACTCCCAGCTTGGACAACCCTTGTTGCCTTACATCCCTCTGACCTCAGCTAAAGTCTGACCCCAGTTAATACAGGTCTAAAAAGTGCCCTGCAAAAGTCTAAATGTTTGCCCTAACACATGGAGGCAAAGATGGGATCTGGTGGAGATGTGAATCAGGTCTTGGGCAAACCAGGCTATCTGTGGAGTGGGAAAGAGGAGGTATGTGGTCCTCTGACATGCCTGGGGCCAAGCCTGGCCCAAAAGAAACTACGGCATGGCATGATGGTATAGGACCATGTGGCCATGGGTGCCCCATCCACCTTGTGCCTTTGGGTGAGCACCAGCAACACCTCCCTGCCTTGCATGATGCTCTGATAGCTGCTGCATCCAGTCCCCCTTGGCTGCTTCTATCACGTCCTGAAGCCAAGGTCAGTGCCAAGGATCAAGGGGTGGGGGAACTGGCACTTCATTAATTCCTGCCACTGCCAGAACATGAGAGCAGATCAGTAGCTGCCCCAACTGGTCTGGCTCACTTCTGCTACTGTGACAGATGCTGCGGCTTCGCGCCATGATGCCAAGGACCCACCATGGAGCTAGGTCTGCTGTATTTCCCACAGCTACGCAGCTCGTCGATGCTGTGGCCCCATCTCCCTACCTGCACTGTGAAGATGATCTTCAGCTAAAAAGCCTGTGGGGAAGATCGCTTAACAGATATTTACGAAGCTTAGCTGGAAGATGGCATTGCAGGCTGCAGTCTCAAACCGATGATGCAGGCACGTGGATAACTGAATCTGTTCGGCTGCTTGCCACCATGCTGTTTCTACCTGTCACTCATGCAGGTTCCGAGCACAGCAGAAACCCACAGGGAAACTCACCATGTCCTCCTTGCTGCTGCTTTCTCACTTCCATGGCTTTTTCTTTTTTTTTTTTCCTCAGTTCTACAGTTATATTTATTGTTTCTATACATTATCTGAAGCAGCCTGGACTTTTTTCACTAAAAGAAATGCTCCCAATTCCTTCACGCCTCCAGGTGAACCCCATAATGAAAAGTTCATATATTTTTGCAGGTTGGTATATGAAATTGAGTCACAGAAATACTGGCCTGATACTGGGTATTTCTGTCACTGGGGATTCTCCTTTAGCATCAGTCAGGATTTGACTATGCACATGCAAATTTATCCATCCACCAATCCATTTTTTTTTTTGCTAGCTCTGAGTCTCAAATATCATAGGACTATTTTTAAATCTTTGTGGAAGTACAGTCCATGTTAGCTGTGTCTTTCGTTCTGTGGTGGGGCTTTTCATTCAAAAGCAAATATGCTTTAGCTTTTTATGTCCAGAGGTATGCAAAAGAAGGCATCTTTTAAATCTAGTACAGTAAACCATTTATGCTCCTCTTTTAAAGAGGTCAGTAAGGTGTATGGATTAGCTACTACTGGATGTATATCTTGGACTATCTGATTTATAGTCTATAAATCTTGAACTAGTTAATTATTATTTTTTTTGCCTCCAGATTCCTTTACTGGTAATATAGGAGTATTATATTCTGATTCACATTCTACTAAAAGCTCATATTTTAAAAAATTTTATAATTAACTTCTCTAATTCTTTTCAAGCCTCTCACTTAATAGGGTATTGTTTTTGTCTTACCGGCTTGGCTCCAGGTTTTAACGTTACTTTTACTGGCTCTGCCAATTTAGATCGCTCCGGAGCTCCGCTCACTCAAACCAAAGGAATGGCTACATTTTCCACTTCTTCGGGAATCTGTTCTTCCCTGGAGGAATCCTGTAACATAAACATTCTCGCCTTTCTGGCTTTTGATTCTGTTATTAGTAATTTAATCTCTCTGTCTTTAAAAGTTATTTGAGCATCTAATTTACTTAATAGGTCTTGTCATAACAGAGGCAGTGGACATTTAGGCATATACAGAAATTGGTGAGTTGCTCATTGCTTCTCCAGTTTAAACTTTAATGGCTCTAAGAAAGACTAATTTTTCTTTACCCTGTCGCGCTAACAACATCTACTGATTTATTACTAAATTCCTCTTTACATGTATTCAATACCAAATAAGTGGCTCCTGTATCTACCAAAAATTCTATTTCTTCATTTCCTAGCTTCAGTGTAACCAGGTGTTCAGCTAGGGTTGATTCCCCTGGTGTCTTTCATGTCAAGCTACTTAAGCATTTTACTCAAATTTCTAGGTTCAGGTTCTTCTAGTTTCTGAAGTTTTTTTACAATATTTGGGGCTGATTGTCCCATGAATATAGAGGCCAATTGAATTGCTTTTTCTGGTTTTTCTGGGTCCAAATTAGTATATTTTCTGACAGTCACCTTCAGTCTTTCTATAGAGGCTGAAGGGGACTCATTTAATTTGTCTTACTTCATAAATTTTGACCAATTTATTGCTTTTGGCATTGCATGTCTTACTCCAAATAAAATCTATCTCTGATATCTAGTCAACATTCCCCTGGGTCCTGGCTGATTAGGGGCCCACTCGGGATTTGTAGATGAAAAATTCTTATTCATTGTTCTCTGTAAATTCCCATTAGCATGTGCTCCTGCACCTGCCTTCTGGCTGTATTCCATGCCATTTTCTTGTCAGTTTCAGCAAGCAAAGTATCCAGTATCACTAGTAGAACAATACTTTTTCAAGTTCTCACCACATTTTCCTCTTTTCAAAAACATTGCCGTAGAATCTTGTGGACATATCTCACACTATTTCTGCCGCTCTGGATGATTCCACAGTGTAAAGAATAAATCAACATATGCCACTTCTTCCCATTTACCTTCCCTTTTTACAAAACAACATTAATTGCAAGATGGTATTATATTGCAATGTCTCATTTTCTGGCCATTTTACTCCACCTTCCAACTGATATATTGGCCACCAATGATTGCAATATTCAATTAATGGTTTCTGAGTTAGTGGGTCACCACCCCTGATGTCTTTCCAATGCTTCAAAATACATCCCAAAGGTGTTCTTTGTGGGACAGGTTTCTTACTCGGAAATGTTCCCATCTCTCAATCGGCTAGTAGTTGTGATTGTGCACTATCACAAGTACTAGTCAGAGGGACTCCAACCCCTGTTAGAGCTCCCTCCGGGATTCCACTCTCACTGGAAATCCCCCAGTGAGATCTCTAACCCTCTGTTAGATATCCCTGGAGACTTCAACCCCCTGTTGAAGACTCCCCTACCCTTGGGCCCTGCTCCACAGGCTTTCGCCTAGCAGAGACTTACCAACCGAGGTACCTCTTGGCCCCAACCCTGCGTAGCTTTCGCCGCACCTTACGGGCAGGCCTGTGGGACTCAAACCCACTATCCTATCCTTGGTGGGACTCAAACCCACTATCCTATCCTATGTGGGAAGCTAACCCCACGTATTATTCTACCTAAGTTTCTTCTTAAAAGAATGCCTTGTTTACCTCAATCCAGGGGATCTTGCTCAGAATTCTCCGGTCCGGGGATCGGAAGCTCTCCCCGAGAATCCCTCGGTGCCAGCTGGAGGTCTCACAATCCCATGGATCCGTGGAGATTCAAAAGCAGGGTCCCATCTGGGTCGCCAAAACTGTTACTGAAAAACGCAGTAAAATCAGAAACAACTCTTTAACACCAATTTAGTATTAAAGAGCAGGCATTCTTTATTCACGGCGCCGGATGCATGGGGGAGTGCTCCTCCTAACGTGCATACCTTACACACCTTTCCCATACAATTTATAGATCAAAAATTTACCTATTCATACATATTCATTATTGTCCTTTCTACTGATTGGTACAAACTTGCTCGTTCCACATACAGATTACTGCACAAACTCAGTTGTCTTCTTCTATTGTACTCTTTTGAGTAGGTGGTATTACTTGGGTCGGTGGTCCGTGAGTCGGTGGTCGCGATCTCCCCCTGCCGGAATTACCTTTTACCCATTTGGCTCTCAGTCTCGGCAATCCTGGCCAGTTTTCTCAGTCCACTACACGAAACTACATTTTGTCATCCTTTTCTGACAGAAGCACATTGTCTATTGTTTCTTTCACATTAATGATTACCTAGGGACTAAAATACAGATCAAAGAATACACTGATTGGTATACTCCATGTCCCCAGACTTAATGTCCAGTTGGATAGGGCTGTACAAGGAGTATAGCAACATCCATGGTTGGTTAAGTCTATCGCTCTGGTTACACTATGTGTAATCCAAGTCTATTTTACATGCCGTACGGTGGGGAATGCAAACAAAATTGCAGCTTTTCCCAGTTTATTAGCAGGAGTCTGGGCACAATGGCTCTTCTCCAGGGTTTTGACTGTTAGCCCAATTAAAAAAAAAAGTTGAAAAGGAAGTTGGAGGGTACCAGGGGCCTCTTTAGTCAAAGCAGGCAAGAAAGCTCATAATTCTGTGGTTATACATTACTAGCAGGGTGTTATATCCATGTGAATTAGACCCCCAACCTCTAAATAGGAAAATTAACCAGGCTAAGGAATTAATCCTCAATTTTAAAATAAAAAAATTAAAAATCCTGACAGTGGTCTATTGCTTGTCTCTGTCTGCAGAGAGCAATGGGGAAGCATTTGGAGAGAGCCCTATCCCTGCCCTTGGGAATGTAAAAACATGCTGAGTTGTGCACTCAGGAGCCTTCGACTTTGATGGGCAGCGATATGCTGCAGCCAGTTGTTTAGAAAGGGAAATTCAGTACTTGGGTTTCCAATGCTTCCTTGCTTTCACAGTGTCCAAAGCCCTCCCCAGGCATTTGGAAGTGCTCAACACCTGCCTTAAAACACTGTTAACTGCTCCTAATGACCGGCCGGGGGCGGGGGCTTGCAGCAGCTCCCTCCTACCAGTAATGATACGCAGGACACCCAGACACAGGCAAAAAGCCAAAACCACGGGGGAAAATCCCCAGCTAGATGTTGCAGGGACCTGGAAGGATCTCGAGCATTGCACTGCATTGCTCATGGAGGCTTTTAATTCTGAGACAGCCCAAACCAAAACCCTCCACCCAAATGCTGCCAGACCTGGTGGGTCTGAAATCCAAATGCAACTTTAACCCTTCTCTGGAGAAGGCATTAATGGGAAGAGCCAATGCTCTCAGATGTCTCTTGTCTTTAAGCAAAAGACTTTGTGATCCCACTTGGTCTCAAACCTACATCTGCTCAGCATCAACCCATGCCATGCTGCAGCAGCTCAGACAGGAGCCGAGTCCTTCAGTATGCCCATACCCCATGGGCACTCAGGAACCAGAGCTCTGTGCCAGAGTCCTGGCACAGCCCAGGGGATGGGACTGCTCTGTCCCACAAAGCTGTGGGGATGCAGCAACAGCACCCCAAACCTGTACCAGCCCCAATATCCCCTTCCTTCTCAGCAGCATTTGGTGTCAGCCCTCTCCTCTCTGCATACCTTATCTCCCCTATCCATAGGGATTTCCAGCAAGGATTTCCATCCTGCTCTCCCCTTATCCTCAAAGAGGGGAGAGGTGCTTTTTGGGGCACGGTTTGCCTGACCTGCTTTAAACCTCCCTGCTAGGGACTGATCACTGAAACCTATCCTAAAAACAGAGAGGAGGCTGGTGGGGGTGGATGGGTTACTTGCATCAATCCCATCTGTCTCCATTTTCCATGCATTGATTTTCCCCCCACCCTATTTCAAATGGAGCTGTAATCACCAGCTGGGTTTTCCTGCTTGATATATTTATCTGCAGCTTAAGCCCAGAGGTGGGAGATCTCATCCAACATGTCTGTACAAGTCCAGAGTGAGTAGCAGTGATTTTTTGGAGTGGGTTTGGGAAATGGGTGGAGTGTTTTGCCATTTCTGGGAACAGCATATCAGGTTAGATGGGGGACATTTTTGCAGTCATAGAATCATTTATGTTGGAAAAGACCTTTAAGATCATTGAGTCCAACTATAAACAGTCTAGCCTTTCTTCATTGCTGGCTCTCTGGCAAATCAGCCCAAAATCCAGAACTTTTTGACAGCAGAGCACAGCTCTGAGTTTTGTTTCTCCTAGCATCTGCAGAAATATGCCACTAAAACCAGCCATCTGACCTCACGGAGAGAGTGCAGCCCTGGGAGCAGCAAGAAGTTAGCCAGCTATTAAAGAAAAGGGAGGTGGCAAGTGCTGGGTGTGTCATTACTGCCACTATTGATGCTGAAGGCTAAAAGAATTTGTAGAGGTGAGGGGCAAGGATGAGAGCCAGGACATGAGACATCCGCTTGCAAAGGGATCAGTTGATCCCACGTTGCAGGTCACCTGATTTCATCCTAAACCTTGCAGAAACATGCCAGGTGCCGTGCATAGCATTTACTGGGCCATGTGAGACCCTCAGCAGGGCCAGGAGGGCAACACTGCAGCATGTGTGGTACCTGCCACCCAGGGAACCAATACACTGTACAGTCCCCCTCAATTTTTTCAGAGACCACTCAAAAACCACACCAAAAAATGCCCCTCACCCCACAAGGCAGAAGCCATTCAGCAGCTGACACTTCTTCCAAGTGACAATATACATAAGACAGGAATGTCTGACAAATGCTAGGGTACAAAAAATTATTATCTCTTAAGAGAGAGAACACTCCTGGTAGATGGGTCCATGGGATGCAGCAAATGCAACAAGGTTAGCAAGCTCCCTGTACAACACTATAAGGTCCTATCCTGAGCCCACAAGCTCACCACCTAGTCCAAGAGCAGCCCTCAGCACAGGGGCTTGCACCTGTGGAGCTCCTGCAAGTTGCCACTGGACCTCTTAAGTTAATTAACCTAAAGGACTTCAGAGGTTAGACCATCACTGTGCACTGGTTGGAGGTGCCATGCAGGGACCTGTTTTCTCTCCCAGCACTGCAGCAGCAGCTATGGTCCATTTCAAGGACTTATAGAGTTAGAACTGTTGTGACTAAAATTTGTTGCTTCCCCCAGCAGGGGGAAGCAGGAACAAACAACCAACCACCTACATACACCAACTCCCCCAGTTAATATACTGGTCATGGCATCACAAGGTACGGAATGCATAGCCCATTGGCCAGTTGAGGTCAGCTGTCTTGGCTGTGGCCCCACCCCTCCCAGCCTCTTGCCCATGTGGCAGAGCATGGGAAGCTGGAAAGGTCCCTGACTACTACAGGCACTACAGTGAAGAGAATTAACTCTAGCTCAGCCAAAACCAGCACATGCACACTCATCGTGGGTAGTGTACTTTGGTTGTTCTGTACTGGGTACAAAACCTTTATAAGTGTTTGTACTTCTGGTTTCGTGCACACTTGTTGTGAGTGGTGTACTCTGGTATTTAGTACGTGCGTATGGGCGTGGGTTAAGCTTTGTACTTTTGCAGTAATATACTTTTGATATTGGTACAGTTATGTAACCTGCATAAGTTTTGTACTTCTGGTGGTATGGATTTATTGATACTGAACTCGGATACTGGCTTGTTGACACTGAATTTGGATATACCCGTCAGGCATTGTAAAAGTGATAACTAAGTAAAATGAACTGAGTTAACTCTGGTGTGACTGGTGAATGAATGAGTGACTGAGACGCAGCATAGCTGCAAAGTGAGTGTGCTGTTCAGCATGTAGTATTGGGCAGAGATGTTTGAAAATAACAAACCCCAGAAAGAAAAGGGAGGACATAGAGGATCAACCCAAGGATTTGGGATTGCCCCCTCCACCCCTTAATTTGTCTCCCCCACATCCATCATTGTTATCTGAAATGGATGATAACAGCGAGGAGGAAGGAGCAATAAGTGCTTTTACTCCTGTTACAGCACGGACCAGGAGTAGAACAAAGAAAGCTCCACAACTCCTGGCTCCATTATGAGAGGTAATGGGGGCAGGAGGGCCGGCTAGAGTAAAAGTACCCTTCTCCACTACTGATTTAGATGCCTGGAAAGAGGTAGCTAGGGGATACCGGGATGACCCCTCTCGAGTGGCAAAACAATTTGAATTAATAATAAAAAACCAGGACCCTGATTGGACAGATGTAGATTTGATCTTGAGGAAATGACGGAAACAGAAAACCAATTAGTATTAAAACTGCACGAACTCATGTGCAGGCCCAAATTACTGGGGGAACCTTACAAGGGAATGTGGACGATTACATTCCCCTGACTGACCCCCATTGGGACCCCAATGACAAGCGTGATTATAGATTATTAAAAAGATACTGAGATTGGATAAAATTGGGATTAGAAAATGCAAAAGCTGTAAATTGGTCAGCATTATATGCTGTCAAACAGGGGCAGAAAGAGACCAATACTGAATTTTTTGGATCAACTGAGAAATGCCATGTAAAAATACACTACCCTAGATCCCTCCTCGGATGTGGGACAACAACAACTTGTTTCTCTGTTTTTGGGGCAATCATCTAAGAAGAAAGAAGCTACAGAAGTTAAAAGAACCGGAAATACGAAACTTAGAGAAATTACTTGAGGAGGCATGGAGAGCTTTTAGGAATCAGGAGAATGTGGATAGAGGAAAATTGATGAAAGTGATGGCAACAGCTATGGTGGCAGCCTTGGAACAGAGAGGAATGGTAAACAGAGAGGAATGGTAAACAGAGGAGGATTTAGAGGACAAGGAAGGGGAAGGCCCTTTGGAAATAGAGGGGGACTAGGAAAGAATCAGGAAGGACATTGGAAAAATGAAGTTAGAAGACCAGAAGGGAATAGAAAAACCAATTAATAACTATTTACAGCATGGGCTATTACTAGAATGTGAATCATAATATAATACCCCCATATTACTGGTAAAAAAGCCGGATGGAATTTATCGGGTAGTACAAGATTTAAGAGACGTGAACAAAATTATTAAGCTACCTGTGGTAGCTAATCCTTATACCTTACTTACTAAATTGCAAAATAATCAAGTATGATTTACAGTATTAGATTTAAAAGACACATTCTTTTGTTTGCCTTTAGCCAAAGAAAGTTAAAATTTATTTGCATTTGAATGGGAAAGCTCTACCACTGGTAGGAAAACCCAGCTTACCTGGACAGTGTTACCCCAAGGTTTTAAAAATAGTCCAACAATCTTTGGAAATCAATTAGCACGAGAACTTGAAACGTGGGATCCTCCCTCCAGGGAGGGAGTCCTTTTACAGTATGTGGATGACTTATTAATAGCAAATGAAACAAAACCTGATTGTATACAGTGGACTATCAGTTTGTTGAACTTTCTGGGACTAAATGGGTATCAAGTCTCTCAATAGAAAGCTCAGATGGCGTGGCAACAAGTAACCTACCTTGGATATGAATTATCTGGAGGATAACGGGAATTAGGAACAGAATGAAAAGAAGCCATCTGCAGAACCCTCCTCCCTCGGATGGTAAAAGAACTCAGGGCCATTTTGGGAATGACAGGTTGATGCTGGTTATGTATTTATAATTATGAAATAATAGTAAAACCTTTGTATGAACTTTTGAAAAACAACCCCACTCGATTGGTCTGGTCCACAGAAGCTCAAAATGCATTCAAGACACTTAAAAAGGAACTAATGAAGGCCCCAGCCCTGGGCCTACCTGATGTGACTAAACCTTTCTGGCTGTTTTCCCATGAAAGACAAGGTATAGCTCTGGGAGTCCTAGCTCAATGGCTAGGACCCTACAGAAGAGCTGTGGCCTGTTTTTCTAAACAGCTTGGCAAAGTAAGCAAGGGGTGGCCAGGGTGCCTGCAAGCTGTGGCGGCTGTGGTCTTGAAAATTCAGGAGGCCCAGAAAGTCACCTTAGGCCAAAAGATCACAGTATCAGCACTGTTGGAACAGAAAGGGAATCACTGTCTTTCCCCATCCCGATTTCTACAATACCAGGCCATTTTAATTGAATCAGATGATGTTACTGTTGAAGTAACCAGTGTTACAAACCCAGCTTCTTTCCTCAGTGGAGTGACTTCTGAACCATTAACACATGATTGTCTTGAAACTATAGAGACTGTGTACTCCAGTAGACCATATTTGAAAGAAGAACCTCTGGAAGATGGACAAGATTCCTGGTTCACGGAAAGAAGCAGCTTTGTCCGACAAGGTACTCGAAAGACTGGATACGCGGTGACAACAGCGAACGAAATAATTGAATCTCAGTCACTACCTGCTGGAACATCAGCTCAAAAGGCTGAAATTATTGCCCTGACGAGGGCCCTGGAGCTGGCAAAAGGGAAAAACATAAATATATGGACAGATTCTAAATATGCCTTTGGAGTTGTCCATGCTCATGGAGCAATTTGGAAAGAATGAGAGCTACTAACTACACAAGGAAGGCAGATTAAGCATGCTGAGGAAATTCTGCGCTTATTAGAAGCAGTCCGATTGCCAACCAAAGTCACCATCATGCACTGTCGAGGACACCCAAAGGGTAACACTGAACAGGAAAAAGGTAATAGATTGGCTGATTATGAGGCTAAACAGGCAGTGGAAAGAATGCAAGAAATTTTAGCCTTAATTCCAGATAATAGAATTAAGAGCCTAGGTGACCAAGAAAATATTGAATATTCTAAGGCTGAAAAAGAATTAATAAAAGAAATGGGAGGGTGGGTTCCCTCCAGGGGATGGGCCCATTTGAGTGACAGCTGAATTATAATTCCTGCCAAACAAATATGGGGAATTGTTAAAGAGGAACATAATAGAACACATTGGGGGGCAGACTCCCTTCTAAATCAGAAATTAATAGGGAGAAATTTATATACTACACTCCAGCAGGTGACTCAGCAATGTGAAATATCACAGAATCACAGGTTAGAAGGGACCTCAGGTATCATCTAGTCCAACCTTAATTCAAAATATGTTTGAAAAATAATCCTAATATAGGTAACCGGGTACAATTGGGGAATATTGGGAAAGGAAATATACCGGGGACCATTGGCAAATTGATTTCTCAGAACTTCCAAGAAAAGGAGGGTATAGATACCTATTGGTACTCACAGACACCTTTTCCGGATGGCCAGAAGCATTTTCTTGTAGAACAAATAAAGTGAGGGAGGTTACTGAGGTACTATTAAATGAAATAATACCCCTATTTTGGGGTACCTACGATAATTTCATCAGGCAGGGACACACATTTTTGTGCAGTAGTGCAGCAAGTCAGCAAGCAATTGCATACACCTTACAGACCACAAGCCAGTGGACAAGTAGAAAAAATGAATCACATGATAAAACAACAAATAGCAAAGATATGCCAGAAAGCAAGCCACTATTGGTACCAAGTGCTACCTATTGCACTACTTTGAATATGTGTAAAACCTATGGCTAAAGAAAATTTGAGCCCTTTTGAGATACTATATGGAAGACCATATTAGGCACCAAGGGGAGGATTTAAACCAGTTGGGAGATCATTACTTATGAAATTATGTTATATCCTTAGGAAAACAATTGGAAAAGGTTAATAAAAGTGTTTTGGGAACCATGGCCAAAGGGTTTGATCATCTGATCCATCCATTTAGCCCTGGAGACTTGCTTTTCCACCACAATGGGAATAGGAAACCAGGTTCCTGCTTATTCTATCAAGAATAGGGCTGCAGGTGGCCCAGCAGCAACCAGGTAGGATGTCTTTTCTGACAGAAGCACATTGTCTATTGTTTTGTTCACATTAATGATTACCTAGGGACTAAAATATAGAACAACAGATACACTGATTCATACACTCCATGTTTCCATAATATAACATCATCTCTGGTTGATTAATTTCATCACTTTGGTTACAATATGGCATTGCACCTGTCGTGGTTTAGCCGGCCGCTCAGCCCCACACAGTCGCTCGCTCACTCCCCCACCGGTAGATGGGGGAGAGAATCAGAAGGGTAACGCTCGTGGGTTGGGATAAGAACAGTTTAATAATGAAAATTAAAAGAAACAACAACAGAAATGCAATGTAAAGGAGAACAACGAGAGGCGCAAAGCCCCAGGGGAGGGGGGAAGGGAGGGGAGAGGGGGAACGAACCACCAAAACAAACTGTATGCAACGCAGCCGCCCACCGCCCCCGAGCCGCAAACTGCCCCCCCTTAATATACTGGTCATGGTGTCACATGGTATGGAATGACCATGCCATTGGCCAGTCAGGGTCAGCCGCCCCCACCATGGCCCTGCCCCTCCCAGCCCCGCCCGCCACCACGCAGCAGAGCGGGGGAAGCTGGAAAGGTAGCTGACCCCCACAGTGAGGAGAATTAACCCCTTCTCAGCCAGAACCAGCACAGCACCCAAGGAAGAAGCATCCTTCTGTTGCAATGAGGCCATTGCAGGAATTTTTAGGTGGATAAATTTCAACACTGCATCCAAAGCTACCACCACCACCAACAAGGTCTTCCCACCTCTCTTTTGCATAAGACATAATCCAGCTCCCACAGCTGGGTCTCTGGAGAAAACATGAGGCATGGTCCAAGGTTGGGAAGCATTTGTTTAACATCAGGCCGGTGCCAGTTGTGTCTGCTGCAAACCCACATACACTGGCTTCAGTCTGTCTGCAGGAAAGACGGCAGTGGTGGGTCTGCACTGCCTGTGCTTGCCATCAATGAATGGCTTTTTTTTCCTTTAGATTTAAAGGCAATAGGGTGTCAGTAATTAAACTAGTTTAGAGACACAAACCCAGCTACCTCAAACAGAAAAGCTGTTGCAGAGCCAAAAGATTAATCCATGTGAATATTAAAAACTAGAAACTACCAACAAATCCAGAATGAACCAAGCCAGGTGATAAGGGAGGCCCATATGCAAACCTGCAACCCCTAGTTTCATGTCTTCTCCAGCTGCCATGGGAGGAATGAGGGGCTTGAGCAGATGAGGAGGATGTGTAACCAGAGTGATGGAATTAACCAACCATGGATGTTGCTATACTCCTTGTACAGCCCTATCCAACTGGACATTAAGTCTGGGGACATGGAGTATACCAATCAGTGTATTCTTTGATCTGCATTTTAGTCCCTAGGTAATCATTAATGTGAAAGAAACAATAGACAATGTGCTTCTGTCAGAAAAGGATGACAAAATGTAGTTTCGTGTAGTGGACTGAGAAAACTAGCCAAGACTGCCAAGATTAAGAGCCAAGAAGGTAAAAGGTAATTCCGGCAGGGGGAGATCGCGACCACCGACTCACGGACCACCGACCCAAGTAATACCACCTACTCAAAAGAGTACAATGGAAGAGGACAACTGAGCCTGCGCAGTAATTTACATGTGAAGCGAGCAAGTTTGTGCCAATCACCGAAGAGAATAATATCGAATATGTATGGATAAGATGAATATGTATATTTTTGGTCTATATAAATCACAAGGGAAAGGTGTGTAAGGTATGCACGTTAGGAGGAACGATCCCCCGTGCATCCGGCGCCGTGAATAAAGAAAGCCTGCCTTTTAACACTACATTGGTGTTACGAGGTTTATTCCCAATTTCAGTGACAGATGCAGGGGAGGAGGAGAGGGACCCCGGCAGCAAAGCCTGCTCTTTCCTTCAAGCAAAACACAACCTCCAGCAGTCTGCTCCCATCAAACTAGTTCAGGCAGAGCTAAACTGAGTAGCACAGGGTAGGAAACTGGGCTGGGTCCAGAGTCCTCACAAAACATCAAACCCTTGGTTGGACATGATGGGCACCTCGCAGGATGGAGAGCATCAGGGACCTGGGGAAGGTGCTGGGAGAAGGAAGTGCTCCTCAGGAGGGGACAAGCCAAACCATGTGACCTTAAAACACCCGAAAGGAGGGTTACCAAGGCAGTGGCAGTCAAGTTGATCTTTCTTCACTATTTTCTTTCAAAAAGAATTACCTCCTCCCATCATGCACAGGAGAAAACCGCCCAGCTGGGACATGAGCTGACCTCCCATTGTGATTTTTACCATTCCTGACAGTGATTTTGCTGAGCCCACTCAGACAGACAGAAACATTTCTCCTCTCTCACATGGATGTTGTTTTTATTACATCTACCTTGGAAACCTACACACTGCCATTCAGCATAACCAGCAAGCACAGCAGGTACACAGCAAGTAGGGAGGCTACGCAGGACCAGCAAACGCACTTTGAGAAGCCCATCAGCAGTACCAGGCTGCCACTGTTATCTTGCTTGCCAAAACCAGCCTTGCTGCTGAGAAACAAAAATTGGCATTCAGAGGGAATTCAGCTCCCTCTGTGCTCTTCACAGAGATGACAAAACAAAGAAGCTATTTTCAGTTACAGGTTGCAGAACAACCTGTAAATTGTTGTTTATAGGGCTGGTTAAGTGCCCCATAAATACAAATAGTGGCAATGACTGGAGTCAGGTGAGCTGTAGGGAGGAAAGGGGGATGCTGTAGCAGGGAAAGCATGTGTCCCCAGGGCTTTTTGCACACCAGGCACGTTTTAACTTAACTGATGCATCCACCCATGTTTTCAGGATCAGTCACTGCCTGCCACATATGAGGTGAGTTTTCTCTCATGCTGATGGGTTATTTTATGTTTACAGTGTGTCATGTATGGGCTTTTAGTGGTTTTAATGGGTGTGAGGTTCAGCTGCTCCTCAAACTCCTGCTCTTGGACCTCTGGAGGTTGTGGGAGACCAAGTGTCAGACACCAGAAATCGGTCTAGGGTAAATTACTGAACCCAGTTAGACCAGCCATCCATGCCAGCACAAGAGCCAAGGCATTTGCCAGTTAATTAGCACAATACTATTAGGAGAAGTTTGGTGACCTTGGGGAGAAGCCTGCAGCCTTTTTTAGCTATTTCCACAAGAGTCTAACCCCCGGTTAAACTGATACTTTGACTCTGCTTTTCCCAGATGAAATTTACATGGGCAACTTTTATGTCAGATGAAGCCTTTAAAAGACCAGATTTTCAAACAAATACAGGATGTGGTGATGTACCTAAAGGACATCCAGAAATGGCCAAGCAGATGCAACCACACAGCAGACCATAGCCTGACTGACCGTTTGCACCTTGTTGGGGGCCTAAACAAGCAGTTAATCAATCTCAGACTGGCTCAAGCTTTCCTCCACCCCCAGAAACTCATTTTTCAAAAGGGCTGTCCATCCATTGAGGACAGGAAGCCAGGAGAGGAGGCTGGCAGATGGACTCTGTTCTGTTTCACAGCTGCTGATTAAACCGAGATGATGATACTTGGCAAAATGCCAAATTAATTAACGCTAGCCACACAATCTACAAATCTCTTTTGGCTTTTAAAAAAAAATCTAAATTCATTTTCACATACCTCACTGACCAGCCATTTTCCCTTGATTTTGCTGTTCCTGATGTTAAATCTCTCTTTCATAGGGAGCTTGTACCATTTTTAGACACAAGTTTGAATGTGTGGCAAAAGGGACTTGGAGCCTTTATAGCTCTTGGCCCTTCGGAGAGGATGGACTAGTCTTCAGCTGCTATTTAGCAAAGGCTTGCAGTGCTGCACATGACCTCTTCCTTGATATTATGACCTTTCAGCTACATTTATGAGATCATCTGAAATTTGTTTGATTTTGGTTCCTCTGCAGGTCCTTCAAGCAGACTTTTAGTGCTGTGGTGAATCACAGTTCATTGGCTGTTTTCGCCCAAAATCATCCCCTTGAGGCACACATCAGACTTCTCCATCCTCCCGCATCACCCACCAAGTGTACCCAGGTCCTCGAGCGAAAGTAATCCCACGAATGGGTTTGCCTTTGCCGGAGGCAGGAAGAACCCAGACTGTTTTCCCCATGTTGTGGTTTAGCCGGCAACTCAGCCCCACACAGATGCTCACTCACTCCCCCACCGGTGGGATGGGGGAGAGAATCAGAAGAGTAACACTCATGGGTTGAGATAAGAACAGTTTAATAATTAAATAAATAAAAACACAACAACAAAAATGCAACGGAAATGAAAACAACGAGAAGTGCAAAACCAGGAGAGGGGGGAGGGAGGGGGATGAACCACCGAAACAAAACACACGCGGCACAACCACTTACCACCCAGCAAACCAACACCACACCTCCCCAAGCCGTAAACTGCCCCCCTTAATATACTGGTCATGGTGTCACATGGTATGGAATGAACATCCCATTGGCTAGTCGGGGTCAGCTGCCCCGGCCGTGGCCCCGCCCCTCCCAGCCTCCCACCAGTGGGGCAGAGCGCGGAAAGCTGGAAAGGTAGCTGACCCCCACAGTGAAGAGAATTAACCCCTTCTCAGCCAAAACCAGCACACCCATCATATTTTTTACATGCACTACAGGTACTCTATCCCCTTCCACAGTATGTAAGAAAGTATGTAAGACATCATAGGAGTAACTGAAACATGGTGGGACAACTGAAACAACTGGGGGATCACAGTGGACGGTTACAGGCTCTTTCGTAAGGACAGGCAGGGTAGAAGAGGTGGAGGAGTTGCACTCTACATTAAGGGAAACCTCGAATGTATCGAAGTCAACTATGGTGATTGCGACTGCTCTATCAAATGCCTCTGGGTTAAAGTCAGAGGGGTCGTCTCCAAGCAGGACCTCATGGTGGGTATCTGCTATTGACCTCCTAACCACGATGACAATGCCGACGAAGCGATATTTGGGGCACTAAAGCAAGCTTCTGGCCAACAGAACCTGGTCCTGATTGGGGACTTCAACTACCCAGACATCTGGTGGAAGAACAATACGGCAGCTCGCATCTCATCCACCAAGTTCCGGAATGTATAGAAGACTGTTTCCTGATACAAATGTTAGATGTGCCAACCAGGAATGAGGTACTGCTGGACTTGCTATTCACAAACCAAGAAAGCCTGCTTTGTAATATCTCGGTTAGCGATAGCCTTGGCTGCAGTGACCACAGTATTGTGGAGTTCGGGACCCTGCTGAGCATGCTGAAGGTCAGTTCTAAGACAAGGGTTCTGGATTTTAGAAGAGCAAACTTCAGTTCACTCAGGGCTCAGTTGGGAGGGATTCGATGGGAAGCTTCCATGGAAGACAAAGTATTGTTCTACTAGTGATACTGGATACTTTGCTTGCTGAAACTGACAAGAAAATGGCATGGAATACAGCCAGAAGGCAGGTGCAGGAGCACATGCTAATGGGAATTTACAGAGAACAATGAATAAGAATTTTTCATCTACAAATCCCGAGTGGGCCCCTAATCAGCCAGGACCCAGGGGAATGTTGACTAGATATCAGAGATAGATTTTATTTGGAGTAAGACATGCAATGCCAAAAGCAATAAATTGGTCAAAATTTATGAAGTAAGACAAATTAAATGAGTCCCCTTCAGCCTCTATAGAAAGACTGAAGGTGACTGTCAGAAAATATACTAATTTGGACCCAGAAAAACCAGAAAAAGCAATTCAATTGGCCTCTATATTCATGGGACAATCAGCCCCAAATATTGTAAAAAAACTTCAGAAACTAGAAGAACCTGAACCTAGAAATTTGAGTAAAATGCTTAAGTAGCTTGACATGAAAGACACCAGGGGAATCAACCCTAGCTGAACACCTGGTTACACTGAAGCTAGGAAATGAAGAAATAGAATTTTTGGTAGATACAGGAGCCACTTATTTGGTATTGAATACATGTAAAGAGGAATTTAGTAATAAATCAGTAGATGTTGTTAGCGCGACAGGGTAAAGAAAAATTAGTCTTTCTTAGAGCCATTAAAGTTTAAACTGGAGAAGCAATGAGCAACTCACCAATTTCTGTATATGCCTAAATGTCCACTGCCTCTGTTATGACAAGACCTATTAAGTAAATTAGATGCTCAAATAACTTTTAAAGACAGAGAGATTAAATTACTAATAACAGAATCAAAAGCCAGAAAGGCGAGAATGTTTATGTTACAGGATTCCTCCAGGGAAGAACAGATTCCCGAAGAAGTGGAAAATGTAGCCATTCCTTTGGTTTGAGTGAGCGGAGCTCCGGAGCGATCTAAATTGGCAGAGCCAGTAAAAGTAACGTTAAAACCTGGAGCCAAGCCGGTAAGACAAAAACAATACCCTATTAAGTGAGAGGCTTGAAAAGAATTAGAGAAGTTAATTATAAAATTTTTTAAAATATGAGCTTTTAGTAGAATGTGAATCAGAATATAATACTCCTATATTACCAGTAAAGGAATCTGGAGGCAAAAAAAATAATAATTAACTAGTTCAAGATTTATAGACTATAAATCAGATAGTCCAAGATATACATCCAGTAGTAGCTAATCCATACACCTTACTGACCTCTTTAAAAGAGGAGCATAAATGGTTTACTGTACTAGATTTAAAAGATGCCTTCTTTTGCATACCTCTGGACATAAAAAGCTAAAGCATATTTGCTTTTGAATGAAAAGCCCCACCACAGAACGAAAGACACAGCTAACATGGACTGTACTTCCACAAAGATTTAAAAATAGTCCTATGATATTTGAGACTCAGAGCTAGCAAAAAAAAAAAATAAAATAAAATTTTAAAAAAATTAGAGATATAGAAAAACAGAACCGAGAGAGGCATATTATTACAGTATGTAGATGACATTCTGATAGCAGCAGAAAATAAAGAAAAAATTTTAAAATTTTTAAATTTTCTGGGCCAAAGAAGATACAGAGTTTCCAGAAACAAAACCCAAATAAGAAAAAAGCAATGATTTATTTAAGATTTGAAATATCTCAAAGACAATTAGAAAATGAAAGGAAAAAAAAACTATTTGTCAAATTCCTGACCCTAGCAGCCTGAAGGAACTGAGAGCTTTTCTGAAAATAATTAAATAGTGTCAGCTCTGGATTCTGAACTATAGACTGTATGTAAAACCATTATATGAAGCATTGAAAGAATCAAAAGATAAATATTTAACCTGGATGCCCGAATGCCAAATAGCATTCAAAGAACTTAAAAGAGTCTTGATGATGGCCCCTGCATTAAGCCTACCTAATTTAACTAAACCTTTTGAGTTGTTTGTCTATGAAAGACCACATTTAGCACTTAGAGTGCTAACACAGCGACTGGGAACCTGGAAGAGACCTGTGAGCTACTTCTCCAAACAACTTGATAATGTGAATAAAGAATGGCCTGAATGTTTATGGGCAGTGGCAGCAACAGCATTACTGATCCAGGAAGCCCGAAAGTTAACAATAGAAAAAAAATTACAGTATATGTCCTGCACATGATAGTGACTGTTCTAGAACAAAAGGGGGGTCATTAGCTATCTCCTAGCAGAATGTTGAAATATCAAGTTGTTTTGTTACAACAAGATGATGTGGAGTCGAAGACTACTGCTATAGTGAATCCTGCTATGTTTTTAACAACAAAAAATCTTACGGACAATTTAGAACATGATTGCTTGCTAACTATTGAACAAGTCTATTCCAGCAGACCGGACCTGAGACGTAAACCTCTGGAAAATCCTGATCTGGAATTGTTTACAGATGGAAGAAGCTTTGGGCGAGAAGAGAAGTGAACGGCCGGATATGCTGTCGTTATCACCGCCGAGGGAAAGGAGTCAGGGGTGCTGCCTGCAAACACCTCAGCACAGAAAGCAGTATTGGTAGCATTGAAGCAAGCTCTGCGAATGGCAAAAGGACAAAACATAAATATTTAGACTGATTCCAAATATGCATTTTGTGTAATCCATAATCATGGAGCTTTTTCGAAGGAAAAAGAACTGCTATCAGCCCAAGAATCATCAATAAAACATAAAGAAGAAATTTTCCAACTTCTGGAAGATGTGCAGAAACCGAAAGAAGTGGTGGTAAGGCATTGCAAAGCTCATCAATTCGGCCAAACGGCTGTAAACATAAGTAAACGATTGACAGATAAAGCTACAAAGAGGACTGCAGAGCAAGGTATCCTTGCACTAGTACCAGTAAAACAGATAAAAATTCCAGAGTTAAAACCGAGATATAATAAACTGGATGAGCAATTAACAGAACAATTGGAAGCCTCACAAAATACAAAAGGATAGTGAATAACACCAAAAAAACAAACAAACAAAAAAACCCAACCACCCAGATAATAATAACCCCAAAAGTTATGACAAAACTTCCAAAAGAAAAGCATGAGCAAACACACTGGGATGTAGATACTATCGTTTTGCGTTTAAAAACATCTATAGTGTATGTAGGCATGACAAGAATATTTAAATCCATAATAACTATCTAATCTGTCCTAGAAATAATCCCCTAAACAAAAAAAAACCCCACCTTTAAGAATAACAAAACAAAACAAAAAATTCTCTCAAAGAATTAATAACAAATTAAGTTACCCAGACAAAATAGATATAAGTATTTGTTAATGCTGATTGACAAATTTTCTAGATGGCCAAAATCTTTCTCTTGCTGCACCAACAAAGCTAAAGAAATAAAATATTGCTGAAAAAAATAATACCAAGATTTAGAGTGCCAATGGGAATGTCCTCTGATAGAGGACCACATTTTTTTGCAGATGTAGTTCAACAAATTAATAAAATTTTATGTATAAAATGAGACCTGCATACGCCCTAGAAACCACAATCAAATGAAAAAGTTAAGAAGATGAACCAAACACTAAACTGATATAGTGGAATATTGTAGATCTAAGATGGAAGTATTGAAAAGATGATTATTTCAAAACTTCCAAAGGGGGGAAATGTAACCAGAGCGATAGAATTAACCAACCATGGATGTTGCTATACTCCTTGTACAGCCCTATCCAACTGGACGTTAAGTCTGGGGACATGGAGTATACCAATCAGTGTATTCTTTGATCTGCATTTTAGTCCCTAGGTAATCATTAATGTGAAAGAAACAATGGACAATGTGCTTCTGTCAGAAAAGGATGACAAAATGTAGTTTCGTGTAGTGGACTGAGAAAACTGGCCAGGATTGCCGAGACTGAGAGCCAAATGGGTAAAAGGTAATTCCGGCAGGGGGAGATCGCGACCACCGACTCACGGACCACCGACCCAAGTAATACCACCTACTCAAAAGAGAACAATAGAAGAAGACAACTGAGTTTGCGCAGTAATCTGCATGTGGAACGAGCAAGTTTGTACCAATCAGTAGAAAGGACAATAATGAATATGTATGAATAAGTAAATTTTTTATCTATAAATTGTATGGGAAAGGTGTGTAAGGTATGCACATTAGGAGGAGCGATCCCCCGTGCATCCGGCGCCGTGAATAAAGAATGCCTGCTCTTTAATACTAAATTGGTGTTAACGAGTTGTTTCTGATTTTACTGCGTTTTTCGGTAACAATAGGAGCTGGCTGGGATGATGGTGGGGGAGAAGGGATGGGTGAGCAAATCAAGGTGCCTGGCCGATGGCCAAAACCACAATAATTGTCTTGAAGTTCAGGTACTGGCCAAACCCTCTCTGCCCTTGGCAGTGCAGGGGTTTTGCTCAGGCATAAGCCCTGCAAACGGCTGAGCATCCCAAAAATGTTGTTGAGACATGAGATGCAACCCCTGCTTTTAGTGCAGGATTTGAGGGCGAGCTATTCCTGTCGGCCATTCATTCTCCATCCTTTCCGACTCCTTCAGACCAAAGCTGAGTTTCCTCCAGTGCCCTTTCCTGGCACATGCACAGAGCTAGGCCCAAAACTCTAAGAAATGGGGTGGTTTGGGGAGGAAGAGCTGGGCTGGGTGGGAAACATCACACCAGGCTGCTGGGGCCACCCGTCCCTCCATGTGCATGAGAGCCTGGGAGGGGAGGAGTGAAACTGGGACCATTAAATCTCAGAAAACATTTTCTTCCAGTATGGTTTGGCTCTTTTTGTTTGTTTGATGATCCAAAAATCATAAATACACCCTTGAATGCTGTGCATGAGAATAAAGCCATAATTAAGACATAGTGCAAAGTACAAAAGCAAAAAGACGGATTTAAGTGTAGCAATACTGCCAAAGTGTTTCTCCTTCCTCCTTAGAAAATATTGCTGAATTCAACACATTCCTGTGAAACATCAGCTTCAACAAAACTTTTCCCTCCCCCCAAAGGTAGTGGAAAAGGGTTGCAGGAAAAAACCCTCAGTCAGTGCTGTATAAACAGCTGTCTCTCTCCTGTGATGGGTCCAGGCTGCCTGGCTGTATCCTGTCACTAGCTCGCTCTGCTCGCCATCCCCACCACTCAGCATTGCTTCAGCCCTGACGTAAACATGCTGATAAATGCTGGTTATTGCCAGTTGTAAGTGGTATTTTTCTGTTGAATGCTGTGTCTAGGCTCTGGAAGGATTCCCACCTTGGCTTTTTTTGGGTGCATCGGGCTGCACGTTTTTTCCCCCTGTGGTGTGCATGAGAGGAGATGCTCTGCTCAGTGTTAGGGACCACGGGTGTGTGTACAAGCCTGTGCTCCAGCTATGCCAGCTCATGTCACTCAGCAATTAATGAGAGGCTTCATTAGGGTGAGAGGATGTTGAATGGGGATTGTACAAGCAGACGGGCGAGCTGCAGTCTCCAAGGCCTGTGTTTATGTGTTGTTTGGGACAACCTGAGCTGTTTTTGCTGTGCCTGCACAGAGGACCATAGAGGCAGGTTGCAATAAGGGCTGTTGCGTGGCAGTGACCATGAAACATTTAAACAACGATGGGGGAGCCCATCTCAGCCCTGTTCTCCTAAACCACTTTGCAGCCCTTTTCCATCAACTGGCTGCAGTGATCACAATATTGTGGAGTTCGGGAACCTGCTGAGCATGCTGAAGGTCAGTTCTAAGACAAGGGTTCTGGATTTTAGAAGAGCAAACTTCAGTTCACTCAGGGCTCAGTTGGGAGGGATTCGATGGGAAGCTTCCATGGAAGACAAAGGAGCTAGTGAGTGCTGGGAGTTCTTCAAGAACTCTCTATTGGAAGCACAAAGCCAATTTATCCCCTACAAAGGAAAGGGAAGTAAGCAGAGCAAGAAGCCCCCATGGCTCAACCATGACCTCCTGGGTCTACTCAAATCCAAAAGGGAAGCATACCAGAGATGGAGAAGTGGAGGATTATCTATCGAGAGCTACAACGACATTGCCAGAGCGTGCAGAGATGCAGTTAGAAAAGCAAAAGCCCAGCCTGAACTGAAACTGGATGTAGACATGAAAAATAACAAGAAAGGTTTCTTCAGGTATGTCAACCACAAGCAGAAAAAGAAGGAAAACATAGGCCCACTGTTAAACAGAATAGGAGAGTCAGTCACCAATGATGCTGAAAAGGCAGAGGTCATCAACACTTTCTTCACCTCTGTCTTTACCAGCACTGTTGGGTCCCAGGCTTCGGGAACAAAATTCCCAGTTGATCCACGTGAATTATTACAGGAGCTTGACCCCTACAAATCGATGGGCCCTTATGCCATCCACCCGAGGATGTTGAGAGAGCTGGCTGACATCATTGCGAGGCCACTCTCCATAATCTTTGAGAAGTCGTGGAGAATGGGGGATGTCCCAGAGGACTGGAGGAAGGCAAATGTTACCCCTATCTACAAGAAGGGCTCGAGAGAGGATCCGGGTAACTATAGGCCCATCAGCCTTACTTCAATCCCTGGGAAAGTTATGGAATGAATCCTCCTGGGGGCCATTACAAGTCAAATGAAGCACGCGATTGGGAAAAGCCAACATGGCTTCACTAAATCTTGCTTGACAAATCTGGTGGCCTTCTATGACAAAGTGACTTGCCTGGTTGACATGGGGCGGGCAGTGGACATTGTCTACCTGGACTTCTCCAAGGCCTTTGATACGGTCCCCCACAGGCTCCTCCTGGAGAAATTAATGTGTTATGGCCCAGACAAGTGGTCTGTGCAGTGGGTAGGTGTAGGGGAATAGACAGGGATCGGCGACCGGAAGATCACGGGATGTGATGGAAAGATAGACTCCTCCCCATAGGAGTGGCAGGAACAGGAAGCGCAAGAGCTATATAAGCGTGTGACGCAGTTAAATAAACGGACATTTTGTATCCATCATATTGATGTCTGTGCATCACTGTCCCCAGGGTGGGTAGAGCCCTGTGTCCCAGAGACATGCGGCCCAAGATAAGTTCTCCCGTAGAAGCGTACAGCAACAAGTGGTGGCCCCGACGTGATCAGCGGGGCGGCATGGCAAGTTCGCCAGGGGGAAAAGATAGCTTGGGGCACGCAGGGGCGGGACGGGGAGCCGCAGGACGGTGGGCACGCCATGGATTCAGTCGTAAAGGTACTGAAGGGATTGGGGAAGGAATATGGTACTTCGATATCGAAGACGCCTACCTCAAAGGCCATCCGATGGATGATTACGCAGGGGCTCATACGGAGTCCCGCAGACATATTTAATAAAGATAATTGGGCGAGAATTAAAGAGGAGTTAGCCGAAAGGGCTATGATGGGAAAACCCCAGTACATACAGCTCTGGGGAAAGATACACCAGTTACTATTGAAAGCTCAGGATGATCAGGAGACGTGGCGGCAGGCACGGCTGTGCCTGCACGATGCTACAGGCGACAGTAGCCCGGAAATAGACCCAGGATGGGCAGTGGGGACGCAGACAGGGGCAAGCATCGCGGGGGATGGGGAAGAAACGGAGAGTTCGGACGGAGTAGCCTGGCCAGCGACTCAGTCTGAGGCTCCCAAAGAGGTGGATCGGGAAGTGGCGGTGTTCCCTGTTGAGCCAGCAGGACCTTTGGAATGCCCCCTGCATACCACTGGGATGATTTGGCACAGGCGCGGGTACCTGCGTGCGGGGAGGGGGACGTGGCGGCGGGCGCAGCGGGAGTGACGGAGTGGAAGGCGAAGGATGAGTGGCGCCGGCAGCGGCACCGCCCTCTGCCCGACCCTCGAGACTGGCTCCCGGGGCAACCCTTGAGATGGGAGTCGGTTGAGGAGGAGGATTGGGGTGCCTGGAGGGGAGGACAGGATGGGTATAGATCAAGCTCGAGTGGCAGCGAATCAGAGGTTGGGGGAGAAACCGATGTCCACATGTGGGAAGATGGGGCAGATTGCCTGCAGCGCGCAAAAAAGAGGCATAAGGCAGCAGGGACTCGGAGGACCAGTCAGAAGGAGGGAGAAGAGGGACCGCCAAAAGGGGAGGTCCGGGGCGCTGCAGCTCCGGAGGGGCCCACTGAGGATGTGCTGCGGCAGCTGCAGCAGGCTATGCGCGCAAATGGGGAAGTGACTCGGAGGCAGACAGGACTCTTAACGAGGGGTGCGCCCCAGCGACAGTCAGTCGAGTTACCTAACTGGCGGCTGATAGCCAGAGATTGTAGCCTCGATGGAGTAAGAATAGAGATGCCCCGGATATTCCCTGTCTGACTAGCTCCAGGAGGAGGGGTGGAGTGGACGCCAATAGATGCCAAACTAGTGCGGAGTTTATGGCAAGAAATTAGGGAAAAGGGGCTAAAGGATGAAGGGGTAGGATTGCTGCTAGACGCTGTGCATGCAGCGCCGTTGACCCCCTCTGATGCTAGGCAGTTGGCGAAAGCAATATTGGCTCCCACAATATACATACTTTGGAAGGAGGTGATGCACAGTGCCTGCCATGCCCTTGTACAGCAAGCGGTGGCGGCTTCGGGCCACCCGCTGAGAGGGACCACCCTTGACCGGCTCACTGGAAGAGGTCAAGGACTGGAAACCCCGCAGTTACAAGCGGCAGCATTAAGGGGCAGGGAGCTGTAAGTGGCAATGGAGAGTTCCCACAGAGCGTATAGCGAAGTGGGCAGGTATGAAAAAAGAGCGGAACCTTGGCAAAAGATACAGCAAGGACTAGCAGAGCCATTTACAACGTTCTGTGACAGGTTGCAGAAGGCTATCATAGAATCAGAATTGCCACCAGCAGCCAAGGAGGCAGTCCTTATGGATTGCCTCCGAAATCAAGCAAATCCACAGACACAAGACGTCCTCCGCACCCTGGCGGTGGGGGCATCATTGGGCCAAACCATCAGGCATGTCTTGCGTCAGGAGGCGTTGAATCAGCATGGCGGTGCGGGAGCGCACATCTGCCAGAACCCTGACTGTGGAAGCGAAGAAAGGGTGATGGTGCAAGCGGCGGGGGCGGGGCTGAGATGTCATTTGTGTGGTTGGCTAGGGCACTTAAAAGCTGGGTGCCTGCTAGCGGAAAGGGGAGGATGTAATGGAGGAGGAGCGCGCCCAGTAGGGAGGTGCTGGGTGTGTGGGAAGCCAGGACACCTGGCAAGAGATTGTCCAACCACAAAGCCGGGAAACGGCCAAAGGAGGGCGAAGCGAGGGGGATTCACGCCTCCTGTGAGTCAAATGGTCCCCATCATGGTGCCAGTGCCAGGAGCTTGGCCCACCGTAGCGGGCCAAGGGGGAGTGAACCTTCAGGCAGGGGAGCAGAACCAGCAAGA
The DNA here is from genome assembly GCF_963921805.1 of Phalacrocorax carbo. Lineage (NCBI taxonomy): Eukaryota > Metazoa > Chordata > Aves > Suliformes > Phalacrocoracidae > Phalacrocorax > Phalacrocorax carbo. Next base: position 454,705 of record NW_026990255.1, on the reverse strand, counting down.
TTTGCAGGTTACAGCCCCCGCATGGCCTTGGTCATAGGCTGTAACGAGAGACCCATGGCGGCGGTGATGATTACCCCGCAAGAGCCAAGTTGCCCGGCACGGATATGCCTGGGAATGTTAGTGGATACCAGGGCGGATGTCACAGTGATGCCACTCGAACAGTGGCCACCAACTTGGCCCCTTGCCATGGGAAAACGTATAATAGGGGTATGAGGAGAACAACAGACAAGGACTAGTACTTGCCCTGTGAAACTCGAAGTCATGGACGAGGAGGCAGGGAAGCTCCTCACGGCCGTAGTGACCATACTAGTAGCAGATGGGGTAGCAAGCCCCTTGTTAGGGCGAGATGCCCTTGCCCAGATGGGGATCGGGTTGAAAAATTTAGCATAAGGGCCACTGCCTCAGAGGGGCTTCGTCAGCACAAGTTGGTGTGGAAAACCGAACAGCCCGTCTGGGTGGAGCAGTGGCCCCTGACAACAGAGAAAACAGAGGCTGTAAGAGCTATAGTAAAACGAGAGCACGAAGCAGGGCACCTAGAGCCCTCGATGAGCCCGTGGAACACCCCTATATTTGCTATAAAAAAGAAAGATAAAAACCAATGGAGGATGCTGCATGACCTTAGAGCAGTAAATCAGCAAATGGAGGACACGGGGCCTCTCCAACCCGGCCTACCAGACCTGAGTGCTGTCCCGAAAGGATGGCGAGTCATTGTTTTAGATATCAAAGACTGCTTCTTCAGCATTCCGCTACATCCAGATGATAGAAAGAGATTTGCCTTTACTCTGCCTGCAGTGAACCGCACAGAACCAGGTAGTAGATGGCAGTGGACAGTACTTCCGCAGGGGATGAAAAATTCTCCAGCGATCTGCCAGAGGTATGTGGCTTCTGCATTGCAGCAAGTAAGGCAGCAGTATCAGGAGAAAATCTACATGATCCACTACATGGATGACGTCCTCATAGCTGCGCCCACTGAGGCATTATGTGAACAAGTCTTTTCAGACACCCAAAGGGGCCTTGAGGGACAGGGCCTCAAGGTAGCTGAGGCAAAGGTACAGCGAGGACCAGTGTGTGGATTTCTGGGTGCTAGAATACAAGGGGATTCCATACAAGCTCAGCCTATTAAACTTACACCTAAGGTAAAAAATTTAGACGATGTACAGAAGCTGGTAGGAGCACTGCAGTGGTTGCAGACGTTTGTGCACGTCACCGGTGAGGAGATGTACCCTTTCTATGCGTTGCTGAAAGGGACCGACCCATGGGAGCCCAGGAGTTTAGACGCTGAGGCAGTCCAGCAGTTGCAGATGATAGAACGTCAAATGCAAAAGGAAGGAGTATGGCAGTGGGACCCTCAGGAGGAATTAATCGCAGGTTGGATTCTGACCGCCGGTGGAGGACTAGGATTGCTATATCAAATACGGGCGGGGGAAGAAAAACCACTGCGATGGGTATATCAGAAGGTTCCCAAGGATGCATTCTCCACAAAAGTCAAGGTAGCCGGGGGAATGATTTGGCGTCTGCGACGGGAAAGCAAGGGAATCTTTGGGAAGGAGCCAGATAGGCTGACAGTGCTGTGGAATGGGTAGAAATGGCGGAAGGTGGTAGAGAGTGAAGAGGATATACAATTGGCGGTATACTCGTACCCAGGAAAAATCGTCACAGGCACAGTACAGAAGTGGGCCAAGACAGCCAAAGTGGTGGATTTAAGTGTGGATAGTAGAGTTTTGGATACCCCTCACCCAGGACCAACATATTTCACAGATGCTTCCTCGAAGACGAACAGAGCGGCGGTAGCGTGGAAAGAAGGGAATAGTTGGATGCGCCAGATGTATGAGGAGCAGGGTAAAAGTGTGCAGTGGCTAGAAGCGAAAGCGCTAGAGATGGCCCTGCGAAAGGATATAGATCGGCATATAAATGTGTGCACGGACTCCTTATACGTGTATAAGTTGGTCACATCCATGAAATGAGAGGGTGTACCACACACGGAAATTGCCTTGATGCTAGAGGTTGCTTTATCGCAGCGAGGTGCAACTGTGACAGTAATTCACATTCGCAGTCATCAGACGGGGCCTGGACCACTGATTGAGGGGAATCGCATGGCTGATGAGGCAGCCGCGGAGTCTGGACCTTGGTGGAGGCGAAGAAACTGCATGACCAACTGCACCTGGGTGCTAAAGCCTTGGCAAAGGAGTGTGGCATCTCAATAGGAGCAGCAAGAGAAGTAGTAGCCACCTGTCAGCACTCGCCATTGTGGGGGGCAGGAGTCAACCCTCGAGGACTGGAAGCAAATGCTATCTGGCAGACTGACTTTACTGAATGTCCACAGTTGGCCCCCAGATGGCACCTGGCAATTACAATTGATACATATAGTGGCGTCATCATGGCTACTCAACGTCGGAAGCAGACCGCAACGCAGTTGGCTGCGCATTGGACCACGGTGATGGTGTGGCTTGGAAAGCCCACCGAGATAAAAACAGACAATGGACCATGTTTTCGGGCTTGAAGTACCGAAGAATGGTCTAAAGCTTGGAATATTGTATTAAAACATGGCATTGCTTACAATAGCACGGGGCAGGCAATAGTTGAACGCGCTCATCGCACCGTGAAAGCAAAAATAATACAGCTTGGGGAGGGGGAGGGGTATAAGGGAGCTATACCTGTAGCAGCTCAGCAAACTATTTTAATGCGTGCATTATATTCGCTTAATCATTTTATACGCGGGCAGGAGCAAGTTACAGCAGTGGAGAAGCACTTTGGCAAAGCTCAAGCAGGCGAGCGCTATCCGCAGGTACGAGTAAGGTTCCCAGGCAGTGAGCAATGGGAGAGAGGATGGAAACTGAGATGCCTGGGGAGGGGCTACGCCACGGTTGAGAATGAAGGGCGCATAGAATGGGTGCCTGCAAAGTGTGTGAAAGCAGAACTGTGCAAGGATGTACAATGAATAATCCCTCTCTGAGTTGTCTCTTTGCAGGGTCTGCTGACATGGATCCTCATGGTAGCCATGCCATTGGGAAAAGAAATGAGCTCCTTGACAAGATTGCAAGCAATATTGCAACAAGAGCGACACTGGGAAAGGGCGGCAAAAGAGAGATATGAACTGGGATTGGATAGTAATAATTGGGGGGATCTTGTTGTGTGTAGTAACCATGGTTACTTGTGGGCTGCCATTGTTATGCTGGGTTATAAGACAAATCAGAGCGCGCCTGCGAGCATTACATGAATATAGACCTGACCGCAATATGTATCCGCTTACGCAAGTAGCTTTGTAGAACTTTTAGCAGCATGGGGAGGGGGAGATGTAGGGGAATAGACAGGGATCGGCGACCGGAAGATCACAGGATGTGACGGAAAGATAGACTCCTCCCCATAGGAGTGGCAGGAACAGGAAGCGCAAGAGCTATATAAGCGTGTGACGCAGTTAAATAAACGGACATTTTGTATCCATCATATTGATGTCTGTGCATCACTGTCCCCAGGGTGGGTAGAGCCCTGTGTCCCAGAGACATGCGGCCCAAGATAAGTTCTCCCATAGAAGCGTACAGCAACAGGTACGGAATTGGCTGACAAGCCACACCCAAAGGGTGGTGGTAAATAGCTCTTTTTCAAATTGGCAGCCTGTCACAAGTGGGGTCCCCAGGGATCAATACTGGGCCCAAAGTTATTCAACATCTTTATAAGTGATCTGGATAACAGCATCAAGTGTAGCCTGATGAAGTTTGCTGATGACACCAAGTTGAGTGGGGAAGTAGATACTCCAGAAGGGAGAGCTGCTCTGCAGGAAGATCTGGATAGGCTGGAAGAGTGGGCCAACAAGAACCTTATGACGTTCAACAAGGACAAGTGTAAGGTCTTGTACCTGGGAAAACATAATCTGGGAGTGCAGCACAGACTGGGATCCACCTGGCTGGAAAGCAGCTCTGTGGAAAGGGACCTGGGGGTCCTGGTGGACAGGAAGCTCAACAAGAGTGAACAGTGTGCTGCTGCGGCCAAGAAGGCCAATAGGATGCTGGGTTGCATCAAAAAGGGCATCGCCAGCAGAGAGAAAGAAGTCATTATCCCACTCTACTCAGCGCCTGTCAGGCCACACCTGGAGTACTGTGTACAGTTCTGGTCCCCACTGTACAAAAAGGATGTGGACAGGCTGGAAGGGGTCCAGACAAGGGCCACCAAGATGATCAAAGGACTGGGAAGCCTGCCATATGAGGCTAGGCTGAGAGAACTGGGATTGTTCAGCCTTGAGAAAAGGAGGCTTAGAGGGGATCTCATTACCATGTAGCACTACTTAAGGGGTAGCTACAAAGAAGATGGAGACTCCCTCTTTACAAGGAATCACCTGGAGAGGACAAGGGGGAATGGACACAAGTTGCTCTTGAGGAGATTCCGATTGGACACGAGAGGGAAATTTTTCACAGTGAGAACAGTCAACTACTGGAATAATCTCCCCAGGGAAGTGGTTGACTCAGCCACACTGGACACTTTCAGGAGTCGGCTGAACCGGGTGCTGGACCATCTTGTCTAGACTGCGGTCCTCCTAGAAAGGTCGGACTAGATGATCCCTGAGGTCCCTTCCAACCTGTGATTCTGTGATTTCTGACTGGGCAGGGCCAGCTCGATTGGCAAATCCCCTCGTGTTGATTAACCATGTGGCCTTTGCTAAATGTATATCCCAGTGTTTAAAGGTTCCACCCCCCGCCATTGTTCTCTGCGTAGTCTTTAACAGTCCATTGTACCGTTCAATTTTCCCAGAGGCTGGTGCGTGATAGGGGATATGATACACCCACTCAATGCCATGCTCTTTGGCCCAGGTGTCTATGAGGTTATTTCGGAAATGAGTCCCATTGTCTGACTCAATTCTCTCTGGGGTGCCATGTCACCACAGGACTTGTTTTTCGAGACCCAGGATAGTGTTCCGGGCAGTGGCGTGGGGGACAGGATATGTTTCCAGCCAGCCGGTGGTTGCTTCCACCACTGTAAGCACATGGCTCTTGCCTTGACGGGTTTGTGGGAGTGTGATATAGTCAATTTGCCAGGCCTCCCCATATTTATATTTCAGCCATCGTCCCCCATACCACAGAGGCTTTACCCGCTTCGCTTGCTTGATTGCAGCGCATGTGTCACATTCGTGGCTAACCTGTGCAATAACGTCCATGGTCAAGTCCACCCCTCGATCATGAGCCCACCTGTATGTTGCATCTCTCCCTTGATGGCCTGAGGTGTCATGGGCCCACCGAGCTAGAAATAGTTCACCCTTATGTTGCTAGTCCAGATCCACCTCAGCCACTTCAATCTTGGCAGCCTGATCTACCTGCTGGTTGTTCTGATGTTCTTCAGTGGCCCGACACTTGGGGACGTGAGCATCCACATGACGTACCTTTACAACCAGGTTCTGTACCCGGGCAGCAATATCTTGCCACAATGTGACAGCCCAGATGGGTTTGCCTCTGCGCTGCCAGTTGCTTTGCTTCCACTGCTGCAGCCAGCCCCACAGGGCATTTGCCACCATCCAGGAGTCAGTATAGAGATAGAGCACTGGCCACTTTTCCCATTCAGCAATGTCTAAGGCCAGCTGGATGGCCTTTAGCTCTGCAAACTGGCTTGATTCACCTTCTCCTTCAGCAATTCCTGCGACTTGTCCTATAGGACTCCATAGAGCAGCCTTCCATCTCCGGTGCTTTCCCACAAGATGACAGGACCCATCAGTGAACAGGGCATATTGCTTCTTATTTTCTGGCAGTTTGTTATACAGTGGGGCTTCTTCAGCACGTCTCACCTCCTCCTCTGGTGATATTCCAAAATCTTTGCCTTCTGGCCAGTCCATAATCACTTCCAAGATTCCTGGGCGACTGGGGTTTCCTATTCGAGCCTGCTGGGTGATCAGTGCAACCCATTTACTCCACGTAGCATCAGTCGCATGGTGTGTAGAGGGGACTTTTCCTCTAAACATCCAGACCAGCACTGCCAGTCAGGGTGCCAGGAGCAGCTGTGCCTCAGTACCAACCACTTCTGAAGCAGCTCGAACCCCTTCATATGCTGCCAATATCTCTTTTTCAGTTGGAGTGTAGCGGGCGTCGGACCCTCTGTATCCCCGACTCCAAAACCCTAGGGGTCGACCTTGGGTCTCCCCTGATACTTTCTGCCAGATGCTCCAGGTTGGACCATTCTTCCCAGCCATGGTGTAGAGCACACATTTTTCACATCTTGTCCTGCCCGGACTGGCCCAAGGGCTACTGCATGAAGTGTCTCCTGTTTCATCTATTCAAAGGCTTGGTGTTGCTCAGGGCCCCATTTGAAATAATTCTTCTTCCGGGTCACTTGATAGAGAGGGCTTACGATCAGACTGTAGTGTGGAATATGCATTCTCCAAAAACCCACAACGCCCAAGAAAGCTTGTGTTTCCTTTTTGCTAGTTGGTGGAGACATGGCTGCTATTTTGTTGGTCACATCCGTTGGGATCTGACGACGACCATCTTGCCATTTGATTCCTAAGAACTGGATCTCTTGTGCGGGTCCCTTGACCTTCCTTTGTTTTATGGCAAAACCAGCTTTCAGAAGGATTTGGACTATTTTCTCGCCTTTCTCAAAAACTTCTTCCGCTGTGCTGCCCCACACAATGATGTCATCAATGTACTGAAGGTGTTCTGGAGTTTCTCCCTGTTCCAGTACAGTCTGGATCAGTCCAGGGCCAATGACAGGACTGTGTTTCCACCCCTGGGGCAGTCGATTCCCGGTGTACTAGACGCCCCTCCAAGTAAAAGCAAACTGTGGCCTGTACTCTGCTTCCAAAGGGATTGAGAAGAATGCATTAGCAGTATCAGTTGTGGCATACCACTTGGCTGCCTTGGACTCCAGTTCATATTGAAGTTCTAGCATGTCTGGCACAGCAGCACGCAACGGTGGAGTGACTTCGTTCAGGCCACGGTAGTCTACTGTTAGCCTCCACTCGCCATTAGACTTCCGGACTGGCCATATGGGTGAGCGGGTCTTACTGATGACTCCTTGGCTCCTCAGTTGGTGAACAAGCTCATGGATGGGAATTAGGGAGTCTCAGTTGGTGCGATATTGCCACCGATGCACTGTTGTGGTGGCGATCGGCACCTGTTGTTCTTTGACCTTCAGCAACCCCACAACAGAAGGGTCCTTCGAGAGGCCAGGCAAGGTAGACAGCTGTCTGATTTCCTCCATCTCCAAGGCAGCTACACCAAAAGCCCACCTGTACCCTTTTGGGTCCTTGAAATACCCTCTCCTGAGGTAGTCTATGCCAAGGATGCATGGAGCCTTGGGGCCAGTCACAATGGGGTGCTTCTGCCACTCATTCCCAGATAGGCTCACTTCGGCCTCCAATACAGTTAGCTCTTGGGATCCCCCTGTCACTCCAGCAATGCTAATGGGTTCTGCCCCTATATAGTTTGATGGCATTAAGGTGCACTGTGCACTGGTGTCCACTAAAGCTTTATACTCTGTAGGGGAATAGACAGGGATCGGCGACCGGAAGATTACGGGATGTGATGGAAAGATAGACTCCTCCCCATAGGAGTGGCAGGAACAGGAACCGCAAGAGCTATATAAGCGTGTGACGCAGCCAAATAGACGGACATTTTGCATCCATCATACTGGTGTCTGTGCATCACTGTCCCCAGGGTGGGTAGAGCCCTGTGTCCCGGAGATATGCGGCCCAAGATAAGTTCTCCCGTAGAAGCGTACAGCTAGAAGTGGTGACCCCGACGTGATTAGCGGGGAGGCTTGGCAGGTTCGCCGGGGGGAAAAGAGAGCTTGGGGCACGCAGGGGCGGGACGGGGAGCCGCAGGTCGGCGGGCGCCATGGATTCAGTCGTAAAGGTACTGAAGGGATTGGGGAAGGAATATGGTACTTCGATATCGAAGACGCCTACCTCAAAGGCCATCCAATGGATGATTACGCAGGGGCTCATACGGAGTCCCGCAGACATATTTAATAAAGATAAGTGGGTGAGGATTAAAGAGGAGTTAGCCGAAAGGGCTATGATGGGAAAACCCCAGTACATACAGCTCTGGGGAAAGATACACCGATTACTATTGAAAGCTCGGGATGATCAGGAGACGTGGCGGCAGGCGCGGCTGTGCCTGCACGGTGCTACAGGCGACAGTAGCCCGGAAATAGACCCAGGAGGGGCAGTGGGGACGCAGACAGGGGCAAGCATCGCGGGGGATGAGAAAGAAGGGGAGAGTTCGGACGGAGTAGCCTGGCCAGCGACTCAGTCTGAGGCTCCCAAGGAGGTGGATCGGGAAGCGGCGGTGTTCCCTGTTGAGCCAGCAGGGCCTTTAGAGAGTCCCCCCCCCCGCATACCCCTGGGATGATTTGGCACGGGCGCGGGAGCCCGCGTGCGGGGAGAGTGACGTGGCAGCGGACGCAGCGGGAGTGATGGAGCAGAAGGAGAAAGATGACCAGCGCCGGAAGCAGCGCCGGCAGCGGCACAGGCCTCTGCCCGACCCTCGAGACTGGCTCCCGGGGCAACCCTTGAGATGGGAGTCGGACGAGGAGGGGGATTGGGGTGCCTGGAGGGGAGGACAGGGGGAGTATAGAACAACTTCGAGTAGCAGCGAATCAGAAATTGGGGGAGAAACCGATGCCCACATGTGGGAAGAGAGAGCAGCTTGCCTGCGGCGCGCAAAAAAGAGGCACAAAACAGCAGAGACTCGGAGGACCAATCAGAAGGAGGGAGGAAAGGGACCGTCAAAAGGGGAGGTCCGGGGCGCTGCAGCTCCGGAGGGGTCTCCGGAGGAAGTGCTGCGGCAGCTGCAGCAGGTTATGCGCGCACTAGGGGAAGTAACTCGGCGGCAGACGGGACTTTTAACGAAGGGTGCACCCCAGCGACAGTCAGTTGAGTTACCTAACTGGCGGCTGATAGCTAGAGATTGTAGCCTCGATGGAGTAAGGATAGAGATGCCCGGGATATTCCCTGTCCGACTAGCTCCAGGAGGAGGAGTGGAGTGGACGCCGATAGATGCCAAACTAGTGCGATCTTTATGGCGAGAAATTAAAGAAAAGGGGCTGAAAGACGAAGGAGTAGGATTGCTGCTGGACTCTGCGCATGCAGTGCCATTGACCCCCTCTGATGCTAAGCAGTTGGCGAAAGCAATATTAGCTCCCACAATGTACATACTTTGGAAGGAGGCAATGCACAGCGCCTGCCATGCCCTCGTACAGCAAGTGGCGGCAGTTCCGGGCCACCCGCTGAGGGGGACCACCCTTGACCGGCTCACTGGCAGAAGTCAAGGACTGGAAACCCCGCAGTTGCAAGCAGCAGAATTAAGGGGCAGGGAGCTGCAAGCGGTAACGGAGAGTTCCCGCAGAGCGTATAGTGAAGTGGGCAGGTATGAGAAAAAAGCAGAACCTTGGCAAAAGATACAGCAAGGTCTAGCAGAGCCATTTACAACGTTTTGTGATAGGTTGCAAAAGGCTATTATAGAATCAGAATTGCCACCAGCAGCCAAGGAGGCAGTCCTTATGGATTGCCTCCGAAATCAAGCAAATCCGCAAACACAAGATATCCTCCGCACCCTGGCGGTAGGGGCGCCATTGGGTGAAACCATCAGGCATGTCTTGCGCCAGGAAGCATTGAACCAGCATGGCAGTGCGGGAGCGCACGTCTGCCAGAACCCTGACTGTGGAAGCGAAGAAAGGGTGATGGTGCAAGCAGCCGGGGTGGGGCCGATATGTCACTTGTGTGGCCGGCGAGGGCACTTTAGAGCTGGGTGCCCGTTAGCGGAAAGGGGAGGACGTAATGGAGGAGGAGTCCGCCCAGTAGGGAGGTGCTGGGTGTGTGGGAAGCCAGGACACCTGGCAAGAGATTGTCCAACTACGAGGCCGGGAAACGGCCAAGGGAGGGCGAAGCGAGGGGGATTCGCGCCTCCTGTGAGTCAAATGACCCCCATCACGGTGCCAACGCCAGGAGCTTGGCCCACCGTAGCGAGCCAAGGGGGAGTGAACCGTCACGCAGGGGGGCAAGATTTGCAGGTTACAGCCCCCGCGTGGCCTTGGTCATAGGCTGTGACGAGAGACCCATGGCAGCAGTGATGATTACCCCACAAGAACCGAGTTACCCGGCACGGCTATGCCTGGGAATGTTAGTGGATACCGGGGCAGATGTCACAATAATGCCACTCGAACGGTGGCCACCAACTTGGCCCCTTGCCATGGGAAAACGTATAATAGGGGTAGGAGGAGAACAACAGACGAGAACAAGTACTTGCCCTGTGAAACTCGAAGTCATGGACGAGGACGCAGGGAAGCTCCTCACGGCCGTAGTGACCATACTAGTAGCAGATGGGGTAGCAAACCCCTTGTTAGGGCGAGACACCCTTGCCCAGATGGGGATCGGGTTGAAAAATTTAGCATAAGGGCCACTGCCTCAGAGGGGCTTCATCAGCACAAGTTAGTGTGGAAAACCGAACAGCCCGTCTGGGTGGAGCAGTGGCCCCTGACAACAGAGAAAACAGAGGCTGTAAGAGCTATAGTAAAACGAGAGCACGAAGCAGGGCACCTAGAGCCCTCGATGAGCCCGTGGAACACCCCTATATTTGCTATAAAAAAGAAAGATAAAAACCAATGGAGGATGCTGCATGATCTTAGAGCAGTAAATCAGCAAATGGAGGACATGGGGCCTCTCCAACCTGGCCTACCAGATCTGAGTGCTGTCCCAAGAGGATGGCAAGTCATTGTTTTAGATATCAAAGACTGCTTCTTCAGCATTCCGCTACATCCAGATGATAGAAAGAGATTTGCCTTTACTCTGCCTGCAGTGAACCGCACAGAACCAGGTAGTAGATGGCAGTGGACAGTACTTCCGCAGGGGATGAAAAATTCTCCAGCAATCTGCCAGAGGTATGTGGCTTCTGCATTGCGGCAAGTAAGGCAGCAGTATCAGGAGCAAATCTACATGATCCACTACATGGATGACGTCCTCATAGCTGCGCCCACCGAGGCGTTGTGTGAACAAGTCTTTTCAGACACCCAAAGGGGCCTTGCGGGACAGGGCCTCAAGGTAGCTGAGGCAAAGGTACAGCGAGGACCAGTGTGTGGATTTCTGGCTGCTAGAATACAAGGGGATTCCATACAAGCTCAGCCTATTAAACTTACACCTAAGGTAAAAAATTTAGACGATGTCCAGAAGCTGGTAGGAGCACTGCAGTGGTTGCGGACATTCGTGCGCGTCACCGGTGAGGAGATGCAACCTTTCTATTCGTTGCTGAAAGGGACCAACCCATGGGAACCCAGGAGTTTAGACGCTGAGGCAGTCCAGCAGTTGCAGATGATAGAACGTCGAATGCAAAAGGAAGGAGTATGGCGGTGGGACCCCCAGGAGGAATTAATTGCAGGTTGGATTCTGACCGCCAGTGGAGGGTTAGGATTGCTATATCAAATATGGGCAGGGGAAGAAAAACCACTGCGATGGGTATATCAGAAGGTTCCCAACGATGCATTCTCCGCAAAAGTCAAGGTAGCTGCGGGAATGATTTGGCGGCTGCGACGGGAAAGCAAGGTAAAAGTGTGCAGTGGCTGGAGGCGAAAGCGCTAGAGATGGCCCTGCGAAAGGATATAGATCGGCATATAAATGTGTGCACAGACTCCTTATATGTGTATAAATTAGTCATGTCCATGAAACGAGAGGGTGTACCACACACGGAAATTGCCTTGATGCTAGAGATTGCTTTATCACAGCGAGGAGCAACGGTGACAGTAATTCACATTCGCAGTCATCAGACGGGGCCTGGACCACTGATTGAGGGGAATCGCATGGCTGATGAGGCAGCCGCGGGAGTCTGGACCTTGGCGGAGGCAAAGAAACTACATGAACAACTGCACCTGGGTGCTAAAGCCTTGGCAAAGGAGTGTGGCATCTCAATAAGAGCAGCAAGAGAAGTAGTAGCCACCTGTCCTTACTGTCAGCACTCGCCATTGTGGGAGGCAGGAGTCAACCCTCGAGGACTGGAAGCAAATTCTATCTGGCAGACTGGCTTTACTGAATGTCCACAGTTGGCCCCCAGATGGCACCTGGCAATTACAGTTGATACATATAGTGGAGTCATCATGGCCACTCAACATCGGAAGCAGACCGCAACGCACTTGACTACGCATTGGACCACGGTGATGGCGTGGCTTGGAAGGCCTACCGAGATAAAAACAGACAATGGACCATGCTTTCGGGCTCGAAGTACCCAAGAATGGTGTAAAACTTGGAATATTGTATTAAAACACGGCATTGCTTACAATAGCACAGGGCAGGCAATAGTAGAACGCGCTCATCGCACCTTGAAAGCAAAAATAATACAGCTTGGGGAGGGGGAGGGGTATAAGGGAACTATACCCATAGCAGCTCAGCAAACTATTTTAATGCGTGCATTATATTCGCTTAATCATTTTATACGCGGGCAGGAGCAAGTTACAGCAGTGGAGAAGCACTTTGGCAAAGCTCAAGCAAGTGAGCGCTATCCGCAGGTACGAGTAAGGTTCCCAGGCAGTGAGCAATGGGAGAGAGGATGGAAACTGAGATGCCTGGGGAGGGGCTACGCCACGGTTGAGAATGAGGGGCGCATAGAATGGGTGCCTGCAAAGTGTGTGAAAGCAGAACTGCGCAAGGATGTACAATGAATAATCCCTTTCTGAGTTGTCTCTTGCAGGGTCTGCTGACATGGATCCTCATGCTAGCCGTACCATTGGGAAAAGAAATGAGCTCCTTGACAAGATCGCAAGCAGTATTGCAACAAGAGCGACACTGGAAAGGGCGGCAAAAGAGAGATATAAACTGGAACCGGATAGTAATAATTGGGGGGATCTTGTTGTGTGTAGTAACCATGGTTACTTGTGGGCTACCATTGTTATGCTGTGTTATAAGACAAATCAAAGAGCGCCTGCGAGCATTACATGAATATAGACCTGACCGCAATATGTATCCGCTTCTGCAAGTAGCTTTGTAGAATTTTAGTAGCATGGGGAGGGGGAGATGTAGGGGAATAGACAGGGATCGGCGACCGGAAGATTACGGGATGTGACGGAAAGATGGACTCCTCCCCATAGGAGTGGCAGGAACAGGAACCGCAAGAGCTATATAAGCGTGTGACGCAGCCAAATAGACGGACATTTTGCATCCATCATATTGGTGTCTGTGCATCACTGTCCCCAGGGTGGGTAGAGCCCTGTGTCCCGGAGATATGCGGCCCAAGATAAGTTCTCCCGTAGAAGCGTACAGCTACAATACTCCTGTGGGTCGGATGTGCCAGGCCATCGGATCCACACAGTCCAGTAAGCCCGGTTATCCCTTTCCTCCACCCGGCTGGAGGCAGGGCCCCTCTAGTCCTGATCATGGCAGTCACAACTCACTTCCTCTAAATGTGAGTCAGGAGTCTCTCTATTAAGTTCAGAAATAAAATCAGCACTTCTACTCTTCTGTCTGGGGACTTGCTCGCTGGAAACTGGAGCAGCAGCTTTCCTGGAAGAGCCTCCCTGAGTTACTGTTCTTCCTTGCAGTTCACGTACTCGTGCCTGTAGGGTCGAGGTAGGCTTGCCATCCCACCTCATCATGTCCTCTTCGTGGTCACGCAGGTAGAACCAAAGCATGGCCCGTGGTGTGTATCCTCTCCTTTGAGCCAAAGGATGCTTATTCCTAACAGTCCTAAGAGCTGAGACACTACTCTGTAGAGGTGGGGAGCAGGACATATCTTCTTTGAGTTGCTGGACCTCTCAGGATAGTTTCTCGACAGCAGAGACGAGTGAGGAAGAGATATTTGCTTTGTAATCCCGGAGTCTATCAATCACCTCCGCCACTGTTGGTGCCTCGTCCCCACTCCAGGACATTACTGCCAATGAGTTTGCATACAAGGATGGTGCACTCTGTACAAATTTCCGCCACATGGGTTGTGTGCACTCGGCTTCATATGAATGTTTGGATGACTGTTGATCGTCCAGGTCACCATCAATCACCTCAAGCACAGCTTGATAGTAGATGCCTTTCTCCATGGTTGTCCATTTTCCTGGGCGATATGTAACATCTTCTTTAAAGGGATATCTTTCCTTCACTCCAGAGAGGAGTCGCCTCCAGAGGCTGAGGGCTTGTGTTCTTTTTCCAATTGCTTTGTCAACGCCCCCTTCCCCAGAAAGGGATCCCAGTTGTTTGGCTTCTTTTCCCTCCAATTCCAGGCTACTGGCCCCATTATCTCAGCATCGGAGCAGCCAGGTGACAATGTGCTCACCTGAACGATGGCTGAAATCTTTACGCATATCTCGCAACTCACTCAAGGACAGGGATTGGGTGGTCTCTGTTTCATTTATGACTTCGTCCTCCTCTCCTCATGATGGCCCTGCTTCTTCATCATCCCCTTCTAAATGAGTTGATGTCCGCTTCCAATGTTCCTTCTTGTGTATGGGGGCGACTGATACCGGCATGGGATGATTCTCTGAGTCAGCTCCAGTGCTTGTCGTGGGGGTTTGAGTAGCCACAGTGTCTGTCACTTTGCCTTTCAATCCAGAGACCTTCTCTTCCCCTTAGGACCATTGAATGCTGTTGAACAGCACTCAGTACACATGGGCCAAGCCCCAGCTCGTTGCAGTTATCTGTGTCTCTCTGGAGTTCCCAGCATAACAGCATACTTTCACCAAATATTCTACTAGTTTTTCAGGATTTTTCACTTGTTCAGGGGTAAAGTTCCAGAACACTGAGGGTGCCCACTGCCCTAGGTATTTGCCCATACTATCCCACATGCCCTGCCACTTGTAACTATCAAGCCTTGGGGCAGATTTCTGGGTGATATTCAGTTGCTTTCTAACCTTAGACGAAACCAAAACAACATGCCCAAAAACTAACAAGAAGTATATCTTAACTACCCAAGGATGGTCAAGACACAAAAAGGTTGTTGCAGTAAACGTGGAGATATCATAGAAGTTACAAAGATACCATTCTGTATTTCCTCCATATAAAATCTCTCAGAGGAGGAGGTATAATTGCTAATTGCCTCAACAAGGTGGTATCCAAAGTATGGTAACAGTTCCGGCAAAAAACCCAAATACCAGATAAAGCTGAAAACAAGTGTTTGTATAACAAATCTCTTTCTTAGGCAAAACGTTACTAATCACAGCATCCATACAGGCCTGTCCTCACTTTGAAAGGTTCCAGCCCACAGGGACCAAGCTGCCCCTTATTGCCTGTCCCCATAACCTGCATCTTCACTGCTTCCAGCATCTGCTTTGCTCCTGACCCCTGCTGGCCTTACTCACTCGAACCAAAGCGATAAGCTTCATTAAAGAGCTATAAACCATACATGTGCAACTTTCCTGCAGGCACATTTTACAGTCTTTAAAGGGAGGGAGAGAAAACAAGAGTGGTTAAGGACACTTACCAAGAGGGATCCACCATAGCACATGCCAACCAGCCCACCCCACCTGGGGCTGGGAAATGTAAAGGATCAACAGGCAGGAAAATGGGTGAGAAAAGGTCCCAGGACACTGCAAAACCGAGCAGAGGACGAGCAGGAAGGGTTAAGCAAAGGTGGTGGGGAGGCACAGAGCAGACATGGATTTGCTTTCCCTGTGTCCTGGCTCTGCCAAACTCAGCTCTCTGGCACAGAAGCCCAGTCCTTGCAAAAACCAGGATCTGCTTCTCTGGCTGAAAAGTGATTTTTAAAAAAATTTTATTTTACAGGGAGGATTTAGCCACTCCGAAAAGACCCAAGTTTCTCCTTAAGAAAGTTTAGGAGTAAGACAAGACCATGCAAGGATTAAATTGGGGGGTCTCCCATGGGCTCCTGTGCAGAGCTGCTCATGGGCACAGCACGGCTTGGGAAACCCCAACCCCTCTGCTAACTGACCCACTCCTCCCAAAACTGAACCCAAAAAGGGAGAAAATTATCCTTTTCCCTGCTGGGACTGAGCCCTACTCTTGCTGCCCACCTGCAGATCCCTGCCCTGGCCCCACCGCAGCCACATGTTGACCTTCTCCTTTCTAAACCACTGCGTTGGCTGAAAAACCTCCCAGGTGTTGCAGCTGACTTCTGAGTGCTGAGCACCAAGTTTGCCATAAGCAGCAATTTTAAGCTTTACTTTATATACTACCCTTTAATCAAAAAGCCTTGTGCTATCACCCAACTCCTGGAGCTGCAGGTTTATGTAGAAACACCCAAATATTGGGAGATGCCCATGAGTCACACGACATTTGGTGGTGCCATCACACTTCTCTCAATTGCAAAACCAGCTCTGGTCTTGGAGGTTACAAATATCAAAGATGCATCTAGATGTAGGAGAAGACCTTTTGCAAAGTCTCCCCTTGCATTTTGGGAACATTTATGTAATGCTCCCCAAAACAAGCATCCCCAGGTTAAGGGCGGGGAAAGGCTTTTCTCTGCTGACCTGCTGCAGCACATGTCCCTTTTTGAACACCTCTAGAGATAAAGACCTTCCAGTTTTGACATGAGAAAGCCCCAGCACATGGTTTGGGTTTAAACCAGCATGTAAACAGGCTGGAGGGGATGCCCATGCCCTCGCTACCTGGTGTCATGCCCCACAGGGCCCCCAAAAGAGCCATCCTCCCCTCTCCAGCCACCCCTGTGCCTCCAGTGGTCGTGACCATCATCCATCTGGTTGGTGGAGAGGGATGAGCTAGTCTTGGATGTCACATGTGCTCCCTGTGGCACTTGGGGGGGGCTCTTCTACAGGTTTGGGAAGACGGGGCTCCCATGTCTGCCCCAGCAGTGCTCCATCCTCCCCTTTCAGCTAACAAGGTTGTCCCCAAATTACGAGCAGGGTTTAAAACAACAACAACAACAAAAAAGGAAGCTCAGACTTACTCTAGGACAGTCCTTCCAGGAGGTTCATGGAGGAGGACTTGGTGTGAGACCGGTGACTCAGCAAGGCCTGAGGCAGTTACAGCAGCGCCGTGGCACCTATGGATCTTGGTCCCCTGTTGCACACCCCTCACTCTGTCTGGGACGTACCAAGTGATGATGGACTGTGTCTCCATCATGTCCCACTGTCTCGTGTCCCCCTCGGCCACGGCAGCTCCTGGGTTTTGTGGCAAACACCCCCCAATCCACCCCCTCCAGCTTTGCAACTGCGTTTGCTTTCTCGCTCAGGCACCAACTCACCGATTCTTAAATAACACATTTCCACGGGGCTGGATCATTAGACTTTGCTGATAATTCCCAATATGAGCAAAATGTGACCACTATTTGTTTACCTTCTTAAAAATGATGGAAATTGTGACAACACCCCAAATGCTGTGTGAGAAACAGATCGGTCCAGCTCCCATTTGGCATTATTAAATGCACACAGATGTGTATAAGACCTTTACACAACCCTTATATAAATGAATTTCAGAGCCTGTTTGTGTTTGGGATAATCCATTTCCCTGTTACTGAAAGAAGTTATTTAAAGCAACCCAGGAATACAGGTTGGTGCTGGAGAGATGTATAGGCTTTATAGAAATCACTGCACATGCCTCCACACCCACAGCAGCACCACCAGCACGTGACTCATCTTGGATTTCCTCAGCCCGTGATGCTAACATCAAAAAAGATTATTTTCTTTGTACCAGGTGGCTTTTCAAGACTTGGAGTGTCAAAGGAATGAAGTCATTAAATTGTGGATGCATTTGATGGATTATGAGCTATGAAAGCCTGGTGGTTACTGACTAATAAGGCTGGGAGGTGTGGGGGGGACGTTTCCTCTTGTAAGAATGTGTTTCTAACAAGACAGGTCAAAATATGATGTGGATGATAAATTGGCTTAGTACAAGTTGCCATTAACCCAGCAGCTTTCTGTATTATTAGATTAACAGGGTATCCTCAGAGTATATTGACCAAACAGTTTTGCTCTGTATTAGTGCTAATTTGCAGAAGATCTGGGGGGTCATTGCACTCCCTGCAGTGAATCTGCCATTCCTAACAAAGGGGCAGCTGCTGGCAGGTATCTGTAGCGTGAGGTATGTTTTGGAGGAGTCCAGATTTATCTGTGTTGGGGATTTCAGGAATTCATTTTTTTCCATGCTATAACCCAAATCTCATTGTCTCACATGGGGGTTGAAATAAAAAAAAAAAAAAAAATCACACAGGAAAATGATCAGCCCCAACAGGTATGCATGTCTCCCTTCAAGCGAGAAGCGCAGCATCCCTCCTTGGGATGCATATGGGGACATGCGTCAGGCATGGAGCTCAGCACTGGCCCAGGGAGAGGATAGAGCAAGAACAAAGGGTGACAGCATACACTACATCCAGCGGGGGAGCAGGGAGGGAACCTGCTTGTGCTCATACGGGGGGGATAGGATGGCCAAACATTGAGATACACGGAAAAGGAAATATGGAGAAGGAAATAATAAATAAATGTTTGAAAAACCCCAACCAAACTCAGGATAAAGCTAGGAGGGAGGTGGAAAGGCATGGCCTTGCAAAATGATGCATCTCTTCGAGGGATGCTGGGGTAAGGCAGGGCGGGTTGCTGGAGCCACTTGCTTTTGTTTTGTTTGCTAGCAGCTCCTCTCAAAATTTTAGCAGTTGGAACTACCGACCTGCTGAATTTGTCTTCCCCTCATTAAAGACAAATAACCAATCCTGTGTCTCCCCACCTTCTGTGGAAATACAATTAAGACAAGATGCTTCCCCCTTTTCCCCAAACCCAGCCCCATCTCCTGCTTTTGGGAGCCCTGACTTTCCTCAGTTACTGGTGGCATCCAAGCCAAAATTGGGAGGTTTTACAGGATCATTTTGCAGAACTGGGAAAGGAGGTCTGGCACAGGAACAAGGAGAGGCGACCAGTATTATTATCACTTTACAGCTGCAGCAAAATTGCTCACTAACCACAATTTGGTTGTCCATCCCTCCCTGCTTCCACTATTTTAAGGTTTCCCAGGGCTTTCTCCCAACCTTTTGACCAAATCAGGTTATTCAGAAGATGGTGGGCCTGAAGGCTTCAAGCATGAAAATGTAGTTACAACATTAGCAGCTGGGGTGGTTTTACGAGCCCTGCCTTGCAGGGGTCTAGTGAAGATATTTATAGCATGCCAGTCACTGCAGGACCAGGGCACAGCAACTCCTCACCTAGCAGATAGTGAGCAGGGCACTATATGTTTATGTTTAAACACACAGTATACGTTTAAACACACAGCTAATAGATTAGAGGGATTCCCCCCCCCAGGTTCATTTACCTCTTGTTAACCAAAGTTTAAAAAAAAAAATCCCCCCATCCATCCTTAGGTCATCCCTCTCATTTTGGTATCTGTCTGGTAAGGAATGTGTAATGTTCAATGAAATAAGCGGCAGACCCTTCATCAAATATTATCTTTTTTTGACTAATAATGAGGGCTTGGATTTATACACTTTTTTTGGCTATTCCGCGGTAAAACAGAATTCTGCATCGGCACAACAGTAATACAGACTGTGCATCTAGGGAGTATGTACACACAGACTAATGCTGAGGGTAGATATGGGATAGGAGAAAAAAATGTATTAAAAAGCCCCCATATTTGCACTACGGGGAAAAAAATCCACTCACTCAAATCTCACAATGAGAGGAAAAAGGCAAGGAAAAAATCTGAACAGCAGGATATGACAATAAATGGGGAAAGAGCAATAGAAAAAGCACACTAGGTTAATACAGGAAAACTACTTTCTTTATTGAGAGATCATATATTAGTATTAGTGGACTCATGTGTAACAATGTCATCATGCACACAATACAAAAAGGCAAGGCCCACCATGCCGTGGAAGGGCAACAGAACAAAAGCAGCATATACTGAGCAGATGTATAGGCTACAGCACATTACATTTCAGCAGAGTATGTCTCTACAGAGAGATTTACATCAGAAACTAGGTAATGTAAAAAAAATACAGACCATGCTTTAGTTTTAGTACAAGAAAAGGGTGAAGATACACAACCAAAAGATATGCAATACAGAAAATTACCCACAAAACGAGAACAGGAATTAATTTAGCACAGCAGAAATAAAAAAGTTATCCCTGTTTAATGGAAAACTATTTTGCCAGTCGTTTTCATAGTCAGATTTTGGGGGGGGGAAGGAGAAGGTGTTCACCATATTGGAGATTCACTAATGGGACTGGACACTTGTGACTGACGGGGATGGGCAGGATGGAGTGTGGGATGATCAGGCGAGCAGCTGGGTGGGTGAACACCCATGGGAGACAGCTATCAGCCCAGTGTCACTGCTGCTGCTGGGGACAGGGACACTGCACCCCTTTGCAGGCGACTCTCCCAGCACTGGCCAGCAGCTTTTGGGGAGTATTTTATCCCCTGTTTAACAACAGATGTTACTCTCCAACTCTTTTCCAATTTTATCTTTGGAATTAAAGCCAATTACATTTCCTTGCCCGATTTCCACTCACCAATGTAGGTGGGTGTTTTTTTTTGGGGGGGGGGGGGGGGGGGGGGGGGGGGGGGAAGGAAGGGGTGGGCGTTTGGCCGCAATTTGGGAGGTTCCCCCCCCCCCCAGCCTCCCGGGGTGACTCTGCACCTAACAACCACAGCCAAATGAATCCACTTAACAGGAATTTACAGTACAATGTACTCAGCTAAACAGGATGAAAATACAAAAATGGCTGTTATCGTCTACAGCTACGCTTAAATGGCCTAGTGTCTAGGCTACACGGCGAGACTGGGGGGTGTGTGTGTGAAATTTATTTTGTAATAAAAAAAAAAAAAAGGAAAATGGATCTACCGAAGCACAGACTGGCGGGGCAGGCGGGAGCGGGGCAAGCAGCGGGTTTCGGAACCCCCACAACGGGCATTGCTGGAGGCTGGGGGAACCTAAGGGGGGCGCAGAGCCCCGCGCGCCTGCAGAGCTGGCCCCAACCGCCGACTGGACAGCACGCTGAACGGGGGAGGGGGGGGAAGGGCACTTCTTCCTGCTGCCGGGGGACCTGGAGCCTGGGCCGAGCCCGCCGGGCGAGCGGGGCGGCCCTTCGCCTGCCCGCCTACCCACCCCGCGCGGAGCGGCCCCGGGACGCGAACCCGCAGCTCCCGCGCACGGCGCGGTACCTCTGTTGCGCACGGAGCCGAAGACGGGCAGCACCAGGTAGCCGACGTGCACTAGGACCATGCTGCAGCCTTTGCGACGCGGAGCGGCGTACCACGCCGCTGTCCCGCCGGCCTCTTTGATGCGGCGGCGAGTGATGAGTGTCTGCTCAGCCGACACACAAGGACACCAGCCGCCACATCCCCCCGCCTGGGAGACGAGGGAGGAGGGCGGGGCGTGCGCAAGCCTGCGGCGGGTGCAGGCGGGCGGGCGCGCATCCGCACGTGCGGCCGCTCGTCCGCGGGCACGCGCACGCCTGCATGCATGTACACACGTGCGCACACAGAGCGTGCACGCAGGCGTACCCAGATGCGTGCATGCACACACAGGCACACATGTGCATGCGTGTACACACGCATAAGCAGACACATGCACTGCACAAGTAGACACAGGCATGCATACAGACGCATATGCACACACATGCACATATGCATATACATGGGCACTGGCATACATGCACACACATACTTGGGCACATGCATGCATGTCATTTTTTCCATGCTTATGCTGTAACAAAATGCTTCCTGTGCCCCATTTGTGGTGCAGCATAGAAAAATTACCGCTTTCCACTTATTTCTACCAGTGGCAAGAAATCGATTCCAGCAGCAAGGTGTGATCTGCTTGATCACACTGTATTAAACACACCCTACAAAGGAACACGTCTTTAAGCGCTTATAAAGCCTGGAGGGGGTAACATAGCCAAACCCATGCATGAATCAACCAAGGAGAGATTTCTACCTTGCCTCCGCTTGCCCATCCCACCATGATGGCTACAGGATGGGCCCTGGGGACTCGCAGGATGTGTATGGACCCTGCAAAGCACATCGGCGTCCCCTCCGTAGTCCCCCTGAGCCCGCCGCTGGCCCCGGGCTGGGGGCTGCAGCCCCGCTGCCGGCTCCAGTTGCCTTGGGCAGCTGTTCCTGTGGCCCCTGGCCCCGCCACAGCAGTTGTTGTGGGTATTTCGTGGGGCTCAGCCCTCACTGCTGTTGCTTTTCATCCACGCACACTCTCCCCACCCCCCCCGGACTTGATCCATTGCTGGGGCTTTGCATGCTGCACAGATGCCGCAGGCAGTTTGACATTAAAATTAGCCCTTGGCTTCCTTCTATCCACATGGCCAGTGCCTGTTGGTGTCCCCCAATGCAACTTTTGGGGTCCCAGCACCCCCAGTTTGGGGCATCCTCCCACTTCTGCCCCAAGTTCTCTTTAAAAATTAACAACATTAAATTCTTCTTCATTGTGATGTTCTCCAGCCTTGTGGATGTCACACGTGCCACCAGTGTACTTATGGAGTAGAGGTTCTGGAGATGATGCAGCACCAGAATTGGGGCACTGGGGCTGTCTCACCCCTCAGTCCTATGAAGGTTTCTCCTCTTAGGCAGGCAGGCACAGAGGCTATTCAAGAAATATAAATTTGATACAGAGCAGTTGAGAAGTCCTGGGGCACATATGGCACATCAGCCACCATCCTTGGGAAGGTCTGGGGGTGACCATAACGCTCAGCTCATTTCCAGACCTGGCACTCGCCCTCTGCCCACCTCAAAGCCCTTGGTAGTTTTGATGCGATATGGAATTTTTCACCTCTGCAAAACCAAGCTGGGTGAAATCCTTTGGGAAGTCAGGATGGGATCAACCAGCTCAAAAACTGATGAACCAGCATCCTTCAAACTTAGACTTTTTTTGGCTGACCTCTGGCAGGACAACAGAAAATACCCCGGTGGAGGACTTCTGGCAGTTTCAAAGCCATGGATTGCTCAAGACAGACATCTCACACCCCCAGAGGCTATTTTATGGCAGGATGGGGAGCAACGGGATTGACAGCATGAAAAAACTGATGCCTCACTCCTGGTAGGGATGAAGTACATGGGCAGCATGATTTCTTTGCTAGACAATGGTCTGAGCCTTTCATTATTTTCTGATCTTCAGCTACATTTTGGATAATGATAATTCCTTGGGAGCATGTTTTGACATCAGTGGTGATACAGCCATGGCATGGCCACAGCTGGATCTTTGATGATGCTTCTAGGGCAAGGGTGGTGGGTCTTACAAACCCCATTAAAAGGAACAGGTCTGGGGTTTTGAGGGTCTCAGGTCGGGGGAGATAAAAAGCCGCTTGGGAGACCAGCACTGAAGAAGAGAACCTACAAGGAAAAGCAAAGGTGGAAAAATTACAGAGAAAATGAAGAATGGATAGAGAAAAGCTGAAAAGGGAGAATAAATCTCTCCAGCAAACACCATAGCATTGTATCATGCCTGGGAACAACAGCAACCCAAACCCAGGTGGGGAGCCAGAAAGGCTCCTGATTCATGGAAGGGCTTTATTTGAGATTTATTTACACTGAAGTTTAATCTATGCTTATTTGGTTCCTTTATTTTCTGCCTCCCTGTAATTTTCGCTCTTCTACCTTTTACTGCCTTTCTTTTTTTTCTTTTCTCCAAAAACAGAGAGGTGAGGTAGAGAAAATCATTATGCATCCACTTAAAGTTAAAATGAAATATTTCAGCATTTCAATTTTCCAGTTTTATGGCAAGAAAATAAGAAAATGGGGAAAAAACCTCACATCCAAAGAGCAACCATTTGGGAGATGAGAAAGAAAACACCATGCCCCTATTTTGCCAGAGCAGATTTCAAATACGCAGCCTAGGACTTTCTTCAGAGGAAAGGAGGAGGGTTTTTCCTCTCCACAGAGAGTGGGGATTTTTGGGAGCTCACAGCTGTTCAGAGGGACCCAGTGCCCACCTGAGCTCATTTAAGAGGGATTGCAATTTACTGTGGCAAAGGGGTTGTGATGCCCCCACTTATGGCTCATCATTTTGCTAAAATTGAATTATTTTGCTTTGAGAAATTCCATTCTCCATTTGTGTGGGTATGGAAGCCTACAAAAGAATATAATTTTTCTGGCATGTGATAGTTGTTGCAAAATGAGAGCTGGTGATGTTTTGCTGCAGTGAGTTTAGAGCAGGGATAGTGGGGCTGATTAAATGCTTCCTTCGAATTACACTTTTAACTGCACATCCTTGACATCGACCCTGTGCCTCCCTACGGAGGGCAGGGATTGGACTGTAGGACATTTCACATCACCCTATTTCAAGAAGAATGACCCAAACCTCATCCTTTCTTCTCCATCCTGCCCATATTTTGGGGGAGCAGGGGGTTTGGTGTGTTTTCCTTGGTGGTCCCCCAATGCTCTCCTCATCCCAGCATCCCGCTGGCTCCCTGTGGCAGCAGCTTTGGAATGCAACCTCAGCCAGTGTGAGAGTTGGGGCAAAAGGAAAACTCTCTCCTGGCAACACGCTCAGCTGCAGCCTTGCTGCAAAACCCTGTGGTTTCTGCCACTCATTAAGGACATTGCAATATTTTATCTGCGAAATCCGCTCTTTGCTCTCAAGGTGGCTTTGCACTAACCAAGGCAAGGTCAATGACCCCTGCCCGCATTCCCAGATCCCAGGCTGGAAACATGGAGAAATGACCCTCCGTCAGAACTGTCAGTGATTAATTACCTTGAAATCACAGCTGAGTGATTTAATTTTGGCATTACATCCAGATGATTTGATTTCTTCTGTGCTTCCTGGGGCCTGTTTCCCTGCTGTGGGATGGATGCTGGCTGCACAGGCAGGGTCTGGCCAAGGCGATGGAGTCCAGCATGGTTAGGAAAGCCAAAAAAATTTGGTGTTTTCACATCCACGAGCCCTTTTGCCTGTTTTTGGGGGCACTTCCCCCCATTCTGGGGGATGCAGTAGAGGGTGCGATGGCAGCCTGGAGCCCATATCCTCCAGCTTTGGTGCCATCTAGTGCCTTCCCATGGGCTGCTTCCAGCCCGGGCTTTCAGAGCTAAAATGTCAGTGGCCAAATTGCATTAAAAATAATGAATATTTCTTGCCAAATTACCTCCTTTGCAAACTGGGTGTTGCTGAGACCCCTCACCTCCACTCACATGCCCCCCCCAGCCTTTCTGTGTGGCTGGGAGCCAGTTGGGCTGAGCCTGGAACACTGGGAATTAAGGGGATTCCTCCCTGAGGCATGGGGGGGGGCTGTAGGTGTAAAGCTAATTTTGAAGCATTTTTGAGAATTTTATGAGCATTTTAGAGTTTTGCTATACCCTTGTGCAAGCTGGGAGCACTGGTCCAGGGCAAGACCTCACATTGGCCATTGAAGGATGAGGGAGCTTAGCATCACCCCTCCAAAAACTTGGCCATAGCATGTGGTGCTGCTGCTTACTAGGGTATAAAGCATTATAACAACACTGATTTGGCTGGCAGGGAGTTCAGACCCTCCTGGAAAGCATGTTCCTAGCCTTGTGCCATGCCCAGGTGGGACTGCTTTAAAAATTGCCCTAGTTCTTCCTCTTAACAAGCAGCTGGAGGAAAGGAGAGATTGTGCAAGGAGCCTGTGGTTCTGCAGCTCCAAGCAGGATAGGGTTTTTAATGGCCTGAGACTATGTTTTAGCAGCATCCCAGACAATAGAATAGGTCCTCAAACCCTCTCAGGAGGTGCAGAGGATGGTCAGGTGTGCACCAGGGGCTCATCCTCCTTTTGCAATGGCGGATATTAACTAAACAGCATTTTCAATTTGCCAAGTCTTGTCCAAGACATGCTGTGAGCTGCCTTTTGAAGTTACCTCTCTTTTTCATTAGGATTACTCACTGTGTTTTGTGTTCTGCTCTGGGTGTCTTAAACCTCCAGCCTGGTCTTCACCTTCCCACTGTTGACTTCTAATGGCTTGAGTCTGCCCTGGGTTACCCCAAAAGTGACCTGCACCCAACTCCCCACCTCTGCAGGGGACAGTGGTCTTCAAATCTAGAGTTAAACCCATGGGGGGACCCCACCATGAGCGATGGAAATAAGATGGAAAAAAAAAAAACCCAGCTGAATGAAGAATGGTATTGAGACTGGCCTCCCTGCAGCAGCTGTGGGGCAGCACACTGCTCTCCAGTCCCTTAATCACATCCTAGGCATCATGTATCAGAGCTGGTGGCATGGGCTTGGTTGCACAAAAGGAGTCCAAGAGCTGTATTGGGACTGTCTGATGTTTGTCATCAAGAATACATCTACAACACACCCATAGCAATTGAGTGCATCAGCACAGGTAAACACACAGTTTTCAATTATTCAAGGGAAGGCATCTGCTTACTTGCTCCAGCCTCAGTAATGCATGATCATTTGAGCAGCTTCTCACTTCCCCTGAAACCAAAAGACACCAAAAAGCCACAAGGTTGTGTTAGGTGTTAAGGAAGGGGTTGAATGTCTGGTTATTTAGTACAACCTGGGGCAAACCTCCACCCAGCCCCGAGCACCTGGGGAAGGTCATATTGTATATACACCGCTTCCCCTACCCACTCCTGGCTTTATATGCTGAGCATGATGTCATATGATATGGAATATACCTTTGGCCAGTTGGGGTCAGCTGCCTTGGCTGTGCCCCCTCCATTCCTGGCTTCTTGTGCCCCTGGCAGAGCATGGGAAGCTGGAAAAGTCCTTGACTAGTGTAAGCACTCCTTAGGGACACTTAGCCACTACTTAACAACAACTAAAACATCAGTGTGTTATCAACACTATTCTCATACCAAAACCAAAACACACTATACCAGCTACAGTGAAGAAAATGAACTCTATCCCAGCCAAAACCAGCAGAAGTTGTAGCGATGGGGGGAAATCAAGAGTATTTTAGGATGCAGATAATTAAATTGATTGGACTTGATGATCTTAAAGGTCTTTTCCAACCTAAATGATTTTATGATTGTGATCTGCAGGTGGTAACATTAGATAAGATGCATTTCCAAGGAAGCAATGGAAAGTCACTATTTTTATGAGTGACTTTAGCATATAGAGTTGGAGATTTCTACTGAAAACTGCTGATCACAGAGTTGTGCAGCAGCACTGTCAATACTGGAAGATGTGGATGAGGTCGGATGAGCTGGAGTGATGGACGTGACATTGGAGTTCAGTCACATCAATGATAAGGTAGACACACAAGCACCTGGCAGAAAGGAAATGGGAAAGATGTGGGTGTCCTTGATCATGGGACAGTCAAAAGCTATCAATGCTTTGAAGCCACGGACAAAGCAAATGTGATCTTCAGCTGTAGAAGATGGCATTTTGTCAGAGGCACGCATAGGAAACCTCCTGGAAAAGGCACCGGTCAGACTCCAGGAGTTCTGCATTCAATTTGCATCACCTACAGTAATTAAAAATTAATTTGACAGAAGGCTTTTATTTGTTTCTTTTTCCAGCTCTGATGTGGTTGCCCTGGATTCACCCAAAGCTGCCAATTGCAGCTAATAAATGTAGAAAATTATCTGAAATAAAACTTTCAGACAGTTTTCCCCTGTCCACTCCAGCTTTGCCCCAAGATTTACTGTCTGAAAGATCCTTCCTTCCCCATAGCTGCCACTCAATTCTAATTTTAAACAAATCCGTGTGACTAACCAGCTCCAAGAGAAAACTTCCAAGGGGCATTTATGAATCAGTAGTCGTAAGGACTCTTAGGAATGTATTTATACTTTCATAAACTCCCTGGCATCGAGATATAGACCTGGGGGGGGTTGGACCCCTCAGCTGCTGTTTAGTTTCAATAAAAGGAGGGCGTTCACCTTATTTGCACCAAAGACGAAAGTAAATGCAGGGTTTGTTCATCGCAAGTTTGCATTTGGCAGGCATGCTGCTCCTTTCCTTTGCAGAAAGAAGAGAAACTGCATCCCTGTGATGCTCTGGAAAGAAAGTCACAGCAGCTGCCATTCACAAACGATGACCCTAAAAAGGGGAGGCAAAACCAAGTAGTATTTCAGCAAATGGAGGTGATGGACTCAGCAAAGGACACCATTTACAGATTCTCCAGGGAATTGGGGAACTAATCCACTTAAACACTTTCAGTCCCCATTTTAAGGCAGACAAACTGAATTCTCAGTCAAAAAAAGCAATCTGCATTGAAACTATTTCACAGGATAAGCAAGACAAAAATCTAACCTGTTTGGGTAGCTTTTGTCAGTTCTTGTATCGCCCCAGAAATGACAGATCCCACAAAGCAAAGCAGCCCGAGCCACAAGGGGTGTGCTGAGTGCTGCAGGAGAAATTCTAAGCTTTCTATTCAGTGTATCCTGAAGTCCAAAGACTCTGGGTATCTCTTGGTGATAGAGAAAAAAAGATTCAGATGTCAGTTCTCATCTTTCTACATCTGCACCAAACTCCACAGCGCTGTTCTCCCTCAGCTGGTGATATACATGAAATAAAATCAGCCTGGTGTCCACCTCCGCAACCACAACCAGGCCTAGAATTTGTATTTTCAAGCTTCACAAAAGCCAAGAACTCAGTGGGGCCGGAAAGCCAACTCACTTCACTATAATCAACCTTGACATTTAAAATACATGGAAAACCAGCCTTCCTTATTTGCACCACTGAGAGCATTCTCATGTGACAAAAACATCAGAACTAAAGCAAACTCCCCTATATAGCTGTAAATGTAATGAATTTTATTATTATTATTCCTATTTCCATATTGGCTATGAGAAAACTGGCAGGCAGAGGAACCCTAAGTTTAGCACAGCGCAGTTATACTTACCATCCTTCTCTTGCAGCTGTAAATTCCCCAGGATAATTTAGCAGTTCTCCAAACGCTGTTCAGCCTGGCACCATCTCATGGCCTGCAAGGACCTGCTCAGAACTTCATAGCTGGTCTACACATCCATTTCAAATGGCAGTAGATCTGAGCTTGTCAGCACTACCCGGCTGCGTGAGAAAATCCGAGTGTAACATTGGTCTCTTAGTCAGTCTCACTGACCAGCAGAAGTCATCTGTGAGGATGGGACATGGGGATGCAGTTGGAGAAATACTGGTATGAAGGTTGCTCAGGCACCTGAAGGACTGCAGTGTGTGGGAAGATGGAGGCTGCACAGAAACTGCATCCCTAGAAGGGATTCTGCAGAGTGTGATGGGCAGCAGCCACTCATTACCGCTACCTGCGCATCCCCTGGTATCCCCCACCAGTGCTACAAGAAGTGCTGGTCCTGTCCTGGTCTGGGAGATAAAAGCAAGCTTTTGCAGTCAGGAAATCACCTTTACATCCCAGACATTCAAAATTAAATGCATTACAGCAGAGAACAGTGCTGAAATTGGACAGCTGTAACCCATTCCCAGAGTTTAAGGCATGACAAATGTTTGTCACATTTGGAGATGTGACAAACAGCAGCATATTGAAAGAAAGCGTGTGTGTGTGTGTGAAAAATCCCAAACAAGTTGATATTGTTTAAATAATACACTCTATTTTATTTTGTCTTAAAATAGTTTAAACTTTATGCTACAGACTTGTTTCATAAAAACAGAAGGTCTCATCTTGCACCAAAAAAAAATATATATAAAAAACACTTTTATTATTTTTTCTCCAAAGACCATTAAATACTAGATGGAAAATGAGAACTAAATAATGAGTGTTGAGAATAATAATTTTTTTTTAACTAGAGTCACACGTTTTAAACATTTATATTCTAAGCAACGATTTGTCTTCAGTACAGAAGATTCCACGTTCACACTCCAGCAATTCAGGAACTGCTAAAACCATGGAGGGCTTGAGCCAATGCACACTGAAGTCGTTGGAAAGCCCCGCATCAACTCCAGTGGGTTCTGGATCAGGCTCCAAGTGCATCAGTTCTTAGCCATACAATGGCTAGCATTTCTCTTTCCTGCTGAGAAGAGCAAAACCGTCCAGGCACCTTTTGCTCTCTTAAAACCAAACCAAAACAAAACAACACTCAAACCCCACACAAAACAAACAAACAAAAAAAACAAAACAAGAAAAAACTACCACTTCCTAGCTATCCAGTGATTGTGGTTTTCAGATCACTACCCCTTCAAATTTGTGAAAAATAAGAGAAAATATGTAGTGTTTTAAATAAAAGAAAAGAAAACCTGCATCAGACTACAATACATGAATTGCTTAAGCAAACACAGTGCACAATTGGAGGAAGTTTGGTTAGGATGCAGTCATTTTTATATATACATGAAAGTCACATCATATACAAACTGAAAAACAAGAGAGTTGGTTTGCATTTTTCATGGAAGGACTACAAATGGGTCCCTGCAGCTTTCTTCAAAACTGATTTTTAAAAGACTGTGAAACAGGAAAAAGCAGCCACACTAAATCAATGTTCCAAAGTTACCTTTATAGCATGTGTGCTAGCCCACTAAAATAACAGCTGAGTTGTGTGACTAAAATATGAGGAGAAAATATCGACAGCCATTACTGATATAGTGCCCCAATAGCACAGGGCTTTTCCCTACTGCAACATGAATGGGCTCCATCCACGTGCCACTCCCTCCCTCCCACCCCCAAAGAAAGAAATCGGTCACTAGAAGTACCACATACATTTTTCTGGCCATGCAATACACTTATGCTCAATGTTTTAGAAAGCTTGAAATCGGAATATCAATCCCTTACCTAGCTGTTCTTTAAAGTGCAGTCACAACCATTCTGCTTATCAAAGTAAAAGCTGTTACCAACTATACCACCACTGCTGTTTTTCTTTTTTTCCTTTAAAGTTATGTGACAACATAGGCAATTTTATTTTTTTTGCCCATAGATAAAATTATTGGAAACCAAATAAATTTAGAAACCAACCAACACAAAAAGAAAACAGAACTTAAATGGCAAAAAAATCTGATGGTAGAGCTGTACAAAATTCCTACTAGAAACATTTTGAATACAAAGGAACATTTTAATTGCACAGTGGACATTTAAGGTGAATATCATCTTGTTAAAGTCTAATCTTTGGTTTTTTGCCTTGAGAAAGGCTCAAAATGACAGATGAGGGGCAGGAATTTTTGTATACACTACAGAAACTACAGCCTGCCAAAGTAAGTAGTTCCACCAATTTTGGTAAATATTCTGGTAGAAAGCGTTTCCTGGATCGTACCCTAAAAACAATTCCAAAACTAGGATAAGAGACATGACCTAAAGCCAGGAAAACGGTGCAGATCTAGTTAAAAAAAAAAAAAAAAACAAACCACAACCTTAAGCCCTGATCCTGCAGCATCTTTTAGGACAGAATTTTAAGCACTTGAATGGCCCCACAAGTTTCAGCAAACTGTCCAAGCTGAATGCTACACATCTGCTAAAGTGCTTTACCAGACTGGGGCTTTGCAAGGTTGTTGGTTTTTTGTTTGTTTGTTTGTTGTTTTTTTTTTGAGATGGTCAATGAAGCAAATAAGCAACAGTAGAAGTGAGGACTATGAGCAAAATGTTTAATTCCTCTCCTTCTCCTACTCCAGACAAGACTCTGATATAGGTAAAAAAGTTCAGCTATATTTAAAAGTGAGAGGGATGCTGGGTCTTTTTATTACTTTTCTTTTTGTTGTGCTTTTGCAATAATCAGCTGCTGGTAAGACACTACTATTACTATTTTAAACCATAACAAGCTGTCGGAAATGATCAGTGAAACACAGTAGTCAAGTAGACAGAAGGCTCAGCACTGAAAAGAGTATAAACTATAAATTATATTGAAAATAAAAATATTTTAATTAAAAGCTTTTCAGTGCATATGTTATGGACTGTTTGTATTAAAGACAGTTCCTCCTGCTGATAACATAACCAAATCAGCTTGGGTATAAATACTCTTGGCCCGGTTTTCATAAGCGTTGAATACCCCCAGTTCCACTGAAATTAGCGAGGTCACAGCGTTTCTCAAAATCACTGATGCTCACACAGCAAAACACTAACTTCTACTAACAAACTTAATATACTGATAAATTAAAAATGTTCTGAAGTTGGAGGTGGGAAAGGGTAGGAGGACATAAGTTTGCACACAATTATTTCTTCAGATTAACACACAAGTTAGTAACTGTAGATGTGTTTTACGTTTGGAGCTATTGGCTTTTAATTCTGGGAGGAATCCTCCTTTGAGAAGGCAAAAACTTTTAAAGCGATATTGAAATTATACTACATCTTATGTACATGAAAAACTTCATTAGTTTGATTTTTGTAATGCCAGAAACAGGGCTTCTGAAGCTGAAGCTTTAACAATGAACTTCTGTGCCACAAAGGGGAGAAGGGGTGGGGACACAAATACAGTGACACTGCATTACAGTAGATATTTGCGTCTGGTATCCTCATCCAAAGTGAGGTCAACAACTTCTGAGGGTGAAGACCAACTCTGCTGGGGAGTCACAGCTGTCCATGACTGTATTTGCTGAGTATTAATGTACTGTGAGCCTGAGCCATGCTTCCAGGAAGACACACTCTGAATCACACCTCCCCTGGGATGCACACACCTGTAAGCAAGGCAAAAACCACAAAGGATTAAAGCTACTATTGGATTCAGGCACCAGATTCTTAGCTGCAGTGTTTTATCACTTAGGCATCTTGTTAACATGTCTCTCTCCAAAATATCCTTGTGGATTTTCCATTTGTAGAGTCCATGATGTCTTAAATACCCAGTAAACAAAGCTGAGACTAAACTTAAATTTAAACTTGGGGGTGGTGGTGGAAATTAAACTATTTTTACAAACTGAATTCTGTCAGTGGGTGTAAATTGATATCCCTTACAAAATATGTGCATCGATCCCAAGGATCTTGAAGAAGTCTCCCCCATCATGTGTAGCAGCATGCATTATTCAGAAGCATAGTTTACTGATAGCAGTTTTACCCACTGGACTTTTAAACAGAAAAAAAATTTAAGTGAGGCTTGATGAGTGTGCTGGTTTTGGCTGAGAAAGGGTTAATTCTCTTCACTGTAGTGCCTGTAGTAGTCAGGGACCTTTCCAGCTTCCCATGCTCTGCCATGTGGGCAAGAGGCCAGAAGGGGCAGGGCCACAGTCAAGGCAGCTGACCCCGACTGGCCAATGGGATGTTCATTCCATACCATGTGACACCATGACTAGTATATTAATGGGGGCAGTTGGTCCACAGGGGCAGTTGCAACTCAGGGGCTGGTGGTGAGTGGCTGCATCATGTGCTGTTTGTTTTGGTTGTTTGTCCCCCCCTGAGTTTTGTGCCTCTCATTATTTTCCTTTCCATTGTGGTGGTGTTGTTATTTTATTTTAATTATTAAACTGTTCTTATCTCAACCCATGAGCTTTACCCTTCTGATTATCTTCCCCCGTCCCACCGGTAGGGGAGTGAGTGAGCGACTGTGTGGGGCTGAGTTGCTGGCTAAACCACAACAATGCAACAAAGACAAAAGCTATCTTTCTATATGAAATCAAAGCCATGTTAAAGTAAGGACATAATGATACTTTCATTACAATCATTACAAGAGAGATCTTGAAATTATGTTATAACAACCATTACACTTGATTTTTCTTTGGTCTTCATAATTTCTTAACTAAAACTTACAAACATGCTGGGAAATGCTCACTGATAACAGCACAGCCCCACTTCAGCAAAATATTTAAGCTTTCAGTTATTATAGTCAATGAGACTAAATCATACATTTAAGGATAAGCACATGCTCAAGTGCCTTGCTGAACTAAGGTACATATCTACTTATTTGCATGGTATTTTTACCTATTATATTCATAAAAGTTGTGTGACCATTTAAGTACAAGGTAATAATAATTAGAAAAAGCCAACATGAAAGACACTGATTTTTTTATATGATGAAGTGATGACAAGAACTCACTGGAGCCTTTAAGATGATAACTCAATTCCCAGCTGTAAATCTTAAACAAGTGCTAGTAGAACTTTAGACCTAGTGCTCCAAAAATGGTTTTCCTCTTGTAAGCACTGGTGGTGGCTGTAGCTGCTCCTGGCTGCATACTTGAGCAGGAGATGTTTGACTGCTGGGGTAACCTCTTCCCATTTCTTTGTGAAGGCACATGTACCTTATTTCAGGAGCCCAGGTTTTCTGCACTGGTCAAATCATAGAATGATTTGGATTGGAAGGGACCTTTAGAGGCCAACTAGTCCAACCCCTCTTCAGTGAGCAGGGACATCTTCAACTAGATCAGGTTGCTCAGAGACCCATCCAACCTGGCCTTGAATGTTTCAAGGGATGGGGCATTGACCACCCCTCTGGGCAACCTGTTCCAATGTTTCACCACCCTCATTGTAAAAAAAAAAAAAAAAAAAAAAAAAAAAAATTCTTCCTTATATCTAATCTGAATCTACCCTCTTTTAGTTTAAAACCATTACCCCTTGTCTTATCACAATAGGCCCTGCTAAAGAGTTTTTCCCCATCTTATAAGTGCCTTTAAGTATTGAAAGGCCACAGTAAGGTCTCACCTGGAGCCTTCTCTTTTCCAGGCTGAACAACCCCAACTCTCTCAGCCTCTCCTCATAGGAGAGGTGTTCCATCCCTCTCAGCATTTTTGTGGCCCTCCTCTGGACCCACTCCAACAGTTCCATGTCCTTCTTGTGCTGAGGGCTCCAGAGCTGGATGCAGTACTCCAGGTGGGGTCTCACCAGAGCAGAGGGGCAGAATAATGTCCCTTGACCTGCTGTCCATGCTTCTTTAGATGCAGCCCAGGATATGGTTGGCCTTCTGGGCTGCAAGTGCACATTGTTGGCTCATGTCCAGCTTTTCATCCACCAGTACCCCCAAGTCCTTCTCTGCAGGGCTGCCCTCAATCCCGTGACTCCCCAGCCTGTCTTGACATTGGGGGTTGCCCTGATCCAGGTGCAGAACCTTGCACTTGGCTTTGTTGAACCTCATGATGTTCTCACAGGCCCACCTCTACAGCTTGTCCAGGTCTCTTTGGATGACATCTCGTCCTTCTGGCATGTCAACTGCACCGCTCAGCTTGGTGTCACCTGCAAACTTGTTCAGGGTGTACTCGATCCCACTGTCTATGTCACTGATGAAGATATTAAACAGCACTGGTCCCCCAATACAAACTTCTGAGGGACACTACTTGTCACTGGTTTCCACCTGGACATTGAGCCATTGACCACTACCCTCTGAATCCAACCAATTTCTCATCCACCAAGCAGTCCACCCATCAAATCCATATCTCCCCTATTTAGAGAGAAGGATGCTGTGGGGGACTGTGTCAAAGGCCTTACAGAAGTCCAGAGAGATGACATCCATAGCTCTTCCCTTGCCCACTGATGTAGTCACTCCATCATAGAAGGCTACTAGGTTGATCAGGCAGGACTTGCCCTTGGTGAAGCCATGCTGGCTGCCTCGAATCACCTCCCTGTCCTCTATGTGCGTTAGCAAAGCTTCTAGGATAATCTGTTCCATGACCTTCCGCAGCACAGAGGTGAGGCTGACAGGACGGTAGTTCCCTGGGTCCTTCTTACTACCCTTTTTAAAAATGGGCACAATGTTTCCCTTTTTCTAGTCCCCAAGGACTTCACCTGACTGCCATGACTTTTTAAATATCCTGGAGAGAGGCTTAGTGACTACTTCAGCCAATTCCCTCAGGACTCTGGGATGCATCTCTTCAGGTCCCATAGACTTGTCTATGTTCAGGCTCTTCAGGTGGTCACAAACCTGATCTTCCCTTACAGTGGGAGGGACTTTGCTCCCCCAGTCCCTGCCTTGCGGTCCATCCGCTCAAGAACTGCGGGAAGAGAAGTTGCCAGTGAAGACTGAGACAAAAAATTGTTGAGTACCTCAGCCTTCTTGTCCTTTGTTACCAGTTTGCTAGTCTTGTTCATCATGTGGGGTATGCTTTTGACCTTCCTTTTCTGGATGACATACCTATAGAAGGTGGTATGTGCAGTTCCCTCTTGCTCTTTAGTTTGACCAGCATGTCCTAACTCAGCCATGCTGGTCTCTTCCCTCGCTTGCCTAATTTCTTACACTTGGGAACTGAGATCTCTTGCGCTGTATGGAACGCATCCTTAAATATCTGCCAGCTCTGTTCTGTTCCCTTGTCCCTAAGGGCCGTTTCCCACGGTGTCCTGCTGACTAACTCCTT
This sequence comes from Phalacrocorax carbo, assembly GCF_963921805.1. Classification (NCBI taxonomy): domain Eukaryota; kingdom Metazoa; phylum Chordata; class Aves; order Suliformes; family Phalacrocoracidae; genus Phalacrocorax; species Phalacrocorax carbo. The sequence goes on along the minus strand of NW_026990255.1, from coordinate 418,811 downwards.
GAAGAGCTGGAAGTCCACTTTCCTAAAATTTAGGGTCTTGACTATATTCCTAGCTTTACCCATATCCCTCAGGAGTGTGAACCCCACCAATGCGTGATCACTGCAGCCCAGGCTGCCTCCTATCTTGACGTCACTGATGAGCTCACTTGCATTGGTGACCATCAGGTCTAGTATTGCATCCCCTCAGGTAGGGCTGTCTATTACCTGGCTCAAGAAGTTATCCTCAATGCATTCTAGGAATCTCCTGGATTGCCTAATGCTCACCATGCTACTTTTCCAGCAGATGTCGGGGTGGTTGAAGTCCCCCAGTAGGATGAGAGCCTGTGAGTGCGAAGCCTCCTGGAGTTGGAGGAAGAAGGCTTCGTTAGTAGGCTCCCCTTGATCAGGCGGCCTGTAGTAGACACCGACCACAAGGTTCCCTTTGTTGCCTTGGTCTCCGATTCTTACCCATAAGCTTTTGACCTGCTGGTGGTTATTCTTCAGGGACAGCTCTTCACACTCTATCCATTTCTTGATGTAGAGGGCAATCCCTCTGCCCCATTCCTCACCTGTCCCTTCTAAACAGCCTGTAGCCATCGATAGCCCCACTGCAGTCATGGGATTTGTCTCACCAAGTTTCAGTAATGGCAACTAGGTCGTAGCTTTCTAGCAGCATGGTGGCTTCCAACTCCCGCTGTTTGTTGCCCATTCTGTGTGCATGGGTGTAGAGACACTTCAGCTGGGCTGTCAGCCGTGTCATCTTCTTAGAGGAACACCCCTTAATTCCTTTGAGGTATTTCACTGGTGTTTCCCTGTTGGCTCCTTTTACCTCAGGAGCCCCTGGCTAATATCCATAAGACTTCAAGTGTTCTCCACTGTAGCCAGCATGTCTCAGAGCAACAGGCTGAGCGCCCTCACTAGCACCCTGTTCCTCTAACTTTGGCATGTTATCCCACAGCTTGTCACAGGCAAGCCTGATATTATCCCCCTCCTCCTTCAAGCCTAGTTTAAAGCTCTGTCAATGAACCCCAGTAGCTTGTGAGCCAAGACCCCCTTTCCCCTTTGAGAAAGGTGAATCCCATCTGATGCCAGCAAGCCTGGTGCCGTGTAGGCCATCCCATTATCAAAAAACCCAAAATTGTGGCGGTGACACCAGTGATGGAGCCAGGAGCCATGTATTAATAGACTGGGTGCCTCTGTCTCTTCCAATTTCGCTGCCTGTAACTGGAATGAGAGAAGAAAAAATAACCCGTGCTCCAGATTCTCTCACCAACCGTCCCAAGGCCCTGAAGTCTCTTTTGATGACCCTTGGACTACACATTGCAGCTTCATCACCTCCCACATGGAAGAGCAGTAATGGGTAATAGTCTGAGGGCTGTACCAGACTAGGAAGTTTACTAGTGACATCCCTGACATTTACATTTTATTTGTTTTAATTTAAGGTAATGCAATTTATTTTCTCATGAACCACTTAGGTTATACTCATCTCTCTTAGTTTTGGTTAGAGTTTCATGAAATAGAATGAAAAAAATTTCATTTTGGATGTGATGTTCAGAATGACTTTTTTATTACTACTTCAGTCTTAAAAATACGTACTTAAAGTACATATCTACAAAAAATTAGGAATAAGAGACTGGAACTCTAACATACATAGGGGATTTTTTTTCTTTTACAAAGCTTTCTTTTAAGAAGAAATATTTTTAAGCATAACTGACAAGAAAAGCTCATAGCCAAAGCAAACTAAATATGATATTCGGTCTCGGGGACTATGGTCCATTGTTCTGATACAGAACAGTCCTCAGTGCTTAGGCAAAGACAATACTAACTTTTCTCCCTGAAGATGACAAAAAGCAAGCTATAAATTATTTCATAGAAATGATACCTCACAAAAATGTAAGTGTTTATCCTCAGACAAGTCACACAAGCAGCCAATAGCAAAACGTTCAATCAAACAGCTTAGGGAACATGCTTTCCTGTCTGTAGCTAAGGGGAAGATACCAAGTAAAGGTAACCAAAAAAAGGAAAAAAAAACCCCCAAAACCAAAAACAGAAAAAAACCCCGAGGAAGACTGTTATATAAACATGCATGATTGAAAAAAACATCTATTGAACAAAAATTAAACGAACTGAAAAACATGATGTGGTATCCTAAGTAGATGCCAAGTAATATTCCAGTGATGAGTAACACCACTGGCAATCTGAAAAACTACAAATGATGGACAAACTCTAGGGTGTCACGACTCACACCAGTCCAATAACAACATGGAATATGCAGCATAATAAAATACAGTGTGAGCAAAAGAACTGAATCCAAACACCATACCAACTAAGCATTGAAAAAATACTGATCAAAACCCTAAGCCTTTTCCAAACAACCACGCTGTCAGAAGCCCATCAATATTTCATAACTGCAAGCCTAGACCTGCAAGAGAAATAAAACTCTAAATAGGATTCGAACAAGTGAAATGTGTGAGTATTCAATGGAGCCAGTAAGAACTAGTCTTCAGGAGATGGCAAATAAACAGATTTTAAACAGCAACTCCATATTTACTTACCATTTCCATTCTTGTACATGCTTTTGGACAGGAGACCTCAAGCAGAAGGGTTATGTGCACATAGTGCTAGACAGATTTACATGAATTAGTAGTGGAAGACAAGTCCACACTGCTTATCATTGGACAAAGATCCCCTAAGCCCTGGTCTGCTGGATAAACAGCCAGGAGAGCTATTTCCTAATGAATTAGTATCTTCCAAAATATTTAGCCATGCAAGGACTTTCAGTATTCTAAAAGCAAAGACTAAATCTCTCTTCCTTCAGCACCTTAAAATTTCATTTTTTCACATCCAACAGTACTGGATTATGCCTACACTATCTGTACAGTTCCCTACCTGAGAGATCAGGTCCTGCACACCTTCCTTCTTCCTTTTCTCAAGAAAGATGCAGTGAAGGGACAATGAGGAACAGCTCTGTTCATTGTTCCTCATGCCCCTTTTCCGCCTCCAAGCATCCACCAGGCAGCAGACTAGTTTTAGAAACAGCTTATCTATATACCGTTTTAACTTGCTTTTATTCCACCAAATTAACCTTCCATACTATATGAAAATGCCAGTTCAACTACTTCATAATACCTCAAGCCAAGGAAAGATCATAGACTAAAGATGAAGAGTAACATCAAAAACTGCCTATCAAGACTAACAGCTGAAGCACAGCTGGACAGCTTTCTATCTGAGCTTGAGAGAAACCTCTGGCTTCCTTATCCTCATCTACTTTGGAGATTTGAAGTCTCTTGTATCTTGAAATAAAACCAAGATTCATAAGGATCCGATTTTTAATCTAAAGGGGCTATCTTATGACATTAGCCATTGAAAAACTGATAGTATTTTTTACAACTACTGATTAATGAAATAAACTGGAAGCTGATTAAATGCTTAAAGTGAATATTTTGAAAGGAAACAACCCACATAAATATTTTTGTTTATGTATTTGCATATTCACACTACACCCTTAAAATCTGAATTCCTGATGTATACAAATTTGGTATCTCAATATTCGGTATTTTAATACTACATATGTTTAGCCTGTTAATGTTTGATATCGAATCACAAGCTTAAGCTGAATACTAGAATGTTACCAACTTGATAAAAGAACACATTCAGAGATCACCATGACCAGCAGCATAGAAAAAACAAGTGCAATGTTTGCTACCTTTTGGGCATCAGTCATGGATGGATAACAACAGAAGTGGAAGTCAGCAGGTTTTTTCTGTATTCATTTTGGCAACACAGATATTCTGATAAAATGAAAGAAATATTAGAGCAAGAAAAAGGAATTCATACCTGGCACGTTCCTGAATTCCAACAATCTCTACTTCACTATCAGAAGAGGCAATATTAATTTCTTCACTGATCTGGGCATTACCGGAAGAGGTTTTGTCACTTGCAAGGAAGCCTGGATCCAAATGACCTACAGATGGGGAAAACGCAAATACAGCCAATGTTTTACAGTTTACACAATGCAGAAATCAGCTGGAAAAGGAATTTCCCAAGCTAACAAAAGACCAAAACACTGAGATTGGAAAAGTCTTATTAGATTAAGCTATCCAACTTTCACTTCATCACCTGATACAGGATGACCACTGGATTTATCCAGTCTCAACAGCTCTAGTGATGGTGTTATCACACAAATGTGAACAAAGCCTGACTATTGCATCAAGAACACTTGATGTAATTAGGCTTTCCAGCTGTTATTTTACAACAATGCTAAGAGTCAGACTGTGCCTAAACCTCTTTGAAATAAAGAAACACAACAATCTATTGTCAATAAATCAAACTTGATGATATTGTGGCAAACAAAGCCTATAGGCTGGACAGAAACATCATGTACACCAAAGAAAATTAATTTTCTTTTTAAAAAAACAACAAACAAAAATAGAACAACAGCAGAAGCTGGTCAATGAAAAAAACCAACAAACCCATCAGTTTCTGGTTGCACTGCTTCACACATCTGCTCTAACATTATTACAATTACTTGAAAAAAAAAAATCTGTTTGTCATAAGTTCCATATACAGCAGCGTTGCTTTTTTATTACAGTTCCTCAATGCTATCCAGTTCATCAGTCTGTCAAACAAGTCCTTTCTAAATACTCACAAGTGTGGCAGGTTTTGTCTTTTCTGCCAAGTACTGCTAAGAAGGTTCTTCACCACAATTAGTGACGCTGTGTTGTGACATATTAAATAATATTTGCATGGAAAACAAACCAGCAAAAATTATTATTTGTTTTACAGAAAATAAATGTTTTTTAAAAATCAATTTAAAAATATTTCAATAAAAAGAGGTAACTTCTACTTTTTTTTTTTTCTTAAAAAAAATATTACTTCTGTCTCTCTTCAGCAGTAACCTGGGGGCGCTGGGCAACCCTGAAGCAGATGAGAGTACCTACTTTACCTACTTCTTGGAAACCACTCGCTCAGCTGTATTACACAGGGGAAGAATCATTTATCAAGCAGGAAATTTGAGATTAGAGGAATATATTACATATATCTAGTCTGACTGGACACCTCTTCAAAGATGAGAGGAGGATGATGCAATAACAATCCACTGAATTTCAAAGGTGCGTGCACATGCAGAACTGATTATACTCCCAGGTAGATCAAGAGGACACGGAGAGAAGAAATGAAACTTGAAACAAGTGCTAGGGAAACCTTCTAATGACTGCTTAAAGTACTTTGAAAAGATGCAAGCAAATAGAGGGGCAGAGACCATACTGTATATTCAGTTTTTGGAAAGCAAAGACCCTTGGTGCAACATCTGATCAGGGTTAGCAAGGGAAGGAAACCTGTGTGCTGTTATGTACCCGAAGGAGGAATTTCCACCTCACAAGAAAAAAAAGATTTGTCAGCTGAACTTAAAATTAATTAATAGCCCAGGCAGACTTTTCCTAACATTACACTTCAGCCAAACATTTCTTGGCAAACATCACTGACTGCCAGAAAGTCCCAAAATAGGTCACGGGTATTTCTTTACTAGAAGTGGCTGGGCACACTGTGAAACATGAAATGGAAGAGCTCAGAGGCTTTGATTCATGTGCTGGCGATGCAAACCAGGAGCTTTATGTGACCACTGCCCCGGCAATTCACATCACCCCGCTCCTGAACGTTACTGCTGCTACAGCACAGGCAGCAGAACAGCAACATAATCCTTGGTTGTTGATTCACACAAACTGGTATGGATATCAACCTGCTTTAATATTTTGTATTAATTTGTTAATGACGTACCACCATCCTGCACACTTTGCTAGACAGGTTAATGTCTGGCAGAGGGGCAAAGCAGACCACCTCTTAAACAGCCCCCAAATGAATCCCCAGAGGTATAAATGAGCACCCCAAAAGGGCTTTCATGTATATCATAGCTTTAAGTTCAGACAACAAAAAGATAATTAGCAGTAGAGAAACCATGATTAGCAGAGTAAATATTGCAACAGTAGCTGAGTGTAAATCAGGATTACAGCATACAGATAGATTTACAGCCTCTGGCCATACAAATTTCATGCCTAATAACATGCCTCACTTAATTTCTTTGCATGAACATTAGAATGACGCACAAAGGAGATGTTTTGTTTGCCCTATAACATCAGGGCTTGCAAAATAGCCCAAAATATTTGCCCATGCACAAAGATATGATAGCGTGTCCTAGTAAGATTTTTCACTTAGATAAAGCTTATGTTGTTATTTTTCCATGGAAACACCTCATTTAATGTCTGTTAAACTAGATACAGGCTGAAGATTAAATTTGGGAACAAGATGTAAGATTTGAAAATTCTGCTTTCCAAATGCGCAATCCCAGACGTAGTAAGAAAAGGCCAGTACTGAAAAATGTGCAGTCAGAGGTGTATGGAGGCTACAGGGCTCTGGGGCAAGGTATATGCGGGAAGAAAAAGAGATTTATCCTTTCAGGTGTTGAAATGGCTGTAGCACCGGGAGCAAATTTGTCTGGACACGTTCCCATAGGGTCAGGAATGAAGACATTTCTTGAAGTTTTCTAGTTTTCTTCTGCCTGGCAACCTCTCCCTTGCAAGTCCCCTTGGATATAGGTGGAGGAAGGAAGACAAATTTCTACCTGCATGACAGAAGGTAATTCATAAGCAGACAGTAGAAGAAAGCTTGGTAAGAAACATTACTTGTTATTTCCTTACAGTCCTTTGAAGTACCAATCCATTAGTGCTGTATAATAAAGTTAATTTCAGCTGTTCTAACTGTTTAATAAATCACTTTTATAAAGGAGGGGGCTTGTTAGGGTCAAATAGCTAACTATCCAGTCAGCTGCTATCCTACAAACAAGCTTGGAAAACACTGGCTAGCTGCAAAAAGGCTGGAACAACATCCAGCCACAGACCACAATGAAAACAATGCAACAGAGATTCTCATATTCAAATAATGGACTTGTCCACTATAGAATAATGAAACATTTCTTTCAAAATCTGCCACATACTTGTATTTCTTTAAGCCTTATAGACATTGAAAACATGAGTGGAAAGGAAGGCAATATGTTGGCATACAAGGCTATGGGATGAAGTCAATAAGAAATATTCCGTGTTAGCTCTCTGCATCCACAACACAGTAGCATTTCATTTGTTTAACTCTCTTGTTAGTGAAGAGCTGCAAGCACTTAGTGAAGCTAAACAATTTTTATGAGCTACATGAACTCTGATTTCTTCCACAGTATTCCTGCTCTTGCTTTCTTGAAGGAAATTTCTTTGCTGTCTCTTGATGCTAAGCCCACTTACCAGCACCTTTTCACCCTTCGTCTTTATCTGATGCTGGTCTGTCCAATTTTCTAAGGTATGTTAGAAATGCAGATGGAATATGGGAAGAATTAATGCTTGTATTTTAAAGAAATAGAGACAAAGAAGACATACACAGACAATTACAATACTTAAAATGAGATTATGATGGGTTTACTAGCTGGTGGCATGGGGTGTCATAATCAACCATTCAGTAACAAGCTTAGCTCACTTTTTTTTTTAAATAAAAATAAAAAAAAACACCAAACACCAAAACCCCAGACCTAAGTTCCAAAAAGTAATTAGAGGGAAAAGGAGGAGAACAAATAATTAAGAAAATTAGTGTCAAAAATACATTACAGGAATCTGTCAATTTTTATCAGTTGTATTTTGGAATAAATATCAGACCTTTTTAATAAGCACCTGTACTGTTTTATTGCAAAATCCACACAGGGAGCTTTTAACTGTATAAACTACAAAAATACTGAAAGCAAGAAAGGGAGAGACACCAACTGAGATGCTGGAACAAATGTCAGAGGAAGATAATTTAAACAAACCTGTATCAGCATTTAGTTCATCTAGCAGCCCTCTGGTTCTCCAGGTAGATCCCGAGTCTTGATTTCCTAAAGAATTATTGTGCTCTTGAACTACTGCAGCCGCCAACAGATTGTCCACATTTACCACTTCTGGGTCTGAATTTGTGTCTGATATATCATAATGAGCTACAACTGGAGGTCCATCTGCAGAAGAAAAGAAAAGCAACACATATTAGAAGTCAGCATACTGTGAAAGACACCTTTGAAAGTACAAATAATTTGTTTAAGGATTAATGTAATCTACATGAAGCTCTTAAAGAACTATAAATTATATTAATTCTTAAACTTCAGTTAACGAACACAGTCTGAGATTACAGACATTTTAACCTTTACATACACAGACAACAAATGTAAGAAAAACACGTTTATCAATGTATCAGTTATTTGTGTATTATCTTTTACATTAACACAAACATCTCCATATCTGACAATGTTACATTTACAATCTTGAAAGGATAAAACCTTCAGTTTAAAATAAAAAATAATAAGTTACAGGACATTAAATTTAGCAAGACATTTATCTAGAGAAAACTTTACAAAACTCAAGTGACAGCTTACATTACTTTAGGGTTGATTGAATAGAACTAAAATTTTTATATTATTGATCCAGTGACAATAAATTTAACATTAGGCAACTTTCATTTCATAACATTTACCTGTCAAGGACAGGGGTATTTTTCAAAATGGCAATGTTTTTGGCGTTGTTTTTTTAAGATCAAGAATAAGAAGACACAAAACTATAATGTGCAGTGGTAAATATGCTTTTAATTCAGTATGATCACCATATGCATTTTTGGCCATCAAAGTGAAGGGGGAAAGAGGGAGAGAAAATTGCTTACATGATTCTGAAATCTATTCTTGAAGAATAACAAAAAGCTGGTTTTAGTCTATTTTGTTTGTGAGGAATGAAAATCACTTATAGTTGGAAAGCATGCTAGAAACAGAGGAGGCTCAGAAAAAAAAAAAAGGTCAAATTCAAGACAAGGATTAATGTGGAAGCCAAGACAGAATGGATAAATACTGTAATTTTGAAATGATGCACATTTTAACTCAAATGCCTTGTCTCAGCTATAGCTTATCGACTCAGAGTGGATGAAAGTGGCTGGAGTTCCTACTCCCCAAATGGCAGAATCAAAACTTTCTTTGCACCAAGACTTCATCCACAAAAACGAGTATGAAATAGAAAAACAGGTTGGGCCAAAGCTCAGCTGCTTTGCCACTGCAGTTCTTTAACTCCAAGGAAGTTCTGGCAGCTAAGTGTCTGCAGGACTTTTCTGTTGTGGGTATGATACATAGAGGGTATAATTTGTATGGGATAATATAAAATAATCATAAACTAATAATGTGTTTAGGAAGAGAGGATATTCAGAATTACAAAATTACTAAAGAAATCCTTAGAAGTTACAAAGAATAAAATGAAAAGACTTTTCAGGAGAGACTGGTTTCTTTTAGGAGTGTTACGTGCCTGTTGAAGACAGAAAGAACATGATGAACTAAGAGTTTCAAATTTAGTTCTCTGAAAAGCTGCTTCTACTGAGGTTTTTAGGGTGGGGTTTTTTTGTTAGTGGTTGGGTGGTTTTTTTGTTTGTTTGGTTGATTTTTTTCTTTTGTAACTTGGTCCCTGAAATATAATTCAACCCACTATTTTAAGAAACACCTATTTTGTGATTAGCAACACACTTCATTAAAGAGTGACCATATTGCTTAAGTCGTACTAAAGATCAGTTTTGCAACAAGGTATGAAGATATTCACAAAATATTTCTAATCAGAACTGCCTCCAAAACAACAATTTCAATAAAGCAGACCAGACAAAAGTAAATGTGTAATTAAATGCCAATGTATTCAAGACCAAACTGTTTGCAACATGAAACACTGATGATTATGACTGGAGAAGAAGTCCTGATAATTAACTGAAAGGCAATCTTTGTCTTTTAAAAAGGCAATTACAAAATAATGGAATACCAAGTTCAAAATTAAGCTGGCTGATGTTCAGTTAATTATTAGTGAAAGCCAATGATTAAATTACATGCAGAAGTTACAACTGGACTGAATTATGAGAGGCATGTTTTCTTTCAGTCTTATCAGAGTTCAGCGTGAACATATAGAATGTGATCTATAAAAATAACTAGTCAAGTGCAGAAGATACGAGGGTCAAGTACAATATTGACTATTTGACCATTTTTTTTAATAGGTTATCTAAAGTTTCAGGAACTATGTACTGTTCCTTCAGGTCTTTGTTTCTCTCGCTTCTTACCAAGCTCTCCAAAAGCAGAAGCAAAATTTGATTTTAAATAGATGTAAAATTTAAATAGAAGTAAAATTATATTTGGACAAAAGGCATCAATAGTCTCAAGTCAAAATTGTACCACTCCTACATGTATAATCATGCAAAAAATGTATAATAAATGTATATACATGCAGAGTGATATTCTCATCACCTACCCATAGAAATAACTTGTGTGAAAGTCTTCATCAGTAGGAAATACAAGCATAAACTTGTTATCTGTAGCTCCACTTGTATCTTCCACACTTCCAAACAGCACACCTTATAACTTAGCTTAAATTTAGTATACATCAAACAGACAAAAATATTTTCAATACATACTGTATTTATATTTGTCAGTGTAATAGCCACCAATTTAACAATCTGGAAAAACCAAGCTGCCTCTTTACAAAGCAGTCACAGCAGAGATCTATTTTTGTTTTTCTCAGCCTTGCCTTTCAGGATCAGATTTGGAAATGGAAGGTCCCCGATACCAGGGTTATCCATACCAGTAAGTGACCAACGAGGCCAAGATAACAACAATGCTGCAACAAATCCTAGGATTCCCAGTATGTATAAGAGAAGAAATAAGCAGCAAATGCATACGTGTGCTTAAAAAAAAAAAAACAAAACCAAAACCCAACCCAATAAACCAATATAAGTTGTCTACAACTACAACTAGATGAAATTTGCAGTGAAGGCATATTTAAAAAATCCTCTAAAAATCCTTCATTCTCAAAAGCCTGTTTCTTTTTCAGTGCTACAAGGACAGAAGTTAAATTTGGAAATAAATAATACTTCCCTAGCCAACTACGTGATCATCTAATGATGTGATACAAAGTAAATGTGGCTTCAGCTAAGAGATAAATGAAAAAATGCTTTCAGATTGAAAAGATAAAAGGATGAACTACAACCATACCTGTAACTTATCTCTTCTTTACAACAGGGCCACTCCCTGTAATTACTGACTGTAACAGGATTTCAACAGATAGAAAAACAGACACCAACACAAACCATGCCAGACTCAAAATTTAATGTAGCACAATTAGGAGGTTCCCTGGTCAGTAATTTAAACAATCTATTTAAGAAAAACCACATCTTCTGAGAAGCCAAGGTAGCTGGAAGACTTACATTTCCCTGGTGATAAGCTTTAATTCATTTATAAAACAATAAATGCTTGAAAAAGACAAGGCTGAAAGTTAATAAGTACCAGCAGCAAAATACAGCTGTTGACATTTAATGTTAACAGGGGGAGAGAGAGACTGCCTTTTTTTTTTTTTTTTTTTTTTAAAGAATTCAGAAGCAGAGGTCATTATGGAGACAACATTATGGGGACTGGAAGCGTGGATTAGATGACTGGACAGTAGGGTGGATAGAGAAGTGGCACAACAACAGAACTCAGAGGGTCATGATCAACGGGGCAGAGTCTGGTTGGAGGCCTGTCACCAGTGGTGTTCCCGGGGGTCTGTACTGGCTCAAGTCCTGTTCAACATATTCATCAATGACCTGGACAAAGGGACAGTGTACCCTCAGCAAGTTCACTGAGGAATTTCAGCCTGGAAATTGCAGCCTGGAGCATCATCATCTCCCCTCTTTCCCCAGCACACAGAAAGAGCTTAGACAACCACCTTAGACAAGGCACCTAAATTTTACACTGCTGAAGTTCAGCAAGATGAATTCTAGCCTTCAGGATGGGATTTAAACTTTACTATATTTTCTCTACAACTAGTGGAAAAAGACTGAAATCTCCAGAGGACTATCCTGACTGAAGTAATTTCAAAATTAAAAGCCTAATTTTGGTGGTCTGAATTGCCCTCTGGAGTCGTCAAAGATTTGCAGCTTGCTCAAGGCTAACAAGTAGAGGAGCTCAGCTTTGCTGAAAACAACACTCCCCTGAAATTACTGAGCTATTTTTAACTGGTAAATTATTGAGGAGTTAAAAAATAGTGTTTAGGAATTCTTTCATGAAACATACAAAAGATAAAAAGGCAACATACAGAGGCACCCAGATAATTGCAAGTCCAAGGAGACACGACTTCTTCCAGCCTCACCTCTGCATCTTCACTTGAACAAAGGCACTGCTTTGCCTCAATCTCAGTACTCTGAACTAAATTGCACTTATTTTTATATAACAAAAGAGAATAGTGAGACATTTTAAAATAATAAAAGATGCTAGAATGCCCTCATTTACACTTGACACTTAAATTTAAGACAAACTCCGTTTACTTCAAGGTTAAGCAAAACATAGACTAGACTTCAATACATATATAAGTTTTAAGGTCAGATGATTATAGTACTTGAAATAATCTTATTTTGTGTGCCAAAACCTAGAATATTCATCTTAAGTGACTTGCCAAAATAGTTTTATAGTAGACATATCAGTAGCTTTGATTCAAATGGAAAGGCTTCATATACAAGACTACAGGCTGAAGTGACAGTCTTTGTTTTACATAAACAATACAAACCTGGTATTTAAAACATGATCCAGAACTGCAGTTTCACAAAGTATGAGCAGATCAAATGGCATAAACAAGCTGAACCATAAAATAATTCCCAAAGAGGGCTGGGGGGCAGGAGATCTGTGCTTTTTTATGTTGTTTAGCAACATGAAACACTTCATTACTATTTTTATTTATTTATTCCAGATTACAGTATTTACATTTCAAAATTTACAGGGTTAGGCAAAGAATACATTGTAAATACAATAAAAAACCCAATAGTAATGTAACAACATTCTAAAAATAATAAAGTAAACAAAATGTTATCGATTAATCCACTTTCCTCACATTTTCCTTAATTTCACACAATAAAGCTTTTGTGTTTGGGTGTTCGTTTTTTTTTTTTACCATAACAAAATAATAAAGTCAAAACATGATCAAAGGAATACCTGTTCTCTAGACTGGATCATTTTAAATATATCACATCAAAAGAAATCTCAAAAATTCAAGTCTTGCTGATCAACATGCATTCTTTCAGACTCTGATGACTAGATGGAAAATATCTTGGATTTGTTTTACCAAATTATATCTAAGACATAATAAAGTCTTTTTCATTGTGCATTAAGCAAAGCCACATCGAACATGGCTGAGTATTGAAAATATCAGGTGTTGTGCACTTTATATCTCATTATAGGATTTATTTTTGCTGATGCCACCTAATGATTCATTAATTATGAAAGCAGATGTATTAGATCTCTTCCTCAGTTTTACTTGCAAAAGTGTATCAGGAGAGTTTTAGAAACCATCACACCCTACTCTTACATAGCTATCACAGTTAAAAAAAAATATCCCTATATAAATACAATGTACATTAGGAAAAGGCAGATAAACACGCACCCCATGCACACCCCTCCAGAAAACATCACACTTTTTGCAAGTACAAACTGCATCTTCCCATGGAAAGACTGGTACAGTCTCAATGCAAAACTTCTGATGGTCCAGACTAACCCCCTGCTCCTTCAACCTGCAAGATTTAACAGAGCACTTGAAATTGCTTCTACTTAATAAGCCTATTATCCATGTGCCTTCATTTTGCTGAACTAACACTATAAGACTAATAAAATTTTGTGAGAAAGACCAGTTTCTAGCTGCATATTTTGCAAAGTACTATCCATCTCTATCAATCAACCTGAATATTTTAGCTTCTACAGTACAAATTACACAGCACATTTATTTTAATACTTCTAAATGGAACTGCAGCAGTCACAGTGCAGACCTTGATTATTTTAAAAACATCTACTCAACTGGCCTGATGTACACACACTCATCAGGCAAAGATTCCCCTTAAAGTCAGCTGAACGATTCTCCGACCAAAAACTACAGAATAAGTTCAATTTCTAATGAGGTGAAATGCTAGCCCCACTGAAATTAGTAGAAATTTTCTACTGGTTTTAATAGGGCTAGGATTTAATTTCTTAATGCCCTTGAAATATTACTTAAAGATTTACAGTATGTGAATACAGGAAGAGAAAATATTTTATGGAACATATGGAATGCATCAAGCTCTGCCTTGAAGTGGAAGGAGAACAAGTTGAAAGCTTGTGGGTAAAAATTAAGGGACAGCCAAATATGGGCGTCACTGTTGTGGGCGTTTGCTACAGGCCACCTGACCAAGAAGAGGAAGTTGATGAAGCCTTCTACAGACAGCTGGAAGTAGCCTCATAATCACAGGCCCTGGTCCTCCTGGGGGACTTCAACCACCCTGATATTTGCTGGAAAAGCAACATGGCAAGGTGTGCATGATCCAGGAGGTTCCTGCAGAGCATCAAGGACATTTTTTTGATGCAAGTGGTGGAGAAGCCAACGAGGCGAGATGTGCTGCTCAACCTTATCCTAACAAGGAAGGGCTGGTTGAGGGTGTGAGAGTTGGGGGTAGCCTTGTCTGCAGTGACCACAAGATGGTCAAGTTTAGGATACTGCGAGGTAGAAGCAGGGCTATGAGTCCAGTTACAACCTTGGACTTCAAGAGGGCCAACTTTGGCCTCTTCAAAGACCTGCTTGGAGAAATCCCATAGGCTAGGGCTCTGGAAGGCAGGGGGGTTCAAGAGAGCTGGTGGCTATTCAAGGACCACTTCCTCTGAGCTCAAGATCGGTGCATCCCCAGGAGGAAGTCATCAAGCAGAGGAGCCAGGAGACCTGCATGGATGAGCAAAGAGCTTCTAGAGAAACTCAAATGGAAGAGGGAGGTACACAGTATGTGGAAAAAGGGACTGGCCACTTGGGAGGAATATAGGAATGTTGTCAGAGTATGCAGAGATGCAACGAGGAAGGCCAAGGCCCACTTGGAATCAAATCTGGCAATGCATGTCAAAGATAACAAGAATGGCTTCTTTAAATACATCAGCAGTAAAAGGAAGACTGCAGACACAGTGGGCCCACTGCTGAACAAGGAAGGGGCCCTGGTAAAGCAGGATGCAGAGAAGGCAGAGTTACTGAATGCCTTCTTTGCCTCTGTCTTTACTGCTAAGGCTGGCCCTCAGGCCAAAGACAAAGGAAGACTTAACATCGGTTGAGAAGGACCGGGTCAGAGATCACCTAGGCAAACTGGATCCTCGCAAATCCTTGGGCCCCGATGGGACGCGCCCCCATGGGTGCTGAGGGAGTTGGCGGATGTTCTTGCTGAGCCACTCTCCATCATCTTTGAAAGGTCGTGGAGGACAGGAGAGGTGCCCGAGGACTGGAAGACAATGTCACTCCAGTCTTCAAAAAGGGCAAGAAGGAGGACCCGGGAAACTATAGGCCAGTCAGCCTCACCTCCGTCCCCAGAAAGGTGATGGAACAGTTCATCCTGGAGGTCATCTCCAGGCATGTAGAGGACAAGAAGGTTATCAGAAGTAGTCAACATGAATGCACCAAGGGGAGATCATGCTTGACCAACCTGATAGCCTTCTATGATGGCATGACTGGCTGGGTCGACAAAGGGAGAGCAGTGGATGTTGTCTGTCTTGACTTCAGTAAGGCATTTGACATGGTCTCCCATAGCACCCTCACAGGCAAGCTAAGGAAGCGTGGGTTGGATGAGAGGACAGTGAGGTGGATTGAGAACTGGCTCAACAACAGAACTCAGAGGGTCTTGATCAACGGGGCAGAGTTTGGATGGAGGCCTATCACTAGTGGTGTTCCCCAGGGGTCTGTGCTGGGTCCAGTCCTGTTCAACATATTCATCAATGACCTGGATGATGGGATAGAGTGTAACCTCAGCAAGTTTGCTGATGATACCAAGCTGGGAGGAGTGGCTGATACACCAGAAGGCTGCACTGCCATCCAGCATGCTTACAGACATACTGAGTTAAGGGACTCTTACACATTAAAAGAAACCAGTCACTGCAAAAAGCTGCTTCAGCATGCATGGGAAGACTTGTAAAGTTGTCATGCTTTAAAATATGCTGCTCTTATCATCATAAAGTTTTATATATATATGAACACCAGAAGGATGTAATTTTTTAATACCTTAATCTTACCTGAAGGATCTTAAACTTTACACAGATGAGGACAAGTTTATTAAATTGTAATCAAACATAAAATAACTAATTTAACTTTTACCTATAGTTAAAATGTACACAATGTCAGACAAGGGAGTTTTCTTGCAAGTTCATATCAAAATCTTTGTATCAAAATTATGCATGAAGATGTTCTGTAAAGAATTTATTCCAGTACTTAAGAACTGTCCTGCATAGTCTCTCAAACAATTATTCTGAAAGTAACACAGCTCTCTAACCTCATTTTTCTTTCTTTAATGAAGGCATCACATACATTATTCTTGGGCCAGGCTTACTTTTTGTTTTTGTTTTTTTTTTTAAAAAACACCAGTGTTAGTATTACATTGATAAGAAAAAGCATTTCTTGAGTTCCTGTTACAGGTTTGATCCCCCATGTAAATTGATAAAAACCTCCCACTGACTTCAGGGAAGGAAAAGAAAAAAAATCAGACCTACAGAAGATACAGTGGTTCTTTCCAACAGGAAGAAAAGGAATTACACTAAAATAATTCAGAAAAAAAAGGTGACTGGTTTAAAAAGCAAAATAACAGAGCTAAAGACCTATAGTGTTCTCTTAACTTAAACTATGTTTATGCAAAGACTTTCAATTTCTATTATTAGTTTCTAATTCAAATTAAAATTCTTTCAGCAAGTTCTAACTGATGATAAATATACGTTTTTGGTAGCTAGAGAAGTTACTTCACATGAAGAACTGCCTTAATGGAGAGGTGACAAAAAAATCCCTGTGTATAGTGATAATAGTAAGAATTAAATATATATTTCTATTATATAGTTTAAATTAATCCTACTTCCATCATAACCGTTTCAAGCCTGCCTATTCAGGATAACTATCAGTATTAAAAAAAATCCAAACAGTAGCAAGTTATTGTTTTATTTAAATGCAACTCATGATCTGGCATTCTCCATCACAAGTAATTATTTCAGTAGCATTCAGACATGGTTCAGAAGAGGTTCTTGCTGTCTCACCCAGATCAGCAACCCATACCTTCAGACCACCAGAGTGTTTACTAATCTGACTGTCAAGCCTTCCTTTAAATTCCTGTGCCAAGACTCAATCCATCCACCTACAGCTGCTTATCTTAAGAGTGACACAACTATTTTTATTCCAGCATGATGGATGCAGTTTGATCATATATACAGAAGGAAGCAGCAGTGCTTTGTGTGCACAGGTCATGCATGCACATGCAGTTGGGTGTGATTCATCTCACTTAACTTTAGCCAAAGGTCATCTATTCTAAACTGTTTAATGGAGGTTTAGACAACTAATTGAAGAGAAAGACACTGCTAGGCGGTATCCTCTGTAGGTGCTTATCTCTTCCCATTGACTCAGGAGATCCACAGCACAGCAAACTAGACACCTAAAATTAGAGATGACTTCCACCCAAACCAAACACACATATATGTATACATGTGTGTATTTGTGCACAAAATGTAAGACAGCTGCTTCCATAAGTATGCCATGTGCAACATAGCAGTGATATTAATAAACACTCCAGACAGAAAAAGTACTAAACGGGAGACAAAAAAAATATTGTGCACATTTGTTATATATAGCTAAATCTTTAGTATAAACTTATTTATTACTTCTGCCTAAAAAGGAAGAAGAAAAACTAATGTGTGACATGTTCAAGCTGCAAAACTTGGGAGTAAACAGATAAAGAATGGTACGGGTCTGGTTCTCTAGGGTACTTTACATCTTTAAATATAAAACTTATTTCCTTATATAAATGTTTTAACATGCAAAAAGAGCATTTGGATTAATACTCTGAATGCTCCTATTGTAACAAAGAGCTCTACTGATTTTGGGGTATCTAAACAAGGATTCTAAGTTATATTTTCCCAAGTTTGGTGATGAAAGCTTAGGGTGGTTCCACCCCACATCTTTAAAGGTAATCATATGTGTGTGCTGGCACATGCGGGGTTTTTAAGCTACATATATATTCTCTATAAATTAAAAAACAACCCATGGTAATAAAACCCAAAAGAGAAAAACAAGAACTTATACAAAAGAAAAGCAAACCCTGTGTTCAGCATAATCCAAAGTAACATTAAGATTGCAAAGATCGGATTTTTTTACGTTTATGATTGATTCAGATCAGGCTCTGCAATATTCCCATTCTCTGGAAAGATAGGTGGAAAACTGTTATTAAGAGTTGATGGAAACTCTAGCGTAGCATCAACATTTTGATAGCCCACATAAGAATTAAATGACTGCTGTGGAAGTACTTGGCTATCAGGCATCTGTATGAAAGCCCCTGACTGTGTGGTAGTGGGGATTCTTTGGCCAACTAGTTGAATTTTAGGTTCCCTGGGCTCCAGTTGTTGTTTGCTTTCTTCATCTGTGTCAAGACGGGTTAGCTTTTCTATCCACATGCGAAATTTCTCCTCTGTCTGCCTCTGCATCTTGGCAAAGCAGTTCATGGCCTCTTCTAGGACATTGCCTATGCAGTTCCTATCCCACACGGTGCCCCTGTCAAGCAATCCTGGAATTTCCCTGGTCGCTCCTCCAGATCCCCCAGCACGACTGAAGCCAGCTTTAAAGACATTGAGGCCATTTGATAAGACATCATTAAGCAAGAACATAATATTGTTTATTAAGACACATTAATTCAAGAAAACAAGCTTTTCTAATTGTGTCCCTTGGATATGACAACAGAGAAGGAATTAGCAAATATTAACCAACAGTATTACCATCAAAAAAACACAACACATTTTACACTCACTGAGGTTATAATAGAAATTTTGGCTTCAAAGTAATTTTTATTCTAGAATTCTCAGACTATGTTGTCACAAAGGTTTGGTTTTTTTTAAAGTAAACCAAGTTAGTCCAATTCCCTTGCAATTTCTGTTTTGAATTTAACTGAAGGTGTCAAAAACATCATACAGTAACATGTTTAGCTCTGTTAAGCTGCGATGCAAAATACTACGGTTTAACTGATAAACCTGAATAATTATGCATATTTTACTTACATACTTGAACCCTTTTATAATGGACTGTTAAACATACACAAAATTGTACACAAGACAACAGAGCTAAAGGCAGATATAGTGATTGCAGCGTCTAAAGTAACCAACCCCAAAGCTCTTGGTCTAATTTTGGAAAACACACAAAACACCAATGAAGGGAATACACAAAACACATACATACAAACACAAAATGATATGTGAATGCTATGCTAATACATGAGGTGAAATCAACCTCTGTTAGGTCTGATGGACACAGCTACATCACAGGGGTAATCTACATAACACGTAGGAGGGATCAACTTCACACCAACTATAAGCATGCCCTTCATCGCACGAGCCACCAGCTGTACATCATCTCTAGCATTACTTCTAGCCAAGGCAGAAAACAGAGCACAGTTGGAAGGAAATTGTTCTCCTCTACATAACAATAACAAAAAGCAGTGGTATTGATAGAACTAAACCCCTGACAGTCCTTGACTTAATCCTTATTGTAAACATCCTTGTTCTCTTGTGGTTTCCTCCCTTGCAAAGATAGTTTCAGGGATTTGAAGAATGCAAATTGGTGCCAGATGGGATTAAAAAGATGGTGCATAAGCTTGTAAATTCATTGATAACAGAGACTCAGGACATCAGTGCCGAGATAAGCACTCGAGGAACTAGTTTAAATCAGCCCCTTGTGATAGTCGACGGCCAAAGGACTGGTGAGCTAATTCAATGACTATATATGGGCAAAGGAAACCCAAAGTTCAACCAGCAGATAGGTGAGGAAGACCATCAGAGACCACTGGAGGACTCCCAAAGACCACTAAAAGGACAACTATGCATGCAGCTTGAGCTTTTACATATGTTAATGAATCCTCGTGAATCTTATTAATATGTATGACTTTATAGTATATAATCTTTGGAAGTTTACTGAATCACTGGAGCACTCATGGTGGATCAATCCCCAGTGCTGCCCAGCGCTGTAATAAAGGATGCCTGCTTAATAGTGACTTTGTTGCTATTGAGTTTTATTTCGGGAACTTTCTGGATACTCCGCTTCCTCTTATGGGGAAGTTCGGACTTTGAAGGATAGTATCCGCGAATTTTTGTATCAGTTTTGGCGACCTAGGTGGGACCATCTCTGTCCGGCTGCAGGACCCCTGAGCCGGAGACTCCCTTGGCCGGCCCCGGAGAATTCTCTGGAGGGACTCCCCGATTCGGCGGATCCGTGCAGGGGCAGACAAGGACCTCTGGTAAGAATAAGGCATTCTTTTAGGTTTTGGGGACCGGTCATTTGAAGCTACCCATCAGTCGCAGTTCATGAGAACCCCGCAGGGTAGCATACAATTGCATGTACGATTTGTATTAATCACTTGGTTACTACGTTGCATGGTTGTATTGATCAATTGATTGGTATGGTCGTTTGTTTGTGCATTTGTATCTGATTTTGGTTTACATATGCATATGTGATATACGCTATATGTTTGGTATACACGTATTTGAAAGTTTCTGATCAGCCTATGCTGGCATTTGTTATCAGTGGGAGGTAGTAGTGGTTATTGTGTCTGTGCTAGTAACTGTTAAATTGTGTGTGGTGTTTATGCCCTGTCTTTGTCTTTGTGTTGTATAAGTTTCAGAATGGGGAACCAACAGGGTGGAGTTCTGAAAAAGAGCCCTTTGGGCTGCATTTTGGCCCACTGGAAAGATATCGGGGAAACACCTGGAGGGAGTGTGGATCGTAAAACCTTGATAAAATATTGTAATCAGTGGTGGCCTTTATATAAGCTAGATGAAGGAGAGAAATGGCCTTTTAATGGAACTTTAAAGTATAATACTTTGTTACAACTCATTTCTACGCCGCGAAGGAAAATGGGATGAAGTGGGTTATGCAGATATGTTTTTCACCCTGCGGAACCACCCTGAATGACAAAAAGAATGTGGAATCAATTTAACGCCCCAGGACCCTATGGTTCTGGCGATAGAAAAAGATAAAAATAAGCAAAAGACAAAATTAAAGAGGTGTTGTTCGGCGTGTAGCATTGGACAGAGATGTTTAAAAGTTGGCTCACAGAATGAAAGGCTGGAGGACTATTTGCCTCCGCCAGAGAGAGAAGGTGATAGGGAAGGAGATGCTGGTGCAGTCGGGGTTAAAGAATCGGAGGCAGGAGTCAGGGAAGAAACTGATATCGGATTTTCTCCCATCACTGCCAGAACTCGGAGTAAAATGGGACCTATTATACAGGCCCCTCTAAGGCAGGCGATGGGAGTGGGAGGACCTGTTAGAATCAAAGTGCCTTTTACTTTAGCAGACTTGGACGGCTGGCGAATTACTGCAGGGAATTATCGGGACGATCCTGAAAAGGTTGCTAAAGGATTTGAATTGATTGTGAAAACTCAGGACCCTGATTGGGAGGATGTGGATGCAATGTTGGATGTGGTGTTTAGTGAGTCAGAGAAGCAGATGGTTGTGAGAGCAGCCAGAGCCCAGGTACAGGCTCTGGTTTTGGCTGGAACCCTGCCAGGAACAGTGGATAATCATGTTCCAGTTACCAATCCTGGCTGGGACCCCAACCAAACAGGAGCCAGGGATTTATTAGTGAGGTACAGGGAATGGATCGCTTATGGAATAAGAAATGCTGTCCCAAAACCAGTAAATTGGTCTAAATTGTACGAGATAAAACAAGATAAAAAGGAATCTCGTACTGATTTTTTGAATCGGTTAAAAGAAGGAATGCAGAAACATACTCCTTTAGACCCTACCTCCCAGGAGGGAAAGGGTCAGTTGATATTCCTGTTTTTGGGACAGTCGGCGGATGATATCAGGAGAAAGTTACAGAAAGTGCAAGGAACAGATGCAAGAGATTTAGAAAAAATGCTGGAGACTGCTTGGCAAGTATACTGGAACAGAGACAGTCAGAAAGAGAGAATGATGGGCAGAACAATTGCTAATGCTACAGTGGCTGCCTTGCGCACCACAGGGGGTCAGATAAACAACACTAATGAGGGGAGAGGAGCTATGAGAAGTGGTGTAAGTGCCCCACCCAGAAGAAATCAACCCCTCTTGAGAGATCAATGTTCTTACTGTAAGCAAATGGGGCATTGGAAGAACGATTGCCCGAGATTGAGCAAACCGGTGACAGTTGCCAGCACGGAAGAAAGTTGACGGAGACCAGGGAAATCTTCCCTAGCGGAACCCTTGGTAAAAATACAGCTAGGGAAAGAAGAAAAACCTGTAGAATTTCTAGTAGATACAGGTGCCACGTTTTCAGTATTAAATCAGGAGTTATTGCCTATAAGTAAACAAAATGTTAATATTGTGGGAGCAACCGGACAGGTCGAGAAAGCTTTCTTTTTGAAACCCTTGAAATTCAAAATTGGGAAAAGTGTAGGGATTCACAAATTTCTCTACCTGCCTGAAGCTCCTAGACCACTTTTGGGAAGAGACTTACTAGAACAATTGAATGCTGAAATAAAATTTAATGAAGGGGAAATTGAATTTAAAATACCAGAAGAAAACCACATTGGAATTTTAAGTTTGACCCTCACTGAACCACAGGTTAAGGGAGAGGAAATTATACAAGAAATAAAAGACCAGGTATATCCAGGAGTATGGGCCTCAGGAATGCCTGGAAAGGCCAAAAATGCAGAATTGGTTGTTGTTAAACTCAAAGAAGGGGCACAGCCTGTCAAGGTAAAGCAATATCCCCTGAAATTAGAGGATAGGCGAGGAGTGAAAAGTATTGTAGAAGAATTCATAAGATTTGGATTATTGATTGAATGCTCTTCAGAGTATAACACTCCTATTTTGCCTATCAAAAAGCCTGATGGCAAAATATATCAATTGGTACAAGACCTCCGGGCAATAAATAAGATAGTTGAAGATTTATACCCGGTAGTGGCAAACCCATACACCTTACTAACTAATTTAAAAGAAACTTATGAATGGTTCACAGTATTAGATCTGAAAGATGCATTCTTTTGCCTCACCTTGGCCCCTGAAAGCCGCAATTTATTTGCCTTTGAATGGGAAAACCCTGATTCGGGATGAAAAACCCAACTAACCTGGACAGTGTTACCTCAAGGATTTAAAAACAGCCCCACGATCTTTGGAAATCAATTAGCTAAAGAATTAGCGGCCTGGGAAAGACCTCCAGGAAACTGTACTCTTTTACAATATGTAGATAATATTTTGATAGCCACCAAAAAGGATGAAGAATGTAAAGAATGGACTGTGAGTTTGTTAAACTTTCTTGGACTAAGTGGTTATCGAGTCTCATTACAGAAAGCCCAGATCTTGAAGAAAGAAGTAATATACTTGGGATTTGTGATTTCTAAGGGACAGAGACAACTCGGGAATGACCGGAAAGAAGCCATTTGCAGGACTCCAGAACCGACCACGGAAATGGAGACTGTCGCACATGACTGCATAGAAACCATTGAGACTGTGCATGCGAGTAGACCCGACTTGAAGGAGGAGCCGCTGGAAGAAGCTGATCACACTTGGTATATTGATAGGAGCAGTTTTGTAAAAAATGGAGTTCGAATGGCAGGATATGCTGTGACCACCACAGACCAAGTAGTGGAAGCAAAGTCACTCTCTAAGGGCACATCTGCACAACGGGCCGAAAGAATTGCTTTAATAAGAGCATTAGAGCTTGCTGAAGGTTTGCGAGTAAATATCTGGACAGACTCAAAATATGCCTTTGGTGTAGTTCATGCCCATGGGGCAATTTGGAAAGAGCGAAGACTTTTAACCGCTCAAGGGAAAGTCATAAAACATGCTGATATAACTTTGCGACTTCTAGATGCTGCACAACTCCCGTCAGCAGTAGCGATTATGCACTGCAAAGGACATCAGAAAGGTAACACTGACAGGGAAGTGGGAAATAAATTGGCTGATCATGAGGCAAGGCAAGCTGTGGAACAAGGTGAGGTATTGAGCCTAATTCCTGAAAAATCTTTGCCACTACCTGAGATAGCTGAATATGATGAAAAAGATCAGAAGTTAATTACCAATTTAAAGGCTGAAATTGGCCCGACAGGATGGGCAATGTTAAAAGATAACAAAATAGTAGTTCCCTTTAGAATATTATGGAAATTAATAAAAACAGAACATGACAAAACTCATTGGGGAACTGAAGCTTTGTACAATTCCCTCACCAAGCAAATGATAGCTAGTAATTTGTTTCAAATTATAAAAACTATAGTTGATAGATGTGAAATATGCTTAAAGAATAATCCAAAGGTAGAGAATCGGGTGAGATTTGGAAGTATTGGTAAAGGGAATGTTCCAAGCCAGAACTGGCAGATAGACTTCATGGAACTCCCTAGAAAAGGGGTTTACAGATATCTATTAGTATTAACTGATACCTTTTCCGGATGGCCTGAAGCTTTCCCCTGCAGAACAAATAAAGCCCGAGAAGTAACAAAAGTCCTATTGAGAGAAATTATTCCCAGATTTGGCGTGCCAGAAGTGACCTCCTCTGATAGGGGACCACACTTTGTGTCACAAGTAGTTCAACTAGTTAGTAAATTTTTAGAAATTAATTGGAAATTACATACAACTTATCACCCGCAAGCAAGTGGGCAAGTAGAAAAGATGAATCATTTAATAAAGACACAATTGAGTAAAATCTGCCAGGAGATGAATTTAAGGTGGGATCAAGCCCTCCCTATTGCGTTACTAAGGCTCGGAGTCAAGCCAAGAACTAAGGAAAAACTGAGTCCTTTTGAAATTCTATATGGGAGACCCTTTCAAACTAGATATCAAGGACAAGATCCCACCCAGGTAGGAGAGATTAATCTACAACAATATCTGATTGCATTGGGAAAACAATTACAAGAAGTAAATGGATTAGTGATGCCTACCAGAACATGGGGGTTAGATTCCCCAGTGCATTTGTTCAAACCTGGAGATTGGGTTTATGTTAAAAACAGTTCAGGTGATCCTCTCGAAGAGAAGTGGAGTGGCCCTTTTCAAGTTCTGCTCACGACTTACACTGCAGTCAAGCTTGAGAGGCACGCTGCTTGGATCCACTACTCAAGAATTAAAAAGGCACCTGATGGACCATGGAAGTCCCAACCCGTAGGACCCACATCTATAAAGCTGACCCGAAACTAACATTAATATTGCTATGTTTTTGTCTTGAATTAATAAGTGCATTTACTCCCAGTTGGCCCCTGAGGAAAAAAGCGAATCTGTTGATAGTCTATGGTGGATTTGGGGAAATAACACCAATACATTAGTTCAGTTTGCTGAAAACTGCTCTTTGTGGGAACCCTATACCAGGAGTGATAAATTGACAGGATGGCATGGAATGACCTTTGTATTATGTTCCAATTTGACAAATGTCACCTTAATAACAAATGTTGCCTTAAAATGTTGTACAATCAAAGGGATAGGGCCTCCACTGCAGATGAAGAAGTGCTTTCTTCAAAATGATACCCCCATAAATGAGACACATACTTGGAAAACTGGTAACTGGGATACACTAATGTGTCCAAATGGAAGCATTAATAGAACTGCTGGGGTGGCAGCCTCCTTAACATTGTTGAATCCACGACCTGCAGTGAATCAGGACCAACTAATTAGATTATCATCCACTTGTAGGAATGTGGCAAAGATAAGGCAAAAGCATATGTTGTTCTTTAACATATCCTTTCCAGCCACCCCTCCCTGCAAAGTAAAACGAGCTTGGTACGACATTTTACTTGGAGGTGCAGGAACTGGGTTAGGACTGCTAAATTCAGTAGATCTAGAAACTTTAAGGAGTAAAGTTGGAACCACAGGATTTGATGTAGCTCAAGCAATCAAGATTCAGGCTGAATGGATGCCAACCACCTTTAACCCTCAGATACAGAATTTAAAATATGATAAGGAATCCTTATATCTCTTTAATAAGAGTATAATTGCCCAGATACAATCACTTAAGAATTTGACAAAATTTGTGAACTGGACTGTCTGTACCCTACAAGTCACATGGCAATTGGAACAAAAGAATAAGGTGCAGTCCTACTTGATGAGTAATAATGAGTTTATGTGGAGAAAATTATTTGGACAATGGGTTTTACCTAGACACTGGATAAAAGCCTATTCACAATTTGTGCAGTGTTATGATAGATGGTGTGCAGGAAAATTAGTATACTATAATATAACTGACCCCGAAGTAATGTGTAAATATTTAATTCTGCCAACCCTCTTTTTGAGTCAAGGGAACCCAGAATATTGGTTACCAGAATTCCAAGGGAAGTATATTGGGAACAATAACAAAACATACGATTTAGATCTTTGTGAAACCACCTCTGATGGAATCTTGTGTGGACAACAATCTCGAGTATATGAACCCTGCTTATCAGAACACTCTGTTAACAATTGTAAATGGACGATCCTGTCTCCTAATGTGTTCGAAATGTTTGTAGAAGTTAATGCCAGATATGTGTGTTTAGTAACTAACAATCGATCAGTAGTTGAACAATACAATGTAACTACCCCATTCATAGGATGTCTCAAGAACATAACCCATTTAACTTGGCATGGACAAACCTATTCATTTTTTGCATATACAGAAGAACAAGTAGCAATGTTTTGGCATTATGAGAGCTTAAATTTAAGTCATGCAAGTTTATCTCTGAAGAAATTAAATGAAATCTTGAATCAATCACAGAACCTTCAAGAACATTTAGGAAAACAAAACAAAACATTAGCTGAATCTATTATTAAAACAATAATAACTGGAGACAAGCTTGTCGGACTGTCTAGTCAAATTGGATCTGATACTGCCCATCATTGGTGGGATATCTTTTCGGGGTACTCACCCTCTGCAGAGAAAACTTTGAATATTTTAGTTCACCCGCTTTTGATATTTGTTATTATACTAACATTTGTTAGTATAATATATTTGCATATATAAGCATTTGTTATTATACTAACAGTCGTCAATTACTGTTTGTGGTATAAGCTAAAGAAATTGGCCATAAGAGTTTGGGCTTTGCCTAAGATAATGAAATATGAAAATTTAGAACCTTTGTAAAGGAATTTACAAAGCTTAAAGAAAAGGGGGGAATGATAGAACTAAACCCCTGACAGTCCTTGACTTAATCCTTATTGTAAACATCCTTGTTCTCTTGTGGTTTCCTCCCTTGCAAAGATAGTTTCAGGGATTTGAAGAATGCAAATTGGTGCCAGATGGGATTAAAAAGATGGTGCATAAGCTTGTAAATTCATTGATAACAGAGACTCAGGACATCAGTGCCGAGATAAGCACTCGAGGAACTAGTTTAAATCAGCCCCTTGTGATAGTCGACGGCCAAAGGACTGGTGAGCTAATTCAATGACTATATATGGGCAAAGGAAACCCAAAGTTCAACCAGCGGATAGGTGAGGAAGACCATCAGAGACCACTGGAGGACTCCCAAAGACCACTAAAAGGACAACTATGCATGCAGCTTGAGCTTTTACATATGTTAATGAATCCTCGTGAATCTTATTAATATGTATGACTTTATAGTATATAATCTTTGGCAGTTTACTGAATCACTGGAGCACTCATGGTGGATCAATCCCCAGTGCTGCCCAGTGCTGTAATAAAGGATGCCTGCTTAATAGTGACTTTGTTGCTATTGAGTTTTATTTCGGGAACTTTCTGGATACTCCGCTTCCTCTTATGGGGAAGTTCGGACTTTGAAGGATAGTATCCGCGAATTTTTCTATCATTATCTGTAAGTTTAGAGTTCACTCAGGAATCCTCTAGGAAGCAATAAAACCCTAAGAAAATGTAGCTCTGTACCTGTTTGAGGAATAATAAATAATACATGCATACTGTCTGAACACACAAACATTACCTAAAGGTAATTCCAAAACAAGACAAGCATCACATTAAACGACACAAAGCAGCTACAGAACCTGACAACTTAATATATAAATGTAAAACTTGTGGGATCCTCTAGCTTAAGAATAATAGAAAATACCCTAAGAATGAGAGAAATCATTGCACAGCCTAAGCAAATATTTACTACACAAACATAAGGCACTAAATCTTTATTGGTATTTCACTGTGTACATGAAGTTACAGTATTACTTTATCAATACATTCTTTTTGGGAGCTATTTAAATGAGGTATAAGTCCTTCAGTAACAGCTAAATAAAGCCCAGGATTATTCTCTTATTTCTGAGCAGTAGCAGTGACACCTGTCAAGGATCAAAAACATTCTATTAAAAACCTGACTTTTAAAGTCTTCTCTCCCATCTGTTTACTTATCAGACAGGCTGGAAATTCAGCATTCAGGTCCTCTGCTCAAAAATAAATTACTTTATAGCAACTAATTTACATCCCTCCAACTGCATTTTAACTAAAAGTAATTAAGTAAAATGGTACCTTTTTCCTAAAATGTTGCTCCTTTTGTACAGTCAATATCCTTTTTCCTCCCTGAAAATAAATATTACTTCTGTTCATATACTCCTAGTGTTGAACATCCAATATGATTCTGTTTATTCATCTTTAGTCAGGGAATCTTATCCTAAGATCAAGTAACTAAATGGCAGTCTTTCCAATCTCCACAGGCTTACGATCAGACACCTTTAAGTAATATTGAGTAAGTTTTAATTGCCATTTAAATAAAAAATATGGTGATATGTGAGACAATGTAGCTAGGATTTTAAAATTAAGAATGAACTAGCATGGTCAAAGTTGACAAAATGGTTTTATAAACCAAAGAGACTATTGAAATAGATATTACCCTGCAATACTATTTTTAAAAGGCACCATTCATAGTATATCTACAATTTACCATAGCAGCAAATCAATGTTTCAAATGCTTCCCTTGCAGTTCTTATAACAAGCCTTATTCAATCTTTTCTTTACTGGAGGCATTCAGGGTTAAAAAGGAAACCAAGCTTAAAAATGCATTTTTATTAAAAATGCAAGCATTTATTTAATTGGTCCCTTTGCTATCTGTAAACTTACAGCTCTATAGTTTTTGAAGTTACACCAAGTTAAAAGGCGAAAAAATTTGCAATCACGAAGGGGTCAGAATCCAAGACTCGTATCTTATTTTCAAGACAATACCTCTTGCAAAATAGCACCTAAGAAATGTCCCAATGCTGTATCTCTATGGGATCTATTAAGTACTATCTAAATAATAACCAGTTATTTAGTTTAGGAAGTCTGACAACATAACAATTTAAGAAGATATGCTGCATCTTCATTCTAATTAACAGTGGTGGATCCCCCTGTGTCATGCTACCCGACATTTCCAAATGAGTATTTTACTGCAAATCACTCTTAACAGATTCCCTTCCCCCCCCATTCTTATATAATTGTCATTCTGAGTTACTTCAACCAAATTCATCTCTTGCAAGATGCTTCATCCAAGGTCTATGCACAATTCCTATGAGGAAGTGACCCGGCTGAGTATCCCTCATGCACATTGCTCTCCTTTCTTTGAATTTCTACATATTAAAACCCCCCTTTTTTTTAAAAAGGTGACCTGCAACACCTTTTTTAACATCAATACTCAAACTTTAACAGTTTTTTTTAAAATCCTAAAACGAGTCACCCCTATTTCAATTCAGATTTTTGAGTTGTAGAAAGCACAACAGTGGTGAAACGCCAATTTTTTCATATATTTGAATTTTTAAAACCCCCTTCCTTCTTTCAAAGAAAAGTGTTTACACAGAAATAAATATTGATTCCCAGACTCTGTCTCCTGCCAATTTAATTCAGAGTTAATTTGCATGGTCAAATTTGTAATCATTTAAAAGAAAAAACTTTCAACAGCAGCAGGTCTAGCAGAACCTATTTCAGGACTCAAAGATCATCCTCTTATGCTGTGAATGCTATCTAGTGTTTAAGGCTGGTAAAATCCTAAATGCCAACAGAGAGGCTCAATCATTAAAAGATAAGAAATTGCTCCTCATTTCCAATAATTAAAAAATGATGGCATTCCCTGAATTAAAGAGGCCAAGCTTATGACTGCTCAGGTCAGTGACAGGACTCTCAGTAGCATCCATGAAGTTTACATTGAACCTGTATTTTCATGTATAAATTAACACTATATAATATATTCAGAATAACACATCATATTATGCCTAGCTCCTAATGAGCTCACAATATTTGTATTGAAGTATCACCAGTAAGATCTCAATTCTTTACTCTTCAATATTTTTGTGGAGAAGAAAAACAAGACTGCCACTATTTTAATGCACATTACATTTGAGTTCAGCAGAGAGAACTGACTATTGCATAACTGCTCAGTTGACAACTTGGGTGCATGCACAAAATGAAGCTAATAACACTACAGATGTTCACAGCATTATGTATTTCACTGAACATTTTCCTTACCATACTAATTTTGACAAACTTATTTCAGAGCCAGTCATGTGGATGGTTTGAAAAAACCTGCATTATCGAAGTAGAAGAGGTTTAGTAACATGACATGAAAGACTGCTACTGTATTCTCAAACGTAGCACTTAATTTTCAGACCATACACAAGTGAACTGTCTTCTGTAACACTACACATGTCAATAGAAGGTTAAGAGCCAGAGTACGTACAACCTTTGTACATGAAGACCATATTAAAATAACAGTCACTAAAAATTTTAAAGCCTCTCTGCTGGCAAAGCTATTTTTCAGACAGACATTTGAAAATAAGTCCCAATAATAAGCTATATTGAGACAGTAACCAACACTACAGCTGAAGTGTCCAAATACAGTAAGGGGAACACAGGCTACCTGTAACTCTTCTGCATCAATATGTACAGACTTTTTTTCAAAAGTAAGGCAAAAGTTTTTCCAGTGCACCTGTCAGAAGGGCGTAAGCATGTAGTTTCTTGACACTCAAGTTCAAGTATCAAGCTTTTAGTTCAAGTCTTAGCTATTGCATGTGTGCAGAAGACACTCATGGCCTGAATTTCCAGTAATGCTTTTTGATACCCTGTATTATTTTCTAACTACATGTTCATTCCCTAAATTTTGAGGATATTCACAGTGTAATGGTAAGTGCAGTAAAATGGCTTCTGAGAAAAAAAAAAAAAAATAAAAAAATTCAAGTTAAGCACACACTTTGCCAGTTCCAAGAAGAGGGATCACAGATGGCATGTGAACCTACCACTGCGATGGAGAGCTGGGAGTCCTAATTCGGACTCACAGCTACACTGTATCTGTTAAGACCACAATGTTTCATTAACCCACAAGTATCACAGGATACATTTTTGGCCAACCTCATCCTTATATCTATAGAGATTATTTTTCTTTTGAACTTGGAGACTGTTTCCCACAAACCAAAGTAATGTCTATTTAAAAGAAAACCGCAACATGGCAGATATGCATTGCACCTAATTCCAAAAGGACAGCTCAAAAGTTTTAACATCTTAAATGTCATTTAGTATCAAGCAGATAATACAGGCTATGAAATAAAAAAAGGTCACTGTTCCTCAGGATGGTTTTTGTATTCCCACATTTTGCTTTGCAGGTAAAATTGGGCCTTGGTGATAATCATCACTAAATCAACAAGCTCTTTTGTGCACTGCAATGGGACCTTTTCACTGCAAGCATCTCACGGTTAAGACCGAGAGTTCAAATACAGAAGAGCCTAGTGACACAGGAAAAGTAGCCTAGAGTGGTTTCAGGTCTCTGCAATGGAAATCAGAAATCCAGGCAGATCTGAAGATACCATGTGATACCTCTCTGGGTCACAAGGTACTTTTATGATGTAAAAAAGAATATAACCGGGGGGGATTTATTGTGTGTGTTTTGGGTTTTTTTGGGGGTGGTTTTTCTTTTCTTAAGGGGTGGGAAGGAACCTGTCCCAAAACTCAATGAAAAAGCCCATCAGAGATGACTATAAATCAGGCTTTAATTGCCCAGCAAAGCATAAATATAAATAAAAAGGCACAAAACTATGAAAGCCAGAAGTTTGACTAACTACTAAATTGGTAAAAATATTGGAATTTCTATTAAAAGTTGACTACAAAATAATTACAGAAGGACTATGCCTCTCCCAGACTTTCTAATAAAAAACATTATCTTCCTTTGTGCAACCTGCTTCCTAACAATATGTGGGGGAAAATGCCAGTTCTCATGGTGACCGAATCATTCGCCATAATCAAGTCAGTTAAAACAGTTATTTGTAAAATCCATTGCAAATATTTTTAATTCATCTAGCAAACATTAGTTAGCAACTTCAGACTGACTATTGCAGTTTTCCTATAAATGTTCTTACCCTATGTACGCCGATATTTATCTCAAAAAAATCTTCTAGCACAAGAGACAAAAAGGCATGCAACCCAGTAAAACTTGGCAAGTCAAAAAGTTTATTTTGATGTGATTTTATTTTGATTGCCATATGACGACGGTTTTATACTATAATATGCTGCAAGAATAATTCACACAAAATCCTGTCCACAGCACTTGGGCTAATAAAATAAAGACTCATCAGACAAAGTTTGAAGAATTCATCTTTCTTTTGCTAATAAATTCATGAGAAGGCCCCTATAATTTGCTGCCTCCAATCTTAACACTAACGTGTCAGAAAAATTAAAAGTATAGAAATTATAGATCCTTATGACATAGGAAAATGGTAACAGTGTTGTCTAAAATGTTGAAAATTTATCTGTGGATATAGCTTGGGCACCTGTGTAAACAAATTCATATTTATGTCCTAAAATAGGTGACCAGCTGCAATCCCCAAGAGTTTACAATAAGGCTAAGTAGGTTTGTCATGCACTGAAACTTAAGAGCTGAAAGCACAGCATAAGTGCAATAATGAACAGGGCCTTACTGTAACAGAGGCAAGAGGTATGCCATGTTATTTCTAACATGGCTACTGAGCTGTGGTCTTAATATATTAAAGCAAAGCTGGCCACTTATCTTAATGTATTTTAGATCATCATAACCTAATGGGATTTGACAGCACTGACAAGAGTTCATATAAGCTTACAAAGGAAAAGATCTGAAAATTCCAGAATTCAAAGGTAATCCTTCCTCCAATTTAACATTTCTATGCTTTGTTGGTGTGCAAAAGTGCACTGAAACCTCAGAACAGATTTTTTAAAATTTGCCCACGTCTTGTTAACATACTGCAGTCTTCAAATTTACACAGAACTGCAGTTCTCCTGGTTTTTCTCAAGTGTCACTCATTTAACTTAGTATGACAGTTGAGAAACTGTCAGATGTGTTACAGTTCAGTTTAAAAAACATCCTCTACCTGGTATCTCTGCAGTGATTGTCTTGCTGCTCCCTGAAACCTCTTCATCATCATCTGATGAACTCGTGCTCGAGTCACACGTCAGATCACTATCACTGGTACTGCTGTCCTGCAGCAGATTGTACTTCTTGCGAGCAGCTGCCTCCCGTTTCTGTCTTAACAGCCGGATTCTTTCTTTGTGCTTTTGGCTTCTATGACCTTTTACCTTGATAACTCGACCATTCTGCTTGTCACTAGACTGTCGGTTTTTCTTGGCAGCCATTGTTGATGTTTCACTTTCGGACCTGGATCGCCTGGATTTCCTCCCAACTGCAGCCCCAGACACCACAGAAGGGTCTCCCTCTACAGCAGCTTCAACTTGACAGGGCTCATTCTCTTCTGTGGAAGACAACGTATCTGAGTCAGCCAAATGCCCACTTGAAGAAGGGGAAAGCATGCAATGATTAGAAGAGTCACTCTCATAAACTCGACTACCCGTTGGCTTATCGCTCTCTGTAGATGCTAGTCGAGACTCTGAGGAGTCTCGCCTCAGTTCCATCAGTAAGCAAGGCATTGAAGAGAGCACCACAGAGTCTGCTGCAGTGGGCACATTATCTTTCCGAGTTTGTGTCTCCAGTTTTATAGGTCTGTCTTCATCAGGAGCAGTCTCCTGCTTTTCAGAAGTCTCTGGTGGAACTTCTGAATCAACAAGTTGTTCTGCTTTTCCCACTGCCTCCATTTTCATTTCAGAACACCAAGGTCCTCCTGGTCTCAAAGCATGGAGCACGCAGTCTGGAAGACTGGGTGAACTAGAGATGGCCTTCAGCAATACAGCAGCCTGCACAAGAACAGAACAGTAGGAATAATTTACTCAAATAACTGAGTCCTGCTCTTCACAGTATTACCTAAAGAACTCGTTGCTTTCAATTACAGACAGTATGGTTCAGCATCATATTTGTTTTCTTCATTTACTTTTTCCTAGTGAACTCATCCTGTTACAAACTATTCCTTTTACACACCCATGAAAATGGTACTGGAATCACATTAAACTTGTTTTGTGGTTTAGCCAGCAACTCAGCCCTACACAGCTGCTCACTCACTCCCCCACCAGCAGGATGGGGGAGAGAGTCCGAAGGGCAAAAGTGAGAAAGCTCATGGGTTGAGATAAGAACAGTTTAATAATTAAAACAATAACCATAACAATAATAATGATGCAAAAAGGAGAATAATGAGAGGCAAAACAAACCGGGGGGGGGAATGAAGAACCAAAGCAAACAACACATGACACAACCACTTACCATCCACCAACCCAACACCACCAGTCCCTGAGCCACAACCGCCTCACCCACACACCAACTCCCCCGGTTAATATACTGGCCATAGCATCACATGGTATGGAATATCCCATTGGCCAGCTGGGGTCAGCTGTCTTGGCTGTGGCCCCGCCCCTCCCAGCCTCTTGCCCACATGGCAAAGATGGAAAGCTGGAAAGATCCCTAACTACTACAGGCATGTGCTGGTTTTGGCTGAGAAGGGGTTAATTCTCCTCACTGTGGGGGGTCGGCTACCTTTCCAGCTTCCCGCGCTCTGCCCCGTGGGGGGGGGGGGCTGGGAGGGGCAGGGCAATGGTGGGGGCAGCTGACCCCAACTGGCCAATGGCATGTTAATTCCATACCATGTGACACCGTGACCAGTATATTAAGGGAGGGCAGTGTGCGGCTCGGGAGTGGCGCAGTTTCGGGTCGGCGGGTAGTGAGCAGCTGCGTCGCGTGCCGTTTGTTTCAGCGGTTCGTTCCCCTCCCCCCTCCCTCCCCCCCCGGGATTTTGCGCCTCTCGTTGTTCTCCTTTACATTGCATTTCTGTTGTTGTTTCTTTTAATTTTAATTACTAAACTGTTCTTATCCCAACCCACGAGCGTTACCCTTCTGATTCTCTCCCCCATCTACCGGTGGGGGAGTGAGCGAGTGACTGTGTGGGGCTGAGCTGCCGGCTAAACCACTACAACGCGATACTTAGCCGCTACTTAACTACTAAAGCATCAATGTGCCCTAGGCACTTTACCAGCTACAGTGAAGAAAATTAACTCTGTCTCAGCCAAAAGCAGCACAACTTGGCTCACCTCACTAGAATAATCAAACCAGATCAGAAAATAATAAGAATATTTCTGACCTCTTACTTTGGAAGATTTAAATCAATATGTTATAAGCAACACATGCTAAACTTCTTTACCTAGAACTTTAAACTTATTTTAATGGAGATTTTTAGCCCTTATGAAAAATGCCAGCCTGAAAGTTCCCAGACTTGGTGGTCATCTACCTGGACAGACCAGAATATAGTTCAGTTTCCATAGCTATGAGAAATCTACTTTCAGCTGAACAGGACCTCAACCTTATAAAATTACAATGTTTTTATGGTAATTTACAAGCTTACAGTACAAAGATGACCTAGGAGAAATCCAGTCACTTTGAACAGAACCCAAGCAGCTGCTGAACATTACAGAACAAGACTGCAAACACCACCTTTTTCCAGTGGAACCACTCTGCCAGCAAATCTCACATACCAAAAGACACATTTACAAAAAGTGCCATGAAGTGATACTAAATTGTCAGGGACACGGGGTCTACGACACCTACAGACAGGGTCTAACATTGGCTATGTGTAACACAGATTTGTTCTCAGTAGAGAGCCACCATGCTGGTTAGTCATGTAGAGACTTTTTAGTAATATCTCATACACCATTCAAGTGGTCTTCAAGTGTCTCCCATACAAGTCCTGGTTGTATGAGAACCTACAGGCTGACCTAGTTTCTCTCAAATCTGACAGGTAAACAGCATCAAACAGTATGGGCTGCAAGCAAGAAACAGTATCCACCCACACCAGCATTCTACATTTTACTTCAAGTTATGATTTAATAAATTGCGTTGCTTCAGTGCAAATACAAAATCCAAGCTATTTATCTGATTGATAACTTGCATGTTATAAACCCAAAAGTACCTGAAGCACCTTCAGGGAAATTTTTTTAGATATCAATATTTATCATTTTATCTTCATTATTCACACTTTGCCTTGTACCTAAATCTTCACTTGAAATTCAACATAGAATAAAGATCTTTCAATTACCACATTCGCTTGCAGATGAATGGTATGGAACAAGTAATTTCTGAGTTTAGAAGTATAGTAAACAATAAGTTTATGGCCCTTCAAAAAAAGCAGAGACAAGAAAAAGCAGCAGTAAGATGTAATCTACTGTTTTTTAAAAAATGCATTTCTGCAGACAAGAGCAATTAGCACTTGAGTAGCCTGAGAAAGCATAGATGGTTCAGAGATTTTTCTGTACCCTGACAATCCTTCTTCAGTTTCCTGCTCCATCCCAAGGTGCATTTGTTTGTATGCAATAGTATACAAATGTATGTTGCTTACCCCCCTCCATATGCAGCACAGAATAAGGCTACTTCCCTGCTTCTAAAAGGTGCTGTGAAGAGCTCAGTGTTGTCCTATCTACCCTAACCCACTTTGAAAATTAATTTTCAAATAATATTAAAAATAGAGTTCATGCTTCCTTCAGGCTAATGAATGAAATGCTAGACAGTGCAAGGAAGTTATTAAAACATTTATGGGAGAGAAACACCAGTTAAGGAAAGAAAGCTTAGTTAATATCAGGCAACACAAGAAAGACAGAGGTGACAACTCTAGGTCTGCTAAATATAAGAAAACCCAACCCAACAAACCCCCAAAACCAAACAAGTAGTAAACCAAGCATTTTACTTATAAAAAAAAACCCAAACATACTGTAAAACACAGGAACATTATATATAAAGAAAAAGGTTTGCCAATACTTGCACTGAGTAAAACTCTTGAACGCAACTTAAAAGAATTTCTGTATATGGTAATTTAATGTAGGCAATAAATATCACATAAGAACCAATTTACTTCCAAGGCCACAGCACAGCATCAACAAACCCAAATGATGACTACACATCTTATGAGACAAAACCACATCCCAATAATGTAATAATATCAGTATTTCTACATATTTCATCTGCAAATCTACATTATGAATTCTCCTATTATGCAGGTAAGTAAAACACATATTTGATGATTGAATGACTGGCCAAGAGTTATACACAGTGGGATATGTATTGTACCTGCTAGTGCAACTCCCAGCTTTGCTCTGGTCATGCACTTCATAAAGAAAAATATCTTTTCTAAGAGTTTTGAAGTGTACGTGCAAGGAAAAATTTAGTTGTTCAAACAAATACAAGAAGAATATTAGCCTGGCTAAAAGAAATGTATTTAAACGTTCATACTAATAACTGCAGAACAGCTCCTGCACTATTCATCCTTTTAGCCTAGGGAGCACAAAGGACAGAGCTTGACACAAAGCTAAAGGGCAGCCAAACTGAACTAGAGAATCTCTTTTCACAACTGTCCTACTTGGGAACATCATCTACCTCACAGCTCCTGAAGAGACTATAAGATCACCTGTACTTGCCTTTCCATCTCTCTGGCCTATCTGCCAGAAAAAAAAAGTTTCATCTACATGGTACCACCTTGCTAACAGTCTATTCAATGACTTAATTATTAAAAAAAAACCCTCCTCTTAAGTAAGATCTTACCTTAACTACTGAAACCATGCTGGTTTAATCCCTCAACACAGGGATCAGTGAATTATATTTTCAGTGAGAAGGCAGCACAGGGACTAGTAACTTCACGAAAGGAGGAGGAAACCCAGGAGACGGGGGAGAAAGGAAGCAGGTTACTGCTCGGGGTGGCAGGCAAATCCACACTCATCACCTTCCCAGGTGCCTGTACACAACAGGTATAAGGCCCTGGAATTGGAAGGTCAGACAGCTGATGATGTAGACAAAGGTCCTTCTGGGATGGAGGGGTCGTCTAGGCAGCCCACCCCCCGCATCATAACCACTCACGTTAAGAAAAGAAGAAGGGTAGTTGTCATAGGTGACTCCCTTCTGAGGTGAACAGATAGTCCTATATGCCAACTGGATGCAACCCACAGGGAAGTCTGCTGCCTCCTTGGGGCCAGGGTAAGAGATATCACTAGGAAACTCCCTAATCTGGTATGGTCCTCAGACTATTACCCACTATTTGCTCTCCATGTCAGCAGAGAAGAGGTAGCAAGGAGAAGCCCAAAGGCTATCAAAAGGGATTTCAGAACCTTGGGATGGATGGTTGAAGGATCAGGTGCTCAAATAGTAGTTTCTTTGACCCTTTCAGTAGCAGGGAAGAATACTGAATGGAACAGGCAGGCCCAGTTGATCAACAAGTGGCTCCAAGGCTGGTATCATTGACAACTTTGGCTTTTTCCGATCACGGTATGGTCTATTCAACAGCAGATCTGCTGACATTCAGTGGGATGCAGCTTTCTCAGAAAGGGGTTTTTGCTCAAGAGCTAGCAGGGCTGACTGACAGAGCTTTAAGATAGATTGGAAAGGGGCAATACCAGGCTAGTCAGCAACAGGATGGCATGCCAAGGTTTGAGGAGCTGCATGCTAGTGAGACTCTTCAGACTGCTACACGTGGCAATGGGTACAAGGAGCCACACTTGAAGTGTTTTTACACAAATGCGTGCAGCATGAGGACTGAGTAAGAGGAGCTGGAAGCCTTGGCCCAATCCCAGAGATACGACATCATTGGCATAAGTGAAACCTGGTGGGACAAGTCCTGTGACTGGTGTGCCGTGATGGGTGGTTAAAAGCTCTTTAGGAGGGATAGGCAGAGCAGGCGAGACGGGGAGTGGCACTGTACGTAGTGGAGGAGCAGAAATGCACAGAGCTTGCAGTCAGCGATGGCACAGTTGAGAGCCTCTGGTTAAGGATTAAGGGACAGACAAATAAAGCAGATGCTGTTGTGGGAGTCTACTATAGGCCACCCAGCCAGGAGGATGACACCGATGAGCTATTCTTTAAGGAACTAAGGGATGCCTCTAAGTCATCTGCCCTTATCCTTATGGGGGACTTCAACTTGCCAGATGCCAACTGGGAATACCACACGGCTGAAACAAACAGGTCCAGAAGGTTCCTAAACCATCTGGATGACAACTTCTTGGTACAGGTACTAAGGGAATCGACCAGGAAGGGTGCCTTCCTTGACTTGTTGCATATTAACAGAGAGGGCCTCGTGGGTTGAGCGGAGATCAGGGGCTGCCTTGGCCACAGTGACCATGAATCAGTCAAGTTTAAAATCTATGGTGACAGGAAGAAATCTGCTGGCAAGACCTCAGCTCTGGACATGAGGAGAGCAGACTTCAGGTTGCTCAGGGAACTGCTTAGTAAGGTCCCCTGGGAAAAAGCTTTTGAAGGTGCTGGGGTCCATCAGTGCTGGTTGCTTTTTAAGCACCACCTCCTAAAAGCACAGGAGCAGGCAATCCCAAAGTGTAGGAAGTCAAGCAGGCGGGGCAAAATGCTGGCTTGGCTGACCAGGGATATTCTTCTAGAAATAATAAGAAAAAAGAAAGTATATGGCCAGTGGAAGCAAGGTCAGGCAACATGGGAGGACTCTAGGGATGCTGTTTGCCACTGCAGGGAGGAAATATGTGCGGCCAAAGTTCAATTAGAGTTGAAGCTGGCCAGTACCATGAAGCACAATAAGAAGGGCTTTTTTTTTTTTTTATAAAATATATTAATGGCAAAAGACAGGCCAGAAATAACATTGGCCCGTTGCTTGATGAGAACGATCACCTCACAAGCAGGGACATAGACAAGGCAATGCTTTCTTCGCCTTGTCTTCAACACTGATGGTAGGCTCCGGGACCCCCAGAGCCCTGGGCTAGAGAACCATGATTGTGGGAATGATAAACTCCTAATAAACCCTGAACTTGTGCAGGACTTGCTGCTCCAGCTAGATCCGTATAAGTTGATGGGGCCTGATGGGATGCATCCAAGGGTACTTAAAAGAGCTGGCTGATGTCATAGCAAGAACTCTCTCAATGATTTTTCAATGCTCTTGGGAATCTGGAGAGGTCCCAGTTGACTGGAAGCTGGCAAACGTTGTCCCAATCTTCAAGAAGGGCAACAGGGATGACCCTGGTAACTACAGGCCCATCAGTCTCATTTCTGTGCCTGGCAAAATTATGGAGAAGATTATTCTGGGAGTTACTGAGAAACACCTGAAAGACAATGCAGTCATTGGTCCTAGCCAGCAGGGGTTCACGAGGGGAAAGTCCTGCTTAACAAATTTGATTTTCTTCTATGACAAGGTTACCCACCTAGTTGACCAAGGGAAGCCAGCCGATGTGATCTCTTTGGATTTCAGTAAAGCTTTCGATACTGTCTCTGACAGCATCCTCCTGGACAAGATGTCCAGCATACAGCCAGATAAACACGTAATACAATAGGTGAGCGAATGGCTGACAGGTTGGGCTCAAAGGGTAAATGGGGTTATATCGGGCTGGTGGCCAGTCACTAGCAGGATTCTGCAGGGATCCATCTTGGGGCCACTACTTTTTAATCTCTTTGTTAATGACTTGGATGCAGGACTGGAAGGAATACTAATTAAGTTTGCTGATGACACAAAATTGCAAGGAGCTGTTGACACTCTCGAGGGCAGAGAGATCTGGACAGACTGGAAAGCTGGGCAATCACTAACCATATGAAGTTTAACAAGTGCAAGTGCTGGATTTTATACCTGGGTCAATGCAACCCTGGATGTACATACAGCCTGGGAAACAAGAGGCTGGAGAGCAGCTCTGCAGAGAGGGACCTGGGGGTTCTGGTTGACGGCAAGTTGAACATGAGCCAACAGCATGCCCTGGCAACCATATCCTGGGGTGCATCAAGCACTGCATTGCTAGCTAGTAGAGGGAGGTGATCGTCCCACTCTACTCCGCACTGGTGCGGCCTCACCTCGAGTACTGTGTGCAGTTTGGGGCACCACAGTACATTAAGGATATAAAGCTACTAGAGAGTGTCCACAGAAGGGCCACGAAGTTGGTGAAGGGTTTAGAGGAGAAGCCATATGAGGAGTGGCTAAAGTCACTTGGTTTATTCAGCCTGGAGAAGAGGAGACTAAGGGGAGACCTCATCGCGGTCTACAGCTTCCTCACAAGGGGAGGAGGAGGGGAAGGTGCTGATCTCTTCTCTCTGGTGACCAATGATAGGACCTGAGGGAATGGCAGGACGATGCACCAGGGGAGATTTAGGCTGGATATTAGGAAAAGGTTCTTCACCTGGAAGGTGGTGGAATGCTGGAACAGGCTCCCCAGGGAAGTCAGTCACAGCACCAAGCCTGATGATAGTCAAGAAGCACCTGGACAACACCCTCAGAGATATGGTGCAAATTTGGGTTTGTCCTGTGCAGGGACAGGAGCTGGACTCGATGATCCTTGCGGGTCCCTTCCAACTCAGGACATTCTATGATTCTATGAGAAGTATATCTAGTAATCGTTGATATGCGTTTCTGTTGGGGGGGGGGGGGGGGGGGGGGAAATACTTCCTCTGATGAGATTTGTACTCTCCAGGTCCCTTGAACTGGCTATTTAAGAAGTCAACAATTCTAGTACTAGTATGTATATAAAAAAGAACTTGATATTTATCTCAGTGTAAAAAAAGTCTCTGTCATGACTCAAACAGACTTTGCTGCAGGAAAGAATACAGACAGTTCAGGGGAAAGTATATTCCTTGTCTCGAAGAAAAAAAATGTACCAATTTAATTCTACTTGAGAAATGTATAGATCAGAGAGAGGAAGAGACTATAGTGAAAAATTCTCATTCCTTTCGTGCCACTTTTCTAGTAACAGTACTAGAAAAGGTAATCTCAAGGTGATGCTATGGAAATACCAGTTTCTTACTTAAATGAGATCACAGCACTGAAGAATAAGCTGTGATGCTTACAGGCACAGATGGGTATATTGCTCAGAAATATCATTCTCCTTTTTCTGATGCACAGATACTACACTGATGATTTTAAAAGGCAATTCTGTGGACTTCTGTGCTAGATTTTTCCAACAGAAATTATTTTCCAGCCACGCATAGATATTTAATAGCCTCTGCATACTGGTGTGTTTACCTTTACCTGGGAAATATTTTCAAATTATGGACTCATTTGTAAAGGCACATAATTTGTACACTATGAAACCTGCACTTTAGTGATGAAATCCAGAATGATTCTGAAGGTCAAATTATCAGAGACAAACCAGCCAGCCTAACAGCTCACTGCCACTAACAGGGATAGGTTTTACCCCGTACTCTTTTACCACCTAATCATGGCTGTGCAGTTATATTCCCTCCTTTGCACCAGAACTGGCTTATCTTTTCTTGAGTATATTCACTTGACTAAGCCAGCAGAAAACAAAAATCAGAAAATAAGTGAATTTTTCTGCCAG
This sequence comes from Phalacrocorax carbo, assembly GCF_963921805.1. Classification (NCBI taxonomy): domain Eukaryota; kingdom Metazoa; phylum Chordata; class Aves; order Suliformes; family Phalacrocoracidae; genus Phalacrocorax; species Phalacrocorax carbo. Next base: position 376,223 of record NW_026990255.1, on the reverse strand, counting down.
AGCTAGCAGGAAGACAAGGGGAAGGAGAGCAAGCAACAAACCATCCCTTTAGAAAAAAAAAAACAACTGATGAAAAGCTATCTGCTGTTTCGTCTCATGGAATGCATGCTATTAAGTAATAAATACTACTGCACAAAGTTATATTGAAGATGGAATGCATGCCCTTTATCAATAACTGGCCACTCATTTTTGTTTGGTTTGCTCTCAGTAAATGTTCTTTGTAAACATATATCCTGCAATGTCAGAAGGAAATTAATTTCACTCAAACGATAATGCCTGAAATAATAATACCCTTAACCGTAACTGTACATTATCATTTTAGGTGTTATTGAACTGATTCATGATAAAGAATGCCTAGCTTACATGAAGCTAACCAGCTCTTACTTAGCAGCTGTGGATATGGCAGATTCTTACTTCAAAAGTTTTTCCACAGCAGCTTGCTATTAGAAGTCACTTTAGTTTATTACTGACACATTTCCTCTTATTCAGAGTCCAACAGACCACTACTTTTCCCTTACAACTGTATCACCTTCTTATGCCAGTTCTAGCAATTGTTTAAATGAAAAAAAAAAAAAAATATCTAGAACCCTGTCTTTTAATGCCATTTTAGCACTGAAAGAAAACAGGTTGAATAACCTACTTCCTCACATCACTAGCCACTCATTCGCAAGCTGTAATTTAAAAAAAAAACCAAAACACCCATACCTACATTTTTGCAGAAAATTAACATCAGTATGGTCTTTAAGCTTTTGTGAATATGTAAATGGAGAGTTAAACTGCACTGCTGCATAGGAGTTACTTGTTCAGAATACATAGCTAACTACAGAAATCCTTCCAGAGCATCTACTATCTTACAGCCCCAGCGTCACAGAAGTCAGTATTTTCATCTAAATCTGAATACATTTTCATATTTATACAGAACTAAAGACTAATAGTGGCTCGTACTTACATAAACAATTATTTCCATCACCAGTGGATTATATTATCTCACATTTACCCAACGTAACTGAGCATAGATGGAATAAATCAGATGTGTGAGAGAGGTAATGACAAACGTATATAACTGAGGCTAATAAAATTATGGAAAACAGTTGACTTTTTAATGTAAACACTCAGGCAAGCCCATGAAGAACTCTGAATCAAACACTTGATAGACTATGTGTCTAAGGTTGGGAAAGGACAGAAGCAGCACATGACCTGGGTACCGACAAGTTGACTGTGGTGCACAAGTCTACTTCCTAATACAGGCAAAACTTTTGACAAAGACCGAAGTTATGTCCTCTTCTGACAGAGAGCCACATAACTCTGAAGACGTGAATATGTGACTCTGGCTGCTTCTAAAACTTCACCAAAAACCTTTGTAGGTGTATCTGCATGTTGGTCATGCTTTTTTTCTACTCCAATCACCTTCCTTTCCATTAAAAGCCAACGTGCTTAATTTGGCAAACTCACCAGTGACGTTCTAGCACAAACACCATATAGGGACATGCCCAACAACAAAATGTCTAAGTGACTAAAAAATAATCAATCCAAATAATTAGACCTCTATCACCAGAAAACCTAATCTGCATCTAGACGAACACAGAACTACCAGTGCTTTCTGCACTTCCCAACTGCTGTCTTTCGGACTTGTTCATCTCCCCAAGATACCATACATTCTTTTTTATTTTCTTACAAGTGTCACACATAGCCATGCACTTAAAACAAAAGAAGTGTGACCAGCACTATTTAACTCAAGACAGTTGACTCCGCTCTGTGTGGATGTGTGTGCATGATGCTCGAGAGCCACCCCCACATGGATACTGTGTAGTTTATATAATGTCCCTTTGAAAATGCTGCCCTAAAGCTGACTCACTGGCATACGACTCCACCTACATTTCTGGGAGTGGAGCTGGCTCTTTATCAGATGATTCACAACTCAGGCCCAGTAGTGATCCTAAAGAATAGGACCCTTCGCAACACACATGGTAAGAGAATTGGTAAAAGAATTTCAGCATGAAACAAAAGGATTAAACTAATGCTGTATTTCAACTGGCTTTGCATTAACAAATGAAGGTTAAAAATAGGCTGCTCCTAATGAGCGCTGAACAGGCTGCATATACAAATTATCCAAGACAATAAAAAATTACAAGTATGTGTGTTAAAACAAAGGTTTGCAAAGCATCTTTTGCAGCCTTGAAAAGCAGTATTTTTCATCATAAATAAGCAAGGCTTTACATTTAAATACAGATTTTTTGCATTGTAATGCTTAATGCACATATTCCACCTCTTTTAAATGAAAGGTAACTACCAGCTATAGGTTAGTTCACAAGCCTGCACACAGGCCTCCAGAAACATTCACCAGCTGCACTGGACTGTAAGCCAAACCCTAATCTCTAATAATTTTCTTGTCCACAAGCTACTAAGATTATTCATATGTTGTTTTAATAATTAAGTCATAGTATAAAATCTAAATATTGCAACATGAACTTTCAGTAAATATGTTACTGAAAAATAAATGGTATCATTACACTAAAGACAAAATTACATTGCATTCAAATTATGAAAATTTTAGTAGCAGTAAGATACCAACTACCGTCAGGCTGTTTTTGACACCAAACTCTTGATCCTTTTTTGACCAGTAATAAGAAGGTGCCAATTGATTTCAGCATCCACTAGATTGCTAACAATCGGTACTGTAGTCTTTACATGTCCCAAGTGCTCTTAAAGAAGAGAGCACTCATGACACTGGTCTGTCATAACCTAATTAGGACTCAGTAAACAACAGGTATAGCTTCACTGGAAACAACCTACTACATTCTCACCAAGAAAGCTCACCCATGCCACTGAACAATACTCAAGAGCACAGATAACTCAAGATGGCTAACCTTTTGATTTTGTATCTTTATAAATCCTAACACTCTCCTTAGTTGAGCTTTCCTAAAAAACTAATGCAACAAAAAAAGTTAAATTCTTGTAGGATGCCACAGCCATAGACCAACGTCCGTGGACGCTGGTAGAATTAGAGGGACTGTGGCACAGCCTGTTATGGAAGGAGAATGAAGCCTGGTAAAGAAAAATGACAGTGCAGGAGATGGTTAATTTAGAATAAGCTTTTGACAAACAACAGATGAAAAAATAGTATTAAGTAAACACAGGTTGGTTCTACAAATGAACAAAAGCTACTCTGGGTATTTCAATAAACAGAATTGACCAGGGCAAAAGCCAGTTACATAGGCATTATTCATAATGCCTCTAACACGGGTTTTACTATCAGATACTTCCTACAGTATTTACTCCCAGTTGGCAGAGGTGAAGAAATTTGACCTCTACTTTCAGAGGATAACAGGCATTTCTTTCCCACAACATACAGAAAACTTTGCATATATTTGACTACAGAAATTAAACAGCAGCATGTAAGAGGATACCAAGTCACCAGCTATAAAAAGAGCAAAAGAAAATTAAAAGGTAGTTTTCATCAGTACCATGCAAGTACTGATGGGGGGGGAACCCCAAACCCAAAACCCCCAAAAAAACTTACCCCAAAATTATTTGCTGCATTATTGTTCTTGATTTAGGAAAAAGAGGCTCAGCTGGCAGAGCTTAAGAATAAAACTAATGGCTAGCAACAGGAGACTTAATGTATATACCTTCCTCAGCAAAAGGGAAGACAGAAGAAAAAAGAGCATCATCGAATCTAAGAATCGTTACGGTTAGAAGAGACCCTTAAGATCATCGAGTCCAACCGCTAACCTATCACTGCCAAGTCCACCACTAAGCCATATCCTCAAGCACTACGTCTACCCTTCTTTTAAATACCTCCAAGGACGGAGACTCAGCCACCTCCCTGGGCAGCCTGTTCCAATGCCTGACAACCCTTTCGGTGAAGAAGTTTTTCCTAATATTCAAACTAAACTTCCCCGGCGCAGCTTGAAGCCATTTCCTCTTGTCCTATCGCTTGTTACTAGGGAGAAGAGACCGACCCCCGCCTCGCTACAAGTTCCTTTCAGGTAGTTGTAGAGAGCGATAAGGTCTCCCCTCAGCCTCCTCTTCTCCAGACTTGTTAAACAACCCCAGCTCCCTCAGCCACTCCTCATAAGACTTTTTCTCTAGACCCTTCACCAAATTTGTTGCCCTTCTTTGGACACACTCCAGCACCTCGATGTCCTTCTTGTAGTGAGGGGCCCAAACCTGCACACAGTACTCGAGGTGTGGCCTCACCAGTGCCGAGTACAGGGGCACTATCACTTCCCTGGTCCTGCTGGCCACACTATTCCTGATACAAGCCAGGATGCCATTGGCCACCTGGGCACACTGCTGGCTCATGTTCAGCTGGCTGTCAACCAACACCCCCAGGTCCTTTTCCTCCAGGCAGCTCTCCAGCCACTCCTCCCCAAGCCTGTACCGTTGCATGGGGTTGTTGTGACCCAAGTGCAGGACCCGGTACTTAGCCTTGTTGAATCTCATACCATTGGCTCCGGCCCAACAATCCAGACTGTCAAGTCTGAAGCATTAATTCAACCCCATTCTGTTCATTCAACACAGTATTATTATTGCCATAGCTTGATGAGTTCCATACAGACAAACAGTAAAACCCACTACAGGTGTTAAAGTGGAAAAACCATTTTGATCTTGTAAAACAAAAAAGGGAACTCAAGTGTTTGTTGTCAAACCAACTTTAAATTGAGGTAAGGTCTATAACTGCATAAGCTCTCAATAATTAGCTAACTCTGGCAATATACTCACTAAATTTCCCTAGCTTAGTTTTATTGTATTCAACATTTTCTGTATTTTCTTTATTACAGAGCCTGTGAAGTGCCTTTAAGATGACTTATTAATATCAGTAACTGTAATAATGGACAATAAAGCTTCACCTTAAAGGATTTTTTAAAACAATATTCAAAGAAATGCTTTTTTTAATAGCTCCTCACAGATTCTACACAGTGCTGACTAAAAGGTATTATCAGATCTGGAGGAACCATACCTATTGGCAACTCAAATTGTATTTTTCAGTAATTCAGCTCATGGGCACTGCTACTCACAAGCCCATTCTTTCCCACAATGACAACTTCAGTTTCAAAAGATGTCTTATTAAACATGATGAAGCCTCAGGCTACCAGCATTTCATCCAACTTACTTCATGAGGAGACAGCCTCTAAACCCCCCTTACCTTACATTCTATTTCCAACCACAACCACAAGGAATTAGCAGACAGCTTCCTGACCTACTGTTTACCAACCTTTTCCCCAAAAATTTTTATTTTGCCAGATTACTTAGAACTCTCTCTCCAGCAAGAGCTGGCATTCCCAGAGAACAAGAACTGGGACAGTGAGCTGAGGAATCAGGAGATTATCAGCTGATGAGAAAGCCACAGTACAAGAGAACAGTACTGTCTTAACCTTACCTGGCTATCACGTTAAGTTGCTCCTTTTCACTTCAGAAAGTTTGACAATACTATTGAAGCATACAGTACCAACCTCAAACTGGTATAATGGAAATGTAAAACTCCCAATGAAAAGCAAATTACTGAAATGGTAATAACTGCATTATCAGACAGACAACTGGTATTGTCTGGCTCTTAGTTATTCCCAGCTCTGCTACTGCGAGTCACTTGGTCTCTACCCATTTTGGATGAATGAAAGTGAAATCTGCCTTCTCTAAAGTAAGTCTTGAAAGACTAATGACCAAGCACTGTGAAGCAAGATATTACAGCAGAAACATAGCAGGAACCCCACTTATCCAGTCATGGTCTGGCTCTTCCTGCTCATTTCCAGGAAATTTTGAAGCATCAAAGCAGAAGAGAATTGTGCAAGACACTACAGAAGTCTCACTATAAAGTCAAATCCATGATTCACATAGCTTTTAACAAAAATGCTAGCTTGAAAGAGCCTTAAATACTTGCATTTAACTAAAACTTGACTACCTGTTTTGTTTATGATTAAAAAGCTGTCAGGCATGATATGGCTGAAGCCTGTACACTGTTCTGCTGCTTAAATCAATTTCTGAGCATTCAAGAGACAGACTACATGGTCAAATTTATATAAAACCCGAAATACCTTCTTAAATAAAAAGGGACAGTAGGTCAGATCATTCTGAATCTAAAGCTGACTCACCACACAACCACGGACATGTTACTTGTCCTCCTTGTGCATTCAGTAATACATCTGCAATGCTGTAACAGCAATACCTCAGTGACTGATCCACATCTCATTTTCAGTCCCAAATGAGTAATCGATGTGTGCCCCAACTACAGAAAGTAAGTCATACCTGTGAATAAATCGCTATACTATACAGGCTCTATTCATGCTGATCAGACATGTGAAGAGGAAACACTAACAAGTGGGAATAGGCAACCACAAATTTAAATTCTAACCCTTAGCAGTAACACTGAATAAGTGACATGGTATCAGTCACTCCAGTCTAGCTCAGAGATGTACTCTGTTATGATAAAGCAACTGCAGAGGCTTGTATTTACACTATATGCACATTTTCATTTACAGTCTCTTTCATCCAGTCTTCTTTTTGCTCAAAATTGCATGTTTGTAGATGTTGCATTCTAGACCTCAAGTCACAGACTCAGAACTGCATTATGCATTAAAAACCTAGAACAAAGGTGTGACAGAAAGACAACACAAATCACCATGAAAATCATGCTAAGTTCCCTGCAATAATATTTGCTGCCACAGATTCTGCTGTCATAACATTTCAGCTACTCCTGAGTTACAGTGCTCAAGTTAAAGGCACTAGTGCCAGTCCTCTGCTGAACTTCAATTCACATACTGGAAAACCTAGATAAAAGTGGTTTCCTTGCCACGTAAGCCTCAGGTTCTCTTAGAGCTGTAACTGTGCAGTGACGTACAGTGTACTACACAACTTTATACCAGAGCTCTTTCCCAGCATTACACCTGTCTCCCACTGCTGCTTCATTTTTGGTTCCCCATTGCTACTGATAATGTTCAAGCCAGCAAAGATTTTCAAGTCTTGGTACTTCTTTTCCAGAGTGCTTGTTCTCTGGTGCAAGTTATACATTTGCAACTATGGTATTTAAATCTTTCACTCTGATCTAGTGTGTTATTAAATCTGCTGCTCAGTTTCTGTCAATGTCTACAGTTTTCTAAGTCATTTAGTCAAGTACAGTTAAAAACACAGAAGCTGAGACTGACCATAGACCCAATTCTGTCAAAAAGTACCTTCAACACACTAACTTTGAAATGTTATAGAAAATAAAATACAGGTTGTTTGAAACTATTTACTCATGTTAAAGCTTTGGAAACTTCAAATATCTAGTGGTGACATTTCAGTCAGAGAGTAACAAGACAGTTGCGAATGCTCAGTCTAAAGTCCCTTTCACAGTGTGGTACGTAGCAACTCCCATCTCATTAACAGATGTTTAAGTGAGATATTGATATACAGGTGGGTCATAGATAACACATACATCCTTGGTGGAGCAGGGAGTTGATGTGATAATATACAAGAGATAGCAAAGAAAGTGAACAAAATCAAGGCAAGGCAAAGAAGCCTGCATTTTAAAGATAAATACACATCAAGAAGATGAGGGGTCAAGACAACCAAGGCAATTATTTCTCATTGCTCTGATCAAGTTACACCAACTTATCTCCCTAATGCTTAGTGTTCAAAACCCTTTGTGATACTCTATATTTACTCTTTGTTCATCCAATCTTATCTTACGTCATTAATCCCCACCTCCTCCACACTGCTGCCAGCGTGATCTGCCGATTTGTCAAACTCACACAAACATCCTTCCTACCTCTCTCTCATCAGTTAGATCAGTGCTTGGTTTGTGTGTGTTGTGACCGCTCCATATGAACCGTTCTCAACTGCCTTGTGGGTGGCTTCAGGTTCCTTCCCTTTTCCCCACCCTCCCACAGTACCCAGTTTAATGTATCCACTCATTTCCCAACTTGTTTCTGCACTTCAATTTCTACCAGGCAGGCAGCCTTCGTGCACTTATCAAGTGCAAGCATAGATAGCCAGGCTGTACTGCAATACACATCACATGCTTGAATGTGTAAGAACACAGTCCTTTCCTCTTTCTGATTTCTCAGGAATTTCTCATCACACCTCTTCATGATGCCAACTAACAATTAGGCTGAAGAGTAAACAGGAATAGCCGACACATTATAATTAAAAATTCAAGTGTTTAAAAATGAGTCAGAACCACTATCCTCATACTTGAGCATAAATACCAGCTGCCCACCCACATACCACCTTCCCTCCTCCTAATCCCCTAGACAAAACACCAGCATTACTGGTATAACCAGAACCACTGAAAGCAGTATTTTATTAGCTTTCAGTAGCCACATAACCACCCCCTTTGGAGCTTCTTTTGCCAGCACCAGATTCCTCTAGATCCCCAGATGTAAAAAATACTCAGAAAATTATTCTTAATGATTTCTGTTGGACAACTGAGTTCTCCATACTTCATCTCACTGCTTCTGTGTTGTACACATGAGAGGAACGTTTGGGTTTAGCAAACACATAACAAGTACTGAGAAGACTAAGTTGCTTATTACAAACCTATTCACTCTGCAAAGGCAATGTTTTCCTCCTCCAGGGCAACAGGAGAAGCTGCACTGTTGCAACTGCCTGACTTTCAGCTCTTATGTCACAGAAACAGCAATTACAGGTGTTAACTAGGGCAGGAGGAGAACCACAAGATTAAAACCTCAGAGCACCATACCCAGTTTCCACCTCAAGGTCAAACATTAAGTTTTTTATTAGACTTAAGCAACATAAGATACTTGAAGAAAAACATTTAAAATGTAACATTTGTTGGCTGTTCTAAGGGGAGAGCTATTACTGTTTGTACTTAAAAATTTTAGCTTGAAAACAGGAAAAAGGCTAGTGCTTGCCTATAAGTGAAACTATTATTTGGTCTGATGCTTGACAAGTACCAGAGAAGACTTAAAACCAAATAAAGTCTTTGGGGGTGGAATTAAGAGAAATTTTACAGTTTTAAAGAGATGCTAAAGGGTTCAAAGATTTGCTACTCATTCATTTTTAAAAAGCTAGAATTACTTGCCAGTAAAAAAACAACCAAAACCAAACAAGATTTACACTTATGACATAGCACCTCTACACACAAGTTTTTTCAGCCTTCGAAGTGCTGTTAGGTGCTTTGTACTAGTTTAAAGTATGTAACTAGTTACAAACAAGACTTTGTGTAACTAACTTATTGCAGTTATGGATTCATAAAGGTACCTACAAACTTTAATACAAGTAGTCTAGTTCCACTATTAACAACCTAATACAATTAGATGCTACTTAACAAAGGTGGAAACTTTCCCTACCAGCTACACAATGTAAAACAACAACAAACCAAAAAACCCCAAAACACAAACCAAAAAACCCCAAAACACAAACCAAAAAACCCCAAAACACAAACCAAAAAACCCCAAAACACAAACCAAAAAACCCCAAAACACAAACCAAAAAACCCCAAAACACAAACCAAAAAACCCCAAAACACAAACCAAAAAACCCCAAAACACAAACCAAAAAACCCCAAAACACAAACCAAAAAACCCCAAAACACAAACCAAAAAACCCCACCAAGTCTTTCAAAAAGTGACCTTTTAAGTAGTTGTCCAATAACCTCAAGGCAAAGAAAGTACAATGCTGGAATTGAGGAAGTAGTTAAAATATTACAAGTCTGCTCAAACTGCTACTTGTTGTTTTTAAAAAGGAAAAAGGCACAGTTAAATTTTATATTCTCAGATAGCTGTGTCGCTGAAAGCCACATCTGCAACCCATTCAATGTTAGGAGCTCAAGGGGAACTCAGGCTAGATAAGCGTTGAACTTGAACTTTTTTTCCACATAAAATATATATTCCCACATCATCCAAGGTAAACAAAGACGCAAAAAAACCTAGAGAAGCACAAACCCGCAGCAGTTACACGCCTTGTTTTTCAAAGGGTTTTTCTCCAAACAGTTAAGACGATCCCACAACACAGTATAGAAGTCGTAGGAAACACAAGATGTACAGAAGTTGCTTCCAGGAGCTGCGGCAAGGTTTTCATCCGCTAACTCCGTACAAGGTTAGGACAAAAAACGCGGCGGCAAGGCTGAACTCCTGCGTTTCAGGCACCATGTCGGGCCCCGATAGAGATCACCCCTCACCGAGACGGTCAGCGCTCAGAGCCACCCACCGTTTCCTGAAACTCCTCGGCCGCCGCAGAGGATGGCCGGCGCGGGCAGGGACGCCTCCGCAACCCTGGATGGGACCAGGCCCACCGAGACGCCGTAGGACCGTGCCCGCCCGCTCCGGAACATCGCCGGCCCCGGGGGGAGGGGGACGACAGTACCCGTCCCTCCATAGCGCCCCGCCATCTCCCGCCCACGCGCAGCTGGGCTAACGGCAACGGTTCCGCCGCCCGCCCGGCACCCCCGCGGCTACGACGAGGCGGCGCGGCCCAGCCACTCACCTGAAGAACGCAGGGCCCCTCCTGGCCTCCCCGCCGAAGAGCAGCAGCTAGGACACGGGTGGCCGGGAAGAACCAGATCTCAGCCACGCCACCGCCCCCAACACCAGAGAAAACACCACCGGAAGCCGCAGAGCGGCCGCTGCATGGCGTCACTTCCCCCCTCCACCGCCGCCAGAGCAGCCGAGCGCCGCGCAGAACGGCCCATGCCCGCCAGCGCCACCCCGCGGCGCAGAGCGGCGCCGGGGGCAGGGCCAGGGCCGGCAGGCTCCGCCCCCTTCTTCTCCCTCCGCCCCCGTGGCGCCCTGAGGAGAGCGGCCGGTGGGCGGGCGAGCTGTCACACGCAGCCTGACACCTGCAGGCGTGCTTACCAGTGACACGCACACCTCTCCCCGCCGACACCCACAGGAGAGGCCCCTGAGCAGCCCCAGACCCAGTGAAGCCCCTGCAGGGCATCACCTGAGGGGACACACCTAGCCTCGGTCAGACTGCGGCATGTCAAGGTGCAGGTGCCCATGGCAGCGGGGCAGAGGTGTGGGTGGCCGACACGGCATGAGGGGCACGGTGGTAGGCAGTCGCCACCAGAGCCAGTTCACGCTGGCTGGAGCTGTGGGTCACCCATTACAGAGGAAAGCTGAGGCAGCCAACAGCTGGTAAATCAGCCAGGAGGGAGACCTGTCTGCGGGCTAATGGTACACCGTTTGCTTTGGTTTCCCAGCAGCGAAGCAGAAGCATGCAAACCAAGCACTGCAGTTGGAGCTGACTCACAGGAGGAAAAGAGCAGATGAGGAAGTAGAAGGAAACCAGGAAACGAGAAGAAAGAAATGTGTTTCCCTGGCGCAGGGGCTGGATGACGAGGAGACCCAAGCTTGGGAGAGGCAAAGGCAGCAGGAGCCCAGCACTGCAAGCACCTCTCACCAGTCTCTTGGCCAATGCTCGTTCTCTCTCCAACGCTGATCCTGGTGATCCTGCCTCTGCACTCTCTGAGGTCAGAGACCTGGGGGCTGGGTGGGGGAGGCATGATGTGCAATTAGGGCAACATTATAATGCATACATTAAACATCATTCTGATGTTTCTTAAGCAGAGTATTTAACTTTGCAGCCCTGGGGTATATATGCTGCACAACTGCACAATTCATTGTAGGTAGTGCTCTACAACTTGAAAACATGTGGCAGCAATCATTTCAGTATAGTCCCTAAATCCTGATCAGGGCTTACAAATACCTGGGAAATCCAAGTGTTAAACATGCATCATACAGCAGAGGCACCCTTGGAGGATCCTGCTCCTCCATAGCCACCGCTCATGGCACAGAATCAGTTATAGGGTTGGTAGTATAGAAACATGTGTATGCATCTACCCCCACCCCCACCCAAATCATGTACATGGACTTGGGAAACAAAGACAGATATCACATACTACCTCAGGAGCATTTATCACATTGAGGAGAAATAAGAATAAGAGAGAGATTCAGGTAGAAGTAGAGCTACATCTTCAGGAATTTCTTATTCTCTTTTAAAACAGTACTTTGCAAGATATTTCTCACCAAGCATGTAAAAAACTTCCTTTGCAAGAGCACCAGCCACCTTGGTGCATCCAATATTGGTGGTGTCAGCATAAGAGGGAACAAGCAGGGCGCTAACGAAATCCGTACTTAGGAAAAGATAAAACCTGCCCCGCATGGGGCTGCAGGGGGCTCTAATCCAGAGTCTGCTCTGATTTCCTACACAGTTCTAGCCTTGCCCTGCCAACAACTAAAATCAACCTCCACAACCTGGCCAGCTACTTCTGTGAAAATAATCCAGAATCTGTATTTACAGGGAAGGATGTGCTTTGGAGGTATGACTCTGAAAGACACCCAGAGGATGGCACACTGTTGCACAGGTGTTAGGACACAGCAGCAAGGAACAGGCAATGCAGTTTTGGATGGCATACAGAAAAGCATAACAACACAGGCAAGGGCAGTGAGCATCTGCCTCACATTTGCAAGAAGAGTGGTAAATAGAAAGGAGCTCAAAGAGCCATGGCTGAAGGAATTGGCAGCCTGGAGGCATTATGAAAGAAAAAAGGAATTCTGACTATCATAGGTACAACGGAATTAGTAAACTAAGCAGGGAGACATTAGTGATCTGTAAATATTTGAGTGAAGTGGCATGAAGGGAGAAGACTGGTGATACATTAATGATTTTAATGGGGTGAAATTAAGGAAGGGCATGTTTAAGCTGAGAACCAGGGAGGAAAGCTTTTGAATGGAGAACCATAGGCTGGAAAATTTTCTCCCTAAGGGAAGTGGTGAAAGCTTTATTGCCTGAGATTTTAAATGCCAGATTAGGAGAAATACCAGGGGACTCATTCTGAATTTTCAGGGGGATGGGCTGAAAGATTAGGAAGGGGGGAGGAAAGGCAAGAGGTGGTGCTGGCTACAGGAATTTAGGGAGTACAGCCCAGCACCTCTTCTATGCTCCTTTGGCTCCGTTTTATCCCTCTTCAATCACCTCTGCCAAGAGTGAAATTATTTCAGCATTAGTTACCTCCATGAGGAAGCAATAAGAGCTCCTCTGCCACGAAGAAATGCTGTTGAGAAATGGGAGTATTGGTGGGACATCTCTAGAAAGGTTCACAGGGGAAGGGAGTGTCAGAGGGTCCTTCAGCTGCGGAGGGGCCCAGAGGTGCAGCCCTGCACCTGGGCTTCCAGGGGACCATCACCACTACCACTGCCACTTCTCCTCTGCAGCACTTGCACTTCCCCAAAGACAATGGGAGGAAATTAGCTCAGCGCTGGAGCAGACAGCAGGAATGACTCCAAGCCACACTCCTGTGTCAAAGTAAAAGCTGGCTGAGAGTACTTTGGCTCATGAGGGTTTCCAGACCGGTTTCCCTCTACCCGGCTCTTTGCAGGGGGAGTGGAGCTCCTCTGTCCCTGCTCCCATCTTGCAACCAGCCCCAAGCCAAAAGTTTCCCTCCAGCTCCAGACTGGGAGAATGACTTTTCAAGAGCTTGTCCTCATGCATCCGATGGTGGTATCCATAGGCACATGACTAAAGCATCCTCTGCAGAAGGAACATATAGAAACTTCACCTTCCAAGTAACATTTAAACAATGCCCATTTTCCAAGCTGGGCTGTGGGCTGCCAAGCATCTGAAATCACAAATACCCCACTGAAACCCAGCCAAGTTTTACCCTCACTGCATTCCTGCTCCTTCTCAAAGTCACCCAGGCTCCTCCTCAGCCACCAGCGGCAGCCGAATGGGGAACACGGGAAAGGTCCTCTGGACACCTAGGGGTTCACCCACCTCAGAGCCACAGCTCCTGGGGAAGGGAGAGAGATAAAATCTTTCATTACTGCTGGGTTTTACCAGCCAATATTGGCTAATTAAGAAGCTGTGCTGCTTAATTAGCATTAAAGGCATCTTTAGCAAGCAGCTAGAGGAAGCATTTATTAGATTAGGTCCTAGTTTTGGAGTTTTTGTGGTTTTTTTTTACCAGAGATTACATGCTTCAGGAAGGGTGGTGTAATGCTGAATGATTTCAAGGCAGATGGAGGCAGTGCTGTATCCTCCCATGTAGTTGGTACCTGGTGAAGAGAGAAGAAACCACAAGTTTTACTTTAAACAGATGCTTATTAGTAAAGCCTCTGCTTACTCGGTGGTGGGGTTTTTATGCAGAAGAAATATTTCTGAATTGGAGAAGCAGAAATCCTTCCAGCCTGGTGCTGAAATTTTAATGAAGTGAGCGTATAAGAAAATGAAAAATGTTTCTAAAGCCGCTTGAAGTTACTAACAGCAACTGTGTACTCAGAGACAAACCAAAGGATTTCCTGCAGCATGCAAGGCCGCACGGACCAGGATTACTATTGTTTCACTGCTGACCCTGTAATTTAAAAATTCAAATAGCTCAGAAATACAAAATCTTTCCCAGCCCTGTAAGGCCTATTCAGTACTAGATGTAATTAAAAAAATCTTAAGTACACTTACAATTTGACATATCACATTTTTTGCTTATAAATACCCAAACCAGAATTGAGTATCAAAAGAATATTTGGAGTATTTTACTGGGGACAGTACAAAATGCGAACACCTTACTTCTAAAATAAATCTTGAAACTATTTTAATATTTTAAAATATTTTTAAATTGTATTTAATTACAAAGTCCCAAATTAATATTCTATATCTAGTAGAGGATTGATATGAATGAAGAAAAATTTTGAATACTTTCAAAGGAAGATTGAAAAGCAACCACAATGAAATGTTTGCAACAAATAGAGTATTTCTGTAGTACTAGCTGAAATATATAGCCAAAAGAGATTCCACCATTTGATTCAATGCATTTTGAGTAAATAGATATATGTTTCAGCACAGTAGCCTTAAATTTGCCTCATGTGTTTTGCATTTCTCTAGCATTTTATTGTTATTACTGTTTTAGTACCTAAATGTTTTCGTTTAAATAAAACCCTATCCCCTATCTAATTTGGGGATTAATTATATGGTTTTTTCCTAAAGAAATTATTATTTTGCATATTGGCCTGAAAAGAACAGCATGTCACTTTGTGGTAAAATGTATGCAAGTTTACACTTGAGGTTGACCACTGATTTTCATGTCTAGTGCATAATTTTTTATATTTTTTTTTTTCCGGTGGAATTTGCATCCTCACATTTTCCAGGAGGAGGAACTGAGCACACGGTGACAAAGCATGCACATCTTTTGCACTTCGTCTGTAAAACCAAGGGATCCGCAGCTCAGCCTGGCTCCAGCTCCAGCCCCGCAGCATCCCACACTGTGGGCAGCTTTCCTGGAACTGCAGGAGCCCCATGCGAAGCTCCCAACAAGCACAACTGCTCTTGGCTTGCAGGTGTTAATAGACCGGTGTTGTGGTTCAGCCTCAGCTGGCAACTGAACACCACGCAGCCACTCGCTCACACCCCCCCCACCACTGTGGGATGGGGAAGAGAATCAGACGAGCAAAAGAACTTGTGGGTTGAGATAAGCACAGTTTAATAACTACAATAAAATGATGATGATAAATGATTATGATAATAATGACAATAATGTTAATATAATAAAAAGGGAAAAGGAAGGAAAGGGAAAACAGGAAAAAAAAAACGCAGAAACACGAATGATACAACCGCTCACCACCCGCTGACCGACGCTGCCCGTCCCCGAGCCGCGATTCCTCCCTCCCTCCCCCAGCCAGCCCCTCCCAGGTCGCATACTGGGCATGACGTTACATGATATGGAATATCCCTTTGGTCAGTTTGAATCAGCTCTCTTAGCTGTGCCCCCTCCCCTCCCAGCTTCTTGTGCACCCAGCAGAGCATGGGAGGCTAGACATGTCCTTGACTAGTATAAGCGCTGCCCAGCAACAGCCTAAACATCTGTGTGTTATCTCAACAGGTTTTTTTTTCCATGCTAATTTCAAAGCACAGCACTATACCAGCTAGAGTGAAGAAAATTAACTCTATCCCAGCTGAAACCATGACAACCAGTGTCTCCAAAAATCAGGCTGGGAGTTCAAAGTGGAGCAGCTGATGTAAATCTGTAAATATTTGAGTGAAGTGGCATGAAGGGAGAAGACTGGTGATACATTAATGATTTTAATGGGGTGAAATTAAGGAAGGGCATGTTTAAGCTGAGAACCAGGGAGGAAAGCTTTTGAATGGAGAACCATAGGCTGGAAAATTTTCTCCCTAAGGGAAGTGGTGAAAGCTTTATTGCCTGAGATTTTAAATGCCAGATTAGGAGAAATACCAGGGGACTCATTCTGAATTTTCAGGGGGATGGGCTGAAAGATTAGGAAGGGGGGGAGGAAAGGCAAGAGGTGGTAACCTGATGTAACCTGAAGTGAGGCTGAAGCAGCAGAAGCCTCTCCAGGCATTCGTGTCATTCTCAGTTGGGTCATTATTTCATAACATACAACAGCCAGTCATACAACAGGTCCAGCTGGCAGCCTCCTTCCAGGCTGCCGCACAGCTCCTCACCACCTGCTGTGACCTCCATGGAAACACTCAACAGCTGCCAGGGCAGAGGGTGAAGCCCAAAATCAAACATTTTCTCAGCCAAGCACTCAGGCTGGCCTGCTCCTGTCTTGGCAGGACCTCTGTGAGGCATTCCTGCATCAGCATCCCATCCCCACGCTGGAAAAGCTGGACCGCCCCAAAATACCAATAGCAAGGAAGGACATCTCCGCTTGCCCTGCAAAGCATGCTGCCCGTGCAAACGCATAACCAAAGAGCTGAGAAATCTTACTGACAGTCCATTGGCTGCATAAATCTCATTTATTTGACTTTTCTCATTTATATCAGAAGCTGAACTGTCAGACCTGACAACTGGCTGCTGATTTAATGTTGTGTGTGTTGCAGATGGCTCAGGTGTGGCACACAGCTTGAATACAGCTGCTGGGTATTTTTTTTCTCCTTGCATTTCCAATGATAGGAAGCAACACATGGTGATCTTTGGCCAGCCCTTGAGCCAGAGTCTGGCCCTCCTGCTATCTATATTCGGACTCTTTGCCAATGAATGGGACACAGCAGATGGGAGCAGGGCGGCTGCCCTGTGGGCACAGGGGGAAGAACGCCCCCCCAGGTTTCACAACTGGTGCAGTGTTATGTGATGAAGTGGTACTAAGGGAGTGTCACAATCCCAGGAAATCCTCCCAAGCTTTGAGTCATGGTTACACATGTGCAATGATGCCGTGAAAAGCCAAAATCAGGACTCAATAGTCTGAACGACTATTAAGCAGGTATTCTTTATTGCAGCACTGGATGCACAGGGGATCACTCCTCCTAACGTTCATGCCTGCACAGGGTTAGTTGCATAACTTCTACAAGCTTTACATACATATTCATTAATTTTCCAAGAACTCATTATCATATGCAAATGTCCTTTGCACATGCCTGTTGGTGTCTCCGGGTGGTCGTCAGGGGTCTCTGGATGAAGGATATGCTCTTCCTCACTGTGTCCGCTAGTTAACTTTTGCTTTTGTGCAAACTCAGTTCTGAGATCATGTATATACTGTCCTTGAGGGATAGTCTGTTCTGGTTTAGTGTTTGCTCTGCAGTTCCTTATCTTTATGGTTCTGTACATCTGCTTTTCTAAGGTCAAATGTTGTCGTCGTAAATTTTTGTTTAGGCGCTTCTTGTCTTGAAGCCTTTCTGACTCTCCCAAAGCAACATGTTTTAGTCACAACAGCTCTAACTCTATCAGCAATAAAAAGCCTTCATCTAATGTTAGCCAAGTAAGTCTCGAGGCTCTCATTGAAAAGCAGGGCTGGTAGCATCCTCAAGCCCTCATCTAATCTATCTTTCTATCCCAAAGCATGATCAGTGCTCCCTAGAATTATAAACACTTAAGCAAAGCATTTCTGATCTGCCTCTAAGAGCCTCCAGTGATTAAGGTTCCTTAATTGTCAGGCCATGACCTCCAGTGCCTTACAAAGGCTTTCTTGTTAAATCATTATTCTCTGATGTCTACCCAGCTATGTTCTGATGCCTTCCATGATGTTGTGTTTTCACCCCATCCAGCAACCAAGCACCACACAGCCGCTCACCCACTCCCCTGTGGTGGGATGGGGGAGAGAATCAGAAGGGTAAAAGTGAGGAAACTCATGGGTTGAGATAAAGGCAGTTTAATAGGTAAAGCAAAAGCTGCGCACGCAAACAAAGCAAAACAAGAAATTAATTCACTACTTCCCATGGGCAGGCAGGTGTTCAGCCATCTCCAGGAAAGCAGGGCTCCATCATGTGTAACAGTTACTTGGGAAGACAAACGCCATCACTCTGAACACCCCCCCTTCCTTCTTCTTCCCCCAGCTTTATATGCTGAGCATGATGTCATATGGTATGGAATATCCCTTTGGCCAGTTTGGGTCAGCTGTCTTGGCTGTGCCCCCTCCCTGGCTTCTTGTGCACCCGGCAGAGCATGGGCAGCTGAAAAATTCCTTGACCAGTGTAAGTGCTACTTAGCAACAACTAAAACATCTCCACATTATCAACACTGGTTTTTGCACAAATCTAAAACATAGCCCCATACTAGCTACTACGAAGAAAATTAACTCTATCCCAGCTGAAACCAGGACACATGACTATGACTTCTTTCCCCTTCTACAACAGGAAAGACCAGCTTACGTTCTTGATCATTCCAGATTTATAGACTACTCCCTTGCCTTCTTTCGATGGGTTTTTCGGTAAGCAGTAGCTGTACCTGTAGTCATCCCTGCAATACAATGCCTGCTCTAGATTTCACATCAGTTACCTCTGAGGTAATTTCCCCTTAGCCAGTTTAGCCCACGTGTACAAGGGATGGTTTGTCCACTTGTTTCTGCCATCTAGATTTCTAGCCCAGAAGGAATTGAAGATAAATAGCCATGAAACTAAGGCAACTAACCCTTTCCTAACATCTTGATTTAAAAACCTGAAACTAAACAGCAACTCCCTCCAGCATATGGAAGATGAGGCCTAAGACTCCCACGAGCAGTGGTGCTCTCAATGTCCTTCAGTTCTTCCCCATCACAGTGAAAGAAATGAGCCGAAGAAGGTCACAAGGCGAGGAGGCTGTGGCACTTTACCAACACCAGTGTCATTCTGAGCTTGCGGCTGCTTAGAAATTAGAGCTACACCCTAAGCACAATCAGATACAGATCTCATGGTCCTATTGCTTCAAGAAAGGACATGAAACAATAGAAAGAATCTTTCTTCCTGCAGATCAAGGAAATCAATTTCTGTAGTGAAGTAACAGCTCCTGGGGACAGGCACACCATGCTAAATCATTACCATAATCTTTTGCAACTCTAGTTGCAAACAGATGTAGCTACAAATTGCCACTGAGAGCACCACTGCTATTTGTCTGGATGTTGCCCAGCACAAATGGGCCCTAGTCCATGCTTGATGTCCTTAGGTGCTGCCACTATTTCTAGATTTTGATTTTTCCCCATCCAAAGGAGATTTTCAGGTTTTTGGCTTTAATACAAAATAACTTTTAAAAGCTGGGGTGTTTAAGGCTGATGTGGTGGTGGCATGGAAGTAAGAGGAGGGCTCGGGGGACCCTTTTGGAAGATGACATTTGAGGTAGAATTGGAAAGGACAACGTAGCTTCAAAAAGATCACATCCCACAGTGGTTCTGCAAAAATATTAATGTATTTTCAGACCTAGAAAGGTCATACTATAAAGCCCTTTTTTGTTTTTAAAGCTACCACTGCACTATCCATAAAACTATTTATCTACTTCCATTTGCTTAGCTCTATTTATACTATAAGAAGAAACAACAAGTAGTCAATGGTAAACTCCCAAAGCCTTGAATATGAGCAAACCTTACAGGTTAGTGCCATGGGCTCCATTTTCTCAAACAACAATGAAACAGCAGAACCTTAGGAGGTTGAATGCTGCTACACCTCATCTCAGTACAATTTGCTGATCCGTGAAGCCAATACTGTTACCCATGTGAAACAAGTCAGAGCTAAACCTCTTTCCATGAAGGTAGACAGCCATCACACACAAGAAAATTCCCTCTGTGGGCTGTCTCAGATGCTGCAGGGCTTTAGAAGGCAATGGGAACTACTATTCTGAGCCCTAGATCACAATTTCTGTATCGTTCACGTTGATTAACATATCAAAACCCTGCTGAAGATATTAAGGAGAAATTTAACTGTTCACAACTGTTTAAAGAAAATGCTCAAACTAAGCAGCACTCCAGGCATGAGTCTAGAACTCATCTTCACAAACTTAGTAACCATCAGACATGATATGAATGGAAAAAAAAATTATGTGTCACCAACCCTGAAATGACGAAAGAAAACATAACAAGGGAGCAAAAGCCAATGATCTAGTAGATCTAAAGAGAGTCTGTCATCACTGTACTTGCACCACCAAAGACAGGACTCCAGAAAAAAGCACAATCCATACCCTGGAGAGGGAAAAAGAAGAAAACCAGACTCCCTGATCAGTGATTGATCATACTAAAATGTCCTACTGGGAAAATATATCTTAAGTTACTGCTGATGCCCAGAAAAACTTGCACCATCTATTGAAGGCTCCTGAAGCAGATTCTCTCTCTTCTGGCTGCCCCTTATGTGCCAAGATAGAGGTGGCCGATCTAGGGCAGAGATTCTTCAGCTCAAATCATGGACAATTTAACATGCTCTTCAGATCTTTGCAATGGCTCAATGCACTTCACATTCATTCATAAAAACCTCTCTTTCATGTCTAATCCTTGTTTTGATCCTGGAGGCCTAAAACGCAGGGACCAGCACCAATACAGCACCACCTCATGTACCACCAGCAAATAGCAGCATCTCCCAGCTGTAGGCCCGGCTCTTGTTTCCCTACCTATGACATATCCTCTTCAGCCTCAAATCTGGACCCCTACATTGAGATTCCCCTCATATTCCCACCAGCTGGGTGGGACCCAACAACAGCCTCTTTCAAAGCCACTTACTCCTCTCTGTTCAGAAGCAACTGGGGCCAGGATCTTATGTAGGTAAGCACTTGCACACAAACAGGCAGCAAATACAAAAAGCTGCCTGTCTGGAGATACTCACCCAAGTAAGTGTATCTGTACAATCCAAAGCTGCCATTGCACATCACTTTGAGGTGGTTTGTATCCTATCAGCGTTACTCAGGTAACAGCTGGGTACCCCCTGACTGGATGCCTATGAGCAACTCTCTCCCACTCCTTACTCATGGAAATCTGGTGAGTCAAGTGGCACTTCTTGGTTGGCATCATAAAGTCCCACAAAAGGGAGGAGAGATTTCCTCACCACAGCAGCTAAAAAAAAATTTCAAAAATAAACTCCCATTTAAGCACTATAGGACCCTCGTATAAATGTCAATGGGAATACTGAAGTCTTGGTTTTGAAGGCTTTTTTTAAACACATTTTATGCACATGCTTTTTTCCTCTTTGATATACTGCAGGAAAAATTTAAAATCACAAAACTAGAGACTAAAACATAGATATTAAATTTCCTTTATACCAGTATATATCTGATGGGATGCAAATCTTATTTCTAATTATCAAAAAAACCCATTGGGTAACATATCTAGAACAATGTTAGAACAGCTATCATAAGGTTATTTTGAATACAAGTTGTGAACATGTACTGTTAACTAGCTCCTGCCTGAAATGATTAATACTAGGACATATACACTCAGAAAGCAGAAGTGCTTAACAAAACAAGGATGGTTGGAAGGAGATCCATTTCTTATTAAAATCTATTAGAAAAGCAGGAATCAAGCAAACATAAATTATTTCCTTTGGGAGAAGATTTTTTGACAATGCATAAAAATGTAAAGGAAAATAGTTATAATGGAATATTTATGCTAAATGTTGATGTCCCCCCAGTGTGCTTACTTAGTGTACTGGGACATTAAATGATGTAAGAAACAGCAAGACAGAATACTTTATTAAGGTTATAAGATAGCTATACTTTGAGGATGTGAATCTGGAAAAAGAAGAGGCTGTTAAGGCTTGATTTTGCTACACAGTCTCTATGAACAACATCAAACATAGGCAGATGCATTTCAGGAGCACTTGCCCATAGAAATCTGACTGGAGCTATCCATTAGCGTAGGACCTAAATCCAGTACACAAAGATATCACATTGTCATGGTTTTAGCTGGGATAGAGTTAATTTTCTTCACTGCAGCTGGCATAGTGCTGTGCTTTGGACTTCGTATGAAAACAATGTTGATAACACACAGATATTTTGGTTGTTGCTGGGTAGTGCTTATACTAGTCAAGGGCTTCTCTAGCTTCCCATGCTCTGCACAAGAAGCTGGGAGGGGAGGGGGCACAGCTAAGAGAGTGGATTCAAACTGGCCAAAGGGATATTCCATATCATGTAGCATCATGCCCACTATGTTAACTGGGAGGAGCTGGCCGGGGGAGGGAGGCAGCAATCGTGGCTCGGGGACAGGCAGCGTCGGTCGGCAGGTGGTGAGTGGTTGTATTGTGTTTCTGGTTTTTTTCCTTTTTCCATTTTCCTTTTTATTATATTTTCATTATTGGTATTATTATCATAATCAATATTATTTTAATTTTATTTTTATTTTAATTATTAAACTGTTCTTATCTCAACCCACAAGTTATTTCTGCTTTTGCTCTTCAGATTCTCTCCTGATCCCACAGGGGTGGGGGGAGTAAGCGAGTGGCTGCATTGTATTTAGTTGGCTGACTGGGGCTGAACCATGACAGTCCATTTTGGCACCCAACATGGGGCTTGAAGGGTTGAGATAATAACAGTTGCTGGTCATAGCATAGACTCTGTTCTCAGTATTAGTTTACCCAATCTGCACCATGCTCTTGTGTTTGCTGTGTCTTTTAAAGATTGGTGCTGGGTTTTGTGGTCTGCTGTGCTCTGCAGTGATTAGTGATATTTTGCCTGGGAGAGTTGTCTTTAAAACATTGGCCTTGAGTTTTATTTGGTATTTGAAGTTTATATTGAAGCCGTTACTGTACATTGGGTACCAACTCATGGATACAATTAGCAATTATACCTCCTCCTCTGAGAGTTTTTTTTATGGAGGAAATACAGAATGGCACCTTAGCTACCATCTTCTATAATGTCTCCTCCTTCATTACAGCAACTTTTCAGTATCTTGAACAACCTTGGGTAGGTAAGATATATCTGTTGATATTGCTTTGGCAGACGGTGTCAGTTCTGACTAAGGTTAATAAGCAAGTAAAGAATATCATCCAGAGATCTGCCCCAAGGCTTGACAGATATGGGTGGCAGGGTATGTGGGATGGTATGGGCAAATGCCTGAGACGGTGGGTGCCCCCAGTGTTGTGGGCCTTCACCCCTGAACAAGTGCAGAATCCTGAAAAGCTAGTAGAATATTTGGAGGAAATATGTTGTCACCCAGGCAATTCCAGAGAGATACAAATCACTGCAATGTGCTAGGGCCTGGCCCATGCCTATTGAGCCCTGTTTAACACTATTCATTACCCCCAAGGGGAAGAGAAGGCCTCTGGATCTCAAAAGACAAAGACAAGGAAAGCGACAAGCCCTGCGGCCACTCAAACACCCACGACAGACACTGCAGCTATTCCAACCCCCACGACAAGCATTGCAGCTGAATCAGAGGACCAACCCATGCCAGTATCAGTCACCCCTATACGCAGGAAGAAATCTTGGAATTGAAGGTCAACTCATTTAGAAAGAGATTATGAGGAACCAGGGCCATCACAAGAAGAGGAGGAGGAAGAGGAAGAATGTGTACAAGAAACGGAAAATACCCGATCGCTATCCTTGAGTGAGTAGCGGGATATATGGAAAGATTTCGGGCGTCATTCAGGTGAGCACATTATCACCTGGCTGCTCCGATGCTGGGATAATGGGGCCAGTAGTCTGGAATTAGAGGGGAAGGAAGCCAAACAAGTGGAATCCCTCTCTAGGGAAGGGGGCATTGATAAAGCAATTGGAAAAGGAACACAAGCCCTCACCCTCTGGAGGCAACTCCTGTCCGCAGTGAGAGAAAGGTATCCCTTCAAGGAAGATATTGTATTTCGCCAAGGAAAATGGATGACCATGGAGAAAGGTATCCAGTACCTGAGGGAATTAGCCGTGCTTGAGGTGATTTATGGTGACCTGGACGATCAACAGCCATCCAAAGATCCAGACAAAGCCCAGTGCACACAACCCATGTGGTGGAAGTTTGTACGGAGCGTACTCATCAACGCATGGAAAATCATTGGCAGTAATGTCCTGGAAAGATGACGAGGCACCAACAGTGGCAGAGGTGATTGATTGACAGACTCCAGTATTACAAAGCAAATCTCTCTTCCTCCCTCATCTCGGCTTTTTGAGAAACTGTCCGGAGAGGTCTAGCAACTCAAAGAAGATATGTCCTACTCCCCACCAGTATGGACCAGTATCTTAGCCATTAGGAGTAAGCGTCCCTTTGCTCAAGAGAAGGGATACACACAATGGGGCCCCCTATGGTTTTACCTGCGTGACCACAGAGAGGACATGAGGAAGTGGGATGGAAAACCTACCTCGGCCCTAGAAGCACAGGTACGTGAGCTGCAAGGAAGAACAAGAACTCAGGGAGGTTCTTCCAGGAAAGCTGCTGCTCCAGTTTCCAGTAAGCAATTCCCCAGAAAGAAGAGTAGAAGCACTGATTTTCTTTTTGATATAACAGAGACGCTTGTGATTTGTATTTACAAGAAGTGAGTGACGAATACTATGATCAGGACTAGGGGGGACCTGCCTCCATCCAGGTGGAGGAAAGGGATAACCGGGCTTATTGGACTGTGTGGATCCGATGGCCTGGCACGTCCGACCCACAGGAGTATAAAGCTTTAGTGGACACTGATGCACAGTGTACCCTAATGCCATCAAACTATATAGGGGCAGAACCCATCAGTACTGCTGGAGTGATAGGGTGTGCTGGTTTTGGCTGAGAAGGGGTTAATTCACCTCACTGTGGGGGTCGGCTACATTTCCAGCTTCCCTCCCTCTGCCTCGTGGCAGAGGGCTGGGAGGGGCAGGGCCGTGGTGGGGACGGCTGACCCCGACTGGCCAATGGCAGGTTCATTCCATACCATGTGACACCATGACCAGTATATTGGGGGGGCAGGTTGCAGCTTGGGAGTGGTGCGGTGTCGAGTCGGCGGGCGGCTGCGGCGCATGAGGCTTGTTCCAGCGGTTCGTTTCCCCTCTCCCCTCCCTTCCCCTCTCCCCCGGGGCTTTGCGCCTCTCTTTGTTCTCCTTTACATTGCATTTCTATTGTTGTTTCTTTTAATCTTCATTATTAAACTGTTCTTATCCCAACCCACGAGCGTTACCCTTCTGATTCTCTCCCCCATCTACCGGTGGGGGAGTGAGTGAGCGACTGTGTGGGGCTGAGCTGCCGCTAAACCACGACAGTCTTTTTGGTGCCCAACGTGGGGCTCAAGGGTTGGAGATAATAACAGCTGCTGGTCACAGCACCATGTTTTCCTTTTTGCAGTTGGTGTTAAAGATCGGTGTTGGTTTGTTGAGTCTGCTGTGATTAGTAATGTTTTGCCTACAAGATTTGTTATACAAACACTCGTTTTCAGCTTTATCTGGTATTTGGGGTTTTTGCTGAAACCGTTACTGTACTTCGGATACCACCTTGTTGAGGCAATTAGTAATTATACCTCCTCCTCTGAGAGATTTTATATGGAGGAAATACAGAATAGTACCTTTGCAACTTTGTTCTATGATGTCTGTGCCTTTGTTACAACAACCTTTTTGTATCTTGAACATCCTTGGGTGGTTAAGGTGCACTTATTGTTAGTTTTTGGGCATGTTGTTTTGGTTTTGACTAAGCAACTAAGAAATCTGCCCCAAGGCTTGATAGTTATGAGTGGCAGGGCATGTGGGATAGCATGGGCAAATACCTAGGGCAGTGGGCACCCCCAGTGTTTTGGAGTTTCACCCCCGAACAAGTGCAGAATCCTGAAAAACTAGTAGAATATTTGGAGAAATTATGTTGTTCCGCTGGGAACTCCAGAGAGACACAGATAACTGCAACATGCTGGGGCTTGGCCCATGCATACCGAGCCCTGCTCAACAGCATTCAATGCCCCCAAGGGGAAGAGAAGGTCTCTGGATTGAAATGCAAAGTGACTGGCACTGTAGACAATCCAGCCCTGAGGACAGGCACTGCAGCCACTCAAACCCCCACAACAAGTACCGGAGCTAGCTCAGAAAATAAACCCGTACCAGTATCAGATGCCCCCATACACAAGACAAAATATTGGAAGCGGACATCAACTCGTTTAGAACGGGATGATGAAGAACCGGGGCCATCATGGGGAGAGGAGGGAGAAGTAATAAATGAAATAGAGACCACCCGATCCCTGTCCTTAACCGAGTTGCAAGATATGCGAAAAGATTATAGCCCTCCTTCAGGTGAACACATTGTCACCTGGCTGCTCTGATGCTGGGATAATGGGGCCAGTAGCCTGGAATTGGAGGGAATAGAAGCCAAACAACTGGGATACTTTTGTGGGGAAGGGGGCGTTGACAAAGGAATTGGGAAAAAACCACAAGCCCTCAGCCTCTGGAGGCGTCTCCTGTCTGGAGTGAAGGAAAGGTATCCCTTTAAAGAAGATGTTACATATCGCCCAGGAAAATGGACAACTATGGAGAAAGGCATCCAGTATCTAAGGGAATTAGCTGTGCTTGAGGTGATTAATGGTGACCTGGACGATCAACGGTCATCCAAAGATCCAGATGAAGTCGAGTGCACACGACCCATGTGGCGGAAGTTTGTACGGAGCGCACCATCTTCGCATGCAAATTCATTGGCAGTAATGTCCTGGAAAGATGACGAGACACCAACGGTGGCAGAGGTGATTGATAGACTCTGGGATTACGAAACAAATAGCTCTTCCTCGCTCGTCTCTGCTGTGGAGAAACTATCCCAAGAGGTCCAGCAACTCAAAGAAGATATGTCCTGCTCCCCACCTCTACAGAGTAGTGTCTCAGCTGTTAGGAATAAGCGTCCGTTGGCTCAAAGAAGGGGATACACACCACGGGCCACCCGATGGTTCTACCTGCATGACCACGGAGAGGACATGATGAGGTGGGATGGCAAGCCTACCTCGACCCTAGAGGCACGAGTACGTGAACTGCAAGGAAGAACAGTCACTCAGGGAGGCTCTTCCGGGAAAGCTGCTGCTCCAATTTCCAGTGAGCAAGTCCCCAGACAGAGGAGTAGAAGCGCAGATACTGGTCATGGTGTCACATGGTATGGAATGAACATGCCATTGGCCAGTCGGGGTCAGCCGCCCCCACCATGGCTCTGCCCCTCCCAGCCCCCCCCCCCCGCCCACACAGCAGAGCGAGGGAAGCTGGAAAGGTAGCTGACCCCCACAGTGAGGAGAATTAACCCCTTCTCAGCCAAAACCAGCACATTCTCCACCCCTTATTCCATACCATTTACATCATGCTCAGGTTCCACACTATCCAGTATTACCTCATTAACCTCCACCCCCTCCTTCCCATCCCATCCTTTGATAAACTACGCAGATATCCTTTAGTTCACGGCTTTGGTCTCCATCTGTTCTTGTGGTCACTCAGATCAGGAGAGGTGGTGTGTTGTGTGGAGTTACTGGGCCTCAAAGCCAGCTCAGGTCGGGTCACTGATGCACTTGCACTGCTTCTTGAAAGGCTTGTCCTCCATTGGTTCGGGTGGTTCCTGCTGTAGCAATTCCTATAACATGCAACTCAAATCACAGGTTACAACAATTTAAAGGTATAGCCATTACAATCTCCACCCCTGGCCCCTCTGGGCCAGGTTATAGGTTTTAACATTACGTTGCAATGAACTCCTCCCCTTGCTCCCAGCCTGGCTAGCAACAAGGTGTTTCTGCTATAGTAATTTCCATAATATGTAACTCAAATCCTGGGTTACAACAATTTAAAGGTATTTCCATTACAATCTCCACCCCTGGTCCATTTGGATCAGACCATCAGGTTTAACATTGTAATGAACTCCTCCCCTTGCCCCTGCTCTGGTTTGGACTTATCCACAGACTGTAGTCCTTTAGGGTTGTACCTGCTCCAAGCGGAGCCTTACCCAGGAGCCACAGTCTCTCCAGGGACACACCTGCTGCAGCGTAGACTTATCCAGAGCCACAGTCGCTTCGAGGTGCGCCTGTTCCAGCGTGGCCATCTGCATGGGCCTCAATGCTTTCCGAGCTATACCTGCTCCAGCATGGCCTTACCCACAGC
The DNA here is from genome assembly GCF_963921805.1 of Phalacrocorax carbo. NCBI lineage: Eukaryota > Metazoa > Chordata > Aves > Suliformes > Phalacrocoracidae > Phalacrocorax > Phalacrocorax carbo. The sequence continues at coordinate 348,106 of NW_026990255.1, read as the reverse complement.
TGCAGTCCCTCCAGAAGTAAACTTTCTCCAACACAGACTTGGCCATGGCTGTAGTCCCTCCAAAGCCTGCTCCAACATGGCTTTGCCCCATGGCTTCAGTCCCTCCAGAAGTAAGCCTGCTCCGTTGTGGGTTTATCCGTGGCCACGCACTTTGAGGTGCTCTGGCATGACCTCATGCACAGCCACTGATGCTTCAAGGTGTACCTGCTGCAGCACAGACTTATCTACAGCCACAGACACTTCGAGGTGTACCTCTTCCAAGATGGATATATCCTTGGGCCACAATTGCCTCAGAGGTATACCTGCTGTGGCACAGACATAACCAAGGCCACAGATGCTTTGAGATATACCTGCTCTGGCACGGGCTTATACACAGCCACAGATGCTTTGGGGTGTCCTGCTCCCACATGGACTCATCCACAGGTCACAGTCCCTTTGACTTGAGTTCACACTGCAGTTCCAGCCTGTCCAGTACAGCAGCACAGAAACAGCAGCTGGGCCCTGGCCATCTGCCAGCCCAGGCGCATTGCCATGGCTGTTATCAGAATGTTCCCAGGCCCAGCATGGTAAGGTGATAAGCAGTACAGCAAGCAGTGAAAGCAAAAAGTACCACTAATGAGCACTAGATTTAAGGCATACAGTAAGTCAGGCAAGCCCCATAGCAAGCACAGAAGCCTGCCAATTAATAGCTTAACAGCAATAACCGCTATAAATTCCATCTAGCACATTCCAATCAAACCTGTCGTTATCTCAAACCTTTCATGCCCCACATTGGGCGCCAAAATGGACTGTCGTGGTTTAGCCCCAGTCAGCAACCAAGCACTACACAGCCGCTCTCTCACTCCCCCGTGGTGGGACGGGGAGAGAATCGGAAGAGTAAAAGCGAGGTAACTCATGGTTTGAGATAAAGACAGTTTAATGGGTAAAGCAGAAACTGCAAGTGGAAGCAAAGCAAAACAAGGAATTCATTCACTACTTCCCATGGGCAGGCAGGTGTTCAGCCATCTCCAGGAAAGCAGGGCTCCATCACGCATAACAGTTACTTGGGAAGACAAACGCCATTACTCCCAATGTCATCCCCCCCTTCCTTCTTCTTCCCCAGCTTTATATACTGAGCATGATGTCATATGGTATGGAGTATCCCATTGGTCAGTGTAAAATGTGTTCATCTGATTCGTGTCAATATGGAACAATGCTAGAGTCACACGGTGAAGTGTGACCTTCTAGCATTTGACCGTTCTGTTTGTGCTTGTGTAACCGAGGGCCGTTCAATTGACTTGTTAACTGTCTTAATGGTTGGAATGTTGATTGGCGATTTGGGTTGATGGTGAAGACAAAAGCGTGACCCAAAATTGATCAGATAACTGGGGGGGGCTGGCGCCTGAGATGGTGCTTGGGCCAGTCGGGAGGGCGTCCTCCTAAAAAGATACAATTCAGTTGACCTTCAGGGACTACCAGTGGAGGCACCCTGCTGCAAAGGGGAGTGACCAAAAAGACTTGCCCCCCACACCCGTAAAGAGCATGTGGGCTAATCTACATGGCAAGCGTGACTAATTTAACTACGGCTGACCAACGGCAAGTGGGATGCTTATCACTGACCAATGAGTGTAAACTTAGGCGTGTTTTTACTAATTGTTATTAATTAAGTAACTGAATATAAACCCTGTAATTTTGTATGACGGTATGCACGTTAGGCGGAAGGATCCCCCGTGCATCCAGCGCTGCTTGCTTGTCTCTATTCAATAAATTGTAAACTTTGATTGAAATTCCGTTTAAGACTAAATTAATTATAACAGTCAGTTTGGGTCTGCTGTCCTGGCTGTGTCCCCTCCCAGCTTCTTGTTCACCCGGCAGAGCATGGGCAGCTGAAAAATTCCTTGACCAGTGTAAGTGCTACTTAGCAACAACTAAAACATCTCCACATGATCACCACTGCTTCCAGCAAAACTCCAAAACACAGCCCCATACTAGCTACTACAAAGAAATTTAACTCTATCCCAGCTGAAACCAGGACAGTGTATTTCTTTGTCCCTTTCTTGATGTAAAGATATCTTTCTCTCTCTGCAGTTTTCCTTCCCATATTTGCTTGCTTTTGCTCTTGAGCCGTAGTTAGATGTAAGTAGTCTAATGTAAATCTCATCCAATATAAATATACTGATAGATATCAGCTAAGATTTGAACCAAAACAAAGAGACTGAAAACCTGCTCAGTAGTTCATGTATTGAATTAAATTCCCTGTTACAACTTAGCTTTATAACAGGATTAGGCAGCTTGAAAAGAAGGAACAGGCAAGATCCAGATCTGGCACAGTTTGGTTGGCTAACTTCATCTCGAGATCTGGTCTTAACCCAGAAATCCTTAAGCTGGGAATGTTCTCATTTGTTTTCAGCATGTGGAAGAGTTTAAATGTTGATTGTGAAAGGTCTGTGGTCAGCAGATGAAAGCTGACCACTCTTCCACTTCTGCCTCTTGCAAATGGCATTTAGATCCTGTGATTGCCTGGTGTTAAGTTTGCAAGAGGGAAGGGCAAGTGTTGAAAGCATGAAGTCCAGGGTTGTGGGAAACTCTAGCCTGGGAATGGCTAGCAGAAAGAGGGCATTGAAGTAGAAAAACAGGCTCCAGGTCGGAAGCGACCTTGGGCCCAGCTGTTGGTCAACAGAAGAATGTGAGGCCAGCTGGTGTTTTACAAAGGAGTGTGAGCCCAGCTGTTGCTGATCGGTAAAAGAATGTGAGAAACAAGTAACTGCTAATTGCAAGGCTGAACACAAGACATAAGCATGGGAGGAGTTGGCATTTACCTCCCAGCCAATGATGAGCTGTGCTTTTGCAATATGTATGTGCTAATTAACGAACGGTATAAAAGATGTTTGCTGATTGCCAATAAACGAGACTTGATGATCATCATCGGATGGTGCCTGTCTCCCGCTGGTTTTCCGTCACAGGGTAACCTAGTTTTGTTACAGTTCATCCTTAACTGGTAAAGAAAAGGAAATCATATGACTTACCATATGAAATTTCCCAAAGAGCATTAATGGTTAAATCCTTGTTGGAATCTCTAATATTGTAAGCCTGTGTGTGTTAAATGACCTTAGAAGGGAAGATGGAGGGGGAGGGGAGATAGAGGATTATTCCTTCCCCAGACCGTTGCACTGACTTGCATACCACTCTGGCAAACATGGACTGAGGTTCCAAGTGTGTCTGCAAATATTTGTTTCACAAGGAGCCAAGAATGACAACACCAAATAAACCAGAGGGATTTCCAGTATCTCACCCACTTGATTAATGCCTGCACTAAGTCACTTTGTGTTTCTAGCGTTTTATTGCGTATGGTAACTATCCTAACTTGGGAATGTCCCTTTTTATTATCCTTTAAATCTAGACACTGGTCTCAACCTAAAAAAAATATCTTGTTGCTTCTAGAAGAGTTGCCAAACAAGTTCTGCCCCATGAGGTTCTCCCCCTGGGAGTTCTGCCCCCCCGGGTTTTCCTCTCCGTTCAGAGTCCAAAGTCCCCATCACAAACCTGATGAAGAGAAGTTCTTTGAAGGTGTCATGAAAGTGTCTTTGAAAGTACATCCTAAGTAAAACACCTAATTTGGACCTGATTTTATAATATAGGTCTGACTAGGGAGTTGTCCATGTATCTAGAGCCCCATTTCCTTGGAAGTAGCTCTGAGGGGTTCCAGAGGCAAATGCTTTGCAGTGCTGAAAAGTGGATTTAATGAAGTCTTTAGACAAAACTGTGAGACAAGCCAGTATGGAAATAAGCCACTGAGCAGCCAGAAATTCGCACTGAAATTTCCTTGACAGTCTGGTATGTTCAGCTGTGAACTCAGGGTCCAGGCTCTCTGTTCTCACAGCATCTCTTAACCTATAATTGCCACGCTATTACAGAGATGCACCGAGTGGGATGTTGCTTTACAAAAGGTGTAGTGTTGGTTCTGCATCTGTGCTGTCCTGGGTGGGCAGAGGGTGCAGTCAGACCTGACCAGACATCTGCAACAACCGAGATTTCTGTACAGACTGTTTAGTCACAGCCTCCTATTACCTATAACCTGAAATGAAAGGAAATGCTATATTCAGCAGTCTCTGAAAAGTAGGGTGCTCAACAGTGCTGTTCCTGGGGATGCAGAGATCTACAAAGTAAGGGGCTTTGTTAAAATGGCTTTCGCTTGCTTATCTTGCAACTAAGCTGTCTAGTCATGTCATCCAAAAAGTGGATTTGTTCCCCAGTGTGCAATGAGTCAATAATCACACACTCAGTGGAGACATTGCTAATTTATTTAAGGGTTGCACGAGCCTGGGTATTGTCATGACCCACTCTTGGGTTGAACTATTTGGCAGAGGTTAAACCCCCTTGCTTTCCATCCAACCTCAGGTAGCTCTGGGTGGTTGGGGGCAGCTGGGCTTAACTTCTGATTAACTCAAATGTTTTATTGTGACTAGGTTTCTTTTACATTCTCAGAAACAGAATTAAGACCCAAAATGGAGTCAAGTGCCAAGTCACTTTATTTGGCCAACAACAAGTATGCAAGAGAAAAGGAGAGAAAGAGAGAAAAGAGGGAGAAAGGGAGAGAGCTGTGATAGCTACCACCACGGATCTGCAGCATCCCATCAGTCTGATGTATCTTTGAATCTGGTGGAAGAGCATTCAGCTTTCTGCTTCATCCCTCCCCCTCCCCCTCCCCCTCCCCCTCCCCCTCCCCCTCCCCCTCCCCCTCCCCCTCCCCCTCCCCCTCCCCCTCCCCCTCCCCCTCCCTTCCCTTCCTGCTGGTCTCCACTGGTTTCGCCTTTTATAGCTCTGCTTCAGATCCTTCTGCTCATGCCTTCCTCTCTTCTGGGGTCTTTGGTGGTCTTTACAGATGAAGTACCCTAACCCTTTTTACCCATATACGGTCACATGTTACGCAAGGACAATTTAAGGCTATTTTGTCTTGCCAACTTTCCATAATTTTCTTCTAAAAAGAATGCTTGTCCTTGATTAAATGGATAATTGCTGATGGCCAAGATATCCCATCCCTAAGCTTAGGTTAAATATTAAAGGAGTCTAGATTCATGCTAATTAAACATATACAATACCTGTTCTTTCCAAGGAGGGATTGTTCTCGTACAATCATAAGACTTTAAACCTTCTCTTTGCAAAATTCTGGCTTTAATTGCAACTTGGCCCTTTAAAGGAAAACATGTGGATGCAATTTATGTGTTAAATGACTTCATATTTGAGTTCACCTGCTGCAGCAAGAAACCTCCAGGAGCAGTTATGCCCTTGTTTTTTCCATCAGCCCTTGACATTCTGTAGTGCAGCCTTATTGTCCCTTCTCTCTCCTGCTCACTCCTGCTTCCGTGTCATTGGAGTCACCTTCAAAATGTTTAATAAAGTTAAATTTTCTGCTCTGGGCAGTAGAAGGCATCAAATTAATATCCAGAGATTTGGAGCGCTTTCATATGCTATGCATCCTGAAGTCATCTTTGTTAGTGTTGATTGCTTTATGTATTAATTCAAGAGTGTGTAGAAGTTTACTGATTGTTCACTGGTTTGAATGGTCTGGTGATAATGGCACTTGACCACAGGCTTGATGGTTTGATTTCTTCTAGTTGCAATACCAGCGGTGGAGCTTGGTGATGGAGGATGTTGTGCCATCAGACTGAGGAAATGACACCTGTGCTGTGGAGAACAAATACGGCAATATTAGGCACACATACCACCTTGAAGTATTAGGTGAGATTCACTGGTTTCCCTCAACAGCTGATCTGTGGTGATGTTGAACAGGTGCATGATGGGATATGGGAAGCAGGAGCTTGGTTTCTTTCCCTGTCGTAGTGTTGCATTAATAGTAAGAGTCTGAGGAGTGGCTGGGGGAGATCTTACCATTGAGTCACGAGGTTCAGACAGGACCCCCTTGCTTTCTAAACTTCTCTGAGAGGAGTCTAGGTGCAGCTAACTCCAGTCTTAGTCTCAGACTTGGTCAACGGTTTATTTTCTAAGGGTTGTAAAAGTAACCACTCATCAGAGTATTTGTTGGTAGTAACTAAGTTGGCAGATGCCCAATTTAACATTATAAGGCTGCTCGTGTTCAATGAGAACTATCATGGCTAGATTAATGAATAGTGCAATTTATTAAAGCAACAGATACACAGGTTCTTTGGATTACCGATGATAAAATTGCTGGTTACAAGACTGTGCTGGTTTTGGCTGAGAAGGGGTTAATTCTCCTCACCGTGGTGGGTTGGCTACCTTTCCAGCTTCCTTTGCTCTGACGAATGGTGGGGGGCTGGGTGGGGCAGGGCCATGGTGGGGGCAGCTGACCCCGACTGGCCAATGGCATGTTCATTCCATACCATGTGACACCATGATCAGTATATTAAGGGGGGGCAGGTTGCAGCTCGGGAGTGGCGCAGCGTCGGGTCGGCGGGCGGTGAGCAGCTGCTTCGCATGCGGTTTGTTTCGGCAGTTCGTTCCCCCTCTCCCCTCCCTTCCGCCCCCCCCCCCGGGGTTTTGCACCTCTCGTTGTTCTCCTTTACATTGCATTTCTGTTGTTGTTTCTTTTAATTTTAATTATTAAACTGTTCTTATCCCAACCCACGAGCTTTACCCTTCTGATTCTCTCCCCCATCTACCGGTGGGGGAGTGAGCGAGCGACTGTGTGGGGCTGAGCTGCTGGCTAAACCACGACAAAGACACACACAAATACTAAGAAAATTAGTAACACTGCTAGGCTACAAGCGCGTTAAGCAAATATGAAGGAACTCTAATGCATTGGAGGTTTAAAGTGAAGCTATAGAGAGGTTTCTAAGTTTTCCTGGGGAAACACCTGGTATAACCAAGTGTTCAAATCTTACCCAAAGGCATCCCAATGGGGGGGAAGAGAGGCTCAGCCTGTTGACTAGTCCCAGAAGTCAGAGTGGTATTCAATGGTATCTTCCCTAACACCCTCTTTCTCTTCACACATTTTATACTATTTTTTTATCTTTCAGTTGGAGCTTGAGTGACTCTAGCCATACATACCTTTATGATTGGTGTAAAATTTCCTCGCTTTACTTTTAAAGGTGTAGACTAGAAAAATTCAAAGCGCATGCCCAGTGAGGGGTGGTCACACCTTAGAGGCAGGTAACTTCTGGGACAGAGGTGTGTTTTGGTATTATAATGATATTATAATGAGCAAAGTTCCCAAAAAGGACAGCATTTTGTCAAAAGTATGATGGACTGCTGGCCCAGCCAGGGTGGCAAATATGCAGCATACCAGCTCCATGGTACCTTGAGTTCCCGTTTATCACAGAGCCTGGCCACGATGTCTCCACACCACTCCACCATCTGGACAACTCCTCTTAGAGTCAGTATGCCAAGTTCTCCTGGCATTGCCAACATCTAAGGTTACTAGGGAACTTCCGTGGAATAGATTCCTCACATATCAGCTGCACTCCACCCTGAAAGCTTCTTCAATGCTGTACCTTTTCTAAAAGCATAAGTTTAATTTCTAAGTCACCTCCAGCAATTATTCGTCATGTGGTTTAGCCCCAGTCCGCAACTAAACACCACGTAGCCGCTCGCTTACTCCCCCCACCCCTGTGGGATGGGGAGAGAATCAGAAGAGCAAAAGCAAGAATACTCGTGGGTTGAGAGAAGAACAGTTTAATAATTAAAATAAAACAGTAATAACAATAACTTATTTTGATTTTTCGGGGGGCTTTTTTCCCCCTTTGCTGTATAAAAAGTCAAGAAGCACTGTTTGGCCTCAAGGAACTAATCTAGTGCCAAGATGATCTATCATATATGTTGGTGGGGGTTTTGGGGGTTTGTGTGTTTTTTTTTTTTACTAAGCAGAATGCTGAACCTGCGGGGTACTGACCTCCCAGCCTCTGCACTTGCATTTTGAGTGCCAGAGTAGCCGTTCTGTGCCTGAAATATGAAGAAGAGAAAAAAACCCACCTTCCTTTTGAAAAAAAAAAAACCAAAAACCGTGTAAAGAATGTAGACATTCTTTGCTTATGCAATCTTTACATGAAACATTTTGGTGGAGCTGAAAAGCCACGTTGCCTACAGGGACTCATATATTTATAAAAATATCTTTTTTGTTGTTGTTGTTTTTATAGCTTCATTATCATATTACCCAGCTACATAGGATTCCTTTTCAGAAGAAGAAAAAAAATAAAGTAAAATGCAAATCATCATGGAGAAAGAAAAAAAAATAAAAAGAGACAGTCAAGTCATCTGAAATGGCGGTGCTTTGACCAGGCTCGTCAGCTGTTGGCCCTCGCACTGGGCTGGGAGCGATGGGGCTGTGCCAAGGTGGGAGCAGACCCCAGGGGTGGGCAGAGACCCAGCAGCAGCCATGGGTGTCCCCAGGGAGGAGACCATCACTCATCCAAGAGCGTCAGGGGACCTGGCTCCTGGGTGCCCACACAGCATCTCAAGCTGCTTTCTGACCTTTGGGAACAGCTGTTTTGGGGAGAAAAAAAAAAGTCTTGCTTTTGGGGGTTTGTCTGACTGTTACACAAAATGGTATCAGATGTGGCCTATCAGATTGCACCTCTTCAATAAAAGGGGATCTCCTGGGTGCAGTGCCTGAAGGCTGGGCTCTTCCTCCAAAGCTGCTTCCAATAAAATGGCCAAGGAATTGGTCATTTAAAGTTTCTGCTCTCCTTTTGTTCTCAGTGGTTTTGGGGTTAAGCTCATGGTAACGTTGGGTTTCATTGGATCAGAAGTTCTGGTTTTAAAGGCTCTCTTGGTGTCCAATGGCAGTGGAGACGTCCATGAGCTCCCCATTATTTCCTCAGGTTGTTTCATGTATAGACAGGACTGATAGCATATACCAGGCTCTCTGGAAATTAATTTGGAGGGGTGAGGAGAGGATGGGGACTCACCACATGCCCTAGAGCTGGAATGAATGGAGTCTCAGAAGGTGAAACACCCTCCAAGGGGAAGTCCCCCAAAACGAGAGCACTAAATCGATGTATCCATGAAGGACAACTCTGCAGTGCCATGGGAGTGAGTGGGAACCCAACAGGCACAGGGAAGGGATGCTGGAGAGATGCAGGAACTGCCTGAGGACCCCCAGGGCCAGGAACGTGGTGCTTTCCTGGGCAGTGGAGCTGGTGGGAGCAGAGGAGAGGGCAAACTGAGTCAGGGTTGGGGATCTCCTACCATATGAATTCAGGAGATCCAGAAAGTGACTAGCCTCTGTTTCCTCATGGCCTTGGTGTCAGCACCAGCCCTGGGGCTGATGGGGAACCTGAACACCCCTCCCTGCCCCCAGCAGCTGCTGTGCCCTTCAGAGAAGCTGTGGCTGTGGTGTGAGTGCCCAGAGCGCTGCAGCACCCTGCGGTGGACAGTGCTGTGGAGCCAGCCCAGCCTGGGCTGCTCTGATGGGCTAGACTGGGATGGGTTAGGGAGAGGGCAGGAGAGGTGGGGAGAGCTGCGGAGGGGCTGGGCTGGGCTGGAACAAGCCTGGGAGAGAACACTAGTGTAGAGCTAAGCTGTGTGAGTGTGCAGGGCAGGGGCAGCCAGCACTCACAGTGCAGAGCCAGGCATCATGGTGAAGAAAGCAAGGCATCAAAGGTGCAGAAGAGAGGGGCCTCACCTGTGCCATGTCCCCGGGACACCCTGGGGAAACTGCCCCAGGAATCTGTCCTAGACCAGTCCCATACACTGGCTATTTCCACCTCTGGCCATACACCCCGGCTCTGAGAAGGGACCTTTGCTGCATGGTCATCGCCATCCTCCTCTGGGGTTTCATGGCACCCAGCTCCACTGCCATTATTAATAAAAAGGGAACTACTGACACTTATTACACACCAAGTCCCACAGCTCTTGCCAAATCTGGACTCTCAGCCAAGCCTGTTCTCAGACAGCTCCAGCTTAGTCAGGTGCTTGTCTCGACAAATTTTGGAAATCTTTATTGACTGAGATCTCCCCAGCTGGCCTGGGTCCTTGCTCTGGTGTTTGGCTCTGAGGGAGTTCTCAAAAACCCAGCTCTCTTAGTCTCTCCTTGTCCTTAATGTGCTCCAGGCCCCACCACCCTTCTGGCCTCAGCAGAACTTGCTCCAGTCTGTAAGCATCCCCCTTGTGCCAGTGAGCCCCAGACTGGACACAGCAGTCCTGGTGTGGTGGTCCTGTAGTGCGTTAGCCTGTCCAGGATACAATGACCTTTTCTAAAGTAATCTTTTCAGCAGGCTGTCTACACAAAGGCCCTTTCCATTATTCTCTAGTTTTTTTCCTCCCCTTACTCATTGTTCATTCAGATACCTCTCACTTATGCAGCTGTTTTGAGCCTCAGGGAGTTAAAAGTTTTCAGTAGCCCAATTGTCTCTTTAGCCATCTCTTTAATTATGATCATATCTATCTTTTTGTATCTATCTAGCTAAAACATTTCTGATAAGATTATCCCTTGTAGAGAGGCTTGTACTTAGCATATGGTTGCAGAGTGTATTTTCTTGTTTAGGAAAACTGATCATGCTTTAATTTTCTTTCCTTACAAATAGGAAAATCCCTCCTGTGCCTGTGTGCAGCCAGTTCTCTAAGGAGAGCAGGTGGGAGATGGTGCAATGGAGCTGTAACCTCCAGCTGTAGAGATCAGTGGAGAAGTCTGATGTAAGGAAAAGCGATGTAAATGCTAAGTGGCCAATGACAGAAATGGCAGGGTTAGGGAGGTGAGGAGCAGAGTTGTCAATACAGTGTCAGACCTCAGGGGACTGCTTTTCCTACCTGTCCAGACCTCCTGAGGAGACACTCTGGATCAACCTCAGTTGGAGTATGCTTCTATCCCCCCTTCTTTAAACTGGAAATAAATCTGGCAAGGGATGTCAAGGATAACAAGAAGGGCCTCTTTAAATACATCAGCAGCAGAAAAAGGAAGACGGAATACAGTGGGCCCACTGCTGGACAAGGTATGGGCCCTGGTGATGCACGATGCAGAGAAGGCGGATTTACTGAATGCTTTCTTTGCTTCAGTCTTCACTGCTAAGGCTGGCCCTCAGGCATCTCAGTCCCCAGAGAGGACAAATTGGGACAAAGGAAGACTTAACATCGGTTGAGAAGGATTGGGTCAGAGATCACCTATGCAAACTGGATCCTCGCAAATCCATGGGCCACGATGGGATGCACACACGAGTGCTGAGGGAGCTGGCGGATGTTCTTGCTGAGCCACTCTCCATCATCTTTGAAAGGTCATGGAGGACAGGTGAGGTGCCCGAGGACTGGAGGAAAGCAAATGTCACTCCAGTCTTCAAAAAGGGCAAGAAGGAGGACCCGGGAAACTATAGGCCAGTCAGCCTCATCTCCATTCCTGGAAAGATGATGGAAGAGTTCATTCTGGAGGTCATATTCAGGCATGTAGAGGACAAGAAGGTTATCAGAAGTAGTCAACATGGATTCACCAAGGGAAGATCATGCTTGACCAGTCTGATAGCCTTCTATGATGGCATAACTGGCTGGGTCAATGAAGGGAGAGCACTGGATGTTGTTTACCTCGACTTCAGTAAGGCATTCGCCAGGAACGGGCCATGCTGTACTGGCCAAGTGTGGTGGGTGGCCACCCTGTCCTGCTGGGGACCATGGCTCTGAGCTCCTCTCCTTTTATAGAGGTGCCGGGGTGAAGACCTCTGTGAAAGGGATGCATTACAGGGCCAACATCACCAGTGGCATCACAATGTCCCCATGATCCTGTCCAGCCAAGCACGGGCTCCATGGATACCAGCCGGCCCCAGCCTGCAGGAAGAAGGCGCCTGCCCCGTGGCAGCACCAGCCCTACGTCACCACCACGTGCCAGCGGGTCCGTTGGTCACCGCCCTGATGCAAAAGATGCAAGAGGAGCCCCCAGGACAGCCAGCACTGCAGGTGGCACAGGGGAATGAGGCAGCACAAGGGCAGAGGTGCCAGTCGTGCTGCCAGTGGCGATGGTGGTGGCAGTGGTGCCGGCTGGCCCCATGGACCGAGGAGCGCCAGCTCTCAGTCTCCATGGCAGGGGTGGGAGCGGTGATGGGCGCAGCCGCTCAGTATCACTTCTCCCGCACGTCTTGAAGCCAGGACCATCTACTACTGCAGGAGGAAGAGGAGGGTCCCATGAGCCTCCCAACAGCTGGAGCCTGGGGACACCCATGGGCACCATTGTCACCTGCCACTGCCATGGTCCCGCAGGCTCCTGGGGACACACCTGTCATTAAAGTCCCTGCATGTCACCCCGCACCATCACCTGCAGCCTTCCTGGCACTGCCAAGCCCCGCGCACTCAGCCTCCAGCTCTGCCCTTGCTCCCCGCACTCCCTGGGCTGAGCCCACTACTCAGCCCTGCCCCAGCCCTTACTGCCTGAGCCCAGCACATGAGAGGGCTCCCTGCCAGCCCCAGCCATGGGGTACTCGTGGCCCCATGGACTGCACAAGGGCTGGCAGAGCTGAGGCTGAGGACTCAGGGATGGGGCGCTGAGCCAGGTCCTGCCCATGCCCTTGCCCACCTCATGGTGACCTGGCAATGGGCTGCCCCACAGGGGGCCCCAGGATGGAGCCTGGAAAGGAGCCCCGGACATGGAGCCCAGGCACACACAGGACTCTGTGATGGGCAGGGACCACTCCCAGCCATGCTCCCAACCTGGGGGCTGCTGCAGCCACCGAACAGGGGGCAGGGGGCAGTGGGGAGCCGGTGGTGGGTGATGATGTGCACCACCATGAGCAGAGGGTGATGCCAAGGTCTCTGGCGCATCAGGCAAAGACACTGCAGTGGGTTGAGCTTGGCTGGGCGCTGGTGCCCACCAAGCCACTCCATCACTGCCCTCCTCAGGACAGGGGAGAGAAAACACAACAAAAGGCTTGGGGTGGAGGTAAGGGCAGGGAGATTGCTCAGCAAGTACCATCAGAGGCAAAACAGGCATGATGTGGGGAAACTAATTTAATGTGTTGCCAATTAACAAGTAAGTAGGATAATGAGAATTATGAACAAATCCAAAAACCCTTCCCCCTGTCCCCCACTTCTTCCCAGGCCCAACATCCTTCCCCAATTCTCCAGCTCGTCTGCCCAAGTAGCACAGGGGGACAGGCAATGGGGGTTGCAGTCAGTTCATCACATGTTGGCTCTGTGTTCCTCACGCTCTTGCCCTGCTCCCGTGTGGGCTCCACGCACAGGAGACAATCCTACACCAAGTGCTCCAGCATGGGTCCTTCCCTCAGGGAGGGCACAAGTGCCTGGGAGGCATGGAGATGGGCTGGCACATGGAGATGGGTTAGGAATGTGGAGATGGGTTGGGGTCATGGAGCTGGGCTGGGACAGAACAGGAGCAGGCAGGCTGGGCCATCTCCATCCCTGGAGATGTCTGCTATCCTTGACGTGGCACACAGAGCCCCAGAAGACATGGATGCCCACCCATGGGACACACCTCAGATAATTCTAGGTGGTTGGGGGTGGCTGGGCTTAACTTCTGATTAACTCAAATGTTTTAGCGTGACTAGGTTTCTTTTACATTTTCATAAACAAAATTAAGACTCAAAATGGAGTCAAGTGCCAAGTCACTTTATTTGGCCAACAAGTATGCAAGAGAAAAGGAGAGAAAGAGAGAAAAGAGTGAGAAAGGGAGAGAGAGAATTATGATAGCTACCACCATGGATCTGTCACATCAGTCTGATGTATCTTAGAATCCAGTGGGGTAATGTTCCAGAACACACCTCGTTGTCTCCACTGGTTTCACCTTTTATAGCATTGTCTTATTGCATAGTCAATAACTGTTTTGCATACCCATGCCTCCCACTCGTGGTGGGGCACATGCCCAGTACCATCACTAGAGGGTGATCAAAAGTTCTAGAGGGTCCAAGACCCCCCCACGATATGTTGTCAGTTGACCCTGGGCCTGGGCACATGCACAGAGGACTGGGGCCATGTGCTCTGAGACAACAGGACGCGCACATGTTCCTGTTGGGTAGAAGTGACTCGTTTGCTGTGGTGATTAAAATGTCCTGCTCAGTTGCCGTGGTGATAAGGCTTCGGTAGTTAAACTGTCCTGCCAACAATGTTGAGACAAGTTTCTAGTCCCTTACACCACCCCGTGGCTCAACATTGGTGGCAGATATAGAGACAGTGATGAGAGAAAGAATAGAAAAAAAAGCAGAAATATTAGATCAATAACAACGATGTTAGCTATGAAGGCCAAAACATTGCATATCAACTCTAAACAAGGCCAATGCCTAACATCAATAGCAATTTATTTCCTAATGAAAACAGGTTGGGGAGACAAACAGTTTATGCAATTTGGAGTGTGGATGACACAGACTGATGTACAGCTCGAATTTGTTTAACTCCATCAGGTGACACAGTGGGTGCAAACTGCATATTTGTGACAACATGTTGGATTAACTGAATGAAACATGGGATGACACATGGCAAAAACAGTAACATAGCTAGAACACACAATAGGTAAAATAAGACTTGTTTAATCCAAGGGCCTTCTGGAAGCCAGGAGAACATAACAACATTCAGGCCTTCCCAGGTTTGGACGGGAACATGGGCTAATTTCCGTATTCCGGTGGTCATTTGTTTAACAACCTTGCCATTGACATCAATTTTTAAACAGCAATTAGAATCATTCAATTTCCCACAAACTCCACCTTCTTCAGCTAGTTAGTAGTCGAGAACCATGCAATGTTGATACATTGCAGTTTGCGTTTGGGTTGCCTGATCTGCCAATAGGTCAAGGGCCTCAGCTGCTTGATTGGTGATAATTTCTAATATGGCTTGCAGCCAGATAATGCGATTTAGGTTATAAACGGGTTCTCGAGCACCACTAACCCATTCGCTGGGGTTCCACATTGCAGGTCCATAATGTTGTACGATATGTTGGGTGGTCCACACGTCTTTACCCCAGGACTGGCCACTCCCATCACTAAGGGAGGTATGACTAATTTCGGCTTGTTTTTCCCACTTCAAATCATCATATATTTGAATGCCTAAATGGTCTCTGCCTGTTTCTGAGAGCAAGAAAAACAAGGGACGGATCACCCCAACATAACATATTCCTGACCAGTTTGCTGGCAGCGCTGGCAGTCAGACCAGTTACCCCCAGGTTATTCAGCCCCCTGAGCTGGAAGGCAGGGACGAGGAGCGCAATAAACCCCCATAATCCAGAAGGATGTAGATTAAGAGCTGCTGCTACACCTGGACACTCACAAGTCTATGGGGCCAGATGGCATCCACTCAAGAGTAGTGAGTGAGCTGGTGGAGGAGCTTGCCAAGCCACTCTCCATCATTTATCAGCAGTCCTGGGAAATAGGGGAGGTCCCAGATGACTGGAGGCTGGCCCAATGTAACACCCATCTACAAGAAGGGCCAGAAGGAGGATCCGGGGAACTACAGGCCTGTCAGCCTGACCTCGGTACCAGGGAAGGTTATGGAGTAATACATCTTGAGTGAGCTCACCAGGCAAGTGCAGGAAAACCAGGGGATCAGGCCCAGCCAGCGTGGCTTCATGAAAGGCAGGTCCTTCCTGACCAACCTGATCTCCTTCTATGCCCAGGTGACCCGCCTAGTGGATGAGGGAAAGGCTGTGGATGTTGTCTACCTGGACTTTAGCAAAACCTTTGATACTGTCTCCCACAGTATCCTCCTAGAGAAGCTGGCGTCTCATGGCTTGGATGGGCATACTCTTTGCTGGATAAAAAACTGTCTGGATGGCTGAGCCCAGAGAGTTGTGGTGAATGGAGCTAAATCCAGTTGGCATCCAGTCACAAGTGGTGTACCCCAGGGCTCAGTTTTGGGGCCAGCCTTGTTTAATATCATTATCAATGATCTGGATGAGGGGATTGAGTGCACCCTCAGTAAGTTTGCAGATGACACCAAATTGGGTGGAAGCGTCGATCTGCTGGAGGGTAGGAAGGCTCTACAGAGGGACCTGAACAGGCTGGATCGATGGGCCAAGGACAATTGTATGAGCTTCAACAAGGCCAAGTGCCAGGTCCTGAACCTGGCTCACAACAACCCCATGCAATGCTACAGGCTTGGGGAAGAGTGGATGGAAAGCTGCACATTGGAGAAGGACCTGGGGGTGCTGGATGACAGCCACCTGAACATGAGCCAGCAGTGTGCCCAGGTGGTCCAGAAGGCCAACAGCATCCTGGCTTGTATCAGGAATAGTGTGGCCAGCAGGAGCAGGGAGGTGATAGTGCCCCGTACTTGACCCTGGTGAGGCAACACCTTGAATACTGTGTTCAGTTTTGGGCCCCTCTCTACAGGAGGGACATTGAGTTGCTGGAGTGTGTCTAGAGAAGGGCAATGAAGCTGGTGAAGGGTCTGGAGAGTAGGTCTTATGAGGAGAGGTTGAGGGAAGTGTGGTTGTTTAGAAAGAGGAGGCTGAGGGGACACCTCATCGCTCTCTGCAGCTACCTGAAAGGAGGTTGTAGTGAGGTGGGTGTTGGTCTCTTCTCCCAAGTTACTAGCGATAGAACAAGAGGAAATGGCCTCAAGCTGCATCAGGGGAGGTTTAGATTGGATATTAGGAAAAATTTCTTTACTGAAAGAGTGGTCAGGCATTGGAACACTCTGCCCAGAGAGGTGGTGGAATCGCCATCCCTAGAGGTGTTCAAAACACATGTATATGTGGCACTTCAGGGCATGGTTTAGGAGGCATGGTAGTGTTGGGTTAACAGTTGGACTTGATGATCCTAGAGGTCTTCTCTGACCTTAATGATTCTATGATTCTATGAATTGTTGCCTTTAACTAGAACTGTTCCACCAGCTCCAGCAGTCATCCCCCATTTGCACTGGCTTTAAGAAGGGGTGTAGTTGTATAAATTTGATATGTGCTTGCAGGCACTATTATCTAAAAACAAAACCCTCTTTCAGTTGTGATGCCTAATGGGTAATTGCACAATAGTGCAAGTCAACAAGGAAGAAAAAATAGGAAAAATATAATATATCTTTGGGTTTGCACCAATAATACCAAAATGATAGCTAGAAGCATCACTTGCTACTTTGCAAAGACCTCAACAGAATATTAGAATTAGTCAAATTGTAGGAGAAAAATGGGCACCACAGAATGGAACTTCTCTGTTTAAATGAAGTGAAATAGCCAAGAACAAAGCAATTCCCCAAGAAAAAGCACAATATAATGCAAAAAGTTTTAATGTTCTTTTGTATGGGACACCTGACTGTCCATAAACCCCCCAGTTGCATGTTGATAATAATGTTGAAAATATCTGGGAGATCAGTAATGATGGTCGTAGCATGAAAAACATTAGAGGACCATAAGTTATTAGGAAGCCATCACACAAACTTTCCCCAGCTTTAGATGAAGGTGATGACATTTTGACATCTGACTTCAAATTTATTTCTTTTTTTATTTAACTAATTGCACAGCAGATCATCAGTAGTGACGCATGTTGCCTTATGCCTTGCATGTTATGACATGAGATAAATTTTGTGTGCTTTTGTTTAATTTCTACAGAAAAGATACTTTGACTTAGGAAAGAAATTAGATGTGTATGCTAATAGTAAATAGCAGCTGACATTAACTATCTTTAAATTATTGCTATAAATGTATTTAAATTACTATATTATTCATAACTATTGTCATTATGAAATACCGTGAAAAACTGTCTAGGAAAAGAAAACAAAAAAGATATTTTGTAAGAATAAATATTAGAACACCAAAATCAATTTTCTCAGAAACCTGAAGGAAAATTGCCTAAAGCCACAGCTGTTTCCGATCCAGCTGCAGTTTTTAAAATGTTCACTGTCATTCCAGATGTGAAAAATTAATTCTAAAGTACCTGAATGTCCTACAAAAAAACCCCACCTTGAGGCACCACAGACTTAGTCAACACTTGCATGTTTCCTGCCATCTTGTTATCAACTTCAGTCTTGAAATATTAATGAATCTTAAATTAAAACATGTCCTGCCAAGGTTATTCCAACATGCCTGCTGGAAACACACTTTGCTACCAGGAGGAATGGGGATGCTGCTCTTCCCCTAAGGCTCATCATCATAGATGGGTGATCTTGCTGGTCCGCATCAGTGTTACAAATCTCAGTGGGGCAGGACCAGCAGCACACCACAGCACAGGTATGTCCTCTGTGCAAAGCCACTCTGCTAAGCCACACACCATTTCCAAGATACTGCCCTGCTCTTGTGAAATGGACGTCACAGAAGAATGACATTGCAGAGAGGGGGATGGAGACCTCCTTCCTCACCCAATCCTAAAGGCTAGACCTTGAAAACACATGATTGCATGGAAATTTATTTTTTCTTTTTTAAAGCAAGGCAGTCTGAGCAGTTATAGAATACTGCGTGGAACTGTGTGGGAGGAGAGCTGGCTTGTGGAGGGGAACGCTCAGCACAACCAGAGCCCAAAGGCCAGAAGTACCTCAGCAAGGATGAAAGAAAGTACAACTGGGACTTGGAAGCTGCACATAGCCCTGCTTTATTTGCATGGTGCCCCACAGCATGCAGTGGAGCCTGTGAAGTCCTCATCCATTACACACAAAGTAGACCCACTTTGCTCAGACAGATCTTGGGATATGCAGTAACTACCAGATGGTCATATATGTGCCACTTTATGCAGCTCCTACTCTGGCTTTTTCATTCAGTAACTCCCCAGGCACCCAACCTTGGTCACCCCAGTGCATTGCTCCCAAACCAGAGAAACACTGCAATTTCAACCAAGTATTGCCCTCCTTCCAAATCTGTCATGGTTCAGCCTCAGTTGGCAACTAAACACTACACAGCTGCTCGCTCACTCCCCCCAACCTTGAGGGACGAGGGAGAGAATCGGAAGAGCAAAAGCACAAAAAAAACCTTGTAGGTTGAGGTAAGACCAGTTTAATAATTAAAATAAAATAATAATTATGATAATAACAATAATGATAATATACTAAAAAGGAAAAGGGAAAAAGCAAAAAAAAAAAGAAACACAAATGATACAATCGCTCACAACCCACCAACCGATGCTGCCCGTCCCCAAGCTGCGATCACTGCTTCCCTCCCCGGCCAGCTCCTCCCCGTTAACATACTGGCCATGACATTACATGATATGGAATATCCCTTTGGTCAGTTTGAATATGCTGTCTTAGCTGTGCCCCCTCCCTTCCTGGCTTCTTGTGCACCCGGCAGAGCATGGGAAGATAGAAAAGTACTTAACTAGTACAAGCACTACCTATCAGCAACCAAACATCGTTGTGTTATCAACGTTGTTTTCATACTAAGTCCAAAGCACAGCACTATACCAGCTACAGTGAAGAAAATAAACTTTATCCCAGCTAAAACCATGACAGCATCTACCCCTTTTTCTGTATCATTTATGTCATGCTCAGGTCCCATACTATCCAATACAATTTATATAACCCATACCCATCGTCTCATACTTGAATAGAATATACAGATTTCATTTATCATTCCCCTAGTCTATGGACTGCCCCTGTAAAAAGTCCATGAAATGTCTATTGAGTTCATTTAGTCCATGACTTTGGGCTCCATCTATCATACGAGTCTTTCAGAGAGGTGGTGTGTGGTGTTGGATTGTCGCATATTGAAGTGAGTCCTCGTTCCATCACCGCTGCACTTTCCTTGGTTCAATGAAAGTTCATTTTTTATTAATTTGGGAGATTCCCACCATGATACCGTAGATATGGCATATATCAACCATAGTAGTGACAACATAAAACATTATGTAGCAATTAACAGCATACTATTCAGTTCATTGGCTGTTTTCACCCAAAATCAAATCCCCTTGAGGTACACACCAGAATCCTCCATCCTTCCGCATCACCCAACAAGTGCACCCAGGTCCTCAAGCAAAAGCAATCCCAGAAATGGGTTTGCCTTTGCCTAAGGCAGGAATAACCCAGACTGTTTTCTCCAGCATATTTTTTACATGCATTACAAAGACTCTATCCCCCTCCACAGCACATAAGATTTCTGACTGGGCGGGGTCAGCTCAATTGGCAAATCCCCTAGTGCTGACTAACAAGGTGACTTTTGCTAAATGTGTATCCCAGTGTTTAAATGTTCCACTCCCCATTGCTCTCAATGCAGTCTTTAATAGTCCATTGTATCTTTTGATTTTCCCAGAGGCTGGTGCACAATAGGGGATGTGATACACCCACTCAATGCCATGCTCTTTGGCCCAGGTGTCTATGAGGTTCTTGTGAAAATGAGCCCCGTTGTCTGACTCAATTGTCTCTGGGGTGCCATGTCACCACAGGACTTGTTTTTCGACACCCAGGATAGTGTTCTGGGCAGTGGAATGGGGAACGGGATATTTTTCCAGCCAGCCAGTCATTGTTTCTACCATTTTAAGCACATGGTGCTTGCCTTGGTGAGTTTGTGGGAGTGTAATATAGTCAATCTGCCAGGCCTCCCCATATGTGTATTTCAGCCATCATCCCACATACCACAGAGGCTTTACCCGCTTTGCTTGTTTGATTGCAGGGCACGTTTCACATTCGTGGATAACCTGCGCAATAGCATCCATGGTCAAGTCCACCCCTCGATCACGAGCCCACCTGTATGTTGCATCTCTCCCTTGATGGCCTGAGGTGTCATGGGCCCACCGAGCTAGAAATAATTCACCCTTATGTTGCCAGTCCAGATCCACCTAGGAAATTTCAATCTTAGCAGCCTGACCCACCTGCTGGTTGTTTTGATGTTCTTCAGTGGCCCGACTCTTCGGTTCGTGAGCATCCACATGACATGCTTTCACAACCAGGTTCTCTACCCGGGCAGCAATATCTTGCCACAATGTGACAGCCCAGATGGGTTTACCTCTATGCTGCCAGTTGCTTTGCTTCCACTGCTATAACCACCCCACAGGGCATTTGCTACCATCCAGGAGTCAGCACAGAGATAGAGCACTGGCCACTTTTCCTGTTCAGTGATATCTAAGGCCAGCTGGATGCCCTTTACCTCTGCAAACTGGCTCGATTCAGCTTTTCCTTCAGCAGTTTCTGCTACTTGTCGTGTAGGACTCCATACAGCAGCCTTCCATCTCCGGTGCTTTCCCACAAGGCGACAGGACCCATCAGTGAACAGGGCCTATTGCTTTTCATCTTCTGGCAGTTTGTTATACAGTGGGGCTTTTTCAGCATGTGTGACCTCCTCCGGTGTTATTCCAAAGTCTTTGCCTTCTGGACAGTCCATAATCACTTCCAGAATTCCTGGGCAATTGGGGTTTCCTACTCGAGCCTGCTGGGTGATCAGTGCAACCCATTTACTCCACATAGCATCAGTCGCATGGTGTGTAGAGGGGACCTTCTCTTTGAACATCCAGCCCAGCACTGGCAGTCAGGGTGCCAGGAGCAACTGTGCCTCAGTACCAACCACTTCTGAAGCAGCTCGGACCCCTTCATATGCTGCCAATATCTCTTTTTCAGTTGGAGTATAGTGGGCTTCGGACCCTCTGTATCCCTGACTCCAAAACTCTAGGGGTCGAATTGGGGTCTCCCCTGGTGCTTTCTGCCAGAGGCTCCAGGTAGGGCCATTCTCCCCGGCTGCGGTGTAGAGCACATTTTTTACATCTTGTCCTGCCTGGACTGGCCCAAGAGCTACTGCATGAACCATTTCCTGTTTAATCTGTTCAAAGTCTTGTCATTGCTCACGGCCCCATTTGAAATCATTCTTCTTCCAGGTCACTGGATAGCGAGGGCTTACAATCAGACTATAATCTGGAATATGCATTCTCCAAAAACCCACAACGCCCAAGAAAGCTTGTGTTTTCTTTTTGCTAGTTGGTGGAGACATGGCTGCTATTTTGTTGGTCACATCCATGGGGATCTGACGACGGCCATCTTGCCTTTTGATTCCTAAGAACCGGATCTCTTGTGCAGGTCCCTTGACCTTACTTTGTTTTATGGCAAAACCAGCTTTCAGGAGGATTTGGACTATTTTATCTCATTTATCAAAAACTTCTTCTGCTATATTGCCCCACATGATTATGTCATCCATGTATTGTAGGTGTTCGGGAGCTCCACCTTGTTCCAATGCATTATGGATCAGTCCATGGCAAATGGTAGGACTGTGTTTCCACCCCTGGGGCAGTTGATTCCAGGTGTACTGGACACCCCTCCAAGTAAAAGCAAACTGTGGCCTGCACTCTGCTGCCAAAGGGATGTAGAAGAATGCATTAGTGATATCAGTTGTGGCATACCACTTGGCCACCTTTGACTCCAGTTCGTATTGAAGTTCTAGGATGTCTGGCACAGCAGCGCTCAATGGTGGAGTGACTTCGTTCAGGCCACGGTAGTCTACTATTAGTCTCCACTCTCCATTAGACTTCTGCACTGGCCATATGGGATTGTTAAAGGATGAGCAGGTCTTACTGATCAACTCCTTGGCTCTCCAGTTGACGAATGACTTCATGGATGGGAATTAGGGAGTCTCAGTCGGTGCGATATTGCTGCCAGTGCACTGTTGTGGTGGCGATCTTTGTGTTGTTCTTTGAACCCCAGCAACCCCACAACAGAAGGGTCCTTTGAGAGGCCAGGCAAGGTAGACAGCTGTCTGATTTCCTCCATCTCCAAGGCAGCTATACCAAAAGCCCACCTGTACCCTTTTGGGTCCTTGAAATACCCTCTCCTGAGGTAGTCTATGCCAAGGATGCACAGAGCCTCTGGGCCAGTCACAATGGGGTGCTTTTGCCACTCATTCCCGGTTAGGCTCACTTCGGCCTCCAATACAGTTAGCTCTTGGGATCCCCCGTCACTCCAGCAATACTGATGGTTCTGCCCCTATATAGTTTGATGGCATTAGGATGCACTGTGCACCAGTGTCCACTAAAGTTTTATAGTCCTGTGGGTCAGATGTGCCAGGCCATCGGATCCACACAGTCCAGTAAACCCGGTTATCCCTTTCCTCCACCTTGCTGGATGCAGGGCTCCTCTATTCCTGATCATAGTATTCGTTACTAACTTCTTATAAATTGAAAATAGTAGAAGCACTGCCCAGGCATAACCGAAATATCGGTGTGTTATCAACATTGTTTTCATACTAAGACCAAAGCACAGCAATATGTCAGCTACACTGAAGAAAATTAACTCTGTCCCAGTAAAACCATGACAAAAACCTACACACCAGTATCAGTCGCCCCTATACACAAGATGAAATCTTGGAAGAGAAAGTGAAGAGATGATGAAGAAGCAGGGCCATCACAAGAAGAGGAGGAGGAAGAGGAAGAACTCATAGAAGAATCGGAAACTACGCGATCCCTATCCTTGAGTGAGTTGTGGGATATGCGAAAAGATTTCAGTCATTGTACAGGTGAGCGCATTGTCATCTGGCTGCTCTGATGCTGGGATAATGGGGCCAGTAGCCTGGAATTAAAGGGGAAGGAAGCCAAACAACTGGGATCCCTCTCTAGGGAAGGGGGCATTGACAAAGCAATTGGAAAAGTGAAACAAGCCCTCAGCCTCTGGAGGCGACTCCTGTCTCCATTGGTTTCACCTTTTATAGTGCTGTTCTCAGAACTGTTTTGCATGCCCACACCTTCCATTCGGCGATGGTGACACATGCCCAGTACCATCACTAGAAGGTCTAGAGGGTCCAAGCCCCCCATATGTGGTCAGCTGACCCTGGTCCCGGGCAAATGCGCAGAGGACTAGGGTTCCCAGACAACAGGACACACACATTCCTGTGGGGTAGAACTCACTGGGCTGCCTTGGTGATTAAACTGCCCCACTCAGTTGCCGTGGTGATTAGGCTTCGGTAGTTAAACTGTCCTGCCAACAATGTTGAGACAAGTTTCTAGTCCCTTATAGTGCTATAGAGCTGCTTATAATAGTTTTTCCTCACCTTCACAGGGAGAGGAGAGACAAGATAAGGAAAGCAGGGAATGGTGGTCTCTTATCCCCACACAGCCCTTCCCAGGGTCCATAAGGATGCTAACGCTGCTGCTGAGAACTGGGCAGCAGCATGACACCTTCGCTGGTGGCTGTGGCTGCCAGAGGGCATGAATGAGCCCCGAGCGCATGAATCAGACACAACACTGCTGCACTGTGCATCTACAGCTCTGGTATTTATGTCAAACAGAAAATGCTCTGGGAAGAAATGGAAGATCTCTGCAACACTTTTTACAAGCATCAATGTGCCTTTTATCGTATTTTTGGTATACATGAGTGGCTGCCTGGCACATGCACGCATACACACAGGCAGAGCAGAGTCACCTCCATAAAGTAACCTCATACTGTGGGGGATGAATTTGCAAGTAACTTAGCACTGTTTGACACGTCCTTGAACTGAAGCAACATGGCAGTAAAAAACAGAGACAGGAGCATGGGAATGCCAAGAAAGATTTAAGCAAGCCAAAACAAATGAGATGATAGTGCAAATAGAACAGCCTATTAGAATGTAGCATAAGGCGGTGCTTAGAGCTAGCTGACAAATAACAGAAATTGTTTGTGTGCATGATCGCATTTGCATGACGAATGTGTCAAAAAGAGCTATAAGCAGTGAAAAGCTGAAAATAAAGGTCTGGTGCAGAATATCTGTCAGGAGTCTGTGACATTCATCCCTGCATCTTACAAGAAGCAGCATTTGTACGTGAAACATCTCATCTATGGGTATGGGACTAATCAGAGGACATCAGTAAAGGGAGATGTGTGTGCTCATACTTTGTGTATATTTCTGCAAAAGCACATCTACTGTCAACTGTTCTGTTTTCAGAATTTTAAAGCTGTTTTAACGATGACAAATGTCACAGATGATGCTTCTCAAATACACAGCTGAAAAATGAAAACTCAGGGTTGGATTCATCTTAATTTGAGAGGCCTCTGACAAAGTCTCCCCCAGAGCTGGTTGCTGAAGAAGTTACTCATTCTGAGGGTAGGATTCATCTACCTAAATATAAACATCTGTGTCCCCCGCACCTGCCACCAACATGCATGTGTCCCCCACACTCCTCTATGAGGCGGGGTGGCACGGCGCCTTCCCCATGGGCAGCAAGCCCTGAGCCATGGCCACGCGTGTGCCCCATGCCTCCTCTCCCCTCTGCGGCACTCACCTTGTCACTGAAATCGGGAATGAACCTTGTAACACGAACGTAGTGTTAAAAGGCAGGCATTCTTTATTTGCCACGCGGGATGCACGGGGGAATCGCTCCTTCTAACGTGCATCCCGTCAGATCTCTTTGTGCCAGTTAAGTACATGCTTCATATAAGTAGTCATTAGCTTTCTGATAAAAGATATACATATTCAGACGTCATTTGCGCAGGCCTATTGGTGTCTCCGGGTGGTCGTCAGGGGTCTCTGGATGAAGGCCATACTCTTCCTCCCTGTGTCCGCTAGTTAACCCTTGTCTTTGCGCAAACTCAGTTCTGAGATTACGTATGTACTGCCCTTGAGGGGTGGTCTGTTCTGGTTTAGTGTGTGCTCTGCAGTTCCTTATCTTTATTGCTCTGTATGTCTGCTTTTCTTAAGGCCAAATGTCATCGTGACTTTGTTTAGGTTACTTCAAATCTTGAGGCCTCTTTGACTCCCTAAAGCAACAAGGTTTTGTCATCGTGCAGGCTGTTCTCGTTTCAGCTACCTCCTTATCTTGGCTAAGTTTCGGCTCCGGGTCCCAGCCTTACTTGAGCTACACTAGATTGTATTAGTAACTCCCAACCATTTATACCCTGAGTCATTACTACCTAAATGTGAGGCTTTAATTTAATCCTTAAAACAGAGGTTTGGACCCTAAGCACTAGGAGTGAGGGTTTTGGGATCTAAAAATTAGGCTCTGAGTATGAAAGGAGAGGGGTTCTGACAGAAACGCATTTTCTCTTACATTAAGGATTAACTAATGACTAAAATGCAGATTAACAAATACATTGATTGTTCCCAGACTTAATGTTCAGTTGGATGGTATAGCAGCATCCATGTTTGGTTAAGTTCATCACCCTGGTTACAACCTGAAGCATGGTGTTGAGCTCACCCGTGGACTTCAGGCAGGGGTACCGGGTGGTGGTGATTTTCTTCTCGGAGCAAACCTCCCTGCAGGGCTGAGAGTCAGATTATTAGAAAAAGAGAGAAAAAAGAAAAAGAAGGCGGTGGATGAGGGGAAACCGCAAACAGGAGCATGGGACTCCGCGGCCGGGGAACATCCACCTGTCGCCATCCTGTGGCTCTTCCCGGTAGGTCCAGGCGTGTTCCAGCGCCAGGTGCAGCAGCCGGAGCGGGGCCAGGCCGCCAGTAGGCCGCCCCATCGGGCCGCCTCTCCCCTGCCCGCTGCGCCGGCTCTGCCTATCCTGGCCGGCGGCGCAGCTGCGCCGACCCGCCACTCCTCCCGCCCCGGCAGAGGGCCGCCCCCCGCGTCCTCCAGATGTTCCCATGGGAACGGGCCGCGCCCGCCCAGATGTGCCAGCAGACGCAGAACCGCGGCGAGGCAAGTCAGGGAGGCGGCCAGATGTGGTGGGGTCGCGGAAGATGTGCGGCGGAGGCGGGGGGACATCAACCCCCCTCCCGGCCCCCACGGCTGCAGGGAGCATGGGGTAAGGTGCAGGGGGTGCCCGCCCCAGGGTAAGTGGGGCAGAAATTGATGGAAAGGGAAAGGTCCAAAACCGTGGGGTCGATAAGCTGTTCTTGGTGCACTGTCACTGATGCTTTCCAGATTCGGCTTTATCTTAAGTCTCCTTCCCAAAGGAACAGAGCAGTTCAAAGCATCCCTTCTGTGATGGTTGTTTATCCTTGTATACTGCTGCCACTTCCCCGCCATTCATAAAAAGGAGATTAGTGACAACAGATTTTGATAAAATAGTGCATCATGTCTGGCTTGTTGTATCATATCCTGTTTTCATGGTTAAACTGCCTGGAACCAGGGAAGCAAACGTGCAAAACTTCCTACAAGTATGAAGGGCTTCAGGGAAATGAGGGTGTGCAAGTCGGCCTTACTAGTACTTTCACCTGTAGTATAAATAATCTCATTTTACAGCCAGAAAAATCAGGGATATGTGAGCAACAGATTGTACTCATATATTATTAGAGCCAGAAAAGTCAGGGATATGCAAGTAACAAATTGTAACTCCTAGACTAAACCAGCACAGAAGTAATAAAGGTGTAACCAGTGATGAAATTAATCAACCAGGGATGTTGTTATATTATGGGAACATGGAGTGTACGAATCAGTGTATCTGTTGAGCTGTATTTTAGTCCCTAGGTAATCATTACTGTGAACAAAACAATGGACAATGTGCTTCTGTCAAAAAGGATGACAAAATGTGGTTTCGTGTAGTGGACTGAGAAAACTGGGCAGGACTGCCAAGATTAAGAGCCAAGTAGGTAAAAGGTAATTCCAGCAGGGGGAGATCGCAACCACTGACTCACCAACCACCAACTCAAGTAATACCACCTACTCAAAAGAGAACAATGAGAGCAGACAACTGAGCCTGCACAGTAATTTACATATGGAGTGAGCAAGTTTATACCAATCAGTAGAAAAGACAATTATGAATATGTCAATTTTTGATCTATAAATTGTATGGGAAAAGTGTGTAAGGTATGCACGTTAGGAGGAGTGATCCCCTGTGCATCCAGCACTGCAATAAAGAACGCCTACTCTTATTATTACTCTTAGTATTAACTAAATTGGTGTTAAAGAGTTGTTTCTGATTTTACCGCATTTTTCGGTAACAAAGGGGCGTAAGAGGACTCAAGCAACCCGCCTTCTATTTTTTGCTCTGCCACAGGCAATGTTTGAACAAGTCACTTCACCACTCTGTGCCTCAGTTTCCTCTGCCTGTAACAGGAAGACCCTAATAGTTTAAAAATAATAATGCAAATAATAATGCAGATCCCCATATACGATTCAGCTATGATTAAACTGTTAATCCCTTTGGTATGTTGTTCAGTACCCAGAAGACGACTAATGCTAGACTCTTACTTGGGAAACTCTAGGGCTTGTCCAAAATTCCGCCTGACTTGCGCAGCATCTGCTGTCACCAGAGTCTGCTGTATGCACTGTGAACTCCCAACTTCAAGGTATTTCTCCACTCTAGGTGCCACTGCGTATTCTCTCTATTCCTGTGCTCACTTAAGCAAAGGAATTCTGCATGGCAGATTTTCCCCCCCACCTGTTTTTGCTTTTGCTGTTGAGAGGATGTTTTGGATGTTTATTTCTTTGTAATTACTTCTTTTCCTTTATACAAAAAATGACTAAGCAAAGACAGGACTTGCTGTCTTGAAGCCAGAAAAAAACTGTGGGTGTTTCTTGCAGGGCTAAGCCCTCAGTCTCTCTCACACAGCTGCTCCTGATTGGGAGATAACAGGAACAAAAGCAGGACCTGGGTGCTTGGATCAAAGTGCTCAGGAGACACCTGTCTCCACATTCTTTACTCTCCCACCCCAAGTGGAAAGTAGCCAGTGACAAGGTCTGAAACAGAGAAGTTTGCACTGCTGTAACCCCTATGATGTCTGTCTATAGATAACAAAGGATTTAATTTACCACATTCCAGATGTGGTCACAGTACTTCCAAAAAGCTCTATTTTTTTAGAAATTGAATCATACCTGAGCACAGAACCAGAATAATTTGGATGATTTCCAACCCTTACCTAAATGTCATGACTTCAGAAGGACTCTGATTTTGAAAGGATCCCTATATAGGCCTGGGATAAGTATGCCTCCAAAATGTTTTTCCAGAACTTTTGCCATTCAGTGCAGATCTGAATCACTACCTGAACTCTGCCTTTTCTTTAATGCCTGCCACCCACATAGCACTGTACTATCTTTTTAATTAAAAATATAATAGCAACTGACATGTTTTTAACTCATGCAAACAGTCGTGTTAATTTAAGCAAGGTAACCTGCAGATGAAGCTAATCCTGTACTAAACTCTTTGCTAAAGCAGGCTCAAAAGTTTTATATACAAAAGAATTTAAGTGTGATCAATAGTAGATAGAAAAGGGAGATTAAACACCACCATGCAATAATATCCATACTTTGCAGTTGGTAACCCTATTATTGCTGAATACATTAAAGTTGAGCGTTTCATCATTTTGCTTCATCAGCTTCATCTCAGCATTAATGACCATGCAGCCAGGGCCATCCTGAGAACAAGGATTGCTTCCTGGAAAGTGTTGAAAGGTGGTGGTTAAAGAAACACTGAAATGTTCCTGTTGCCTCAGGGAAGAAATTATCTGGGACTGTTTTCAAATAAGCAGAAAGTAATTTCTTGTGCAAGGGACACTTTTCCTTGTGCAGGTTCATGTTAGTCTAACTTGCCCAACATCATGTTTTGGAGTGGGGGGGTTGTGTTGGGTTTTGGGTTTTTTTCAGTTTTTCAGTTTTTGGTTTTGTTTTGAGGTTGTTTTTTTAAAGATGTAGCACTGTGATTTTTCTTAATTCATTTACAACTGACATTTTCATCAGTGCATTTTCCATCTGATTCAGTTAAAAAGTAACCAGTTATTGTAAATAGTCTTAATCCCGGTACAGCATTGTGTTTGCATCAAGAGCCTCGGTGGCAACCCCACCAGGTCTCCAGCTGTCAGCATTGATGCGTTTGGGGAGATCAGAGCAGGACTGAAGGTGTAAACAAACAGAAGTTTTAAAGAACACCTTGGGCCTAGGATACTTTTTGGATTTGATAGGCCTTGTGTTGGTCATTTGTGAACTAGGTTATTTCCAGGTGAATACCCAGACTGAACCTCTCTAGATCCAGAACTATACTATACAGTCCAAGCTTAGTTGGCTAAACACTCAACCAAGCTTGGGCAATGTGGTGATGTCCTGTGCCATTTCAACTCCAGGAGGCATCTAGAGCAGTGCCCCATCTCAGAAAAAAAGCCAGAACCAGACAGTAGAGAGAAAAAAACCCATGCTGGACTTCAGATGAGCTGGACTTGTTCCGAGTCAGAAATTTTTAATAAGTTTTATTCTTATTGCAGTATATCTTGGACATATCTGGGATGTATTATTGTCGTGATTTAGCCAGCAGCTCAGCCCCACAGAGTCACTCGCTCACTCCCCCACCAGTAGATGGGAGAGAATCAGAAGGATAATGCTCGTGGGTTGGGATAAGAACAGTTTAATAATGAAAATTAAAAGAAACAAGAACAGAAATGCAATGTAAAGGAGAACAACGAGAGGCGCAAAAACCCGGGGGGGAAGGGGAACGAACCGTCGAAACAAACCATACACAACACAGCTGCCTGCCGAGCTGACGCCATGCCGCTTCCCCCCCCATACTGGTCATGGTGTCACATGGTATGGAATGAACATCCCATTGGCCAGTTGGGGTCAGCTGCCCCCACCATGGCCCTGCCCCTCCCAGCCCCCTGCCACGAGGCAGAGCACCGGAAGCTGGAAAGGTAGCCGACCCCCTACGGTGAGGAGAATTAACCCCTTCTCAGCCAAAACCAGCACAATTATGCACACAAATCCAACAGGAATTGAAGATTTTTCTGCTGTTAGCTGATTTTTGCCAGCAACTAGTAGCTTGAGCAACCTCTTGCACTGACTGACCCCTTGGTCATTCCAGCTGGAGCTGGCAAAGACTGTCCGAACCCAAAGCTGTTTAATGTATTTTGTCCTCCTAACTTACTGAGCAGAGTTCACTTAAAGCACCCCTAAAATACTAATTATTCTAATTAATCCATAATAGGACCAAGGATAATGAAACAACTCACTTCAAATGCCCTGGAGGTATCTTTGATAAGATACCTGCCAGTATGCAGTAATCCATATTTTGCTCTCAACCTACTGCAGTGAGAAGTACAAAGTGATCATGAGAAGGGAAACTGATCATTAAAGGGAAACTGAAAACCAGCAAGGTAAATAAGGAAACCAGCAGGAAAAAGCTAATATGTACACTAATTATCCATTAGGAGCAAACAACTCCCCTAGAAATAAATAGTGAAAATGTTACATTGTTCTTTTATTTTATATTAAGCTGTTGTTGTAGCGGTTGGAAGAAAATTAAGATCTTCCCATGTGAAACTGGAAGTGTCAGTCTCCTAATAAATTAACTGGGTTATGAATGTTGGAAGCAGTCTGCCTGGGCCTCCCTGGCACCACAAGTGCTAGTGAAGCTGATCGGGGGTAGGATGCTGACAGCAGAAATACAGAGAGCGAGTAACAGCCTGGCACATTTTGATGCAGGATTTCTTCTAATGTTTTTTTCCTGAGTTTCCCCTTTGATTTCCCTAGGAAGCCCACCCAAATCCTACTGTGTCAGCCTTCAGCTCACACACACAGCAGAGGGAGCTAAACCACCAGAAAATAAAAAACCCTACCCTCCTTGTCACTGAGAAATGGGGTATAACTTGGGTCAGTTCTCTGCCCTAAAGCTCTGATCATTCAGTATTGAAGCTCCCCTGTGGCAAGGTCCTCTCTTCTATCCCAAACCCCTCCTAAATACACAGCTGATAAGCAGGAACGCATATGCAGCACTTCTGACTGCGTCTTTAGGATTCTTTCATTTTCAGGGATTTTTTTAAAAGGAATTTTTTCTCTACAATTTTCCTTTTACCAACATGTTTTGTTCTACATATTGGATATAAATCCTGGTTTTTTAAGGCACTGCAGCAACATTAAAAACTTTTCCTTTCTGTGTTCACGCCAATCCAACTCTAGATTCCCATTATCTGCCAACAAACCATGGGCCTCATCTGTGAACCTGTCCTCAGTTGATGTCAACCCTCATCCTGGCTTAGGCCAACCCTCTCAGAGAAGTGAATTTCACATCATAAAGCCACAGTTTCTCCCCACAGTAGCTACATTGCTTGCAATCTCCCCAAAACTGAGAGGACATGGAAACATAACTTTCCTCTATGAGGCACTGGTACTCATGGGGCAGAACAATTTGTAGGACAGCTTTCTCTGCCTTACTACTGTTGCACTGAATTACAAGAAACTGCTGAATAATCTTGCAGCAGTGAAAAACTGGACAATGAAACAGCAGATTAGATTTAAGACAGTAGACATGGGAAAAAAAATACCACCAGTTAAAAATTCAGCATCTATCTTATATGGCCATGCTAACTCAGTGCAGTACTTTCTGGAAGAGTCAGACTCAAATAAGATGGCTTCAGTCTAACTGTCTTATGGGAATTATGAAAATACAGAAGGTATAACCCTCTGTTCTCACCATAGTTTCTACCACCATTGAATCCACTGTTGTTCAGCAGGTGAGTGGAGTCATTCATATCTGAGCCTGGCTGAATGTCCCCATCAGGAGTCAGCTGTGAAGTCCAAAAAGAGGACTTAAATCCAATCTGAAGAGCCGTGTGCTTTAGTAAAGGGTTATGGATGTACACCTTGCATGCCCCTTCTCACCCTGCATGTCATTGCCCAAGATGGTGCTGGCCTCAGCACATGTATCTGTATGAGGAACCCCAGCCCAAACGCCACCCCACACCGGGACAACACCTTGTGATTTGCTAGTTTTGGCCTCAGCATCAACATTTATCAGGATTAAGAAACAACATCTAGTTAATCTTACCCTTCTATTTCAGACAAAGTTGCTTTTGTATCAGAATAGTTTGGGGATATCAGCTTTTATTTGCCAGTATTAGAATAAACCTGTCTTTTCCACCTCCATCTCTTAAATTTTAATCCACAAAGGATAAGGAGTGTTAATCATTCTTCAGCTGTAACATACCATTCAAGGACTAAACAATGCAGTCCTGATGTAGCAGGGGAAAAAACAGGACTTCCAAAATTTACGACAAGGGAACTGAATCACAGAAATTGTGCAATTTTTTTCCTGAGAAACATTAGTCTTTCCCCTAGACGTCTTGAGTTTGAATGCACTTTGCTATAAATGCCCCACAATCCTATTAGAGGCCAGAAGTATATAGACTTTCAAGCCCCCAAAATAGCCAAGTAACTTTATTCATCAGACGCTTTAGAAGAGCTATATTTTTAGATTTAGAGACATCTGCTAAACAAGGTACCCAGATGTGTCCAGTACATGTCATTTTTGTCCACTCTTGCTTTGTTTACTAAAGGTTAATAAGAGTAGCAAGAAGGCATTTTTCCTTGGAAAGTCAGACGTATCATTGCTTTCTGTGCTGGTTTTGGCTGGGATAGAGTTAATTTTCTTCACTGTAGCTGGTATAGTGCTGATGGCACACTGATGTTTTAGGTGTTATTAAGTAGCGGCTAAGTAGCACCTATACTACTTAGGGACCTTTCCAGCTTCCCATGCTCTGCCATGTGGGCAAGAAGCTGGGAGAGGAGGGGCAACAGCCAAGGCAGCTGACTCAAACTGGCCAATGGGATGTTTCATACCATATGACGCCATGACCAGTATATTAACTGGGGGAGTTGGTGCTGGGGGGGAGTGGTTGCAGCTCAGGAACAGGTGGCATTGGGTCGGCAGGTGGTGAGCAGCTGTATCACATGTTGTTTGTTTTGCTTGTTCATTCCCACTTCCCCCTTCCTCCCCGCCCCAGGTTTTGCCTCTCTCTCATTATTTTCCTTTTCATTGCATTATTATTGTTGTTGTTATTATTGTTTTATTTTAATTATTAAACTGCTCTTATCTCAACCCATGAGCTTTTTCACTTTTACCCTTCTGATTCTCTCCCCTATCCCACTCGTGGGGAAGTGAGCGAGCGACTGTGTGGGGCTAAACCACAACACTTTCATATGGAAATGGATGGTATTTGGGAGAGGAAACTGTGGCATGTGCAGAAATTATGGGTTTGACCAGACAGCTCTCCAGGCTGAACTGGAATGCTCAGGAACATTTTGGTGCCTGGTCATTTCTGGACTGAACTAAAGACCTGGGCAGGCAAGTCCAGATTTTGCTCAAAGTCCAATTCTGCAGGGTTTGGCATTCTGAAGTAAGGACTCTCCTCCCATGATCCTGTCCTTTCCACCTCTACATATCCTTGGCCATGTTAAGTCTCAGCAAACCCTCTTGCTTACCTTCCCCTGTACTGCTGGAGATAGATATGAGACACAAAGTCTGCCCACGGG
Source organism: Phalacrocorax carbo (assembly GCF_963921805.1). Taxonomy (NCBI): domain Eukaryota; kingdom Metazoa; phylum Chordata; class Aves; order Suliformes; family Phalacrocoracidae; genus Phalacrocorax; species Phalacrocorax carbo. Next base: position 314,252 of record NW_026990255.1, on the reverse strand, counting down.
CACTTCTGGTGAACAGTTTCTTACCTCCTCCTGCTACACAGAAACCAGAAAGCACTGAAAGATAAACTTCTTCCACAGAGGGAAGTTAGGCCATGGTTGCTGGAATCAGAGTAAAACCAGTCAGGGACTGTTTCCTGTCTGGCAAATATGTCATTTCTGCATTGCACAAACTTCTGGAGCAGGACTGCAAGCAACTACAACACACACCACCCCCCCACCCCCCCAAAATGAGCCAACACTAGGTTGTCAGCCCTGACAAGCAAAATCTGATGTGGCTCACTGTGGCCAAGTGTAAGACACTTTAAACATTTTATAAAATTAATAATAGTTTTTATTAATTGCCCACTTTGTCCCTGTACAGGGAACTTCCACCCCACAGGAAAAGGAGCTGAAGGAAACCTGTGCTTCCCCAGAGATAGTTTAGCGCAAAACCTGGCATCAGTTGCCATCCAAACATTTTAGGCTGAGAGACCGCACCTTGGTTTGAGGTGCTGGAGCTCTAGCCAGACATGAGTTTCCTTTTGCCAGTTTGGCTAATGCAGTGATAACCTTTCCCAGAGAGGCAAGGCAGTGAGCAGAGCAACCCTTGCTCCTCCCTGATCCTGAGCTCAGAGGGCCCTGAGGGAGAAGATACACAGATACTTGCTAAAGGACACCCACACACACAAGAACTTCTCACTGGTTTCCCACAAGTCTCACAGGTGGCATGAAGCTCAGATGCAAAATTAAATCAGTACCAGCAGCAGAGCTGCACCTGGCTATGCAAATGCTAGGGGAGCTGCACCCATTTGCTTCATGTGGGTGGCTAGGGCCAGAGACAGGGGCTTGGCTGTCATGTGGATCCTGCCAATGCACAAGTACCATGGATGGTCCTCCTTGGTTCCTGGCCTGAAAACACAGCACCCTGCTTTAAACAGCAGAGCTATGGAGACTTCACCCTGCTGTTGTTCAAAATTACAAATAAAAGAGACATTTTGCAGCCATCATCTTTCCTAGCCAGCATTCTGGTGAAGTCAGAAACTTCATCCCTAAGTGAGCGAGCTGCAAACTACAACCACATATCTAAAATGTCCACTCAGGCACCTTCATGGCTTCGAAGCAGAACTTGCACCAGCATTGCTTTCATGCAAAACAGAAACAGCCCCAACAGCTCCTCTACAAAGATATGGCATCAGAAGCAAAAATTTCATTTGATATTCCTAAATAACTGAAATTATTATTGTTATTAAAGACTGACTAAAGTGAACTCCCTCTTCCATGAACACACATTAGCCATGAGCCATCAGTGCCATCAGTACCAGGCTCCAGAGAGGAATTTGCAAACAACAAATGTGCCGAGCTGCTCCCAGTCCTACCTGCCTGGGACTGCAGACTAGAGACTTGGGGAACAGTCACAAAATATCATTTTTGAGAGACTTAACTAGTTTCTCTGGCCAAAAACTTTCCCTAAACATATTCTAAAAACTGTTTTTCAACTCCAAATAATGAGAGGCTGTTGTTGCTTCTTTCTTCTCTTGCAGAGATAACTTGCAGCTGTTTGCAAACAGCTCATATTAATTTTTGGTCACCTAATAGCATGGTATTGTGCGTGCCTGCAGACTGGAGGCATTTATGCTACAGTGTGAATTTCTAACACATAATATCAAATTAGCTATTGGCAAATATTTCTGTGCGTGGGTAAGCTGTGTGTGAAGGGCTCACACAGCCATACTGGAACTCAGTTTTCCAGGGTAGGATCTGGCCCCTCAAGTCATATTGCCCAGAGCACTGAGGAAGGCACAGGATCTCACCTTCAGATGATCATTGCTTCTTCAACGATCCGACAATGATAAAGCAAGATAAGAGGCACTTAGTGAAATCCAGGTAAATGCAAGTGCTCCTTTTCAGCAGCTCATTCTGTCAGATAAACTTCCATCAAGCAACACAGATGAAGGTCTTCTTAATCAGACAATACTGATCTTTGATTATACCACATAATAATGATGGAAAGGAACTACTCAGCCCACTTTGCTCAAAGGGATCTGTTACCATAGCTGGTCAGAGAAAATGGCATTATCTTACAGGCAAGTCACCACAATCAGCCAGGGCTGAATTACAAGGTGAAGAAAAACTCAGACATCAACAACCACATTTAAATCAAAAGGATATCCGCAATGAGAAAAACTTCAAGCTAAGGTCTGAGGTTTTTTACAAAATTGTAAATAGAAAAGATTAGTGTACTAGGCTTTGTGGACCTTTCTATATATAGTTACAGAAGCATGACATAAACAGAGTGACTGATTTCAGTGTGCATTGAAGCAGGGACTTTTTCAGGATTAAGCCTTTCTGAAAACCTGCACTGTCACAGAGTTCAAGAATTTAGATATTTATTTTCTTCCAGCCTTGAAAGAGTTTGAGTTTTTTGGTGGTTTTTGAATCAGTAACTTAAGGTTTGGTTTGTAAAATGGGGGTGACTTGATATATGACCTGAGCAAAGCTGAATAATGGATAGGAATTTTATCAGGCTGAGGACTGCTTCGGCAGATGACTCATTGCTCTGCTGGGTGACTTCTAGGTGGCAATGTGCATGCTCATGCAGAGTAATAAATTAGCCCTCTGTTGAAATGATGCAATACCCATTTTGTAGAAGGTTTCAGTCTCCCCCTAAATTACCTCCCGCAAAGCCTTCATTTTCACAGGATTTTCTGAATGCTCAGGCTTCGGTTTCCATTAGTTTTCCTCTCTGCAGAACATCTGTTTCCCAGGAAGTAGCCTGGGAAAAGCTTCACTAACAGCTTCCTGCACTGAGCTCCGTGCATCACCCTCACCCACAGGTTTTGCTTTATCAGCAGTAAGACAATGAGAGACCATTCAGGTTTTGAGGTTCCTGTTACAGTTTCCATGGCCACTTGTCCTCAGCACATGGAAATATGTAATATTTTATCCTTTACCATTTCTCCTGTATTTTCCTCTATGTTCCTCTTCCTTTATTCCTTCATACCCAAGCAACTTCAGAGGCTCTAGAAACTTCAAAACTTCCACTCCCCCTACATTGCCCCTTCTTCCATTGCTTCTTTTGCACCTAAGGCCCCAGCACATCTAGATGGGCAGTGTAGCACTGCAGATGCAGCAAGGCATAATCACAGGTTTCTCAGGATTGAACTGAAGAAATTCCTCAGAAAGGACCTGTCCTCCATTTCTCTTGGGGACTGGAAAGGTGTTTGGGGGACTACACTCAAATAAAAGAGACCATGTCTCCCTTCTCCATTTAGAGACTATATGAAGGTGTCCAAACGAAGACTGTGTTTGGAAACTCACTGCATATCCATCACATCTGTTTGTTCACCAGACACAGCAGTGCGGCTTCCCTTGAAATAGCTCTGTAAATTCTGGGCATCTTCCTCTGAAAATCAAGCTGTTTTCTGTCTCTTGCTCATTCCCCTTTTCTAAAAGAAGAAACCCTTTTATGTAAGCCTGACTAGTCACAGAATGGTAGGGGTTGGAAGGGACCTCTGGAGATCATTGCATCCAACCCCACTGCTTGAGCAGGTACACCTAGAGCAGGGGGCACAGGAACATGTCCAGGCAGGTTTTGAATAGTTCCAGAGAAGGAGACTCCACAACCTCTCCGGGCAGCCTGTTCCACTGCTCTGTCACCCTCACAGTAGTTTTTTTCTCATGTTTAGCTGGAACTTCCTGTGTTCCAACTTGTGCCCATTGCCCCTTGTCCTGTCATTGGGCACCACTGAAAAGAGTATGGCCCCATCCTCTTGACACCCACACTTTAGATATTTATTGGTATTGATGAAATCCCCTCAGTCTTCTCTTCTCCAGGCTGAACAAACCCAGGCGTCTCAGCCTTTCCTCCTCCTTGCCCTTTATGAAGACTGGAGCAACACTGGCTACCCTCCAGTCTTCGGGCACCTCTCCTGTCCTCCATGACCTTTCATAGATGATGGAGCGTTGCTTGGCAAGAACATTCACCAGCTTCCTCAGCACTCGTGGGTGCGTCCCATCAGGGCACATGGATTTGCAAGGATTCAGTTTGCCTAAATGATCTCTAACGCAATCCTCACCAACCAAGGGGAAATCTTCCTTTTCTCCAGGTTTTTTCTCTCTCCTCTGGGGACTGGGATGTCTGAAGGCCAGCCTTAGCAGTGAAGACTTGTCCTGGTTTCAGCTGGGATAGAGTTAAATTTCTTCGTAGTACCTAGTATGGGGCTATGTTTTGGAGTTTTGCTGGAAGCAGTGGTGATAATGTGGAGATGTTTTAGTTGTTGCTAAGTAGCACTTACACTGGTCAAGGACTTTTTCAGCTCCCCGTGCTCTGCCGGGTGCACAAGAAGCTGGGAGGGGACACGGCCGGGACAGCTGCCCCAAACTGACCAATGGGATATTCCATACCATATGACATCATGCGCAGTATATAAAGCTGGGGAAGAAGAAGGAAGGGGGGACATTGGGAGTGATGGCAGTTGTCTTCCTAAGTAACCATTACACGTGATGGAGCCCTGCTTTCCTGGAGACAGCTGAACACCTGCCTGCCTATGGGAAGTAGTGAATGAATTCCTTGTTTTGCTTTGCTTCCACTCGCAGTTTTTGCTTTACCTATTAAACTGTCTTTATCTCAACCCATGAGTTCCCTCACTTTTACTCTTCCAATTCTCTTCCCCATCCCACCAGGGGGGAGTGAGCGTGTGGCTGCGTGGTGCTTGGTTGCTGACTGGGGCTAAACCACGGCAAGACTGAAGCAAATAAGGTGTTTAGTAACGCCACCTTCTCTGCATCCTGCATCACCAGGACACCCACCTCATTCAGCAGCAGGCCCAGTTTCCCCAGTCTTTCTAGTTTCCCCAGTCTTTCTTTTACTACTGATGTATTTGAAGAAGCCCTTCTTGTTAGCCTTGACATCCCTCGCCAGATTTAGTTCCAAGTGGGCCTTGGCCTTCCTTGTCACATCTCTGCATACCCTGACAATGTTCCTATATTCCTCCCAAGTGGCCAGTCCCTTTTTCCACATACTGTAAACCTCCTTCTTCCATTTGAGTTTCTCTGGAAGCTCTTTGGTCGTCCACGCGGGTCTCCTGGCTCCTTTGCTTGACTTCTTCCTCCTAGGGACACAGCAATCTTGAGCTTGGAGGAAGTGGTCCTTGAATACTGAACAGCTCTCTCGAACCCCCTTACCTTCTAGAGCCCTAACCCATGGGATTCCTCCAAGCAGGTCTTTGAAGAGGCCAAAGGTAGTTCTCCTGAAGTCCAGGGTTGTAATTCTACTTGTTGCCTTGCTTCTACCACACAGGATCCTGAACTCGACCATCTCATGGTCACTGCAGCCAAGGCTACACCCAACCCTCACATCCTCAACCAGACCTTCTTTGTTTGTTAGTATAAGGTCCAGCAGCACATCTCGCCTCATTGGCTCCTGCACCACCTGTGTCAAAAAGTTATCCTCAATGCTCTGCAGGAACCTCCTGGATTGCGCACACCTCACTGTGTTGCTTTTCCAGCAAATATCAGGGTGGTTGAAGTCCCCCATGAGAACCAGGACCTGAGAGTGTGAGGCTATTTCCAGCTGTCTGTAGAAGGCCTCATTGATTTCCTATTCCTGATCAGGTGGCCTGTAGCAAACACCCACAACTGTCACCCATATTTGGCTGTCCTTTAATTTTACCCACAAGCTCTCCACTCATTCTTCCTCCACCCCTAGGCAGAGCTCGATACATTCCAGTTGCTCCCTCACATAAAGAGCAACTCCCCCACCTCACCTTGCTGGCCCAAAAGAAGGGCCCATCTCTCGGTGTTGCCACAGAGATATAGGGAGAAGTTACCTTTAAAGATCATCCCCCTTTTGGGTGAGGAAATATTGCTAAGCAGGACGGGATTGAGGTTCATTTGGTTTTGGCCTCACATGAGGAACAGTTATTTAAATAATTTGCCCAAGTATTAGATCTGTCTCTGAATTCACAAAGAACAAGCCCTAAGTCATCCCTGGCTCTGCCTAAATGAGCAAAATAAATGCACAACCTAACACACATGTGCCCAGCAGTGCAAGGGACTGGTGTGTCCCTCTTCCCTGCAGCCTGAGTTTGTGAGCGCTTTCCCTGCATTTGGGACTGCTGAGCACTGAGAGCACCGGGGGCATGCAGGGGTCTCAGTAAGCACCCCAGCCCCCTGCGCCAGTGTCCTGGAGGGGCTGCTGTGATTTACAGCATAGCCATCAGGCTTCACTAAGCCCATGGTATGCCATGATATGCAGCCCTGAGCATCACATGCTTCAGACCACACCACCTCCACCATGAGGGATGACAAGTCACACAGCCTGACACCCTTGTGAGCTGTTTACCTGCCTTCCTGCCAGCTAAAACCCAACAGAATTATTCTGAAGAAACAGTTTCTTAATGTAACAGGAATGATATGGTCAAAGGGCAGCTCTCCCTGAATGGGGCTGGGTTACAAACAAGGGTGTTCACACTGCTGAAAAACAACCCTAAACACATCAAGTCAAGCAAATAAGCCTATATGCCATATAGGTTTTATTCCAAAGGATGAGGGATGAAGGCAATACCTTCTCAAAAAACTCCTCTGTGGTCAACTTAAAGTGCTCTGACACCAGGCACCGGGTCACAAACCAGCAGAGCACACTGAAGGATGCTGCCAGAGCCAGCACCCACTGCAGCCCAGTCACCATCTCAGGAATGGCCATGTAAAAGCCTCATCCAGCTGTAGCCTTCATTTGGACATCTCACCCTGAGAAATGCCCTATCCGTGAACCAGCACCACTGCCTCTCCCACATGCCAGCCCCACAGCACTACTGTGCCTGCTGCCTTCTGCCAGGGGCTGAGGATTCCTACACAGGGGGAGAAATCCCAGCCCTGTTTCAGGTGTGCCATTGCTTCCAGCACATATGCAGGGGAAAGGGTTTCTGAGCTGAGCTGGTGCAAGTTTCCTCTTCTAATAGACTTCAAAGTCATCAGTGTTTCTAGACACTTGACTTCAGAGGCTCTGATCCCACAGAAAGGAGCTTCTTGACAGCCCCTTGTGTTTCTGTATTATACCGCACTGTATTTTCCTGCTTGAAGCTGTGTTTTGATGGGAGAGGTGAGCATTTACTGGCTTTCAGCCACAAATCAGTTCTTTGTTATGTCTGGCCCATCTGTGCTCTCTTTATATCAAACTGTTTTCATTCCCCCCTAAAAACAAAAGTCCATCCTATGTGCCACCACATCAAATAACTTTCTGAGAGACAGGAGGCAGATGAGTGACTCGTATATCACTGGCAGCTCTCTCAACACTGTGCAACAATCACAAAGTCAGGAGGGCGACTTTATAATTCCAGCTCTTGTTTCTTGTGAAAAGCATCATCTAAAATTGCAGCAAGCACAGGTAAGTGTGCCCCAGCACGTCAGTGTTGTGTGGGCACTGCGCTGCCACAGAGAGGCTCCAGCAGCAGGAGGCAGGCCCTAAGTTACAAATTGCACATGATATGGACCAGCTCATTTCTCTGAGTTGTTTGAGGCCAAGGTCACCATCACAGCACTATGTCAGGAGCATCTCCTAAGACCAAGCAGACCCATCCATCCACGTCTTCTTGCCCAATACAAGCACAATCCATCCCTTGCTTCTGCTTGTCCAAGCACACCCCATCCCTCCACTTCTTCCTCAGCGCAAGCACAATCCCATCCATCTTTACTGAACCACCACAAGCACAGCCCACCCTCCCATTTCTCCTTGCCCAGCACAAGCACACCCCACCCCACGACCTCTTCTTGCCCAGAAAATGCAAACCCCATCCCTCCACCCCTCCTGGCCCACCACAAGCCCATTCCATGCCTCCATCTCCTCTTTCCTAAGCACACCCCATCCCTCCATCTCCTCTTGTTCAAGCACAGCCCATCCCGCCATTCCTTTTCGTCCCGCAGCGGAGGCGCTGTCCCCGGCACCTGCCCCCGCCCCGGCCCCAAGCCGCCCGGGGCGCGCTCCGGCATGCCACAGCCAGCTCGGCGGGGGGGGAGGGGGGCGGTATTCCCGCGCGGTTTCCCCACGTCACGGCGCGGGGAAAGCCCCGCCGCGCCGCCGCTCTTAGGGCCGCGCTGCGCTCCGCTCCGCCCCGTCCGCCCGCCCGCACTCTCTTGCCGCCGCCAAGCCGTGCCGAACTCAGCCGCCGCGATGATGCCCGGCAGGACCCTGCGCAAGGTCACGCCTCCCGCCGCTCCCGCAGGTACTGGAGGGTGAAGGAAGCGGTCTGGTGGCGGGGCGCTTCTCTGCCCTGGCCGCTGCCCGCCGGCTCCAGCACCCGGAGCGGGGGCAGCGCTCGTCGCGCCGCGAGCGGCAGGATGCGGCCTCGGCCTCCCGTGTGAATGCGGGGGGGTGTGGGGGTGTTATCATTGAGAAAAACGCTGCCTTATTTACAGTATTGCCAAGATCTCATTAGAATTAAAACCAAATATGGGTGGCTGACAGCCGTGCGTATGCTCTGCAGAACGGGGGGTGGTGGCGGAGTGCGCCCTGCAGCTGCGCAGGATAGGCGACAAGTGGGACCTGCGGCAGAAGATCTTGAACCTCCTAACAAAGCTATTCCGCCCAGAAACGTGAGCTCCCCTCGGACACGGTGCACTGAAAAGCAGGGAAGACCTTGACTTTGTTGGTTTGGAACAAGAGACTTCACTGACGCTGGGAGATGAAGAAAGCTCTTTGTGTTGTATTTTGCTGCCTGTAGCCACTGAAGGATGGGTGTTGCAACATGATTTATTTGAAGAATGTTACAGCAATATTGGTGTATGAATGCCAGGTGGAAAAAAAGATAGCGATGGGCAGAGCCCCTCACCATGCAATGGGGAGACGTGGAGCAAGACAAAACTTGACCTTCAGCCTGGTCTGAGAAGGCTTCCAGGAGCCTGGTTTCTCCAGTCACCCTCTGGTCCTCTATCCCACAGCTGCATTTCACTGAAGAGCTCAGATCACCTTTAGGAAGCAGCAAAAAAAAGCCAGCGTCTTGGAACATGGGATTATATATCAAAAGGCAAAAGCCAGTTGCTCGGTTTCTGACTGTTCTTGTTTTCTAAAACATGGATTCTGCTGAACAGGAATCTGGTGTTGGGATTATTTAATTTGTTAATTAAACCACTATCTTTATTGAGAAGTTATTTGTTACAGGATGTTGCTTTGTGGATTAAAAATTACAGTTCTATGAATTAACATGATGTTGCATAGTTCTAGTCTATATTATATATGTATATATTTGCATATATATTTTATATATAAAAATATAAATATGTGCACCCCATGTGTATGAAATGAGTATTTCACAGAACTATTAATTGAACGCTACTTGTTTAGGCTCAAAAAGTAGTATGAAAAAAGTGTTCAAAGCATGACATAAAAATACATTATATTAACTAGAAGAAAGCATAATGTTTTCTGATAATAAATACTTCATGCATCACAGAGGGGAGCATACTTTAGTATAGCATTATATAAGACATATATCAATATATCTTATACAAATACAGATATTGAAATATGTGTGTTTGGTGGAAGGATTCTTTCAACATTACAAAGAATTTCTTGAGACCAGTACAATACTGCTGTGAGTCTTTATAAGTAACAAAATAACTCTTCAATAGAAGTAGATCTTAAAGTTGAATCCGAGTTGAATCTCAAGTTTTCCTGAGAATGTTATTTATTCAAAGAAAGCAATTACCTCTCTCTGAAGAAATAATATCAATAGAATTGAATGTTACAGTCAGTACAGGAACATAGTCCTGGATTTCTGAATGTTTAATGATATTTACAAGTGAAAGTTCTTCCCTTGTACTTTATTTCCATTTCATTTCATAGAAACCTCATTTCAGTTCTGGAATGGTAAAGCTGCTATAGCACATCCAGTGGATGGTAATGCATTATGCCTATCTCATAGAGGGGTCATCCTTGGCTGGCTTTGGAGGAGCTGAATTAAGCATACTGATCGCTGTCAAGGCAAACAGTAACTCTGCTTGTCAATTCATGTCAGACATGATCCTAAACAGTATTTTTTCATGGGTGCAATTTAGCAAGAAAATGGCTGAAGCTGATCACGTTTTGTAGCTACCTCTTAAGTCACTGGTCAGAGTTGCTTCTCTTACTAACCTTGTATGTAAGTACATTTGCATTGTATAAGGCTGTATATTTGCACCTTCTGAATTCTGGGTCTGTTCAAATTATGGTTTTTCCTGCTGTGTAGTGAAGTCTTGTTTGTATTGATAATGAATTTTTCAGTTAGCTCTTTTGAATCTGCCTTTGCAAAATTGTCATTGCATAGCTCTGATAACTGTCACATTGACCTGTGTATGGCTGTTACTTGTTGGCGCTGATTTCACTAAGCAGAAGCTGACTGACTTTGCCTGCTTTCCTTGTGGAGGGCTTAACCCCGTCCCAGTGGTGTTACTGGGAGCTTTGCCATTGGCTTGAGCCACATGCATGGTTTCCTCCTCCTCTAAACCAGTTAATACCTTTTCAGTGAGAACACAATGTTTCAAGAATACTTGTTATTTGTCTTAGTACTGCAAAGTAACATGTTTTGCTGGCATGTACATAGGTCAGTTTTTCAGGTATTAAAAAGTAAATGCAAAGAGTTTCTGTTAGGCTAAACACCAACTCCCAGGCTAGTGCTGCATGCAACTTGGCAAAGCTGTTCATCAAAGGCAGCCCCAACTTCAACAGAAAGGCTCCCACTGTGTGCCCTGGGCTTGGTGAAGTCCTGGAGTCTTCATCAAGGACACTAAACAATGATTGTGCCTGTCTGGGACTCTCAGGAAAATTCAGCATTACTATTTGCATTAGTAACTGAAATGTATTTGAATAAAAGTGTTCTGCTCAATGTATGCTGCTTTGAAATTCAATAGGAAATGAGGTACAGGCTTCATAGAGCCCGCCCAATTCTTCAGGCCGTAGCACACATGAATGTTATGAAAAAAAGGTATCCCCATAAATGCATTATCACAGGGATATCTGAGTTAAGTACTAGTGCAGTATTTTTCTGTCTAGATTTGCAAAAATTATTTTATTTTTGTGAGATGTTTTTGTTTCCCTGAGGATTGTCAAGAGTGCTAGCATTCACAGTGAGCTCAGGAAAAAGACCTAGATCCAAGCTATCAGTGTCAGTATATGAGCAATGACTTGCTGATGTCCTCCCTAGGACTCCTTTTGTTACGTCTCCAAAAGATCTGCTATATGACTGATATCAACACAAGTTTGGTTTTCTTAAGGCCTATTCTGGATACAGGCCAGATGTTTTGCTGTATGCCCCATGCATGTATGTCTTGAATTCTTGCTGAGATAATAAATACAATGTTAGCAAGAAAAATGAGTAGTTGTTATAACTCAGGGGTTTTTTTGCAGCTTCTGAATGCGTGATTGTATTATACAAATTCCTTCCCTATGTCCAAATCAGCAGGCACACACTAAGGCAATAGCAGAGTGCCGGTAGATATACATTGGGAGATTAGGCTTTTACTTCTGCCTTTAAGAGGAACAAGACATAACCATATCCTTGAACTTCAAATGGGAAACAGACACACCTATCTAACATTTTCTAGTAACTACTGCCTGTAGAACACTTTGGTGGTGTCAGGGGCACCGGTACCTCTTCCAGAAGTGTTGCAGCTTTGATGAAGAGTGTCCCTGGGGATCAATGAAGGATAGACATTCAAGTTAAGGTTTTTGTCTGAGATGGAAGCAGAAAGGAATGTGGTGCTTTGCCAAGGTCAGATTTTTACTTTCTTCAGCGTCTGAAGCTGAAGTTTTGGAAAGGGGGTAAATGATACTGCTTACTGCAAGGGAATAGAAAAGTAATAGTACAGAGCTTATTCTTTCTCACTAAAACTGGGACCCAAAGATGTGCCTGTGGAGAGGAAAGCCCTAGATCCTCAACTGCTATGCTGTGCACATCAGCAGGCTTTCCCCTGACTCATCATGCAGCTTCAACCTGTGGCAATTCACGACGCAGACTCTGTATTCATGCACAAGCAAAGCCGAAACAAAAGAGCAGCCTTAATATAGTCTGCCTCCTGAGCTAGTACTTTTCCCTTCTCTCCACCTCTGAATGTGTTCTATCGCACTAGCTCCATGTATGGTATAAACATAGACAGGTGCACTCTCCTGCTTCAGTGCTCCAGCTGTGCCCCTGACCTTCTGTCCCGCATATGAAGGCATCAGTTCTGTGTTTTTGTGGGTTGTTTTTCTATCCCATGGCTTGCATCCAACAAGGGCGATGAGATCTCTGGTGCTGTCATGGGAGGCCACATTTACTTATTCCACAATTCCCCCTTCTTTTTCAACTATCAATATGGTTTTAAAGAAATTTATCTATTAAATGTAAGCATTGTAATAAGCATGGGATACAGATAACAATACACAAAAACATTCCAATGCAAAAGATTACATACTTCACGAGGATTTTTACCCATCTGCCCAGGTGTAGCTTACTAACGAGCTGAGCAAGCCAACTCCAATCATTATCTATTTGCAGTTTCTGCAGGTTTTTTTTTCTCTGGCTGCTGAATGCTTTTGTGAATAGATTCAGAATGAAAGAGACTTGGTTTATGGCTTTCGCCAGTGTTACCCAAACATTCTTAGACGATGGCAGCTTGGGTAACCCTGGCCAAGAACATACCCAGTTACATGAACAGGTTATAAATACAACCAACAAACAGAGAGTCTTCATTTTCCTTCAGTAGGGTTTGGTTCTTCCGATGCGGAATTTTCTGTTGAGGGTTGATACCGATACGGCCGAACACAATGGGCTGGGATCCAGCGAGGTCCTGACCCTGTGGAGACACAAGCATAACCTCTCCCCCATATTATTAGGGGGAAGGGACCCTCCATTATCCCAGATTCTAAATTTCGTACGAGGACCTGCGCCTTTCCTTCAATGCTCTGTCGGTCTGTTTGCAGAGAGGGATAGTGTCGGCTAATGGGGGGAATTGTATCAGAAAAATTCAAAAAGTTAAGGACATACAGTGCTTTTGCTAAACACTCTTGTGGAGTTAAGGTTCCAGCTCCCCCGCTTTGTTGTAACAACATGCATTTTAAGGCATTATGTGCTCTTTCAATGATGGCTTGCCCTGTAGGGGAGTGAGGAATACCTGTGATGTGTTTCACCCCCCAATCTTGAAAAAAGGTTAGTAGATGATGTGAGATATAATCTGGGCCATTATTGGTCTTAATTATATGTGGGATACCTAAGGATGCAAAGACACAGGTAAATTGTTTGATTACATCTTGGGCTCTTTCTCCGGCATGACAAGAAGTGAAAATTGCCTCTGATAAGGTATCAACAGAAACGTGAATATATTTCAAGTGACCAGATGTTGGAAAATGGGTAACATCTGTTTGCAGTCAGTCCCCTAGGATTAATGCCTGTGTGTGATGTTGTGCTAAAGAAGCATTGGCAGTCTGGACAAGCACTAATAATGTCACAGGCTTGTACAGACATCAAAGAAAACATGTTTTCTAACGCTTTCACATTTTGGTGAAAAAATGCATGGGAAATATGGGCTTGTTCCATCATATTGGGAAGTACTTGAACAGGCGTGGTCAGAGCATCTGCTCGACAGTTGCCTTTAAACAAAGGGCCGGGGAGAGTTGTATGCGCTCTAATATGCCGGGCAGTTATTTTGTGGAAAGATCCATGTACTCAAACTTCGTTGTCAGATATCAGCCATGCTGATAGTTCTCCACAAATTGTGGAACTCTCTGCAGTAGTCTGAGCCTTTCAACTTTGGCAAGAACCCCTCAATATTGTAACAGACTCAGCTTATGTAGCCGGGCTAGTATCTCATTTAGAAAATGCAAGTTTGTCCTGGTTTAGCCGGCAGCTCAGCCCCACACAGTCACTTGCTCACTCCCCCACCAGTAGATGGGGGAGGGAATCAGAAGGGTAACACTCATGGGTTGAGATACGAACAGTTTAATAATTAAAATTAAAAGGAACAACAACAACAGAAATTCAATGTAAAGGAGAACAACGAGAGGCGCAAAGCCCCGGGGGGGCGGGGGGAAGGAAGGGGGGAGGGGAACGAACCGCCAAAACAAACCGCACGCGATGCAGACGCTCACTGCCCGCCAACCCGACGCCGCGCCACTCCCAAGCCACAAACTAAACCCCCTTAATATACTGGTCATGGTGTCACATGGTATGGAATGAACTTGCCATTGGATAGTTGGGGTCAGCCGCCCCCACCATGGCCCTGCCCCACCCAGCCCCTGCCACGTGGCAGAGTGAGGGAAGCTGGAAAGGTAGCTGACCCCCACAGTGAGGAGAATTAACCCCTTCTCAGCCAAAACCAGCACATTCTCCACCCCTTAGTCCATACCATTTACGCCATGCCCAGGTCCCATATGATGCAATACAACCTTACCAACCACCACCCCTCCCCTTCCCATCCTTTAACATAATACACAGACATCATTCCCTTAGTCTATGGACCTTCCCTGTAAAACGTCCATTAAAATGTCCATTGAGTTCATCCAGTCCATGACTCTGGGCTCCACCTGTCGTATCAGTCTGTCAGGGTGGGAGAGACGGTGTGTGTGGTGTTAGGTTGCTGCATACCGAGTCAGTCATCCTTCCATCACTGCTGCACTTTCCTTGTTTCATCAAAGTTTATCTTCCATGGGTTGGGAGGCTCGCACTCTGATATTATTGATACAACACAGAGGTGACACACAATATTATATAGCAGTTTGCATAGTGCCATTCAGTTCATTGACTGTTTTCACCCAAAATCAAATCCCCTTGAGGCACACACCAGACTCCTTCATCCTCCCGCATCACCCACCAAGTACACCCAGGTCCTCAAGCAAACGCAATCCCATGAATGGGTTTGCCTTTGCCGGAGGCAGGAAGACCCCAGACTGTTTTGCCCAGCATACTTTTTGTGTGCACTACAGGGACGCTATCCCCTTCCACAGTATGTAGGATTTCTGACTGGGCAGGGCCAGCTCGATTGGCAGATCCCCTCGTGTTGACTAACCAGGTGGCTTTTGCTAAATGTGTATCCCAGTGCTTTAATGTTCCACTCCCCATTGCTCTCAAAGCAGTCTTTAATAGTCCATTGTACCGTGCAATTTTCCCAGAGGCTGGTGCATGATAGGGGATGTGATACACCCATTCAATACCATGCTCTTTGGCCCAGGTGTCTATGAGGTTGTTTCGGAAATGAGTCTCGTTGTCTGACTCAATTGTCTCTGGGGTGCCAAGTCGCCAAAGGACTTGTTTTTCAAGACCCAGGATAGTGTTCCGGGCAGTGGCGTGGGGGACAAGATATGTTGCCAGCCAGCCAGTCGTTGTTTCTACCATTGTAAGCACATGGTGCTTGCCTTGATGGGTTTGTGGGCATGTGATATAGTCAATTTGCCAGGCCTCCCCATATTTATATTTCAGCCATCATCCCACATACCACAGAGGCTTTACCCGCTTTGCTTGCTTGATTGCAGCGCATTTGTCACATTCGTGGATAACCTGCGAAATAACATCCACAGTCAAGTCCACCCCTCGATCACGAGCCCACCTGTATGTTGCATCTCTCCCTTGACAGCCTGAGGTGTCATGGGCCCACCGAGCTAAAAATAATTCACCCTTATGTTGCCAGTCCAGATCCACCTCAGCCACTTCAATCTTAGCAGCCTGATCCACCTGCTGGTTGTTTTGATGTTCTTCAGTGGCCCAACTCTTGGGTTTGTCAGCATCCACATGACGTACCTTTACAACCAGGTTGTCTACCCGGTCAGCAATATCTTGCCACAATGTGACAGCCCAGATGGGTTTACCTCTATGCTGCCAGTTGCTTTGCTTCCACTGCTGTAGCCAGCCCCACAGGGCATTTGCCACCATCCAGGAGTCAGTATAGAGATAGAGCACTGGCCACTTTTCCCGTTCAGCAATGTCTAAGGCCAGCTGGATGGCCTTTACTTCTGCAAACTGCCTTGATTCACCTTCTCCTTCAGCAGTTTCTGCTACTTGTCATATAGGACTCCATACAGCAACCTTCCATCTCCGGTGCTTTCCCACAAGACAACAGGACCCATCAGTGAACAGGGCCTATTGCTTTTCATCTTCTGTCAGTTTGTTATAGAGTGGGGCTTCTTCAGCACGTGTCACCTCCTACTCTGGTGATATTCCAAAGTCTTTGCCTTCTGGCCAGTCCATAATCACTTCCAAGATTCCTAGGCGACTGGGGTTTCCTATTCGAGCCCGCTGGGTGATCAGTGCAACCCATTTTCTCCACGTAGCATCAGTTGCATGGTGTGTAGAGGGGACGTTTCCTTTGAACAGCCAGCCCAGAACCGGCAGTCGGGGTGCCAGGAGCAACTGTGCCTCAGTACCAACCACTTCTGAAGCAGCTCGGACCCCTTCATATGCTGCCAGTATCTCTTTTTCAGTTGGAGTATAGCGGGCTTCGGACTCTCTGTATCCCTGACTCCAAAACTCTAGGGGTCGACTTTGGGTCTCCCCTGGTGCTTTCTGCCAGAGGCTCCAGGTAGGGCCATTCTCCCCGGCTGCGGTGTAGAGCACACTTTTTACATCTTGTCCTGCCTGGACTGGCCCAAGGCCTGCTGCATGAACTATCTCCTGTTTAATCTGTTCAAAGGCTTGTTGTTGCTCAGGGCCCCATTTGAAATGACTCTTTTTCCGGGTCACCTGATAGAGAGGGCTTACGATCAGACTGTAGTGTGGAATATGCATTCCCCAAAAAACCACAACGCCCAAGAAAGCTTGTGTTTCCTTTTTGCTAGTTGGTGGAGACATGTCTATTATTTTGTTGATTACATCCATGGGGATCTGACGACATCCATCTTGCCATTTGATTCCTAAGAACTGGATCTCTTGTGCGGGTCCCTTGACCTTATTTGTTATATGGCAAAACCAGCTTTCAGAAGGATTTGGACTGTTTTCTTCCCTTTCTCAAAAACTTCTTCTGCTGTATTGCCCCACACAATGATGACATCAATGTATTGTAGGTGTTCGGGAGCTTCTCCCTGTTCCAGTACAGTCTGAATCAGTCCATGGCAAATGGTAGGACTGTGTTTCCACCCCTGGGGCAGTCGATTCCAGGTGTACTGGACACCCCTCCAAGTAAAAGCAAACTGTGGCCTGCACTCTGCTGCTAGAAGGACTGAGAAAAACACATTGGTAATATCAATTGTGGCATACCACTTGGCTGCCTTTGACTCCAGTTCATATTGAAGTTCTAGCATGTCTGGCACAGCAGCACTCAGCGGTGGCGTGACTTCGTTCAAACCACGATAGTCTACTATTAGCCTCCACTCTCCATTAGATTTCCCCAATGGCCATATGGGACTGTTAAAGGGTGAGTTGGTCTTCCTGATGACTCCTTGGCTCTCCAGTTGATAAATTATCTCATGGGCGGGAATCGGGGAGTCTTGGTTGGTGTGATATTGCTGGCGGTGCACTGTTGTGGTGGCGATCGGCACCTGTTGTTCTTTGACCTTCAGCAACCCCACAACAGAAGGGTCCTTCGAGAGGCCAGGCAAGGTAGACAGCTGTCTGATTTCCTCCGTCTCCAAGGCAGCTACACCAAAAGCCCACTTGTACCCTTTTGGGTCCTTGAAATACCCTCTCCTGAGGTAGTCTATGCCAAGGATGCATCGGAGCCTCGGGGCCAGTCACAATGGGGTGCTTCTGCCACTCATTCCCAGATAGGCTCACTTCGGCCTCCAATACAGTTAGCTCTTGGGATCCCCCTGTCACTCCAGCAATGCTAATGGGTTCTGCCCCTATATAGTTTGATGGCATAAAGGTGCACTGTGCACCAGTGTCCACTAAAGCTTTACACTCCTGTGGGTTGGACGTCCCAGGCCATCGGATCCACACAGTCCGGTAAGCCCGGCTATCCCTTTCCTCCACCTGGCTGGAGGCAGGGCCCCTCTAGTCTTGATCACGGCATTCACAACTCACTTCCTGTAAATGTGAATCAGGAGTCCCTCTATTACGCTCAGAAATAAAAACAGCACTTCTACTCCTCTGTCTGGGGACTTGCTCACTGGAAACTGGAGCAGCAGCTTTCCTGGAAGAGCCTCCCTGAGTGACTGTTCTTCCTTGCAGTTCACGTACTCCTGCCTCTAGGGTCGAGGTAGGCTTGCCATCCCACCTCATCATATCCTCTCCATGGTCATGCAGGTAAAACCATCGGGTGGCCCGTGGTGTGTATCCTCTCCTTTGAGCCAAAGGACGCTTATTCCTAACAGCTGAGACACTGCTCTGTCGAGGTGGGGAGCAGGACATATCTTCTTTGAGTTGCAGGACCTCTTGGGATAGTTTCTCGACAGCAGAGACGAGTGAGGAAGAGATATTTGCTTCGTAATCCAGGAGTCTATCAATCACCTCCGCCATTGTTGGTGCCTCATCCCCACTCCAGGACATTAATGCCAATGAGTTTGCATGCGAAGATGGTGCGCTCCGTACAAAGGATCCAAGTTGTTTGTCTTCCTTCCCTTCTAATTCCAGGCTACTGGCCCCATTATCCCAGCATTGGAGCAGCCAGGTGACAATGTGCTCACCTGAACAACGGCTGAAATCTTTTTGCATATCTCGCAACTCACTCAAGGACAGGGATCAGCTGGTCTCTGTTTCATTTATGACTTCTTCCTCCTCTCCTCGTAATGATCCTGCTTTTTCATCATCCCTTTCTAAATGAGTTGATGTCCGCTTCCAATATTTCTTCTCATGTATGGGTCAACTGATAATGGTACGGGTTGATTCTCTGAGTCAGCTCCAGTACTTGTCGTGGGGGTTTGAGTGGCCACAGTGCCTGTCACTTTGCCTTTCAATCCAGAGACCTTCTCTTCCCCTTGGGAACAGTGAATACTGTTGAGCAGGGCTCGGTACGCATGGGCCAGGCCCCAGCACATTGCAGTTATCTGTGTCTCTCTGGAGTTCCCAGTGTAACATCATGCTTCCTCCAAATATTCTACTAGTTTTTCAGGATTCTGCACTTGTTCGGGGGTGAAACTCCAAAACACTAGGGGTGCCCACTGCCCTAGGTATTTGCCCATGCTATCCCAAATGCCCTGCCACTCGTAACTATCAAGCCTTGGGGCAGACTTCTGGGTAATATTCTTAAGTTGCTTAGTCAAAACCAAAACAACATGCCCAAAAACTAACAATAAGTGCACCTTAACCACCCAAGGATGTTCAAGATACAAAAAGGTTGTTGTAATAGAGGCAGAGACATCATAGAACAAAGTTGCAAAGATACTCTTCTGTATTTCCTCCATATAAAGTCTCTCCGAGGAGGAGGTATAATTGCTAATTGCCTCAACAAGGTCGTATCCGAAGTACAGTAACGGTTTCAGCAAAAACCCCAAATACCAGATAAAGCTGAAAAACAGTGTTTGCGTAACAAATCTCATAGGCAAAACATTACTAATCACAGCAGAACACAGCAGACTAAACAAACCAACACCAATCTTGAACACCAACTGCGAACATGGACAACACGGTGCTGTGACCTGCAGCTGTTATTATCTCCAACCCTTGAGCCCCACATTGGGCGCCAAAAAGGCTGTCGTGGTTTAGCCAGCAGCTCAGCCCCACACAGTCACTCGCTCACTCCCGCACCGGTAGATGGGGGGGGAATCAGAAGGGTAACACTCATGTGTTGGGATAAGAACAGTTTAATAATTAAAATTAAAAAATAAACAATAACAGAAATGCAATGTAAAGGAGAACAATGAGAGGCGCAAAACCCCGGGGGGAGCGGGGGTAAGGGAGGGGGAAGGGGAACGAACCACCGAAACAAACCGTACGCGATGCAGCCACTCACTGCCCACTGGCCCGACGCCACGCCACTCCCGAGCTGCCAACTGGCCCCCCCTTAATATGCTGGTCATGGTGTCACATGGTATGGAATGAACATGCCATTGGCCAGTCGGGGTCAGCTGCCCCGCCATGGCCCTGCCCCTCCCAGCCCCCCACCACATTGCAGATCGAGGGAAGCTGGAAAGGTAGCCGACCCCCCACGGTGAGGAGAATTAAGCCCTTCTCAGCCAAAACCAGCACAGATGCAAAGGAACTGTAAAGAAACAGTCTTTTAAATCAGTAATAGTAAGATGCCAATTGCGGGGGATCATAGCAGGTGACAGCATGCCTGGTTGTAGCACACCCATATCCTTCATTACAGCATTAATTTTCCTTAGGTCATGTAAGAGACACCATTTACCATTTTTCTTCTGAATTACAAACACAGGTGAATTCCATGGACTAGTGGTAAGTACTATGTGTCCTGCATACAATTGTTCATCAACTAATTCGTGTAACTGGCTCAACTTGACAACAGGCCCTGTTCCACCCATACCGGAGTTTGTGTTGTCCATGTCAGTTCTAAGGTGGCTTGCACTGCAGTGGCCCTCAGGATAAATTTGACCCAATTTGCACTCCCCGCTGACTCATACAGTCCTGTCCCCATAATGTAATTGTTGTTGCTAATACAAATGGGCACACCGACGCTACATGTTTGTCAGGCCCTTCAATTAGTATCCTGTTTTTACTCTGCAAAGGTAAAGTATTCCCACCAATTCCAGTTAAAGCTTCCCCAAGTTGCACCAGAGGCCAGTCTTTGGGCCACAGTTCTTTAGAGATGACGGTGACATCAACACCAGTGTCAATAATATCGGCTAATCGGATAGATTTCTTGCCTTTCGTCGTCAGGGTACAGTGCAGCATGGGGCGCATGGCACTCACTGTTTGGGCCCACAAAATATGTGGGGCTCCTTGTTGATCCAAAGCCTCGACACCCTTGTACTGTGTTAGTGGTTTGTGGGGGGTGGGCATTGAAGTAGACTAACTGGGTTATTCGTGAGGCTTGCACAATAGTGCAAGGTTGGTTGGGAGTCCAGGCCATAATTTTGATTTCCCCAGAGTAATCTGAATCAATAACGCTGGGTGAAACAAATAGCCATTGCAGGGTTGTAGACGAGTGCCCCAATAGGAGAGCACTTCGTTGTTGACCAAGGGGTCCAAAGACTCCAGTAGTGATTAAATGGACTGCAGATGTTTCTAAGGTTATTGATCTGGGGGCTGCCAGGTCCACTCCGGTGCTCCCCCGGGTACTGGCGCATAGGTGGGTAGTGCTTGTGAGGAGGCTGGTCCCAGACTTAATTGTGTCTTTGTGCGGTGCCGGGGCAGTCGGTTTCCCGAGATTGGCTTCCCATCTTTATCATATTTAGATCGGCATTGATTCGCGTAATGTCGTTCCT
This sequence comes from Phalacrocorax carbo, assembly GCF_963921805.1. Taxonomy (NCBI): domain Eukaryota; kingdom Metazoa; phylum Chordata; class Aves; order Suliformes; family Phalacrocoracidae; genus Phalacrocorax; species Phalacrocorax carbo. The sequence continues at coordinate 293,017 of NW_026990255.1, read as the reverse complement.
TTCTACACCTCAGACACACATTAGGAGATGGCATTCGATTTGTATTCGGACAATTTTTCTTCAGGTGGCCAGACTGGCCACACACAAAACAATTCTGAGATCCTAGGTTGACTGCTGCAAAAGCAGCTGCCATGGCTTCATATTTGTATTCTGTTGTCCCAACTCTATTACATGCCTCAATCATTTTTATAAGGCTGGGATTTTGTAATGTATTTAGCACGCGGTGGCAATCGGCATTAGCATTTTCTACCGCCAACTTCATCAAGAGGATTTCCCTGGCTTCCTCATGCTGGACCTGTTTATCAAGACGTTCGCAGGGGCAACTGATAAGAGACATGTATGGTTCTTTAGCCTCCTGTTTGATTTCTGTAAATGATCGTTGGGGCTTCCCTACATCTGGGATTGTTAAAAAGGCTTTGTAGGCATCATCTTTAATATCGTTTAAAACGGGAAGGGGAATCTCCTGAACTTGGCGATGAGGAGGTTGATACAGCCCTGTCCCCATGAGATGATTGAGGGTCATAACTCTAGCAGGATCCGCTACTGGACGGCCCATATAATCTAACTGACGCTGTTCTAACGCTTGCCTCCACGCGGCTTCCCATAATGTGAACTGTGTGGGAGTCAGAAGCAGCTGCACCAGTGTTTCACAATCATGGGGCACCAGGGTAAAAGATTTCATGATTGACCCCAACATGTTCCTTGAATATGGGGATCCCAGTCCATATTCTATCACTCCTCATCGCATTTCCTTAATAATAGAAAAGTTAAGTCCTTCCCATCTCGGTTATTGATTGGGAACATAGATGACAGGGGCTACGATCTTTGTGGGCAGCTCATGATCCCCAATGGCTAATGCCTCTCTACGGATCACTTGCCATTGATCATGCGGGTCAGGGGGGACAAATCAGGTTCTTTCTCTGGGTCAATGGGTCCAGGATCTAATGGGTAATCAGGGTCATCATCGCTGTTCGAGGACCCTAGGTAAACTTGAGTCTTACATCGGGTGCCTTTCCTTTTTCCTGGGACCTCGGATTTAGCTGGCATTGGGCAGGCAGTGGGTAGGGTGGTGTCACAGGCAGCGGCGGACTCACACTCGCTGGCATCTCAGTAACTAGCTTCCTGCTTGCGCATAAGTGCTAATATTTGTCTCCAGGGAGTTAAGAGCTCTGCCGCAATTTTATCCGATCTTGTTGCTCTATCCCACAATTTAACTCCTGCTTCATCCCAAGTTTCAGAGTTAAAAATGTTAACTGCGTCGACCCCCTCACAGTTTATCAATACCCACTTCAAAATTCTCTTTAATGACTGCGGGTCGATATCAGCCTTGTGTTTTCATAGGAGTCCCTCCATTAGGCTCAGTACTGACTTCTCCTTGGATGATATATTACTCCCCATAGTTCCCCACAGCTCACCTCAGCCGATGAGGGATTGCAGCCGGCTCCTGCTTCCTTTCAGCAGCATTTCAGTCCTGTGGGGCTCGCCACTGGTTCACCTTCTTAGGTCGATTTGTTGCGCCTCACATGGGGCACCATTTGTGGTGATTCACAACACAGCCTCCGTATTCATGCACTGAAGCTGAAACTATTTATTAGCAAGAGATCAGCCTTAATATAGTCTGCTTCCTGAGCTAGTATTTTTCCCTTCTCTCCACTTCTGAATGTGTTCTACCACACTAGCTCCACATATGGTATAAACATAGATAAGCACGCTCTCCTGCTTCAGTGCTCCAGCTGTGCCCTGACCTTCTGTCCCGCATATCAAGGCCTCAGTTCTGTGTTTATGTATGTGGGTTGTTTATCTATCCCACAGCTTGCATCCAATAAGGGCTATGAGATCTCTGGTGCTGTCATGGGAGGCCACATTCACTTACTCCACACTCCCCAGATTCACAACCAGGGAGCACCACACCTAGGGCATAGCTTCCTGGCCAAATGCTCTGGTTTCTAGTAAACTACAAAGAAAAAAATCAAAGGGAAGCAAATTGCTATCCTTTCTCAGTTAGCCACCAGTGGCTTGGAAGAGCTTTACTTCGGGGTGTCATGGTTATACCCCCAGTCACTAACTAAGCACCACACAGCAGTTCACTCACTCCCCTCACCCCAGTGGGATGGGGGAAACAATCACAAGCGCCAAAGTAAGAAAAATCGTCAGTTGAGATAAGAACAGTTTAATAATTAAAATAAATCAGTAATAGTAATAGTAGCAATAGTAATAATAACAATATAATGGAAAGGAAAATAATGAGAGATGAAACCAGGGGAGGAGGAAAAAACCCAAACAATAAGTGATGCAACTGCTCACCACCCACCAAACAATGCTGCCAGTCCCCGAGCCAGGATCGCTCCTCCCCTGCCCAACTCCCCCCAGTTAATATACTGAGCATGACGTCATATGATATGGAATACCCCTTTGGCCAGTTTAGGTCAGCTGTCTTGGCTGTGCCCCCTCCCCTCCTGGCTTCTTGTGCACCTGGCAGAGCATGGGAAGCTGGAAAAGTCCATGACTAGCGTAAGCACTACTTCGCAACAACTAAACCATCAGTGTGTTATCAATATTATTTTCATACTAAGTCCAAAGCACAGCACTATGCCAGCCACAGTGAGGAGAAATAACTCTATCCCAGCTAAAACCATGACAAGGGGGTATCAGCAAAGTGGTCCTGAGAAGGTTGATCAGCCTGGTGCCAAGTGCAACTGCAGGCACTGTATATTTAAATTTTGCACAGCTCCACCACGAAAAAATTCACACTTTTAAGACTCATCAGCCTTGTGAAAACATCCAGACACCCTCACCCACTGCCAGCTGGAGGCTCATCCCTCTCCAACCAGTTCACTGCCAGAGTGTGATGCTTGCCACAGAATCACAGAATGATAGGGGTTGGAAGGGACCTCTGGAGACTATCTCGTCCAACTCCACTTGAGCAGGCACACCTAGAGCAGGGTGCAAAGGCTTGCATCCAGACGGGTTTTAATATCCACAGGGGAGGAGACTCGACAACCTCTCTGGGCAGCCTGTTCCACTGCTCTGTCAACCTCACAGTAAAGAAGTTTTTCCTCATATTCAGGTGGAACTTCCTGTGTTCCCATTTGTGCCCATTGCCCCTTGTCCTGTTGTTGGACACCACTGAAAAGAGTCTGGTGCCATTCTCTTGAAACCCACCCTTTAGATATTTATAGGTATTGATGAAATCCCCCCTCAGTCTTCTCTTCTCCAGGCTGAACAAACCCAAGGCTCTCAGCCTTTCCTCATAAGAGAGATGCTCCAGCCCCCGATCATCTTTGAGGTCGCTGCTGGACTTGCTCAAGCAGTTCCACATCCTTCTTAAACTGGGGGGCCAAGAACTGGACGCAATGCTCCAAACGTGGTCTCACTAGGGCAGAGTAGAGGGGGAGGATAACCTCCCTCGACCTGTGTGCCACACTCCTTTTAATGTACCCCAGGACACTGTTGGCCTTCTTGGCCACAAGGGCACATTGCTGGCTCAGGGTCAACTTGTTGTCCACCAGCACTCCAAGGTCCTTCTCAACAGAACCACTTTCCAGCAGGTCAGCCCCCAAGATGTATCGGCGCATGAGGTTGTTCCTCCCCAGGTGCAGGACCTTGCACTTGCTTTTGTTGAATTTCATGAGGTTCCCCTCATCCTAGCTCTCCAGCCTGTCCAGGTCTCGCTGGATGGCAGCACAGCCTTCTGGTGTGTCAGCCACTCCTCCCAGCTTGGTATCATCAGCAAACTTGCTGAGGTTACACTCTATCCCATCGTCCAGGTCATGGATGAATATATTGAACAGAACTGGACCCAGCACAGACGCCTGGCAAACACCACTAGTTACACGCCTCCAACCAGACTCTGCCCCATTGATCACAACCCTCTGAGTTCTGTTGTTGAGCCAGTTCTCAATCCACCTCACTGTCCTCGCATCTAACCCACACTTCCTAAGCTTGTCTATGAGGATGTTATGGGAGACAGTGCCGAATGCCTTACTGAAGTCAAGATAGACAACATCCACTGCTCTCCCTTCATTGACCCAACCAGTCACACCATCATAGAAGGCTATCAGGTTGGTCAAGCATGATCTCCCCTTGGTGCATTCATGTTGACTACTTCTGATAACCTTCTTGTCCTCTACATGCCTGAATATGACCTCCAGAATGAACTCTTCCATCACCTTTCCAGGGACGGATGTGAGGCTGACTGGCCTATAGTTTCCCGGGTCCTCCTTCTTGCCCTTTATGAAGATTGGAGAGACATTTGCTTTCCTCCAGTCCTCGGGCAACTCTCCTGTCCTCCATGACTTTTCAAAGATGATGGAGAGTGGCTCAGCAAGAACATCCGCCAGCTCCCTCAGCACTCGTGTGTGCATCCCATCATGGCCCATGGATTTGCGAGGATCCAGTTTGCATAGGTGATCTCTGACCCAATCCTTCTCAACTGATGTTAAGTCTTCCTTTGTCCCAATTTGTCCTCTCTTCTCTGGGGACTGAGATGCCTGAGGGCCAGCCTTAGCAGTGAAGACTGAAGCAAAGAAAGCATTCAGTAAATCCGCCTTCTCTGCATCCTGCATCACCAGGGCCCCTTCCTTGTTCAGCAGCAGGCCCACTGTGTCTGCAGTCTTCCTTTTACTGCTGATGTATTTGAAGAAGCCCTTCTTGTTATCTTTGACATCCCTTGCCAGATTTAGTTCCAAGTGGGCCTTGGCCTTCCTTGTTGCATCTCCGCATACCTTGTGACCTGCTCCTTCCAATAGGGCAAGTTAAAAAAAAAAAGAATCTCATCACTGGGGAATGGCATTTCTATCTGAAGGTGTCTGACTCACCCCCAAGCACCTGATATGAAAAAACCAAACCAAACCCACCTGCCAAAGCAAACTTCAGAAGTTGCCGCCCCTAGCACTCTCCATTAACCACAGCCCGTGGGCACCTTGCAGACTAACATGTGCAGCCCCAGGCCTTGTTTGCCCTATGCTCATCCAGGTGAATACCACCCTGGTGCCCTCAGCCAGTTCACACTCTCTACACCTGAGACTGGATGCACAAGCAGTATTTCCTAAACAAATTGCTAGACAACAGGTAACACCTCTCTTCTCCCCTCTCCCCCCATGGGATGTTTAAGTCATCTGAAAAGAATGTCTCATATGCTGTTGATTATTTTTAGCATATGCTCATGGAAAAGACTAATTTTCTCATTTTTCTGTCATTGACATGAGACAGTCCAAGGGCATGACATGCATCCGTTGAGGTGCAAGGAGGCTGGACAGGAAGGGCTTGGGATATGGTCTTTCAGCCTGGCAGGGTTTCCATGACTGATGGTGGGACTGTCAGTGAGCAACAGTCCCAAAAGCTCTTACAGCTGTAAACAAGGGTCTTTACTCAAGTGCATCACTATATTGTCTGGATGATGGCGTAAGAAACCAGCCACACCAAGGCTGCCCTCCCTTCTCATGTATGGTCTCTTTGCAATGCAAATCTCACCAGTCTACAAGCCCTCTTAAAGTGCAGAGGCAGGCATCACTAACTCCTTTAGCAACAGGAGATATGTCATGAAATGGCAGTGATCTCAAATAAAATTGTTTCTGCTATTTCATATTATGGGGACTTTGGCATCATTCCCTCCTTCACGGGAAAAGACAGTGGGAGCCCACCTGGCTTGGCTCCTCCATGCTGCTGCCACCACTTCAAGGGCCAAGGCACCTTCCTGCAGGGGACAGGCTAGCTTGCAAACCTCAAAAGACACCAGTTACCTTCAACAACACTGAGTAAGGCCAGCAGACATGCCTTGGAGCTGCTGTCAGGATGCTGGACCCCTGTGTTACCCACCGTGACACTGCTGCAGTGCCCACCTGGGGGGCTCAGAGCAGAGGACAGCCCCAGGATGGTGCCCATCACCAGGCTTTTGTGCCTTTGGGATTTTGCCTACATTATCATGCTCTGCCCAAGTCAAGGTATCATGTTTGCACCTCCTCCCTCAGCTCTGGGATCCGAGCTGGGATTGCAGCCACCTTTGCCACCTGCTCCAAGGCAGTGATTAAGGGTGGATTTCTGCTTGCACCTTCCCCTTTGTGCTCTTGAAAGGGATGTGACCAAGCCATGACAAAGGCACAAGGCCTCATCCAGGTCTCTCCTGCCCAGGATCAGGAATTAAGGAGATAATTTTTGATTACAGCAGCCGTGTTTTCCCCAGTGCCACTGTGGCATCAGCAGCACATCAAGAAAATGGCTTTGCTAGGTAGGGAAAAATCCAAGCTTCAGGTAACTTGTTTGCTCAGCGCAATGGTATCAGACTGATTCAGCCACACAGTGAGGTGAGGCCAGTGCAGGTCTCTTGTCTTCCTTTCCTGATTTCTTCCACATGGGGATCTAGAGCTCTTGCAATCTATGTAAAGTGTCCTTAAAGATCTGCCAGCTCTTTTCTGCTCTCTTTTCCCTGAGGGCAGTTTCCCAGGGGGTCCTATTGACTAACTCCTTGAAGAGCTGGAAGTTTGCTTTCCTAAAATTCAGGATCCTGACTTTACTCTTGGCCTGACCCCTATCCCTCAGGACTGCAAACTTCACCGGTGCGTGTTCACTGCAGCCCAGGCTGCCGCCAATCTTGATGCCACAGGTTAGCTCACTTGTGTTGGTGACCAACAGGTCCAGTAATGCATCCCTTCTGGTAGGGCTATTACCTGGCTTAAGCAGTTATCTTCAATGCATTCCAGGAGTCTTCTGGATTGCCTACAGCTTGCCGTGCTACTTTTCCAGCAGATGACAGGGTGGTTTAAGTCCTCCAGTGGGTCAAGAGCCTTTGAGCTGTCCCTTTATCTTGTGCAATTATTGATGAGAGCAACCCTCAGGAAGGGGTTCAAACAGCTCATCTGGGCAATTCTCTGTGGATTTCCCAGAGCTTTCCCAGAGCTGCCCTTTACAAGAAGGGCATGGCCATTTGGGCTGCTGAGAGGCTGATTCACATTTTGTGTACATCTGTGTTATCTCACAGCCTCCCCCTTTCAGCAGCACGGACACTGACTGCTACTCATAAGAGCCTCCTGACTCTGGAGCAACAGAATGAGGAAGGGGGAACTCTTTGGAGGTTTTTGCATTAGAAGATGTGTTTCTTCCCCATCCCATGGTTCAAGATCAGAACAACATGAGCAGGTGCCCTGGATATTAGAGCCATTAGGCTATTGCCAAAAATTCCCCTAAGAAGCAGGGATTTATTCTCCAAGCCCATTTCAATGGACCCTCACCTTTATTGAGCATCACATCCATCAGATCCTGTGATGTAATCAGATACAAAAAAAATGAAGCCAGCAACACAGAGACTATAGAGACGTAAAAAAACCCCTTCCTGTATATAAGGCAACCTGCTATTATGTGAATTCCAACTATATCTGCTCAGTAAAAAGCCTTTTACTATTCTCAGCTTATTTTCACTTCTCCTAATGCCTTTACAAGTTATATAGTGATGAATTAGCAGAGTAAAGACTGTTCTTCAGCAGAGATTCTTAAATTGGCATTCTCATACTAACAGGCTGAAAACACTACATATTTTAACTGAAGTCTGAAAATAAATGCTCATAACATGAAGCGCAAAGGGACTATAAAACTCCCTTTCTTTTGTGAGCATCAACAGGAGAAACAAGAATCTAAGTGAAATGCTACAGCACATCATTTCAAAGCCTGTTCAGAGAAAACTGACCTTGCATCCACATGCAGAAAGCAAATGTCTTCCTCTTACTAAGTGCTCATGGAGAGAGAAGTGAGTGGCTCACACACTGCGATAGCAAATACCCTTCTCACCCCAACAAACATGTCCTATCACATTTCTACCTGCTTCCAGGTTCTGGGCCTTACTGCTTAGACCCAGCTGTGTTGATTTACCTTCATTTTATTAAAAGGAGGGTGTCAAACAGGACTTCCCACCACTGATGTTCTCCATCCCTTTTAACTCTTTCCAATACTCGATGTATTTCTTCCCCATCACGATGGACTGTAAGAAGAGCTTTTTGTCCCATTTTCTGTGCTTGTTGATGTGAAGATGCCGGTATCTATTATAATAGTTGTTCTCATGGTGTCATTAGTATGGTTCATCATTTCTTGTAAAAGAAAGAAAGGAAGAGTCTTGGTGGGGAAGGCCGAATGGGTTACCCCTTTTATGATACAGGATAAATACATCCTAAAAATTAGCAGCTGAAATTCCATCTTTGGCAGCAGCTGATACTGGGGAATATTAGTGAGACTGGAGTCGGGGAGTGCAGGCACCACTCACAAAAGGCAGATGTTGGCAGATTCCACCCCAAGACTTCCAGATCCGAATGACCATTTGGTAGCTGTCAGGTTCATCCCATCAAAACATCAAACCCCAATATGTTTTCATAGTAATTTTTTACTGCAAAGCGAACTGAGGTTATTTGTTTTTTACCAGGAAGCCAAATTTTTACTTTATCAGTGGGTCATAGTTCACTGCCACCATTAATGTCAGTTAATTTAACTTTAGGTCGGCCTGGTTGTAATCCTAAGGTGATTGCATCAGTTTGGGTAAGAATAGATATTTGTGCTCCTGTATCTATTAGGAATTTAGTTGGTTTTTGCTGAGGACCTACAGGAAGCATAATATAAGGGCCATCATCACTTATCCATTGATGAATATTGATTTTCCAGACAGGCAGGCCCAATAGCCATCTGGGGTTTACTTGTTTTTTTATTCCTGTTTCTGTGATTCCTTTAACTCCCTTTCCCGGGGAAAAAAGGATTAGGAGGTCCTGTAGAAGCTGGTTGGGGGGGGCAGTAGCAGGTAGCAGTGCTATGCCTCGCTTTTGAAAAGCTATCAAGCTTAGAATAACTCTAGCCAGTTATTTATGAATGGCAACTCTGGGAATACCCAGTGACAGGATTTGTTTCCATAATTCATTTCTCTCTTCCTGGGCCCTCGATTGTTGATTAGTGGGTCCCAGTTCTCGAGAGTCACTCTGTGATGTTTGCTTAACCCATCTAACATTTCGACCTATATTTTTTGTTCCACTGGACACATCATTCCATCCACCCATGACTTATGATGTCATCCATTAGTCCTGCCCAAGTGGGGAGTTTTCTTTGAAGCAAGGTTGCTTCCTGGTCATCTTCATCACTGACAACATCCCTTATGGCTAACAAAGCATTAAAATCTGTGTCCCTTTTGATCTCATCTCATTTTGCAATAAGGTAAGGTTTGAGCACGGCAGGGGCTCCCTTTATTAACGGCTTTAGCATAGCATAGTCTACAGTTGCCAAGATGGGAACATCAAGGGAACTTCGCTCATGCATGGCCTGAATACAGGCAGCTTTTGTAATAGCTGTGGAGAGCTCATCCAAAGATCTAATGGGCATTAACAAAGGATCTCCTCTCTCCAATATATCTATTCTACCAGCCCAGTATGCCACCCTACTTGTTATTGAATGGGGATCATTTGGGGGATTGGGACCAGCATTCAAAATGACTCCAGGGCCCCAATAGCCAGTAAAATATGGAAGCAAGAAGATTCAAGGGGGTTCTGGAGGTGGCTTGTTTTTCTTTTAATGGTTGGTGTTTTAAGGACTTTTCAGAGCATTCTGTCGGGGCTGGAGGAAATGAAGGTAGCATATCCGCTCTCTCTTCATGTCCAGCCAAGCTTCTTCTGCTTCATCGATGAAAGCTTCTCATCACGCCAGTAAGACTTGAATCGGTTCACGTCACCTTTGAAAATTGCACTCCTACCCCTCACACTTGGAACCCTGATCCTCACAACCCTCACAGTCCTACCTCTGATCCCTGCCCCGTGCCAGTTGTATCTGGCTACTTCTCAGCACTCCTTAGGGGCTGAACAGCTAAAAGGAAGTGGTCCACAGCTCTTCCAAAAACACCATGATAGAGAAACTGAGAACAAAACTGATGGATTCTGTCCTAATAAACACAGTGAAACCGCAAAATTGGTATATTGTGAGGAAACCTCACAGTTTCCTTTATTGTCTCCCAGCTGACTCCAGCAGCCCCCCCCCGGGCTTTATAATTACCAGTCCACAAAACACTGCCCTTTCTCAGGCCGCCAAATAAAAGAAGTAAACTTTGATTTCTGTTTTTAAGCTTCCAGAGCTTCCCAGGATGTGACGGATCATTACTCCATCTCAGAAATTGCCTGGACTTAAATCACTGCCCACGACTCCCGCTGCAGTCAGCCTGGATCCTCTCCAAGGTCAGATTTGGTTTCCAGGCCTCCAAGATCTTCCTGCCAGGCAGATACAGCCTTGCTGCTTTGAATCCCCACATTTTAAGGGGCATTAAGTTCATTCTAAAAATATTGCAGCATAATGTAACCACCTGTAAACACTGCCTGCTAATTGACAGGTACAATATTTACTGAGGGTTACATACTAGCAAGCAGCCTAGCAGATTTGCTTATACATAGCAATAGCAATGCCAAGTACACAGGAGAGACAGACCAAGATCTGGGACATGAAAGTAAGCCTGAAGGGGACCGATACATGCATACAAACCAGTCACACAGGACTCTCCTGGCAGGTTCATTTAACATCTCGCCTCTCGTTTCACAATTCAGCATTGCTGTTATTAGCATCACGCATTGAGAAAATGGGAGAACAACCCCAAGCTTGTGGGAGAGGAGGTACACTGAAAACAAATGACACCTAAGACACATGGCTGCCTCAAAAGCACTCCTGGTACATCTCCAAGGCATCGGCTGCGAGCTGGCCACTGGGTTCAGTGCAGCAATGGCTGAAGACAACATGTAGCTTTGACCCAACCTCTTCTTCCCTGTTTTGGTAACAACAACTTCAAACAAACTTTCTACAGGGAGAAAAAAGATTTGCCTGGACTAAATATTCCAGATTCAGTAATTCTTCAATTTGCGTCCTGGGGCAGGGGAGGGGATGGTGGGGAGGACCAGGAGGTCCTCCTGCAGCTGCACAGATCGCAGAGCAGCTTCCAGAAGCCTTTCCTCCCACCTGCAGCTGACCTCCAGCCCACTGCAAGCTGGCTCTCACCCTCTCAAAGTGAATGTAGTGCTCCCCGAAGGTGCAGGGCTGACAGCCCTGGATATTCAATTAGTCAATGCACGGAGGAGATGGCAAGCGCAGCGTGGGCAGCAAGAATGGAGCAGCTTTCCCTGTGGAGAAGGTGTCCTACCAATGTACCCTGGCCCGCATGGGAGGAGATAACTCATCCCATAGCTATGAAACATTTGGCTCGCACTTTGAAGCCTGGAAGGAGGCTGAAACTTCTGACACTGTGCTCTGGATGCTGTTTTCAAAAGGGTCCTGACATGACTGGATCTCACATGACTGAGTGCCAGGTCATGCTTTGAAAAGAGAGCTAGAAGTGAGATTTGAGGGTCCCAAGTGTCTTTATTTCTTGCCCTTGTTATTATTATTTTTAAACAGGCCTCAAATAATTTTAAAAATTTTAATTTTTGTCACTGTGCAATACTTACTAAGAAACTGAATTAAGCCACTCATTACTCTGATAGCAGCTACCCCCCACGGATGTTAAAGTGATGGGCTTTTATAAGGTCCCCTCATCTTTAAAAAGCAAAGGATGAGCAAGGCATGCTATTCAGGCTCCAGCTAGTCACATTTCTCCACATTCAGATGTCAGGAAAATGTAGTTAATACTGACACATAAAGAGATCACATCTCTAAGCAAAATATCAAGGGAGGGGAAAAAATTAAAAGAAAGAGAGAAGCAATTTTACTAAATGACTGCCTCCCAACAGGCTCCATGACAGATAAACTACAACTGAACAAATTATAGCTCTTAAATCCACAGCGACTCAACTATGTTTTTACATTTTACAAAGCCAACTTGTATGTGCTTTTCATTAAAAATATGTGAGCAATAAATATATGTTCTGAATTGAACAATTTACTTCTCAGACCAAAATGACTCAAAACACCAAGGTAGCACTTGCATGAGATGGCTCTGAATCAAGATGGTTTTTCTTAAATATATATCTATTTTGGATTTCCACTTCATCAAAACAAACTCCGATCATCTTCATTTATGTGCTGGTTTTGGCTGAGAAGGGGTTAATTCTCCTCACCGTGGGGGGTCGGCTACCTTTCCAGCTTCCCTCCCTCTGCCTCATGGCAGAGGGCTGGGAGGGGCAGGCCATGGTGGGGGCAGCTGACCCCGACTGGCCAATGGCATGTTCATTCCATACCATATGCCACCATGACCAGTATATTAAGGGGGGGCAGTTTGCGGCTAAGGGGCAGCGCGGCGTTGGGTTGGCGGGCGGCTGCATCACATGCGGTTTGTTTCGGCAGTAATTCCCTTGCCCCCCTCCCCCCTTTCCCCCCCTCCCCCCTTCCTCACCCCCCGGGGTTTTGCATCTCTCATTGTTCTCCTTTACATTGCATTTCTGTTGTTGTTTCTTTTAATTTTCATTATTAAACTGTTCTTATCCCAACACACGAGCATTACCCTTCTGATTCCCACTCCCCTCTACCGGTGGGGGAGTGAGCGAGCGACTGTGCGGGGGTGAGCTGCCAGCTAAACCACGACAGTCTTTTTGGCGCCCAATGTGGGGCTCAAGTGTTGGAGATGATAACAGCTGCTGGTCACAGCACCATGTTGTCCCTTTTGCAGTTGGTGTTCAAGATTGGTGTTGGTTTGTTTAGTCTGCTGTGATTAGTAATGTTTTGCCTATGAGATTTGTTACGCAAACACTCGTTTTCAGCTTTATCTGGTATTTGGGGTTTTTGCTGAAACTGTTACTGTACTTTGGATGCCACATTGTTGAGGCAATTATTCGCAATTATACCTCTTCCGCTGAGATATTTTATATGGAGGAAATACAGAAGAGTATCTTTGCAACTTTGTTCTATGATGTCTCTGCCTCTATTACAACAACCTTTTTGTATCTTGAACATCCTTGGGTGGTTAAGGTGCACTTATTGTTAGTTTTTGGGCATGTTGTTTTGGTTTTGACTAAGCAACTTAAGAATATTACCCAGAAGTCTGCCCCAAGGCTTGATAGTTACGAGTGGCAGGGCATTTGGGATAGCATGGGCAAATACCTAGGGCAGTGGGCACCCCTAGTGTTTTGGAGTTTCACCCCCGAACAAGTGCAGAATCCTGAAAAACTAGTAGAATATTTGGAGGAAGCATGATGTTACACTGGGAACTCCAGAGAGACACAGATAACTGCAATGTGCTGGGGCCTGGCCCATGCGTACCGAGCCCTGCTCAACAGTATTCACTGTTCCCAAGGGGAAGAGAAGGTCTCTGGATTGAAAGGCAAAGTGACAGGCACTGTGGCCACTCAAACCCCCACGACAAGTACTGGAGCTGACTCAGAGAATCAACCCGTACCAGTATCAGTTGACCCATACATGAGAAGAAATATTGGAAGCGGACATCAACTCATTTAGAAAGGGATGATGAAAAAGGATCATCACGGGGAGAGGAGGAAGAAGTCATAAATGAAACAGAGACCAGCTGATCCCTGTCCTTGAGTGAGTTGCGAGATATGCAAAAAGATTTCAGCCGTTGTTCAGGTGAGCACATTGTCACCTGGCTGCTCCGATGCTGGGATAATGGGGCCAGTAGCCTGGAATTAGAGGGGAAGGAAGCCAAACAACTGGGATACTTTTGTGGGGAAGGGGGCGTTGACAAAGGAATTGGGAAAAAACCACAAGCCCTCAGCCTCTGGAGGCAACTCCTGTCTGGAATGAAAGAAAGGTATCCCTTTAAAGAAGATGTTACATATCGCCCAGGAAAATGGACAACCATGGAGAAAGGCATCCAGTATCTAAGGGAATTAGCTGTGCTTGAGGTGATTTATGGTGACCTGGACGATCAACGGTCATCCAAAGATCCAGATGAAGCCCAGTGTACACAACCCATGTGGTGGAAGTTTGTACGGAGCGCACCATCTTTACATGCAAACTCATTGGAAGTAATGTCCTGGAAAGAGGACGAGGCACCAACAGTGGCGGAAGTGATTGATAGACTCCTGGATTACGAAGCAAATATCTCTTCCTCACTTGTCTCTGCTGTCGAGAAACTATCTCAAGAGGTCCAGCAACTCAAAGAAGATATGTCCTGCTCCCCACCTCGACAGAGTAGTGTCTCAGCTGTTAGGAATAAGCGTCCGTTGGCTCAAAGGAGAGGATACACACCACGGGCCACCCGATGGTTCTACCTGCGTGACCATGGAGAGGATATGATGAGGTGGGATGGCAAGCCTACCTCGACCCTACAGGCAGGAGTACATGAACTGCAAGGAAGAACAGTCACTCAGGGAGGCTCTTCCGGGAAAGCTGCTGCTCCAGTTTCCAGTGAGCAAGTCCCCAGACAGAGGAGTAGAAGTGCTGATTTTATTTCTGAGCGTAATAGAGGGATTCCTGATTCACATTTACAGGAAGTGAGTTGTGAATGCCATGATCAAGACTAGAGGGGCCCTGCCTCCAGCCAGGTGGAGGAAAGGGATAACCGGGCTTACCGGACTGTGTGGATCCGATGGCCTGGCACATCTGACCCACAGGAGTGTAAAGCTTTAGTGGACACTGGTGCACAGTGCACCTTTATGCCATCAACCTATATAGGGGCAGAACCCATCAGTATTGCTGGAGTGACAGGGGGATCCCAAGAGCTAACTGTATTGGAGGCCGAAGTGAGCCTATCTGGGAATGAGTGGCAGAAGCACCCCATTGTGACTGGCCCCGAGGCTCCGTGCATCCTTGGCATAGACTACCTCAGGAGAGGGTATTTCAAGGACCCAAAAGGGTACAAGTGGGCTTTTGGTGTAGCTGCCTTGGAGACGGAGGAAATCAGACAGCTGTCTACCTTGCCTGGCCTCTCGAAGGACCCTTCTGTTGTGGGGCTGCTGAAGGTCAAAGAACAACAGGAGCCAATTGCCACCACAACAGTGCACTGGCGGCAATATCGCACCAACAGAGACTCTCTGATCCCCATTCATGAGCTCATTCACCAACTGAGGAGCCAAGGAGTCATCAGGAAGACCAACTCACCCTTTAACAGTCCCATATGGCCATTGCGGAAGTCTAATGGAGAGTGGAGGCTAACAGTAGACTATCGTGGCCTGAACGAAGTCACTCCACCATTGAGCGCTGCTGTGCCAGACATGCTAGAACTTCAATATGAACTGGAGTCAAAGGCAGCCAAGTGGTATGCCGCAACTGATATCACTAATGCATTCTTCTCAATCCCTCTGGCAGCAGAGTGCAGGCCACAGTTTGCTTTTACATGGAGGGGCGTCCAGTACAGCTGGAATCGACTGCCCCAGGGGTGGAAACACAGTCCTACCATTTGCCATGGACTGATTCAGACTGTACTGGAACAGGGAGAAGCCCCACACGATGATGTCATCAATGTATTGAAGGTGGTCGTGAAGAACACAGCTGAAGAAGTTTTTGAGAAAGGAGAGAAAATAGTCCAAATCATTCCAAAGGCCGGTTTTGCCATATAACAAAGTAAGGTGAAGGGACCCGCACAGGAGATCCAGTTCTTAGGAATCAAATGGCAAGATGGACGTCATCAGATCCCCATGGATGTGATCAACAAAATAGCAGCCATGTCTCCACCAACTAGCAAAAAGGGAACACAAGCTTTTTGGGGTGTTGTGGGTTTCTGGAGAATGCATATTCCAGATTACAGTCTGATCTTAAGCCCTCTCTATCAGGTGACCCGGAAGAAGAATGATTTCAAATTGGGCCATGAGGAACGACAAGCCTTTGAACAGATTAAACAGGAGATAGTTCATGCAGTAGCCCTTGGGCCAGTCCGGGCAGGACAAGATGTAAAAAATGTGCTCTACACCACAGCCGGGGAGAATGGCCCTACCTGGAGCCTCTGGCAGAAAGCACATGGGGAGACCTGAGGTCAACCCCTAGGGTTTTGGAGTCGGGGATACAGAGGGTCCAAAGCCCACTATACTCCAACTGAAAAAGAGATATTGGCAGCATATGAAGGTGTTCGATCTGCTTCAGAAGTGGTTGGTACTGAGGCACAGTTGCTCCTGGCACCCCGATTGCCGGTGCTGGGCTGGATGAAAAGCAGAATGCCATGTTCACTGATGGGTCCTGTCGCCTTGTGGGGAAGCACCAGAGATGGAAGGCTGCTGTATGGAGTCCTACACGACAAGTAGCAGAAACTGCTGAAGGAGAAGGTGAATCAAGGCAGGTTGCAGAGGTAAAGGCCATCCAGCTGGCCTTAGACATTGCTGAATGGGAAAAGTGGCCAGTGCTCTATCTCTATACTGACTCCTGGATGGTGGCAAATGCCCTGTGGGGCTGGCTACAGCAGTGGAAGCAAAGCAACTGGCAGCACAGAGGCAAACCCATCTGGGCTGCCACACTGTGGCAAGATATTGCTGCCCGGGTAGAGAACCTGGTTGTAAAGGTATGTCATGTGGATGCTCACGTCCCCAAGAGTCGGGCCACTGAAGAACATTGGAACAACCAGCAGGTGGATCAGGCTGCCAAGATTGAAGTGGCTGAGGTGGATCTGGACTGGCAACATAAGGGTGAACTATTTGTAGCTCAGTGGGCCCATGACACCTCAGGCCATCAAGGGAGAGATGCAACATACAGGTGGGCTCGTGATCGAGGGGTGGACTTGACCATGGATGTTATTTCGCAGGTTATCCACGAATGTGAAACGTGTGCTGCAATCAAGCAAGAGAAGCAGGTAAAGCCTATGTGGTACGAGGGACAACGGCTGAAATAGAAATATGGGCAGGCTTCACAGATTGACTATATCACACTGCCACAAACCCATCAAGGCAAGCACCATGTGCTTACAATGGTAGAAACAATGACTGGCTGGCTGGAAACATATCCTGTGCCCTATGCCACTGCCCGGAACACTATCCTGGTTCTTGAAAAACAAGTCCTGTGGCAACACGGCACCCCAGAGACAACTGAGTCAGACAACGAGACTCCTTTCCGAAATAACCTCATAGACACCTGGGCCAAAGAGCATGGTATTGAATGGGTGTATCACATCCCCTATCATGCACCAGCCTCTGGGAAAATTGCACGGTACAATGGACTGTTAAAATCTACACTGAGAGCAATGGGGGTGGGGGACATTTAAACACTGGGATACACTTTTAGCCAAAGCCACGTGGTTAGTCAACAGGAGGGGATCTACCAATCGAGCTGGCCCTGCCCAGTCAGAAATCCTACATACTGTGGAAGGGGATAGAATCTTTGTAATGCATGTACAGAATATGCTGGAAAAGACAGTCTGGGTTATTCCTGTCTTAGGGAAAGGCAAACCCATTCCTGTGACTGCTTTTGCTCGAGGACCTGGGTGTACTTGGTGGATGATGCTGGAGGATGGAGGAGGCCGATGTGTGCCTCAAGGGGATTTAATTTTGGGTGAAAACAGCCAATGAACTGAACGGCACAATGCTGTTAATTGCTGTCTAATGTTGTATGTCATCACTACTATGGTTGCTATATGCCATATCAATGGTATCATGGTGAGATTCTCCCAAATTAATAAAAAAATGAACTTTCATTAAAACAAGCGAAGTGCAGCAGTGATAGAACAAGGACTAACAGTGCTGCGGTGATGGAACAAAGACTGACTCGGTATGCAGCAACCCAACACCACACACACCATCTCTCCCACCCTGAAAGACTTTTATGACAGATGGAGTCCGGAGTCATGGACTGGGTGAACTCAATGGACATTTTTATGGACATTTTATGGGGAAGGGCCATAGACTAAGGGACTGATGTCTGTGTATTATGTCAAAGGATGGGAAGGGGAGGGGTGGTGTTTGGTAAGGTTGTATTGGATGGTATGGGACCTGGGCATGGTGTAAATGGTATGGAATAAGGGGTGGAGAATGTGCTGGTTTTGGCACTCTTCACTGTAGTGCCTGTGGTGGTCAGGGACCTTTCCAGCTTCCCATGCTCTGTCATGTGGGCAAGAAGCCACATCCCATACAGCTGACCCTGACTGGCCAATGGGTATTCATTCCATACCATATGACACCATGACCAGTACATTAACTAACTCAGGCAGTTGGCGCCCAGGGCAGCGGTTGTGGCTCGGGGGCTGGTGGTGTCGGGTTGGTGGGCGGTGAGTGGCTGCATCACATGCTGTTTGTTTCGGTTTTTAGTTCCCTATTTCCCCCCGGCCCAGGTTTCACGCCTCATTGTTTTCCTTTTCACTGCATTACTGTTGTTGTTTTATTTTAATTATTAAACTGTTCTTATCTCAACCCATGAACTTTACCCTTCTGATTCTCTCCCCCATCCCGCTGGTAGGGGAGTGAACGAGCAGCTGCGTGGGGCTGAGTCGCCGGCTAAACCACAGCAGCCTCTGAATTTGGAACCCCCCTTCCGCATAGAAAAATTGATAGATACAATAGGGGAAACTAGGATGTAACAGGCTTTGACTATGCAACGTGCCTGAAGCCCAGTTTAGGCAGTACTGAGGCTTTGATCTTGAAGTTCCTTTTCCCAAACTGGTGAAGACCAGAGCCTCAGGAAAAACTGGAAATTACTTAAAAACTGAAAAAAATTCCTTTAAGTATTGCATGCATGTGATACACAGTAACCATTTGCAGCTCATAGCTTGAAAGAGTGCTTTATTTTGTTTTGGTACAGATTCAGTCCAGTTCACAGAGAACACATTAGTTAATACATATCTTCACTTTGTAGGAGTAATGGGCATCAACACATGAACAGTCACCAGCCTTTTATAGCTAATTTATGCAACTTTTGCCTCTAAAGCATCATATATGGCACACAGGTTTCACTTAAATCCCATATAGGAGTATCATAACATCATCTCTAGAAACACAGGAGGATGTAAATCTCAGGGACTGTAAAATTACATATATATACTGCTTGTGGATTTATTTTTCAGAATTATGTTTTTGACATTTTTTTTGGAAGCTTGTTTTAAAAGAATGAGTCCCTGAATAATATTTGTTCTCCCTTGAGGCACAGATTCAAGTTCAGGCTATAATAGCAATATTCCCTTTAAGCAGCCATTGAGAGCTGAGGACTTGGAGCAGCCAAAACTGTCTTAAAACCAGGTTCTCTGTGAGCTGCAGTAGCAGTTAGTAGGAAGAAGGGTACCTGAATCTCAGGAGAACAAAGCAGTCTCCCATGTTTAATCATTCTATTAGAACCTGAAATAGCAACGAAGGCAGGGATGTTTGCTAAATCAGTCCCTGTTAACCTACCAAACTTACCTTCATTGTTAGGTATCAGGTCTAGTAGTACTCATGAGGCTTTGAATTTTTTAAAGCACAACATAGGACTCCAAAAGCTCATCTATTTCCCCTGCACATCCAGGCTTATGCCAGGTGGTCTAGCAAAAGATACTGTCACTCTTCACAAACCCTTCGTTACTTACAACAAAGTTTTTTGATACACCCAATACAAACTCTCCCCATCACAGAGGTTCTATCTTTAAGCAAAATAAAGCTGATAAATACTGTAGGCAGTTATCTTCTATGTAAAAGCAAAACAAAACAAGCCCTCTCTCTGGAAGGGATTAAAGAAGGATGATTTTTTTTTTTAAACCATGTTGGCTGTAAGGGTGACAGAAACCCAATATCCTCCACAATGTAACATGAAACCAGCAGGAACATGAAAAATACTGACAGAATGAAGATGAGAGGACAGAAAAGGGACTATAAGATATTTTCAGTCTGAAGCATGTTTCAAGTAGCTTAGATTTTCAAAGCCATTTTAAAAGTTTTGTGCACTCAACATGCTCCTGAATACTCCACTATTTTTTCTGACTTTTTCACCTAATTACTTTTCTCTCCTCTCAAAGAGCAACAGAAAATGAGAAAACAGATCACAGGAGAGACGACGAAAGCAGTGAGTTAGCATATACTGTATATACTGTCAAGTACAGAAAGCATTCTGTAAGCTGCTAAATATAAGAGCAAAACAGCAACTTTCATTTTCCCTCCACTTTTAAAATGTTTAAAAGAAAAATGTCCAAAGTTCATGCCCAAGCTCCTCAAAGTTTTAAATGCAGCATCTTACAACTGGGAGAACACCATTTATCCTTTTATTTGTAAACCAAAGTTTGAAATACCTTACAATATTTTTTTAATTTTTCTAAAGAGACATAATTTAATAACTGAAAGAACAGTGTGCCACTAAATGTTAAGGACC
Organism: Phalacrocorax carbo; assembly: GCF_963921805.1. Classification (NCBI taxonomy): domain Eukaryota; kingdom Metazoa; phylum Chordata; class Aves; order Suliformes; family Phalacrocoracidae; genus Phalacrocorax; species Phalacrocorax carbo. The sequence continues at coordinate 272,884 of NW_026990255.1, read as the reverse complement.
ATATTTTTAAAACTTTTATTTAAAAAGGTTATATAGGTATGATGAATTTAAGTTGTATTTTGAAGTCAACCACTTAAGCATCTAAACAATTTAAAATGAATTGCAAAATTGGAAGTCCCGTCACAGATGGGGCTGTAGAGTTGTGCTCAAGACAGAAGAGGTCTACCCATGGCAGGCACAGCTGCACACTCATAAGCTAACTCAGTCTGTCTCAACCATGAATCCTGCAGATCTGAGCAACTCCGCTGATTAGGTCAGTTTGGTCTACTTAATATATACTCTCCCTTTCTAATAAGAAGGATGTTAACTAAAGCTTTCTGTTTAGCAATAAAACCTTGCTAATTAGCAACAAAAATAAAAATTACATGCTTGCTCTGTTTCAGGCACTTTTAAGATCATAGTTTATTTACTGTAGGTAAAAAGCTAGTATACAGATTAAGGGATTCCTTGAATTTCAACTCTATAGTTATATACCACCTAGTATTCCTACTCTGAATATTAACAAAAAAAAAAAGTTTCTAAACACCTGTAAGCCCCACTATAAATCTTAATTGTTATGGGGGGGGGGGGGGAGAAATCAATGCTTAATTCATTCAACGCACAATATTTACACAGTGAAACCAATGGGAGATAACAAGCAGTGGCAGAGAGCCAAAGTTGTTGTTTTGGGTTTTTTTGTTTTTTTTTTACAATAGTGTGCTAATCAGCATAACTGTATATAAAAAATTAAAGTATAGCAGAGCATCCCATTATAGAGATTTTAATCGTCTGAACTGCAGTCATTACTTGCTAACTGTTTACATGCAACACCTGCTAGGACTGACTTTTTGTTTTTATAATGTAAAATAGATTACTAGGTTTAAGAGAGAAACATTATTTTGTGTACAAACAAAATTAAAAACTGCACTCAAGAACTGTACTGGTTGCAAGCCTCTTCCATACAGAAGGAAAAAAAAAAAACCCCGATGATAAAAGTGGTCTCTCTCTCTATACACTAATTAGGCAAAGGCAGTGCATAGACTGAGAATACCTGGATGGCAAACTCTGTAGACACTGGAAACAACAGCTTTCACATACATGCTCTTTATAGGAGGCCTTTCTTTCCATCAAATAGCAATGGCTGATAGCAAATAAGGGGCATCAGATGTACAGCTAAGTAGATCTTGCAAAATACTAAGATGGGGCAGTTAATATACAATTTGAACTATATGTACAATATAATAGAATGTATCCCGTCCCAAAACTGGTTTATGAAACAATCGGACCTTTTTACACTAGCCTTACGACTCAGCTATCATTCTAATGAAAACATAAGTACACAAGAGACTTGCATGAAAAGTAAAATTTATGGGGCATTTTACAGGAACTATCGACAAAGCTGCTTAACGGCATTTCTGCTTTTAAAGTCATTTTGTTAGATATAATTGAAACAACATCTGTGTATAAAATGTCCTGACAGACACTTCAACATGGAGTTTTGGTGATTTTAAAAGGCCTTTTGTCAATCTGTTGTGAATTGTACTGCAGAAGTATTAATGCATACACACATCTGTGTCAGCTGAGACTAGTGATCCAACTGCATGCACATTTCCTCCTTGAGGTACTTTCCATGTTAAACCACTTCAATAACAGTAAGATGAAAAATAGATTAAACGAAGTATTTCAGATAACTCAAACTGAATAGGAAATAGAATGCCAATATGGCAGTAAAACCTTTTTCTGTTGTTTTTAAACAGGAAGGTCTCTTGTACCAGCAGAATCCTGTATACAGATACACAGAGAAGGAGGGAACACACCACTTATAATTCCCATTAAACAAGAGCTGATTCATCATGTGAGAAGGTACAAATTACAGAAAACATGAATAGTCAACAGAAGAAAAACAACTGGTTTACATGAAATTAGAGCGAACACTTCAGTCTGAACGCAGTTACTTTGTGAAAGCTGCTACAACAGCCCACAGAACCTCATTTGTGTTGGCTTTCATACATTCAACCTCAGGGTCTAAATCCAGAAGCTGCCGCACTCTCTTTGTGGCTAAATCATACTGCTCATCCAAAAGGGGAGCAAAAGCGTTCTCCAGAACATCTGAAGCATGGGCTAAATAAACAAGAGCCAGCAAGCGCTTGTCCATGCGGTGAGGGTCATTCACCCATTTGTCAAGAACTGCTTCTTGAACCTTCTTGATGAGGCGCTGTTTGATATTGTTGTTGGTGAGAGGGTGCGTAGTCATGTCAAAAAGAAGGAAGTTCTGTTTCTCTGTTGTTAGTACACCTTTTTCCACTAGATTCTTAGCTAACCGTTCACGGACATTTCGCAATTGGTAGTGCAACTTCAATGGGTTCCATGTTTCACCTAAAAAAAAACAAGTAAAAAAGCCAGGAGTCAGGCAAAGTTTAAGCTGTACTATTAGTGATTCGCTCCCCTACTGCGGAATGAGCTGTCAAATTCATATAGCTGACTATTATACTAAGATATTGTGCTCATGTCAGCATTTCTCTGATCTCTGACCTACCCAAATATATGCATAGAGACAGAGACCACAAGAGCCTCTTTAAGGAGCTTCGGTGTACATTTAAAGTTTGGACAAAATACTAGCTAAGCCATGTCTTGATTAGGGACATGACAAATAAGCGCTCTTGTACTGAAGGAGGGAAGAAAAAAAACCAACACAAACCCCACAAAAGAAAAAAACACCCCAACCCCCCCCCCCCCCCAAAACCCCACCACACAGTCATGAAGAAAGAGTTAATAAAAATTAAAAAAGCATCTCCTCCAATCTTGTCTGTCTACTTCCAGCCTTTTATCAATTCAGAAGCTGGAAGAAGTGTCATTGCCATTTTTTCTGCCACAGAGACAAGCTAATGCCCCCTTCATTTCTCTGTTTCTTCAGGTTTACATTCTTTTCTCCCTTCCTGCCCCCTTCCAGATGAAACAGTGACACCCGGGCACATGTAGGGCAAGGGCTTTGATGTTTCTATAAAAATTATTTCTAATTTTTTTTTGTTAAGGCAGGAGAACTGGGCACTTCAGAGTGTGTGCCCGCGCACGCTTAGAGGAGGGAATTTTAAAAGAGCAAAATAAGCATCAAGAACTACTGAGAAAGCCAAACTTGCTAAGCACTGAGAAATCCATCTTTGCTTAAGAGTTTACTTAATAAGCTAAAATTTTAGGTCCTAAGTATTTATCACAAGTATTAAAATCTCCTCCTGATATAAAAGAACTTATGCATTTTAAGAGGCAAGGGAAGAAACAGCATAAAGTATTTCTTACACAGATGGGTTTTTTCCCATAAATGATGAGAGAATTTGTATATCAGAAAGCTTTTTAAAAAAAATCATTGGTTAATGAATAATAATACACAGATTACTTTAAGGTTTCTCCCATTGTGATGGAAGGTGACATACGCTGTATCCAAGTAACAGACAAGTAAACAAATGAGGTAACACCAACTGCATAGTGAAAGGTAGAAAACCCACCCAGGCCTGAACTCCACAAGTCCCTGTAGGAATCACATTTTCATTGAATGTGATTCCCCAGCTTGACCATGAATGAAGCTATAACACACACACATATAAAGTAATTTCCTAGATGTTTCTAAATTTGTTAGGTGGATATGGCTATATGATAATAAAAATCAGTACTGTGGTGACACCTTGTGACCAATCTCCTCAATTACACAGGCACTTGCTTGTTCACACACAGACAGATGTTTGTTACATCTACAGGAAGACCTGACATTTTGATCTAAACTTCTGTATTCCCTATACTTGCTTCCCTTAGAAGCTATCTTATAAACAAGATCAGCCTGGCAAACATTGCCTTAAGTGTACATATAAATATTTCTATGATAGCTTTGAACACTAACTTCAAGCAGCATTCTTTGCATCACTGATAATTATGGATATAGTAGCTATTTTCCAGGACCAGGCCCTAAAGAAAAATTCCAAAAGAGTTTATCAAAAACCCAAAACAAAACACCAAACTATTTTTCTTCAAAGGGCAGTTCTCCAAACCATGGGAAACGCAAAGAACCCTAATACCATCCAAGAACTAGTAATTAAATACCCATGTGTAAGTAAAAATGATTGATTTAAGTCTCAGTCACAATGACGATAACGATCTTCCCAGAGCCAAAGCTTAGCAGGGTCAGGAAAACCTTAGCTTAGCTCAAGGAAAATCTACATTGTTCATTCATTAGTTGGCCTTTTTTGAATCAGTACTAACTTGATGTGCTCCGCACTGAGAGAGAAAATAAAATGTCAGCACAAATTATGTATTCGGGACAAAAAAATTGAACTGTTTTTGCAGGATGCAAAAGTGAAGGGGAGCTGAGCAAGAACTGAATTGCAAGGCTACCCAGCAGCCATGCCCCCTACTGACAAGGGCTGCTTTGTTCTCCTCTCTCCCCCCTCTGCCTGACAGTCAAGGAGCAACAGGGGAGGGACAGCAAGGGCACCTATGAACTGTATGTGAGTATGCAAGGAAGGCTGCTTCAGGTGGTGCGGGATGAACAGGAAGAACATAACAAAAACAAGAAGGCAGAGAAAGCTAGAGAGATTTTGCTCATTTTTGTAACTCTTACTTGTCTGTTGTTACAAGTAAAAAATAGATTTAGATAGTCAACTTCAAGTCTCATTACCTGCTACCTCCCAAGGTCATATTGTTGACAGAACAGTAGGGTTTTTTTCCTGCACTGTTTGCACAACTAAGTACACTTCTGATCTACTCCAGGGAAGCTGCATTTTGTGTGTTTGTTTTTATAAAAACAGACAAACATTAGTGATTAATTTTGGCTACAGAAAAAAGGAAAAAAAAACCAAAGAAACAAAAAAAGCCAATAAAAACACTACATTTTAAAAGATGGTCACTGTTAATTTCCGTTTAATTTATGCAGCTGGAGAAAACAAACATTGGCAGGTATATGAAAAGTGTTAAATGCAATTGTAAAGATGAAATCTAACTGACATTTCTTTTTTTTTTTTTTTTTTGCAACAATATATTACCTTTACAGGAAGAGATGTGTGCAAAGGACTCATCTTGAAGACTTTGTTTTGAACAACTAGAACTATCTAATATTTGAAAAATATTTGTTAAACTTCTCCAGTGAATGAAAATATTGAAAGAACTCCTGACTCTATTATTTCTTTATGATTAATGGCCAGATCACCGTCAATTTTTACATCTGAACAGTGAGCTCCTGTGCTGGTTTTGGCTGGGATAGAGTTAATATTCTTCACAGTAGTTAGTAAGGGGCTATGTTTTAGATTTGTGCTGAAAACAGTGGTGATAACACAGGGGTGTTTTCGTTACTGCTGAGCAGGGCTTACACAGAGTCATGGCCTTTTCTGCTTCTCACCCCACTCCACCAGCAAGTAGGCTCTGCCAGGTGCACAAGGATGTGGGAGGGGACACAGCCAGGACGCCTGACCCCAACTGACCAAAGGGATATTCCGTACCATATGACATCATGCTCAGCATATAAAGCTGGGGGAAGAAGAAGAAGAAGTAAGAAGGGGATGTTTGGAGTGATGGTGTTTGTCTTCCCAAGTAACCATTACGTGTGATGGAGCCCTGCTTTCCTGGAGATGGCTGAACACCTGCCTGCCCATGGGAAGTAGTGAATGAATTCCTCGGTTTGCTTTGCTTCCGCGCACAGCTTTTGCTTTACCTATTAAACTGTATCAAGCCACGAGTTTTCTCTCTTTTACCCTTATGATTCTCTCTCCCATCCCACTGTGGGGGGAGCGAGCGAGTGGCTGTGTGGGGCTTAGCTGGCAGCTGGGGTTAAACCATGACAGGTCCTTATCTCCTTTCTGTATCAAAAGATTTGAATACTGAATCCATATGGCTAGACTCCAAACTTCCACTAACCCTCATTTCCAATTACAGAGAAAGGCAGTCCCGGTTAACAGGGGAGGTCCCAGACAAATGGAGGCTTGCCAATGTGATGCCCATCTACAAGAAGGGCCAGAAGGAAGATCCTGGGAACTACAGGCCTTTCAGCCTGACCTCAGTACCGGGGAAGATTATGGAGTGATACATCTTGCGTGAGCTCACTAGGCAAGTGCAGGACAACCAGGGGATCAGGCCCAGCCAGCATAGCTTTGTGAAAGGCAGGTCCTGCCTGACCAACCTGACCTCCTTCTATGCCCAGGTGACCCGCCTGGTGGATGAGGGAAAGGCTGTGGCTGTTATCTAAACCTGGACTTTAGCAAAGCCTTTGCCACTGTCTCCCACAGCATCCTCCTAGAGAAGCTGGCAGCTCATGGCTTGGAGGGGTGTACTCTTCACTGGGTAAAAAACTGTCTGAATGGCCAAGCCCAGAGAGCTGTGGTGAACGGAGCTAAATCCAGCTGGTGGCCAGTCACAAGCGGTGTCCCCCAGGGCTCAGTTTTGGGGCCAGTCTTGTTTAATATCTTTATTAATGATCTGGATGAATAACCAGCACCCTCAGTAAATTTGCAGATGACACCAAGTTGGGCGGGAGTGTTGATCTGCTCAAGGATAGGAAGGCTCTACAGAGGGGCCTGGACAGGCTGGATCAATGGGCCAAGGCCAATTGTATGAGGTTCAACAAGGCCAAGTGCCAGGTCCTGCACTTGGGTCATAACAACCCCATGCAACGCTACAGGCTTGGGGAAGAGTGGCTGGAAATCTGCCCAGTGCAGAAGGACCTGGGGGTGCTGGTTGACAGCCAGCTGAACATGAGCCAGCAGTGTGCCCAGGTGGTCCAGAAGGCCAACAGCATCCTGGCTTGTATCAGGAATAATGTGGCCAGCAGGAGCAGGGAAGTGATTGTGCCCCTGTACTCGGCACTGGTGAGGCCGCACCTCGAGTACTATGTTCAGTTTTGGGCCCCTCACTACAAGAAGGACATTGGGTTGCTGGAGTGTGTCCAGAGAAGGGCAATGAAGCTGGTGAAGGGTCTGGAGAGCAGGTCTTATGAGGAGAGGTTGAGGGAGCTGGGGTTGTTTAGTCTGGAGAAGAGGAGGCTGAGGAGAGACCTCATCGCTCTCTACAACTACCTGAAAGGAGGGTGTAGTGAGGTGGGTGTTGGTCTCTTCTCCCAAGTTACTAGCGATAGGATGAGAGGAAATGGCTTCAAGCTGCATCAGGGGAGGTTTAGATTGGATATTAGGAAAAATGTCTTTACTGAAAGAGTGGTCAGGCATTGGAACAGGCTGTTTAGAGAGGTGGTGGAGTCACCATCCCTGGAGGTGTTCAAAAAACGTGTAGATGTGGCACTTCAGGGCGTGGTTTAGGAGGCATGGTAGTTTGGGGTTGACGGTTGGACTTGATGATCTTAGAGGTCTTTTCCAACCTTAATAATTCTATCTAAAGATTCTATGATATTCTATGTAAAGTTATCCCTCCAGGGCACAGTCCTGATCAACTTCAGAGCCAGTGGAAGACACCTCTTCCAAAGAGTAGAGATGTCCTCTGACACTTCTATCTAGATCCTTTCTGTACCAAGTTAAGTCAAAAGCAACAGTTAGTTATATTTGATTAAAGGCTACAATCAACAGGAGACTACTCTAGAGGACAGACTAATTATACTGTAAGATTTTTTGGGGAGAAAGTATGCAAAAAAGTTAATCTCTAGTGATGCCAGATAATTAGCTTTATTTGGGGGGAAGGAAATACATTATGTTCAAGGCTTACCACTAAGCAGTTCAATCCAATTTTGTACTGTTTCAGGAGGTTGGGTCTCTTTTATGTGTTTCAGAGCTTCATCAAGCAGAACATCCCCTGTAGGAGCATCTGACTTGAAAATCACCTAGGACAGAATAAAGTGCAGTCAGTATTTTGACTTAATTCATATATCATAAACATCCAACAATAAAACCTGGAAAAATCTACCTGTTATCAGAACCAAGGAAAATTTTAAGGAGTGAGGAATCTTCTCTAAGAATATGCAAGTTTAAAAAATACCTAGTTGTTAAAAAAAAACCAAACCTATCTAGGGTTTTAATTACAAAGCTACATTAAGTCTTAAGTTCTCTATAACCTAAATTAACTTTAATTGACTAAAACTATAGTTTTAGTAACAGGCTTAATACCTAATTTTTTAAGGAATTAATCCACTAACCTAGCCAGGTCCTTTGCTTCCTCCCCAAAATAAAGTATACTACAGTGTTAAATTGCTCTCTGATGGCAGTCAATTTTACTGCTTCAAGTCAATTTATTCAGAATACTGCATTAAACAACTAGGTCATGTGAAACTGAGAAATCAATTAGAAAGTGAAAAAGCAGGAAAACTGGTTTTCTTCTTCCATATATTGATGGATAAAAGTAGGTTCAAAACAACATCTAAGTTTTACAGCTCTGAAGAACATGTTGACCAGCAACACTCTGTTCCATTCACTAACAGTTAAAATACACATATTAGGCAAAATATGTACATACCAATAAAAACCTTAATATACAATAATAAATGCAATATCACATAAGTTTGTTATTAAATAACTTCTAAAATTATTTGAGTTCTTCTCCCAAGAGAGAACAGGAGAAAAAAAAAGAAAAAAAACCACAAAACCAAAAACCAACCAAAAGCATTCACAGTAACATACTCAAATTCTTAAATTTTATTAACTGCTTGTTTACCAGTATAAGTAGTTATATAAGCCATATAAATACCTTTTTTCCTAGTTGGAAAAACAAGAGCACCAAACTAAAACATACAGATTTAACTAGCCCAAATCAATATGTTTGAATAAAAACAAAACAACAACAAAATTCTATCTTTCTTTAGAAAAAGAATTACTACTGTTTCAAAGCTATTTATGAAAATAATTATTAAATCTGGCAATTTAAATAATTTTACAAGTTAGCACTTTAGAAGCAGCAGGTAACAAGATAACATGCAATTGACAGAAAAACTAACACATCAAAACAATCCCACATGTACAAGAGAAGCAGCAGGAGAAAGATCTTATTTTTAGTAAAGCTTCATGGTAGTCAGAAAGGTGTCCTGGAAAAGCTTTAAGTGTCCTATTGAAATATATCCCAAGTTCAGTTCTGTTCCATAGTTCTAATAATCCTTACTACAAACCATAGAGGAGTACAATACATTTTCATAGGGTCCTGTAGATGACACTGAAATGAGTTGCAATGGTAAGACAGCTTCAATACTGGCAAGATGATCCCAAACTGGAGATGTGTACAAAGTCAATGAGATGAAATTAAAAAGAAATGCAAATTAATATAGTCAGGATGAGAAAACAGACAACATATAAAAGATATAATAAATTACTATATAGTTCAGAATGGTAGAAAAACCATCTAGTAATTCTAGTTGTGTTTTTAAGCTGCTAGATTATGGCTATTAATATCCACCCTTCATATATTCCTTTAATAATTAGCCTAAACCCACCCAATTTATTGATCTTTACTTCTTATTAAAAATGATGTTCCAGCAGTATTTTAGGTTCTTTGATGTGTCCCATATGATTTGTTCCACAGTAACCTTAGTTACACTGGATCACTCCAGCCTGCTGCAGTTGGTAACCATCTCTAACTCACTCATACTCACTAACTACTCATAACTACTCACCATCTCACTTTAACAGGTAAGATGTGAAGTCATCTTTTTGACCTATTTTATTAAAACAAACACCTCCCTGAAGAGATATATCCCACGCTTAAAGGCATTTTTTAAGTAAGATTTTTTTTAAAAAAAAAGTTTAGAAAACTGTTCTTGCTTATTTAGGGTTAAGATACCTTTTTCTACCACTGCAAAGAAGTTTAAGAAGCTAGTCTGAATATAATCCACCATGACAGTATGAGCCATAGCATAGACTCTCCCATTCAACTCAGTCAGGGCTCCATAAGCTCATGGGAAGCCACAATACACAGCGATTTTGTTTCCAAGTTTACTGTTCTTTGCAGCCAGGCATGCAGCACTGTTTCTTCACTGTTTCACAACCAAGGACGACTATAAAGCCCTGGGGGAGCAACTGAAAAATATCGGTGTCCAAATCATCTCCTCTTCTATTTTACCAGTTGGAGAAAAATGGGCAGCCGATAACAGACGAATAATGCAAATCAACTCTTGGCTATGTGGCTGGTGCCATCGCGAGGGTTTTGGCTTTTATGACAATGGGACTTTCCCCAGGAACCATAGCCTGTTAGGGAGGGATAGAATCCCCCTGTCTAGAAGGGGCAAGGGAATCTTTGGCAGCAAGCTGGCCAACTTGATGAGGCGGATTACAAACTGAAGGACTCAGGGGGTGGGGTTCAAAGTGGCAATGCTAATGCCATCACATCCAACAGGGGAATAAGCCAGGCCAACTGGAGCAGCAACAAAGTTGCCATAGCTGCCTCACAAGATGACAATCAGGAGATCAACCACCTCAAGGGTGTGCATGGCTATAGTGGGTCCTCGTACACCCCTCCAGGGAAACCTGCATGCTCAAGTACCTCTCTGAAATGCCTGTACACCAATGCATGCAGCATGGGGGAAACTAAAGGTCTGTGTGCGGTCACAGGGCCACGATCTCATTGCAATTACAGAGACATGGCAGGATAGCTCACATGACTGGAATGTGGTCATGGATGGCTACAGGCTTTTTAGGAAACACAGGCCAGCAAGGTGAGGTGGGGGAGTTGCTCTTTGTGTGAGGGAGCAACTGGAATGCATTGAGCTCTGCCTTGGAGCAGAGGAAGGACAAGTTGAAAGCTTGTGGGTAAAAATTAAGGGGCAAGCAAATATGGGTGACACCATCGTGGGTGTTTGCTACAGGCCACCTGATCAGGAAGAGGAAGTTGATGAGGCCTTCTACAGACAGCTGGAAATAGCCTCACAATCGCAGGTCCTGGTTCTCATGGGGGACTTCAACCACCCTGATATTTGCTGGAAAAGCAACACAGTGAGGTGTGCGCAATCCAGGAGGTTCCTGCAGAGCATTGAGGATAACTTTTTGACACAGGTGGTGCAGGAGCCAATGAGGCGAGATGTGCTGCTGGACCTTATACTAACAAACAAAGAAGGTCTGGTTGAGGATGTGAGGGTTGGGTGTAGCCTTGGCTGCAGTGACTATGAAATAGTCGAGTTCAGGATCCTGTGTGGTAGAAGCAAGGCAACAAGTAGGATTACAACCCTGGACTTCAGGAGAACTACCTTTGGCTTCTTCAAAGACCTGCTTGGAGGAATCCCATGGGTTAGGGCTCTAGAAGGTAAGGGGGTTCGAGAGAGCTCAATGACAGGACAAGGGGCAATGGGCACAAGTTGGAACACAGGAAGTGAATATGAGGAAAAACTTTACTGTGAGGGTGACAGAGCAGTGGAACAGGCTGCCCAGAGAGGTTGTCGAGTCTCCTTCCCTGGAAACATTCAAAACCCACCTGGACGCAGTCCTGTGTCCCCTGCTCTAGGTGTGCCTGCTCAAGAAGAGGGGTTGGCCAAGATGATCTCCAGAGGTCCCTTCCAACCCCTACCATTCTGTGATACTGAGAAGTCCTTGTCTTCCGGTTTCTCAATCTCATTTTTATCTCTGTGGCACTCAAGCATGGATTTAATGCGTTTTGATCACTTCTGAAGTTGTGTCTTAGAAACTGCAAAAAGCAATCAGCAAAGATCCACATGATTTAACATTTGAAGTGGAAATCGTTGTAGCTAGCAATCTTTTAAGTCAGCTGTGCGACCAAGGCCACTGTTAGCTGGTTATAAATCCATACTACTGTCCAAAGAACTAGTTCTATCCTCTTCCTGTTCTCACCTTATTGCTTGTGCCAGCAGTCTCACTTGTGCCCCACCTGATGACAAGATCAATGAAGTGATTCAAATAAAAACTGAACTGATCAAAGAAGTGAATTACTTTTCAGCCAGAGTGGTTACCTGACAAGGCTGCACAAACACTAGTAACAACCCAAGAGAGACTCCAATAATAAGCCTCTTTGCAAAGAGGACTACCCTTCTCAGCTACAGCACAGGCTGAAGTGACTGAAGCCTAAACTCCTCCCTTCAGACCACAGCTTGAAGATACAGGGTTTTGAGTCGCAAATCAAAGCTTTAGTTTTAATGAGATTTTACCTTTCCACAGAGTCCCAGAATGGAGCAGGGGCAGGGAGGGAGAAGGGCTAGCCTGAGGGGCAGAAATTATATAAAAATGGAACTGCCACTGAAACTCCACCTCACTGAATCACAATCTTGGATGCAACTAGACAGCTCATTCCACTCACTAAGCATAGTACTTAATTCACAGAGAAAGCTGAGGGCAAGGGGAGCAAAGCCTGCAAAAGGGAGACAAGGGGGACACTTGGTAGAGTTGAGACAATTAAATCTAGCAAACGTAGAAATGAGACTGAAATTTAGTGTTAATGCAAGACTTCAAACAAGGTATAAAACAACACAAGTCATTCATGAGAAGGATTTCTAAATTGAGAGGTAGGGCAAGTGGAGAAGAAACATCATATATATCAGTAGTTAGGGATTTTATTTGCAAGAAATTCCTTAAGCAGAAATCAATCTTCATTTGAATTTTATATTAAGCCTTTTTCATAGAACCCTCCCCCGCCTGCAAAAAGAAATCTCTCAATTGCCTTACAACAGCAGAAAGAACAAAGCATTTAATATTGGGTAGCTCTTAGCTCTCCTTAAACAATGGGAAAAAAATAAAAATTGAAACAAACACACCAACCCACCCCCAAAAATCACGTGATAAAAAAAGGAAAACAATAATTTTGCTTATATTCTTTATTGAAGATATGCACAGGTTATTTTTCCATTTTCCTAAAAAGACACAGTTAAAATTTCAGTTAGATAGAGCTGACAAGGTTTGTGTAGAATGAAAATAACTGCTAAAGAACATTCCTGAATGCCTAAGGAGCCAAAAGCTTTGAAGGAAAAAAAGAATTGTGCAAACTAATCAATACTGAATATGCTTAAATGAAGCTAGAAGTAGTAGGAGCTGTTTGTCTGAACAGAGGTTTGATTCTTCAGAAGAGGAGGAAACTAGAAGATTGGGGAATTTGTAAGCTTTCCTTTAAAAAAATTTAGCAAGGGATAATATTGACAGGTAAATGTGCCATAAAAGAGAACTTATTTGTGATGGATAGACAACATTTGACCGTGTTTTCAATAAGCTTATTTTACAAGTATCCTCTAATGCTGATGAAGTAAAAATTCTTCAGTGTGACTTTGCACATTTTGTACTAAGGAAAAAAAATCCAGTGGCAAAAGTAATAAATTAAGGCACCTCAAATCTTCAGCCTAATTCAATAAAAAACCTTAAAAATTTGCCCATGTTAAAGATCAGCGAGAACAACAAATTTAATGCACCAGTCACATGCTTAAACTAGATACAGCTTTGTGTTCAGGGGCCCAAGGTACAAGGATTATTTCCTTCCCATGCGTTGCAAGCACTAACTGCAACACTGTGTACACCAGAATTAAACTGGTGACTTGCAGGATACATCCGGTAGGCTGTCAGTTAGCCATCCCTCTCAGCCCCAGCCCACATCTCACCAACACTGCAAAATCCAGATCCTTCAGCAGATTACAACTGGTGCTACTGGCTCTCAGCAGCGACTGCTGCCACTGCACCCTGGCCTGAGCCACTGCCAACTGTTTGTGCAAGGTTCCCAGCAGCAGCAGGAACACATCAAGAGAACAAACAGGAGCAGAGAACAAGTACAGAAGATTTTACAAGGCACTTCAGCTCACTATTTAAACTCTTTAGGTAATAACTCTCTGTATCTAACTTAAGTCACTACTCAGAATCCCTATCCCTGTATAAAGAAAAAAAAGGTCTTTTTCTTACAACCAGTTGTAATTTATAGCTACTGTATTGTCTGAAGCATGATACAAAAGTAAATGGGACCATTTTCCTCCACTTACCTTTCTTGTTAATAGACTTTTGCGTCTCATTCCACAAGCCTCTAACTGAAGACGCCCTCGCAATGCCAATTCGATTAACATACAGCCACGCAATCCTGAGGAGATGCAATCATTCCAGAATGATGTATAGCCCTGTGAAGAATGAAAGACAGTAAGGTATTTCCATCTCCACTCGAAAGCAAATAGAAAAAGAGGCTTACTGCATTCTCTAAGCAGTTCTCTGGCCCTCATATACTTCTGAAGTAGTATCACTAGTCAACTACCATTCCTGTATTGAAAACATGAAAGAGAAGATAGACTCATCCCCTATTAGTTTTGACACTTAGTCTCTGCTCTTTGAAAAGCAGGGAAACTTCAGGAAAGTGATAAAAAACAAAACAGCAAGATATCAAGAAATGCGAGATATAAAGTGTAGTTTATATATAGTCAAAATAAACTTAAAAAAGTACTAAGACATCAAACATTTGGCATTACCAACAGGCTTATTTGAGTTTCCTGAGAAATATTAACATGATTTTACATCCATAAACAATATGGCACTGATGAAGTAATAATAACCTGGAAAAAAATCAATATTACGTAAATATGGAGTATACTGGAAATTAAAAGTCCAAACACAAATGTGGCAATCGGCACAAACCACAGAACAGATTTTTCAGCTTGAATATAGCAAACCAAAAGACAAAAGTTTTCAAATATTTGGATCAGCTATTATTTTGCCATTTATATCCTTTGAAAACATATATTTCTAAAACTTGTTGCATATTGTTCTTATACAGACTGCAAAACTGCAAGCCACATTTATTCTATGAACTACACCACATCTACCATGCTTTTTCATCTATATTTCTACATTGACTGTCTGCTTAAATGGCAGAACAGAATATTTGACCCAAATAATTTACTCAATATCTAGAAATACATGTATTGACTTTGGTACTCCATTGCTCAACAATTATGACACCTGCCCCCCCCCAAAAACTTATAAAAAGGATTCTATTTTAATTACAGAGTAACCAACAGTTAAATATTAAAAAAACATGCAAGAACAGTATCTAAGACAAAACAAAATAATTCTGAGAAATTATTTGTCTTTTGAGAAATGACTGAGGAAACACTTGCTATGGTCCAGAAAGACCCTACAGAACTGCTCTAGTGATGCATCTCAAAACATTCACTTTGGGATTCTTTAGAGAGAAGTACAGGAAACAAGGAAAAAAAAAAAAGAGAACGCCCCCTTTCATAAAATTTATCCTAACCAGCAACAAAGATTAGCTTAAAGCAAGAGCAATACAATTTTATTCTATTTGCAAATAAAAGCTGCCAATGTATAGAGATATCAGATGCATACATCTGAAGTCTGCTAAACACACAAACCAGTCACTAACACATGTCATTAAATACAGATTTCTAGGAACATGAAAATATTTCTTTCCATTTAGCACCTAGCTATTTTCAAGAGCTGTATTATATAGGTGAACAATACTTCCAAAAAGTCTACAAAAGCTCTGAATCTCTAGAAAGTAATTACTGAAATATGTCACAGACATTTATTTTAAAGTCCATAAATATAAGGTTGGAAAGGCATGAGAAGTTATCTAATCAGCCTTCTACTCGGAGCTGATACTTTGTGAGTATCAGCTACTCTCATAAGTCAGCCATTCTGTAAATTAAGATTTTGGTTAGCACCAGACATTTCTTTGCCAAAAAACATGCAGGATAAGGTGCAGTATTTACTTGATGAAAAAACAAACAATCAAACAAAAACATAACCAAAAAACACCCCCCAAAAAAAAACAACAAAAAAGATGACTCCTACATTCTACTATTTTTATTCAAATAGCCTCTTTACATAAAATTAATTTTTGAAATCAGACAACACATGCAAACTAAAAATCTATTGGACAAACTTACAGCTGTGGCATGATAAATATACACTTCTTTCTACTTACAAAAAGTGTTATATTATGATGCAAACAATTCAAGCACTAGAAATTTCTTCACTTGTTTAGTAACGAAAACTGAATTTATTTTTAAAGTGAGTCTTTTTCAATGAAGTGACATTAACTACAACACTCCCAGCAGCAATTACCAGATGTAAACTCCTCTGCTCCAGCAGTTTTTCAACATATATGGCCTCAGGTTGTGGGTTGTAGAGAAATACAGGATCATAGGATAATTCAGGTTGGAAGGGACCACAGGAGATATCTAGTGCAACCTCCTGCTCAAAGCAGGTTCAGCTATGAAGTCAGATGAAGTTGCTCAGGGTTCTATCCAGTCAAGTCCTGAAAACCTCCAAGGATAGAGACTGCACAACCATCTAAGAGTTTTTAATCAAGTGATCCTGAAAGTCAGTCCAAAAAGATTATGGTCTTCATAAATGGAACTGATTGCTCTAGTGGGCTAGATGACATTAAAGTCATAGAACATATACTGCTTCACCTTCTGGTTTGGGTTTTTTGGTGAATTTTTTTCCCAGGCTCAGGAGTTTGCAGGTGATCCATAAGAGAAGGAACACCATATTTCAATATACAGGGATTATACTGCTATTAAACAGTGAGGAAAAAGATATTTTATAAGAGCATCATCCTGAACATTTTTCAATCCATTAAATTGATCTTTCCAGATAGTTCAGGCAGATAGACTGATCGTTTTTGGCACTTACTGCAAAGACCTCAGGCAACTGAGGAAACCTTCACAGAAGGTCAGTTTAGCACACAACAGTCTAACTAAATCATCCTTTAAATTAACTCAAGCTTCCTGGTGTACCTGAAACTGAGTAGACGCAGACATTTATCTTCAACATTGCAAACAGCTCCTTGGCACCTACTTTAAATGGCATACAGCATAACTAGAAAAAGGTGCACAAAAGAGAAACAATAATGCTCAGCATTATAGAACTACTGCCTATTAAAGAGGCTATAGATGGACAGTGAAGAAAAGGGATAGAGAGAATAACAACATACATAGAGGGAGAATAGCAATATAGAATAATGTATTATTTGCACAGGAAACAATTATTTTTTTCTTTTTCCACAGAGAAGAACTAGACGGTGGTAAATAAAGCTAGCTCACAGGTTGGAAAAGTCAAAGGCCAACTTCTTTTCTGTTTCTATTCAACTGTTTTTATAGGAAGGCAAAAGTTTTAAAAAAAAACAAACACACACCACAAACACCTCTTTTTTTTTTAAAAAAAAAAAAAAAAAAGACTTAAATTCATAGGAGATTGATAATGAAGTCTGACAGACAGCAGTGGATCTGTAAGCCACACATGGCCTGGGAAGCCCCTAACCAGTTGAAGTCAGTGTACGCTGAAGGAATAGTCAATTCCATGTTCCCTGAACATGGCCTGACCATCGCTGGTTACAGAACAAGGATTTGGTTTGAACTTTTATCACTGTTCTCATTATATTCCAAATAGCTAACAGTCTAAAACACTTAGATTGAAGATCAAAGATTACTATTTATAGATGCAAGTCATTCTACTATTTAATGCTCTTAAATAGCACTAGCTTTCTCACAAACACACCACCAAATATTTTTGCTTTATCTGTCCTCTTACAAGTCTTTTATAATTTTATAAACATCCTAACTCAATGAAATACTTATTTCATTAGAGTTGCTAAGCAGCGGGGGGGAAGGAAAAAACCAGTTTTACAAGGCAGGGAATTATTTTTATCTGACAGCAATCACACTAGAATAGCACTTTAAGCTATAAATAGCTGACAAGACAAAATTTTAAATCTACATTGATTCAAAGATCAAAAGAATGTTTACAACTGTCATGTTTATTTACAAAGACAGCACAAAAGCATTTTTTGTCAGAGCTGACCTAGAAATTTTAAAGTAAAAACTAGTTTTGCTAGACAAGCATAAAGGGAGATGAAAATAAAGTTTATAGCAGAAACTTGTTACCATATTAACTTTGAAAGCTCAGACTTTCCACTCAGGTATGACAAAGCACAGAGCTAAGACTAAGATCCTCTTTCTACTTAAAGAATAAGTTATCCAAAACCCCTGTTCATTAGACCATTTCTCTCCCACCACCTCTTGTAGCATTTATTCACTTTCTCTTCTTTGCATGCCCCTTACCCAATTCCCAAGCTCACACATCTTCCTGTTCAGTTATCCATTAATCACTTGAAACTCTCACTTATTAAATATTGTCCATCTCCTAACAATGGCCCTGTGCCTCAGTGTTACCCAACCTACCTTATCTTCCACTCCCTGCTTTTACCTTGCCTCTTCAGCTGCACTTCCCCACAATCAATCTGTGACACACTCTCTCCTACTGCAGCCTCCTTCCCCACCTCATCTTACCATGATATGTAATACAAACTTTTCACTTCCAGGTTCATAAAGATCTGAATTTCTGTGACCGTCATGGATTTCCTTAGACTTGTTCACAAAATGGCGCGGACAAGATAACAAAGTATGTACACTATATATGGTGAACAGCCATCTTATTCTTGTCTCTGCTCCAAGGCCGGGGGGGAAGGCCACATGATTATATTAGCATACAAACAAGCAAGCCTTACTGATATGCTGGGTCTAGTTTTGCCCAGCAAAGTGCAAGTTCTTGCAGCTTCGTCCTACTTACTGTAGGAATACCCCAGCTCAGATCTACATACAAAACAGCATAAACATATACCAGGACCCAGCCTCCTACAGATGCTGGCATGCAGAGTGCAACAGGAGGCAGGGTTCATACACATAGCCCGCAGGAAAGGAAGGGACAGGGAAGAGACTCCGAGTGGAAGTGCCCTACCAATGTCCCTTAAAACTTCAATTTACATTGTTCCCTAACAACATCATTTCCCAGTTTGCCTCCAAGATCCCTGACTCTCAAACTTCACAAAGCTGTACTTAAAATGGAATAGGGTCCCAGGACTCCCCCTTTCCTGACAAGGGGAGGAGGAGGGGCAGGCACTGATCTCTTTTTTTCTGGTGACCAATGACAGGACCCAAGGGAATGGCAGGAAGATGTGCCGGGGAGGTTTAGGTTGGATATTAGGAAAAGGTTCTTCACCCAGAGGGTGGTGGAACACTGGAACAGGCTCCCCAGGGAGGCAGTCACGGCACCAAGCCTGACGCTATTCAAGAAGCACCTGGACAATGCCCTCAGAGATATGGTGTAAATTTGGGCTTGTCCTGTGTAGGGACAGGAGTTGGACTTGATGATCTTTGTGGGTCCCTTCCAACACAGGACATTCTATGATTCTATGACTTGCAAAAAAGTGTTTTAAAGATTGCCAGAAATTATGAGAACTCCTGCATAGACAAAGAACTGATGTCACTCAACAGCTCAAACACTATCACACCAGCTGTGAAAAATCTAGTGAGATCATCTGTTTATGCTATAATAAAGCCACAGCAAACTATAGAGGGAAAACACGTACACGTTAGCTCTGACAACACCATAGCATTCTGAATTTGCTGGCTATTCAAATATTTTGTTGAATCACTCAGTACTAAGTACTACAGAATAAGAGCTATTGCAAAAGTATTAAAGTACACTTCTACAGATCACATTGATTTCCAGTTTTTCAAAACACTCAAAATTTAAAATTTTGGATATTTAAAATTCATAAGTTAATGAAGAGTTTTCATAAGCCAAAGATCATTCATAAAAAATTTTTTTTTAAAGACAGATAAGACACCACTTTCTCCACCTCTAATCCCAAAAGGTACTGCAGTAATGACCACTATAATTTACTAAGTATGTAAACAATCAGAATGAGAATATTCTAACATGACCAGACTACGTGAAGGTATTTGGCAAGGATCAGAGCCAAGTATGTTAGCAATTTCTACACAGTCGATGCTGCTTTAAGAACTTGCATGAAACTTCAAAATCATCTCACTTAAGCATAAAACAGCCAACCTTCATGGAGCAATAATTCAGCTACCTCTTACATTGTTCTATTCGGCTTCCAGGCAATTGTCAAGCCAGTTCTATTTTAAAAAAATAAAAAGTTTAGTATTTTCTTCTTGTGGTTCAGCCCCAGCCAGCAACTAAACACCACACAGCCGCTCGCTCACTCCCCCCACCCCTGTGGGATGGGGCAGAGAATCAGAAGGGCCAAAGTAAGAAAACTCATGGATTGAGAAAAGAACAGCTTAAAATAAAACAACAATAACAATAATAGTAGTAGTAATATAATGAAAAATAAAATAACAAGAGAGAGATATGAAACTTTGGGAGGAGGGGAAAAAAACCCAAACAACAAGTGATGCAACTGCTCACCACCCACCGACCGATGCCACTGGTCCCCAAGCCGCAACTGTCGCCCTCCCCCGGCCAGCTCCTCCCAGTTAACATACTGGGCATGATGTCACATAATATGGACTATCCCTTTGGCCAGTTTTAATCTGCTCTTTTAGCTGTGCCCCCTCCCCTCCCGGCTTCTTGTGCACCTGGCAGAGCATGGGAAGCTAGAAAAGTCCTTGACTAGTATAAGCACTACCTAGCAACAACCAAAACCTCGGTGTGTTATCAACATTGTTTTCATACTAAGTCCAAAGCACAGCACTATGCCAGCTGCAGTGAAGAAAAGTAACTCTGTCCCAGCTAAAACCCTGACATTTCTCTATCCCAAGTACAAATTAAAGCCACCCAGCAGTAGCAGTGCAAAAACTAACATTAAATTGCAGATGCCATTTCACATTTATAGTCATTACACACTTCAAAATCTTGAGAAAGTCTCTTTAATGGATTACAGAGCAAAGGTTAAAAAAAAATTTCTTCCTTCATAAAAATGATTACAAAACTCTCACTTATGAGGCCATGTAATGTTTTACTTCAGAATACTTTCTTTGTTTTACCCATAAGAATCATAGAAAGGTTTGGGTTGGAAAGGACCTTTAGAGGCAATCTAGTCCAATCCCCCTGCAGTGAGCAGGGATATCTTCAACTAGATCAGGTTGCTCAGAGCATCATCCAAACTGACCTTGAATATTTCCAGGGACTGGGCATGTACCACGTCTCTGGGCAACCTGTTCCAGTGTTTCACCACTCTCACTGTAAAAAAATTTTTCATTATATCCAGTCTAAATCTGCCCTCCTTTAGTTTAAAGCCATTACCCCTTGTCCTGTCACAAGGACTGCTTGCTGACCTAAAGAGGTTGTCCCCATCCTTCCTATAAACCCCCTTTAAGTACTGGAAGGCCACAATAAAGTCTCCCCGCAGCCTTCTCTTCTCCAGCCTGAACAACCCCAACTCTCTCAGCCTTTCTTCACAGGAGAGGTGCTCCAGCACGTGGATCATTTTTGTGGCCCTCCTCTGGACCCACTCCAACAGGTCCATGTCCTTCTTGTACTGAGGACCCCAGAGCTGAACACAGTACTCCAGGTGGGGTCTCACCAGAGCAGAGTAGAGGGGCAGAATCACCTCCCTCGATCTGCTGGCCATGCTTATTTTGATGCGGGCCAGGATATGGTTGGCCTTCTGGGCTGCAAGCGCACATTGTTGGCTCATGTCCAGCTTTTCATCCACCAGTAGCCCCAAGTCCTTCTCTGCAGGGCTGCTCTCAATCCCTTCATCCCCCAGCCTGTATTGATACTGGGGGTTGCCCCAACCCAGGTGCAGGTGCACTTGGCCTTGTTGAGTTTCATGAGGTTAACATTAGTCCACTTCTTGAGGTTATCTAGGTCCCTCTGGATGACATCCTGCCCTTCTGGTGTGTCAACTGCATCACTTCGCTTGGTGTTATCTGCAAACTTGCTATGGGTGCGCTCAATCCCACTATGTCATTGATGAAGATATTAAACAGTAATGGTCACAGTACAGACCCCTGAGGGACATCACTCCAGTTACTAAAAATCTCTTCCCACTACAGAAATATACATTCTCTCTCTAATTTTCAGTTAACTCCTGTTAGGAGAGTAGAAGTTCTACTATACCTAGCACAGACCAGAAAAGGGTGGGAAAGAGTGAACAATCCATGAAAATATCTGTTTCAAAAGAAAGGAAAAGAAACACTTTCAGAGTTCCAACACTGAGGCTTCAATATACACACATGGTAATAAAAAAAAATGATGTTTTTAACTTACTTTGTTAAGGCCATCTGTTTACAGAACCTTCTACAGTATGCCATAATAGACTGTGGCTGTCAATGCATTTCCTGATCTAATCCAGTGAGTCTCAAGCTATTATAGATTACTTTACCGACCACAGAACCATGGCAAATAGAAATCAGCTTTGTAAGTCTTTCAAAAAAGCATCATAAAGCCATGTAATAGTATGTGAAGATAACTGAGGTTTACAATAGCCTGCTCAACATAAAAGAAAATTAAATATTTATTTATTTTAGCAACAGCAGGCCCCTCAGGCCCATCCTCAGATCCACACAGACTCATATTCAGAATTAGAGGTCAGTGTTAGGTCAAAGTCTTGGCCCTCAGACTCAATTTACATTTATGAAGAACCACAACAGCAGAGGTCCTCTGAGATAACGCATGTAACACTGCCCAGTCTATACTTCCCTTTCTAAATGCCTTTTCATTTTACATTCAGACTTAATAGTAGTACTTAAACCCTCACCTAGCACCCTCTGCTTAAAAGCAAAACAAAAGATCTATTGTAACCAAACTGAAATAAACCAAAGGGGAACCTTCTGAAGGAGAAACATCACCAGAGTTAACCAAAACCCTGAATTCCTGTTCTCAGGAAAATCCAAATTCTTCTTTTATGAAAGACACTGTCCTGGTTTCAGCTGGGATAGAGTTAATTTTCTTCATATTACCTAGTATGGGGCTATGTTTTGGATTTGTTCTGGAGACAGTGGTGATAACACAGAGATGTCTTAGTTGTTGCTGCTAAGTAGTGCTTACACTAGTCAAGGACTTCCCATGCTCTGCCGGGTGCACAAGCAGCTGGGAGGGGGCACAGCCAGGACAGCTGACCCCAACTCACCAAAGGGATATTCCATACCATATGACATTATGCTCAGTATATAAAGCTGGGGGAAGAAGGAGGAAGGGGGGGACGTTCGGAGTTATGGTGTTTGTCTTCCCAAGTAACCGTTACGCATGATGGAGCCCTGCTTTCCTGGAGACGGCTGAACAGGTACCTGCCTGACGATGGGAAGTAGTGAATGAATTCCTTGTTTTGCTTTTGCTTTGCTTCCACTCGCAGCTTTTGCTTTACCTATTAAACTGTCTTTATCTCAACCCATGAGTTTCCTCACTTTTACCCTTCTGATTCTCTCCCCCATCCCACCAGGGGGGAGCGAGCGAGCAGCTGCATGGTGCTTAGTTGCTGACTGGTGCTACACCATAACAGACGCAAACAAAAATACTTCAAAACTTCGTAAAGAATGCAATTTCTGAAACTTCATTTAGAGACAGTAGAAATAAGATGTTGTTTTAACCCTTCTTAGCCATGGTAGCCCTATCAGAAGGGGAGCTGGCCAACCTTGAAAGTAACAGAAAGCCAAGACAGACAACAATTACAGCTCCTGAGGAGTCTGAAAGTCCTAGCTCTGAGGCAATATATCTGACAGTCTATCAAGATGACATGAAACCCCTAACTTCAGGGTTTCTCAGCTAGGAAGTACAACCTAGGTTAGAGAAAGCTTTCACTTCAGCAAACAGTAAATTCTGAATTTACAGGTAGCCTGTTCTCCATTAGAAGAATATTTCAGAAGAAAAATTTCAGCCAGCTCTACTTGGATGCTGAAAGATAGGAAAAACTAGACTTCTTGAACTCTGCTGGAGTTTGCTATTACTCCTGCATGGATCACATTCAAATACTGTGTCAGTGGTAGCAATATAAAAGCTCTGAGACATAAAACTATTGTTTTGTTTATATATAACTATCTAGCTTTCCCAAACAATGGTTTCTTCCTTGCCATCTATTCTTTCTGATATATGGCAGACTATTTCTATGGTATGTTCTCAGAAAACACAGATGACAAACATACTGGAAAATATTCTGTGCCTGCTGGCATCATGGTAAACTACTGAGGGCAATTATCTCCAGGTCTCATTAATCACCCTCACAAAATTTACATGCCAGCATAATAAAAATACAACTTAGAGACCTGTAAAACATACAAGGTTCAGTTCTACTTTTAAGATGAAAATGACAAGAAAGAGTTGTCAACAGATGTATAGCCTGAGATGGACTAACGCACGCAAATATGGAATTCAGAAGAACTTTGAAAGTCAGTTTAAGTCATTTGTAGAGTTAGGTGAAGCAAACTGAGTAGTCTGCTGGTATAAGTGATATGTGTGAGACTGATTTTCATGTTGCATAGCACAATTGGCAAAGAGCCTGCTTACTTCTGACATTTACATAGCATATGTCATGAAGTGAGAATACCTGAATGCTTGCTTTGAGTAGTTATCTCAATACTGAGAAAACGACTCATGTTTTATATATAAATAAATTCAGGTATCTTTTCTTAGAGGTACTTAAAGTGGCAGAGAGAAACACCGGGGGGGAAAGCAGGAAAAGAAAATGAAGACAAAATGACATCCCAGTGTTTAATTACTTTCACAGCATAAGCATCTCTCTTGAACCACTGCTTTCTGCACACCACTTCAACTATTCTTCCTTCAAGAGGCTAATTTCAGTTTTACTGACCTTTCAAATCAATGCCACAGCATATCATTTTAATCATGCAAAAAATCATGTATCTTGAGAAGGTACGTCCTCCCCCATGTCTTCATTTTTAGCCATTTGAGGGCTAAAACCGAGAATGCAGTCCAACAAAGCATGAACTGCTGAAAACAAAGTATTTATTTTTTCACCCCATCGCAGCACATTGCTGCTATCTCTCTTGATGTCACAGTAGCATTTGTGCAGTCAACTAGATGAGAACATGGCCTGTCTGAAAACTAATGATCAGTCTCTTCACCTGATTCACTGAGAAGATGAACAAATAGCAGAGGCAGCATGGAAAAGGGAGGTAACATGGCTGGGACAGATAGCAAAAGGCAAGAGCATCAGCATCCCCTTCAGTGATAACCCGCACTTCAATGGAAAAAACTTATTTCAAAACTTGAATAGTTTTCACAACCTGAATAGTTACAGTTAGAACTATTCAGTTAGTCTTTGGGATAAAAAGCTCAAAAACCAAATTTTAAAAAATCATACGTTATTGGGCTACCTATGCTGAAGCCATTCATGAGCACAATCTGCTCAGAAAACACAAAGGACATAATGCTTAAGGTATCATTAGAGGGGGAGGGGGATATAGCCAGGCCCACTAGAAAGAACCCTAGGGGTGGTGTGCCAGGGTTGGGGGTGAAACCAATAGCCCAGCTCAAGTGCATCTACACCAATGCACACAGCATGGGTAAAAACAGGAGGAGCTGGAAGCCATCGTGCAGAGGGATATCTATGATTTAGTTGCCATCACAGAGACATGGTGGGATGATTCTGACAACTGGAGTGCTGCAATGGATGGCTATAAGCTCTTCAGAAGGGATAGGCAAGGAAGGAGAGGCAGTGTGACCCTGTATATTAGGGAGTGCTTCGACTGCATAGAGCTTAGCAATTGTGATGATATGGTTGAGTGCTTATGGGTAAGGATGAGGGGGAAGACCAACAAGGCAGATATCCTGCTGGGAATCTGTTATAGACCATCCAACCAGGATGAAGAGGTAGATGAAGTGTTCTACAAGCAGCTGGAAGAAGTATCACAATTCGTTGCCCTTGTTCTAGTGGGGGACTTCAATTTACCAGATGTCTGCTGGAAATACAACACAGCAGAGAAGAAACAGTCTAGGACATTCCTGGAGTGTGTGGAAGACAACTTCCTCACAGAGCCTACCAGGGGAGGTGCCTCGCTTGACCGCTTGTTCACAAACAGAGAAGGACTGGTGGGAGATGTGGTGGTCGGAGGCTGTCTTGGGCTTAGCGACCAGGATATGATTGAGTTCTCAATCCTTGGTGAAGTAAGAAGGCGGGGGGGGGTGGTGGGGGTGGTGGTGTGTGTCAGCAGAACCACTACCACGGACTTGCGGAGGGCAGACTTTGGCCTGTTCAGGACACTGGTTGGGAGAGTCCCTTGGGAGGAAGTCCTGAAGGGCAAAGGAGTCCAGGAAGACTGGGCTTTCTTCAAGAAGGAAGTCTTAAAGGCACAGTAGCAGGCTGTCCTCAAGTTCCACAAGACAAACTGGCGGGGAAGACAACCGGCCTGGCTGAACAGGGAGCTTTTGCTGGCACTCAGGAAAAAAAGGAGTGTTTACCACAATTGGAAGAAGGGGCAGGCAACTCAGGAAGAGTAGAGAGACCTTGTTAGGTCTTCCAGACAGAAAATTAGGCAAGCAAAAAGCCCAGCTAGAACTCAATGTGGCCGCTGTTGTAAGGGATAACAAAAATGTTTTAACAAATACGTTAACAACAAAAAGAGAAGCAAAGAGAATCTCCATCCTCTACTGGACACGGAGGGAAACATTGCCACCAAGGATGAGGAGAAAGCTGGATCAATGGGCCAAGGCCAATTGTATGAGGTTCAACAAGGCCAAGTGCCAGGTCCTGCACTTGGGTCATAACAACCCCATGCAACGCTACAGGCTTGGGGAAGAGTGGCTGGAAATCTGCCCAGTGCAGAAGGACCTGGGGGTGCTGGTTGACAGCCAGCTGAACATGAGCCAGCAGTATGCCCAGGTGGCCAAGGCATCCAACGACATCCTGGCTTGTATCAGGAATATTGTGGCCAGCAGGAGCAGGGAAGCGATCATGCCCCTGTACTCACCACTGGTGAGGCCACACCTCAAATACTGTGTTCAGTTTTGGGCCCCTCGCTACAAGAAGGACATTGGGTTGCTGGAGTGTGTCCAAAGAAGGGCAACGAAGCTGGTGAAGGGTCTGGCGTGCAGGTCTTATGAGGAAAGGTTGAGGGAGCTGGGGTGGTTTATTCTGGAGAAGAAGAGGCTGAGGGGAGACCTTATCACTCTACAACTACCTGAAAGGAGGTTGTAGTGAGGTGGGTGTTGGCCTCTTCTCCCAAGGTACTAGCGATAGAACAAGAGGAAATGGCTTCAAGCTGCATCAGGGGAGGTTTAGATTGGATATTAGGAAAAATGTCTTTACTGAAAGAGTGGTCTGGCATTGGAACAGGCTGTTTAGAGAGGTGGTGGAGTCACCATCCCTGGAGGTATTAAACATGTAGACGCAGCACTTCAGGGCATGGCTTAGGAGGCATGGTGCTGTTGGATTAACTGTTGGACTGGATTATCCTAGACATCTTTTCCAACCTTAATGATTCTATACAGCTGACTGGCATCTAGTAATATAGAGAAATGTAAAATTAACAATCTGTCATGGTTTTAGCTGGCATAGAGTTAATTTTCTTCAATGTAGCTGGCCTAGTGCTGTGCACTTTGGACTTAGTATGAAAACAATGTTGATAACACACAGATGTTTTAGTTGTTGCTAGGTGGTGCTTACATTACTTAAGGACTTCTCCAGCTTCCCATGCTCTGCCAGGTACACAAGAAGCCAGGAGGGGAGAGGGCACAGCCCAGAGAGCTGATCCAAACTGGCCAAAGGGATAGTCCATAACATATGATGTCATGCCCAGTATATTAACTGGGGGGAGTTGGCTGGGGGAAGTAGAGATCACGGCTCAGGGATCGGCAGCATCAGTCAGCCAGTAGTTGGCAGTTGCAACACTTGTTGTTTGGTTTTCTTCCCTTTTCCCAAGGTTTCACCTCTCTCTCGTTATTTTCTTTTTCATTATATTATTATTACTGTTTTATTTTAGTTATTAAACTGTTCTTCTCTCAACCCACAAGTTTTTTTTACTTTGGCCCTTCCGATTTTCTCCCCCAACCCACAGGGGTGGGGGGAGTGAGCGAGCCGCTGTGTGGTGTTTAGTTGCTGACTGGGGCTAAACCACAACAGCCCTTTTTGTTGCCCAATGTGGGGCACAAAGGGTTTGAGATAATAACAGTTGCTGGTCACAGCATTGATTCATCTGTTCTCCATATTAGTTTATCAGATCTACACCATGCTCCTGTTTTTGCTGTGCCTGTTAAAGATAGCTGTTGGGTTTTGTAGTTTGCTGTTCTCTGCAGTGATTAGAGATGTTTTGCCTAGGAGATTTGTTACTAAAACACTGGCCTTGACCGTTATCGGTTATTTAGGACCTGCATGGAAGCCATTACTGTGCTTTGGGTACCACCTCATGGAGGCAATTAGCAATTATACCTCCTCCCCTGAGAGGTTTTATATGAAAGAAATACAGAATGGCACCTTAGCTACCATCTTATATAATGTCTCCTCCTTCATTACAACAACTTTTCAGTATCTTGAGAGCATCCTTGGGTAGTTAAGATACATCTGTTATTTCTTGGGCAGACTGTTTCAGTTTTGTCTAAGGTTAATAAGCAATTTAAGAATATCATCCAGAGATCTGCCCCAAGGGTTGATAGCTATGGGTGGCAGCGCATGTGGGACAGTACAGGCAAATACCTAGGATGGTGGGCACCCCCAGTGTATTGGGACTTCACCCCTGAACAAGTGCAGAATCCTGAATAATTAGTAGAATATTTGGAGGAAGTATGTTGTCACCCAGGCAATTCCAGAGAGATACAAATCACTGCAATGTGCTGGGGCCTGGTCCATGCCTACCAAGCTCTGTTTAACACAGGGAAGGGGGGAAGTAATACTTAACTGTGGCACTGTAACTGTAACACTTAGCCTGGTCAATTTAGCATTGCAAAGAAGGTCCTTTACCATAGCTTAACTAATTGAGATAAGCGCTGCAGTACTTGAGCCACTTTAGTACCAAAGAACACCTGCAATAATATAACTTTGTCCTACACTAGGCAGCTTGACATGAAAGAAGGGACTACGCTACACTAGAAGCAATCAATGAATAAATAATATAGATTACCAATTAGCCATGCTGTAAGAGTAGGGATAACCACACTAGCTGCATGCAGAACCATGAAATATAAACACTGTTTCAACACAAAGTCAACTTGTATCCAAAGTGCTGCTTCCAAATCAGCATGTTGTCCTCCAAAGAGCCCAAAAGCAGGTTTTACTCAGCAGCACAGTAAAGAGGCACTTTACTGCATCTTGTAGCACACAGAAGTTTGGTACTCCTCCTCCCACACCTCCTATCTTCTGCTAGCCTGTAGTTTATATATGGACATGAAATAAAAAAGACCAAAAAGGTAGACAACTATGAAAGAATTTTTCATCACAGACATTACATACTTTGTTGTTATTAGGCCCTGAACATTTTACCCAGGGAAGCAGTTGAGCCACCATCCCTGGATGTATTTAAAAGACTGTAGACAGGGTGCTTCGGGACATGGTTTAGTGGTGGGCTTGGCAGTGTTAGGTTTACAGTTGGATTCGATGATCTTAAAGGTCTTTTCCAACCTAAACGATTCTATGATTTGAGAAAAAGCACACCTTTGTCAAGGACAGTAGATGCCTCTTCATGTTTTACTCATTTGTCTCAGAAGTTTTCCAGCAACATTTGGGAGCTTTTGAGTTGACATTCAGGCTGTTGCTGAAACTTTGGGGGGAGGAAAAAAAGAAAAAAAAAGAGATACTAAAAAGATACAAAGATGACTAACTCGGTAATTTGTTACACAGGCAAAAAATCCCAGACTTCTGCATCATAATATGAATTTCACAAAGCTAAACCTTAAGATCATGGAAAATGCCACCTGTATTTTGAATGTTTTCAAAATTCCTATTTCACCTTTCAGAAAAATCTCTTTAGGATTAAAATATAAAATTCAGTAACAAATCCAGCTACTCAGATTTGTAAGAAAAATAAAGAAACTACATTTTAGCACTAATCTGATCAACACAAAACAGCACATCTGAAGCAGGCAAACTGGCTCCCTAATAACTTATTTCAATACAACAAAAAGTATCATAAGCTGGAAACCTTCACATGAACTATTCAGACAAAAAGCTATGCCATAACACTAAACCTAAAGCAATAAGTAAAGTTTCTGAAAGCCCAACATGAGTAAGCAAAGATCCAAGAGAATTTCTGTACCTCACAAAGTGATTTAACATTACTTCACTCTCAAAAATGACATTTTAGTTTTCACCAGCAAAAGCATAAACAAACCCAGAAATATTTACTGTTGCAGCAGACTGCAGTACATGGCAATTATTTTGGCATACTTTACATGAGTTTTCTTTCAGCAAATAAGGAATTAGTTACAGATCAAATAAGTATTTTATCTTACTAAATATAATTATCTGAACTACAAAAGTAGGTGCCATGTCTCTATAGCTGCTTCAATTTGTTTAGTCGTGGCACGTTGTACAGAGGACAGGAACAGCTGTGTGCACTGCTGCATTTTAATAGATTCCCAACTTGTACCGGGAGAACTCCAAAAAGGAGGAGAAAAAAAAACACAGAAAAGAAAAACACACAAACAAAAAACCCAACCCCAACCATAAAAACCCGTACAGGTAAAAAAAACTTAAATGGAGCATCAGTTATAGAGCACAGCCACCTAGCAACCTTTCACTTTTCTATGAGACTGAGTTATAAGACGTCTATAAGAGCTGTAATGAACAAACCAACCTGTACTCATCTCTTAGCTGTCAATTTTAAATAAGCTAGCTTAAGATTTATCACTCCCTTCTTTTGGAAGCGATGACCTCAGATGCATCAGTACTTCTACAGAATATCCTCCCTATTGCTGTGGCTTTGACCTATCCTACTGCAATACTACTTTTAACCTAATACAGCAAAGTATTTTATTTTGGTAAGTGTTTTTTACTCCTATAGCAACAGGCTATTGCACTCTCAGGTAGTTAATATACATCTGTTGGTATTCAGTATCTTGAACATCCTTGGGTAGTTAAGATACATTTGGTGGTATTGCTTTGACAGACAGTGTCAGTTCTGTCTAAGGTTAATAAGCAATTTAAGAATATCAAACAGAGGTCTGCCCCAAGGCTCGACAGCTATGCATGGCAGGGTATGTGGTATAGTATGGGCAAATGCCTAAGACGGTGGGCACCCCCAGTGTCTTGAGATTTCACTCCTGAACAAGTGCAGAATCCTGAAAAATTAGTAGACTATTTGGAGAAACTATGTTGTCACCCTGGCAATTCCAGAGAGATACAAATCACTGCAATGTGCTGGGGCCTGGCTCATGCCTACACACTTCAGTACCCCCAAGGGGAAGAGAAGGCCTCTGGATGTAAAAAGAAAAAGACAAGGAAAGTGAGAAGCACAATGGCCACTCAAGCCCCCACGACAGACACTGCAGCTACTCCAACCCCAGTGACAAGCGTTGCAGCTAAATCAAAGGACCAACCCATGCCAGTATCAGTCGCCCCTATACTCAAGAAGAAATCTTGGAAGAGAAAGTCAACTTGTTTAGAAAGAGATTAAGAAGAACCAGGGCCATCACAAAAAGAGGAGGATGAACAGGAAGCATCACAGGTTGGAAGGGACCTCAGGGATCATCTAGTCCAACCTTTCTAGGAAGAGCACAGTCTAAACAAGATGGCCCAGCACCCTGTCCAGACAACTGTTGAAGGTGTCCAACGTGACCAAGTCAACCACTTCCCTGGGGAGATTATTCCAATGGTTGACTGTCCTCACTGTGAAAAATTTTCCTCTTGTGTCCAATCAGAATCTCCCCAAGAGCAATTTGTGTCCATTCCCCCTTGTCCTCTCCATGTGACTCCTTGTAAAAAGGGAGTCTCCATCTTCTTTGTAGCTGCCCCTTAAGTACTGATACATGGTGATGAGATCCCGTCTAAGCCTCCTTTTCTCAAGGCTGAACAAACCCAGTTCTCCCAGCCTATCCTCATATGGCAGGCTCCCCAGTCCTTTGATCACCTTGGTGGCCCTTCTCTGGACCCCTTCCAGCCTGTCCACATCCTTTTTGTACAGTGGGGACCAGAACTGTACACAGTACTCCAGGTGTGGCCTGACAAGCGCTGAGTAGAGTGGGATAATGACTTCTTTCTCTCTGCTGGCGATGCCCTTTCTGATGCAACCCAGCATCTTGTTGGCTGCCTTGGCCGCAGCAGCACACTGTTTGCTCATGTTGAGCTTTCTGTCCACCAGGACCCCCAGGTCCCTTTCCACAGAGCTGCTCTCCAGCCAGGTGGATCCCAGTCTGTACTGCACTCCTGGATTATGTTTTCCCAGGTGCAGGACCTTACACTTGTCCTTGTTGAGCTTCGTAAGGTTCTTGCTGGCCTACTCCTCCAGCCTATCCAGATCTCCCTGCAGAGCAGCTCTCCCTTCTGGAGTGTCTACTTCCCCACTCAACTTGGTGTCATCTGCAAACTTCATCAGGCTACACTTGATGCCATTATCCAGATCACTTATAAAGATGTTGAATAACATTGGGCCCAATATCAATCCCTGGGGGACTCCACTAGTGACAGGTTGCCAGTTTGAGAAAGAGCTATTTATCACCACCCTTTGGGTGTGCCCTGTCAGCCAGTTCCCCACCCACTGCACAGACCACTTATCTAGGCCATAACACATCAATTTCTCCAGGAGGAGGCTGGGGGGGGACCGTATCAAAGGCCTTGGAGCAGTCCAGGTAGACAATGTCCACTGCCTGCCCCATGTCAGCCAGGCAAGTCACTTTGTCATAGAAGGCCACCAGGTACAAGAAACTCGTACAAGAAATGGAAACTACCTGATCCCTATCCTTGAGTGAGTTGCGGGATATACGAAAAGGTTTTGGCCATCATTCAGGTGAGCACATTGTCACCTGGCTGCTCCGATGCTTGGATAATGGGGCCAGTAGTCTGGAATTAGAGGGGAAGGATGCCAAACAACTGGGATCCCTCTCTAGGGAAGGGGGCGTTGACAAAGCAATTGGAAAAGGAACACAAGCCCTCAGCCTCTGGAGGCAACTCCTGTCAGGTGTGAGAGAAAGGTACCCCTTCAAAGAAGATACTGTATTTCGCCTAGGAAAATGGATGGCCATGGAGAAAGGTATCCAGTACCTGAGGGAATTAGCCGTGCTTGAGGTGATTTATAGTGACCTGGACGATCAACAGTCATCCAAAGATCCAGATGAAGCCCAGTGCACACAACCCATGTGGTGGAAGTTTGTACAGTGCACCATCAACACATGGGTACTCATTGGCAATAATGTCCTGGAAAGACATCGAGGCACCAACAGTGGCGGAGTTGATTAATAGACTCTGGGATTACAAAGCAAATCTCTCTTCCTCCCTCATCTCAGCTGTGGAGACACTGTCCCAGAAGGTGCACCAGCTCGAAGAGGATGTTCTACTCCCCACCAGTATGGACCAGTATCTCAGCCATTAGGAATAAGTGTCCCTTTGCTCAAAAGAGAGGATACACACCACAGGGCCCCCTATGGTTTTACCTGGGTGACCACAGAGAGGACATGAAGTGGGATGGAAAACCTACCTCGACCCTAGAGGCACGGTGTAAGGGACTAGAAACTTGTCTCAACATTGTCGGCAGAATGGCTTGACTACCAAGGCTTCACCACGACGGCAACTGAGGAGGTTCTACCCAACAGGAACATAGGTATATACCTATACCTTGTTGTCTCAGAGCACATAGGCCCAGTCCTCTGCACATGCGCCTGGCCCCAGGGACACCTTACGACATATGGGAGGGGGGCTTGGACCCCCTGGAACCCTCTGGAACCGTCAAGCACCCTCTAGTGACGATACTGCACGTGCGCCCCACTGCCAAGTGGGAGGTGTGGCTATGCAAAACAGCTCATTGACTATGCAACAGGACAATGCTATAAAAGGCAGAACCAGCAGAGACCAGTTGGAAAGTTCCCCCACCGGACTGAAGATACATCGGACTGATGGGACGCCGCAGATCCATGGTGGTAGCTATTGTAACTCTTACTCTTTCTCTCTTTTTCCTTTTTTTTATCTTTCTCTCCTTTTCTCTTGCATACTTGTTGACGGCCAAATAAAGTGACTTGGCACTTGACTCCGTTTTGAGTCTTAATTCTGTTCCCGAGAATACAACAAACCTGGTCACGAAAACACATCCAATTGAACATCGCTCAGAAGTTAAGCCCAGCCGCCCCTAGCCACCTAGAATTATCTGAGGTTGGTTAGAAAGCAAGGGGGCTCAACTTCTACCAAATTGTGCAACCCAACAGTGGATCGTGACACACGGGTACGTGAGCTGCAAGGGAAAACAATCAGGGGGGTTTCTCCAGGAAAGCTGCTGCTCCAGTTTCCAGTAAGCAATTCCCCAGACAAAGGAGCAGAAGCGCTGGTTTTCTGTCTGACCTTAATAGAGACACTAGTGATTCATATTTACAGGAAGTGAGTGACGAATACTACAATCAAGAATAAAGTGGCCCTGCCTCCAGCCAGGTGGAGGAAAGGGATAACCAGGTTTACTGGACTGTGCAGATCCGATGGCCTGGCACATCTGACCCAGAGGAGTATAAAGCTTTAGTGGACACCAGTGCACAGTGCACCTTAATGCCATCAAACTATATAGGGGCAGAACCCATAAGTATTGCTGGAGTGACAGGGGGAACCCAGGAGCTAACTGTATTGGAGGCCGAAGTGAGCTGCCTTGGAGACAGATGAAATTAAACATCTGTCTACCTTACCTAGCCTCTCAAAGGACCCTTCTGTTGCAGGTTGCTGAAGGTCAAAGAACAACAGGTGCCGATCACTACAGCAACAGTGCACCGGCAGCAATATCGCACCAACAGAGACTCCCCGATTCCCATCCATGAGCTCATTCACCAACTGAGGAGCCAAGGAGTCATCAGTAAGACCCACTCACCCTTTAACAGTCCCATATGGCCAGTGCGGAAGTCTAATGGCGAGTGGAGACTAACAGTAGACTATCGTGGCCTGAGCAAAGTCACGCCGCCACTGAGTGCTGCCGTGCTGGATATACTAGAACTTCAATACCAACTGGAGTCAAAGGCAGCCAAGTGGTATGCCACAAATGATATCGCTAATGCATTCTTCTCAATCCCACTGGCAGCAGAGTGCAGGCCACAGTTTGCTTTTACTTGGAGGGGTGTCCAGTACACCTGGAACCGACTGCCCCAGGGGTGGAAACACAGTCCTACCGTTTGCCATGGACTGATCCATAATGCATTGGAACAAGGTGGAGCTCCCAAACACCTACAATACATAGATGACATCATCATATGGGGCAATACAGCAGAAGAAGTTTTTGAGAAAGGAAGAAGATAGTCCAAATCCTTCTGAAGGCTGGCTTTGCCGTAAAACAAAGTAAAGGGACCCGCACAAGAGATCCAGTTCTTAGGAATCAAATGGCAAGATGGTCGTCATCAGATTCCAATGGATGTGATCAACAAAATAACAGCCATGCCTCCACCAACTAGCAAAAAGGAAACACAAGGTTTCTTGGGCGCAGTGGGTTTTTGGAGAACGCATTATCAGATTACAGTCTGATCGTAAGCCCTCTCTATCAAGTGACCCGGAAAAAGAATTATTTCAAATGGGGCCGTGAGGAACAACAGGCCTTTGAACAGATTAAACGGGAAATAGTTCATGCAGTAGCCCTTGGGCCAGTCTGGGCAGGACAAGATATAAAAAATGTGCTCTACACCACAGCCGGGGAGAATGGCCCTACCTGGGGACTCTGGCAGAAAGCACCAGGGGACACTCAAGGTCGACCCCTAGGGTTTTGGAGTCAGGGATACAGAGGGTCCAAAGCCTGCTATACTCCAACTGAAAAAGAGATATTGGCAGCATATGAAGGGGTTTGAGCTGCTTCAGAAGTGGTGGGTACTACAGCACAGCTGCTCCTGGCACCCCGACTGCCAGTGCTGGTCTGGATGTTCATAGGGAGGGTCCCCTCTACACACCATGCAACTGATGCTACATGGAGTAAATGGGTTGCACTGATCACCCAGCGGGCTCAAGCAGGAAACCCCAGTCGCCCAGGAATCTTGGAAGTGATCATGGACTGGCCAGGAGGCAAAGACTTTGGAATATCACCAGAGGAGGAGGTGACACGTGCTGAAGAAGCCCCACTATATAACAAACTGCCAGAACATGAAAAGCAGTATGCTCTGTTCACTGATGGGTCCTGTTGTCTTGTGGGAAAGCACCGGAGATGGAAGGCTGCTGTATGGAGTCCTACACGACAAGTAGCAGAAACTGCTGAAGGAAAAGGTGAATCGAGCCAGTTTGAAGAGGTAAAGGCCATCCAGCTGGCCTTTGACATTGCCAAAAAGGAAAAGTGTCCAGTGCTCTATCTCTATACTGACTCATGGATGGTGGCAAATGCCCTGTGGGGGTGGTTACAGCAGTGGAAGCAGAGCAACTGGCAGCACAGAGGCAAATCCATTTGGGTTGCCACACTGTGGCAAGATATTGGTGCCCGGGTAGAGAATCTGGCTGTGAAAGTATATCATATGGATGCTCACGTCCCCAAGAGTCGGGCCACTGAAGAACATTGGAACAACCAGCAGGTGGATCAGGCTGCCAAGATTGAAGTGGCTGAGGTGGATCTGGACTAGCAACATAAGGGTGAACTATTTCTAGCTCAGTGGGCCCATGACACCTCAGGCCGTCAAGGGAGAGATGCAACATACAGGTGGGCTCGTGATCGAGGGGTGGACTTGACCATGGACGCTACTGCACAGGTTATCCACAAATGTGAAACATGTGCTGCAATCAAGCAAGCGAAGCAGGTAAAGCCTATGTGGTACGAGGGACAACGGCTGAAAGATAAATATGGGCAGGCTTCGCAGATTGACTATATCACACTCCCACAAACCCATCAAGGCAAGCACCATGTGCTTACAATGGTAGAAACAATGACTGGCTGGCTGGAAACATATCCTGTGCCCTATGCCACTGCCCGGCACACTATCCTGGGTCTCAAAAAACAAGTCCTGTGGAGACATGGCACCCCAGAGAGAACCGAGTCAGACAACGAGATTCATTTCCGAAACAACCTCATAGACACCTGGGCCAAAGAGCACAGTATTGAGTGGGTATATCACATCCCCTATTATGCACCAGCCTCTGGAAACATTGAACGGTACAATGGATTGTTAAAATCTACACTGAGAGCAATGGGGGTGGAACATTCAGGCACTGGGATAGACATTTAGCAAAAGCCACCTGGTTAGTCAACACAAGGGGGTCTGCCAATCGAGCTGGCCCTGCCCGATCACAACCCATACGTACTATGGAAGGAGATAGAGTCCCTGTAGTGCATGTAAAAAAATATGTTGGGGAAAACAGTCTGGGTTCTTCCTGCCTCAGGCAAAGGCAAACCCATTCGTGGGATTGCTTTTGCTCAAGGACCTGAGTGCACTTGGTGGGTGATGCGGGAGGATGGTGGAGTCCAGTGTGTACCTCAAGGAGATTTAATTTTGGGTGAAAACAGCCAATGAATAGAATGGTATGCTGTTAATTGCTATCTGATGTTGTATGTCATCACTACTATGGTTGCTATATGCCATATCAACAGTATCATGGTGGGAATCTCCCAAATTAATAAAAAATGAACTTTCATTGAACCAAGCAAAGTGCAGTGGTGATGGAACGAGGACTGACTTCAGCATGCAACAATCCAACACTACACACCCCACATCTCTGAAAGAATCGTACAATAGATGGAACCAAAATCATAGACTAAATTAACTCAATGGATATTTTACGGACATTTTACAGGGGTGGTCCATAGACTAGGGGAATGATAAATGAAATCTGTATATTCTATTAAAGGATGAGAAGGCAGGTAGGGGTTACTGAAACTGTATAGTATGGGACCTGAGTATGATGTACATGATATGGAATAAGGGGTGGATACTGTCATGGTTTTAGCTGGGATAGAGTTAATTTTGTTCACTCTAGCTGGCATAGTGCTGTGCTTTGGACTTCGTATGAAAACAATGTTGATAACACGCAGATGTTTTGGTTGCTGCTGGGCAGCGCTTATACTAGTCAAGGACTTTTCTAGCTTCCCATGCTCTGCCAGGTGCAGAAGAAACTGGGAAGGGAGGGGGCACAGCTAAGAGAGCAGATTCAAACTGGCCAAAGTGATACTCCGTATCATGTAACATCATGCCCA
Organism: Phalacrocorax carbo; assembly: GCF_963921805.1. Classification (NCBI taxonomy): domain Eukaryota; kingdom Metazoa; phylum Chordata; class Aves; order Suliformes; family Phalacrocoracidae; genus Phalacrocorax; species Phalacrocorax carbo. The sequence goes on along the minus strand of NW_026990255.1, from coordinate 235,038 downwards.
GTATGTTAACTGGGAGGAGCTTGCCAGGGGAGGGAGGCAGCAATCATGGCTCGGGGACAGGCAGCGTCGATCGGTGGATGGTGAGCGGCTGTGTCGTTTGCGTTTCTGGTTTTTCCCTTTTTTTTTCTTTTCCTTTTCCATTTTATTTTATTATTGTTATTATTATCATTATAATTATTATAATTATTATTTTTATTGTATTTATTAAACTGTGCTTATCTCAACCCACAAGTTCTTTTGCTCTTCCAATTCTCTTTCCCGTCCCACAGGGGTGGGGGGAGTGAGCGAGCGGCTGCCTGGTGTTTAGTTGCCGACTGAGGCTGAACCACAACTGTATAATTTATATCTGAAATAAACTCCTATCTAAAAGCATATTGTGCTTTGCTATACACCATATCAAACTAAAGTGACAGGACTGACTCTCTAGTGTAAGTGCTTTTTATATTGATTACCTCTTTCAAATGAAACAAAAAATCCAGCACACTGGTAGAAGTATACCTTTCTCAGTGACTGTTATTCAGAGTATCATGACACCCAATTAAGCTATAAATTCAGTAAAAACACAGAATTACATAATCATGCCATTTCCTCATTTTTACACAGTTCTCATTATTCAAGGCCCATTTTCGTCAAACATATCTCCCAAAAAAGTTTAAGGCATTTTTAACATGTGTTAGTCTTATTAAAAACAGCTGCTAAGCATCTTAAAGCACCTGAGAATCCCGTAAGTACCATACATTTGTGTCTGACAAAATACATAGAAGTAGACAAGGCTCCCACATTAGAGCTATGGGTGAGTATAGATATCACAGGTCTGACCAGGGCCTCCAAATCAACCACCGATACTGTCAGAGACTCCAGGTCCTCATCTTCCCCCAAGCCTTACATTGCCTTCTTTAATGTTTGTAGCATCTCAAAGCCCCTCTGCGAGCCCTACATCCAAAGGGTGATCCAAAATCTCCACCAGGTTCCCTCTCATCCAACAACCAAGCACCTTCCCCACCTCCTCCAAAATCCCGAGCCTGTTCCAGCATGCGCTCCTACCCCTAGCAACATCAGTCCCCGACCCCAGCAACGCCTCTGCCCCAACCCCACAGAAACATTCACCAAGCAGCGTCCTTGCCCCCATCCCACCCGCACTCTAGCGCCACTGAGGCTCCCTTTCCCCATCAACAACCTCTATAAACCCCCGAAGAACCGGTGTCCCTTCGTGCGCACCCTCCCCAGGGTCCCCCCAGCACCACTGGGACTCCTCAGCCACTCCCTTCCCAGCGCCCCTCACCTCGGCCCGCCCCAGCCTCACCGCCACGGCCCCATCCGCACCTCACGGTCCTTGAGGCCCAGGAGCAGCACCTCTTCCATGAGGGTGAGTCGCGTTTCCTTGGAGTCGCCCTTCTCATCGTCGCCGGGCTCGTCCCGGCGGCCTTCATCCTCTGGGCCTCCCCCCACTCCCCGCTCCTTATCGGCGGCAGCGCCGCGGGAAGCCTCAGTCCTGCGCTGCACCAGGCCGGAACTGCGCTGGGTCAGAGAAGTCATGGCTGGAGGCGGCGGGAGAGCAAAGGCCAAACGTGAGGAGGAGAACTTGACGACAGTTCAGGAGGGGAGAAGAAGGGACGGGAGCCGCTCCTGCCTCTGCCGTATCCGCACCGGGGCAGCAGCCAGCCGGAAGGAGCCTTGGAGAGCAGAGCTCGGCCGCAGCAAGGGAGGCGGAAGCAGAGACAGTAAGAGCCGACGTCCCCCCCTCCCTGCAATAGCCGCGCTTGGCAGAGGCAGCTTCTCCTCTAATATGGCGGCACGAGCTGATGTCAGCGGAGGATGTAGTCGCAGTTAGGCGGGGGCGAGAGGCCGGAAAGGGCCGCGGGCGGGAGGAGCCTTTTGTGGGACAGGAGGTGGGGATGGGGCGCTCCGGGAATGCGGTCCCCTCGGCCGCAGGGAGTACGGGCGGTGCTGGCCGTTGTTGGTTTGTTATTAACTGTTACCCGAGGCTGTGGAGGACGGTTAATCCAACACTCAGGGCAGAGCGGAGGGAGGGGGGCCGGCCGGTGCATGCCATGGCATAACCCAGGGGTTGGGTAGTACACTCTTAAATTAATTTTTTTTTTTTATTTAAAAGTGCCTTATTTACACCCTTAAGTCTGCTTCATTTCATTTTTAGCCCCAACACCATGTCTGTTTCCTCGTGCAGCCTCCGCAGGAATATATCTTCATATTTATTTATTTATATGCTCAGGTGAGCACATGGAGCTCTTAACAGTCTTTACTTTAAACTGAATAAATGGAGTCCTTCAGCTCTGCTGTCGATGAGGCATTGTAACTAAAGTGATGAAATTAATCAACCAGGGATGTTGTTATATTATGGGAACATGGAGTGTACAAATCAGTGTATCTGTTGATCTGTATTTTAGTCCCTAGGTAATCATTACTGTGAACGAAACAATAGACAATGTGCTTCTGTCAGAAAAGGATGACAAAGTGTGGTTTTGTGTAGTGGACTGAGAAAACTGACCAGGACTGCCAAGATTAAGAACCAAGTAGGTAAAAGGTAATTCCGGCAGGGGGAGATTGTGACCATCGACTCATGGACCACTGACCCAAGTAATACCACCTACTCAAAAGAGAACAATGGGAAAGGACAACTGAGCCTGTGCAATAATTTACATGTGAAGCGAGCAAGTTTGTGCCAATCACCGAAGATAATAATATCGAATATGTATGGATAAGATTAATATGTATATTTTTGGTCTATATAAATCACAAGGGAAAAGTGTGTAAGGTATGCACGTTAGGAGGAGCGATCCCCCGTGCATCCGGCGCCGTGAATAAAGAATGCCTGCCTTTTAACACTACATTGGTGTTACGAGGTTTATTCCCGATTTCGGTGACAGCATCTTTTCAAACCTTTAGCCCTTTTGAGCATGGCACACCAAAAACTCAAAACTACGTATCAAGGCTAAATCCTATATATGTTTCCAGGTAGTGTATTGTATTGCAGAATAATGGTGCTGAAGATGCAAGGATGGCCTATACTTTTCAGTCCATAATTAGGATATTGCATTTGGCCATATGGAGATATACATAGATATTTAAAATATATATATTTAACATGTATCTAAGATATCAATAATTATATAAAAATTTTTTTTAGGTGCACCAGGTTTACCAAGAACTACAAGTCACTTTGTAAGTCACTCCATTATTTCCCACAGCCCCAATTCTTGCATAATCTGCTAATGTGACTTGGTGATAATTCAGTATAGCCTCTTCAAGATCATTGATAAAAAAGAATAGCAGGCAGACAAAACTGATCCCTGGGGGATCTGAATCACACAAGTGTTTGCAGATTGTTCCTCCTCTGTTTTGAGGCCTGCTAGTTATTCACAGTCTACTTACTGTGTGACATTCTGATTTTTTTATCTTTCTAATTTTTTAAATTAAAATGTTTTGCTGTACCAGGTCAAATACCAAACCAAAGCTTAAGGATATAACATCACTGTTACTTTTATCAAATAAGCATTTGCATGAAGAAGAGACCACTGTTACCAAAATCGTTAATAAACCTTGTAACACCAATGCAGTGTTAAAAGGCAGGCATTCTTTATTCACGGCACTGGATGCACAGGGGATCTCTCCTCCTAACGTGCATACCTCAAAACTCATTGGCAGGACTTAAATACACATACAAATACATAATTATGAAGGGGATATACATATGTAAAGTAAAAGGTGGAGACTTCGAGAACTTATTAACATACAGTCCTTCCTCTTTGCGCAGACTCTGTTGATCCTGGGGGTCTTCTCTGGTGGTCGAGGGGAGGAAGGCCAATAGTCCTCCTCACTTCAATTTTTCACCTTTTTCTTCTTCTATATCTGCCAAACCATAGTACTGGTCTTATCTAGTTTGGTTGTTGTTTGCTTTCCGGCCTTTCATATGTCGGATAATCCTTGGCCTTAGAAATGCTAATTTAGTGGTAACAAGCCTCTTCTTATCTCTTTGTCTTTATCCTTAGTTCCTTTTCATCCTTGAGCCCATATGTCTGTTCTTTATGTCACATTCCTTGTAGGTCACCTTGCTCCGACCTAAGATACATACTTATCTTGCTAAGATACATTTCAATGCTACCAATTATTCTAAACTACAAATGAAATATTATACCCAAAGTCATCATTAATAATGTACAGGATAATACTGGGTAAAAATAAAAGCATATATCACCACAATACCATTACAAGATCTATTTTCTGGAAATGTCTTTTCTGAGTAGTAATTATATTCAAATCTTTATTAATTTAGTCCTATACGAGCCACTTGGATCTTTTGCTGAGGATTACAATCAAGATCACGGACATGTAATTAACCCGGTGTTGCAGTTTAACCCCAGCTGTCAGCTAAGCACCACACAGCCACTCACTCCTGCTCCAGTGTGAGGGAGAGCATCAGAAGAGCAAAAGTGAGAAAACTCATGGGTTGAGATAGACAGCTTAATAAGTAAAGCAAAAGCCACACATGCAAGCCAAGCAAAACAAGGAATTCATTCACCGCTTCCCATGGGCAGGCAGGGGTTCAGCCATCCCCAGAAAAGCAGGGCTCCATCAAGCAGTGCTACTGCCACAGCATCATGACCAGATACTGCTGGGCAGATTTTTCTCCTTGAAGGACGATTAATAGCACGTGCACATTTTGAAATTGATAGCAAGAAGAAAGAAGTTGTTTCCTAGAAGAATCGGAATCTGGAAGGAGGCTGCTGACTCTGGTAGAGCTTCACCATCCAGTGGTGAAGCTGCCAGAGTGATGGAGAAAAATGCATTAGCGATATCATTTGTGGCATACCACTTGCCTGCCTTTGACTGCAGTTCATATTGAAGTTCTAGCATGTCTGGCACAGCTGCACTCAGTGGTGGCGTGACTTCGTTCAGGCCACAATAGTCTACTGTTAGCCTCCACTCTCCATTAGACTTCCGCACTGGCCATATGGGACTGTTAAAGGGTGAGTGGGTCTTACTGATGACTCCTTGGCTCCTCAGTCGGTGAATGAGCTCATGGATGGGAATCAGGGAGTCTCGGTTGGTGCGATATTGCCGCCGGTGCACTGTTGTGGCGGCAATCGGCACCTGTTGTTCTTTGAACCCCAGCAACCTGCAACAGAAGGGTCCTTCGAGAAGCCAGGCAAGGTACACAACTTTTTAATTCTCTCCATCTCCAAGGCAGCTACACCAAAAGCCCACTAGTACCCTTTTGGGTCCTTGAAATACCCTCTCCTGAGGTAGTCTATGCCAAGGATGCATCGCAGCCTCGGGGCCAGTCACAATGGGGTGCTTTTGCCACTCATTCCCAGTTAGGCTCACTTCGGCCTCCAATACAGTTAGCTCTTGGGATCCCCCTGTCACTCCAGCAATGCTGATGGGTTCTGCCCCTATATAGTTTGATGACATAAAGGTGCACTGTGCACCAGTGTCCACTAAAGCTTTGTACTCCTTTGGGTCAGATGTGCCAGGCCATCGGATCCACACCGTCCAATAAACCTGGTTATCCCTTTCCTCCACCTGGCTGGAGGCAAGACCACTTTATTCTTGATCGTAGTATTCGTCACTCACTTCCTGTAAATATGAATCACTAGTGTCTCTATTAAGATCAGAAAGGAAATCAGCACTTCTGCTCCTCTGTCTGGGGAATTGCTTACTGGAAACAGGATCAGCAGCTTTCGTGGAAGAGCCCCACTAAGTGATTGTTTTCCCTTGCAGCTCACGTACTCCTGCCTCTAGGGTCGAGGTAGGTTTTCCGTCCCACTTCTTCATGTCCTTTCCATGGTCACGCAGGTAAAACCATAGGGGGCCCCGTCATGTGTATCCCTTCTCTTGAGCAAAGGGACACTTGCTCCTAATGGCTGAGATACTGGTCTGTACTGGTGGGGAGTAGGACATATCTTCTCTGAGTTGCTGGACCTCCCAGGACATTTTCTGCACAGCTGAGACGAGGGAGGAAGAGAGATTTGCCTTGTACTCCTGGAGTCTATCAATCAACTCAGCCACTGTTGGTGCCTCGATGTGTTTCCAGGACATTGCTGCCAATGAGTTCCCATGTGTTGATGGTGCACTCTGTACAAACTTCCGCCACATGGGTTGTGTGCACTGGGCTTCATCTGGATCTTTGGATGACTGTTGATCGTCCAGGTCACTATAAATCACCTCAAGCACGGCTAATTCCCTCAGGTACTGGATACCTTTCTCCATGGCCATCCATTTTCCTAGGCGAAATACAGTATCTTCTTTGAAGGGGTACCTTTCTCTCACACCTGACAGGAGCCGCCTCCAGAGGCTGAGGGCTTGTGTTCCTTTTCCAATTGCTTTGTCAATGCCCCCTTCCCTAGAGAGGGATCCCAGTTGTTTGGCATCCTTCCTCTCTAATTCCAGACTACTGGCCCCATTATCCGAGCATCGGAGCAGCCAGGTGATAATGTGCTCACCTGAACAACGGCCAAAATCTTTCCATATATCCCGCAACTCACTCAAGGATAGGGATCGGGTAGTTTCCATTTCTTGTACAAGTTCTTCCTCTTCCTCCTCCTCTTCTGGGATGGACCTGGTTCTTCATGATCTCTTTCTAAACGAGTTGACTTTCTCTTCCAAGATTTCTTCTTGTGTATATGGGTGACTGATACTGGCACGGGTTGGTCCTTTTATTTAGCTGCAATGCTTTTTACCGGAGTTGGAGTAGCTGCAGTGTCTGTCATGGAGGTTTGAGTTGCCGTAGTGCTTGTTCACCACGGTAGGAGTAGCTGCAGTGTCTGTCGTGGGGGTTTGAGTGGCCTCAGTGCTTGTCGCTTTCCTTGTCTTTGTCTTTTTAGATCCTTCTAAAAAGAAGCCTTCTCTTCTCCTTGGGGGTACTGAATAGTGATAATTAGGGCTCAATAGGCATGGGCCAGGCCCCAGCACATTGCAGTGATTTGTATCTCTTTGAAGATGCCAGGGTGACAATATACAATATACAATACACTTCCTCCAAATATTCTACTAATTTTTCAGGATTCTGCACTTATTCAGGAGTGAAGTCCCAAGACACTGGGGGTGCCCACCGTCTTAGGCATTTGCCCATACTATACCACATACCCTGCCACGCATAGCTATCGACCCTTGGGGCAGATCTCTGGATGATGTTCTTAAATTGCTTATTAACCTTAGACAGAACTGACACTGTCTGTCAAAGCAATACCACCAAATGTATCTTAACTACCCAAGGATGTTCAAGATACTGAAAAGTTGTTGTAATGAAGGAGGAGACATTATATAAGATGGTATCTAAGGTGCCATTCTCTATTTCCTCCATAAAAAGCCTCTCAGAGGAGGAAGTATAATTGCTAATTGTCTCCATGAGGTGGTAGCCGAAGTACAGTAATGGCTTCCATGCAAGACCTAAATAAACAATAACGCTCAGGGCCAGTGTTTTAATAACAAATCTCCTAGGCAAAACATCTCTAATCACTGCAGGGCACAGCAAACTACAAAACCCAACAGCTAATTTTAACATGTACTTTACAATCAGCATGGTACAGACTGGAGAAACTATTATTGAGAACAGATGAATCAATGCTGTGACCAGCAACCGTTATTATCTCAAACCCTTCATGCCCCACATTGGGCACCAAAATGGACTGTCGTGGTTCAGCCTCAGTCGGCAACTAAACACCAGGCAGCCGCTCGCTCACTCCCCCCACCCCTGTGGGACGGGGAAGAGAATCGGAAGAGTAAAAGAACTTGTGGGTTGAGATAAGCACAGTTTAATAATTACAGTAAAATAATTATTATAATAATGATTATGATAATAATGACAATAATTATATTATAATAAAATGAAAAAGGAAAAAAACCCAGAAACACAGTTAACATACTGGGCATGACATTACATAATATGGAATATCCCTTTGTTCAGTTTGTATCCACTCTCTCAGCTGTGCCCCCTCCCCTCCCAGCTTCTTGTGCACCTGTCAGAGCATGGAAAGCTAGAGAAGTCCATCAATAGTATAAGCACTACCCAGCAATAACCAAAATATCTGTGTGTTATCAACACTGTTTTCATATTACATCCAAAGCACAGCACCATGCCAGCTGCAGTGAAGAAAAGTAACTCTATCCTTGCTAAAACCATGACACTGCTGAATACTTTTGTAAATAGATTCAGAATGAAAGAGACTTGGTTTATGGCTTTCGCCAGTGTTACACAAACATTGTTAGACAATGGCAGCTTGGGTAACCCTGGCCAAGAACATACCCTGCTACATGAACATATTATAAATACAATCAACAAACAGAGCATCTTCATTTTCCTTCAGTAGGGTTTGGTTCTTCCGATGCGGAATTTTCTGTTGAGGGTTGATACCAATATGGCCGAACACAATGGGCTGGGATCCAGCGAGGTCCTGACCCTGTGGAGACACAAGCATAACCTCTCCCCCATGTTATTAGGGGGAAGGGACCCTCCATTATTCCGGATTCTAAATTTTGTACGAGGACCTGCGCCTTTCCTTCAATGCTCTGCCGGTCTGTTTGCAGAGAGAGATAGTGTCGGCTAATGGGGGGAATTGTATCAGAAAAATTCAAAAAGTTAAGGACATACAGTGCTTTTGCTAAATGCTCTTGTGGATTTAAGGTTCCAGCTCCCCCACTTTGTTGTAACAGCATGCATTTTAAGGCGTTATGTGCTCATTCAATGATGGCTTGCCCTGTGGGGGAGTGAGGAATACCTGTGATGTGTTTCACCCCCCAATCTTGAAAAAAGGTTAGTAGACGATGTGAGATATAATCTGGGCCATTATTGGTCTTAATTATACGTGGGATACCTAAGGATGCAAAGGCATAGGTAAAGTGTTTGATTACGTCTTGGGCTCTTTCTCCAGCATGACAAGAAGCAAAAATTGCCCCTGAGAAGGTATCAACAGAAATGTGAATATATTTCAAGCGACCAAATGTTGGAAAAGGGGTAACATCTGTTTACCATAATCCTAAAGCAGTCAGTCCCCTAGGATTAATGCCTGTGTGTGATGTTGTGCTAAAGAAGCATTGGCAGTCTGGACAAGCACTAATAATGTCACGGGCTTGTACAGATGTCAAAGAAAACATGTTTTCTAACACTTTCGCATTTTGGTGAAAAAATGCATAGGAAATCCTGGCTTGTTCCATCATATTGGGAAGTACTTGAACAGGCGTGGTCAGAGCATCTGCTCGCCGGTTGCCTTCAACCAAAGGGCCAGGGAGAGTCGTATGCACTCTAATATGCATCATAAAATAAGGTTCTTTTCTGTCATTCAAAAGACGGGACAGCTGGAATAGATAGTGGAATAATAGCAGATGAGACACGTCCCACAAACATGCATTTTCTAAACGAGATACTAGCCCGGCTACATAAGCTGAGTCTGTTACAATATTGAGGGGTTCTTGCCAAAGTTGAAAAGCTCGGACTATTGCAGCGAGTTCCACAATTTGTGGAGAACTATCAGCATGGCTGATATCTGACAACGAAGTTTGAGTACATGGATCTTTCCACACAATAACTGCCCGGCCGGTTCGACCTGATCCATCAGTAAATACGGTGAGAGCTGATAGGGGTATATGGCTTCTGTTTGGGGTTTCATATAATATAAAGTCGCGTTGGATCAACTTGTGGCTTGGGTTATGATTATCTAGCTGACCAGGAAAGCCTACTAAAGCTGTTTGAAAGTCTAGAGAAGTTTGCATCAAATACTGTAACATATGTGACGACACTGGTACAATGATTCTGGCAATATCTTATCCTGCTAATACTCTGAGTCGTTGTGGTCCTTTCAGAATTAGCAGGGCAAAGCTTTCAGGATGCGTCATGACAGTCTTATGTAAGTGATTAGCAAGAACTAGCCATTCGATTATCACTAAGGGGTCATTGCGTGTTACATCCCGCTGATAAAGCAGTGCATATGGCTGGGTAGATGGATTCAAGATGACTAGTTGAAAGGGTAGTTCAGGAGAGACGCAATCTGCTTGACGCAAAGCAATAGTGTCAGAAACCTTTGTAAGTGCCACCATTGCTTCAGGGGATAAAACGCGAGGTGATAAAAGCTCAGGGTTGCCTTTCAATAGAGAAAATAAAGGGCTTAATTCATGATTCGTAATGCCTAACAGAGGTCGAACCCAATTATTAGTACCTAAGAGTTTTTATAAGTCATGAAGTGTCTTGCCATTAGTTTGGATTTTTACATGTTGTGGCCTGATTTTTTTGTTCTGTTATTCCCCACCCTAAATACTGCCACGGGCTCGCCTGTTGAATCTTCTCTGGTGCAATTTTCAGACCAGCCTGCTTTATTTGGTGGGATGCAAACGCTAAGGTCATTTGCATATATTCATCAGATTCTGCGGCTATAAGGATATAGTGGTAGATAAGTGCTTCAGCAAATTGTTCATGTAGTGGGGATAGGGCTTTCACTACAAACCATTGACATATCGCAGGGCTATTTTTCACACCTTGTGGCAACACTACCCAATGATAGCGTTTTTGGGGCTCCCTAGTATTAATGGAAGGGACTGAAAATGCAAATTTAGGGGCATCGTTAAGATGCAAAGGAATTGTAAGGAAACAGTCTTTTAAATCAATAATAGTAAGATGCCAATTGCGGGGGATCATGGTAGGTGACAGCATGCCTGGTTGTAGCACACCCATATCCTCCATTACAGCATTAATTTTCCTTAGGTCATGTAAGAGATGCCATTTACCACTTTTCTTTTGAATTACAAACACAGGTGAATTCCATGGACTAGTGGTAAGTACTGTGTGTCCTGCACATAATTGTTCGTCAACTAATTCGTGTAAATGGCGCAATTTGACAAAAGGCAGGGGCCACTGTTCCACCCATACTGGAGTTTGTGTTGTCCATGTCAGTTCTAAGGTGGCTTGCACTGCAGTGGCCCTCAGGATAAATTTGACCCAATTTGCACTCCCCGCTGACTCATACAGTCCTGTCCCCATAATGTAATTGTTGTTGCTAATACAAATGGGCGCACCGACGCTACATGTTTGTCAGGCCCTTCAATTAGTATCCTGTTTTTACTCTGCAAAGGTAAAGCATTCCCACCAATTCCAGTTAAAGCTTCCCCAGGTTGCACCAGAGGCCAGTCTTTGGGCCACAGTTCTTTAGAGATGATGGTGACATCAGCACCAGTGTCAATAATACCAGCTAATCGGATAGATTTCTTGCCTTTCGTCGTCAGGGTACAGTGCAGCATAGGGTACAGTGCAGCATGGGGTACGTGGCACTCACTGTTTGGGCCCACAAAATATGCAGGGCTCCTTGTTGATCCAAAGCCTTGACACCCTTGTACTGTGTTAGAGGTTTGTGGGGGATGGGCATTAAAGTAGACTAACCAAGCTATTCGTGAGCCTTGCACAATAGTGCAAGGTGGGGTGGGAGTCCAGGCCATAATTTTGATTTCACCAGAGTAATCTGAATCAATAACACCGGGTAAAACAAATAGCCCTTGCAGGGTTGTAGACAATCATGGGGCACCAGGGTAAAAGATTTCATGATTGACCCCAACATGTTCCTTGAATATGGGGATCCCAGTCCATATTCTATCACTCCTTGTTGCATTTCCTTAATAATGGAAAGAAAAGTTGTCCTTCCCATCTTGGTTGTTGATTGGGATCATAGATGACAGGGGCTACGATCTTTGTGGGCAGCTCATGATCCCCAGCGGCTAATGCCTCTTTACGGATCACTTGCCATTGATCATGTGGGTCGTGGGGGTACAAATCAGGTTCTTTCTCTGGGTCAATGGGTCCAGGATCTAATGGGTAATCAGGGTCATCATCGCTGTTCGAGGACCCTAGGTAAACTTGAGTCTTACATCGGGTGCCTTTCCTTTTTCCTGGGACCTCGGATTTAGCTGGCATTGGGCAGGCAGTGGGTAGGGTGGTGTCACAGGCAGCGGCGGACTCACACTCTCCTGCATCTTGGTAACTAGATTCCTGCTTGCGCATAAGCTCTAATAGTTGTCTCCAGGGAGATAAGAGCTCTGCCGCAATTTTATCCGACCTTGTTGCTCTATCCCACAATTTAACTCCTGCTTCATCCCAAGTTTCAGAATTAAAAATGTTAACTGCGTCGACCCCCTCACAGTTTATCCATACCCACTACAAAATTCTCTTTAATGACTGCGGGTCGATATCAACCTGGTGCTTTCGTAGGAAACCCTCCATTAGGCTCAATACTGACTTCTCCTCGGACGATATATTACTCCCCATAGTTCTCCACAGCTCACCTCAGTCGATGAGGGATTCCAGCTGGCTCCTGCTTCCTTTCAGCAGCACTTCAGTCCTGTGGGGCTCGCCACCAGTTCACCTTCTTAGGTCGATTTGTCGCTCCTCACACAGGGCACCATTTGTGGCGATTCACGACAGGGAATCTGTATCCATGCACAAGCAAAGCCAAAGGCCATTTATTCACTAAAAGATCAGCCTTAATATAGTCTGCTTCCTGAGCTTGTATTTTTCCCTTCTCTCTGCCTCTGAATGTGTTCTATCACACTAGCTCCACATATGGTATAAACATAGATAAGCGCGCTCTCCTGCTTCGGTGCTCCACCTGTGCCCCTGACCTTCTGTCCCGCATATCAAGGCCTCAGTTCTGTGGTTTTTGTGGGTTGTTTTTCTGTCCCACGGCTTGCATCCAATAAGGGCGATGAGATCTCCGGTGCTGTCACGGGAGGCCACATTCACTTACTCCACAGAAAAGCTGTTGGAATGAAGGAGGAGACATTATATAAGGTGGTATCTAAGATGCCATTCTGTATTTCCTCCATAAAAAAACCTCTCAGAGGAGGCGGTATAATTGCTAATTGTCTTCATGAGGTGGTAGCCAAAGTACAGTAACGGCTTCCATGCAAGACCTAAATAAACAATAACGCTCAGGGCCAGTGTTTTAATAACAAATCTCCTAGGCAAAACATCTCTAATCACTGCAGAGCACAGCAGACTACAAAACCCAACAGCAATTTTTAACGTGTACTTTACAATTGGCATGGTATAGACTGGACAAACTAATATTGAGAACAGATGAATCAATGCTGTGACCAGCAACTATTATCTCAAACCCTTCATGCCCCACATTGGGCACCAAAATGGACTGTCGTGGTTCAGCCTCAGTCGGCAACTAAACACCAGGCAGCCGCTCGCTCACTCCCCCCACCCCTGTGGGACGGGAAAGAGAATCGGAAGAGCAAAAGAACTTGTGGGTTGAGATAAGCACAGTTTAATAAATACAATAAAAATAATAATTATAATAATTATGATTATGATAATAATAACAATAATAATAAAATACAATGGAAAAGGAAAAGAAAAAAAAAGGGAAAAACCAGAAATGCAAACGACACAGCCGCTCACCATCCACCGATCGACGCTGCCTGTCCCCGAGCCATGATTGCTGCCTCCCTCCCCCCCAGCCAGCTCCTCCCAGTTAACATACTGAGCATGATGTTACATGATATGGAATATCCCTTTGGCCAGTTTGAATCCGCTCTCTTAGCTGTGCCCCCTCCCCTCCCAGCTTCTTGTGCACCCAGCAGAGCATGGGAATTTAGAAAAGTCCTTGACTAGTATAAGCACTAACCAGCAACAACCAAAACATCTGTGTGTTATCAACATTGTTTTCATACGAAGTCCAAAGCACAGCACTATGCCAGCTGCAGTGAAGAAAATTAACTCTCTCCCAGCTAAAACCATGACAGCACCCAATGAAACCACTGCTTAGGTCGATCATTATTAATCACAGGAACTGAAAAGGCAAAACGAACACAATCATCAGGATCTAAATGAATATTAAAAAAGCAGTCTTTCAACTCAATAACCTTCAAATGCCAATTATCCAGAATCATAGTTGGATTTGGAGTTCCTAGTTGTAGAGCCCCCATCACTGCATTAATAGCTCGGACGTCTAGCAACAGTCTCCATTTACTAGACTTTTTAGGAATAACAAATACAGGGGTATTCCAAGGGCTCATGGAAGGGACAATATGACCTAATTTCAATTGCTCTTGGACTAATTCATGAGCCCTTTCTAGCTGCTCACCTTTCAAAAGCCACTGGTCTACCCATACTGGCTTGTCTGTCAGCCAAGTCAGCTTGAGTCGCGGCTGAATGTCAGTGGCCCGTGTTAAAAATGTGTTATTATTGCTATGTTCCACTGTTGCAGGAGATCACAACCCCATAGAGTACATGGCACAGTCAAAACACAAGGTTTTAAAACCGCTTGTTTGTTTTCAGGACCTTCTACTATCAAGGAATGCATACTTTGCCAAGGTACTTGTGTTCCTCCAATTCCAATAACAGCAGCAAACAGCTGTACTAATGGCCATTCCTGCGGCCAATCTGACCGTTGAATTATAGAAATGTCCGCTCCAGTGTCCACTAGACCCGTGAACACCCGACCGTTTATTCTACAAGCCAACAGCGGTTGTCCCATGGTAATTTTCTGTGTCCAAAAAATGCGAGGCAAACCTGTGCTTCCAAACCCAGCAGATCCCCTTTTGCCAGCATGGGCGGGGTTTCCAGCTTGCATCTGTGTGTTGGGCAGCAGGAGCAACTGTGCAATTCACTCCCCTGCAGGTACAGTGCAAGGTGGTGTAGGTGTCCAAACCATAATTTTTCTCTCTCCTGTATAATCAGAATCTACAACCCCAGGCAAAACAAATAGGCCTACTCTGGAAGTAGAGGAACGACCAAGCAATAAGGCACATAAACCCTTAGGTAAAGGACCATACACTCCTGTTGCCAAGAAATGTACAGATTGATCTCGAATTACTGTGGATTGACTGGTGGCCAGGTCCAACCCGGCACTGTCTGCTGTGGCTGGTTTGAGAGAACCGACTGTTGTAGATTGCCCATGCTCGGCTCGCTTACATGCACCAGCCATGTCAAGGACTGCGCCAGTGGAAGCTGGGTCCTGTTGTCCATTCTTGGGGTGCCAGACCTCGTGCCCCTCCTCCTGTTTCCCGATGCGCTTCCAGAGAGGGGATTGCCCTGTTTGTCAAACTTAGAACAACATTGATTAGCCCAATGGTATTCTTTCTGACAACAAGGACATAGCTGAGTAGGTTGCTGTCCCTGCTCTCCTTGACCTCGTCCTCCTCTTTTTGCTTTCAGGCAATCCTTCTTTACATGTCCCTCCTGACCACAGGAGAAACAGTAGCAGCTCTTGCAACCACCAACTGTCGAGCTAAGGCAGCAGCTAACATATCTGCCTTATGTCGCTCAGAACCTACATTTTGGCATGCTTTAATAAGATCATTCAAGGTTTTTGCTCGATTGCAAATAGGATCAATAGCCCGTTTACAGTCGGTGGTCGCATTCTCAATGGTGAGCTGAAACAATAATAATTCTACTGCTTCAGAAGAGTATAGCAGTCTGTAAATGATCTAGAAATTGTACATATGATTCCTGAGGTCCCTGACGAATGGCAGCAAATGATGATTCTCATTTTCCAAAATCTGGCACCCATCGGAGTGCCCTCAAGGCTAACCCTGCCACTTGAGTAAAAATGTTTCATGGCATACCAGCTTGTGCTGTCCCCGTAACATAATTCCCTTCCCCCATCAACTCGTTAAGACCAATAGTGGTTCCAGCCGTTAAATTGTCCATTACCTGGACCTGAACTAGCTCACGGTATTCAGAAACCCACACAGAATATTGTGCTGCAGACAAGCTAAGGCGTAAAATGAATTTCCAGTCCATGAGTGTCATTACATAGGATTCTGCTATAGCTTGTAGCAAATTCATTGTAAATGATGCCTGTAAACCATATTCCTTTATTGACTTGCGCACCTCCTTTATCACTTCATATGGTATATGAGTATACTCCGGTGGCCTATGCGGTTGACAACACAGGCATGGCTTGAAGAAGTGATATATCCCCTCTTTTTAATGCTTCTGTCTGACATTCATCAGGCAGCCCGTCCGGAGGTGTAGGTTGAACAGCTCCTTGCAATTGATAAATGGGAGGCAGCAGTGAGCGCGGCAGTGGCAGGGTGGAGGTTGCATGGGGTCTGGGGGGGAGGCAGGAGGATGTGTCAAAGATAAGCATGAGAGAGTTTTTTGTCATTGTTGTTGCAAAATCTCATCTGCCGTAGGGGCAGAAGCAGCCATCATTTTTACAGGAGTGAGCGGGGAGGGGTACAAAGCCGGCTCCCATTCAGGATCAGCAGGACCAGGATCAAAAGGATTCTCAGGGTTATCTACCTCCTCCTATAACGGAAGTTCAGCTGCCATTTTGGAACAGTCTGGTTCTGGCTCAGGATCTATTAATTCAAATGAACAGGGTTCTTTTCTGTTGTTTGACTCGGTGGGCAGTGGTGCAGGATCCTTTACTTTCTGCAGTACCTGTTCAGCAGGTAGCAGAGTTCTGAGAGCAGTATAAACCACATGCCAGGTAATCAATATACCATCAGGGAGCTCCAACTGCAAAAGTTGCTTAGTCTGCATCTCCTCACCAACTTTCTGCCATAGGGCGAGATCATATGAACCCTCGTTAGGAAACCATGGACAATGATCCCGAATACATACAAGCAACCTCATCAACTGCAGCAGAGTGACCTTAAATCATTGCTCTTGCAAAATGCGTTGCAAAATTTCAGAATGTAACTTCTGTCCCCTAGTTGCCGACTGCCCCATAATGTAAAATGACAGTATATAAGACTTCCCCATGGATGCTCACCTTTGCCATTCAGCAACTGGTGATGAATGTGTATGAGCACTCAATGCAATATCCTCCGTCCAGCTGCGCAGGGGTACACCACCAGTAGGTATCATTGTGCTTTCTTTTTTTTTATTTTTCAAGTCCCTTTGTTATTTTTCATGTCCCTGTTCGGGCACCATTTGTGGTGTATGATGGACACGGACTGTGGAGGGTGTAGGCACAGAATCACTTTATTATAAAATTCTCTAATTTCAATAAAAGGGGAGGCCCCTTTACTCCCCAATCACCACCTGATTCATGTTCCCAGTATAGCTCAATGCTTATATTTTCTGTTCCCCCTGGCAGGCGCTCGACTGTTGTTTCTCAGCTCCACATCTCTGGAATTTAGCCAGCCACCTGTTGTTTGCAAACTGCTGGAACATGCAGAGCTTGCTTTGTACATGCACTTTCTTTGATCCATCGTCCTTAGTTGTTTCAGCAAACAGGCCGAAGCTGCATATTTCTATGCCGTTTTTATTAAACAAGATGTTGCTCTCCACAAACAGATTAAACAGGAGACAGTCCATGCAGTAGCCCTTGGGCCAGTCTGGGCAGGACAAGATATAAAAAATGTGCTCTACACCACAGCCGGGGAGAATGGCCCTACCTGGGGACTCTGGCAGAAAGCACCAGGGGAGACCAGAGGTTGACCCCTAGGGTTTTGGAGTCGGGGATACAGAGGGCCCGAAGCCCGCTATACTCCAACTGAAAAAGAGATATTGGCAGCATATGAAGGGGTTCGAGCTGCTTCAGAAGTGGTTGGTACTGAAGCACAGCTGCTCCTGGCACCCCCAACTGCCAGTTCTGGGCTGGATGTTCATAGGGAGGGTCCCCTCTACACACCATGCAACTGATGCTACATGGAGTAAATGGGTTGCACTGATCACCCAGCGGGCTCGAGTAGGAAACCCCAGTCGCCCAGGAATCTTGGAAGTGATCATGGACTGGCCAGGAGGCAAAGACTTTGGAATACCACCAGAGGAGGAGGTGACACGTGCTGAAGAAGCCCCACTATATAACAAACCGCCAGAAAATGAGAAGCAATATGCCCTGTTCACTGATAGGTCCTGTCGCCTTGTGGGAAAGCACCGGAGATGGAAGGCTGCTGTATGGAGTCCTATACAACAAGTCGCAGAAACTGCTGAAGGAAAAGGTGAATCGAGCCAGTTTGAAGAGGTAAAGGCCATCCAGCTGGCCTTAGACATCGCTGAATGGGAAAAGTGTCCAGTGCTCTATCTTTATACTGACTCATGGATGGTGGCAAATGCCCTGTGGGGGTGGTTACAGCAGTGGAAGCAGAACAACTGGCAGCTCAGAGTCAAAGCCATCTGGGCTGCCACATTGTGGCAAGATATTGCTGCCTGGGTAGAAACCGGGAGGGGAGGGGGCACAGCTAAGAGAGCAGATTCAAACTGGCCAAAGGGATATTCCATATAATGTAACGTCATGCCCAGTATGTTAACTGGGAGGAGCTGGCCATAGGACGGAGGCAGCAATTGCGGCTTGGGGATGGGCAGTGTCGGTCGGCAGGTGGTGAGCAGTTGTTTGGTTTGTGTTTCTGTTTTTTTTCTTTTTTTTCACTTTTCCATTTTATTATATTATCATTATTATTATTATCAAATCATTATTATAATAATTATTATTTTACTCTAATTATTAAACTGTGCTTATCTCAACCCACAAGTTCTTTTGCTCTTCCTATTCTCTCCCCTGTCCCACAGGGGTTGGGGGAGTGGCAGCGGCTGCCTGGTGGTCAGTTGCCGACTGAGGCTGAACCATGACAATGGTATGGAATAAGGGGTGGAGAATGTGCTGGTTTGGGCTGAGAAAGAGTTAATTCTCTTCACTGTAGTGCCTGTAGTAGTCAGGGACCTTTCCAGCTTCCCATGCTCTACCACGTGGGCAAGGGGCCGGGAGGGGCGGGGCCACAGCCAAGACAACTGACCCCAACTGGCCAATGGGATATTCATTCCATACCATGTGACACCATGACCAGTATATTAACCGGGGCAGTTGGCATGTGGGGGGTGGCTGTTGTGCCTTGGGGACTGGTACTGTTGGATTGGTGGGTGGTGAGTGTCTGTGTCATGTGCTGTTTGTTTTGGTTGTTGATTCCCCCTTCCCCCGGCCCTATATTTCGCACCCCTCTCATTGTTTTCCTTTTCACTGCGTTATTGTTGCTGTTGTTGTTTTATTTTAATTATTAAACTGTTCTTATCTCAACCCACGAGCTTTACCCTTCTGATTCTCCCCCCATTCCACTGGCAGGGGAGTGAGCAAGCGGCTGTGTGGGGCTGAGTTGCTGGCTAAACCACAAATTTCCAGCTGAAGACTAGAATGAAGGTAATGTCTGGTGACAGAAGTAACTTGTCATAAGACATCCACTATAGAAAGTATAGTACTACCTGCTAAAGAAGTTATGCTTTCATGCTTTGAGCATGAATAGAAAAAGCTTTAAATGGAGCAAGAGATCAGTTGGCTGTAAGTATCTTTATTAAAAGTATACATTTGCATTCCAGTATGGTATACATCAATGGCTGAACATTTTCCCTACAGTGAATGCAGTCTTAAATCAAAGCCAAGCAGTCAAAGTGCACTCACTAGTCTTTGGAAGATGTGGATGAGGCAGAAGCACACCTTTTGTTACAGCATGACCTGGCACTTTACAGCTGCTGCATAAACTATTACTGTATGAGACTTCAAGAACAAGTCTGTAACAGTCTCTTTAGAAAATATCCAAAGTGGTGTCATTTGTGCTAGTGCTGTTTTCATGCAGAAGCTAGTAACTTGTTATCTCTGGAAAAAAAATTAGATGTTTTTCGTTTGTACTCTACAGTTTACTGTGATGATCTCCCAATCCATTCTCAATATGCGTTTGGTTTGAGAATTACTCTGCTGTAGTAATTTCAAGAAGTTGCTTAGTTTAATACTGTAAGAACAATGTTTCCCCTTGAAATGGGGGAAAGTCAAGTACATTGCTAAGACTGAAATAAACGGTGTTTAATAAACCCCCAAATACTGACATTCAGCAGACTTTCTAGACCACCTTAGTAACTTCCAGTAGTCATCCTACTACATCGCACTGAACTTTCTCCCTTTCCTGAACTGACAGCACCTCTCCAATAAGCATAGACAGGTCAAAACTGCACAGCTTCCCCCCCCATTACAGTTTGTAAATAACCAGTGTATAACTAGAAAAGCCTTGTCACTGCAGATTATCAAGTTTGCTATGATTTAAAATATCATTTCATAGAATGTCCTGAGTTGGAATGGGCCCACAAGGATCATCAAGTCCAACTCCTGTCCCTGCACAGGACAATCCCAAAATTCACATCATGTGTCTGAGGGCATCATCCAAGTGCTTCTTGACTATTGCCAGGCTTGGCGCCATGACTACCTCCCTGGTGAGCCTGTTCCAGTGCTCCACCACCCTCTGGGTGAAGAACTTTTTCCTAATATCCAACCTAAACCTCCCCAGCATATCTTCTTGCCATTCCCTTGGGTCCTATCATTGGTCACCAGAGAAAAGAGATCAGCGCCTGCCCCTCCTCTTCCCCTTGTGAGGAAGCTGCAGACTGTGATAAGGTCTCCCCTCAGTCTCCTCTTCTCTAGGCTGAAGAAACCAAGTGACCTCAGCTGCACCTCATATGGTTCGTCCTCTAAACCTTTCACCAACTTCATGGCCCTTCTCTGGACACTCTCTAGTAGCTTTATATCCTTAATGTACTGTGGCACCCAAAACTGAACACAGTACTTGAGGTGAGGCCGCACCAGTGCAGAGTAGAGTGGGACAATCACCTCGCTTGACCGGCTAGCAATACAGCAATGCTTGATGCACCCCAGGACATGGTTGGCCCTCTTGGCTGCCAAGGCACACTGTTGGCTCACATTCAACTTGCCGTCGACCACAACCCCCAGGTCCCTCTCTGTGGGGCTGCTCTCCAGCCTCTTGTTCCCCAGTCTGTATGTACATCCAGGATTGCCGTGCTCCAGGTATAGTGGGGTTGGCCAAGATGATCTCCAGAGGTTCCTTCCAATCCCTACCATTCTGTGATTCTGTGAATCACACAGTTTTCTGGTGACTTTTATATGTTTTCGGCTTCTCTGCATAGAGGGTTGTTCAGGCAATCCTGGGCCTTTGGGTCAAACTGCACAGACCAGTTCCACACAGTAAGAAAGCTGAAAGGACCGCTTTGTGTCTTGAGTCTTTCACCAGTCTGCCAAAACAAACAGGTCACAATTAAGGCTGCTAGAAAGGAATTCTGACCAAGTCAAGGTGAAATTAAGAAACTGGCTTTTCATAGAAAAGGCCAGAGTTGCAATGACACTCATGATTCCTATGTATTCATTAGCTGAACAACATTATTAGATGCAAGTACAGACATGAAGGCTATCTATATAGAAGTCTCTACCTTCAGACAGTTTAATTTCAACAGTGCAATTACACAGCACCAAGAATGCCTTTCACAGTTGAAAATGAGATTATTTAATCTGAGGAAAAAACCCCAAAGTTTTGAAAATTGGGCAGTAAATAGACACTTGAATTCTTCAAACAGGGGGCAGGATTTTGGAATAAACATCTCCAAACTTAAAAAGTTAACTGCAGTTATGCAGCGCTACCAGTTTAAATTTTATGATCAGCACTTTATTTATATAGAAGACTCTGATCATCGCTATATTTTTTTAGTCTCTGTGTAGCCTTGCAGATGATACTCCCATTGCTTCCAGCTTCTCAGGCCAGAGAAAAGCATGAACCAAATGTAAATCAACATTAAGGAAATATTGGTTTTTGGAATAAAGAGAATATACATTAATTTTGTAGATAACTTTATGTAGCACAGCAGGATATTCTTAAGTTAAGGAGTTCCATTTTCATTGAAGAGCAATAAACATGAACCTATAGCTACACATTAGAAGTAATATATTCCTGAGTTATTTTCCTTTTGTCATCATAAACTCTGAAGGCCTGAACTTGACTCCTTATACCCGAAGTTGCACTCATTCACCCTTCAAGGCATCACCTTTCAAAATAAGCATGGAAAAACACGCTGCTAGGGCTATTAGTTTTTTAGTGTTCCTTGCTTGTTGGTCAAACCTGTTCTCCAACACATTGCATCTACAACATAACAAACCCTTACTGTATTAATGTCTTTCTGATGTTGTGAGTTGAAGAAGAATGTGTTGAAGAAGAATTGCCCAAACACCTCTCCTGACGAAAAGGTAAGTACCTGCACGAGGTGTGCACAGGTTGATGACCCTGTTACGTCAGGTGGCTGAACTGCAGGAAACGGTTAAGAGGCTGCGCGGTATTAGACGAGCTGAGGCAGAGATAGACAGGTGGCTTCAGAATCATGTTCCTGTGGCAGACACCACCGAGAATGAGGCACTGTGGACCCTGGTGACTCACAGGAGCAGGATTCCACATCAGCCTGCACCCTCCACTACCACAATCAGAAACAGATATGAAGCCTTAATGACTGAGGACACCCATGAGCAAGGTCTGCAAAGTCTCCTGCAAGGGGAAACTGTACCAGCAACACACAGTGGACATCGTAAAAAGAAATGATGAGTGCTCGTGGTGGGTGACTCTCTGTTGAAGGGTACCGAGGCACCCATCTGCTGACCTGACAGGGAGTCACGAGAGGTATGCTGCCTCCCAGGAGCCAAGGTCCGAGACGTTGCTGAGAGGGTGCCACAACTCATCAGGAAAACAGACTACTATCCACTATTACTATTTCATGTAGGCAAGAATGACACTGAGAGCCATAACCTGGGTAAAATCAAGGAAAACTTTAGAGCCCTGGGGGAGTAAGTGAAAAACTTTGGTGCCCAGGTGATCATCATCTCTTCCATTTTGCCAGTTCGAGGGAAGGGAGCAGCCAGAAACAGGTGCATAATGTATATCAACTCCTGGCTATGTGGCTGGTGCCACCATGAGGGGTTTAGCTTTTATGACAATAGGGTGTTCTTCAGTGACGACAACATGCTAGGGAGGGATGGAATCCATCTGTCTAAAAGGGGTAAGGGAATCTTCAGCAGTAGGCTGGCTAATTTGGTGAGGCAGGCTTTAAACTGAAGGACTTGGGGGTGGGATCTGTTGTGAAAACACTCACACCAGCACGTCCAACAGGGGAGTAAGTCGGGTCAAGCAGTGTGGTGATAAAGGTTCCTTAGCTATCGCCCAAGAGGTGAAACAGAAGAGTAATCACCTTAAGTGTATGTATACAAATGCAGTCTAGGAAACAAACAGGAGGCACTGGCGCTCCGTGCCCACTCAGAAGGGTATGACATCATAGGAGTAACTGAAACATGGTGGGACAACTCAAATGACCGGGGAATCGCAATGGACGGTTACAGGCTCTTTCGTAAGGACAGGCAGGGTAGAAGAGGTGGAGGAGTTGCACTCTACATTAAGGAAAACCTTGAATGTATCGAAGTCAACTATGGTGATTGCGACTGCTCTATCGAATGTCTCTGGGTTAAAGTCAAAGGAGTTGTCTCCAAGCAGGACCTCACAGTGGGCATCTGCTATCGACCTCCTAACCACGATGACAAAGCTGACGAAGCAATATTTGGGGCACTAAAGCAAGCTTCTGGCCAACAGAACCTGGTCCTGATGGGTGACTTCAACTACCCAGACATCTGCTGGAAGAACAATACGGCAGCTCGCATGTCATCCACCAAGTTCCTGGAATGTATAGAGGACTGTTTCTTGATACAAATGTTAGATGTGCCAACCAGGAAGGAGGCGCTGCTGGACTTGCTATTCACAAACCGAGAAAGCCTGCTTTGTAATATCTCGGTTAGTGATAGCCTTGACTGCAGTGACCACAGTATTGTGGAGTTCGGGATCCTGCTGAGTGTGCTGAAGGTCACCTCTAAGAGAAGGTTTCTGGATTTTAGAAGACCAAACTTCAGTTCACTCAGGGCTCAGTTGGGAGGGATTCGATGGGAAGCTTCCACGGAAGACAAAGGAGTTGGTGAGTGCTGGGAGTTCTTCAAGAACTCCCTATTGGAAGCACAAAGCCAATTTATCCCCTACAAAGGAAAGGGAAGTAAGCAGAGCAAGAGGCCCCCATGGCTCAACCATGACCTCCTGGGTCTACTCAAATCCAAAAGGGAAGCACACCAGAAATGGAGTAGAGGATTATCCGTCGAGAACTACAAGGGCATAGCCAGAGCGTGCAGAGACGCAGTCAGAAAAGCAAAATCCCAATTTGAATTGAAACTGGCTGTAGACATGAAGAATAACAAGAAAGGGCTCTTCAGACATGTCAACCATAAGGAGAAAAAGAAGGAAAACGTAGGCCCACTGTTAAACGGAAAAGGAGAATCAATCACCAATGATGCATTAAAGGCAGAGGTCCTCAACACCTTCTTCACCTTGGTCTTTACCAGCACTGTAGGGTCCCAGGCTTCGGGAAGAAAATTGCCAATTGATCCAAACACCGACCCACCATCAGTGAAGGAAGAGTTAGCACATGAATTATTACAGGAGCTTGACCCCTACAAATCAATGGGCCCTGATGACATCCACCCAAGGGTGTTGAGAGAGCTGGCTGACATCATTGCGAGGCCACCCTGCATAATCTTCAAAACGTCGTGGAGAATGGGGGATGTCCCAGAGGACTGGAGAAAGGCAAATGTTACCCCTAGCTACAAGAAGGGCTCGAGGGAGGATCCGGGTAACTATAGGCCCATCAGCCTTACTTCAATCCCTGGGAAATTTATGGAACAAATCCTCCTGAGGGCAATCACAAGTCAAAAGAAGCACGTGATAGGGAAAAGCCAACATGGCTTCACTAAGGGCAGATCATGCTTGACAGATCTGGTGGCCTTCTATGACAAAGTGACTTGCCTGGTTGACATGGGGCGGGTGGTGGACACTGTCTACCTGGACTGCTCCAAGGCCTTTGATACGGTCCCCCCCCAGCCTCCTCCTGGAAAAATTAATGCGTTATGGCCTAGACAAGTGGTCTGTACAGTGGATGGGGAATTGGCTGACAGGGCACACCCAAAGGGTGGTGATAAATAGCTCCTTTTCCAAGTGGCAACCTGTCACTAGTGAGGTCCTCCAGGGATCGATATTGGGCCCAATGTTATTCAATATCTTTATAAATGATCTGGATAACAGGATCAAGTGTAGCCTGAGGAAGTTTGCAGATGACACCAAGTTGAGTGGGGAAGTAGATACTCCAGAAGGGAGAGCTGCTCTGCAGGAAGATCTGGATAGGCTGGAAGGGTGGGCCAGCAAGAACCTTATGAAATTCAACAAGGACAAGTGTAAGATCATGCACCTGGGAAAATATAATCCAGGAGTGCAGTACAGACTGGGATCCACCTGGCTGGAGAGCAGCTCTGTGGAAAGGGACCTGGGGGTCCTGGTGGACAGAAAGCTCAACATGAGCAAACAGTGTGCTGCTGCGGCCAAGGCGGCCAACAAGATGCTGGGTTGCATCAGAAAGGGCATCGCCAGCAGAGAGAAAGAAGTCATTATCCCACTCTACTCAGCGCTTGTCAGGCCACACCTGGAGTACTGTGTACAGTTCTGGTCCCCACTGTACAAAAAGGATGTGGACAGGCTGGAAGGGGTCCAGAGAAGGGCCACCAAGGTGATCAAAGGACTGGGGAGCCTGCCATATGAGGATAGGCTGGGAGAACTGGGTTTGTTCAGCCTTGAGAAAAGGAGGCTTAGACGGGATCTCATCACCATGTATCAGTACTTAAGGGGCAGCTACAAAGAAGATGGAGACTCCCTTTTTACAAGGAGTCACATGGAGAGGACAAGGGGGAATGGACACAAATTGCTCTTGGGGAGATTCTGATTGGACACAAGAGGAAAATTTTTCACAGTGAGGACAGTCAACCATTGGAATAATCTCCCCAGGGAAGTGGTTGACTTGGTCACGTTGGACACCTTCAACAGTTGTCTGGACAGGGTGCTGGGCCATCTTGTTTAGACTGTGCTCTTCCTAGAAAGGTTGGACTAGATGATCCCTGAGGTCCCTTCCAACCTGTGATTCTGTGAATCTGTGTGATTCTGTGAATGTGCTAAAGATAGGCACATAGAGGCTGTCTGACAAGACAGTTAAGTAGGTTCCTGTGACCTCAAATGCTGGAGGATACTGTTGTACCAACTGCCAAACACAGTTTAGCGAGAGCAGAAAAACGGGATCCTAAATAACAAAAATATTGCATCAGTTTCAGAAAAAATATGTTCCATGATGACGACTATTTATTTTATAGTATTTAGCATCTCCAAATACAAATCTTAAGGACAGCAAACCTGGTGAACTACAGAATTGTTGCATATAACTTTGGCTGAACTCTGAATTATCATCTGAGCTACTGTCCTGGTTTTGGCTACCCTTGGCCAATTGTTAACAGAAGAGATGAACACTTTCTAACCTGAATTTGCACACATTAACTTGCTACAAAAGTTGCTCCTATGCAGCCTTTTAAAGTTGGCAAAGCAAAACTAGTTTATAGCAATTCTTGATCAGAACCAATTAGTTTACACTTATGATTTCCATTCTTTATAGCAATGTGATCTAGTCCCAAAATACAAACAAAAATGGAGACGTGAGACTGCAACATTTAGCAAGACAGTATGAAGTTAAACTCTAGATGTGACAAGAATATGCAGTTCACTTTAATTATTTCTATGGACACTACCATTTAACACAGTTTAAAAGAATACAAGATACACCTCTTTCTAAAGAGTCCAAGATCGAATGGGAATTTTTACATTTATTTTTTAGTTATAAAGACATTGCTGAACTCTAAACAGCAAAAATAGTGACACTGTACAAAACATCAACCCATAAAACAAAAAAAAATAAAAGATCCTCAGAGTAATTAGAGCTTCTGGACTGACATCTAAATTCCTCCTTATGCCAAGTAAGCTTTTAAATAGTATGTAAGGAAAATAATAAAAAATAAATCATACTTCTTCTTTGTCACTTTTATGTAAGTGGTTACAATGATCCAAAAAGCCATGTCTGCCAACTACCCACTCCTTCTGAATAAGGCTCTGAAACCCTGACTTTGTTCTGCAGTATGAATCCATCATCACTTGAACAAGACTGGAGATTACATCAGTGGACAAGGGAAGAGCTATGGATGTCATATATCTGGACTTCTGCAAGGCCTTTGACACAGTCCCCCACAGCATCCTTCTCTCTAAACTGGGGAGAGACAGTTTTGATGGATGGACTGTTCTGTGGATAAGGAATTGGTTGGATGGTCACATCCAGAGGGTAGTAGTCAATGGCTCAGTGTCCAGATGGAGACTGGTGATGAGTGGTGTCCCTCAGGGGTCCGTACTGGGACCAGTACTGTTTAATATCTTAATCAATGACATAGACAGTGGGATCAAGTTCACCCTCAGCAACTGTTCAGATGACACCAAGCTGAGCAGTGCAGTTGTCACACCAGAAGGATGGGATGTCATCCAGAGAGACCGAGACAAGCTGGAGATGTGGGCCTGTAAGAACCTCATGAGGTTCAACAAGGCCAAGTGCAAAGGTCCTGCACCTGGGTCAGGGCAACCCCCAGTATCAATACAGGCAGGGGGATGAAGAGATTGAGAGCAGCCCTGCAGAGAAGGACTTGGGGCTACTGGTGGATGAAAAGCTGGACATGAGCCAACAATGTGCGCTTGCAGCCCAGAAGGCCAACCGTATCCTGGGCTGCATCAAAAGGAGCATGGCCAGCAGGTCAAGGGAGGGCATTCTGCCCCTCTACTCCACTATGGTGAGACCCCACCTGGAGTTCTGTGTCCAGCTCTGGGGTCCTCAGCACAAGAAGGACATGGACCTGTTGGAGTGGGTTCAGAGGAGGGCCACAAAAATGATCCACGTGCTGGAGCACCTCTCCTGTGAAGAAAGGCTGAGAGAGTTGGGGTTGTTTAGGCTGGAGAAGAGAAGGCTGTGGGGAGACTTTATTGTGGCCTTCCAGTACTTAAATGGGACTATAGGAAAGATGGGGGCAACCTCTTTAACAAGGCCTGTTGTGACAGGACAAGGAGTAATGGTTTTAAAATAAAGGAGGGTAGATTTAGACAAGATATAAGGAAGAAATTTTTTTATGATGAGAGTGGTGAAACACTGGAACAGGTTGCCCAGAGAGGTGGTAGATGCCCCATCCCTGGAACTATTCAAGGTCAGGTTGGCTGGGCTTTGAGCAACCTGATCTAGTTGAAGATGTCCCTGCTCACTGCAGGGGGGTTGGACTAGATGCCCTCTAAAGCTCCCTTCCAACCTAAACCATTCTATGATTCTATGATTCCACAGCACAGATCAGTAGCACTCTCTTCTACAGAAGAGAGCAGAAACCATATCGTCTACTAAGCCATTCCTAAAACTTTGGGTAAGAAAGCAATGTATTTCTAGCTTCACAAACAAAACTGTATTTCAAGCTCAGAGAAGCTCACCATTTCTTAAAAGTGTTATACCATCAAAGAGAAGTTAATCCATGTTTCCAATACTCCTTTTTGTGAAAACTTAAGGTTTCTTGTATGCTTATACTAGGATAATACTTTGACAATAAAATCGCAAAAAGCAAACTTTTATGACAACCACCTTGATGTCTACACCCTTCAGTCTCCCCCACAGTCTGCCCCTCCTGCCCCATGCTATCAGGCCAGTTATCCACCCTTACCCTTCCTATCCTGTATGTGTCTTTTCACAAGGTGTGAAATTGCATCCTCATGCAACATGAATTCTTCACCCTTTCAGGTGCCTCCTAGAAACATCTCCTCCCCATGCTAGGTTTCTCAAATGGCAGTGTTTGTGTTGGGGGGAAAAAAGGAAAAAAACCACAAACCTAAATCACTAATTTAAAAAATTGCTTAATGGTTAACATTAAGTTTGGTTTTCCATGTGATTATTTAATCTAGGAAAATAAACTGCTCTGTATACAATAAGCATATTCTTTCATGTGTTTTTAATAAAGAGACTTCATGGTATTCAGTGTATATCTAGAACATAAAAATATCCTTTCAGAAAGTTTTCATGCTCCATATTATGCAGCTTAAGCTACATCTAAAGAAGCTAAAAAGAAAAGATTCTTACATTAGTGTCTCCTAAAAGGGGTTAGAACTTCAGACTACTAAAACTTGCCTAGTCCTTTAAAACAACAAAAATCACACTCAACTTCTGTAAATTAAGAACTTTAGCTTCAAGAGCAAACTTTCAAGAGGTATCTTTACTTGGCCATTAGTCATGCATTTCCAGTTATCATCTTTGTACCTTTGTAGTACAATACTGTATTCTGGATCAATATCAGCCACCACACACACTAAAGTATTACAATTGCTAAGAGCCAGATCTTTATTGTTATAATTAATTTAGCCTTAAACGGAATTTCAATCAAAGTTTACAATTTATTGAATAGAGACAAGCAAGCAGCGCTGGATGCACAGGGGATCCTTCCGCCTAACGTGCATCCCGTCATACAAAATTACAGGGTTTATATTCAGTTACTTAATTAATAACAATTAGTAAAAACACGCCTAAGTTTACACTCATTGGTCAGTGATAAGCATCCCACTTGCCGTTGGTCAGCCGTAGTTAAATTAGCCACGCTTGCCATGTAGATTAGCCCGCATGCTCTTTACGGGTGTGAGGGGGCAAGTCTTTTTGGTCCTGAATTGGGTCGGTGGTTGCAATCTCCCCCTGCCGGAATTACCTTTCCCCCAGTTTCCATGCTTCAGCGCCTTCTGAGCCAAGAAGTTCCCTGTTATCACTACTGGCTGATTTGTGGTCTTCCCTTATCTTGGCACTCTCCTTTGTAGCAGGATGTTTCCACTGTTAGTCCTTGAAGTTCTACTGAATTGTATCTTTTTAGGAGGCTTCTTGTCAATGCAGCATTCATTGCTAATGCCCTCTTGTCTGGCCTAAGCATTATTTATTATCTTGTTAAAATTCTCAGGTGTTAGTTTCTACTCCTAACTAAAATTCTTTCTTAACAATTAACTTAACAAATCGCCAATCAACATTCCAACCATTAAGACAGTTAACAAGTCAATTGAACGGCCCTCGGTTACACAAGCACAAACAGAACGGTCAAATGTTAGAGGGTCACACTTCACCGTGTGACTCTAGCATTGTTCCATATTGACACGAATCAGATGAACACATTTTACATTTATCCTGGAAAGAGTCAACATCACCACACTTATGTTCTAATCTACTACATGGTATATTTCTCCCATAATCTGGTTTTAAGAGGCAGAGGGAAGGATCAGCAATCAGATCTTGTAAACATGCAAAGTTTATTCAGAGATTATCATTACACAAGGAAACACAGAGTGGAATTAAAGATCAAACACCCAGATGTAACGCTGTTGGTTTCCAGACCTAACTCTTCATAAAGTTTTTATTTTCAGCAAAAGTTTACACACAAACTAGAATTCTTGCAGCTGCTTAGGCCACTAATAGAAGCTGACAGTTTATTTCATAAGTGTGAAGTTGTCAGATTCTTTCTTCCAGCATCTAGAATAGCTGAGAAGGCACTCCTGACTGCAAGAGCCAAAAACAGGCTGATCCAGGAAGCAACTGGATCCAAGCATAGGAATGACCAGTCTCAAAACAATGTAAGGCTAGGAACTTCGGCTGGCATTTACTTTAAACTACTTGTAACCTCTGTTTAGTCAGTGCATTTCTCAACACATGATCTTTGCTAGAACCTCTCATTCAACATACATGTAAATTCTGGAATAAGGAATGAATAGCTATCAATATTTATTGATTGTTATTCAGACTAGAAAGAATTGAAGCTGACTGCAGAAAAGTGCAGCAGCACTTCATGGTAACAAGCTGATAACAGAATAAACTTGCAGACAGAGCTAGCACAAAGTAACACTGAAAACAAATAAACCCCCTCAACATTCCACTATAACTAGCCTTACGTTAGCCAACAACATTCCAACACTTACTCACTGTGGACTGCTGAGATAAGAAAAAAGAACTTGAGGAACAATCAGGAGAGAAAGGGGACAAAACTGAGAACAACTGTCATTTTCTAAATCTTTAGTAGGCTAACATCTCGAATACTGCAGTTCATCCCACCCTGAAGAATATTGCAGAAATAGAGAGTACAGAGAAGAACAGCAAGGCGAGTCAGAGACACAGAACAGGTTTCATGCAAGAAACAAATTATATTCTTCAGTTTGGAAAGAAGGTGACTAAGTGCAGAAGGGAAATTACTGGATCTATAGTTATAAGAGGTTTGCTGGAAGAGTTGCAGTTGGAATCATCTGCTGCTTCTCGCATCCTTTAATGCAGGAGGCTTAACACAATTCTGCACTGTAAAAATACTGTCTCAAGTTGTAGAAATAAAAGATATAAATGGGACCATAAGCCTGTCAATTTTATTTCCTACTGGAGGTGAAGAATGTCTTCATATTTCAAGAAACTAGCTAGAAAAACCACTACAAATGCATTAAACAGCAATTTGAAACCCAGAAAATTACAGATATAGAAAACCTGATTATCTCTAGCCAGTTCGTGCTCTCCAATAATGAAAACCATTTCACATCAGTTGCCCAGAAGCGTATAAAAAAATCCCCAAAACCCACAACCAACCAAACCCCAAAATTGGCTTACTCACATATACGTAGTGCTAATTAACAGTCATCCATTGTATTACCCTTCAGTTATGAAGGGTAATACAACAGCCAATATCAAGGAGTCAGTAAATCCTAATCACTGTTAAAGTCAACACCCTATAACTAAATGAGGAAGTAAAGTAGTCCTACAAACACCAGTAAAGTTTTGTAGCACCATAGACTTTTAGAAAAAGTATGCTATAGGTTCATAGCAACCAAACCAAGTAAATAAATCTGCTGACAAAATGGAAAAGGAAAAGGTTTAATCAGAGGAGATTGAATTCTTACTTCCACATTCCAGTCGCCTTGACTCTAAAGCATGATCTAACGCTTAACATAAGGAGGCTGGATTTTGGAAGTGATTACTATTAGAGCCAGAAACACAAAAGGGGTTTAGAAGGTGGTTACACAAATTTATGAGATGTAAGATTACCTGGAAAAGTTTTAAACAGTTTTCACTGCAACTGAAGAGAAGCGTTAAAATACATCAAAAAGGGAATAACTAAGATAAATCAGGAGGCCAGTGCAACATTACACTCTCATAAATTTCACTAGGCCTTTTTGTAGCTGATTAAATGCAACCTAAATCTCTACTGCTTTTATTTCTATCAAAGGCAGTATTCAGAAACTGAAAAGCTCTCACAAGCGAATATGCTCAATTAAAACCAGAACAGATCACCTTTCCTGCATAAGGCATAAACCTTGAAGCCCAAGGTCTACAACAGCTCTAGTACTAAGAAACAATTGAGATATACCACACTACCTCCCTTACCTACCCTACAGCTTGCAACTATGATCAAGTGCACAAGGATATATCTATTGATTTTGTTCCTGTAGCTGTTCTGCCTCCATGTCTGCTTGTGCCCCTCATTCTGTTCATTACACACTTTAAAAAAAAAGCCACCAAACTATCTTTCCCTGGCCACAGAAACAAGTTCTCCACAATTTAATAATTAGAATTCATCTTCAAAGTTCCCTAGTCAGTTCTGTTTACATTAGATGTTGTTTTCTCCAATCTTTTCACAGAATGGTAGGGGTTGGAAGGGACCTCTGGAGATCATCTAAAAATAGATATCTGTCGTGGTTCAGCCTCAGCTGGCAACTGAACACCACGCAGCCGCTCGCTCACACACACCCCCCACCCCTGTGGGATGGGGAAGAGAATCGGACGAGCAAAAGAACTTGTGGGTTGAGATAAGCACAGTTTAATAACTACAATAGAATGATGATGATAAATGATTATGATAATAATGACAGTAATGTTAATATAATAAAAGGGAAAAGGAAGGAAAGGGAAAACAGGGAAAAAACACAGAAACACGAACGATACAACCGCTCACCACCCGCCGACCGACGCTGCCCGTCCCCGAGCCGCGATTCCTCTCCCCCTCCCCCGGCCAGCCCCTCCCAGGTAGCATACTGGGCATGACGTTACATGATATGGAATATCCCTTTGGTCAGTTTGAATCCGCTCTCTTAGCTGTGCCCCCTCCCCTCCCAGCTTCTTGTGCACCCAGCAGAGCATGGGAGGCTAGACATGTCCTTGACTAGTATAAGCGCTGCCCAGCAACAGCCTAAACATCTGTGTGTTATCTCAACAGGTTTTTTTTCCATGCTAATTTCAAAGCACAGCACTATACCAGCTAGAGTGAAGAAAATTAACTCTATCCCAGCTGAAACCATGACAGTATCCACCCCTTATTCCATATCATTGACATCATGCTCAGGTCCCATACTATTCAGTACAAATTCAATAATCCCTATCCATCTTCTCATCCTTTAACAATATATATATATACAGATTTTCATTTATCATTCCACTAGTTTATGGAACACCCCTGTAGAATGCCTGTGAAATGTCCATTGAGTTCATTTAGTCCATGACTTTGGATTTCATCTCTTGTAAGGGTCCTTCGGAGTGGCGGTGTGCGTGGGGTCAGATTGTTGCATGTCAGTCCTTGTTCCATCACTGCTGCACTTTGCTCGGTTCCATTGAAAGTTCATTTGCTATTATTATTAATTGGGAGATTCCCACCATGATAACGTTCCACTGATGCAACCATAGTAGTGATGACATACAACATCATATAGCAATTAACAGCATATTATTCAGTTCATTGGCTGTTTTCACCCAAAATTAAATCCCCCTGAGGTACACACCGGACTCCTCCATCCTCCCGCATCACCCACCAAGTGCACCCAGGTCCTCGAGCAAATGCAATCCCACGAGTAGGTTTGCCTCTGCTGGAAGCAGGAATAACCCAGACTGTCTTGCCCAGCATATTTTTTATGTGCACTACAGGGACTCTATCCCCTTCCACAGTACGTAAGGATTCTGATTGGGCAGGGCCAGCTCGCCTGGCAGATCCCCTCGTGTTGACTAACCACGTGGCTTTTGCTAAATGTGTATCCCAGTGTTTAAATGTTCCAACCCCCATTGCTCTCAGTGTCATCTTTAATAGTCCATTGTATCTTTCGATTTTCCCAGAGGCTGGTGCATGATAGGGGATGTGATACACCCACTCAATGCCATGCTCTTTGGCCCAGGTGTCTATGAGGTTATTTCGGAAATGAGTCCCATTGTCTGACTCAATTCTCTCTGGGGTGCCATGTCGCCACAGCACTTGTTTTTCGAGACCCAGGATAGTGTTCCGGGCAGTGGCGTGG
The DNA here is from genome assembly GCF_963921805.1 of Phalacrocorax carbo. NCBI lineage: Eukaryota > Metazoa > Chordata > Aves > Suliformes > Phalacrocoracidae > Phalacrocorax > Phalacrocorax carbo. The sequence goes on along the minus strand of NW_026990255.1, from coordinate 201,012 downwards.
GGGACAGGATGTGTTTCCAGCCAGCCGGTGGTTGCTTCTACCATGGTACTACCATGGCGCTTGCCTTGGCGGGTCTGTGGGAGTGTGATATAGTCAATTTGCCAGGCCTCCCCATATTTATATTTCAGCCATCGTCCCCCATACCACAGAGGCTTTACCCACTTCGCTTGCTTGATTGCAGCACATGTTTCACATTCGTGGATAACCTATGCAATAACGTCCATGGTCAAGTCCACCCCTCGGTCACGAGCCCACCTGTATGTTGCATCTCTCCCTTGATGGCCTGAGGTGTCATGGGCCCATCGAGCTAGAAATAGTTCACCCTCATGTTGCCAGTCCAGATCCACCTCAGCCACTTCAATCTTAGCAGCCTGATCCACCTGCTGGTTGTTCCGATGTTCTTCAGTGGCCCGACTCTTGGGGACGTGAGCATCCACATGCCGTACCTTTACAACCAGGTTCTCTACCCGGGCAGCAATATCTTGCCACAGTGCGGCAGCCCAGATGGGTTTGCCTCTGCGCTGCCAGTTGCTTTGCTTCCACTGCTGTAGCCAGCCCCACAGGGCATTTGCCACCATCCAGGAATCAGTATAGAGATAGAGCACTGGCCACTTTTCCCATTCAGCAATGTCTAAGGCCAGCTGGATGGCCTTTACTTCTGCAAACTGGCTCGATTCACCTTCTCCTTCAGCAGTTTCTGCTACTTGTCGTATAGGACTCCATACAGCAGCCTTCCATCTCCGGTGCTTTCCCACAAGGCGACAGGACCCATCAGTAAACAGGGCATAGTGCTTCTCCTTTTCTGGCAGTGTGTTATACAGTGGGGCTTCTTCAGCACGTGTCACCTCCTCCTCTGGTGGTATTCCAAAGTCTTTGCCTTCTGGCCAGTCCATAATCACTTCCAAGATTCCTGGGTGACTGGGGTTTCCTACTCGAGCCCGCTGGGTGATCAGTGCAACCCATTTAGTCCACGTAGCATCAGTTGCATGGTGTGTGGAGGGGACGTTCCCTCTGAACATCCAGCCCAGCACTGGCAGTCGGGGTGCCAGGAGCAACTGTGCCTCAGTACCAACCACTTCTGAAGCAGCTCGGACCCCTTCATATGCTGCCAATATCTCTTTTTCAGTTGGAGTATAGCGGGCTTCGGACCCTCTGTATCCCCGACTCCAAAACCCTAGGGGTCGACCTCGGGTCTCCCCATGTGCTTTCTGCCAGAGGCTCCAGGTAGGGCCATTCTCCCCGGCTGCAGTGTAGAGCACATTTTTTATATCTTGTCCTGCTCGGACTGTCCCAAGAGCTACTGCATGGACTATTTCTCGTTTAATCTGTTCAAAGGCTTGTTGTTGTTCAGGGCCCCATTTGAAATAATTCTTTTTCCGGGTCACTTGATAGAGAGGGCTTACGATCAGACTGTAGTGTGGAATATGCATTCTCCAAAAACCCACAACGCCCAAGAAAGCTTGTGTTTCGTTTTTGCTGGTTGGTGGAGACATGGCTGTTATTTTGTTGATCACATCCATGGGGATCTGACGACGACCATCTTGCCATTTTATTCCCAAGAACTGGATTTCTCATGCAGGTCCCTTAACTTTACTTTGTTTTATGGTGAAACCAGCTTTCAGGAGGATTTGAACTATTTCCTTTCCTTTCTCAAAAACTTCTTCTGCTGTATTGCCCCACACGATGATGTCATCAATGTATTGTAGGTGTTCGGGAGCTCCACCTTGTTCCAAAGCATTATGGATCAGTCCATGGCAAATGGTAGGGCTGTGTTTCCACCCCTGGGGCAGTCGATTCCAGGTGTACTGGACCCCCCTCCAAGTAAAAGCAAACTGTGGCCTGCACTCTGCTGCCAGAGGGCTTGAGAAGAATGCATTAGCGATATCAATTGTGGCATACCACTTGCCTGCCTTTGACTGCAGTTCATATTGAAGTTCTAGCATGTCTGGCACAGCAGCACTCAACGGTGGAGTGACTTCGTTCAGGCCACGGTAGTCTACTGTTAGCCTCCACTCTCCATTAGACTTCCGGACTGGCCATATGGGACTGTTAAAGGGTGAGTGGGTTTTACTGATGACTCCTTGGCTCTCCAGTCGATGAATGAGCCCGTGGATGGGGATCAGAGAGTCTCTGTTGGTGTGATATTGCCGCCGGTGCACTGTTGTGGTGGCGATCGGCACCTGTTGTTCTTTGACCTTCAGCAACCCCACAACAAGAAGGGTCCTTCGAGAGACTGGGCAAGGTAGACAGCTGTTTAATTTCCGCCGTCTCCAAGGCGGCTACACCAAAAGCCCACTTGTAACCTTTTGGGTCCTTGAAATACCCTCTCCTGAGGTAGTCTATGCCAAGGATGCACGGAGCCTCTGGGCCAGTCACAATAGGGTGCTTTTGCCACTCATTGCCAGTGAGGCTCACTTCGGCCTCCAATACAGTTAGCTCTTGCGATCCCCCTGTCACTCCAGCAATGCTGATGGGTTCTGCCCCTATATAGTTTGATGGCATTAAGGTGCACTGTGCGCCGGTGTCCACTAAAGCTCTATATTCCTGTGGGTCAGATGTGCCAGGCCATCGGATCCACACAGTCCAGTAAACCCGGTTATCCCTTTCCTCCACCTGGCTGGAGGCAGGGCCCCTCTAGTCCTGATCATAGTATTCATCACTCACTTCCGGTAAATATGAATCACGGGTGTCTCTGTTAAGATCAGTCAGGCCATCAGCACTTCTGCTCCTCTGTCTGGAGAATTGCTTATGGGAAACTGGGGCAGCAGCTCTCCTGGAGAAACTCCCCTGAGTAATTGTTCTCCCTTGCAGCTCACGTACCCGTGCCTCTAAGGCTGAGGTAGGTTTTCCATCCCACTTCTTCATGTCCTCTCCATGATCACACAGGTAAAACCATAGGGTGCCCCGTCGTGTGTATCCCTTCTCTTGAGCCAAGGGATGATTACTCCTAATGGCTGAGATACTGGTCCATACTGGTGGGGAGTAGAACATATCTTCTTTGAGTTGCTGGAACTCTCGGGACAGTTTCTCAACAGCAGAGACGAGCGAGGAAGAGAGATTCGCTTCATATTCCCGGAGTCTATCAATCAACTCAGCCACCGTTGGTGTCTCGTCATCTTTCCAGGACATCACTGCCAATGAGTTCGCATACGAGGATGGTGCGCTCCGTACAAACTTCCGCCACATGGGTCGTGTGCACTCAGCTTCATCTGGATCTTTGGAGGACCGTTGATCGTCCAGGTCACCATAAACCACCTCAAGCACGGCTAATTCCCTTAGATGCTGAATGCCTTTCTCCATGGTCGTCCATTTTCCTAGGCGAAATACAATATCTTCTTTGAAGGGATACCTCTCTCTCACCGCGGCCAGGAGCCGCCTCCAGAGGCTGAGGGCTTGTGTTCCTTTTCCAATTGCTTTATCAATGCCCCCTTCCCTAGAGAGGGATCCCAGTTGTTTGGCTTCCTTCCCCTCTAATTCCAAACTACTGGCCCCATTATCCCAGCATCGGAGCAGCCAGGTGATAACGTGCTCACCTGAATGACGCCCGAAATCTTTCCGTATATCCCGCAACTCACTCAAGGATAGAGATCGGGTAGTTTCCGTTTCTTGTACACATGGTTCCTCCTCCTCCTCCTCTTCTCGTGATGGCCCTGGTTCATCGTAATCTCTTTCTAAACGAGTTGACCTTCTCTTCCATGATTTCTTCTTGCGTATAGGGGCGACTGATACTGGCACAGGTTGGTCCTCTGGTTCAGCTGCAACGCTTGGCACTGGGGTTTGAGTAGCTGCAGTGCCTGTCGTGGGGGTTTGAGTGGCCGCCGTGCTCATCACCGGGGTTGGAGCAGCTGCAGTCTCTGTCGCGGCGGGTTGGGTGGCCGCCATGCTCGTCACTGGGGTTGGAGTAGCTGCAGTCTCTGTCGTGGCGGGTTGGGTGGCCGCAATGCTTGTCACTGGGGTTGGAGTAGCTGCAGTGTCTGTCGTGGGGGTTTGGGTGGCCGCAGTGCTTGTCACGGGGGTTGGAGTAGCTCCCTTCTCTTTCCCTTGGGGGTACTGAATAGTGTTAAATAGGGCTCGATAGGCATAAGCCAGACCCCAGCACATGGCAGTGATCTGTATCTCTCTGGAATTGCCAGGGTGACAACATACTTCCTCCAAATGTTCTACTAATTTTTCAGGATTCTGCACTTGTTCAGGGGTGAAGTCCCACACCACAGGGGGTGCCCACCGTCTTAGGCATTTGCCCATACTTTCCCACATACCCTGCCACGCATAGCTATCGAGCCTTGGGACAGATCTCTGGATTATATTCTTAACTTGCTTACTAACCTTAGACAGATCTGATACCACCTGCCAAAGCAATATCAACAGATGTATCTTAACTACACAAGGATGTTCAAGATACTGAAAAGTTGTTGTAATGAGGGAGGAGACATTACATAAGATAGTAGCTACGGTGCCATTCTGTATTTCCTCTATAAAAAACTCCTCAGAGGAGGAGGTATAATTGCTAATTGCCTCCATGAGGTGGTAGCTGTAGTAAAGTAATGGCTTCCATGCAAAACCTAAATAACCAATAACAGTCAAGGCCAGTGTTTTAATAACAAGTCTCCTAGGCAAAATATCTCTAATCACTGCAGAGCACAGCCAACTGACAAAACCAACAGCAAGTTTTAACATGTACTTTACAATCAGCATGGTAAAGACTGGACAAACTAATACTGCGAGCAGATTAATCAATGCTGTGACCAGCAACTGTTATTATCTCAAACCCTTCGGGCCCCACGTTGGGCGCCAAAAATAGACTGTCGTGGTTCAGCCTCAGCTGGCAACTGAACACCATGCAGCCGCTCGCTCCCCACCCCCCCCCCACCCCTGTGGGATGGGGAAGAGAATCGGACGAGCAAAAGAACTTGTGGGTTGAGATAAGCACAGTTTAATAACTACAATAGAATGATGATGATAAATGATTATGATAATAATGACAGTAATGTTAATATAATAAAAGGGAAAAGGAAGGAAAGGGAAAACAGGGAAAAAACACAGAAACATGAACAATACAACCGCTCACCACCCGCCGACCGACGCTGCCCGTCCCCGAGCCGCGATTCCTCTCCCCCTCCCCCGGCCAGCCCCTCCCAGGTAGCATACTGGGCATGACGTTACATGATATGGAATATCCCTTTGGTCAGTTTGAATCCGCTCTCTTAGCTGTGCCCCCTCCCCTCCCGGCTTCTTGTGCACCCAGCAGAGCATGGGAGGCTAGACATGTCCTTGACTAGTATAAGCGCTGCCCAGCAACAGCCTAAACATCTGTGTGTTATCTCAACAGGTGTTTTTTCCATGCTAATTTCAAAGCACAGCACTATACCAGCTAGAGTGAAGAAAATTAACTCTATCCCAGCTGAAACCATGACAATATCTAAAGATATTTACAAGTATTGATGAAATCCCCTCTCAGTCTTCTCTTCTCCAGGATGAACAAACCCAAGTCTCTCAGCCTTTCCTCATAAGGGAGATGCTCCAGTCCCCTGATCATCTTCGTAGCTCTCCACTGGACTTGCTCGAGCAGTTCCCTGTCCTTCTTAAACTGGGGGTTTCCAAAACTGGACACAGTACTCCAAATGTGGTCTCACTAGGGCAGAGTAGAGGGGTAGGATAACCTCCCTTGACCTGCTGGCCACGCTCCTTTTAATGCAGACCAGGCTACCATTGGCTGTCTTGGCCACAAGGGCACATTGCTGGGTCAGGGTCAGCTTGCTGTCCACCAGCACTCCCAGGTCCCTCTCAACAGAGCTACTTTCCAGTAGGTCAACCCCCAACATGTGCTGGTGCATGGGGTTGTTCCTCCCCAGGTGTAGGACCTTATACTTGCTCTTGTTGAATTTCATCAGGTTCCCCTCTGCCCAGCTCTCCAGCCTATCCAGGTCTTGTTGGATGGCAGCACAGCCTTCTGGTGTATCAGCCACTCCTCCCACCTTGGTATCATCAGCAAACTTGCTGAGGGTACACTCTGATGCCGTGAAAAGCCGAAATCAGTACTCAATAGTCTGAACGACTATTAAGCAGGTATTCTTTACTGCAGCGCTGGACGCACAGGGGAAATCAGTACTCCTAATGTGCATGCCTGCACAGGGTTACTTGCATAACTTATACAAGCTTTACATACATATTCATTAGTTTTCCAAGAAAATATATACATATTCATTATTTTCCAATAACTCATTATCATACACAAATGTCCTTTGCACGTGCCTGTTGGTGTCTCCAGGTGGTCATCAGGGGTCTCTGGATGAAGGATATACTCTTCCTCACTGTGGCCACTACTTAACTTTTGCTTTTGCACAAAGTTCTGAGATCACGTATATACTGTCCTTGAGGGATAGTCTGTTCTGGTTTAGTGTTTGCTCCGCAGTTCCTTATCTTTATGGTTCTGTACATCTGCTTTTCTAAGGTCAAATGTTGTCGTTGTAATTTTCTGTTTAGGTGCTTCTTGTCTTGAAGCCTTTCTGACTCCCCCAAAACAACAAGTCTTAGTCACAACAGTTCTAACTCTATCAATGCATACATGAAAGACAACAAGTGGCATTGAAAGTGCTGACACAGAAGCTGGGTAGCTGGAAGGGACCAGTGGGATACTCTTCCAAACGATTAGATGAGGTTAGTAAAGGCTGACCTGCCTGCTTCAGGGCAGTAGGGACAACTGTAGCCTTAATTGAGGAATCTCAAAAACTGACACTGGGTCAACCGATTACTGTGTTTGTACCTCATGCTGTATCGTCTCTCCTTGAAAACAAGGGACACCACTGGATTTCCCCGAATAGGTTAGTGAGATATCAAGCCGTATTACTAGAACAAGATGATGTCACACTTTCCCTAACTTCTACCTTAAATCCTGCCGCTTTACTCCCAATTTCTGAGTCTGATGAATTACAGCATGATTGTCTAACCACCTTTGAACAAGTGTATTCCAGCAGGCCAGATTTACAGGACAAGCCTCTGCCTGACACAGAGTGGAGCTCTTCACCGATGGTAGCAGCTACCTGTTGGAAGGAAAATGCAGAGCTGGATACGTGGTGGTAACAAATACCCAAATATTAGAAACTGGAGCATTACCTGGTAATACATCTGCTCAAAAGGCAGAGTTGATAGCACTGACTCAAGCTTTAGAACTGAGTCAAGGGAAAAGAGTTAATATATACACTGATTCCAAATATGCATTTGGAGTGGTACATGCACACGGGGCAATGTGGAAAGAAAGAGGACTGTTAAACTCACAAGGGGCTCCAATAAAATATGGAACAGAAATTATGAGACTTCTGCAAGCAGTTCTCCAACCAAAGGAGGTTGCAGAATTACGTAAATGTAATCAGTATAAATATTTATTGGTATTAGTAGATACTTTCATTGGTTGGCCAGAGGCTTTTCCTTGTCACACCACAAAGCTAGAGAAGTGATTAGGATTTTATTCAAAGAAGTTATTCCTAGTTTTGGTATTCTAGAAGGTATCTCCTCTGACAATGGGCCTCATGTTATACAGAAGTAGTACAGGGAATTTCCAAGTTTTTACAGATTAAGTGGGAATTACACACCTCTGGGAGGCCTCAATCTAGTGGAAAAGTAGAAAGGCTGAATCAGACCCTCAAGAGGCAAGTCTTTACCAGGAAGCACACCTTAAGTGGATAGAAGCCTTACCTTTAGTTCTCTTGCGAATTCAAATAACCCCTAGGGTTAAGGAGGGAGTAAGCCTTTTGAGATTGTATATGGGAAGGCATGTCCCACAAACCTCTTAAACAACAAGGGAGACCAAATGCGTATAAGAGGACAGGCTGCCGTCAAGGAATATTTGATTTCTCTCTCGCAGACTTTGTCTTCACTATACAAGGACCTAAATCAAAGGACTTCTCTTCCCTTGGACACACCAGTCCACCCATTCCAGCCAGGAGACACTGCCTACATACGAACTTGGAACTCTTGACCAGAGACCCTCAATGAACTATGCTTAAGAAACAGGACTTGTCTACCTAGAGATTAAGTGCCTATTTTCCATAAGTATAGTTATAAAACTCAGAAAATGTTGTTAATCTAATTATGCCAAGATGATAGTTATATATTTATTAGTGGTCTGTAAAGGAAATTTACTCTTACAGTTTAGCCAGTCATTCGTGAGAATCCACAATAGCAGCAGTTTAATTGCACTACTAAAATTTGTTACAAACCCCAGATTGGGGAACCTTAGTTCTAGATTTAAATCTAACCTTTGAATATGTAATAAGTAAAGTATATACTGGGTAAAGTAATTTCATTTGGAGGGTATTACATGACTGTGCAGTTTGTGCATATACAAATTTAGAGTGGTACGGATGATTGTGTCCACATCTGTCATGGTTTTAGCTGGGATAGAGTTCATTTTCTTCACTGCAGCTGGACTAGTGCTGTGCTTTGGATTCAGTATGAAAATAATGTGGATAACACACAGATGTTTTGGTTGTTGCTGGGTAGTGCTTGTCAAGAGTCAAGGTCTCTTCTAGCTTCCCATGCTCTGCCGGGTACACAAGAAGCCGGGAGCGGAGGGGGCACAGCTAAGAGAGCAGATTCAAACTGGCCAAAGGGACATTCCATATCATATGACATCACGCCCGGTATATTAATTGGGGGGAGCTGGCTGGGGTGGGGGGCAATCACGTCTTGGAGACCAACAGCATTGGTTGGAGGGTGGTGAGTGGTTGCATCACTTGTTGTTTGGATTTTTTGGTTTTTTACTCCTCCCAAGGGCTCACCTCTCTCTTTCTCTCATTATTTTCTTTTTCATTATATTACTATTATTAATATTGTTCTAACTTTTTTATTTTAATTATTAAACTGTTCTTAGCTAAACCCACGAGTTTTCTTACTTTGGCTCTTCTGATTCTCTCCCCCAGCCCACAGGGGTGGGGGAAGTGTGCGAGCAGCTGTGTGGTGTTTAGTTTCTGACTGGGGCTAAACCACAACACCAGGAAACAGGAAACAGAAGCTTTGGCATTGTGGGTTTTTGCAGAATGCATATTTGTCCTGGTTTCAGCTGGGATAGTTAATTTTCTTCATAGTAGCTAGTATGAGGTTACGTTTTGGATTTGTGCTGGAAACAGTGGTGATAATGTGGAGATGTTTTAGTTGTTGCTAAGTAGTGCTCACACTAGTCAAGGACTTTTTCAGCTTCCCTTGCTCTGCTGGGTGCACAAGGATGTGGGATTGGACACAGCCAGGACAGCTGACCCAAACTGACCAAAGGGATATTCCACACCATATGCTATCATGCTGTCTTTATCTCAACCCATGAGTTGCCTCACTTTTACTCTTCTGATTCTAAGTCAAGGACTTTTCAGCTTCCCATTCTCTGTGAACTGAGAAGGCCTTAGATGCACAGGAAGCTGGTAGGTGGCAGAGCCAGGACAGCTGACCCCAGCTGGCCAAAGGGGTATTCCATACCATATGATGTCATGCCCAGTATATATAAGCTAGGGGAAAGCTGGCCAGGGGGGCCACTGCGCAGTAACTGGATGGGCATCGGTCAGCAGGTGGTGACCAATTGCATTGTGCATCACTGATTTTATATATTATTTTTATTATTTATTATTTTCCCTTCCTTTTCTGTCCTATTAAACTGGTTTTATCTCAAACCACAAATCTTACTTTTTTCCCCCGATTCTCTCTCCCATCCCACTGGGGTGGGGTGGGGAGTGAGCAAATGCCTCTGTGGTGTTTAGCTGCTTGCCAGGTTAAACCACAACACCTAGGCTGGGTATCCTAGGCATTATCCTATCTGGAGCACAGTTGGGAAAGATCACTGAATACAGCTTTATACCATCTTTCAGCTTTTCTGAGCCTGGGGCCACTCATGAACTGAGCCAATCTGCAGACTGAGTAGCCTCTGGGTTGTTAAAACTGGTGTTGTGGCAACACTTCTGCTAGTGAGACACAGACTCTCTTGGGAAGGATCTCAATGTTTGTCTCCTGCCAAATGGTATCTGAAGTCAAAGATCTGTTAATTCAATTGCTTGTGATGGCAGAAATACCTTCTTGTAACTGTTCAGGACTCCAAGGAAGGAGGTTCAGAGAAGAGCCTGATCTGATATTGTTTAATGCTCAGCCCTACTTGGGATCAGCTCTTCACACATGTTCAAAGAGATACAGATTTCCTTTCTGCTCGGGTACACTTCCCTTAGACTTTTTAAACCTTGGTGCCTTTGAGAGTCGTTTGGATCGAGCGCCAAGGGTGCTTGGATGGGCAGGGGTGCAGGTCACTGTGAGTTGTGGGCGCTTTGGTGTAGGTTGGGCAGGTGTAACAAAGTAAGTGTTAAAAACCATTCCTGAGAGTTGAGGAAACTTGAATGACTACATCTGAATTTCTACTCCATATTTCCTGATTTTGAGGAAAATAACAGGAGACTTTGCCCCACCATAGACCTACAAAGGCACAGATGCATGCAGAGCTTCTGTTCCAGGGTGGTAAATAACCAGCAGTGATACCATAAGTCAGCAAATATAACAACTCTCTAAAACGCTATTTGTAGTTTTAGAAAACAGACATTCTTTACTGCGGTGCCGGGCACACAGGGGATTGCTCCACCTAGTGTGTGCACCGAGTTGCTCTACTACAGGGGTTATATGCAATCAAAATATACATATTCATTAAATTTCTAGGAAACAATTACCATATTCACGCTATACCTGGAACTCATTAACATATGCAAATGCCCGTAACACATGCACATTCATGTTCCTTGGTGGTCTTCCAGAGTCCTCTAGTGGTCGTCAATAGCCTTCCTCACTGTGACTGCTGGTTAAACTCAGTCTTTGGGCATGCTCAGTTCATTTTTGGCTTGGTTACACAATTCTTACTGATACTGAACTAGCTTATTCTAGTACATTTCCCTTATATATTCTACTCAAGGATACAGTGCCTCCAGACTCCCTTCTATCTAATCACATATAGCAAGTTCTAAGACTATCTTATTCATTAAGTATTCCAAGTATTTCAAACTTAGCTATGTTGCTCCAATTAGAGGGGGCTGTATGTTCTTTTGAAGCTGGCATCAGGTATCAGCAGGACTCAGCAGTACTCTCAGGCTGTGCTCCCCTTTTGACCTCTCATCGTGGCTGGATCCAGGTCCGGAGACTGCTTTTAGTAAGTGCGCTTCTAATGGTGACACAGGTAAAGATTTTGAAGTAGTGGCTGGAAAGAGGATCACACAAGGTCAAGGTTTCCTGATTGTCATGGTTTTAGCTGGGATAGAGTTCATTTTCTTCACTGCAGCTGGACTAGTGCTGTGCTTTGGACTTAGTATGGAATGAAAATAATGTTGATAACACACTGATGTTTTGGTTGTTGCTGGGTAGTGCTGGTACTAGTCAAGAACTTCTCTAGCTTCCCATGCTCTGCCAGGTGCACAAGAAGCTGGGAAGGGAGGGGCCACAGCTAAGAGAGCAGATTCAAACTGGCCAAAGGGATATTCCATATCACGTAACGTCATGCCCAATATTTAACTGGGAGGAGCTGGCCAGGGGAGGCAAGCAGCAATTGCGGCTCGGGGACCGGCAGCATTGGTCGGCGGGTGGTGAGCGGTTGTATCATTTATGTTTCTGGTTTTTTCCCTTAAGCCTACACTATGGCTGGAGGTAGAATTAAATCAGGCCTCACCTCTCACACTCAGTTCTTCTCATCCTGCAGTCCAAAGGGAGGTGCTAAGGATCATGAGTTCTTAGAAAACAAGATAAATGGATATATGGTCCTCCAGACATCAAAGAGCTTGAATTGACTCTTCTGTCTTGGAATGAACCCAGGAAAGAAAAGAGCATCATTCAGCTCCCAATTTGGATGCCAGTCCCTGAGCTGGGTGGTAGAAAAAGCTGCCAAGGGGTCCTTGCTGTTGTTACTGGGTGACCCTGATTCTTTCTGCCCAAGTAACTTCTCCAAACATAATTGGGGTGGAAAGTCCTTGGGGAAGATTTCCAGCTATCCATCACCAGCTGGGAATCTGGTCCATCTAGCTAAATAGCTGTTCCTTGTAGGACTCTCCTTACTGGCCATGAGGACTCCTGCTCTGGGAGGAGAGAAGCCAGTGAGAACTGTCCAGCATGAGTCACACAGTACAGGACAGGCAGGTTCCAGTGTATACGTAGGGAGAACTATTTGGTATTAGGCCTAGACAATAGACTCTTCTCTTTGTAAAGTACATATAGAGACTTGAAGCTTTCACAGAATCATAGAATTATTAAGGTTGGAAAAGACTTCTAGGATCATCAAGTCCAACCATTAACCCAACACTACCACGCTTCCTAAACCATGCCCTGAAGTGCCAAATCTACACGTTTTTTAAATACTTCCAGGGATAGTGACTCCACCACCTCTCTGGGCAGACTGTTCCAATGCCTGACCACCCTTTCAGTAAAGAAATTTTTCATAATATCCAATCTAAACCTCCCCTGATGCAGCTTGAGGCCATTGCCTCTCATCCTATCACTAGTGCCTTGGGAGAAGAGACCAACACCCACCTCACTCCAACCTCCATTCAGGTAGTTGTAGAGAGCGATGAGGTCTCTCCTCAGCCTCCTCTTCTCCAGACTAAACAACCCCAGTTCCCTCAGCTGCTCCTCATAAGACCTGCATGCCAGACCCTTCACCGGCTTCGTTGCCCTTCTTTGGACACACTCTAGCACCTCAATGTCCTTCTTGTGAAGGGCCCAACACTGAACACAGTATTCAAGGTGTGGCCTCACCAGTGTCAAGTACAGTACAAGTACTTCTGTCCCCAATGATTTGCCAGATATACTCTTCTGACACATTTTCTCAAGCCTTCCTTTATAACCTCTTTCTCAGGTTGCCTTCCTCAGCAGGAACCATTACCTGAAAGAACTTCTATAGCTCATTTCTTCTTTGCAGCCCCCAGTGACTCTGGACAAATTGAATCTCTCTTCTCCTTTCTCCTATACCTACTCTCTGAAATGTTTAATTTCTTTACCCCCAAAATTATTTACTTCTAATTTATTAATAAAATAATCCTAATTGTGTTTCTAACCACTGCTCTCTTATTATGCAGTAGCAGAGATTTTATATTGGACCTTACCACCATGGCAACTTTATTGCATCAGGTGCTTTTTTTTTTGTGTTGTTCATTTGTTTTTGTTTTTAAGTGCATCCTCTGGCAATAGAAAGTAACACTGGAGTAGCTGAAACATCACCATTTTTGCTTCATGTTTGTCATGGCAATGTGAAAATTAACTCTGCCTTTCCAGATGGAAGCTGCTGTTACTGACACAGCACTCTGCTGCTGGAAGAAGACAGATTAGTTTAAAATATTAGCCCAGCTGAGCCTGTGGATTTGCTGCATAAAACTGCACTTCTTTTTTTCAGCTGTGCAGCATTTTGATTTCCAAGTGTTTGGAGATGTGTGCTCACAGACTCTCCAACATTGTCTTCTTTCAAATATAACAGAGCAAGGCACGAACACTAGATGTATAGTTTTCTTTTAAGTAGGATAGACGCATTAAAGGTCAGTCCCTTCTCTTAATCTTTCACTTCACCTTTCCTTCCAGCTCATTTGCAGTGACATTTCATGTAACATTTGTTAGCACCACATTTATTAGCTGGCCTAAACCATTTCAGTCTCAACCTCCTAAGTCACCCAGCACTTCTTTTTTCTTTTATGTTTTTGTGGAACACTGCAGTTGCTACATGTGGCAAATCACATACTGCATTGGGTCTTCTCTCTGCACAAAATAGAGCCTTTATCTTCATTTCCCCCATGCTATTTATTTTTGTAGTTTGTAGTTGACTGTTTTAGTACTTGACATAACTTTTCTTCCATTTTTAATTTAGCTTTGTAGTTCTCTAAGAGCCTTCCTCATTTTATTTCATTTTGACCCATTTAATCAGTTCTGTTCTTTCTGATACCATTTTTCTTGGGTTCACCCTCCCCCCTTCCTCTCTCTTAAAGTTATAATTCACTCAACAACTCCTTTTCATTGGAAAACCGCAGCTATTGAGGTGATTGACCATCAGATGAAAAAAGGCTGAGAAGAACAGACATTTTCCTGCTAAAATCTGTGCACCCTTGGTTCTGCAAGAGCACCAAAATTATAACGAACTTGAAACAGGATACATTATATGAAACAATACATCTGGGAATGAAAATGTGTTGTTCTTGGCACGTGTGGCCATAAAAAACTGGTTACTCCATATGAGAAATAAGTGGAAACTCATGTACACATTTGAATGTGTTAAATATTTATAGCAGTGATAAATGTGTTTTGTAAATTATTAGAAATAATTAGTCTTCACATGTGGGCTGAGCAGATTTCTTATACCATTTCAGCAGTAAGGACATAATCTGACCAAGGCAGCCATTGTGTATTTAATAAAAAGAAGTTACTAAAACTGTTTGGAAGAGAAATACATTAAGCAAATTCCTCCTACTTCTTATTCTCAAAACCTTGGACAGGTACAAATCACTTACAAAACAGACACTAAAAAAATTATTGAAGTTACTGGGAGAAATTAGGATGGCATTTAGTTATCGTAGGCACTGAGCTTCTCCTCCTACTGTGACAAGCACATCCTTTGCCAACACCACAATGCTTCCTTCATGATTATCCCACCTTCCTGTAGCTATAGTTTTACGTTTAAATTGGCAACACTCTGGACCACATTGGCTGCAATTCATAAAAGTTAAAAACACCTGCACTTTTCTCTCACACATGTAAATACATGGTAGTTACCTAAACAATGCCATTTAGATGTCCTAAGGCATACTGAGGTATCCATAAGGGCATATTGGGTCTGGCTGGGATGGAGTTAACTTTCCCCATAGCAGCCCTCATAGTGCTGTACTTTGTATTGGTAGCTAGAAAGGTGTTGATAACACACTAGTGTTCTGGCTACTGCTAAGCAGTGCTCCCATGGCATCAAGGCTGTCTCTCCAACATTTCCTCCTCACCCAGTAGGCTGGGGGCACGCAAGATCTTGGGGGGGGACATAGCCAGGACAGCTGACATCATGAAGTGGGTGGACATTCATTATTACGACGTTTGTCTTCTGGAGCAACCACTTCTCATACTGAAGCCTTACTTCCCAGGAAGTGGCTGGACAGCACCTGCTGATGGGAATTAGAGAATAAATCTTTTTGTTTTCCTTTGCTTCTGCACACAGTCTTTGCTTTATTAAACTGCATTTATCTTGACCCATGAGGTGGGGGTTTTCCATCTCATTTTCTCCCCCTGCCCTGTCCTGCCGAGGAGGAGAGTGATAGAGCAGCTTGGTGGACACTTGGCAGCCAGCCAAGGTCAATTCACCACAGTCCTTTTTGGCACCCAACATGAGTAGTGAAATAGATCTAAAAATAGAAGCAGCAAATGAACCCATCACATTCAATAGCTCTATAAGATTAACAGTTCATATAGAATTTTATAATAGGGCAAGAAGTTGTATCTCTACCAATGCCTCTAATACAGGAAACCACACTGCTCACAGACAGGACATACTTAAAAACTAAGCAGACAAGTCAAAGCTTGAAAAAGCTTCAAAACAGAACAGCTCATTTTACCAAATTGTTCCTCTAAAGTGAACACTGAGGGGAAAATTCTTGCTGTGTACATTTCTGTTCTGTGTATTATGATTATAGTGTCTGGCACTGAGATTTAACACACAGCATTGGACAAACACTGCTTATTAGTAAACTGCTAGCATTATCAAAACATACGATATTAAAATGATTACTTGTTTGTAAATTGATTAGTTCATCTTAGTTTTGTCTTCCTAAGCACACAATGTAATATTTAAAATCAAAGCTAGCTCTGTACTTTTTAAAACCTTGTTTTTCCATCCTTCTTAGCTTAACAAGAGTCAGAAGTTATTTAGTTAAAATATCCCATTAAAACAGGCAGGAAAACCAGAAACAAACTGCAAATTTACTCTTCATCACACAGCATAAAAATCATGGTCACAGCTTCATATTTAATGTGAAATCACTTTAAGTATACAATGGTTCAAAAGATCCAGAAGCTGGTTAAGAGTTAAAAGCCAGTAGAACTAAAATTCAGGAAATCCAGAATACATCTTTGACCTTTTTAATCCTAAATTTTAGGGTCACATGCCTGAATAGACAAGTTTACTTTATGAGGAAAGAAACTTTGGTATGTAGTTGAACTAGCCACAAGAATAGCACCTGTAGCTTTCAAAATAAATAGTAATGGCTAACTAGACACCATGACAGCAAGATATCCTCTTAAAAAAAGACTGAACAAGCACATGCTTGGAGCCACGCATCAAGGCTGGGCAACAGAAATTAGTGTAATATTTTTTAAAAGTAATTTTAAAACACATTAATTATTGTATTTCTGATGTTGAAGTTGGTAAGAAATCTTTCTTACAATGAGCTTTCATTTTATTTGCTAACCACTAATAACTACTCCTTTAAAAATTGCACTGATGCTTAAAGAACACCACTGACATTTTTTTAGACTCCCTCTATTTTTCTAAAATATTGTATTTTTATTCCAGAGGCCCATGCTGTTAGCAGTAGGTGTTGCAAACAAAACCAACCCCCTACTCCAAGAGCTATTTATTAAGAAGATCAAAGATATATTCAACCTCAAAATGGAACAAAAGGGTTTTTTAATAAATTGTACCAGAAATAAATTATCTTTGTAATGTGTGATACTTTCCTGCAGCCATCAATAAAGTAGTTACCAGAATGTTAGTCTATGTTAATCTGTGCATTTTATGGGTTTGCAACAAAGCATAATACACATTGAACAGAATGACTGAAACTTCAGTTTCCAGTGTATAATGAATTTCCACTGTAGTGCTGTGACAACAAAATCACACCCATGTACCAGGGCATACATCAACAGTATGATGTAATTTTACTACACCACTGCTATATATTTAGCTTTTTGAAAGAGACATAAGCATACACTATGGCCACATAAAATAATTTTCTGTTTTGGTTCCCGCACCCCATTCAATAACCTTCACTTTTTCAGTAATACTTCAATTTTTAAAATTTGAATTATTAAAAAAAAAAATCACAGAAAATTTATAGAGGAATATCTATAAGGAATAACCTCACAGGCACTGATATGACAAACATTTATTTTAAGGGCTGAGGCGCATTAATATCATATCGACAAAGTTGACTGAAAAGAATGGCTAACTTTGTCTAAATGGGAAATGTCCACTTCTGCTTGTACGTTGAGAAAAGAAATTCAGAAAGTTATTTTTCGGCCTTGCTATGTCACAAAGTCAATCATACAAAGACCTATGCATTTAACCTAAAATGATAGTTTTAAAAGCCCTTCTATTAAAAACAAAAAAATCATGCAAAACTTTGATCAATTATGCAGCTGCTTTAAAACTGTTGCTGGACCATAGTGTATATATTAGCTTTGATACTACTAATGCACAGCTAACAGCAAATTGATTAATTAACACAAATTTGTCTTAATTACACCGTTATATCACACTAAGGAGACAAATGCCACAAGATAGGCAAAAACATTTCATTCTGAGCACTCAAATGGCAGGATAATTATGTGTTGCAACCCCTTCACATTTAGAAAAAAAATCCCAACCCAACCCAACATAATCCTGCAGTCTCACTTTACAAAATAAAGTTCTGTAAAATATTAATTGGGAGGGGAACAGTTTATACTATCTAACACAAAGTAACTTATACAACTAGTGTCAAAGGCAAACAAAAAACCCTAAATAAAAAGTCAAAATACACATAGCAACAGAAGCACAAATGCCGCATTAAATACAGCCAAGATAAGATGACAACGCAATTGTTAATAAGAGACAAAAAAAAAAAAAGTTACTAAAGTTAGCAACACATTTAAAGGAAATGCAACGAGGAAAAAAACTCAAGCTTTTTTTTTTTCCAATGACAACAGTTTCCATTTGCAGTCTTTCCATCCATAATTTGTCTGATACAGTACATCCATTAAAATATTTAGAATCTCACAGAAGAGCTAGGTTGTTTTCTTCCAAATCTAATTACCAAATTGGTTATGGATGTTTTAAACAGACATTATGTCCATTTAAAAGCAAGGCAACAAGTTGACTTTTTGTCACCTTCGATCTTAGCACTGATGACAAACATTTTTACAAGTTATCATAATCTTTTTTGTCTTTTTTTCCCTCTGCTTCAAATCCATCAACCCCATCACTGTCTCTTCTCCTTTTACGATTATTATGGATGTTGAAGCGTTGATTCATCTGTGGTAACGGATCCATTCCTAAAACTTTGTGTATTTGACGGAATGCAAGGAGTCTCAGTGCAAACTAGAAAAAGGGTAGAAAGAAGATATTTGTTAGAAACAAATGTCAATTTCGAGTACTTTTTCAAATAATTAATGAAGAACATTAGTGGTGTATATTATCCTTAGCTCTTATTATCCCCTCTTCCTTCCCCCAACAAAGTCAACACAATAAAATGTGTATGTCACATTTGCTGCTTCTGTACAAAGTACATCATCTTAGCTTAAAAATAATATACATGTGTTTTAGCTGCTGGACTTGCACTGAATCAGCCAAGGCTTGTCACATGTCCCATTACACATTAGTTATCTTTAGCAAAAGGATCAGGCAGGGGCAGTAATTTCTTAAGATGCAAGCGTGAATGGTCAATACTGTAAGTGGATACATTAAATATTTAAAATTAAACTTACATAGAATTATTTATAAAATATTAAATGCCAATGTAATTTTAAATCTAATAACATACCTCTGTAGAGTGAGCATCTGTATGGAGAGATATATATATATAGATGGGAGTGCTTCAAACTTTTCAGGAAAATACGTTAATTCTAGTTCAAAAATGAACACTATTATACATCCTCTGTTGTGACATTTTCATTGCCTACCTTAAAAGACTGATCATCTGAAAGACCAGACTATATTCTAAGAAATGAAAATTCATGTCCACCATATAGCTCCATTTAAAAAAAAAAAACAAAACAAAAAAACCCAACCTGAAACAAACAAAACACCCCAAAATCAACAACCAAAACCAACCACCACCCCACCCCCCAAAGCCATCAAATTTAGTTACTTCACACTTACTTTTCCTTACCTGTGCACTTGAAGTAATATCCTCTCGTTGCTGATCTGTCATTACAGCAAGTGTATCAAAAGGATCTTTCTCACAAGGGTCCAGAAGGCCAGGACCACCTACAATGGTTAGGCTAATTAGTAGCACATTTCTACCTTATTTCAACCAAGACTACAGATTTTACATTAGTTAAGCATAAGTACACAGACACTGATCAAATGCAACTTGCCTTTAAGGATGATTCCTGAAGATATACACTCAAAAACTCTTCTCAGTGCATCCCCAGGACTCTGTGGTCCAGTAGCACTGCTAATTGCTTTTTCCACAAGCAACTCCATAGCCTAGACCAAAAATAAGAAAGTCCAGCCAATTTAGAAGACCGATTAAAACAGAGAAAAGCTACACTACTGTTGTTCAATACAGAACTTTTGATACTGGAATTTTGAAGAACATTACACATCACAGAATGCTTTCAGTTAAAATGGAAAAAATCAGATATTTTAAAGATGAATAAAAAGAAAACTGATGCGAGATTAACATTGAGTACTGATACGCTTCTTCTCATCACAAGTTGCCCAAAAGTTTTGTAGAAATTTATACAGTAGTAGCCTATATATGCAGGTAGACAATTTGTCCAGCCATTTTTTGAGAGAGCATGAAACATGGTGGGTCACCAGAATCTGTCAGCCACATGAATAAACAGCACACAGTATGACATGATGAATTTGATTCATCTAATGAAATTAACAGGATGCTACAGAGAAATTATTTTTTTCTACAAGAATACAGAAACTTAAAGCATCAAAAATTTAATAACTTTTTCATGTTTAAGTGGTTACTAATTCTTCAGTTTAGCAAAACTGAAGTTCACAGCAAGTTTTTTCCTGAAATAGGCTAACACTAACTCAGATGTTAAACGAGTGTAAAAAAAACCTTGATGATAAACAGGTTTTCTAAAATTTACACATTATATTAGTTAAAATGGTTTAAATTATTAGCTGTAGTTTAAATAGCTTTTTTCTGTGAACATTTCCATTGTTTAGACTCTAGTTAGACTCTACTTTTTTTTTTCCAGGAAAGCCTATAAAAGATATTTGCAGAAGGAATAGCTTTCCTTATCTCTTTCAGCATTAAATGGATGTTTCAATACCACCTCTTTGGAAAGTTTCATTTTCAAACAACGTGTGTGTCTTGGGTTTTTTGGGAGGTTTTGTTGTTGGGTTTTTTTTTTTTGGTTCCTCTCCCGAGTTTACAGTTGTTCAAATGTTCCCTTTTATTTTTATTTTCCAAGAATAAATGCCTATTCTAATGCATGCAAGTAACTATAGGGAGTGTTGATTACAATCCTTCACTAAGGGTGCCCATTCTTTTCTATTTTAGCTCAATTTAACTGACAAATTTCAATTCTTGAGCATGGTATTTCCATACTCCTACTGTATCACTCAGGATCAAGCGTTTGACCTTTAGCAACAGTAATTTAGTTGTTTTCAAGTATGAAGCAACATACAGCAGGAAAGAAAAAACCCAGATCATGTCATTGCATTTATTCAAGTCTAGTTCTTTTGGATCCTCATTACAATACACTAAAGCCCACAACTTAATCCTATGAAAATGTGAATTATGATGTCCTGGTGTTTATGTGCACAAAAGGCTGGATTTCAAGTTGGAAAAAAATTTTTTAAAAATCAACCTTGAATATTAGTTCCTTCTAACTTGTAGGAACTTGGCAAAATTCTTCTAATTTAGTTTTGATTTTTAGGTATATAAAGAGGCTGATACCAATATCTGTGTTTAGACTTCCTAATATTTTCTATTATTACAACTACTTAGACTCTTTGAAAAACTCTGGCATCTCTTTGGCTTTAAGAGGCTTCTAGCATACAGATCAGGAGAAGTTCTGTATCCAGAAAAATATATTTCTTCAATGTACAAAGCTTCATCTGTAACTGTCAGCAAGACTTTGCCAACAGGCCAAAAGAACAACTGACTACACAGACTTCAATGTTGATTCATGTCACTGGCAATGCAAAAGGTACCAGGAGCAAGCCAGGAAGCACTTTTGGAGAGAACTGAGACACAGCTAGGTCTGACACACTGCGCTTCATACCCCTCCTCCCTTCTGGCTGTGCCTTAGAAGGGATATTATGAGAAATAATAAACAACAGTCCTTGTTCTTCATCTATGTGCCTGCTGTATGTTGCAATAGTTCTAAGGATGCTTTTCTACAAGTATGTCAGGGTTTATTCTTTGGCAACTCAGTATCATAGCGATAATGAGGGCCCTTACATACTTCTTAGATTCTTTTAAGATATATTTGTACAGAATATCTTTCATTAAGTGTAGCACAGAAACTGGAACTTTTTTTTAACTTTAAATATTTAAAAAACAGAAATAACTGCTCCACATTTTTTCCAGAAACAATAAATATTATCAGAAGCAATTTAATAAAATTTTCTGCAAGCTTAGTACAGTTGTAAAACATTTCTTATTGAAATAATGCTAACTACTGTAACTGTCTTGACAATGTTAGTGTTCTTCCTGCCAAAACTGAAAAGTCTACATTAGGAAGCAGCACAGTGCAACAGGATTTGGTCTATGAAACAAAACAGTCAGAGCTGAGTTTACCTCCACATATACATGTTTCAGACTAACTTTGTTCAGTCCACAGATTGAACATCTGTTAATATTTGAAGCACAAGTTGCACTCCTGGAGAGCATAATTTAAGATAGTCAATGTAAAAGGAATGCTCCAAGAACACTTGGCTACAAGAAGTGAGAGAGGTAACTGGGTACAACCTAGAGATCTGTTTAAGTTACACTGATTAAAATGCTAATGGTGACTCTCCCACAGACTAGTACTGTGGTATTTCATCTTGAAGAAAGGCTATATTAATGATCCCAGGAATTACTGTGATTTATTCTTTCAAGTAGCCTTTCTGTTATCACAGAGCTATCTGGGCACAGCTGACATGATTTTCAGTTTCAGTAAAGCCCAAACAGTTCAGAGTAAGTGGTTAGAAAAAACCCCCCACCAGATTCTTTTATATAGAGTAAAGGAAAAAAAAATGCTAAAATCTAGAATAAAAATGATACCCACAAAGAATTCAAAAGAACAAGAAAATTAATTTTGAAAAAATATTCCAGCTCCAAATGATAAAACCTCAGAAAATTAATTTTTTAGAGGGAATCTGGACCACTGGAGGGGGGAACCCCAAACAAAGCCCTACATTACTCCTTGAAAAAATTCTACATTTAAAAACTGTAGTAACACTTCCCTATGCTTTGCTTGCAGTACCATGTGCATTAAAAAGACTCATTCAAAAGAACATTACTCACCCAGCTTGGAAAATCAGACCAAGTTGGTACCCGTTGACAGAGGTCACGAAGAATACGTATGACAACCACACAGGACTGCAGACCATTAGCTCTAGCCTTTGAGAGCAATACAAAAATCAAATTAATTAATCCCAGCACCTACAGCAAATAGAACTTGTTGAAAGACTAAAACACCACTGTTCAATGGAAGCTCAGATTGAAACAAATCATTCTACAACTTTATTCCATGAGCTGCCATTTACAGCAGTATTTTATACAGGGTTAGTAATTTAAGTAGGTCAAAGTGCACAGGTTATACAAGAATAATATTTCTTGATCCCCTGTACACTTGACCTGTGTTCACTTGTAACAATAAAGACAGTATCTTTCTATATCAGAAATAAAAAGGATAAAGTAAAGGTCTAAGAAATAGGTATAGAGACTGAAAGGTCAAGGGAATCTGTTTGGTTTCTTTTTTGTGCCTTTGCCAGAACACAAAGCCACTAAACTAAACAGTTGCTTCTTGCCTTTCATTCCCTACACTGAATACACTTAAAGAAATAGGAAAAAAGTCTTAAATCTAAACACAAAGCTTTAGACACATATTTCATTATTTAAAGCAAAGTTACTCTGCAGCCTTATGGAATAAATAACAAATATACAACATATGATCACCCCAAGCAAGTCAAGCTTTCAGTCGCCTTCTCAATGACCAGGGGGGGAAAAAAAATCACGTCAAATGAGCAATAACTGCATAAAGCAGTTCCTCCATACTCAACTTTCTATATTTAAGGTTAAGGACCAGAAAAATATTAAGTAAAACACTGAGTGTTTTCACACAGTTAAACATTTATATTGCAACTGAACTAATCTCTCATAAGGCTACAAGAAGAAAGTAAAATGATGTTCCGAACCTGGAACCACTTAGCGTGGCGTAGAGCAGCCAGAGCGTCAAGGCATTTTTGCCTGTCCAAGACGTCCGGTGGGTCTTTCACCATACCCGAGGTTACATCTAAAATGGATTGAATTGGCAAAATGCAGTAAGGAATGGGTGTTTGACCAGGTGAGCAAGACACTTCCTTGAAGTAGCTTCAGTGTCACACATGCCATTTGAAGTTTAAACACTTGAATAACAAATCTAAATGTTCAATAAAAGCCATTCAATTAGGATTAGGGCATAAACCCAGTAGGACTATCAAGAGCATATTATACTTTAGCTCTCAGGTTATTTTTGAATGCATTGCAGATTATGTAATGTGTAGTACTTCTTTATTTAAGCTAACACTGGAAAAACACATACCCCCTAAAATTAAATACTGAAGGAAGGATGGTTGGACACAGTGCACCAGCACAGAGAACACAAGACAGAAGGAACACAAAAATCCACTTTAACCAAGTAGAAACATTCAAACTTAGTTTCCTGTAACTGTAGTGTTATTTGGGACCTACTCCTTAAAAGAAAAACTAAGTTTAAAAAGAAAATAATCTTAAAAACACTAGATGTTTACTAATGTTATTTTTATCATACCTTAAACTTAAAATGGTAATTATTTTGCTTTAAAAAACCTGACTAAATGAATGTGAAATGCTCTTCAGTATTACAGAGTTCCATTACTTTCCAGTACCCTCTCTCACTCATAAATAAATTCCTCAGCCCATGATATATGTGCTCCAATATAATTTAGGATGCAAGGAAGGATCTGAAAAGGGACTGATTTACTTAATATTCAGCAGGAAAAATAAAAGCAAGGAATAGTTTAAAAAACAAAGCAGAATGTCTGAAAGATAAAGAAAATACAGTAGATCTTGTAATATTTAAATGTTCAGAAAAGGATTAATTAAATTACTACGCTGACTGCTTTGTTACCAAAAAGGAAAAGACCAAAAGGCCCTTTTGGAACTCATTTAATCATTGAAACTGGAGCCACTGAACAATAGGAAATGGTATCTTCAGGTTACTTAAAAATTGTAGGGACATAATGCAATGATCAGCTTTAAAAGTTCTCTAGTTTACTAATTATGAAAATGGCTACTGTGACTAGTGACAAAGTATATTGGTAGCATAACTGGTGATACACCAGATATGGGGAAAAAAAAGCCCTCACTCAGTGGCACTCATTTCACAGGAGCTGGCTGTATAGAACAATATAGTTTACTCCAGCAAGATATAACTTTTGGGAAGTCTGAGAATAATTTTTTTTTTTTTGAGTCTCATGACTCAAGCAGGGAAAAGCTTCTAGGGATGCTGCAGAGACAACTCTGAAGCCACCTATTTATACACAAATGTAAAATAAATATTAGTATACTGTACGATACAGAGAACTAAAAAGCCATGAATGAACATGGTTCTGCAACTTTGCAATATAATAATTAAATTTCATATGAAATACTACATTCAGATTTGGCCTTTTTTTTTAATAGGATAGTCCCATTGCTCTGCACAGGGTTAAAAGGGGGAGGATTTCAAAATAAGAACAAAGCTGAGAAGAACATAGGTATCTTCTCACACAGATATTCAAACTTATGGACTATATGTTAAAGTGGAAAGAAGAAAAATTTCACTAACAAGGCATTTACAGAGCAAATGAAGACATTCAAAGTGGTACATAATTTAAAACAAAACAAAACAAAAACCCCAAACCTATACAAGAGGTGCCAGGTAAGATAACTGATGAAACAAGTACAACTTTGATATAAAAGACAAGGAGTACATTTAGAAAAAAACCACAGCAGGAAAAAAAGGTTGAGAAATTAAAAATAAAAATATGGGTCTGTTTGGTCTAGTAGCCTAATCAATTATCTACATTCTTCAAAACTAATATGCAAATAGGTGACATTGCAAACTTTTATCATGATAATTCATTACATAATTTGAAACTCCAATTACTTTTAGCTCTGAAAAACTTCAACTTGGAAAATAATTTTACTAAAAAGAATTACAGTTTAAGTCCACAGAAGATAATCTTAATCAGTGCTGGAAATATCTATTAGTAGCACATTTTAGATTGACATCATATGAATACCCTTGAAACTTCAAAAGACTAAGTCAGAAGTTTCAAGGCACCTATTACACTGAGAATACACTGACTGAAAAAAAAATTGTATCAAGGAAACTCTTGTAATACTTAATCTGTGGATTTTTGCATCTGTTTCACATTTCAGGATTAACCCCTTAAAGACTATATAATTAAATTCAGATGTCTAGCAGACTACCCTGTTAAGCTAAGACAAAAAACTGAATTAATTTACAAAACAAGCACAAATTTTTACCCTATATAACTTAAATTATTACTAGCCTAAATATAAGGGGCTAATCTTCAGTTCGACGTGCTGTGTCCACACTACCTTTTAATTAAAAGTTAACAAGTATATAAATTTTGGTAAGTTTTATTACATTAAATACATTTTACCCAGTCAACTATTTCAAGACTAGTGTGAACATGGCTTAATTCTAGGAGAGAAACAAAGACAAAAAGAAAAAAAAAAACACACAAAGTAACAGTAGATGCTAGGACTACGCATCCAAACCCCCTCCTTTGTAAAGCATGGCAGGTGTGACACTGAGCTTTAGAAAACCTTGGTCAAAAATCCTTCCGATGTCTTTGGCAGCAACCCCTGACAGGAACCAAGTCCCTCTGCTAGAAAGCTTTGGACTGGGGCTGTTAGCTAAGGATTTAAAAGAAGAAAAGAAAAAAGAAAAATAAAAAAGACACACACACACACACATATATATATGTTTATAAATATGTACACTTTGTTTGCTGAAGGAAAGATTCCACAGCAGGGGTTAGAGTACTTTGAATATATCAGATTCAGTGAACTGTCAAACGCACAATACCATAAGGAACAGTAGCTATGCGGTTAACAATTTTTTTTCACACTATTTTTTTTAGCCTTTTCTCCTGTAATGGGATTATTACACATCAAACATGATTCTACTCCACGTGCAAGTCTCAGTCTCATCTTTATTCAAACTGGTTCTTCCGTAAAGCCTTCCTTATCACCTGAACTAGCTCCCCAAACAGGCTAAAAAAAAATTAATGAAAACTTTAAACCATTGTAAGACACAGAGCATGAGAAGCTGCAGTAAGAAAAACCACAAACACATACTATTACTCTGCAGCAAATAAGCAGCAGTCTTCATAAGGCCTTCTTTGCTGCAATAATTTGCAATTCAGTCTATTTGCTCTAGTTTCAAAAGTGAACTTTTCTGCACATCCATTTTATATTGCTCAGTGTCTTGAAATCTTGAAATTTTGCTTGCCTAGAGGCAGTACTGCATTCAGCAGTGAATAAGCTCACAATGATCATTTTAACTGAAGTGTGGGTCAGACAAAAATAGGTATTTGTTTCCTTTAAGTGGCATAAATTAAGGGATTCATCATAGTAATTTGAAATTTATTTTCTTTTTAGTCTACATCATAGAATTTTAGGCCAGAAAATGGAAATTGAGTATTGTGGCAGGAATCAATATTGCACTTTTGCACAGTACATTAAAAAAAATAAACATGGTGTTTAAGGTTAACTTCATTTAATGGTTAACGTAATTTAATAATCAAATCTTTTAACTAGTCTTTATGAACTTAAATAATATGTGAAGTCTGATTCAGCAAAGACAAACCAAGTCATGTTACACTTATATTGTCAAAAAACAAGTAGAATTGGTTGGGTGTGACAGTACATGTACAAAGCCCTTATAGCTAGGTATAATATGCACATCTTAAGAATCATGTACAAAGCACTCAAAGGCTCTTCAGTAGTCATTCAATATAGAGAACGTAATCTTGAAATTTTTCTTTCTGATTATGTAGGATGACTTTGTTAACATAGCTTGCTTACAATGCACTAGTCATAGCTACAGAACATTTACTAATGCAGTATAAAAGCCTCAAGTATGTTAGAGGACATGTTATGATGAAATAAAAAAGCCTCTGTAGCTTATATAAATACATATATACACAAGCACATGTATACATGCACACATACAATTTTTTCAACCTGCATATGAGATGTGTTAAGATAGCCTCAGATTTCCTATCTGTAGTCTCACTGTCAAACACCAGAACCCTGTTTGCCATGATCTCTTTCAACTATGAAAATACAGGATTAAAAGGAAACAGAAGTTAATTTTATCTGACCCATAAACAAAAAGAACCAATGTACTGCAGACATTAATCATGCTTGTTGGCTTAAAAGCTTTTGGAGCTTTGAAAGTGTTACAGAACAGACCCTAAAGCAACACTGCTGGCACCAGAGAAACTGAACTTCAGAAACGTAATTTGATTTAGAAGCTCCACCTTCTGCTTCAGCTCAATGACAAAGCCATTTCTTATTGTACTAGTTTGGGTTTGCCAGTTGGACAGAAGACTGACTGTAATATCAGGAGCCTAAATATACTCAAAAAGCACTCCAGACCAAAAAGCAACCTCAGAGAGCTGGGGGTGTGTGTGGTGGAAATAAAAATCACATTGTCTTTTAAAGTTAGAAGTACTGTTACCATCAAAAGTATTATAAAAGTGCATTTTAAGTGGTGCTGCTATTTGGAATGTGTAAGTGATAGTAATACTGATCCAGTTTAAACCCAAAACCCTGTGATTTTTCTAAAACCAACAATCTTTCTCTTAGGGGAAGACTGCTCTAGAAAGCCAGTTTATAGGCATTTGCTATAAAATACTTAGTTTTCCACATAATTTTATAACAAGGGGGAAGAGTCAAGTTTGTACCTTTTCCAGAAAGCTGAGGTTGGACATAAAGTTAGAATTTTTTAAAAATTAAATAAATGCATCATATAAGCATTTATTTTAACCAACTGTTCTCTACTGAGATTGGTTGTTGAAAACTAAGGTTTCAATCAAATACATTAGTTGTGCCAGCACATTGCCTTCTAGGACCTTAATACCACCTTAAACAGAATGGATAAACATATAAAAACAGTTGAGAAAGTAGTAACATCTTTAACAACTTCCCAACCTCCATCCCTCATGTTCTCCTCCCGAATGACCGGAGATGTCAGTGTGATAGTAACTTGCATTTTGGGTTCCACATATGAATTTAAAATTATTGCTGCTTCTGGGACTGCACACTTGATATCATATTTCTCAGGACTTATTACCTAAATATCAAGAAACAGAAATTTCTATTAGCATGTGGTCAAGAAAAGTATGGGGAAGAAAATGGATTTCAACATAGTCTTTTTAATAGAAAGACAGAAACACAATATAATTATATGAAGCAGATACCTCTGTATTCAAATAGACAACAGTATACACAATTAATATATATATATATGGACTTGCCTACTGTTTCCAAATCATTAATGAAAATACACAGCAGTCACCAAGCATGCAAAAGAAAAAAACTACCCATAAAGGAAATCTATATACTAAGTAAATTACATAACAAGAATCCTGACAGTGTTTGAAATAAAGAAAAGCCTTGGTGCCACTTAAAATGCCAGCTGAATATGTTTCTCATTGGAACATAGGAGCCTTTAAAAAGCACAAAGATGCAGTGGTGGTTCTTCAAGCTCACAGTTAAAGGATGGGTACTGCTAGGCACATTCTATACTTGGCTGTCACAACATCCTCTGATGAGAGCAAAGGGCAAGATAAACACCATGGGAAAAAAAAAGGTAAGAGTAACAAGGTGGTTATTCAGAATTGCTTCTTGCAACTAGATATAATAACTCTAAATACCCCCAAAAGGAAGCTGTAGGCACCTCTATCACCTTCTTCCACAAACTAGAGGGACAAGTGACTTTTCCACAAAGCCAGACCAAGATGTGCAGTTTTAAAATTTTCTTCTGTTCTGTTATTTCAAACAAGAGCAAACCCAAGATTATTTTCTAATTAATCTGATCCTGCTAATGCTCCTCTACCATGACACTGATTCTGCTGAGCATTTCACCAGACTGCACGGAAATACTAATGCTGTGACAAGCATTCTGTAATGATGGTGGACAGGCTTTGTTCAGTAGAGCGCACTGGAGCTAAAGACTTTATTCTGTACTTTCATTTCTTGTAGAAATACAGCAAAGGGTTTATAAGAATTCTGCTGAATGGCCTAAGACTGCATGTACTTTTGGATTGGTGTTTGGTTTTTTTTTAGTACCAAATTTAAAAAAAAACACAATAAACAAAAAACAAAAAACAACAACAAAGAAACCCCCACAAGACTGACTTAGTTAACTAATTGTGGGACTACAAAGCACTGACATATACAAATTGGAAATAAGACAGGTACAAACAGATTGGCATTAATGGAGAACTTTGACCTTCAGGCAGCACAAACTTCTGTAACACTGCACAAATTACCTCTATCACTGCTGGTAACTGGATAATAGTCTTGCTTCTGCTCATTTCTATTTCCCAGTTAAATGAAATCTATTAAATGATGATTGGTACTACACCAGTAGCATAAGGACCTACACTTGTATGGACACAATATACAGAAAACAAAAACATGCATACAGACATGCAGACAGAAATGCTGAGAAAAATTGAAACTGAACCTGAGCTATGAAATGCAGCACAGTCAGCCCTGCAGACATTTGATTTGAGGACAAATTTTTACAGTATCTTTACAAAAACCAAAATTCAAAAATCTAAATTCTACTTACTGCAAGTTGTTTGGGAAGAATTTCAGCAATACGACCGAGTAACATCTTTGAAGGCTTCTCAGCACATAACAAAACAAGACTGACGTTTCGGTCTCCACGGAGTAGCAAACCTTTTGCCAAAACGCCTACCCGTAAAACTCCTTTCAAAGCTCTGTGAATTATAGTTAAAAGTTGCATTTAAAATAATATAAAAACCATAAAACTAATCCTGAAGATAGAAAAGTGAAATAAAATAGGAGTATTCCATATACTCTCGAAGCCATAGTGACATTTGCCATATCAAAACCCAAAGAGAACAGAATCCCTGGAAGCACTGATAACAGTGGAAGGAAAAACATAAAATTACTTCAGAAAAAAGTGATGAAATTCTTAAAAAATATTAATTAAAAATTACCTGTCTTTACTGCTATCTTTTTTGTCATCTCCCTCTTTGCTCTTACTTTTTTCATGGTCAGTCATATTGTCAGAAACAAGTTTCAAAGCACGCTCAGTAATAGAAACAATTTTTTGGACTGCTTGAAGTTCCTCTTCTGTTGGATATATAGCTGCATGTTTGGTCATCACATAGCGGTCATCAGAGGAGTCAGGGCGGCGTAGAGGCTAAACAGATGAAAAAGCATATTTCTGAAATTTAGGTACACTTCCAAGTTCACATATGATATGTGATCAAAAACCAAACATGTGGCTAAACAACAGAATATTCAAACCTTAAATCATTAAAATGTAACAAAACATGAAGTATCCTTAACAACTTACACTGGTCACAATCAATCATGTCTGAAGATACATGAAATGTATTAAAAATAAACAAATTATGAAATCCCAGGATCAAAAGTACCTCCCCAACATAAATATCTATTGTCTTTCTGTTAACTGGGAAATACTTGCATACTGCTGCAAAATAAAGTGTCCATGATTGCTTTCATAGAATCACAGAATTCAAACAGGAAGGGACCTCAGGAGGTCCTCTAGTCCAACCTCCTGTGCAAACCATGGTCATCTATAAGACCATATCATGTTGCTCAGGGCTTTATCCAGTTGGTTCTTGAAAACCGCCAAAGATGGGAAGCTGCACAACATGTGTGGGGAAAAAAAAAATTCCTGTATTCAGTCTGAACAAAATATCGTCTCAGCTTAAGCTGGTTGTATCTCACCCCGTCACGACTATAAAGAGCCCGGCTCCACTGCCTTCATAATGCACAGGTATTAGAAGGCTATTATATCCCACTGAAGCTCTCTCTTCTCCAGGCTGAACAAGCCCAGATTCTCACAGGGCACACACTCCAGACCCCTGACCATCCCCCGGTAGCCCCACACTGAACCTGCTATGGTTTATGAGTATCTATCTTGTACTGGAAAGCCCAAAACTGAATGCAGTATTGCAGTTTGGGTCTAATGAAAGCTGACCATTTCCCTTTATCTACTGATTATGCTCCTGTGAATATCACCCAGGATACTGTTGGCCTTCCTTGTTGCCAGGGCACACAGTTGGCTCACGTTCAGCTTGCAATCTGCCAAGAACCCCAGGTCCCTTTCAGCAGGACTGCTACCCAGCCTGTCACTCCCCAGCCCCTCAGTGCAAGGGGTTACACCTTCCCAAGTACAGCATTAGGCATTTGTCCTTGCACAATTCCATAAAGTTCCTGTTGGTCCAATCCTCCAGTCTGCCTAGGTCCCTCTGAATGGCACCCCTTCCCTCAAAGGTATCAACTGTTTCCACCACCCTGAATGCATTCAGTTTTGCATCAGCTGCAAACCTGATGAGTGTGCACTCACTCCATCACCTTTCAGATCATTGATAAGGTGCTAATGAAACAAACCCCAGGATAAACCCATGTGGTACTGCACTTGTTAATGACCTCCAGGTAGAGTACAACCTACCACTAACCATTATCCTCTGGGACTGACAATCCAACCACTTCTTATCCATACATTTGTCCATAATTCTATGAATAAAGTATAATACAATTAAATAAAAAGTAGTACACAAATCCAGTGTGACTTGTACTTCAGAAGAAACAATATTTGTCTTCCAGACATCCTTTCATCATATAAGTGGACTTATTTTGGAAGACAGGTCTGTCTACACAGTTTCATTAGTATATATTTTTTTTCTTCACCTTTCCAAATCCTTTACTAAGAAACACTGGAGACAACTGAAGTAGCACTGAATAATTTACAGTTCTTAACTGTGCCTCCTGTATAATTTCTCCCCCCCAAGTTAAGAAACTCACAGCTGGTCCTTGGGGTTGAGGAGGCATTCCCGGTCTAACTCCCAGCAGGCCTAGAGGTCCCGGAGGACCATGAGGATATCCTCCATCTGGTATTCTGCGACGGTCATCCCAGTGATGCTGCTCTTCCTCCATTCTCCTCCAGTACATGTCCTCTTCATATCGCCTGAAGTGCATCAATCAGAGTGTTCTCTTTACATAGCATTTAATATTTCCAACCATTCTAAATAAATTCTCAGCTGACCTCACTAACTCATTTCTAGTAGTCATGATCAAATACCAGTGAACTCCAGAGGGTAACTAAAATGAATGGTTATTTTGAAAGCGGGCCTGAATTTATAGCAAATAATTCTAGTAAGTCTACATTCCTCAGAGACTGAACACTAACAAAAACAAATAAAAAATCCCCAGAGGGATAATGACAACTTAATTTAAAACAACACGGTACAGGATTCCCAAAACAAGTATTCAAAATAAGTAACTACAAAGAAGCAGAGTTAGTTTTAGATAATCTGACTGTAGCTTTGTCTCATTCATCGATAAAACAGAATGCATTACCTCATTTCCATCCTCCAGCGTTCTTCCTCTTCTCGCCTTCTCCAGTATTCTTCTTTCTGCATCTGTTTCCTCATCTTCTCTTCTTGAATTTTTCTTGCTCGAATACTGGGCTTTACTTCTACTTGTAAGTCTGGGTTTACTTTTTTCTAGTTCAGAAAAATAATGAATGAAATTTTGGTTTGCCTCTTGTCATCTCAAGGTTACGTAGCTCTTCTGACATGTTTATAACACACTACGAGTCTACAATAAAATCAAGGGGAGCAAAATGCAGTTTTAGAACTACACTGAATGAATAGTTGAAGAAAAATAAACATGTGTCCAGTACTTTAAAGGAAAGAAATAGCAACATATTACAAATAACTTGAATTCCCTCTTCAATTATATGAGAACAAACCAATTTAATATTAAAGTGTTACATGAAATACTGAGTGATTTGCTGTTCATTCTGTAGCAGGATGACTACTCTATAGTCTGAAAAAAACATTTCATCTTAACTACAGTGTGCTTCCTGATGCCCTGTTCCTGAAGGGTCCCTCATACAGGGGCATAATTATGAGTTACTGAATACATTTTTTCTGGCATTTATCTTCTTTCATCCCTTTCATGATTGTGCAGGCCCACTGTATCTCCTGTGACCACAGCAGATTCCTCCTATAATAATCAAAATGCACACCACATGTCAGTATAGGTGTCTCTCCATTCATGACAGTCAGCAACACTTTTCTCAAATGCCTCCAACAAAGGGTTTATGTGGCTTATCCTGCCAAAAACGTTGAGCCACTACTATTTTACACTATTAGAAATTCATGGTAAATGACACGCAAGCAATAGTAGGTACTTTATATGTTGTACAATAGCTTAATGTTGCAAAGGTTGCCTGAAAGCAATATTCAAAATGTTTAAAAAAAAAAACAAAAAACCCAATCCAAAATGCAATTTCACAGTCTGCATTACTACTTTAAAGACCACAGTCCCTAAGAAATATATTTCTCTAGGTTTTTTATATGTTGTTTATAGAGTACCTACTTTTGACTAGTCTTTAAATGTAAGACTGTGTAATCAGTCAGCTGACAGCTGGTGGATTTTCAGATAGAAGCATTAGCATTTCTACTAACCTTATACTGAAGTCTGTGCCGCCTCCCTTTTAAGTGCATCTCCTTGGCATTAGGATCATTAAAACTACATTCACAAAGTTTACAGTGAAAGCGGATCACCTTTCCTTCATCATTTCTTACCTGGAAAATAAAGTTATAACACATTTGGCTTTTTTTTTTTTTTAACAAAGCTGATATAAAAATTAATCTAATTCAGTGACACTGGATAATGTCTACCCATCTCAAAATGTGCTAAAAAGTTCACACAATAACTGAAAGAAGACAAAATAGAACTTTCAGTTCTGACAGACACACCATTGTGTTTGGTAATGAACAAAGTTCTTCCATTCCAAAGAGTACACAGCTTTAAACTCGAGCCTGAACATAGAGTTGAATAATTACAAACCTGCAAATAATGAAAAATTCACATCAGACTTCATCCACACATCTCATGCCACCCACATAAAGAATGCCCCACTGAGTATAAAAGAAACATGCACAATACAAAAATGTAAACATATGCACAAGCCTTGGAGGTTCAATGCCATGTCCCTCATCTTCAACGAGGACCCAGGGAATTACAGGCCAGTCAGCCTCACCTTGACCCCTGGGAAAGTGATGGAGCAGATAATCCTGGAACCCATTTCCAGGCACATTAAGAACAAGAAAATCATCATCAGTAGTCAGCATGGTTTCACCAAGGGGAAGTCATGCTTGATCAACTTGATAAACTCCTGTGATGAAATGACCGGCCTGGTAGATTAGGGGAGAGCAGATGATATTGTCTACCTGGACTTCAGTAAGGCCTCTGACACAGTCTCACATATCCTCATAGACAAGCTGTTGATGTATGAGCTCGATAAGCATACAGTAAGGTGGATTAAAATCTGGCTGAATGGCAAGGCCCAGAGGGTGGTGATCAGTAGAACGAAACCTAGTTGGAGGCTAGTAACTAGCAGTGTACCCCAGGGGTCAATACTGGGTCCAATCCTGTTTAACATCTTCATTAATCATCTGGGTGATGGGGCAGAGTGTACTCTCAGCAAATTTGCTGATGACACAAAACTGGGAGCAGCGGCTGATGTGCCAGAGGGTTGTGCTGCCATCCAGAGAGATCTCAACGGGCTGGAGAGATGGGCTGATAGGAACATCAAAGTTCAACAGGTGGAAGTGCAAAGTCCAGCACCTGGGGAGGAATGACTCCATGTACCACTATATGCTGGGGGCCACCCAGCTGGAAAGCAGCTTGGCAGAAAAGGACCTGGGGGGTCCTGGTGAACACCAAGCTGAACTTGAGCCAATAATGTGCCCTTGCAGCAAAGAAGGCAAATGGCATCCTGGGCTGCATTAGACAAAGTATTGCCAGCAGGTTGAGGGAGCTGATCCTTCCTCTCTAACCCAGCACCGGTGAGGCCATGCCTGGAGTCCTGTGTCCAGTTCTGGGCTCCCCAGTGTGAGACATGGACATACTGGAGAGAGTTCAATGAAAGGCCACAAAGATGATGAAGGGACTGGAGCCTCCCTCCTATGAGGAAAGGCCGAGAGAGATGGGACTGTTTAGCCTAGAGATGAGAAGGCTCAGGGGGATCTTATTAATGTATATAAATACCTGAAGGAAGGGTGCGAAGAGGACAGAACCAGGCTCTTTTCAGTGGTGCCTAATGCCAGGACCAGAGGCAATAGGCACAAACTGAAACACAGGAGGTTCCCTCTGAACATCAGGAAAGTGGTTTTTGTGTTGTGGTGTTGGTTTTTTTTTTTGTGGTTTTTTTTTTTTTTTTACTGTGAGGGTGACTGAGCCCAGGGAACTTGTGGAGATTCAAAAGCTGCCTGGACATGGTCCTGGGCAACTGGCTCTAGGTGGCCCTGCTTGAGTGGGATTGGACCCCCAGATGACCTTCAGAGGTCCCTTCCAACCTCTGCCATTCTGTGAATGCTTCATGTTGAATAAGTTTTCACTAAAATAGTTTAAAAATAATCCAAATTTTTATATCAGTACCTCCTCCACATAGTCATGGCCCACTGGCTGGACTTCACTTTGCAAGGCAGCAAGAGTCGTAGGAGT
Organism: Phalacrocorax carbo; assembly: GCF_963921805.1. Lineage (NCBI taxonomy): Eukaryota > Metazoa > Chordata > Aves > Suliformes > Phalacrocoracidae > Phalacrocorax > Phalacrocorax carbo. The sequence continues at coordinate 165,043 of NW_026990255.1, read as the reverse complement.
CACTGGTTCTGCTGCTGTGTCTGGTTTTACTTCCTGTGTTTGTACTGTAGCAGCAGTTGTTGTTTTAACACTTTCAGCTGATTTCATTTCTTCCAGTTTACTTCCTGTTGTCTGAAGCTTGTTACCACCTACAAATCAAAAAAGTTAAATAATTAACTTTCGTAAAATGAAAATACGATTACACATGGTGTGCAAACTGAAGACTATTCACAAGTATCAATGTTCTGGCCAAAGCATTCTCATTCTTTTAAATCAGTTAAAACTTAAACATATTTTAAACACAATTAAAGTTTGGTTTTTTAAAAAATAAAGTTAAACAAGTTATATAAACAGGGTTTTTTATTTTAGCAAGTTGCAATTCTCATAATTAATTTTCATGCTTTTTCAAAAGAAATAGGACTGAATGGGAACAACTCAGCAAATATATTTTAATAATTTTTTTTTGTCACCAGATTTTTTTTTTGTAAATGGATCCAAAAAAGTACTTCTAAACCTTATAATGTTTGTACTAACAAAGGTATTATACTCTCAGTGTTGAAACTGCATAGGTCTTTCCTTCGAGAGCAGGATAGCTTGTTGTTGAACAGCTACTTCCTATCTCTAAATGTCTGTCATGCTTATTTCAAAAGTTTCCACTGTTACAAGGATGTTTTAGTTGCCCAGTTATCAACTGCCAACTTACTGCAGGTTGCCCTAACAGCCCAGGCTGTAAACGGAAATTAGGACTAACTGGACTATAAACTGCAATACTCCAACAGCTACTACATAAGAAACCAAAGGTGGGAGGCTTCTTATGAAGGTGGGAGAAGCCTCCAAGAAAGGTCAGGTGGAGACAACAGGGCAGAAAACAGCATAAATTGTGAAGCAAAACTTTTATATACGTTCTTATTTTCACCTATCAGTAATTCTCTTAAACACAAGAGTTACTCATGCATAAAGTTAGCTAAATACATTTGTATTTGTTGCACTAAGATCTTTAAAAAATATATAATAGGTTATGTTTCAAAATAAAGACTGACTTCTGTACTTGCCAACAAAGTTTATTTTCGGTGTAGATATTTTCTTTACAGCTGTATTAGCAACGGTTGAAGATGTTTTGTTGTTGGATGCCATGTTAAGTGGTGCATTTGCTGTGGGAGTAAGAATTTTCACTGCAGAGGATGCAGCAGAGGAGTTCACAGTACTGCTGCTAGTTGCTATATTTGAAGCAGAGGCAGTTGGTTTGGAAGCAGATGTGGATGTTGAGGAAGTAGCTTGGGTAACCACATTTGGTTCAGTTGAAGGAATGGGTTTGCCAAGTTTTGTGTGCAACTTTACTACCTATAAGAATAAAGAGGAATTCATAATATGATCTCCTTGGAATAACTAAAAAAAAAAGAACTTGTTATAAATTATGGAAGCTTTAACAGAAACATCAATATCATTAAAAAAATAACTAAAACATTATTGCTTCTTTACAAAAAGTGATGGGGGGATAAAAGTTCTTGTCATATGTAACAAGGAAATAGTTAACACTTATCTCAGATTGCTTATTTCCATTAGAAATTCAGACATTTACTCCGAAAGCTGTGTAGATGAGAACAGAAAGCCAATAAACTCACAAGACAGTAAAACTCAAGGTAACGTTTTGCTCAAACTGTTTCAATGTGACTGTTTTGTTGCCTGGTTGCTTTTTATTCTCCCTCCAAAAATTGTAGTACACTGAACTATTTTGGTTCCAAATAATATTACTAAATAAGAGTTATTTAATTCAGATTCAACAACACTGTTTCTTTTGATCGCTACATTTTAAGAGTATTTATATTGAAGGGCTTTCCAGGTTACCTAGCAAAACTGAAGATATTCCTTAGACAAACGGGTTTTTTGTTTGTTTGGGTTTTGTTTTTTGGTTTTTTTTAAAGCACCTCTGCAGAGACAGTTAAGGAGGACGCATGAGGCATATTTCAGAGCTCTTTAGCATCTCATAGGAAAAGGTACATGCTTATTCTTAGAAGTAATAAGCAGAGGCCTTTTCACAAAATGCTTGAGATAGAATAATACTTTTTGGTGACAGCTGATCATCACCTGAAAAAGCAATGCATGTAGTCTGTAAGAACAAAATATGCAAAATCAAAACTAAGGACTGGGTTTGAAAGTAGCACAAACCCACAAACCAAAACACACAAATCTGCTAAATATGCCTTTAATGCAAACACATATACACAATCATGATATGCACATAACTGTATACATACACTTCTTAGTTTTTTCTTTTTTTTTAAGCACATTCCCCATCAGAATACGGACATATTGATGTCACATAATACTATAAATTTAAGTTCAAGCAACTCTTCAAAATTACTTTCTAGTAGAATGCACAAGATTCTTCAGTGTACCAAAGAAAGAGCCCTTTGAGATTTCATTTTTACACTGATGACAACCTAAATTAGCATTAGTTAGCAACTATCTATAAGGAAGAGAAAGCAACATCCAAATATATAAAGATAATATATACCATACTCCCTATACCTATGGAGTTACTGTGCACAACCCAAAAATTTAATGGCTTGACTTATTAATGAAATAACACTAGGCAAGTCTATTTAAATTATAATTTTTGTTCTTGTACTAACAAGAAATAATATTGGGAAAATTGTTTTAAATTTGCTGAGATTTATTTATTTTAATAGGAATTATGTTACTGATGCCACTTTGTACAGTGTTCTGAGATACAAAGAGCTATAAAAGCTGAATATTAATACTATATCTGTTACTGACATTAATCTTACCAGAGTTATGAGGAAAATCTGTAATAGCTAAACACACATTCTACACTGCCATTCCAGTTACTATTTTATGGCCAAATTTAAAACACAAGTCACAAGGGTTCACAGTGCAGCCCACAGTCTTTATTCCACAATGCCTACCTAACTGCACCTGGATAGTAGGGAAAGCATACTTACCAAAACTCTTTCAAACATACTCATTATAAAGTCTACTACAGGACATTGTTCCTTACTCCCATATGCCAATTTTCTTTGCAAGAAATACCAAAGAGCAATGCATAATATTCCTGTCCCTTAGCACTGACTCAGCTTACAGTGTTTCAAAGTGTACTGAGAGCTTCACAGCACCAGACAAATAAGAAGAATGTCAAGAAGTTTTTTAAAGAGTTAGGGGGCACAAGCATGCTACTGCATGTCCTCATTGACACTTTTCCCCATCTTACTCTACACCTTCTTCCTACAATTTACATACTTTCCCCAATACATCGTCTTCTCGTTGATGCCGTGGCAATATTTTTCCTCCTTTCTCCCAACAAGGCCCTTCTAATAGTGAGCTTAAAGATAAGTTTGAAACAAAAAGCAGAACTAAATGTATTTAAACAACGTAATTCTAATAGTATTGTTTCTGCATATTTTCTCCTCTCTAAGATGAGAAAAAATGATGGGAAGAAATATACAACTGACTTGTATAATAATGACAAGAGAAAGTTCTTACTTTCTGATGCTTGGCTCCACGGATATGGGCAGCATAAGCATCTGCTCCTGTACAAGACACATCACAAAGCTCACAGCGCAACTGATTCTGAGTTCCACGAGCAGAAGCGCTGCTGTTATTGGTGTTCTGGGAAGCTTTTAATGCTGCTTCTTTCTTTTTGTGTTTCTGGCCTTCTAAGTGTTCTTTATAAGTCTGTTTAAATAAAGAATACACACACAACAAGCTGTCTTTGTACTGCTCATTCATCATTCATGTGAATACATGTAATATAGAACACAGCATAAAACACATGCTTTGTATGAAAAATACTTCCTTCACTGAACATTTCTTCCATATGACATGCAATAAGGCATAAGCAGGCTGCTTCTAAGACCAAGAAGTTTTTTTCATCAGAATTGCACTTTTATGTAATACAATATGGTCTTTTCTCCTCTACCTTCTCACTTCTTCAATCAAGTACTGGTCAACAGATATTACCACTGAAAGCTTACTAAGATCAGAAAAATGTGTCTCAGTTGCAGTTTCCTGCATTGCATTGAATTATTCTTGATTTTAAATTTTCCTCAAACTGCAAGACCACTGTCCTGGTTTCAGCTGGGATAGAGTTAAATTTCTTCGTAGTAGCTAGTATGGGGCTGTGTTTTGGAGTTTTGCTGGAAACAGTGGTGATAATGTGGAGATGTTTTAGTTGTTGCTAAGTAGCAGTTACACTGGTCAAGGACTTTTTCAGCTCCCAGTGCTCTGCCAGGTGCACAAGAAGCTGGGAGGGGACACAGCTGGGATGGCTACCCAAACTCACCAATGGGATATTCCATACCATATGACATCATGCTCAGTATATAAAGCTGGGGGAAGAAGAAGGAAGGGGGGACATTGGGAGTGATGGCGTTTGTCTTCCCAAGTAACCGTTACGCGTGATGGAGCCCTGCTTTCCTGGAGATGGCTGAACACCTGCCTGCCCATGGGAAGTAGTGAAAGAATTCCTTGTTTTGCTTTGCTTCTGCGCACAGTTTCTGCTTTACCTATTAAACTGTCTTTATCTCAAACCATGAGTTTCCTCACTTTTACTCTTCCGATTCTCTCCCTCGTCCCACCAGGGGGGAGTGAGCGAGCGGCTGCGTGGTGCTTGGTTGCTGACTGGGGCTAAACCACAACAACCACAGTTATTAAATGTATCCAGAGAACTAAAAAAAAATAAATTCAAAAGAAGGTAGCACATAAATAAAGCTATGCTGAAAATGAAATGCAGAAGTTATTTGTTCCTATACCAACACTGGCAATCTATAGGGCAGACAGGGTGAGAAATAATGAAATTTACCTAAAGAGTAAGAACTCTTTTGCCAAACACACAAACACTCTGTATGAATTGATATCTTTTTATGCACTTGTACCCACTGTGAAACTAAACTGGGATGGTGGAACACAATGAAGAATAAATTTTCAAGCTTACCATTCACAAAGTTTTTTAAAAAAGTATTTTCTAAGTTTGGTATGCTAAAAAAGCAAATTAAATTACAAGTTTAGAATACTTCTGGAGTCCAAAGCACAGCTGAAGCTTCTCTGTACAAGCTAAGGGGATGCACTTTTTTGTCTTCTCATAGGACCTATTTCTGTAATAGCACACATTTTCGTTTAATAATTCCTTTATTAAAAGTATAGAATCAGGTCTTTAAAAATTAACAAATATTCTTAATGGGGTAATTTTTTTAGTTGAAAAAATTACAACTAAAGCGTATAGCAGAATATTACATAATACAGGTACCTGTGGTCCAGCACAGCTGATCTTACAGACATCACAGTAGTGGATCTGGGGTGGTTTGGGAGGTTGCTTTGGTTTCAGTTGCTTATTTTGGAATGGTGCCTTTTTAGTAAAGGTGGTCCCTGTCCAAGCAGCTGTTGCAGCAGCAGCAGCTGCTGCCGCTGCTGCCTGTTTCTGTTGCTGCTGCTGCTGCTGCTGGTAATAGGATGATGCAGCTGAATACACTGCGGCTTCATAGCCAGAATAAGATGTACCTCAAAGATCAAAATAAAATAAATGTTACATCACTGTACATCATGTATCAATTACATAATACACTAATTCCAAGCATGTTGCATAATAGAGTTGGGGAGGGCAGGGCAGGATATAAAGGATTTATTGAGATCTTGTTTCTTGATGTTTCACAGTACACAAATACATATCATACCACTTGTATATCAGGAATATATTTGATTTTAGACAAATCTTTGCAGACATGCAGTTATGTTAGATATATCAAAACATCCCTAAAGAATACGTGAAATTTCCTGGCACATCTGGTAAAATTGAATATGATGTAACAAGAATTTTAAGAAAAGATTTATCAAAGGCCACTTGAAGTAAGCAGTCTTCCAGAACCAGATTTACTGTTCAAATTCCAAAATGAAAAGACAGCTACTATGTAGAGGAAGGGGGGGGGGGAACCAACCAACCAAACCAACCACAAACCCAAACCCCATGAAAATAAAAGACAGAATGCCTAGTGCCATTACATTTTATTTCACCGATTTAAATTGTTTTAGTGCAGACAAGCTGCTTGCCCACTAAAACCTCTGCAGCACATCCTGTCTACACGCTCCTTGATTTCTAGTATCAAAGTTGAATAAATCAAGGAAACTAGGCTTTCATACCTTTGAGCCAGTTTTCCCATAAACTTTCTACATCTACTAGTTCAACTATTTTAATCCTCTGATCAGGCTCTGTTTCAAGGAAGTCTTAAAATCCCTTTTTAAACAGAAAACAAAACAAAAAGTTCAAAGTAGCTAAAATATGCCAGTTGATTACCATCTGGCCATAAAGTTAATATCTTTTCATCTTTAACTACTTTTTGGATTTCTAATGTTTGAAAGTAAGTCTTTTTTTTTAGCACACATTCTCCTCCCATTTTGGGTCAAGACAACCCAAACTTACAAGATTTATATTGGACTGCTCCTCCCTGCCTCTGTAACTGTTGTTTGATGGCAGCATGCTCCCAATTTCCCTGGGTTATATTTGTGTGGATGCGTTGCCTTATTTTTTTTTTTATCCACCATCTTTTTTTCTCCAAACCTTACAGTAAATCACAAAACGCCATGTATGTAGAAATGCCAATGCTTTGTATATTCTCACATGTAACAAAATAGGCACATACAAACATCAAGCCTCTCTTAAAGACACATCAAAATATTTTGCCATTATTATGATTTAACTGGTTGATACTTCAGTAGACTATGATGTAATTGAACACAAACTGCTAAAATTCTTAGTCTTTAAATCCTCTCCTGTAACAACTGCAAAGATCCCAGCAACATAATATGCAAAATTCTTACCAGAGTAAGTAACTGCTGTTGTACTGTATGTTGCACTTTGAGTATAGGATGGAACAACAGTAGCTCCAGCTGCTACTGGCTGCACAGTAGAGGATACCGGATATATAGAAAACGTAGTTGTTGCTGGACTTGGGGTTGCAGGTTTTATAGCTGTCACTTGTCGTGTTTGCTGGGCTTGGGTATACTGAGTTGCCCCTTGGCTATATCCTGCTTTGGGAGCTAATTAGGATAGAAAATAGAAGTGTACAAACACTGATATGTTTTAGTTGAATGAAATGCAAACCATATTAAGTGATACTTAATGATATGCTGGGGAATAAACACATAACGAAGTATTTGTTTTAGTCTGGTTGGTTTTAGCTTTTTTTTTGTTTTATTTACAATAACAGTTATGCATCGCCTACCATATATCACACAACTGTTTGTGTCAGAGCTCACACTAGTAAACCTCAGATTTATTTATGCATTAACTGTGCTGCCATGTTTTTAAACAACCTTCTTGTTCAATGGTTTTACTAGCATACACTAAAGTACATTTAAACTTTCCTATTATTCTTAAGGTAAAAAAAATAAATAAGATTTGTACTTTGTAGCATTCATGATACCAATAATTAAGGAACTACATAAGTAACTAAAGAATTAAAAAAAAGAGTCTTTAACCAAGTTATCATCTGAAACCACCATTGACTACTTTTTGAATCTACTTCAGTAAAAACGTTTGCCTAGAATTACATTTTGAGTGTATTTAATAACAATCCAAACCTCAAAGATAGTTACTTATGGCAATGTCACAATATTGTTCAAATTTTTCTATACATTGACAGGGATGTCAAAATTAAAAAAAAAAAACAAACCACAAATCCCACCAAAACAAAAAAAACAACCAAACAAAAAACAACAACAACAACAACAAAAAAACCCAAAACCCAACTGGATAACGTGAAATATTCAAAGACATTTTTTTAAGGTATTATAGTACACAGATTGTGTATAATGACAGGAGTTTGAATCATGCCACCCACCTGTCTGGTAATACGATTCAGCTACTGAAGGTTGAGGCTGGGCAGCAGCAGCCACAGCAGCAGCAGTTGCTGTTGGTTGTTGATAGTACTGTTTGCTGTCATAAGCTACAGCTGGGGCAGTAGATCGAACATAAGAATAGGAATCCTAAAAGTTCAAAAAAGAAAACCCAGCAAATTTCTCCTTAAGTATATATCTGAAGTAATAAAAATCATTAGCAGAGTCAAAGAATTTTCTTCTATTCTACTAAAGTAGATTTTAAAAAATATTTACAGATACAGTATATACTAATACATGGTTTAAAGAAATTAAGTTTGCAGATACTTCAGGCCTGAAGACAACCCTGATGGTCTTTTTCAGATTTAATATAGGAATTAACCTCATGCTATTAAATCACCTTCCCTTCCAAACTATTTTTGTTACCGAAAAGCAACTGTTCTCACTAGTTTTTCATAATGACTGTATCAGATTACATTCCTGTAAAACATGAAGGAAAACACCACAGATCTTCACAAGCCACAGGAAGTTCACAAGTTTACAAACATGACTCTATTGGCTTTAAAAATCCTATCATCAACAATATTTTTCTTTGTTATATTTTTTAGAGTATGAAAGTGATACTTCGAAAGCTGCCTTTACTTTTTGGTATATCAACTATTCCATCGGGGAACCATATCTAGTTTATAAGGGCAAGGCAAGTAGCCCGTTCAACACCTCCAGAACTCAGGAGATGGTTAGTATGCTTAGAAGGGGAGGGCTTGGAAGACACTACATGCATGTACATATATTCTCCCATCCTCACCATATTTATGGTAAAGCACAAAGAGCTGACCAATTGAGGGATAGCAAGGCATGAACTACATTGGCTGAAATGTACTAATGTATAAAATTTCTTTTTATTTCAAAGAAATGCACTAGTACAGGTTGGGGGCTGACCTACTGGAAAGTGGCTCTGTTGAGAAGGACCTTGGAGTGCTGGTGGACAGCAAGCTGAACATGAGCCAGCAATGTGCCAATGTGCCTTGTGGCCAAGAAGGCCAACAGTATCCTGGGTTGCATTATAAGGAGCGTGGCCAGCAGATCGAGAGGTTATCCTCCCCCTCTACTCTGCCCTAGTGAGCCAACATTTGGAGTATTGTGTCCAGTTTTGGGCCCCCAGCGGAGAGCTACCAAGATGATCAGGGGGCTGGAGCATCTCTCTTATGAGGAACGGCTGAGAGACTTGGGTTTGTTCAGCCTGGAGAAGAAAAGACTGAGGGGGGATTTCATAAATACCTATAAATATCTAAAGGGTGGGTGTCAGGATGATGGGACTAGGCTCTTTTCAATAGTGCCCAATGACAGGACAAGGGGCAATGGGCACAAGTTGGAACACAGGAAGTTCCAGCTAAACATGAGAAAAAACTACTGTGAGGCTGACAGAGCAGTGGAACAGGCTGCCCAGAGAGGTTGTGGAGTCTCCTTCCCTGGAGACATTCAAAACCTGCCTGGACACAGTCCTGTGCACCCGCTCGAGCAGGGGGGTTGGATGATATGATCTCCAGAGGTCCCTTCCAACCCCTACCATTCTGTGATTCTGTGAAATATTAAAATAAAATTTCTTTTTCAACCAACCTATGTAAAGTAGAATTATTTTTCTTTAGAGGACTCTCTTCTGTCTGAATGCATCTAATAATTAACTAGTTTACTCATAATTACGAGGTCATTAAACATGCTACTGGAAAGACTCCTACATTTAAGTTCATTACCATATGTAGCAAATTATAAAAGCCATACAAAGAAATTTATAACATATGGTAACAGAACAGTCCTTTTAAACAAACAAAAACACTAAATAGAATCTAGATAACACCTTGATAAGTTTAGGACTAAAAAGTTAAAGAATTATTACAAGGGACATACTATTTCTATGTCCTTTGTCTCATAGTAAATACACATTTTAATTATGAGCTACGGCCATAAGAGTTTGATAACTCTTGTGCATAAACACACCAGCCTAGAAATATCCACTGAAGACTAACAAATGCTAATGTAGGAAAAAAGCTGATAAAAATACAAATAAAGCTCACATTTCCAATGGGAAACTACCTGGCTGTGTAAAACCCCTCATCTTTCTGCATCTGTCTGATTGAAACCAATGGGCTAGAGTTGCTGATGTGCATATACGCTTGGATTGTGTGAATCTAGACAGACAGGAAAAACTGCAACTTCTCACTCTTTCTTAAAAACTGGAGTAAACAATTATGTTAATTAAGTCCCAAGATAACCTCTACAGACTGAAATCTTCCAACTGCAAAACTGATGTAGCACTCTGGTTTGTACTGCTAAGTTTCTTTATTCCTGAAGAGGAATACAAGGTACTGACAGGATGTTGTTTCATACATTTAAGCCAGCATAAGAATGGGAGGTTGTCTGAGGTACCATCACATCTCTCCTCACAGCCCTACAAGATCCCACCTCCATCTCTTGCATTGGCATCACAACTGTGCAGAACCAAGGAAATTCTGCAGAAGCCTGTCAATCCCATGGAAAGCTGTTACTCCTTTTTTGGTTGGTTAGTTTTCTGTGGGATCCTTATCCTGAACTGACCCACCCAAATGCTGACAACTGCTAAATTCAATGCAAGAAAGTGTCAGCAAAGGTCAGTGCAAGATGAAAACAGACAACAGTACCCTTTTGTAGAAGCCTGTAGCTACACAAGGTTAGGCAGTGGTCTCACAAAGGGTACCCAAAACCTACCCAAAATTTCTCTCCTAGGGTAATCTTCTATCCTCTTACATTTGGTACTACAGCTCCTGCGGCACCCAGGAATCTGACAAGGGAATTATTTCTATCTCCCACTGAAAATTTTTATTGGAACAGTTTTTTTATCTAAATCAGTTCCATGACCCAGTTTACCGCATGCCACTTGAACATTTAGGCTAGCAGAGACAAGTATTTCAGCTGTAGTTCACAAAAGTAATTTGAAGATAAATGTCAATTCATTGCTTATTGTGTGAATGTCTAAATCTTAGCTCCTGCAGTATTACTGCTGATAATCCTCTATATGCGCCATATGAGACTGCAGTCACTTCAGATTCTATCAGTTTTAGCTACTAAGTAATTTGAGTTGCATTCGAACTGTGATTCATGGAAGAAAAAAAAATCATCACATTCTGTAACCAAACAGGCCTCTTCCATTTAACACATCATTTTTTAAAAAAAGCACACACACAAGTAAAATTTTTTTTAAACACACCTGGTAATTCTGCGTAGTGACAGGAGGTGGTGGTGGTGGAGCTTCTTGTTGCCTCTGTGTATAACCATAATCTGTAGCTGTGTGTGCTGTAGGATAGCCTCCGTACGCAGCAGCTGTTGCAGCAGCTGCAACAGCTACTGGAGCAGGCCTAGCTACTGCAACTGTAGCTGCTGCTGGAGCATAGGCCGCAGTAACAGTGTGCGCAGCAACTGGTGCCTGGTGGACAGTGTAGCTAGCAACTGTAGTTGGATGGGAATACGCTACACCCGAAGCTGGCTGCTGGCTATATTGGAAAAAGACAGTAAGTAAATAATTAGATTAATTCAACATACTAAGCTAATGTCTAAATATTTCAAAATCCCAGATTTAATACTTGTCTGTTCTACAAACAGACCTGAAGCAGCTATCCATCTATGCATACACTTTAATTGCTTTTAATATCTCTCTTCCACCCCCATTAAAAAGGCTGTATCATTTTGAAGTTTCTTTGAATGCAGATATATCATGCAGGTGATGACTTTCTTCTTGGCAAGGGGGTGGTGGGTGGTGGTGGTTGTTGTTGTGTTCCACTGCTTGAAAAGAACCCAAGTCTTTCATTCAAAATAATACAGAAGTCTTACACTGTTAGCTTTTCATGACCAATAAGTTTTTAAGTGTTTTAGTAGTTCTTCAATAAAACTGACATACCTGTCAAATTAAGAAAAAAGAAGATCACTTTTCTGTGAGAGCTCATTACTGACCTGCACTTGCATGATGTTTTTCAGTAAACCACATTAATGAGATTTAAGAGTTCTGTGAAAGTTAGCTCAGAATTCTTAAATTTAAGACAGAGGCATTTTAAATACACACCTCCGATAAGGGACTTTTCCCACAAAAGTTTAGAATTTTAAAAGCTGGCCCCACTCACTTGTACAGAAGTCCACTGCCTCACAACACGAAGCATCAAAAAAACAGTCAGATTGAGCAAGACAACTGCTACCAGAGCTCTGGCAATCTTCCAGGCACATGCTGAGACTAATCTGCTTCTCTTAAATTTGCAGGTAGGACATCAATATGTGGCTATTTACTAAGAATGACTAAATATTAACTGTGGAAATAAAAAATTATGGCTTCAAAGTCTTAACTATTTGAGCTGAAAGTAATATCATTATCCTATATTGATCTAACACTATGCATTATGATTAAAAGCCTAGAATAGTTATTTTTCTTTTTGAACAAAAAGTGAACTGGGCAAAATATCACTATCTGAAACAATGATATGAAATGGGGATTGAGTGATTATTCTGAAATTTTTAGTACACTTCCTATACTGCTTAAGAATTTCTATAGGGTTTCACATCTCCATAGCACTATTAAAAGACAATTCAAAACTAATTCCATGCCTATCAAGGAGGTAGTATCCCTTACTTTTTAGAAGAAAACAGAAAAATGAAATTTCACTTGAAGCAAACATACTCAGTGGCAAAGTGTAATTGCAGTATGGTTATGCTCAAAAACCAAAAGTTACAGTATTTTTTTCCTAAAGACTGCAATATTCTCTCTGACATAACTACCAGAAACAAAGCACCTTTTAGCTATAGATACTACTATTTTTGCAAAAGACATTTCTATAACTCCCTTGTGTTTAGATTTTTTTTTTTAAGAAAAACTGATTTTGTAATGGGTTCTGCTGTAATTAAAATTAACTTCAATATACAAAACCCCACATTCTTACAGCAGAAACAGAGAGAAAATTTTATTATTATTGGATTACATGCCTGGGCTCCACCTTCTTCCCATAGGCCCTTGATTGCTTAAAAAAACACTTGCATTCCATCCAAATTTAATTCAGTTGTGAGATGTACTCACAATTATGTTTTGTTTTATTTTCAGCTTCTTAGCATAACAGTGGAAGGAAAAGACCTGAACCACTGTGGTATAGCTCCCACTACTGCTTGAAACAATTCCTCCTACTTGATGCATATAGGCAGTTTCTCTGTTTTGTCAGTTTAAGGTGAGAAATCAGACTCCACCAGAAAATTCAGGAAGACTATTTTATGATGGTAAAAGTGAATGACAATCTATAAAATTAGGCTGCGTTATCTATATATCTAACAGAAGTGTAAAATATTAAAAAGTTCTGAGGTAATTCACATTATCATATGTATCCACTAAAAATACATTAAACTGAGAAAACAGGTAGCAGGCTATTTGACTCAGACTGTACTTGAACACATCAACAGTCTAATACTGCCAATGAGGAAAAGTCTTGTTCCATCCTATCCCCACTCTTATTCTTCCTTCCTCCCATATACTAAACCTGGCTATACCATCCTATTCCAACCCTAGTGCTAGTTCTGCTACTTGTCAAGCTATTCAATGCACTGATTTAACTCATTAATCTAGCAGAAAACTATGATTTTTTTCTGAGCTTATTTTCTAACATGGTAGAAATGTTAGAAACATTGGAACTCTCAAAACAATCTGCTGAGTGCCAGAACCCACGTAAGTTATATGTATGGAAGCAGGGGGAAAAAACAGGAGGGGGAGAAAGAACAGGGACCTGTCCAGGAAGCATTAATTCGGCTCTTCAAGTTTCATGAAACCATGCTTAAGTTACTATTATGAAATACAATAGTGTTCACAACATACTATAAGGTAATAGTATCAGTCAGTTTATCAAAGAGAATGCTTTTGTTCTCAGAATATATGTTATTAAAGCTGCCTGACAGTTTTCAGTATTTAATATTGTGAAGAGATTGTGATCATTATGGGCAGGACTATTGACAAGATTCTACTACAATTTCATTTCTTCTGTACCATTTTTGTATCGATTCTATACCATGGTAAGGAAGTTTAACAGACCAAATAATTTGATTTCTAAGGCTAACATAGTTCTATGACCATGTTTACTTTAGGAAACATGTTCCCTTGCTTCTGCAACATCATGAAGAGCTAGTGATCAAGTTTGCAAGACTACAAGTAAAATATTCTAGAACTGACTGCTTCTTCCTTTTTAAAAGTTATGTTACAGAAATTCAGGGCAACATCTTTTCTAAATTTATGATGTATGGTTTTTTCCCCTCATGGTCTTACTGAGAACCTTTTAACATTAAGATGACCAGACATGTTCACGTAATTCATTTATATAAAAAGATTTTTGTGCCAACTTCATTTAACTTACAAGAGTTTTTAATCCTTGTTTGGTGATTAGTGCCTCATCACGTTCGCTAAGATGAACTTACCTCCTCCCAGACTATTTTGCCAGACTCCCTATTCCACTGATATTTCTTGCAGTTGTTCTTTGCACCTATCCTAGTGCCCCAGTTATGTCTGTGCCACAGCAGGTATACCTCCGAGGCAACTGTGGCCCAAGGATAAATCCATCTTGGAGAAGGTACACCTCAAAGTGTCTGTGGCTGTAGATAAGTCCATGCTGCAGCAGGTACACCTTGAAGCATCAGTGGCTACGCATGAGGCCATGCTGGAGCACCTCAAAATGTGTGGCCATGGATAAGCCCACAACAGAGCAGGCTTACTTCTGGAGGGACTGAAGCCAATGGGGCAAAGCCATGTTGGAGCAGGTATAGCTCTGAAAGCATTAAGGCCCATGCAGAAGGCCACGCTGGAACAGGCGCACCTCAAAGCGACCGTGGCTCTGGATAAGTCTATGCTGCAGCAGGTGTACCCCTGGAGAGACTGTGGCTCCTGGGTAAGGCTCCGCTTGGAGCAGGTACAACCCTAAAGGACTACAGTCTGTGGATAAGTCCAAACCAGAGCAGGGGCAAGGGGAGGAGTTCATTTAAACCTGATTCATTTAAACGTTAAACCTGATGGTCTGATCCAAATGGACCAGGGGTGGAGATTGTAATGGAAATACCTTTAAATTGTTGTAACCCGGGATTTGAGTTACATGTTATAGAAATTACTACAGCAGAAACCCCTGGTTGCTAGCCAGGCTGGGAGCAAGGGGAGGAGTTCATTGCAATGTTAAAAACTATAACCTGGCCCAAAGGGGCCAGGGGTGGAGATTGTACTGGCTATACCTTTAAATTGTTGTAACCTGTGATTTGAGTTGCATGTTATAGGAATTACTACAGCAGGAACCACCCGAACCAATGGGGGACAAGCCTTTCAAGAAGCAGGGCAAGTGCAGCAGTGACCCGACCTGAGCTGGCTTTGGTGCCCAGTAAGTCCATGCAACACACCACCTCTCCTGTCCTGTGTGACCACAAGAACAGATGGAGCCCAAAGCCGTGGACTAAATGATATCTGTGTATTTTATCAAAGGATGGGAAGGCGGGGGGGAAGTTAATGAGGTTGTATTGGATAGTGTGGAACCTGAGCACGATGTAAATGGTATGGAATAAGGGGTGGATACTGTCCTGGTTTCAGCTGGGACAGAGTTAAATTTCTTCGTAGTAGCTAGTATGGGGCTATGTTTTGGAGTTTTGCTGGAAACAGTGGTGATAATGTGGAGGTGTTTTGGCTGTTGCTAAGTAGTGCTTACACTGGTCAAGGACTTTTTCAGCTCCCCGTGCTCTGCCAGGTGCACAAGAAGCTGGGAGGGGACACAGCCAGGACAGCTACCCAAACTGACCAATGGGATATTCCATACCATATGACATCATGCTCAGTATATAAAGCTGGGGGAAGAAGGAAGGGGGGATGTTTGTAGTAATGGTGTTTGTCTTCCCAAGTAACCGTTACATGTGATGGAGCCCTGCTTTCATGAAGATGGCTGAACACCTGCCTGCCCACCCATGGGAAGTAGTGAATGAATTCCTTGTTTTGCTTTGCTTCCGCACGCAGCTTTTGCTTTACCTATTAAACTGTCTTTATCTCAAACCATGAGTTTCCTCACTTTTACTCTTCCGATTCTCTCCCCCGTCCCACCAGGGGGGAGTGAGCAAGCAGCTGCATGGTGCTTGGTTGCTGACTGGGGCTAAACCACCACACCTAGTATTATCTACTCTTCTTTCTTGATGGCAAGAACTGTATGCATCATTTCAGATGAAGTTTCAGCTGTGCTACCCACTCTGCTCCAGACTGCTTTCTTTCCAAACAGTCTAGCTTCCTCAGAGCAACTTCTTGTGAAGTTACCTGTGTATTGACAATATTTCCCTTGCATCAAATAACACGACACACCACACTAATATAAATACTAAGTAAGACTCAAGACCAATCCCTAGGGTATTCCATTGCAATTATTCCTATTCAATAACTCTTCTAATTCTACTAACCACCTCTGCCAGCTCCTTCTCTACAATTCTTTTACTAATCTTTACTATTACTTAATACTTAAGTAATAATTTTCCATACTGCACCACATCAAGTATTTAAACTCAGTCCCAATAAATAAGACTCCAAAAGACTTTGGCACCTGATCAAGTTATTAGAGCAACAATGAAATACAGTATGTCAGATGAGCTATAGTAACAAAATACATGCATGACTGCAGTAAGCTGTGACCATGTATCTTTCTCCACACTAATCTCCAATTTCACATCAATCTGATTTTCTGGGGACT
The DNA here is from genome assembly GCF_963921805.1 of Phalacrocorax carbo. Taxonomy (NCBI): domain Eukaryota; kingdom Metazoa; phylum Chordata; class Aves; order Suliformes; family Phalacrocoracidae; genus Phalacrocorax; species Phalacrocorax carbo. The sequence goes on along the minus strand of NW_026990255.1, from coordinate 148,469 downwards.
GAAGGGCCACACTGGCTCACAGTCTTGCAGAATTCATCCCAGAGCAAAGGCCACAGCAAAAATTAGCCTTGTCCATATTGCTGTCTGGTGTACAAAACTCCTTTCACCAAGTAAAATCAAGTGTTCCCGAGACTGGTGCATGTTTTGCTTTGATACTTTGCAAGCTGGACATAAGACTAACACTGCAGCTACTTTTCATGGTATCAACGTTTAATATTGCTGTGTACACTCAGAACTGTGATTCTGAAACAGTATAACACGTAAAAATCTTTTTCCCATTTGCAAATTCTAAGTCCCCATTCCAAAACACTAAGGTATCAGTGTCATTAAGATCTCCCTGCCCAATTCTATACCACAAATTAAGCTATAGTATAGCTTATAAACTCAATTAAACTATAGTATAGCTTTAAAAAAAGTTAATTTAAAAATTCTAGGTAGATATTCAGCTTGGAAAAGTCCAGCCTAAACACTTACATTTGGCTAAGTTGTATTAAAACACCAGCAACAAAAAGTCCACACCCTGAGAAGCAGCTCTCAAAAAGGTGTTAATCATCACTATTCCATATTAGTTATTAAAATAGCTAGATTATTTTATATGTTAGTAATTTTTATTCCCCTTTTCAAAACCCCAAATGTTCAAGAAGCAATTAAAAATATTTTCTGAACCACACAAAGATCTTCAACAAGGAAACTGTAGCAGTGTTTTTATACAGAAAAAGAAATATGGGCTTCCAAAGTGAAAAAAGATGGCAGCACACCTAAAATGATTTTAAGTCAGAAGCTGGCTAGGAGGCAGAAAGTGCTGATCAATAGCAATTAATGAAGTATTGGTGTCCACTTAGCAAAACACTGTTCTCCAGTTCCAAAACCACACAGGTTTGTCTAATTTAAATAGCTATTTAATATAGGTTTGCAAATGAGCAACATTCTTCCACAAAAAAAAAGCTTGGATGAGAACTTGTATTATAATTAGATCTGAAATAGCAGAATCCTCACTTGTTAGTTACTTTTATATAGTGACACTGACAGAAGGTCTGGATTTCCTGTAATTTATCAGCCCAAGAATGACAGAGAATTATGAGCATTTAAGAAACAAATACTAAATTATTTTCTGGAGAACACTCTGCTCTTGTCCTTTTTCATTTCCAGCTATTGGCCTTCTCTAATAAAGGTGTTCAGGTTGGTTTTTTGTTTTGTTTTGGTTTTTTTAAATAAATTGAAGGTAGAAAGCGTCATTTATTTATTGCACATTAACAATATCAAAAAAATGCAACACTTTGATACAATGCTACCTATTTTGCCAGGTGACTTAAGATTGTAAGATATTTTATTTTCCACATTGGCATATCTGTGAAGTCATGCATTAAGAAACTTAATAAGGTATCTGTAGCAATTATTGTCAGAGGAATAAACTTTCAGAAAAACACAGTCTATTTCCATATAAGTTATACAGCATGTAAAAGGTATATATAGAGGAAAGCACATAAAATATTCCCTATAAGCCTTGCTTTTCATCACACTGATTTAATTTAAAAACAAAAATTAATTGTAATTCATGTGCACATAAGCCAAAGGAATACAAAAATGCTGATCTCCAGTGCATCTCTGTACTAACAGCCAACACGCACATTAATGCTGTTACAATTCCAGCTCCGTTTAGGGTGATAAACACTGAAAATTCTCTTCCTAGAGGCAAAGGACATGTAATTTTTTTTTAGTTTTCTGAAGAATGCTATATTGATATAGAGTTATGTCATGGTTTTAGGTGGGATAGAGTTAATTTTCTTCACTCTAGCTGGTATAGTGTTGTGCTTTGAAATTAGCATGAAAAAAAACCCTGTTGAGATAACACACAGATGTTTAGGCTGTTGCTGGGTAGCACTTATACTAGTCAAGGACATGTCTAGCCTCCCATGCTCTGCTGGGTGCACAAGAAGCCGGGAGGGGAGGGGGCACAGCTAAGAGAGCGGATTCAAACTGACCAAAGGGATATTCCATATCATGTAACGTCATGCCCAGTATGTTAACTGGCAGGAGCTGGCTGGGGGAGGGAGGAAGCAATCGCGGCTCAGGGACGGGCAGCGTCGGTCGGTGGGTGGTGAGCGGTTGTATCGTTCGTGTTTCTGTGGTTTTTTTCCTTTTTTTTTTCCCTTTCCCTTCCTTCTCCATTTTATTATATTAACATTATTGTCATTATTATCATAATCACTATTATTATTATTATTTTATTGTAATCATTAAACTGTGCTTATCTCAACCCACAAGTTCTTTTGCTCGTCCGATTCTCTTCCCCATCCCACAGGGGTGGGGGGAGTGAGCAAGCGGCTGCGTGGTGTTCAGTTGCCAGCTGAGGCTGAATCACGACAGTCCATTTTTGGCACCCAACGTGGGGCCCGAAGGGTTTGAGATAATAACAGTTGCTGGTCACCGCATTGATTCATCTGCTCTCAGTACTAGTTTGTCCAGTCTTTACTAGGCCGATTGTAAAGTACATGTTAAAACTTGCTGTTGGTTTTTTCAGTTTGCTGTGCTCTGCAGTGATTAGAGATGTTTTGCCTAGGAGACTTGTTATTAAAACACTGGCCTTGACTGTTATCGGTTATTTAGGTCTTGCATGGAAGCCGTTACTGTATTTCAGCTACCATCTTATAGAATGTCTCCTCCTTCATTACAACAACTTTTCAGTATCTTGAACATCCTTGGGTAATCAAGATACATCCATTGATATTGCTCTGGCAGACAGTGTCAGTTCTGCCTAAGGTTAATAAGCAAGTTAAGAATATCATCCAGAGATCTGCCCCAAGGCTCGACAACTATGCGTGGCAGGGTATGTGGGATAGTATGGGCAAATGCCTAAGACGGTGGGCACCCCCCGTGATGTGGGACTTCACCCCTGAACAAGTGCAGAATCTTGAAAAATTAGTAGAATATTTGGAGGAAGTATGTTGTCACCCTGGTAATTCCAGAGAGATACAGATCACTGCAATGTGCTGGGGCCTGGCTCATGCCTATCGAGCCATATTTAACACTATTCAGTACCCCCAAGGGAAAGAGAAGGTTGCTGGATCTCAAAAGACAAAGACAAGGAAAGCAACGAGTACCTCGGCCACTCAAACCCCTATGACAGACACTGCAGCTACTCAAACCCCAGTCGCCCAGGAATCTTGGAAGTGATTATGGACTGGCCAGAAGGCAAAGATTTTGGAATATCACCAGAGGAGGAGGTCACACGTGCTGAAGAAGCCCCACTCTATAACAAACTGCCAGAAAAGGAGAAGCAATATGCCCTGTTCACTGATGGGTCCTGTCGCCTTGTGGGAAAGCACCGAAGATGGAAGGCTGCTGTATGGAGTCTTACACGACAAGTAGCAGAAACTGCTGAAGGAGAAGGTGAATCGAGCCAGTTTGCAGAAGTAAAGGCCATCCAGCTGGCCTTAGACATTGCTGAATGGGAAAAGTGGCCAGTGCTCTCTCTCTATACTGACTCCTGGATGGTGGCAAATGCCCTGTGGGGCTGGCTACAGCAGTGGAAGCAAAGCAACTGGCAGCGCAGAGGTAAACCCATCTGGGCTGCCACATTGTGGCAAGATATTGGTGCCTGGGTAGAGAACCTGGTTGTGAAAGTACGTCATGTGGATGCTCACGTCCCCAAGAGTCGAGCCACTGAAGAACATCGAAACAAGCAGCAGGTGGATCAGGCTGCCAAGATTGAAGTGGCTGAGGTGGATCTGGACTGGCAACATAAGGGTGAACTATTTCTAGCTCGATGGGCCCATGACACCTCAGGCCATCAAGGGAGAGATGCAACATACAGGTGGGCTCGTGATCGAGGGGTGGACTTGACCATGGACATTATTGCGCAGGTTATCCACGAATGTGAAACGTGCTGCAATCAAGCAAGCAAAGCAGGTAAAGCCTCTGTGGTATGGGGGATGATGGCTGAAATATAAATATGGGCAGGCCTAGCAAATTGACTATATCACACTCCCACAAACCCACCAAGGCAAGCGCCATGTGTCTACAATGGTGGAAGCAACCACCAGATGGCTGGAAACATATCCTGTGCCCCACGCCACTGCCCGGAACACTATCCTGGGTCTCAAAAAACAAGTCCTGTGGAGACATGGCACCCCAGAGAGAACTGAGTCAGATAACGGGACTCATTTCCGCAAGAACCTCATAGACACCTGGGCCAAAGAGCATGGTATTGAGTGGGTGTATCACATCCCCTATTATGCACCAGCCTCTGGAAACATTGAACGGTACAATGGATTGTTAAAATCTACACTGAGAGCAATGGGGGTGGAACATTTAAACACTGGGATACACATTTAGCAAAAGCCACCTGGTTAGTCAACACGAGGGGATCTGCCAATGGAGCTGGCCCTGCCCAATCAGAAATCCTACGTACTGTGGAAGGGGATAGAGTCCCTGTAGTGCACATAAAAAATATGTTGGGCAAAACAGTTTGGGTTATTCCTGCTTCAGGCAAAGGCAAACCCACTCGTGAGATTGCGTTTGCTCGAGGACCTGGGTGCACTTGGTGGGTGATGCGGGAGGATGGAGGAGTCCGGTGTGTGCCTCAAGGGGATTTGATTTTGGGTGAAAACAGCCAATGAACTGAATAATATGCTGCTAATTGCTATATAATGTTGTACGTCATCACTACTATGGTTGCTATATGCCATATCAATGGAATGTTATCATGGTGGGAATCTCCCAATTAATAATAATAGCAAATGAACTTTCAACTGAACCAAGCAAAGTGCAGCAGTGAGAGAACAAGGACTACCAGTGCAGCGGTGATGGAACAAGGACTGACTTCAGCATGCAACAAACCAACACCACACAGAGCACCTCTCTGAAAGACTCTTACAATAGACGGAACCCGAAGTCATGGGCTAAAAGAACTCAATGGACGTTTCACAGGCATTTTACAGGGGTGGTCCATACACTAGGGGAATGATAAATGAAAATCTGTATATCCTGTTAAAGGATCAGAAGGTGGGTAGGGATTATTGAAATTGTATTGGATAGTATGGGACCTGAGCATGATGTCAATGATATGGAATAAGGGGTGGATACTGTCATGGTTTTAGGTGGGATAGAGTTCATTTTCTTCTCTCTAGCTGGTATAGTGCTGTGCTTTGAACTTAGCATGGAAAAAAAAATGTTGAGAGAACACACAGATATTTTGGGCTGTTGCTGGGTAGCGCTTGTACTAGTCAAGGACATTTCTAGCTTCCCATGCTCTGCCGGGTGCACAAGAAGCTGGGAGGGGAGGGGGCACAGCTAAGAGAGCGGATTCAAACTGACCAAAGGGATATTCCATATCATGTAACGTCATGCCCAGTATGTTAACTGGGAGGAGCGGGCCGGTGAAGGGAGGAAGCAATCGCGGCTCGGGGACAGGTAGTGTCGGTCGGTGGGTGGTGAGCGGTTGTATCGTTTGTGTTTCTGTGGTTTTTTCCTTTTTTTTCCCTTTCCCTTCCTTTTCCATTTTATATTAACATTATTGTCATTATTCTCATAAACATTATTATTATTGTTTTATTGTAATCATTTAACTGTGCTTATCTCAACCCAAGTTCTTTTGTTCGTCCAATTCTCTTCCCCATCCCACAGGGATGTGAGCGAGCAGCTGTGTGTTCAGTTGCCAATTTTGTCTCTACCTGAACTACCAGCTTCCCGCAAGGAATACGTTTTAGTTGTAATTTCTGAGGTTTTTTTTCATGGAAATGCAGAAGTAATTTTCAGGCTATACAAATATCTTAAACTAAAACAAAACAAAACACAACCCAAAACCAACCAACCGAGAAACCCACCAAAACCCCAAAACAACAACAACAAAAAAATCCATCCCACACTAATTGAGCCTTATTTCTCAAATTCTAATTTTTAGGAATATTTGAACAGTTTAGCATTAAGGGAACTATATTCATTGAGACCTAACTGCCAGTTTTCTCAATGTTTCATAGACTATTAGTATCAGAATAGCAAAAAAAACCCCAATTTTGCAGTTTTTCTTTCAGGGATATGAAGACTGAAACAAGTATGACTTAACTCTCCAAAACCTGAAAGCAGCACTACAATCTGCTGCTGCTTCAGTTTCTAACCTATAAAGAAGCACTACTGAGTAACCGGTCAGATGAAGTTTCAGGTGTGTTAATGGAACCTGGGCAGAGTAAAGTAAAAAACCAAAGTAGTAATAATAATTTTTAAAAAAAATCAAATGAGCTTTTTCCCCTAATCATACTTGACAATAAACAACATTAAATGGTGAAATGAAACATTACACTACAGTAAGTTGTATTTTAGAAGACTTCTGTTTTACTAGAGCCCGTCACTCACTACAGGCATAAAATTTTAAAGACTGATTTTATCTTTTTAGAATTTTAATGAAAATTATTATTTCCTATTATTACAGCTTTGTGAACAGAACATTGATTGTAATACAATTCACTAGGCCTGAAGGCATGTACATGTGCAATCCTCTCAAATTCTGTTATATTTTAGCAGCTCCTGGTAACATAGTCTATGGTTTAACTACACATGGCCTAAAAAAGACAGTTCTCTGTAGTAATTTTAAGTTTCCCTTCCTCTTCCTTGTTTCTAAAACATCCTTGCCATCATTCCACTACAAAAAAAATGCTGATTGCTAATGGATAGCTAAACCATATACCATCAATAATGAATATCCTTATGTTTTCAATACACCCTTGCTGTTTATTCATCTTCACATTTAGACTCACTACCTCATTGAAATCCAATCAAATTCTGTGATGTTTTCCTCACTGTACATCACAACATAACTGCAAGAACGGCAGAGGTTGGAAGGGACCTCTGAAGGTCATCTGGGGGTCCAATCCCACTCAAGCAGGGCCACCTAGAGCCAGTTGCCCAGGACCATGTCCAGGCAGCTTTTGAATCTCCACAAGTTCCCTGGGCTCAGTCACCCTCACAGTAAAAAAAAAAAAAAAAACACAAAAAAAAAACAACACCACAACACAAAAACCACTTTCCTGATGTTCAGAGGGAACCTCCTGTGTTTCAGTTTGTGCCTATTGCCTCTGGTCCTGGCATTAGGCACCACTGAAAAGAGCCTGGTTCTGTCCTCTTCGCACCCTTCCTTCAGGTATTTATATACATTAATAAGATCCCCCTGAGCCTTCTCATCTCTAGGCTAAACAGTCCCATCTCTCTCGGCCTTTCCTCATAGGAGGGAGGCTCCAGTCCCTTCATCATCTTTGTGGCCTTTCATTGAACTCTCTCCAGTATGTCCATGTCTCACACTGGGGAGCCCAGAACTGGACACAGGACTCCAGGCATGGCCTCACCGGTGCTGGGTTAGAGAGGAAGGATCAGCTCCCTCAACCTGCTGGCAATACTTTGTCTAATGCAGCCCAGGATGCCATTTGCCTTCTTTGCTGCAAGGGCACATTATTGGCTCAAGTTCAGCTTGGTGTTCACCAGGACCCCCCAGGTCCTTTTCTGCCAAGCTGCTTTCCAGCTGGGTGGCCCCCAGCATATAGTGGTACATGGAGTCATTCCTCCCCAGGTGCTGGACTTTGCACTTCCACCTGTTGAACTTTGATGTTCCTATCAGCCCATCTCTCCAGCCCGTTGAGATCTCTCTGGATGGCAGCACAACCCTCTGGCACATCAGCCGCTGCTCCCAGTTTTGTGTCATCAGCAAATTTGCTGAGAGTACACTCTGCCCCATCACCCAGATGATTAATGAAGATGTTAAACAGGAAAATACTAAAATTGGCAAGTTCTCTATAAAAGGAAAGACACTTTACTAGTACAGAAAATTTTATTCAATTTTTAAAACATTCTATATTTCCTGCCTTAAGCTACTATTTTACTTTTCTAGGTACCAATAATGCAACTACACTTTAACCTACCATTGTTGAATTTAAGTAGCAGACAAAATTTTATACCTAATTTAACACCCCAGATTTAAGCCTATAACCATCAATCCATTTTGAGGTTACAACTATGAAGGATATAACTATACCATTAACAGAAAAGCTTCTCTAACTGCTTGGTTCCTAAAGAAATGAGCCTGATGGAAATTTAAACTAGTTGGCGGACTTCCCTCCTAAAAGTGACAAAGGCTCCTCTGATTAGTGAGGCACCTTTCATCCCTAATTACCACTACCTCCTCTGTCTCCCCATCATTAGACAACTGCAATAACAGCATGCAGCCCATGTTAAGAAACCCAGAGCCCCTTATTGCCTAATGTTGACATATCTCCTTTGAGAGTGGGACCTCACTGATTTTGAAAATAAGTATATCAAAATCTTTTTATAAACAGCAGTAACTTACTGAAGGCTTCTTGTGCTAGAACAGCATGTTTAAGATAGCACTTAAGACTAACATTTTGGTACATTTTCACTTCAGAATAAGCCTTAAGTCCTACTCAACATCGTCCCTATCTTCCTGTTGTCCACCAGTACAAGTCTGAATTATGCTTAGTGATACTTTAAGCTTGGGCTAGTAGGCCTGTGTGGATTACAGCCCTAACATCTCTGAAAGACTGAATACTTTTGAAACCAGTATCTAGTTGAAGAGGTAACCAAGGCAGACACTGAAGACAGAAGTTAGAAGTACTAGCAAATGTGAAAAAAACTCCACCCCCAAACAATTCTCAGTAGCCAACTTATCCATCCACAGCATTTCACCTACCTTTGTTGTTCTGCACCAGTCTTGAATATCCTGTAACATTGCGTGCTGCACTTGAATGCCAAACTAGCTATAATTGCAAGAGTTCACTTCCATATGGCTGCATCTTAACCTAAATTCGCAGGCACTGTGATTGGCTCTGGACCCTAACTGCTACAATTGCCTTTATCTGTGAAGGCTCACCACACTTAGTAATATTCATACTACTTGATAGCAGTTCAAAGTTAACAGATCACTCCTAACTACCCAAGAACCTCCCATCTGTGACCTGTCTCATTAGAGCAAGGACACAGTATGAACATCACTAAGATGAAACTCAGACACTCAAAGATTTTTATCTTCTTAACATAAACAAAAATCTTAACACAAGGTTGAGACCACCATATTTGCACACTTCTCTATCCAAACATTTTTCAGTGTCCCTACCTCTCCATCAGCATCCCTACATTTCAGTCAGCCAACTTTAAAATAAAAGCATAACTATCTTCTCCAGCACTGAATCAGGAATGCTAATATTTTTTACACATAAAAGACAAGCCAATATTAGGTTGCTCATTTCAAACTGAATAGACACAGTGGTTCAGGTGGCCTACAGAACGCATGCGCGCGCGCGCACACACACACACACACAAAGTAAAGAGGACTAGTATCACCAAATTCCACATTGATTTCAGGCTCCTAAAAAGAGGGATTAATACAGTTACTTAAATAAGTAACAGATGAGTTTTGCATTGCACACAGATTTATAACCTTAGGCCCCAATACCACCACTAGCAGAAAGTACAAATGTATTTCAATTCAGAGAAATTTCCTGTATCGGTAGTTACATAATCTAATGATTCTCTCATTAAGTCACAATGTTATCACCAGGTAGTGCACACAAATAATTTTGAATGAGCAGGGCAGAAGAAAATTTTATGCAGTGACAACACTGAAAGGAACAAGAATGCTTCTAATCCATTATTTACAGGTTTAAAGGGCAGTTAGCTCTTTTGCTGCCTTTCATTAAATATGAAACAATTTAAGATTTCAAATGTACTTTATGAAAACTTGTATTTATAAACTAATAAAAACAGACATCTATTCCCTTTCTTCTAGTCAAGTCAGGGAACTATACTGCTTACACTGTTACAGCAGTAAATACGTTATCAACTCCTACACACAGTATTCATGAACTTCCCAAATCCAAGATCTAACATCTGAGCAGCTACCAATCTGGCCTTTATAACTGCTTCAAATATCAGTATTTAATGTTAATACTAGATTCCTTGGACAAATTTTAATTTATCCTTCATGTGAAGGATGAGGGAGTATTTAAATAGCCACCATGGCTGCACATAAACTAGAATCACAGACAAAGTGATTTCTATGCCAATAGTAGCTTCATCATCTTTTCAACTGTTGATTTTAAGAAGCTATTTCCTTGAACCCAATAATTTGAATACATTGTCCCTTCACTACTATTAATGCAAATTAGAATATTGCCATTTTGAGAAACTGGAATTCCAACAGGGTTTATACTGGTCTACAAGAAGTCTAGAATTAAATACAGAAAATCTTTACTACAAGCACCTTTCAAATATCATTTAGTTATTAGTATAGCAGATTTTTCTCCTTTGAAATTATTTATCAGAAACTATATTTAAACTCTTCTTTCTGATGCAAAGTTGCTTTGTTTTTTTTTCTTCTGCATGTCTCCAGCTGAAGATTTAACAGTTTCATACTTTAAGTTATTCCACAAAAGGCTTGAATCCTAAGAAGAATTACACAGATTTTTTGCACTTAGCTGAAATAAGTACTGAAATCAACAGGATTCTATATATTATTGTTAGGGAACACTGACTGAGATTCCTTTAAAGTTGCAGCCAAAAGTTCTCCCAGTGCCTCAGAACTTCTGACAGCCATTTTTTCAAGAGGGAACAAAAAAAAAAAGTGACTAATAACATGTTCACTATGAAAGTTTCTGTTACTTGCTATAAAAACCACAGCACTAGGACTTCTAAATGGCATGTATCAAAAAACTAAGGTCTTCAGTTTCAAGTGTCTGATTTGCCCTCCTAAAGCAACTTGCTATTTTGAGCAACTTCTTAAAAATCCGGGGATTACTCCTGTGACCAGATTTTGGGGTTTTTTTGTGGTTGTTTGTGTTTTTTTTTTGGGGGGGGGGGGCGGGGAAATATGGGGATTTATGAGACTCACCTATGTATTAACTATGCAGATAAACATCCATTGGTATTCTCTGTTATCCTAGTTTCTAATGACACAGGAATTTTGTTTTTCTATAAACTATTACTTTGAATACTGGTAACAATCTTAGAGAACTTTTTACAATATTAAATCTTTTATTATCTTCCCCTGCCATCACCATCTCTTTTTCAAATATACTGGAGCGGAATATACATGCAGAATCTTTTACTGAGATGCAAATGGAATACTGTCTTGCACTTGCGATAGCAAAGGGAAAAGCTTCTTTCAATCAGTTTTTCCATTTTCTCAGGAATGCATTTAGGATTAACTATGAACAGAATTTTGAACTTGAACTTTATTCCCATTATATATGTTTTTATACTGCAATTCAAAAGGAAATTTCAAATTAGCGAGTTGTTCAGGTTATTAAGTCTATAGACCACCTCAGCTCTATAATAAAAGGAATAATAATTTTAAACTGCAGATATATGGATCTCAGTTTATTTACTTATAAAAAACCCTCTATGCTATTTAGCAACTCCTTCATATCCCATGATCACCCAGTTTCAAATTTCACTATAACTGCCAAGTAAAACAGACATACTGTGAGCACCTAATCTTAAAAGAACTAGAAGGCGAGCTAAGTTTAATCTTCTCCTTTAACTATTATACATTGGAGTAAATGAAAATTCATGTACTTTATGCCAATTTCCAGGAAAGAAAGACTAGATTGGGAGTCATTCCAAGACCCCCATAAAACTCTACATTCCTGAAACTGTCAGGCATGTAATTTTGATTAGCTAGTTAACAGTAGCACACACCTGCATTCATTTGTTAATAACCCCTCATATATTTGCTTTATTCTTCTGTTTTTCCCCATTAACCAAGACTTAGGAGTCAAGGAAGGTCTTTATTACAGATCTATGAAACAAATAACATAGATTCAAATGTGGACTTCAAGGTGCTACCCCAATACAAGGCAAAAATATGAAGATATTCCTGATTGTATCTGGTTGTTGCCAAATTAAGTAATTTGATTTCAGAAAAAGATAACAAATACTACCAATTACTTTTTTAACACTCTGATATGCAATTTAAATGCACAAAGAATATAAAGATACAAAGATTTAAGGTAGTATGTCTATACAAGATTTACAGGACCTGCTCCTGGCCTTAAGATATCCAAGTAGAAAATCTTTTTAAAGGGTGCCTGGCCCTCAAAGTACCTTCTCTAGTTTCTGATACATTAATTATAACATTGTTTTAGCAGAATGAGACAGTCCCCTGTACTTTCTGGTGCTTCAGCTCTTCCTTTATCTGTCCAGTCTCCCATGGGTTGGGTTGGCATAATTTTAACCTATGATAAAAAGGATTCCATCCTCCCACGCTGACATAGGGGGAGGCAAAGAATTGGGGAGCAAATCCCACCTTCCCTGAAGATGAAGAAGGGTCCAGCAGCAGCAGATGGTAACTCGCTGGTGTTGTTGACTGCAAGTGGCCATTTTAATTTAAGGGCCTTGGGACCTGATGCTGCCGCTAATTCTCCTCCTCCGTGGTGCCCGGCTCCACCTCCCCACCCTCACACCACTGGGGACACAGGGAGGACCTTACCAGGAGGACAAGAAAACACACGCGCGGGCGAGGCAGACAAGCAGAAGCGTCCCAAGCACAACCATCCCGGAGGAGCGGGGTGCAGAAAAAGCCCCCAACACGGGGCGGGGGACGGGAGCAGTCACAGGCACTCAACCCCAAAGGGGCGGGGATATCCCGGTCACGGATACGGGACCGGAGTCGGAGAGGGAAGAGGTGGCTCCGGGGCCAGACAGAGGAAGGGGCGGAGCAAGGAGGGATCGTGGGGGTTACCTATACTGGGCAGCAGCCCCGCTATGGGTGAAACCAAAGTAGTTGCCGGTGGCCATTTTGGCATCTTCTCCCAGCCGGCTGGGCACTGTGGCGACGATAACCAAGAAGCGACAGCGGCGGTGGTGGTCGGGGCCATGACAGGAGGCCCGGCAGGAGAAAGGGGAAGAAAGAGACGAAGGATTAGGAAGATAAGAGGACAGACAAACAGAAAGAGCGCGCGAGCGCCAGGTCAGACACGCCGTCTCAAGAACGCCCTCCCCGTTCCCCCGCCCCGCGCGCGGGCCGCATCCCCTTCCCCTCACGGCCACCCACCCCACGCGCAGGCACAAATAAAGGCCGAGCACCGTTACTTACCATAGGTGAACGAAACTACCGGGCATATAGGAATCATGAGTCCAAGCTCGAAACAACAACTCAACTCTCACCCTCTACTCTCCGCCGCGCTTGCTCCCTTCCCCCTACACACCTAGGGTGACAACGGCGGAGTGCGGCCAGGACGTTGCGCACGCGCGAGACGTGTGAGGGGCTGCTGGGAGTTGTAGTCTGACCCATGACTGCACCCCCTCCATCCAGCCCCCAGAAGAGGGTACTTAGGCTGCGGGAGCCGCCACCACACTTAAGGCGCGAATCCTCATGTGCACATGCGCGGGATGTGTAAGGGCTCTTGGGAGCTGTAGTCCCCGTCCCCGTCCCCGTCCCCGTCCCCAGGGAGAGCTGCTCTCAGAGTAACACGACACGTACGGCCCGCCTGCCCGCTTCCTCCCTCCATTATCTTGTGTTCTGCACCTACGGTCACACCGCACCTGTACCGGTGGACTCATATTGCAAAGATAGGGTCGGTTTCTCATTCTTGCCTGCAAAGGCACAACACACCACAGTAGGTAGCTCAACTAACAAATGTAGGTAAAATGGGTCACCACCGCCCTTGCCACATACTGGTATTTCTCCCCATGCGCCGTACTGCACATGTTAATATTTACCAGCTATCCCAAACAAGCTGAAGACTGACATACACAGCAGGTACCTAGTTATCACTCCTGCAAGGCCACAGAGCTACAAGGCCGCACCTGCACCTAGTGCACATGTGCAGATGTTGTGGTTTACCCCAGTCAGCAACTGTGCACCACACAGCCACTCCCTCACTGCCTCCACCCCAGTGGGATGGGGGACAGAATCGGAAGGGCAAGAGTAAGAAAACCTGTGTGAAACTGGAAAAGTCCTTGACTAGTATAAGCACTACTTAAACAAAACTTAGCACCTACCTAGCAACAACTAAAACAGCAGTGTGTTATCAAAATTATTCTCATCCTAAATCCAAAACACAGCACTATACCACCTACAAGGAAGAAAATTAACTCTATCCCAGCCAAAACCATGACAGTATCCACCCCTTACTCCATACTATTTACGTCATGCTCGGGTCCCATACTATCCAATACAACCTCAATAACCACCACCACCCCTTCCCATTGTTTGATATGATACACAGATATCATTTATCATTCCCTTGGTCTATGGACTACCCCTGTAAAATATCTGTAAAATATCCACAAATTTCCACAAAATATCCACTGAGTTCATTTAGTCCATTACTTTGGGCTTGATATGTCATAACTGTCTTTCAGGGCAGGAGAGATGGTGTGTGTGGTGTTGGATTGTTGCATGCTGAAATCAGTCCTTGTTCCATCACTGTTGCACTTTCCTTGGTTCAATCAAAGTTCATTATTCATACATTTGGGAGATTCCTATTGTGATACCACTGATATGGCTTATAGCAACCTCAGAAGAGATGACATACAATATTATATATGAACTAACATCATACCATTCAGTTCATTGGCTGCTTTCACCCAAAATCAAATCCCATTGAGGTACATATCGGACTTCTCCATCTTCCCGCATCACCCACAAAGTGCATCCAGGTTTTACCATTCTCTCTTGTTATTTTCCTTTTCACTATATTATTATTATTACTACTATTACTGTTTTATTTTAATTACTAAACTGTTCTTATCTCAACCCACGAGTTTTCTTACTTTGGCCCTTCCTATTCTCTCCCCCATCCCACAGGGGTAGGGGGAGTTAGTGAGCAGCTGTGTGGAGCTCAGTTGCTGACCGGGGCTAAACCACCGCCAGTCCCTTTTGCAGCCCAAGGTGGGGCACAAAAGTTTTCAAAAAAATAACAGTTGCTGGCCAGAGCACTGACTCAGCTGTTCTCAGTATTACTTTATCTGATCTGCACAATGCTCTGGTTGTGGATGTACATGGTAAATACTGGTGCTGGCTTGTTTAGTCTGCTCTGCTCTGCACTGATTAGAGATATTTTGCCTGGGAGATTTGTTATTCAAACACTGGCCTTGAGCTTTACTGGTTATTTGGGTCTTGTATGGAAGCCATTACTGTACTTTGGGTACCACCTCATGGAGACAATTAGCAATTATACCTCCTCCTCTGAGAGGTTTTTTATGGAGGAAATGTAGAATGGCATCTTCGCTACCTTTCACAATGCCTCCTCCTTCATTACAACAACTTTTCAGTATCTTGAACATCCTTGGGTAGTCAAGATACATCTGTTGATATTTCTTTGGCAGATTGTTTCAGTTTTGTCTAAGGTTAATAAGCAATTTAAGACTATCATCCAGAGATCTGCCCCAAGGCTCGATAGCTATGCGTGGCAGGGTGTGTGGGACAGTACGGGCAAATGCCTAAAACAGTGGGCACCCCCAGTGTCTTGGGACTTCACCCCTGAACAAGTGCAGAATCCTGAAAAATTAGAATATTTGAGGAAGTATGTTGTCAACCAGACAATTCCAGAAAGATACAAATCACTGCAGTGTGCTGGGGCCTGGCCCATGCCTATAGAGCCATGTTCAACAGTATTCAGTACCCTCAAGGGGAACACATGGTCACTGGATCTAAGACAAAGACAAGGAAAGCAACAAGCCCTGTGGCTATGGAAACCCCCATGACAGGCACTGCAGCTGAATCAGAGAATGAACCTGTGCTAGTATCAATCGCCCCTATACACAAGAAGAAATCTTGGAAGGTAAGTTCAACCTGGAAGAGAAAGTAAACTCATTTAGAAAGAGATGATGGAAGAGCAGGGCCATCATGAGGAGAGGAGGAATAGGAGGAAGAACTCATAAATGAGACGGAAACCACCCAATCCCTGTCCTTGAGTGAGCTGCAAGATATGCGAAAGATTTCAGCAGTCATCTAGGGGAGCTCATTATCACCTGGCTGCTCCAATACTGGGATAACAGGGCCAGTAGCATGGAATTAGAAAGGAAGGAAGCCAAACAAGTGGGATCCCTTTCTAGGGAAGCGGGCATTGACAAAGCAATTGGAGAAGGGGCACAAGTCCGCAGCCTCTGGAGGCAACCCATGTGGCAGAAGCTTGTATGGAGTGCATCATACTCCATGTAATCTCATTGGCAGTACTGGCCTGGAAAGATGAAGAGGCGCCAACAGTGGGGTATGTGATTGACAGACTCAGGGGTTATGAAGCTGTTGTGGTTTAGTCAGCAACTCAGCCCCACACAGCCACTCGCTCACTCCCCCACCGGAGGAATGGGGGAGAGAATCAGAAGGGTAAAGCTCATGTGTTGAGAGAAGAACAGTTTAATAATGAAAATGAAACAATAACAACAGCAGCAATAATGCAACGGAAAGGAAAACAATGAGAGAGGCGGGAAACCCGAGCCAGGGGGAAGGGGGAAATGAACAACCAAAACGAACAGTACCTGCTGCAGCTGCTCACTGCCCGCCAACCCAACACCACCAATTGCCCTGGTTAATATACTAGTCATGGCAATACATGGTATGGAAGGAACATCCCATTGGCCAGTTAGTGACAGCTGTATTGCCTGTGGCCCCACCCCTCCAGGCCTCTTGCCCACATGGCAGAGCATGGGAAGCTGGAAAGGTCCCTGACTACTACAGGCACTACAGTGAAGAGAATTAACCCTTTCTCAGCCAAAACCAGCACATTCTGCACCCCTTATTCCATAGCATTTACGCCATGATGTCATGGTTCAGCTCCAGTCGGACAACTGAACACCACGCAGTCGCTCGCTCACTCCCCCAACCCCTCTGGGATGGGGGAGAGAATCAGAATAGCAAAAAAAACCCAACAACTTGTGGGTTGAGATAGGAACAGTTTAATGATTACAATAAAAATTAATGATAATTATTATTATTATAATAACAACAATAATGATAAGATAATAAAAAGGAAAAGGGAAAAAAACAGAAACACAAACAATACAACCGCTCACCACCCACCGACCGACGCTGCCGGTCCCTGAGCCACGATCACTGCTTCCCTCCCACGGTGAACTCCTCCCAGTTAGCATACTGGGCACGACGTTACATGATATGGAATATCCCTTTGGCCAGTTTGAATCCACTCTCTTAGCTGTACCCCCTATCCTCCCGGCTTCTTGTGCACCCGGCAGAGCATGGGAAGCTAGAAATGTCCTTGACTAGTACAAGCACTACCTAGCAAAAACTAAAACATCTGCGTGTTATCAACATTGTTTTCATACTAAGCCCGAAGCACAGCACTATGCCACCTACAGTGAAGAAAATGAACTCTATCCCAGCTAAAACCATGAGACATGCTCAGGTCCCATACCATCCAATACAACCTTACCAACCACCACCCCTCCCCTTCCCATCCTTTGACATAAACCAAGGGAATTATGTCTGTGTATTATGGGCCTTCCCTGTAAAATATCCATAAATACGTCCATTGAGTTCACCCAGTCCATGACTCCAGGATCCAGCTGTCATATCTGCCTTTCAGGGCGGGAAAGATGGTGTGTGTGGTGTTGGGTTGCTGCATACCAAGTCAGTCATCGTTCCATCACTGCTGCACTTTGCTTGTTTCATCAGAGTTAATCATCTATGAATTGGGAGGTTTGTACTATGATATCACTGATACAACATAGAGATGACATAAAATATTATATAGCAGTTTGCATTATGCCATTCAGTTCATTGACTGTTTTTACCCAAAATCAAATCCCCTTGAAGCACACACAGGACTCCTTCGTCCTCCTGCATGACCCACCAAGTGCACCCAGGTCCTCGAGCAAATGCAATCCCACAAATGGGTTTGCCTTTCCCTGAGGCAGAAAGAACAAAAACTGTCTTCCCCAGCATACTTTTTACATGCATTACAAAGACTCTATCCCCCTCCACAGTACATAACATTTCTGACTGGGCAGGGCCAGCATGATTAGCAGATCCCCTCATGTTGACTAACCTGGTGGCTTTTGCTAAATGTGTACCACAGTGTTTAAATGTTCCACCCCCACTGCTCTCAGTGTAGATTTTAACAGTCCATTGTACTGTTCAATGTTTCCAGAGGCTGGTGCATGATAGGGGATGTGATACACCCACTCAGTGTCATGCTCTTTGGCCCAGCTGTCTGTCAGGCTGTTTCGGAAGTGAGTCCCATTGTCTGACTCAATTCTCTCTGGGGTGCCATGTCGCCACAGGACTTGTTTTTCAAGACCCAGGATAGTGTTCCAGGCACTGGCATGGGGCACAGGATATGTTTCCAGCCAGCCAGTCGTTGTTTCTACCATTGTAAGCACATGGCGCTTGCCTTGACAGGTTTGTGGGAGTGTGATATAGTCAATCTGCGAAGCCTGCCCATATTTATATTTCAGCCATCGTCCCCCATACCACAGAGGCTTTACCTGCTTCGCTTGATTGTAGCGCACGTTTCACATTCATGGATAACCTGTGCAATAGAGTCCATGGTCAAGTCCACCCCTCGATCACGAGCCCACCTGTATGTTGCATCTGTCCCTTGATGGCCTGAGGTGTCATGGGCCCATCGAGCTAGAAATAGTTCACCCTTATGTTGCCAGTCCAGATCCACCTCAGCCACTTCAATCTTGGCAGCCTGATCTACCTGCTGGTTGTTCCGATGTTCTTTGGTGGCCCAACTCTTGGGGACATGAGCATCCACATGACGTACCTTTACAACCAGGTTCTCTACCCGGGCAGCAATATCTTGCCACAGTGTGGCAGCCCAAATGGGTTTGCCTCTGTGCTGCCAGTTGCTTTGCTTCCCTTGCTGTAACCAGCCCCACAGGGCATTTGCCACCATCCAGGAATCAGTATAAAGATAGAGCACTGGCCACTTTTCCCGTTCCACAATGTCTAAGGCCAGCTGGATGGCCTTTACCTCTGCAAACTGGCTCAATTCACCTTCTCCTTCAGCAGTTTCTGCGACTTGTCGTATAGGACTCCATACAGCAGCCTTCCATCTCTGGTGCTTCCCCACAAGACGACAGGACCCATCAGTGAACAGGGCATATTGCTTCTCCTTTTCTGGCAGTTTGTTATAGAGTGGGGCTTCTTCAGCACGTGTCATGTGTACTCGAGCCTGCTGGGTGATCAGTGCAACCCATTTACTCCATGTAGCATCAGTTGCATGGTGTGTAGAGGGGACACATACTTTGAACATCCAGCGCAGCACTGGCAGTCGGGGTGCCAGGAGCAGCCATGCTTCAGTACCAACCACTTCTGAAGCAGCTCAAACCCCTTCATATGCTGCCAATACCTCTTTTTCAGTTGGAGTATTGCAGGCTTTGGAACTTCTCTATCCACGACTCCAAAACCCGAGGGGTTGACCTCAGGTCTCCCCATGTGCTTTCTGCCAGAGGCTCCAGGTAGGGCCATTCTCCCCGGCTGCAGTGTAGAGCACATTTTTTACATCTTGTCCTGCCTGGACTGGCCCAAGGGCTACTGCATGAACTATCTCCTGTTTAATCTGTTCAAAGGCTTGTCGTTCCTTATGGCCCAATTTGAAATCATTCTTCTTCCGGGTCACCTGATAGAGAGGGCTTACGATCAGACTGTAATCTGGAATATGCATTCTCCAAGAACCCACAATGCCCAAAAACGCTTGTGGTTCCTTTTTGCTAGTTGGTCGAGCAAGGGCTGTTATTTTGTTGATCACATCCACTGGAATCTGATGACGTCCATCTTGCCATTTGATTCCTAAGAACTTGGATCTCTTGTGCGGGTCCCTTCACCTTCCTTTGTTTTATGGCAAAACCAGCTTTCAGAAGGATTTGGACTATTTTCTCGCCTTTCTCAAAAACTTCTTCTGCTGTGTTGCCCCACACAATGATGTCATCAATGTATTGAAGGTGTTCTGGAGCTTCTCCCTGTTCCAGTACAGTCTGAGTCAGTCCATGGCAAATGGTAGGACTGTGTTTCCACCCCTGGGGCAGTCAATTCCACGTGTACTGGACACCCCTCCAAGTGAAAGCAATCTGTGGCTTGAACTCTGCTGCCAAAGGGATGGAGAAGAATGCATTAGCAATATCAATTGTGGCATACCACTTTTCTGCTTTTGACTCCAGTTCGTACTGAAGTTCTATCATGTCTGGCACAGCAGCACTCAACGGTGGAGTGACTTCATTCAGGCCACGATAGTCTCCTGTTAGCCTCCACTCTCTGTTAGACTTCCGCAATGGCCATATGGGACTGTTAAAGTGTGAGCGGGCCTTACTGATCACTCCTTGGCTCTCCAGTTGACGAATGAGCTCATGGATGGGAATCAGATATCTCAGTTGGTGAGATATTGCTGCCGGTGCACTGCTGTGATGGCGATTGGCACCTGTTGTTCTTTGACCCTCGGCAACCCCACAACAGAAGGGTCCTTCGAGAGGCCAGGCAAAGTAGACAGCTGTTTACTTTCCTCCGTCTCCAAGGCAGCTACACCAAAAGCCAACTTGTAACCTTTTGGGTCCTTGAAATACCCTCTCCTGAGGTAGTCTATGCCAAGGATGCACGGAGCCTCGGGGCCAGTCATGATGGGGTGCTTTTGCCACTCATTCCCAGTTAGGCTAACTTTGGCCTCCAATACAGTTAGCTCTTGGGATCCCCCTGTCACTCCAGCAATGCTGATGGGTTCTGCCCCTATATAGTTTGATGGCATTAAGGTGCGCTGTGCACCAGTGTCCACTAAAGCTTTATACTCCTGTGGGTCGGATGTGCCAGGTCATTGGATCCACACAGTCCAGTAAACCCAGTTATCCCTCTCCTCCACCTGGCTGGAGGAAGGGCCCCTCTATTCCTGATCATAGTATTCGTCACTCCCTTCTTGTAAATACGAACCATGAGTGTTTCTGTTAAGATCAAAAAGAAAATCAGCGCTTCTGCTCCTCTGTCTGGGGAATTGCTTACTGGAAACTGGAGCAGCAGCTTTCCTGGAGGAACCCCCCTGAGTGATTGCTTTCCCTTGCAGGTCACGTACCCGTGCCTCTAGGGTCGAGGTAGATTTTCCATCCCACCTCCTCATGTCCTCTCCGTGGTCATGCAGGTAGAACCGTAGGGTGGCCCATGGTGTATATCCTCTCCTTTGAGCCAAAGGACACTTCTTCCTAACAGCTGAAACACTACTCCATAGAAGTGGGGAGTAGGACATATCTTCTTTGAGTTGCTGGACCTCCCGGGACAGTTTCTCCACAGCTGAGACGAGCGAGGAAGAGATATTTGCTTCGTAATCCCGGAGTCTATCAATCACTTCCGCCACTGTTGGTGTCTTGTCATCTCTCCAGGACATCACTGCCAATGAGTTTGCATGCGAAGATGGTGCGCTCCGTACAAACTTCCGCCACATGGGTCGTGTGCACTCAGCTTCATCTGGATCTTTGGATGACTGTTGATCATCCAGGTCACCAAAAATCACCTCAAGCACGGCTAATTCCCTTAGATACTGGATGCCTTTCTCCATGGTTGTCCATTTTCCTAGGCAGTATGTAACATCTTCTTTGAAGGGATACCTTTCCTTCACTCCGGAGAAGAGTCGCCTCCAGAGGCTGAGGGCTTGTGTTCTTTTTCTAACTGCTTTGTCAATGCCCCCTTCCCTAGAAAGGGATCCCAGTTGTTTGGCTTCTTTTCTGTCTAATTCCAGGCTACTGGCCCCATTATCCCAGCATCAGAGCAGCCAGGTTGCAGTTTGCTCCCCTAGACAACAGCTGAAATCTTTTCGTATATCCTACAACTCACTCAAGGACAGGGACTGGGTAGTTTCTGTTTCATTTATGACTTTGTCCTCCTCTTCTCCTTGTGATGGCCTTACTTCTTCATCATCCCTTTCTAGATGAGTTGACTTCTGTTTCCAAGATTTCTTCTTGTGTATGGGTGCAACTGATAGTGGCATGGGCTGATTTTCTGATTCAGCTCCAGTGCCTGTCATAGTGCTCTGAGTAGCCACAGTGCTTGACCTGGGGGTTTGAGTGGATGCAGTGCCTATTGTCAGGGTTAGACTGACCACAGTGCCCATCACTTGGTCTTTCAATCCAGAGACCTTCTCTTCCCCTTGGGAGTAATGAATACTTTTCAACAGGGCTCGGTATGTGTGGGCCAGGCCCCAGCACGTTGCAGTTATCTGTGTCTCTCTGGAGTTCCCAGCATAACAACATACTTTCTCCAAATATTCTACTAATTTTTCAGGTTTCTGAACTTGTTCAGGTGTAAAGCTCCAAAACACTGGGGGTGCCCACTGTCCTAGGTATTTGCCCATACTATTCCACATGCACTGCCACTCATAGCTATCAAGCCTTGCGGCAGATTTCTGGGTGACATTCTTAAGTTGCTTTCTAACCTTAGCCAAAACCAAAACAACATGCCCACAAACTAACATGAAGTATATCTGAACTACCCAAGTGTCGTGGTTCAGCCACAGTGGGAAACTAAACACCACGCAGCCGCTCGCTCACTCCCCCCACCCCTGTGGGATGGGGAAGAGAATCAGAAAAGGAAAAAAACTTGTGGGTTGAGTTAAGAACAGTTTAATAATTACAATAAAATAATTATTATAATAATGATTATTATAATAATGACAATAATGCTAATATAATAAAAAGGAAAAGGAAAAAAACCCCAGAAACACAAACAATACAGCCACTCACCACCCGCTGACCGATGCTGCCCATCCCTGAGCCACGATTGCTACCTGCCTGCCCCAGCCAGCCCCTCCCAGGTAACATACTGAGCATGACATTACATGATATGGTATATCCCTTTGGTCAGTTTGAATCCACTCTTAGCTGTGCCCCCTCCCCTCCTGGCTTCTTGTGCACCCAGCAGAGCATGGGAAGCTAGAAAAGTCCTTGACTAGTACAAGCACTACCCAGCAACAGCCTAAACATCTGTGTGTTATCTCAACATTGTTTTCATGCTAATTTCAAAGCACAGCACTATGCCAGCTAGAGTGAAGAAAACTAACTCTATCCCAGCTAAAACCATGACACCAAGGATGTTCAAGGTACGAAAAGGTTGTTGCAATAAAGATGGAGACATCATAGAAGAAAGTAGCAAAGATGCCATTCCGTATTTCCTCCATATAAAATCTCTCAGAGGAGGAGGTATAATTGCTAATTGCCTCAGTAATGTGGTATCCAAAGTACAGAAACAGTTCCAGCAAAAACCCCAAATACCAGATAAAGCTGAAAACCACTGTTTGCATAACAAATCTTTTAGGCAGAACATCACTAATCACAGCAGAACACAGCAGACTAAACAAACCAACACCAATCTTTGAAACAAACTGCAAAAATGAGAACATAGTGCTGCTACCAGCAGCTGTTATTTTCTCAAACCATCTGAGCACTATATTGGGTGCCAAAAGAAACTGTTGTGGTTTAGCCAGCAACTCAGCCCCACAGCTGCTTGCTCCTTCCCCCACTGGCAGGATAAGAAAGAGAATCAGAAGGGTAAAGCTCATGGGTTGAGATAAGAACATATAATAATTAAAATAAAACAATAACAGCAGGAACAATAATGCAATAGAAATGAAAACAAAGGTGAATGAACAACCAAAACTAAAACAAACAGCATGTGATGCAGCTACTCGCTACACACCAACCTGATGCGACCAGTCTCTGAGCCAAAACCACACCCCCACACACCAACTGCCCTGGCTCATATACTGGTCATGATGTCACATGGTATGGAATGAATAGCCCATTGGCTAGTTGGGGTCAGTTGTCTTCGCTGTGGTCCAGCCCCTCCTAGCCTCTCTCCTGTGTGGCAGAGCATAGGAAGCTGGAAAGGTCCCTGACTGCTACAGGTATTACAGTGAAGAGAATTAAGTCTTTCTCAGCAAAAACCAGCAGAGAAGCAAATATTTTTTCCTCCCTCGTCTCTGCTGTCAAGAAACTGTCCCAAGAAGTCCAGAAACTCAAAGAGGATATATCCTACTCCCCACCTGTATGGACCACTATCTCAGCCATCTGGAGTAAGTGTCCCTGCACTCAAGAAAAAAATACAGACTATGGGCTACCCTATGGTTTACATGTGTGATCATGGAGAGGACATGCGGAAGTGCCCTGGAAAACCTACTAAGAGCCTAGAGGCATGAGCACACAAATTGCAAGGGAAAACAATTACTCAGGGGGGTTCTTCAAGGAAAGCTGCTGATCCAGTTTCCAGTGAGCAGGTCCCCAGACAGAGAGCAGAAGAGCTAATTTTCTTTCTGATAGTAATAGAGGGACTTCTGATTTGCATTTACAAGAAGTGAGTAGTGAATGATCAGGAGTAGAGGAGCCCTGCCTCCAATAGGCAGTAGCCCTTGGGCCACTCCAGACAGGACAATGTGTACAAAATGTGCTTTACACTGCAGCTGGGAAGAATGGCCCTACATGGAGCCTCTGGCAGAAAGCACATGGGGAGACTCGAGGTCGACCCCTAGGATTTTGGAGTCGGGGATAGAGAAGTTCCGAAGCGCGCTATATTCCAACTGAAAAAGAGGTATTGGCAGCATATGAAGGGGTTCGAGCTGCTTCAGAAGTGGTTGGTACTGAGGCACAGCTGCTCCTGGCACCCCGACTGCCGGTTCTGGGCTGCATGTTCAGATGAAACGTCCCCTCTACACATCATGCAACTAATGCTACATGGAGTAAATGGGTTGCACTGATCACCCAGCGGGCTTGAGTAGGAAACCCCAGTTGCCCAGGAATCTTGGAAATGATTATGGACTGGCCAGAAGGCAAAGACTTTGGAATATCACCAGAGGAGGAGGTGACACGTGCTGAAGAAGCCCCAATGTATAACAAACCACCAGAAAATGAGAAGCAATATGCCCTGTTCACTGATGGGTCCTGTCGCCTTGTGGGGAAGCACCGGAGATGGAAGTCTGCTGTATGGCGTTCTACACAACAAGTCGCAGAAACTGCTGAAGGAGAAGGTGAATTGAGTCAGTTTGCAGAAGTGAAGGCCATCCAAATGGCTTTAGACATTGCTGAACGGGAAAAATGGCCAGTGTTCTGGCCAGTCAGTACTCTATACTGACTCCTGGATGGTGGCAAATGCTCTGTGGGGCTGGCTACATCAGTGGAAGCAGTACAACTGGCAGCGCAGAGGCAAACCCATCTGGGCTGCTGCACTGTGGCAAGATATTGCTGCCCAGGTAGAGAACCTGGTTGTGACAGTACGTCATGTGGATGCTCACGTCCCCAAGTTGGGCTGCTGAAGAACATCGAAACAACCAGCAGGTAGATCAGGCTGCTAAGATTGAAGTGGCTGAGGTAGATCTGGACTGGCAACATAAGGGTAAATTATTTATAGCTGAGTGGGCCCATGACACCTCAGATGGGCTCGTGATCGAGGGGTGGACTTGACCATGGACGTTATTGCACAGGTTATCCATGAATGTGAAACATCTTAACTACCCAAGGATGTTCAAGATACTGAAAAGTTGTTGTAATGAAGGAGGAGGCATTGTGAAAGGTAGCGAAGATGCCATTCTACATTTCCTCCATAAAAAACCTCTCAGAGGAGGAGGTATAATTGCTAATTGTCTCCATGAGGTAGTACCCAAAGTACAGTAATGGCTTCCATACAAGACCCAAATAACCAGTAAAGCTCAAGGCCAGTGTTTGAATAACAAATCTCCCAGGCAAAATATCTCTAATCAGTGCAGAGCAGAGCAGACTAAACAAGCCAGCACCAGTATTTACCATGTACATCCACAACCAGAGCATTGTGCAGATCAGATAAAGTAATACTGAGAACAGCTGAGTCAGTGCTCTGGCCAGCAACTGTTATTTTTTTGAAAACTTTTGCGCCCCACCTTGGGCTGCAAAAGGGACTGGCGGTGGTTTAGCCCCGGTCAGCAACTGAGCTCCACACAGCTGCTCACTAACTCCCCCTACCCCTGTGGGATGGGGGAGAGAATAGGAAGGGCCAAAGTAAGAAAACTCGTGGGTTGAGATAAGAACAGTTTAGTAATTAAAATAAAACAGTAATAGTAGTAATAATAATAATATAGTGAAAAGGAAAATAACAAGAGAGAATGGTAAAACCTGGGGGGGTGGTGGGGATAAAGAACCAATCAAACAACAAGCCATGCAACTACTCACCACCCACCGACCAATCGCACCAGTCCCGGAACCGTGATTGGTGCTTTCCCTGGCGAACTCCTCCCAGTTAATATACTGGGCATGATGTCATATGATATGGAATAGCCCTTTGGCCAATTTGGATCAGCTGCCTTGGCTGTGCCCCCTTCCCTTCCTGGCTTCTTGTGGCCCTGGAAGAGCATGGGAAACTGGAAAAGTGCTTGACTAGTGTACTTAGCAATACTTAGCACCTACTTACCAAAATACTTAGGAACAACTAAGACATCAGTGTGTTATCAACATTATTCTCATAGTAAATCTAAACCACACTATTCCAGCTACAGTGAAGAGAATTAATTCTATCCCAGCCAATACCAGGACAGCAGAGTTCACAGCAAGACCTAGGTCTTGTCTAACCTTGTAACAAGTTTTAGATTCACCTGTGCCCTGAGGTGCACCACCACAATCACACATATGAAAAGCAGTGTAGCTGTCATCCAGCTAAAGCCATGTGCATATTGTCTGACCTGCCCCCAAGACACCACAGCTGACACACATCCACAAATTAATTTTGCAGTAGTTCCTATGTGCTTATTGTACATGTGAGGTAAAGCCTCACCTATACAGGGCCCATTTATCTGAAGTTTCTAGGAACCAACAATCCATCAGATCACTCCTAAAAACTGTCAGGCAGCATATTACTGTCGGTGCAGTAACCTCCCATTCAAAGTGACTGAATTTGCATCTGTTCCCTGTGTCCCTGTTCCACTTTCCCTCTGAGAAGTAAATGCCTCTCAAAGCTCTGAACATTGCAAAACTTAAATCCTTGAATACTTGCACCTCATTTGTGTACTTTCTCCTCGCTATGATGTGCACTTTTCCAATCATCTAAACTAATCAAGACTCATAAAACACTCGTGTCTGAATTAATTCAAAAGCAATCATTTTAGAAGTATTTGTTTTCCATAAGCCACACGTATTCAAAACATACCTGCTTGGGATCTCCCACAGTCCTCACAAAACCACAGCTTTCCCTTATCCCAGAGTACCAGCAATCATCTTCGGTAGTAAGACTTCAACAAAGATATTTTTGTTCATAAAACAAATGAGAAGAGGAAAGTCATTTATTGTCTAAAGCATACATTATTGCAGCTTGTATTGAGTTTACATGGCAAGGTTTTTAGTCAGGGGGCCTGCAGAGGTGGCTTCTGCGAGAAGATGCCAGAAGCTTCCCCCATGTCTGACACAGCCAGTTTCAACTGATATCCCAAAGAAAATGGAATTTTCCACTAAGTAATAACAATGGACCATGTGAGCCTTGCAAAACAGAATTTGGCAGCCAGAGAAGGGAGCTGAGAGACAGGGAAACACTTGTTTTACGACTCTATCCTTGAAGAAGAACTGAGAGACCGATAAAAGGGAACATCCCACCTCAGAAGACGCTGAAAGCTGGGTGACAGTGTACTCAAGGAGGACAACTAATTGGGATGCTTATGCATGTTGATAAGAACTAAAACTAAGTGTCCTTTAGGTGAACTATCCTCATTATAATACTAAGAGTCATGCCCGTAGGTCTGAAAACCCCCTACTCAAATAAGCCCCTTACTCTCTGAGCATGCGTGGTAAATTTAAAAGGGAGCTGTACCTTTAAGGTGAAGTGAAAGAAGCTAACCAATTATTAGCTGAGGCATGTGAATATTAGCTGTGACTGACACATTTCACTGTATAAATGCCTTGTAGTGTCTCGGTGTGGTGTGCTACCTTTGTGGAGTTACCACCTAGTGCCCATCTTTGTGCAAAAATGCATTAAATCAAATACCTCCGCTCTGTGTGTAGTTTGGCATTTTACACACCAGGCGAAGGAACCTGCTTTTCAGGATAACACAACCAGCTCCAAGACAGACCAGCCACTAGGCAAGGCTGAGCCAATCAGCAACATTGGTAATGCCTCTGTGATAACATATTTAGCTGGGAGAGAGACAAGTGAGAATATGTGAAACAACTCTGCAGACACCAAGGTCAGTGAAGGAGGAGGGGGGGGAGGTGCTCCAGGCACCGGAGCAGAGATTCCCCTACAGCTCCTGGTGAAGACCATGGTGAGGCAGGCTGTCTCCCTGCAGCCCATGGAGGTCCATGGTGGAGCAGATATCCACCTGCAGCCTGTGGAGGACCCCACACCAGAGCAGGTGGATGCACCCAAAGGAGGTTGAGAGCCTGTGCTGGAGCAGATCATGAAGAACTGCAGCCTGTGGGTGGGACCCCACACTGGAGCAGGGGAAGAGCATGAGGAGGAAGGAGCAGCAGAGACTGTGTGATGAACTGACCACAGCTCCTATTCCCCATCCCCCTGTGCTGCTTGGGGAGGAGGAGGTAGAGAAATCAGGAGTGAATTTAAGCCTGGGAAGAAGGGAGGGGTGGTGGTGGTGGGTGGGAAGGTGTTTCTAGATTTGTTCTTATTTCTCATTATCCTAGTCTGTTGTTAATTGGCAACAAATTAAATTAATTTCCCTGAATCAACTCTGTTTTGACTGTGATGGTAATTGGTGAGTGATCTCCCTGTCCTTATCTTGACCCACAAGCCTTTCGTTATACTTTCTCTCCCTGTCCAGATGAGGAGGGAGAGTGATAGAGTGGCTTTTGGTGGGCACCTGGTCGCCAGCCAAGGTCAACCCACCACATAGCTGCATATGAAGTATAGCAACTTAAGATGCCAAACATCCTTGCCAACTCACTGAGCATAATTTACTGGTCATTATTATTAGGCTTGCATAGGAACTAAATAGTACTGTACCTCTTGTTCTTTCTTATCCTAATCAAGCACAATAGGAAAAGGATCCTGCATGGGAAAATTAATAAGTTTCCAAACTCTGTAGTGCACTTTCAGTCAAAGTGCTTTTCTGTGAAGAAAGTAGTAGTAGGGTGATGACATTTAATTGCTATTACTTAGAAAAACAAAAACCCTAATTGTGAAGCTATCTACAAGAGTACTTCAGGAGAGGGCTCTACACAAATCTTCTATAGAAGAACTTACAGGGCATGACCTCTGCCATAAGAGCCTTAGTGGATTTGGGATACATAAATGAGAGGTATCTATAGTCTCCTCTCCTTGTTTTTATGAAGAATTGTTCATAATTGGACCACTGGTTCATAGTACTTGGACAAAAAGAAAATGGAAGTTTTCTTTGTTCCACTTTCAAGTTTTTTCAGTTATAAACCTTTCAATATACTGATAAATATACATATTCAGTACACATTTCATTAAAAATATAAGCATCTATACACACACACAGATGTTCACACACCTTTTAGCACTGTACCAAAGTTATCCTGCAAGTGAGTAGGCCTGCAATTGCCTATTTCTTCTGGACTGATGAGGTGAATTTGGAATGTTTACCCTCTTTTCAATCTTTTGCTCCAAAAGCTGGGGGGGGGTGGGGGTGAAGGGAAGCTTTCTTTTTCAACAGTACAGATGTCTGTCTTATGTTTCATAACTTCTTTTGCCCAAGTAATTTCTAGACATTCTAATTAAAATATTCCACTCTATATCTTGTGATTTCAGCCCTGCATATGACTGTACATAAGCTCCTGTTTGACAGCCTGATTCAGCTGCAATTTCAACAGAAATTTCAGGTTACTTTTCCAGTTGAATTTTGCATATTGAATCTTCAGTGCATATATCACTTTAAAAAGATTACAATATACTTTATGAGAAGTCACACTTACTAAGCGTGACAAAAAAAGTAAGGTTACCCATTTTCTTGGAAAAAAATCTCCCAGTGGTATTATGCAAGACTTTCCCTCAGCACTTTCCTAATAAGAACCTGATGCTTCCTGGTGACTTTGTGAACCATTACATAACATCTATTTATGTTACTACTAGCTCACAGGATGAGATTCATAGTCTATACTTAAAAAACCGCAGTGGGTTATAAAACAAGACTGCATCTCCAAGATGTGTATCAGATTTGCTTCAAAATGAAACCATAATAAATTCAGATTAGATCCTTTAGGGTATTTTGAACTTTACCTATTTCTGTACCCATAACTGGAAGGAAAATAAATGGAGTGATAAAATGCAAATCATGTGGCAGAGAGAGAAAGGCAGGAAAGCTTTAGTGCAACGTTCAAAAGATTTTTTTTTTAAATAGGAAAAAAACTTTTATATCTTTGTTCCTATTAAGGAATGTTTTGGTTGTTTTTTTTTTTTTCCAAAAAACCTTTAATTCGGGATTAAATAGTACAGCTACTCTATTTGTCCAAAGATCAATGCATCTAAAAATTATCACAGACAAAAGTGGCAA
Organism: Phalacrocorax carbo; assembly: GCF_963921805.1. Classification (NCBI taxonomy): domain Eukaryota; kingdom Metazoa; phylum Chordata; class Aves; order Suliformes; family Phalacrocoracidae; genus Phalacrocorax; species Phalacrocorax carbo. Next base: position 118,056 of record NW_026990255.1, on the reverse strand, counting down.
GCTAGCATTCAGAAAAACAAATCTTTGACCTTCATTTCATCTGTATGAAAGGAGATCTCCAAAATATGGTGAGAAGAAGAAAGCACCAAGTAACATGCAGTGTCATCAGTCCTACTAGTTTAATGTCCAAGACACATCTTAGCTGCTACCACAGGACTGCAAGACTAGTTGAAACAAGAAGAAAACTCAATCTTTTGTATCTTCTCTGAAATCCACTAAAACTGAGCAGACTGGTGGTTTTTTTTGTAGCAGATGTGGCTAAGATTTCTTGGGGGCAGCCTTCCAGTTTATTTAAAAACCAGACTCTCAGATGGCCTTTGTGCGACCACCAGATGGTAGGGCAGATGCAGCAGAAGATTAAAGCTTTCCTACGAAGTATGGAACATATTAACAAAAGCTGCACTTTTATTTCCTGAAAAGGTAATTTCATACTTAGTGCTCCCTTTGTAAAAGCCCTAGATAGGAGGAGTTTTAAAAATCAGTATAAGGAGTCCAATGCTATCTTCTCACCTGGAAATTATTTCACATAGCTACACAGAGACAAAACATTCATCAGATTATCAACCTTCTTTTTTAAAGTGAAGTTATGTTTTTTTAAGCAGTGAAGACAGGAAGTTTTCACCAAGGTTTTAAGTGATTAAAGCAAAAAAGTGTTACTGTCATGGTTTTAGCTGGGATAGAGTTCATTTTCTTCACTGCAGCTGGCCTAGTGCTGTGCTTTGGACTTAGTATGAAAACAATGTTGATAACACACAGATGTTTTAGTTGTTGCTGGGTAGTGCTGGTACTAGTCTAGGACTTTTCTAGCTTCCCATGCTCTGCCAGGTGCACAAGAAGCCGGGAGGGGAGGGGGCATAGCTAAGAGAGTGGATTCAAACTGGCCAAAGGGATAGTCCATATCATATGACATCATGCCCAGTATATTAACTGGGCAAAGCACCGATCGTGGCTCGGGAACCGGCAGTGTAGGTCAGTGGGTGGTGACTGGTTGCATCACTTCTGCTTTTTTTTTCCTTTATTTTTTCTTGGTTTCATTTCTCTTTTTCATTATTTTTGTTTTTATTATATTTTCATTATTATTATTATCATTACCATTATTACTATCACTATTTTAATTATTAAACTGTTCTTAACTCAACCCACAAGTGTTTTTCCTTTTCCTCTTCCAATTCTCTCCCCCATCCCGCTGGGGTGGGGGGAGTGAGCGAGCGGCTGCATGGCGTTTAGTTCCCAACTGGGGCTGAGCCACGACAGTCCTTTTTGGCACCCAACGTGGGGCACAAAAGGTTGAGATAATAACAGTTTCTGGTCACAGTATAGACTCTGTTCTCAGTATTAGTTTACCCAATCTGCACCATGCTCTTGCTTTTGCGGTGCCTGTTAAAGATTGGTGTTGGTTTTTGCAGTCTCCTGTGCTCTGCGGGGATTAGTGATGCTTTGCCTGGGAAAGTTGTTTTTAAAACACTGGCCTTGAGCTTTATTTGGTATTCGAGGTTTATATTGAAGCCATTACTGTACTTCAGGTACCACCTCATGGAGACAATTAGCAATTATACTCCTCCTCTGAGAGGTTTTTTTTATGGAGAAAATACAGAATTGCACCTTAGCTACCTTCTTCTATAATGCCTCCTCCCTCATTAAAACAACTTTTAAGTATCTTGAACATCGTTTGGTAATTAAGATATATCTGTTAGTATTGCTTTGTGTTGTGGTTTAGCCAGCAAGTCACCCCCACACAGCCACTCACTCACTCCCCCACTGGTGGGACGGGGAAGAGAATCAGAAGGGTAAAGCTCGGGAGTTGAGATAAGAACAGTTTAATAATTAAAATAAAACAACAACAACAAAAACGCAATGGAAAGGAAAACACTGAGAAGCACGAAACCCAGGGGCGGGGGAGGGAGGGAAGGGGAATGAACCACCAAAACAAACCGCAGGCAACGCAGCCCTTCACTGCCCACTGACCCAACACTGCCAGTCCCTGAACCACAAATGCCCCATGAAGGTCCAACCATCCCCATTAATATACTGGTCATGGTGTCACATGGTATGGAATGAACATCCCATTGGCCAGTTGGGGTCAGCTGCCCCAGCCGTGGCCCCACCCCTCCCAGCCTCTTGCCCACATGGCAGAGCATGGGAAGCTGGAAAGGTCCCTGACTACTACAGGCACTACAGTGAAGAGAATTAACCCCTCCTCAGCCAAAACCAGCACAATTTAGGAGACGGTGTCAGTTCTGTCTAAGTTTAATAAGCAATTTAAGACTATCATCCAGAGATCTGCCCCAAGGCTCGATAGCTATGCGTGGCAGGGTGTGTGGGAGAGTATGGGCAAATGCCTAAGATGGTGGGCACCCCCTGTGTCTTGGGACTTCACCCCTGAACAAGTGCAGAATCCTGAAAAATTAGTAGAATATTTGGAGGAAGTATGTTGTCACGCAGACAATTCCAGAGGGACACAAATAACTGCAATGTGCTGGGGCCTGGCCCATGCCTATCAAGCCCTGTTTAAGAGTATTCAGTACCCCCAAGGGGAAGAGAAGGTCTCTGGGTCTAAGAAGACAAGAAAAAGAAAGCAACAGGCACAGATGCTACTGCAACCCTGGCGAGAAGCACTGCAGACACTCCAACTGCAGCAACAGGCGCTGCGGCCACTCCAACCCCCAGAACAGGCACTGCAGCTGAAAAGAGAATAAACCTGTGCCAGTATCAATAGCCCCTATACACAAGAAGAAATCTTGGAAGAGAAAGTCAACTCGTTTAGAAAGAAATAATGGAAGAGCAGGGCCATCACGAAGAGAGGAGGAGGAAGAGGAATAACTCAAAAATGAGACAGAAACCCACCCGATCCCTATCCTTGAGTGAGCTGTGAGATATGCAAAAAGATTTCAGCTGTCGTACAGGTGAGCACATTGTCACCTGGCTGCTCCGATGCTGGGATAATGGGGCCAGTAGTCTGGAATTAGAGGGAAAAGAAGCCAAACAACTGGGATCCCTTTCTGGGGAAGGGGGCGTTGACAAAGCAATTGGAAAAGGGACACAAGCCCTCAGCCTCTGGAGGCGACCCCTGTCAGGTGTGAGAGAAAGATAGCCCTTCAAGGAAGATATTGTATATTGCTATACTGGTTTTGGCTGAGAAGGGGTTAATTCTCTTCACTGTGGTTGTCGGGTACCTTTCCAGCTTCCTGCACTCTGCCCCGTCGGCGGGAGGCTGGGAGGGGCGGGGCCACAGCTGGGGCAGCTGACCCCGACTGGCAAATGGGACGTTCATTCCATACTATGTGACACCATGACCAGTATATTAAGGGGGGCAGTTGCAGCTCGGGGAGGCGTGGCGTTGGGTCGGCGGGTGGTGAGCAGCTGTGTCACGTGCGGTTTGTTTCAGTGGTTCATCCTCCTTCCTCCCTGCCCCCTTCCCCCCCCAGGTTTTGGGCCTCTCATTGTTTTCCTTTCCATTTTTGTTGTTTTTTTATTATTATTTAAATTATAAAACTGTTCTTATTTCAACCTATGAGTGTTACACTTCTGATTCTCTCCCCCATCCCACCAGTGCGGGAGTGAGCAAGCGACTGTGTGGGGCTGAGTTGCCAGCTAAACCACGACAATCGCCTAGGAAAATGGATGACCATGGAGAAAGGTTTCGAGTACCTCAGGGAACTAGCCATGCTTGAGGCGATTTATAGTGACCTGGATGATCAACAGTCATCCAAAGATCCAGATGAAGCCGAGTGCAAACGACCCATGTGGCGGAAGTTTGTACGGAGCGCACCATCCTTGTATACAAACTCATTCGCAATAATGTCCTGGAAAGATGACAAGACACCAACGGTGGAAGAGTTGATTGATAAACTCCGGGAGTATGAAGCAAATATCTCTTCCTCGCTCGTCTCAGCTGTGGAGAAACAGTCCCAGGAGGTCCAGCAACTCAAAGAAGATAGGTCCTACTCCCCACCAGTACGGACCAGTATCTCAGCCATTAGGAATAAGCGTCCCTTTGCTCAAAAGAGAGGATACACACAACAGGGCACCCTATGGTTCTACCTGCGTGACCATGGAGAGGACATGAAGAAGTGGGATGGAAAACCTACCTCGACCCTAGAAGCACGGGTACGTGAGCTGCAAAGAAAAATAATCACTCGGGGGTTCTTCCAGGAAAACTGCTGTTCCAGTTTCCAGTGAGCAGGTCTCCAGACAGAGGAGCAGATGTGCTGATTTTATTTCTGAGCTTAACAGAGACACTCGTGGTTTGTATTTACAAGAAATGAGTGACGAATACTATGATCAGGAATAGAGGGGCCCTTCCTCCAGCCAGGTGGAGGAAAGGGATAACGGGGTTTACTGGACTGTGTGGATCCAATGGTCTGGCACATCCGACCCACAGGAGTATAAAGCTTTAGTGGATACCGGTGCACAGTGCACGTTAATGCTGTCAAACTATATAGGGGCAGAACCCATCAGCATTGCTGGAGTGACAGGGGGATCCCAAGAGCTAACTGTATTGGAGGCCGAAGTGAGCCTAACTGGGAATGAGTGGCAGAAGCACCCCATTGTGACTGGCCCAGAGGCTCCGTGCATCCTTGGCATGGACTGTTTAGGTGTTTAGTTGCTGACTGGGGCTGAACTACGACACTGCTGTTTAGAGATGGGTAGTAGGATATATCCTCTGAGTTACTGGACCTCTTGGGACAGTTTTTCCACAGCCAAGATTAGAGAAGAAAACATTTGCGTACCGTTGGTGCCTCGTCATCTTTCCAGGACATTACTACCAATGAGTTTGCATATGATAATGGTGCACTCAATACAAGTTTCTGCCGTATGGGTCATATGCACTGGGCTTCGTCTGGGTCTTTGGATGACTGTTGTTTGTCCAGGTCACTATAAATCACCTGAAGCATGGTTAGGTCCCTCAGGTACTGTATACCTTTCTCCATGGTCATCCATTTTCCTGGGTGATATATAACATATTCCTTGAAGGGATACCTTTCTCTAACACCTGATAGGAGTCGCCTCCAGAGGCTGAGGGCTTGTGCCCCTTTTCCAATTGTTTTGTCAATGCCCCCTTCCCTAGAAAGGGAACCCAGTTGTTTGGCATCCTTCCCCTCTAATTCCAGACTACCGGCCCCATTATCCCAGCATCGGAGCAGCCAGGTAACAATGTGCTCACCTGAACGACGGCCAAAATCTTTTCGCATATCTCGCAGCTCACTCAAGGATATGGATCGTGTAGTTTCCGTTTCTTTTACAGGTTCTTCCTCTTCCTCCTACTCTTCTTGTGATGGCCCTGGTTCTTCATCATCTCTTTCTAAACGAGTTGACTTTCTCTTCCAAGTTTTCTTCTTGTGTATAGGGGCACCTGATACTGGCACAGGTTGATCCTCTGATTCAGCTGCAACGCTTGTCACTGGGGTTGGAGTATCTGCAGTGTCTGTCGTGGGGGTTTGAGTGGCCGCAGTGCTTGTTGCTTTCCTTGTCATTTTAGACCCTGAGGCCTTCTCTTCCCCTTGAGGGTACTGAATAGTGTTAAACTGGGCTTGATAGGCATGGGCCAGGCCCCAGCACATTGCACTTATCTGTATCTCTCAGGGAGTGCCAGGGTGACATCATACTTCCTCCAAATATTCTACTAATTTTTCAGGATTCTGCACTTGTTCAGGGGTGAAGTCCCAAGACACTGGGGGTGCCCACCATCTCAGGCATTTGCCCATACTGTCCCACACACCCTGCCACACATAGCTATCGAGCCTTGGGGCAGATCTCTGGATGATGTTCTTAAATTGCTTATTAACCTTAGACAGAGCAGAAATGGTCTGCCAAGCAATATCAGCAGACATATCTGAACTATCTAAGGATGGTCAAGATAATGAAAAGTTGTTGTAATGAAGGAGGAGGCATTATATAAGATGGTAGCTAAGGTGCCATCCTGTATTTCCTCCATAAAAAATAACTCTCAGAGGAGGAGGTATAATTGCTAATTGTCTCCATGAGGTGGTACCTGATGTACAGTAACGGCTTCAATATAAACTTCAAATACCAAGTAAAACTCAAGGCCAGTGTTTTAAAAACAGCTCTCCCAGGCAAAACATCACTAATCACTGCAGAGCACAGGAGACCACAAAAACCAACACCAATCTAACAGGCACCACAAATACAAGAGCATGGTGCAGATTGGATAAACTAATATTGAGAGCAGATGAATCAATGCTGTAACCAGCAACTGTTATTATCTCAACCTTTTGTGCCCCATGTTGGGTGCCAAAAAGGACTGTCGTGGCTCAGCCCCAGTTGGAAACTAAACACCACGCAGCTGCTCGCTCACTCCCCCCACCCCAGTGGGATGGGGGAGAGAATTGGAAGAGGAAAAGGAAAAAAACTTGTGGGTTGAGTTAAGAACAGTTTAATAATTAGAATAAAGTAATAATAATAATATTGATTATGATAATAATAACAATAACTATAATATAATAAAAAGGAAAAGGGAAAAAGGGAAATAAAACCAGAAACACAGATGATACAACTGCTCACTACCCACCGACCGATGCTGCTAGTCCCCGAGCCACGATCGCTGCCTCCCTCTTAACACACTGGGCATGACTTTACATGATATGGACTATCCCTTTGGCCAGTTTGAATCCACTCTCTTAGCTATGCCCCCTCCCCTCCCGGCTTCTTGTGCACCTGGCAGAGCATGGGAAGCTAGAAAAGTCCTGGACTAGTATCAGCACTACCCAGCAACAACCAAAACCTCGGTGTGTTATCAACCTTGTTCTCATACTAAATCAAAGCACAGCACTATGCCAGCTCCAGTGAAGAAAATTAACTCTATCCCAGCTAAAACCGTGACAACCAGTATCTAAGCCATTAGGAATAAGTGTCCCTCTGCTCAAGAGAGAAAATACACACCATGGTCCACCCTATGGTTTTACCTGTGTGACCATGGAGAGGACATGAAGAAGTGGGATGGAAAACCTACCTCGACCATCAGGGCGTGGGTACGCGAGCTGCAAAGAAGAATAATCACTCAGGGAGGTTCTTTCCTGGAAAGTTGCTGATCCAGTTCCCAGTAAGCAGCTCCCCAGAGAGAAGAGTAGAAGCACTGATTTTATTTCTGAGCTTAATAGAGAGACCCTTGGTTCGCATTTACAAGAAGTAGCAAATACTATTATCATGAATGGAGGGACCCTGCCTCCAGCCAGGTGGAAGAAAGGGATAACTGGGTTTACTGGACTGTGTTCCCTTAATGGCCTGGCACATCAGCCCCATAGGAATATAAAGCTTTAGTGGACACCAGTGCACAGTGCACCCTCATACCATCAAACTATATAGGGGCAGAAGCCATCAGTATTGCTGGAGTGACAGGGGGATCCCAAGAGCTAACTGTATTGGAGGCCGAAGTGAGCCTAACTGGGAATGAGTGGCAAAAGCATCCCATTGTGACTGGCCCAGAGGCTCCGTGCATCCTTGGCACAGACTACCTCAGGAGAGGGTATTTCAAGGACCCAAAAGGGTACTGGTGGGCTTTTGGTGTAGCTGCCTTGGAGACGGCGGAAATTAAACAGCTGTCTACCTTGCCCGGTCTCTCGAAGGACCCTTCTGTTGTGGGGTTGCCGAGGGTCAAAGAACAACAGGTGCCGATCGCCATCACAGCAGTGCACCAGTGGCAATATCTCACCAACCGAGACATCTCTGATTCCCATCCATGAGCTCATTCATCAACTAGAGAGCCAAGGAGTGATCAGCAAGACCCACTCACCCTTTAACAGCCCCATATGGCCATTGCGGAAGTCTAATGGAGAGTGGAGACTAACAGTAGGCTATTATATTTTCAGTATTATCATAATCATTATTATCATTACCATTATTACCATTATTATTTTATTTTAATTATTAAACTGTTCTTATCTCAACCTATGAGTTTTCTTGATTTTTATCTACTGATTCTCTCTCCCATCCCACTGGGGTGGGGGGAGTGAGCAAGCAGCTGCGTGGTGCTTAGTTGCTGACTGGGGCTAAACCACATCATTTACTTTTTAACAACAGGGTTTAGACATTGAGCAGTGACCATATCAACAGAAATGTTAATAAAATAATTTATTAAATAAAACATGGAAGTTGTCAGTGTTTATAATACCAAATTGCAACAGAAAAAGAAAAAAAACCAAACACCCGAAAGCTAATGTCCCAACACTCAAGCATAATACAAAATTATGCAAGTGTTAATGCAAACTCAAATTACACATCGTATGCACGTGGTAAATGAACTTGTTACTGTACACAAGCAAAAATACTGCCTAGCAATATCCCTTACACTTTCTTCCCTGAGTCTTTAATAAAACTAGTGTCTGTATTAAAGGCTAACCTTCCCTTGCTCAGCCAGTTTCTTCACCCACCTTTTAAACTAGTAAGCACTGAATACTAAAACTTTATTTGAAAGAGCTGTCCCTCATTCTGCCTGCCTCAAAATGTTTCCTATGAGCTCTACTATTTGTAACAAGAGGAGTCAACCATATTTAATAATTACTATGTGACCAGAAGCATGAGCTTGTATTTTTCAGCATTCCTTTTCAAATCTACATGATACAATTTCTCTTTGAAGAAAAAGCTAATACTTCAACATTCTTCTGAGCCAAAGACATGTGATATGAAATGAGGCAATCAGGCTGTAACTAGAATAATTTAACTCCTTTTAAGGCAGCTACAGAAGGAAAGTTATGAGGGAACAAACCCATTAGCTCAGAAAGTGTACTATAACCCTTGGGTGGATAGATTACTCACTCAGAAGGAAACAGAAGAAATTTACCTTAGAAAATTAAGACTCCTTCCCCACTTTTCTAAAGCCAGCATCTTTTCTTAGTATCTTCTTTATTCTTTTTAAACAGAATAATATATAGCAAGGGTAATTTACCAAAAAGCTTTAACAGCCACTAAAATAAACTACCAGAGTAATTCTTTAACAAAACCCATCATTACAGAAAAACATAACATGAAATCCCCAGTTAGCAAATATTCCCTTCCCTCACTGACCTGTTATTTGAGAGTTCAGCTGTAAAAATAAACTTGGTGCTTGCTTTTGGAGGAAACACTGCAGGTGGGAGAGGTTAACTCATTAAGATCCAGCAGAAAAATCTCTTTCTTTTAGTCGTTTTGATTTATTTCAAGGCTGAAGGACTTGATTAAAAAAATATAAAGAACTGTTCATTTGAATGTGATGCTCCTAAAACCTTAGCATTCTTTGTGTACAAGGTATTGACCTATAAGAAAGCAAAGCAGACAGGGATTACAAAAACCTGAACTGCCATTACTATTCTAATATGAAAAGTTAGTAAAAGCCTTGAAAAGAGCTATGTTTTTTCAAATTAATATTTCATATGTGGAGGCTATCTTTTGTGGAATAGGTTTGTTTAGAGTTTTTTGTTTGGTTGGTTTTTGGTTTTTCTTGAGTTAAGCATTAAGTATTAAAAGATCATCTGTTCATCTTCGACAATTACGTGGTTTGACAAGCTTGATATTTGCACAGTGGTGATAATTACTATATTTACATACATATGATTTACTGTGCTTTTATTCTGTGTAAACAACCATAGTTTTATTTTCCAAAGGCCAGGCATGTAACAACTGCATATTTGTCTAATTTTCTTTTTGTTTTGCAAGATACATAATAATATTATGAAACAGCCAATTTCCAAGAATTAGTTTAAAAAGTACACTTTTAATTTCTGGTATTAACTTCCTGTTTTCCTGCTACTAAAGTGAAAAAGATTCATACCGAGAGCCAGTTTATCTCAAGGCATAGTGAGGACTGTGCAGACCTCATGGATCCCTTCTAAAAACATTTTCTCATAAGTGTTTTTTCAGAAACTGCTTAGGACTGCTCATGCTGACATTTGAGGATTATCCCCACTTCTGACATGTTTATCTTCCTGGCACATGTTAACAAATAGGGAATCTTTGGAATTTATAAAGCCCAAGATTTTTGATTTTAAACACTTCATTTAAAGTGTTTGTTCTTGGAACTACAGAGGCCAATCACCCACTACCATCTGCACCAACAATAGCTTTATCTGGAGGCTAGGACTGGGACTAGAGTCCGCTTCCTATTTCTGATTGTTTGTTTACACTTTTTACAAAAAGCTTGCATTGTCATGGTAGCAGAAGCACAGGTCTAGAGGTAATAAGAAAAGGACTAAACTAAACTGATAATGGATATCTGAAGCACTTGCATCCTGCCACACATATAGCACAACTACATGACCTATTGGTGCAGTGACAAGCAAACAATGATAGGCTGCTTTAGTTTTGTGTGAAGTTAGAATCATAGAAATCATAGATCATGGAATCATTAAAGATGGAAAACACCTCTAGGATCATCAAGTCCAACCATCAACCCAATGCTACCATGTCTCCTAAACCATGCCCTGAAGTGCCACGTCTATGCATCTTTTAAATGCTTCCAGGGATGGTGACTCCACCACCTCTCTGGGCAGCCTGTTCCAATGCCTGACCATGCTTTCAGTGAAGAAATTTTTCCTAATATCCAATCTAAACCTCCCCTGATGCAGCTTGAAGCTGTTTCCTCTCATTCTATTACTAATAACTTGGGAGAGGAGACCAGCACCCACCTCGCTACACCCTCCTTTCAGGTAGTTGTAGAGTGATAAGGTCTCCCCTCAGCCTCCTCTTCTCCAGACTAAACAACCCCGCTTCCCTCAACCTCTCCTCATAAGACCTGCTCTCCAGACCCTTCACCGGCTTCGTTGCCCTTCTCTGGACACGCTCCAGCAACTCAATGTCCTTCTTGTAGTGAGGGGCCCAAAACTGAACACAGTATTCAAGGTGTGGCCTCACCAGTGCTGAGTACAGGGGCACAATCACTTCCCTAGTCCTGCTGACCACACTATTCCTGATACAAGCCAGGATGCTGTTGGCCGCCTCTGCCAGGCAGCTCTCCAGCCACTCTTCCCCAAGCCTGTAGCATTGCATAGGGTTGTTGTGACCCAAGTGCAGGACCTGGCACTTGGCCTTGTTAAACCTCGTACAATTGGTCTCGGCCCATCAATCCAGCCTGTCCAAGTCCCTCTGCAGAGCCTTCCTACTCTCGAGCAGAGCAACACTTCCACCCAACTTGGTGTCATCTGCAAACTTACTGAGGGTACACTTGATCCCCTCGTCCAGATCGTTGATAAAGATATTAAACAAGACTGGCCCCAAAACTGAGCCCTGGGGAACACCGCTTGTGACTGGCCACCAGCTGGATTTAGGTCCATTCACCACGACTCTCTGGGCTCAGCCATCCAGCCAGTTTTTTACACAGCAAAGAGCACACCCCTCCAAGCCATGAGCTGTCAGCTTCTCTAGGAGGATGATGTGGGAGACAGTGTCAAAGGCTTTGCTAAAGTCCAGATAGACAACATCCACAGCCTTTCCCTCATCCACCAGGCGGGTCACCTGGTCATAGAAGGAGGTCAGGTTGGTCAGGCAGGACCTGCCTTTCGTGAACCCATGCTGGCTGGGCCTGATCACCTGGTTGTCCTGCACTTGCCTAGTGAGCTCACGCAAGATGTATCACTCCATAATCTTCCCTGGTACCGAGGTCAGGCTGAAAGGCCTGTAGTTCCCCGGATCCTCCTTCTGGCCCTTCTTGTAGATGGGCATCACATTGGCAAGCCTCCATTTGTCTGGGACCTCCCCTGTTAACCAAGACTGCTGATAAATGATGGAGAGTGGCTTGGCAAGCTCCTCCGCCAGCTCCCTCACTACTCTCGAGTGGATGCCATCCGGCCCCATAGACTTGTGAGTGTCCAGGTGGAGCAGCAGGTCATAAACTGCTTCCTCCTGGATTATGCGGGGTTTATTCTGCTCCCTGTCCCTCCCTACCAGCTCAGGGGGCTGAATACCCTGGGGATAACTGGTCTGACTATTAAAGACTGAGGCAAAGAAGGCATTTAGTACCTCAGCCTTTTCCTCATCCTCAGTAGCAACGTTCCCCTCTGCGTCCAATAGAGGATGGAGATTCTCTTTGGTTCTCTTTTTGTTGTTAATGTATTTGTAAAAACATTTTTTGTTATCCCTTACAACAGTGGCCAGGTTGAGTTCTAGCTCTTGGGGAGATTCCGATTGGACACGAGAGGAAAATTTTTCACAGTGAGGACAGTCAACCATTGGAATAATCTCCCCAGGGAAGTCGTTGGCTCGGCCACATTGGACACTTTTAAGATTTGGCTGGACAGGGTGCTGGGCCATCTTGTCTAGACTGTGCTCTTCCTAGAAAGGTTGGACTAGATGATCCCTGAGGTCCCTTCCAACCTGTGATTCTGTGATAGCTGGGCTTTTGCCTAATTTTCTCTCTGGAAGACCTAACGAGATCTCTGTACTCTTCTTGAGCTGCCTGCCCCTTCTTCCAAAAGTGGTAGACTCTCCTTTTTTTCCCTGAGTGCCAGCAAAAGCTCCCTGTTCAGCCAGGCCGGTTGTCTTCCCCGCCGGTTTGTCTTGTGGCACTTGGGGACAGCCTGCTCCTGTACCTTCAAGAGTTCCTTCTAGAGGAGTGCCCAGCCTTCCTGGACTCTTTTGCCCTTCAGGACTTCCTCCCAAGGGACTCTCCGAACCAGTGCCTTGAACAGGCCAAAGTCTGCCCTCCAGAAGTCCATGGTAGTGGTTCTGCTGACCCCCCTTCTTACTTCACCAAGGACTGAGAACTCAATCATATCCTGGTCGCTAAGCCCAAGACCGCCTCTGACCGCCACATCTCCCAGCAGTCGTAAGAGTCATCCCACCGTGTCTCTGTGATGGTGACTAAGTCATAGCTATCCCTCTGTACAATGGCTTCCAGCTCCTCCTGTTTGTTGCCCATGCTGCGTGTGTTGGCATAGATGCACTTGAGCTGGGCTATTGGTTTCACCCCCAACCCTGGCATGCCACCCCTAGGCTCCTCTCTAGTGGACCTGGCTATATCCCCTTCCCCCTTTGAACCTAGGTTAAAGCCCTCTCAATGAGCCCCACCAACTCATGTGCAAGAATCCTTTTCCCCCTTTGAGATAGGTGAACTCCATCTGCCGCCAGCAGGCCCGGTGCCATGTAAACCTCCCCATGATCAAAAAAACCCAAAATTCCACCGATGGCACCAGCCTCTGAGCCACGTGTTAATCAGATGAGTTTTCCTGTTCCTTTCAGTATTATTCTTCCCTGCCATTGATGGGATTGAGGTAAACACTACCTGCGCTCCCGGTCCTTCAACTAGTCACCCCAGTGCCCTGAAGTACCTTTTGATTGCTCTTGGGCTTCTCTCTGCAACCTCATCACTGCCCACCTGCATAACCAACAGTGGGTCAGTATTAACTTATATTAAGTTGTATTGACTACGATAATATTTTAATATTAATAAATCTCATCATAAACTGAAAGTACAGGCTCAAATATGTAACATGGGAAGACAGAACATAAAACCACTCATGCTCCAACAGCATGCTTGACCTATTGCAGTTTATAAAGGCTGCTAATAGTCATCTTCTTTCACAAAGATGGGGGCAGGGGACCCTTTCCCCACCTCCCCTCCAAAGAGGTGTCATTTTGGTTTATCTCAGAAGCTGTTGCATACTTGTTTAGATGAACTAAATTTACTGCCCTTCTTCAAATCCTGACACAGGAAACAGCATCAACAGGGCACTTATGATGCGGTGTTCTAGTGTAAACATGCTACAGAAACAGGCAGAATTGTGAGATTATTTTTTCGAGGGGTTTTTGCTTGGAGGGCTTTTAAAAAGTAAGTGCTTAGAACAGAAGCTGTGATTTTTTTTTTTAACCTTCTGTCCCCAGTGCTTCAGACCTGCACTTGACCCCAGGTGACTGCCAAGATGAGAGCCATAAGGCTCACCCGCTCCCCCAACAGCAAAGCCAATCAGGAAGAAAACAAAATGCAAGCCACCCAGTGAAAGAAAGGGGAACCACCACTTTCCTGAACAGCGCTTCTGGTGCCGCAATTTCAATATGCAAAGTTAACGCAGCTACATCACCTCACAGCACTTCTTTTTTTCCTCGGGCACAGCTGCCGGCAGGGTGGCTTCAAACGAGATCGAGGAACCGCTGCAGTGTGTGGAAGACGACACAGATTTACAGAGGGTTTTGATTTTGGTTTTTTTGTGTTTTGTTTTGTTTTTTTAAGGGTTCCTTCTAGGTATTAAGGGCCCTCCTCCTGGCCCCCTCTCACAGTCCTTCAGCAGAGGGCAGACAGCTGGTGAAGGCCCGGCCTTGGTGGTGTCTCCCCTCAGCAGCACTGCAGCCCTGACTGGGCCTGGCTCCAGGCTAGGCTGTAGGAGCAGGCAGGGCCCTGCCGTCAGCCCCACAAGCCTCCCTCGGTTGGCATGAAGCGGCGAATACAGAGACTAGCCCCATGGGAGACTTTTTGGTGGTTTTTTTTGTTTGTTTGTTTTTTTTCCCTTCTCCCCCCCCGCGCCCCAGCTGGGGCGGGGGAGGTGGGAACGAGTAACAAATGGACGCGTCCCCTTTAAACACCTCCCCCCGCCCTTTCCACGTGGTGCAGGGCGGGGATTCCGTGATACGTCACTTCTGTTTCTGTCGTGGTGTAGAAGAGCTGCGTGTGGAGTAGGACGTGAGTTTTAGGGTTCTCCCTCGTGCCCAGTTGGGGCTGCCGCCATTTTCTCTATCACCTATCCGTGGTTCTTGGTGGCTCGGTACCTTCTGGCTGGTGCAGGAGAGGTTCGCTGGGTAATCGTATGGCGAGACTTTCCCTTTTCCTTGGTTGCTTCCTGTCCTCTGCGGGAGGAATGTTCCGCTGTGGAGCGGGCGTGGGGTGGGAGCCGCTGCCATGTTGGGGGGCAAAGAATTTGAGCGAGGGAGAAAATGGCGATAGGGAGCCATCCGGCTGCGTACACCCCACCCCCCCCGCTGGGATCTGGCTGCTCACTGGCGATCCCCGGCACTTTTTTTTTTTTTCTGTTGTATTTCCTTTTCTCTTCTTCGTCGCCGGTAATCTGCACCCCTCTTTCTGCCACCCCGCCCCGGGAGGACCTGAGCGTTCTTGCCCGCACCCTCCCGTCGGGCCCTCGTTCTTTTCCCCTGGGGGGGCAACACGAGCCATAGAAAAGAGGAAGAGGGGAGGAAAATGGCGGCTGGAGTCCGCCTACCTGGTTTTCCTAGCTCGCACTCGCTTGTCTTTCTCATATTCTTTTCCCTCGTCCTCGCTTGGCCTGTCTTGTTCCACCCTCGCTCTCCCCGGTGCTTCGGTGTCCTCACGCTCTGCCTTGCCAGCTTCTCTCGAGGGGCACCCACCAGCCCCAATTTCTTCCAGTTTCCGCCCCCGCCTTCCTCCATATTGTTACTTCCTTATCCTTATGCGGTCTCTGGGGTTATCCTCTGCTGGTGATCCCGCCCACCGCGTATCGGACTTGTTCGGCTTCCCGATTTCATGTCATCGCTGTACTTATTTTTACATTGTCCTATTCCAGCTCTCCTCTGCCTCCATCCTGCAGCGTGGTTTATATGTGTTTCCCATACCCTGTTTCATTTTCAGTGCTACAGCTTCCATCGTTGTGTTCCAAAGTACTACAGCAGAATTTGCCCTACTTTAGAACCACATTGATCCATTAGCATTTTTCTTCAGACTCCGTTTTTTCCTTTGCACATAGTTTATTTCACTGCCAGTTTAAAAATACTGCTATTCCTTCCCCCCCCCCCCCCCCCCCTTGAGATATGCTTCTTTAATCTTTTACTAGCCTTTCCTAGCTGTGGTCTATTTTATACAGTTTCTTCCTGCGTTACTTATTTTTGTTTTGAAAGATCAGATAAGCTATTTATTTGTTACAAAGGGTTTCTAGTAGCAGGCAAGATTTTCAACTGCTATAGCTAACCACATGTTTACATACTAGAGAGATGTAGAAGCACACATGGCAGCATGCGTTCAAGGAAAGTCGAATGTCTGCTTGTCTGGCAAATGAATAGACTCTAATGACTGATGTGGTAAAGCTGCAGTGGAAATGTTAACTGTAATGCTGTAGTTCACTGTAACTGTTTGTTGGGTGTGTGTTTTTTTTTCCAGACTTTTGTGTTATTGATTGGAACTTTAGCTTCATGTATGGTGATTATGCACCTGTTGCTTGCAAATTCAACTAGGTGAAATGCCTATGTAAGAAGATAGATAGCGCTGGGGCCTTAATCATTTATATTTATGAATGTAATATTGAGAATTCAACTGGAGGACAGTATTGTATTGTATTTTTTACATTATGGTTTCTACCATACTGGGGGGGGTCTATGAAACTGGTGAAAAATGACCCCTTTGTAAACAGTTCAGAATCTAAACCACTGCATTTAAGGCAGTTGCAGCAAAAAGGGGAAGAGATATAAGAGGGAAGGGTGTTTGAGATCACATCTGCAATGTGTATTAAAGCTTATATGAAAAGGCAGGAAAGTCTTCAGGAGGGTTTTTAATAAGATGAGCCTTTGCAAACAGGTTTGAGGATGGCTTTCTAGCCATAATGGGATGTATTCATTGCATAGTGTTC
The DNA here is from genome assembly GCF_963921805.1 of Phalacrocorax carbo. Lineage (NCBI taxonomy): Eukaryota > Metazoa > Chordata > Aves > Suliformes > Phalacrocoracidae > Phalacrocorax > Phalacrocorax carbo. The sequence continues at coordinate 101,545 of NW_026990255.1, read as the reverse complement.
TCATGTTATCTTTCTCTTCCTAGAATGCCTAAGTCAAAGGAACTTGTGTCTTCAAGCTCATCTGTCAGTGACTCAGATAGTGAAGTTGACAAAAAGGTGAAGACCATATGCAGTTTAACTACTGTATTAACTCTTATATTTCAGGCTGGGGTTAAAGAATTAGGTGAGCGTTATATCACAAAATGCATGTCATTCCATATGATTTATCAGACACTTAACCCCAAAACGTGGCCCGCAACAACTCCAAAGCAACAAAACTAAAACAAACAAAACCCACCCTGCAGGATTAGGGTTTGGGTGGATGCTTTTTGCTTTGCAGTAAACTTCTTAAGTTGCATTTTGCTTTCTTCAGGACTTTCCATATGGTATATCTAGCCACAAGCTTCCTGGAATTATTTGCTGCTTGTGGCAAGTGATAGAAGGCTTCTGTATAAGCTGCCCCTGGTGGCAAGAACTTGGACTAACTTTCAGGCCACCCCCCCACCCCCTTCATTTTGGTATCTGGATTATTTGCAAGTCCAAAACAAAAACTTCTACTTGCCCTTGTCATCCATGTCACTTGCATATCTTGTTCACATGCTCTTTTTCTCTGTTTCAGATTCTTACATTTACTGTAATACTATCTGTTAGTTTCTCACTTAAAAGCTGTGCCAATCTGAATGTCTGAGTTGATAATTTTAACATTAACTGTTTAGATGTATAAATTTAGTGTTCATTTATTTTTAATAGTTATTTAACTTATAAGTTTGTATAGATGTACCAGTCATTACAAACAAAAAAAAAAATTCACTGTTGCATTCAGTTTAAGAAATGCTAGGTGGTAATGCAGACATCAGGTCTTTTAGTGCAGTATGCGAAGAGACTGTCTGCTTTACTGAATTGGTTCAAATGTGACTTGGTTGCACTTAGCAAATTAGGTGTTTTGTCCATTCTTAATATAAGAGAAAATGGTCAGGTGATTTTTTTGTTGTTAGGGAAATGTATTCCTGAAAACAACAGTCTGCTTCTGTGGGCAGTAAGGTGGTGGGTTTTGTTTTTGGGTTTTTTTTTTTTTTTTCCCCTGACAACCTCACATATTTGTTGGAACTGTTTTGTCTTTAAAAGGTATTATCTACAATATGATTCTAGCAGGTGAGACTAATTTTTGGTATCTTTGTATTATTCTTTCCTTGGGGTAGGCATGATTACTATATAACCATTAGTAGAAATAGTAACTTTGTAGCGTCTGCTAGTAAAGTAATCTGATTTACAGGTGATATTGTCTGAATGTTTTAAAAGTGTTTAGTTTATCATGCTATGGACAGAGATTGGACTCCAATTAAAAAAAAACCAAACCACCCAACAAAAACAAAATAACCAAAAAAACCCAAACCCCCCAAAGCTCAAACAAAACCAACAAACAACTCCTCTGCTGGATTTGATTTCCAGATCCTTTCTTCATTATCTCATTGTCGTGTCCCTGTCGTGTGTCTGTCCGTGTCACCCACCCCCACCCCCCCAAACAGTTGTTAGCTGTCCTGTATTTTTCATTGCACTCAGTGGAAAGGAAGGCAAAGCTTCCAACAGACTAAAATTTTAATTAAAACTACTGAACTGACAATATTACTGTGTAAAAAGAGTAGGCTTTTTGAAGTGTATTTTGATCTAATCCAATTCTCTTTAAATGCGAAGTATTATGGTAAACTTCACTGGGAACAGAATTAGGCTCACTTGAAGATTTTTTTTTTTTTAATTCCAGTCTAAATGTACAGTATTGGATACCTGCCTTCACAGAAGGAAGGTGATAATGTGTATTGCATAGTAGTAGTTTGTGACCTCTAATCCAAACTTTTTTGTAACTTATAAAATGTGTTGTGGTTCATGCATTTCTTTTTTTTTTTTTTATTCTTGCTCCAAGGCAAAGCGGAAAAAGCAAGCAGCTCCAGAAAAGCCTGTAAAGAAACAAAAGACTGGTGAAAGTTCAAAGGGTGCAGCTTCTTCTAAGCAAAACAGTAACAGAGATGAGAATATGTTTCAGGTAAAATTGACTCTCTTAGAGCCTGGTTAAGGTAACCATTTACATCATATTCAGTATAAATTTTATTAAGTGATCTGAATATCTTAATAGCATGGTGCTTGGCCAAAGGGGATTGCGATGCTAGCATGCAGATGAGATGCTCAGAAAAAGCTTTGTCAGGTTTCAGTAGAGTAAAAGAATCTGGCAATTGATTCTAACCCTTATGTCTTTGCCCATAGTAACTTTCTGGGTAGTCATTTTGTCTGTAAATACAGCACTTACTGTGAGTATACTGTAAATATTAGATCAGGACAGTCTCTACATGAAAATGTTTTTTAATCCAGGCTCTTGAAAGAAAGGTTCTTGGAAACCAAAGTATGGACTCTTCATTCCTATTTAACTAGGTCAAGGGCAACTTGGCTTCTGTCTTATAAGACAGTGTCTTGGAAAAAGTTTTGTTTGTTCCTTTTTTGATGCAGGTTTTTCTCACTGAACATCCAAAAAGATTGTAATTTTTGACATTGTCTTTATTTTTAAGATGGGATGAATGTACATTTTCAGTAGCAAGAAGTATTTGTGAATTCAGGGTGTTGCAGTTCCTGGGGTTAGCTGAGGCAGTAGCAGTGTGTGCTGAAAGTTGTGTAAGAATATGCGTAGCTCGGAATTACCTGTTTTAGGGGTGCGGATTAAGACTTATTTAATGTCTGTGACTAGGTGGCTTGAAAAGGGTCAAGGGATAGGAAAGGAACTTAAATTCTTAGACTTAGGTTCTTAAGTTTGAAAGGGTATGGGAGAGGTGCCTAATAAGATGGTCCCAATGCTGAGTAAGGCAAAATAAATGGTTTTGGGCTGTAGCATCAATTCTCACTTTCCTCTTCATGTATAATTGGAGGGAGAGCTTCAGTTTAAGACACTGGGCATCAATGTCTGAACTTCCCCACTGAATGAAGAATATATTTTTAGTTCTGTTGGGGAATGCTTTGATCCCTGTAGCTAAAAATGAGATAGTATCTTCTACGCTTAATGAGGTGAACTGCAGTTAGAACTCAACAAAAACAAACCCACCCCACCCCCCAAACCTCCTATGTACCTATGTATAGGCTTTATGCTATGTTTGTAATAGGTTCAGAAGTTCCAGCCTTGGGGAAAAAGATTAAAAATTTTAATGCTCTCCTGATGGGGGGGGGGGCCAACCCCCCAAAACCCCCTTTCAAATAAAAGCAAAAGTATTTGTGTGCTCTGACTTCTTTCAGCCTTTTTGACCTAAGAAAATAAAAAGTTACGAAAAACAGACAGTAGAGAACTCATTAGTCTGATAAGAGCACTATTCTTCCGGTGTTGAGTAAAATATAGAGAAAATGTCAATATCACCTTGACCTAAAACATCGGTGTTCCTTAGTCTCTTACTTGCCTTTTAGTTACTCAACAACAAAAGTGGCTTGTTTGGTTTTTTTTTTTAGATTTCCTATTGTGTTACATGAAGCATTGTGGGCTTTTTTTTTTTCATGCTATATCAGCTTCAGTTGCATCTTAGTTAATGCACAATTTCAGTGTAGAAGTAGCATTGTAGGTTTGAGGGTACTTCCCCCCCCCCCCCCCCCCCCCCCCCAGGAGAGCAGAGCATGCTAGTTGCATGTTATTTTTTAGGTATGGTTTTGTTTGTTCTAGGACTATTAGTAATACTAGAAACTCTCCTTTCTGCTTCCCCATGGTAGTAAAATGATCTCTGTACAAGTGACTGCAGTATAACTTACAAGTGTGGCTTCAGTTGATGGAAATCAGGCTGTAAAGTATTCATAGAATAGTCAGAAGTTCTGTGGCATCCATATTGTGTGTGGGAGTGGCAGAAAATTATGTGAAACTTAGTGATTTGCTGTTCTACACCTTTGGGCTATGTTCTTAAAGTATATAGCTTCCCTTAATATTGAGCTCATTGTGATTGTCATGGTTTCAGCTGGGATAGAGTTAATTTTCTTCACTCTAGCTGGTATAGTGCTGTGCTTTGAAATTAGCATGGAAAAAAAAACCCGTTGAGATAACACACAGATGTTTAGGCTGTTGCTGGGTAGCGCTTATACTAGTCAAGGACATGTCTAGCCTCCCATGCTCTGCTGGGTGCACAAGAAGCTGGGAGGGGAGGGGGCACAGCTAAGAGAGCGGATTCAAACTGACCAAAGGGATATTCCATATCATGTAACGTCATGCCCAGTATGCTAACTGGGAGGAGCTGGCTGGGGGAGGGAGGGAGCAATCGCGGCTCAGGGATGGGCAGCGTCGGTCGGCAGGTGGTGAGCGGTTGTATCGTTCGTGTTTCTGTGTCTTTTTTCCTGTTTTCCCTTTCCTTCCTTTTCCCTTTTATTATATTAACATTATTGTCATTATTATCATAATCATTTATCATCATCATTCTATTGTAGTTATTAAACTGTGCTTATCTCAACCCACAAGTTCTTTTGCTCGTCCGATTCTCTTCCCCATCCCACAGGGGTGGGGTGGGGGGGTGTGTGAGCGAGCGGCTGCGTGGTGTTCAGTTGACAGCTGAGGCTGAACCACGACAGTCTATTTTTGGCGCCCAATGTGGGGCATGAAGGGTTTGAGATAATAACAGTTGCTGGTCACAGCATTGATTAATCTGCTCGCAGTATTAGTTTGTCCAGTCTTTACCATGCTGATTGTAAAGTACATGTTAAAACTTGCTGTTGGTTTTGTCAGTTGGCTGTGCTCTGCAGTGATTAGAGATATTTTGCCTAGGAGACGTGTTATTAAAACACTGGCCTTGACTGTTATTGGTTATTTAGGTTTTGCATGGAAGCCGTTACTGTACTACAGCTACCACCTCATGGAGGCAATTAGCAATTATACCTCTTCCTCTGAGGAGTTTTTTATGGAGGAAATGCAGAATGGCACCGTAGCTACTATCTTATGTAATGTCTCCTCCCTCATTACAACAACTTTTCAGTATCTTGAACATCCTTGGGTAGTTAAGATACATCTGTTGATATTGCTTTGGCAGGTGGTATCAGATCTGTCTAAGGCTAGTAAGCAAGTTAAGAATATAATCCAGAGATCTGTCCCAAGGCTCGATAGCTATGCGTGGCAGGGTATGTGGGAAAGTATGGGGAAATGCCTAAGACGGTGGGCACCCCCCCCGTGGTGTGGGACTTCACCCCTGAACAAGTGCAGAATCCTGAAAAAGTAGTAGAACATTTGGAGGAAGTATGTTGTCACCCTGGCAATTCCAGAGAGATACAGATCACTGCCATGTGCTGGGGTCTGGCTTATGCCTATCGAGCCCTATTTAACACTATTCAGTACCCCCAAGGGAAAGAGAAGGGAGGTACTCCAACCCCCGTGACAAGCACTGCGGCCACCCAACCCCCTACGACAGGCACTGCGGCCACCCAACCCCCTACGACAGGCACTGCGGCCACCCAACCCCCTACGACAGGCACTGCGGCCACCCAACCCCCTACGACAGGCACTGCGGCCACCCAACCCCCTACGACAGGCACTGCGGCCACCCAACCCCCTACGACAGGCACTGCAGCTACTCCAACCCCGGTGACGAGCACTGCGGCTACTCCAACCCCGGTGACGAGCGTTGCAGGTAAACCACAGGACCAACCTGTGCCAGTATCAGTCGCCCCTATACGCAAGAAGAAATCATGGAAGAGAAGGTCAACTCGTTTAGAAAGAGATTACGAGGAACCAGGGCCATCACGAGAAGAGGAGGAGGAGGAGGAACCATGTGTACAAGAAACGGAAACTACCCGATCTCTATCCTTGAGTGAGTTGCGGGATATACGGAAAGATTTCGGGCGTCATTCAGGTGAGCACGTTATCACCTGGCTGCTCCGATGCTGGGATAATGGGGCCAGTAGTTTGGAATTAGAGGGGAAGGAAGCCAAACAACTGGGATCCCTCTCTAGGGAAGGGGGCATTGATAAAGCAATTGGAAAAGGAACACAAGCCCTCAGCCTCTGGAGGCGGCTCCTGTCCGCGGTGAGAGAGAGGTATCCCTTCAAAGAAGATATTGTATTTCGCCTAGGAAAATGGACGACCATGGAGAAAGGCATTCAGCATCTAAGGGAATTAGCCGTGCTTGAGGTGGTTTATGGTGACCTGGACGATCAACAGTCCTCCAAAGATCCAGATGAAGCTGAGTGCACACGACCCATGTGGCGGAAGTTTGTACGGAGCGCACCATCCTCGTATGCGAACTCATTGGCAGTGATGTCCTGGAAAGATGACGAGACACCAACGGTGGCTGAGTTGATTGATAGACTCCGGGAATATGAAGCGAATCTCTCTTCCTCGCTCGTCTCTGCTGTTGAGAAACTGTCCCGAGAGGTCCAGCAACTCAAAGAAGATAGGTCCTACTCCCCACCAGTACGGACCAGTATCTCAGCCATTAGGAGTAATCGTCCCTTGGCTCAAGAGAAGGGATACACACGACGGGGCACCCTATGGTTTTACCTGTGTGATCACGGAGAGGACATGAAGAAGTGGGATGGAAAACCTACCTCAGCCTTAGAGGCACGGGTACGTGAGCTGCAAGGGAGAACAATTACTCAGGGAAGTTTCTCCAGGAGAGCTGCTGCCCCAGTTTCCCGTAAGCAATTCTCTAGACAGAGGAGCAGAAGTGCTGATGGCCTGACTGATCTTAACAGAGACACCTGTGATTCATATTTACCGGAAGTGAGTGATGAATACTATGATCAGGACTAGGGGGGCCCTGCCTCCAGCCAGGTGGAGGAAAGGGATAACCGGGTTTACTGGACTGTGTGGATCCGATGGCCTGGCACATCTGACCCACAGGAATATAGAGCTTTAGTGGACACCGGCACACAGTGTACCTTAATGCCATCAAACTATATAGGGGCAGAACCCATCAGCATTGCTGGAGTGACAGGGGGATCGCAAGAGCTAACTGTATTGGAGGCCGAAGTGAGCCTCACTGGCAATGAGTGGCAAAAGCACCCTATTGTGACTGGCCCAGAGGCTCCGTGCATCCTTGGCATAGACTACCTCAGGAGAGGGTATTTCAAGGACCCAAAAGGGTACAAGTGGGCTTTTGGTGTAGCTGCCTTGGAGACGGCGGAAATTAAACAGCTGTCTACCTTGCCCGGTCTCTCGAAGGACCCTTCTGTTGTGGGTTTGCTGAAGGTCAAAGAACAACAGGTGCCGATCGCCACCACAACAGTGCACCGGCGGCAATATCGCACCAACAGAGACTCTCTGATCCCCATCCACAGGCTCATTCATCGACTGGAGAGCCAAGGAGTCATCAGTAAAACCCACTCACCCTTTAACAGTCCCATATGGCCAGTCCGGAAGTCTAATGGAGAGTGGAGGCTAACAGTAGACTATCGTGGCCTGAACGAAGTCACTCCACCATTGAGCGCTGCTGTGCCAGACATGCTAGAACTTCAATATGAACTGGAGTCAAAGGCAGCCAAGTGGTATGCCACAATTGATATTGCTAATGCATTCTTCTCAATCCCTCTGGCAGCAGAGTGCAGGCCACAGTTTGCTTTTACTTGGAGGGGCGTCCAGTACAGCTGGAATCGACTGCCCCAGGGGTGGAAACACAGTCCTACCATTTGCCATGGACTGATCCATAATGCTTTGGAACAAGGTGGAGCTCCTGAACACCTACAATACATTGATGACATCATTGTGTGGGGCAATACAGCGGAAGAAGTTTTTGAGAAAGGAAAGGAAATAGTTCAAATCCTCCTGAAAGCTGGTTTCGCCATAAAACAAAGTAAAGTTAAGGGACCTGCATGAGAAATCCAGTTCTTGGGAATAAAATGGCAAGATGGTCGTCGTCAGATCCCCATGGATGTGATCAACAAAATAGCAGCCATGTCTCCACTAACCAGCAAAAAGGAAACACAAGCTTTCTTGGGCGTTGTGGGTTTTTGGAGAATGCATATTCCACACTACAGCCTGATCGTAAGCCCTCTCTATCAAGTGACCCGGAAAAAGAATTATTTCAAATGGGGCCCTGAACAACAACAAGCCTTTGAACAGATTAAATGGGAAATAGTTCATGCAGTAGCTCTTGGGACAGTCCGGGCAGGACAAGATGTAAAGAATGTGCTCTACACTGCAGCCGGGGAGAATGGCCCTACCTGGAGCCCCTGGCAGAAAGCACATGGGGAGACCCGAGGTCGACCCCTAGGGTTTTGGAGTCGGGGATACAGAGGGTCCGAAGCCCGCTATACTCCAACTGAAAAAGAGATATTGGCAGCATATGAAGGGGTCCGAGCTGCTTCAGAAGTGGTTGGTACTGAGGCACAGTTGCTCCTGGCACCCCGACTGCCAGTGCTGGGCTGGATGTTCAGAGGGAACGTCCCCTCCACACACCATGCAACTGATGCTATGTGGAGTAAATGGTTTGCACTGATCACCCAGCGGGCTCGAGTAGGAAACCTCAGTCGCCCAGGAATCTTGGAAGTGATTATGGACTGGCCAGGAGGCAAAGACTTTGGAATATCACCAGAGGAGGAGGTGACACATGCTGAAGAAGCCCCACTGTATAACACACTGCCAGAAAAGGAGAAGCAGTATGCCCTGTTTACTGATGGGTCCTGTCGCCTTGTGGGAAAGCACCGGAGATGGAAGGCTGCTGTATGGAGTCCTACACGACAAGTAGCAGAAACTGCTGAAGGAGAAGGTGAATCGAGCCAGTTTGCAGAAGTAAAGGCCATCCAGCTGGCCTTAGACATCGCTGAACGGGAAAAGTGGCCAGCGCTCTCTCTCTATACTGACTCCTGGATGGTGGCAAATGCCCTGTGGGGCTGGCTACAGCAGTGGAAGCAAAGCAACTAGCAGCGCAGAGGCAAACCCATCTGGGCTGCCGCACTGTGGCAAGATATTGCTGCCTGGGTAGAGAACCTGGTTGTAAAGGTACGGCATGTGGATGCTCACGTCCCCAAGAGTCGAGCCACTGAAGAACATCGAAACAAGCAGCAGGTAGATCAGGCTGCCAAGATTGAGGTGGCTGAGGTGGATCTGGACTGGCAGCATAAGGGTGAACTATTTCTAGCTCGATGGGCCCATGACACCTCAGGCCATCAAGGGAGAGATGCAACATACAGGTGGGCTCGTGACCGAGGGGTGGACTTGACCATGGACGTTATTGCGCAGGTTATCCACGAATATAAAATGTGTGCTGCAATCAAGCAAGCGAAGCGGGTAAAGCCTCTGTGGTATGGGGGACGATGGCTGAAATCTAAATATGGGGAGGCCTGGCAAATTGACTCTATCACACTCCCACAGACCCGCCAAGGCAAGCGCCATGTTCTCACCATGGTAGAAGCAACCACCGGCTGGCTGGAAACCTATCCTGTCCCCCACGCCACTGCCCGGAACACTATCCTGGGTCTCGAAAAACAAGTGCTGTGGCGACATGGCACCCCAGAGAGAATTGAGTCAGACAATGGGACTCATTTCCGAAATAACCTCATAGACACCTGGGCCAAAGAGCATGGCATTGAGTGGGTGTATCACATCCCCTATCGTGCACCAGCCTCTGGGAAAATCGAAAGATACAATGGACTATTAAAGATGACACTGAGAGCAATGGGGGTTGGAACATTTAAACACTGGGATACACATTTAGCAAAAGCCACCTGGTTAGTCAACACAAGGGGATCTGCCAGGCGAGCTGGCCCTGCCCAATCAGAATCCTTACGTACTGTGGAAGGGGATAGAGTCCCTGTAGTGCACATAAAAAATATGCTGGGCAAGACAGTCTGGGTTATTCCTGCTTCCAGCAGAGGCAAACCCACTCGTGGGATTGCGTTTGCTCGAGGACCTGGGTGCACTTGGTGGGTGATGCGGGAGGATGGAGGAGTCCGGTGTGTACCCCAGGGGGATTTAATTTTGGGTGAAAACAGCCAATGAACTGAATAATATACTGTTAATTGCTATATGATGTTGTATGTCATCACTACTATGGTTGCATCAATGGAATGTTATCATGGTGGGAATCTCCCAATTAATGATAATAGCAAATGAACTTTCAATGGAACCGAGCAAAGTGCAGCAGTGAGAGAACAAGAACTACCAGTGCAGCGGTGATGGAACAAGGACTGACATGCAACAATCTGACCCCACGCACACCGCCACTCCGAAGGACCCTTACAAGAGATGAAATCCAAAGTCATGGACTAAATGAACTCAATGGACATTTCACAGGCATTCTACAGGGGTGTTCCATAGACTAGTGGAATGATAAATGAAAATCTGTGTGTGTGTGTGTGTGTGTGTATATATATATATATATATATATATATATATAGTTAAAGGATGAGAAGATGGATAGGGATTATTGAATTTGTACTGAATAGTATGGGACCTGAGCATGATGTCAATGATATGGAATAAGGGGTGGATACTGTCATGGTTTCAGCTGGGATAGAGTTAATTTTCTTCACTCTAGCTGGTATAGTGCTGTGCTTTGAAATTAGCATGGAAAAAAAAAACCTGTTGAGATAACACACAGATGTTTAGGCTGTTGCTGGGCAGCGCTGATACTAGTCAAGGACATGTCTAGCCTCCCATGCTCTGCTGGGTGCACAAGAAGCTGGGAGGGGAGGGGGCACAGCTAAGAGAGTGGATTCAAACTGACCAAAGGGATATTCCATATCATGTAACGTCATGCCCAGTATGCTAACTGGGAGGAGCTGGCCCGTGGAGGGAGGGAGGGAGGGAGCAATCGCGGCTCGGGGACGGGCAGCGTCGGTCGGCGGGTGGTGAGCGGTTGTATCGTTCGTGTTTCTGTGTTTTTTCCCCTGTTTTCCCTTTCCTTCCTTTTCCCTTTTATTATATTAACATTATTGTCATTATTATCATAATCATTTATCATCATCATTTTATTGTAGTTATTAAACTGTGCTTATCTCAACCTACAAGTTCTTTTGCTCGTCCGATTCTCTTCCCCATCCCACAGGGGTGGGGTGGGGGGTGTGTGAGCGAGCGGCTGCGTGGTGTTCAGTTGCCAGCTGAGGCTGAACCACGACACTGCCCTACTCAGAAGATTCAGCATTTTCATAAAGATCTATGTTTTATTATTTTTGTTTGAAACTATTGGTGTAATGGTATTCTTGAAACTAATTATGAAGAATAGAATAATTGTAAGTAGAAGGGAATTAATTCAGTATAAGAGACCATGTGTATTTTATTTGCATGTCTTGGCCTTTTTAGGTTTTATAGGTAGCCTAGTATACTTTGGAATTTGTTAAAGGATTTGGGCGCAGTTGGGTGTGGAAATTTATCTTACTCCTGTCTGTGATGACTAGAGGCCCCAAGGACAAGCATTATTCATATTAATGTGGAAGGGTTTAGTGTTGATACGTTAGATTGCTGTCTGTGGCTTGGAGCCAACATGAGTTCTGCATCGTGTGCTTTGGTTGGTTAGATGACAGGATTTTTCAATCTATGCCTGATTTGGATAAGGTTTGTTAATACTGTCAGGATGCAGTATTAATGACTATCCAGAGCAGAACCACATGATGTGACTCCACAGAAATTGTTATTTCAAAAGTAGTTTGCCTGTTTTGGGCCCCCCCCCCCCTTTTTTTTTTTTTTAATTTGGGTCAAATTTGCTTTTTGACTTGTGAGAAATAAGTGCTCCAGTTTCCAAGTGTAATGTCTTGACCTATCATAGGCTCCTGAAAGTAGATAAATGTATGTTTGTGATACGCTGGAAGGTGATTGATTGTGAAATGCATTGGTGACCACCTAAGTTTCAGAATTAATGTACTAAACCAATTTGCTGTGTTACAGATCTCAGCTGTTTACAGGACTCTATTCTAGGCGCTTATATTAGCTTATTGTGCTTCTTCTAATGCTATGCATATAGTTATCAGCTAAGAAAGAAGGATGCTGCTTTTGCTGTTTCTGTTTCCACAGCATGTATACAGTTTAATCAAGGCAAACTGGAAATAGGAGGAAAAATGGCGAAGAAGGTGGTTGCTGAAACTTGTCCAGTTGCATAGCTGTGAAAGAAACTTAGACACAATTCAGTGCATTTTATTCTAAAAAATGGAAACCTGGAAATAATGTTTTAAATGTCTTCTGATTTATTTAATTCAATAGAATAGTATATCTAAGGAGCTGTGATACTTAGTAAAAAGCATATGAACTTGTCTATGAAGGCTGAACTGCAGTAACTACCCTGCTATAAATCAGTGCAGCCCTTGGAACACTAATGTGGTTAGAGATACAAAGGTGTCTTAGATCACTGAAATTATTCTAGGACTATCGGCTGCTGCATGAACAAAGAATTGTTCAGAAATGATTCAAGGTCAGAATTGCAGGTAACTGAACTTCAAGAAACATTAACTTAATTCTAGATTTTGATTGAGGTTTTTAAACCATACTTTAGAAGCCTATTTAAAGCTTTTTAGCAGTGGCAACTGTTTTGTATAGAGTTCAACTAAGCATTTGAAACTTAATGTGAGCATTCAGCTGAAATCTAGACGGTGGTATAAAACCTAACCTAACTTAACTTCAGCATTTTCATATGGAACTGTTTACATTTAAGGTAGACTTACTGATTAAATGATGTGTGCTTTGTATTATTGCCCCTTGCCTTACTGTAGTTGAGTTAAGATGTAGTCTTATCTTCAGTAGTCAAATCCTAAACCCTTTTACTGCATTTGCAGCTATAATCTGCTATATTGTATCAGATTTTGTCTCTTAGAGCAAATCTGGAATTACTTGGCAATGCACTAATAGTCTTTGATAGACCTGGAAAAAAAAAGACGTTATGGAGTACTACTGCTTGAAGCTGGTTTTAGAGGTGACCTTAAAAGTCACTGAAGCATTATAGGGTAAAACCAAGAAATGTTGTTTGTGTATCCTTTGCCAGCAGTGCTGATGGACTTGGGTACGGTACCAAGTTTTCGTCTGAAAGAACTTGGCTACTGTGACATTGTACCTTATTTTTGAATGTTAAATTTGTAGTACTGTGGAAGTATTTAATAAATCAGTCACAAAATACGATCTCATAAACTTGTTCATTTTAATGGATGCTTTGAAGTAGGAAAACAACTGCTTCAGGCTTATGGTATCTAAAGATGTCCCAATTGTTTTAAAATAAGTTTTAGAGTAAATTTAGCATGATCTGCATAAGAAAAAAATTACTTCAAGTATGTTTTATATTTGCTTAGTGTTATATATATATATATATTTATTTTTTTTTTTTTGTGGGAAAAAACCCAGCTTTTATGGCTTAAACATCTGTGGATTACTTTAATTGGTTGGAGAGTTGTTCATGCTTTCTGGTCAGGCTTAATGCTAGTAAGATGTGTTTGGCTCTCTGTTAAATTATGTCAAAGTGCAAGATGCATAAATTAAGGAAGTTGAAAACTAAAACTAATGCTTTATCAGGAAGGAATATTTTATTTTTAAAACTGCTTACTTTTGAATGTATTCGTTCTTCATAAATTGTATCCAGAAGGTACATACAGAATACTAAGAATTTCTTACATGAATTGTATTTGATTGTGTTTTTATGATCTAATTTCTGATTCTCAAATTCACATTAAAGTTTGAATTTATGTGAATGAGTAGTTCTTAATCAAATTTTGAGAAATTTGATAAAGCCTAAATATGTAGTGTAATGCTGTCTCTCTTCCTTTCCCCTCCTCACCCTTTTTTCTTGTCTTAAGAAAAAAAAAGCCCTCATAATTCATCTAAGCCACTGTGGTGTGAGGCTATAAAATTCCAAAGTCATTTCATATTGTGCTACATGCTGGTAAACTTAAAGTATTTAGATTTTTTTTTTAAACATCTGGTACAGTGCGATAGTCTCTTAACCACCATTCCAATGAAGTGACATGAGGACTCAGGAGCAGGCATGGGACAGTTGGTGGCTTGCTTTCATTTCCATCTGTATTTACTGTGCTTAAAAAAAAAAGGGGGGGGGGGGGAAGGCCCAAAACAAACAAACCCTCCACCCCTCTAGAAATTGTTTATCTCATATGTACAGAAATTAAATTAGATATTCATATGGAATGGATTAAAATTTAGATTTGGGAGTAGAGCTCCCTCTTTCCTGTTTGTTTACAGCTGCTACTAACAATGATGGTTATAATAAAGGCAAAATTTTATTTCAGAAAAGAGTAAATTAGTGGGTTTTGTAAGACGTAAGCTTGTTAGAATATAGGTATTTTTATTCTAGGGGAGTCACTTCTGTATTGAGCATTGAATGCTCAACTAGTTTTAAGTCATTCATCCACTTATATTGTCATTATTTGCCTACTGACTACTCTGGATTAAGCTCTTGATCTAGTTGTTTCTCTGGTGTCTATAATAAGCTGCAGTGTGCAATGTCACGTGTCCAAGTCTGATACTGCTGGGAAAAGTGAAGGATGTAAAATATCTAAAAGATGTCCTTATATGTGTTTTGACAGATTGGCAAAATGAGGTATGTCAGTGTTCGTGACTTTAAAGGGAAAGTCTTAATTGATATTAGAGAATATTGGATGGATCAAGAAGGTGAAATGAAGCCCGGCAGGAAAGGTATTGTTCTGCTTCATGTTATTTGTATTAAAACATTGTCTGCAGTTTAGAGACCTGTGTATCAGTTTTCTATCACAGAATCACAGGTTGGAAGGGACCTCAGGGATCATCTAGTCCAACCTTTCTAGGAAGAGCACAGTCTAGACAAGATGGCCCAGCACCCTGTCCAGCCAAATCTTAAAAGTGTCCAATGTGGCCGAGCCAACGACTTCCCTGGGGAGATTATTCCAATGGTTGACTGTCCTCACTGTGAAAAATTTTTCTCTGGTGTCCAATCAGAATCTCCCCAAGAGCAATTTGTGTCCATTCCCCCTTGTCCTCTCCATGTGACTCCTTGTAAAAAGGGAGTCTCCATCTTCTCTGTAGCTACCCTTTAAGTACTGGTACATGGTGATGAGATCCCCTCTAAGCCTCCTTTTCTCAAGGCTGAACAAACCCAGCTCTCCCAGCCTATCCTCATATGGCAGGCTCCCCAGTCCTCTGATCACCTTGGTGGCCCTTCTCTGGACCCCTGCCAGCCTGTCCACATCCTTTTTGTATAGAGGGGACCAGAACTGTACACAGTACTCCAGGTGTGGCCTGACAGGCACTGAGTAGAGTGGGATAATGACTTCTTTCTCTCTGCTGGCGATGCCCTTTCTGATGCAACCCAGCATCCTGTTGGCCGCAGCAGCACACTGTTTGCTCACGTTGAGCTTTCTGTCCACCAGGACCCCCAGGTCCCTTTCCACAGAGCTGCTACCATGACATATTTGAAAGTGTGTAGAGCAGTGCACTGACCCATTTTTGGTCAACACATCTTGGTCTGCTATAGGTGAGGGAATAAGGTTTCACTTTTGAGCCTGAACTCAAACACCACGGTGAGTATCTGTAAAGTATGTCCTTTCCCTGCCAACCTGTCAATATTGAAGTGTTTTCTTTGCTGTTGAGAAGCATGAAGTTTTCAGAACCTTTGGGAATTCAGTGGGTTTCAGATATATCCTGGCAATGTGTGAAAAGTACATCAGACCTGTCTTCAGGTTAAATGAAATGGGAAACTTTGGAATATTACACAATTGCTGATAACACTTTTGGCACATTGCCTGGAGAAACAGACCAATACTCGAGATCAGAAGCTGCAGTCCCACAGGCATGAAGATCAGGGATTTTCTAGGTAATTCTTCCTGTGAGAATCAACTTATTAAAACTTCCCTGAAACACGTTACAGTTACAGAGGGTCAGTAAGGAAAAGGTGATAACGATGATACAAGTAGTTCCTTTGGTTGATTTGTCTTGTGCTTTGCCAAAACATCTTTGTTAGCTTTCATTAGGATGAGAATGAAACTCTAGATCTTCATTATGCCTTCTGAAGTATTTAGGCTGCAATAAGGATTTTAAAAAGAACTTACTTAAATTACATTGCAAATGCTGCTCTCCAGCTAGGTGGATCCCAATCTGTATTGCACTCCTGGTTTATGATTTCCCAGGTGCAAGACCTTACACTTGTTCTAGTTGAACTTCATAAGGTTCTTGCTGACCCAGTCTATCAGCCTATCCAGATCTTCCTGCAGAGCAGCTCTCCCTTCTGGAGTGTCTACTTCCACACTCAATTTGGTGTCATCTGCAAACTTCATCAGGCTACACTTGATCCTGTTATCCAGATCATTTATAAAGATATTGAATAACATTGGGCCCAATATCGATCCCTGGAGGACCCCACTTGTGACAGGTTGCCACTTGGAAAAGGAGCTATTTATCACCACCCTTTGGGTGTGCCCTGTCAGCCAATTCCCCACCCACTGTACAGACCACTTGTCTAGGCCATAACGCATTAATTTTTCCAGGAGGAGGCTGGGGGGGACTGTATCAAAGGCCTTGGAGCAGTCCAGGTAGACAGTGTCCACCACCCACCCCATGTCAACCTGGCAAGTCACTTTGTCATAGAAGGCCACCAGATCTGTCAAGCACGTTCTGCCCTTAGTGAAGCCATGTTGGCTTTTCCCTATCACGTGCTTCTTTTGACTTGTGATTGCCCTCAGGAGGATTTGTTCCATAAATTTCCCAGGGATTGAAGTAAGGCTGATGGGCCTATAGTTACCCAGATCCTCCCTTGAGCCCTTCTTGTAGCTAGGGGTAACATTTGCCTTCTTCCAGTCCTCTGGGACATCCCCCATTCTCCACGACTTTTTGAAGATTATGAAGGGTGGCCTCGCAATGATGTCAGCCAGCTCTCTCAACACCCTCGGGTGGATGTCGTCAGGGCCCATTGATTTGTAGGGGTCAAGCTCCTGTAATAATTCATGTGCGAACTCTTCCTTCACTGATGGTGGGTCAGTGTTTGGATCAATCGGCAATTTTCTTCCCAAAGCCTGGGATCCAACGGTGCTGGTAAAGACAGAGGTGAAGAAGGTTTGAGGGCCTCTGCCTTTTCTGCATCGTTGGTGATTGACTCTCCTTTTCTGTTTAACAGTGGGCCTATGTTTTCCTTCTTTTTCTGCTTGTGGTTGACATACCTGAAGAACCCTTGTTATTTTTTACATCTATGGCCAGTTTCAATTCGAGTTGGGCTTTTGTTTTTCTAACTGCATCTCTGCACACTCTGGCAATGCCCTTGTAGTTCTCGACGGATAATCCTCCACTTCTCCATCTCTGGTATGCTTCCCTTTTGGATCTGAGTAGACCCAGGAGGTCATGGTTGAGCCAAGGGGGCCTCTTGCTCAGGTTACTTCCCTTTCCTTTGTAGGGGATAAATTTGCTTTGTGCTTACTTTGTTACTACATGGTATTGTTAGGTTAATGTAAATTATAAAAAAGTTCAATTACTTTAACAAATTATTAGTTTTATCTGTAGATTATAGCAAAAGCAAAGTGGTTTCATTGGCCTGAGTCTGTTTTCCTAAATGGATCCCCCATGATTTATGGGAAAATGGTATCAAATACAAGCAAATTTGGTATGGGAATTATACATAGCCATACATTTTCCCATTGATGAACTTAACTCCATTTCTTGCTTGTATTACAGTTGGATTTCTTATTTCAGAAGTCACTGAAAAGATTTGTTGTTCATTTGTAATAAGATGTTAATTTCTTTAAAACAATTATTATTTTCAATTTCTGTCAAATTTTAGATTAAAATAATTAGTTAATGTGACTAATATTGTAAAAAACACTTCAAATTTTTTTCAGGTGAAAATACCTCAAGCGTTCAGGTTTTGGTACTCTGTTTCTAATCTGTAACACAGCATAAGCTGTTGTACCTTTAATTGCTACTCCCATACCTACTTTTTATAGCATGCCTTCACTGAATCATTTTCAGAACTTTGCCACCTTGAAGATGGGAATGCAAGGATAGTTGCAGTAGTAGTGTTTTCCTTAATGTCATGTTGCTTCTGTTAGAAAAGCTTACTTTTAATAATTCTTCATATTGTGTCAAGGAAAGAGGTAAATATAAAACATTCTGTCCTAGAGATTGAAGACATTTAATGTAGAATCAGCATAAGGTTTGTTACATTCTCCTAGTGTGTCCAGGAGCAAATAGACATTTGGAAAGATTGAGAAATGTTTTCAACAGCTCTTAAATTATTACTGATAATAGGTTTGTATGAGCAGGTGTACTGGTACTGTACAGGAAAAATTCTTGATTTGGATGTGTTGCTGCTACTTAACAAAAGAAGATTGCTCCAACCTGTAAGGACTTTGAACTGGTGTGTTTTGAGGTAGAAATCAAAACTATATGCCGTTTGAGTGGTAAACTACAATGAAATTTGATGGGTATGCCAAGTGACAAAAATTACATTATGTGGTTAGAAATGTTTATCACAATGGCTAAAAGACCTGAATTTTATTAGGATAAAACTAATAATAACCTGATACAGTATGTGAGTCTAATGTTCCATTGATGCACTTATGAGCCTCTTATCTAGTTATCCCAAAACCAGTATGAGCAGTTGAAATTGTGTAAGAAATAGAGGGAAAAAAAAAATCTAACAGTTTAGAATTATTGTGTCAGACTGTTTCCAACAGCAGGTCTAAACTGCATGCAGTTTATCTGATATGTTGTTCAGCGGCATCCTGATATTTGGTCACCTAGTAATGGTTAGGGCACCTGGCCTAACTGTTTTAAAAAGAAACCTGCCCTCTAAAGACTGGTGGAAAATTGCTTAGAATAGCTCCATGCAGACTGCTTGCTGCTCTGATAAGACAGTGGTGGTAGATGGGGGGGGGAAGGTGATGAGCCCCAAAAATGGAATTCAAAATTTCACGTGTTTTCAGGTCCTGCTCCACCTACAGGGAGAAAGCAATGAAGGAAGCCTGATCACTGAGGGGGGAGGGTGGGGGTAAATAGTAGAAGAGCCTTGCTGGAGAGAGTATGAGAGGTAGGCCTATGAGTCTGTACTTGCATAGAGATTTTAGGGGAAGAATGAGGAGACTAAAGTGCAAAGGAAACATGTGCCTGGGCTTGAACTTGAGGAAGTACAAATTTAGAACTGAGGAGATAGGTTGTGGGGCACTGAATAATTATTGATTGAATGTCACTAGAAGCTATAGTGAACTTGAAGTGAAAAAATAACTTCCATGTTGGTTTGCGAGTGCTAGGGAGTAGAACAGTGTCTCTCCAAATCGTTACTTATAGTATGTTATTTATAGTGCTTTAAGAAACAGGAGGAAAAAACCAAAAGACCAGAATTATGGTACTTTAAAAGTGCATAGAAGTTCAGTCTACAGAGGTACAGCTTTTAGGAGCCAACAGGAATACAATTGACTTCCTATTTCTTTTGTGCTGCCTTCTGTCAAGGCCAGAGCTGTATTTCACTTCCTGTGTTTAGCCTAATACTTGTGAATGAATTTGTTATACTGCACTCATTTCCTTTGTAAGTTAAATTTGTCCAGAGATAAACTAAGGTCTAACGTTAAACTGGTGTTCCAAATGAGTACTTTAACTTTGTAACTGAGGTAGTTATTACACTTGAGGTAGCTTAAGCATCAATAGTCATGACATAGACTTTGTGTATGAAACCAGCCTTGACAGTAATTATGCAAGATCCTGCACTACAATTTTTGTTTTGTCTTAAGTATGTATTTTTAATGCATTTCAGGTATTTCTTTAAATCCAGAACAGTGGAACCAGCTGAAGGAACAGATTTCTGATATTGATGATGCAGTAAGAAAACTGTAAATACAGAACCATACAGAAACCTTTATCATTTTAGTTCTTTTAAGTGGTCTTTTTACGTTGTCTTTTGTTTTCTAAAATATTGTTTTCCAAGCTATTGTATATTTAGATTGCAAAACGATTTGTAAGATGAATACTTTTTTATGTGCATTAAAAGTATATTCTGAGTGAGGCTATTTGTGTACGCTTTGCTAAAAGCAAATGTGTTGCTTTTACCTCATGGTATAAAATAAATAATATGTAAAGCATAGTTGTTTATGGCCTTTTGATTGAAGGTGTTTGCTGATAAGGGCGCTTAATAGCTTTAGTCTTTTAGTTTCAGCTTAGTTAACTGTTAATATGAATTTTTCTGAGGAGATTTCTTAAAATGCCTCCATTTAATTCCTCCCCCTTTTATTTCATACTCTTTGGTATTGCCCTGACAGCTTTCTGCTTTAAGACTTGACACAAACAGTAAATACCTGGTAAAACACACTTTTGTAGATAATTTTAAATACTGTATTTGTGTATTTACTGTATTTATTCGGATGTAAACAGTCCTGAGTATATAGACTTTTTTGTATTACTTGCATGAAGTGTTACACTAGACAATAATACTTGAACACAAGCCACACACTATTTCTTCCTGTTTTTCTATAGCTTGCTTGACTTTAGAAAATACAATTAACTTTTAATCTTAGACCCTAGATGAATGTGATGCATAAACCTTTACAGTAATAGACATATACCTCAGAGTAAGATAGTATTTAAAAGCTCCAAATGCAGTTATTAGTTGGGTACCCTTTTCAAGCTTTGCATTACATTAATTCTTGAACACATATTGACTGGTTATTCTGCAGGAAAAAAACCCTGTTAACCTGTCTTTTGTAGGGCTTCTATTCATTTGAGTGTTGTGTAAACAATGATGCTTAAACTAGGCTGTAACACAGGTTAAACAGTCAAACAGGGTTAAAATTTGTTCAGCCAAAACATCTGGCTGTCATGCTACTGCCTGCCCAAACCATTTAACTTGGCTTGCCTTGTGTGGCTTACATGTGCACAACTGTTTCTCTTTTGTACAGAAGATACTTGGTGCGTACAATGGAGCGCTGGTACATAGTGGATCATGACTCTGAACTTTGCTTGTCTACCAGTGTACTCTTCTGGTAAGAGAAGCTTCTGTCCAGTGGAAACTGTATTAGACTAGGTGCTGCCACAGTTGAAGGGCTTCTTGGTAGGTGTCACAAACTGGAACGAAGTGAGAATATGATGTTTGAGTAGAACTTAGAAGTTAACAGTGAAAGATCAAAGTTAGCTGAGACATAACTACAGTGAAAAAAATGTATGTTAGTGGAATTGGAGAAGAGTGTTTTCTGACTTAATTTAGTTAATCAAGGGAAGATGAAACAACTTCATTAAAATTGACATTTCAAGACTATGTAGTGAATGTACAACTTATTGGTTTGAATGTAATTTTCCAATTTGATGTTATACTTAATGTATCTTAAATTTTGTATATATACTAAATCCTGTTTATTTGTTTAATTTTGGAGTATCTTAATATAATTGTTTATATTGCAGACATGCATGGAAGTTCTGTTCTGCTAAGTGCCATACACGTACTGTTCCTGTGCTGCAGAGTTTTAATAATTCAATACAAATAAGTATTGAAGGGTGACTTCATCAAAATAAATATATATTATTTAAATATTATGTCAGATACTTCCACCTGCTTTTTTAACGTATCCATTGTTGACATATTTCAAATAATGTTATGATCAGTTTTTGTATAGCTCAGGAAATCTGAGTTTTTAAGAACTGCTTGAGGGTGAATAAAAGGGTGAAGAGATGTTTTGTGGTAGCAGCTGCATTTTTGGGCACAACATTCTCTTGAGTGATTCTTAATGGCATGTAGGGGTATTTGGGCCAAATAGAATAAATAGAAATATCTGCTAAAATTTCACAGATGAGTGAATGAAATTGCTTCAGATGACTATCAACAGATTCTAGGTGTTGGTTTTCTATTTGCAGTATGTATATATGTGGGGGTTTTTGCCCTTTAAATCTCAAGTTTTGCAACCAGATTTCACCCATCTTACCTCAAAACTTTCATGTGGATGCTTTAAAGTGCATGATTATCATAATAGAGGGAACATTGTCCTCACTTAGACTACTGTGGTAGTAAGTCATTGGATGGCAGTTGTGTATTGGAGTACAATATAATTGTGTTCAGGAAGGTCAAGAATTAAATTCATTCATTTTGGGGGAGTAAGTGGAAAAAGTTTTAATATAGTGATTAGTTCTCTTGTGGAAACCGATGGCAGAGATATTCAAATAAATTAGTATTTGTTAACCAAGAACTATTAGTTCCTCTTATAGATGACACCCTTGCTGAATTTGTGGTGATAATTACTGGAGATGTTCATCCCATTTTACTTGAGAAAACTTGGGGTGGTTTGATTTTACTTAGCTTGTGTGTTTAAAAATAGTTTTCTATCTGCCAGTTATGTCTACCTGTAATAATGATAAAATATATTTTACCTGAGCCAGTCTTAATGTCTGCATGACTGGTCTACAAAAAAGGTGACTAATAAACTAGCCAGTTTCACAAATGAACTCAAAATGGAACACGTTTAATTGTGAGGGAATTAATTGTACGTCAGATGACTGATGTGCTGGTTACTTGATAAATTTGACACATTCAATGTTATTTTGAAATAAATAGGTAGTACTGATTTGTCACATAATTGTCTATGGCTATAGTCTTTCTAATTTGAGAAGAAAATTCAGATTGTTTTTGAATAAAGATTATTTTCTTGCAGACAAAATGGTAGGGTACATGTAGAAGTGTCCATGGAAGAAAATTGTGCATGTATGAAAAGACTGTAATATGAGATAAAAACACTGCTCCCTCTGCCACTGAAGTGGCAAAAAAATATGTTTGATTCTTGATATTTATGCTGGGCATATTAGCAATATGTTTTATAAATTAAACCTACTATGGAGTTTAGGTGGAAAAATACATCACAGAGATGCTAAAGTACCATATATATGTCTGCTAAATCAAACTGTCATGTACAATGTTACTCTTCTGTAGAGATGCTCATATTGAAGTTTAAACAAATGCAGTATTAAGTTTGATATTTCTGTTAAAGGAAATGCCCCAGTTATGTACTACTTATGTGATCTATTAACAAAAAATTGATTATTGTAATTCTGGTAACTCAAATGTCATTGTTAACCATGTGGAATGTTTCACTTTGTTCTGGTGGTATATACTGCAGAGAGAAATAAAAAGTAGTTAAATGGCATATGTGTAATAACAATTTGAAGACTTGGAAATAAATGAAGACTTCAGTTGACATAGTGTTATTTTTAATAGAAAATTAGCTGCACTAAAAATTATTTTTTTCTTAAATAACTGTTTTCATAACTTTTTTTAGTACAACTGTTGTAACTTGGAAATTTGAAGACTTTAATCATCTTACACTTGGTCCATGTTTGCAGGTGGATGGTTGCTTGTGTTAGTCCAGAGGGATAGAAGTCTTTCATTATGGTAGAAGAACAAGTATCATGTGAATAAGGAAGCAGCAGATATAAACACACTTTCAAACACCAAACAAGGAGAGTGACTGCTGTAAAATATATAAAAATTTGAGTCTTTTGCAAAATTTGTGAAGATGGATTGCTGCGTGTAGGCTTCTTGGCTTGTCCTCTGACGAGATGGGCTCCACTCATATCTGTTCTTCTGGTACTGAAATAAGGCATTTTTTATGCCATTAAGTGTGAATTCATTTCCCTACTACATACAGGTTTTCCTGAACGATCAGCAATCTTACTATGGTCCTTACCTTTTGTAATTCTCCCTAAAGTATCTTTCTCCCCATCAGCTTCTAAGTGCCAATGGGCATACCTCCTGGGATACTGGTAACAGTAGCAATGGCACCTATAAGATCTTGCTGTCTGCTTTGGTACCTGTTATTTCCAGCACTCCTTGGCACTTGGGAAAAGGAGAATAGCTTTCCTCTACCAAAGTCTGATCTGAAATGAGGTAAGGTATTGTTGCAAAGTACAGCAACAGTCTCTTTGGACTCTTCTTAGTAGAAAAAAAATATGCAAGAACAGCTGTATGAAGTGTGTCTCTAGTCCAATAACTTGTTTATAGACAGCTCACCACCTGCCGACCGACGCTGCCTGTCCCCGAGCCGCGATTGCTCCCTCCCTCCCCCGGCCAGCCCCTCCCAGGTAGCATACTGGGCATGACGTTACATGATATGGAATATCCCTTTGGTCAGTTTGAATCCACTCTCTTAGCTGTGCCCCCTCCCCTCCCGGCTTCTTGTGCACCCAGCAGAGCATGGGAGGCTAGACATGTCCTTGACTAGTATCAGCGCTGCCCAGCAACAGCCTAAACATCTGTGTGTTATCTCAACAGGTTTTTTTCCATGCTAATTTCAAAGCACAGCACTATACCAGCTAGAGTGAAGAAAATTAACTCTATCCCAGCTGAAACCATGACAGTATCCACCCCTTATTCCATATCATTGACATCATACTCAGGTCCCATACTATTCAGTACAACTTCAATAATCCTTATCCATTTTCTTATCCTTTAACAATATATATATATATATATACAGATTTTCATTTATCATTCCACTAGTTTATGGAACACCCCTGTAGAATGCCTGTGAAATGTCCATTGAGTTCATTTAGTCCATGACTTTGGATTTCATCTCTTGTAAGGGTCCTTCGGAGTGGCGGTGTGCGTGGGGTCAGATTGTTGCATGTCAGTCCTTGTTCCATCACCGCTGCACTGGTAGTTCTTGTTCTCTCACTGCTGCACTTTGCTCGGTTCCATTGAAAGTTCATTTGCTATTATCATTAATTGGGAGATTCCCACCATGATAACATTCCATTGATGCAACCATAGTAGTGATGACATACAGCATCATATAGCAATTAACAGCATATTTTTCAGTTCATTGGCTGTTTTCACCCAAAATTAAATCCCCCTGGGGTACACACCGAACTCCTCCATCCTCCCGCATCACCCACCAAGTGCACCCAGGTCCTCGAGCAAACGCAATCCCACGAGTGGGTTTGCCTCTGCTGGAAGCAGGAATAACCCAGACTGTCTTGCCCAGCATATTTTTTATGTGCACTACAGGGACTCTATCCCCTTCCACAGTACGTAAGGATTCTGATTGGGCCGGGCCAGCTCGCCTGGCAGATCCCCTTGTGTTGACTAACCAGGTGGCTTTTGCTAAATGTGTATCCCAGTGTTTAAATGTTCCACCCCCCATTGCTCTCAGTGTCATCTTTAATAGTCCATTGTATCTTTCGATTTTCCCAGAGGCTGGTGCGTGATAGGGGATGTGATACACCCACTCAATGCCATGCTCTTTGGCCCAGGTGTCTATGAGGTTATTTCGGAAATGAGTCCCATTATCTGACTCAATTCTCTCTGGGGTGCCATGTCGCCACAGGACTTGTTTTTCGAGACCCAGGATAGTGTTCCGGGCAGTGGCGTGGGGGACAGGATATGTTTCCAGCCAGCCGGTGGTTGCTTCTACCATGGTGAGAACATGGCGCTTGCCTTGGCGGGTCTGTGGGAGTGTGATAGAGTCAATTTGCCAGGCCTCCCCATATTTAGATTTCAGCCATCGTCCCCCATACCACAGAGGCTTTACCCGCTTCGCTTGCTTGATTGCAGCACACATTTTATATTCGTGGATAACCTGCGCAATAACGTCCATGGTCAAGTCCACCCCTCGATCACGAGCCCACCTGTATGTTGCATCTCTCCCTTGATGGCCTGAGGTGTCATGGGCCCACTGAGCTAGAAATAGTTCACCCTTATGTTGCCAGTCCAGATCCACCTCAGCCACCTCAATCTTGGCAGCCTGATCTACCTGCTGGTTGTTTCGATGTTCTTCAGTGGCCCGACTCTTGGGGACGTGAGCATCCACATGCCGTACCTTTACAACCAGGTTCTCTACCCGGGCAGCAATATCTTGCCACAATGTGGCAGCCCAGATGGGTTTGCCTCTGCACTGCCAGTTGCTTTGCTTCCACTGCTGTAGCCAGCCCCACAGGGCATTTGCCACCATCCAGGAATCAGTATAGAGATAGAGCACTGGCCACTTTTCCCGTTCAGCGATGTCTAAGGCCAGCTGGATGGCCTTTACTTCTGCAAACTGGCTCGATTCACCTTCTCCTTCAGCAGTTTCTGCTACTTGTCGTGTAGGACTCCATACAGCAGCCTTCCATCTCCGGTGCTTTCCCACAAGGCGACAGGACCCATCAGTAAACAGGGCATATTGCTTCTCATCTTCTGGCAGTGTGTTATACAGTGGGGCTTCTTCAGCACGTGTCACCTCCTCCTCTGGTGATATTCCAAAGTCTTTGCCTTCTGGCCAGTCCATAATCACTTCCAAGATTCCTGGGCGACTGGGGTTTCCTACTCGAGCCCACTGGGTGATCAGTGCAACCCATTTACTCCACGTAGCATCAGTTGCATGGTGTGTAGAGGGGATGTTTCCTTTGAACATCCAGCCCAGCACTGGCAGTCGGGGTGCCAGGAGCAACTGTGCTTCAGTACCAACCACTTCTGAAGCAGCTCGGACCCCTTCATATGCTGCCAATATCTCTTTTTCAGTTGGAGTATAGTGGGCTTCGGACCCTCTGTATCCCCGACTCCAAAACCCTAGGGGTCGACCTCGGGTCTCCCCTGGTGCCTTCTGCCAGAGGCTCCAGGTAGGGCCATTCTCCCCGGCTGCGGTGTAGAGCACATTTTTAATATCTTGTCCTGCCCGGACTGGCACAAGAGCTACTGCATGAACTATTTCCTATTTAATCTGTTCAAAGGCTTGTTGTTGTTCAGGGCCCCATTTAAAATCATTCTTTTTCCGGGTCACTTGATGGAGGGGGCTTACGATCAGGCTGTAGTGTGGAATATGCATTCTCCAAAAACCCACAACGCCCAAGAAAGCTTGTGTTTCCTTTTTGCTGGTTGGTGGAGACATGGCTGTTATTTTGTTGATCACATCCATGGGGATCTGACGACGACCATCTTGCCATTTTATTCCCAAGAACTGGATTTCTCGTGCAGGTCCCTTAACTTTACTTTGTTTTATGGCGAAACCAGCTTTCAGGAGGATTTGAACTATTTCCTTCCCTTTCTCAAAAACTTCTTCTGCTGTATTGCCCCACACGATGATGTCATCAATGTATTGTAGGTGTTCGGGAGCTCCACCTTGTTCCAAAGCATTATGGATCAGTCCATG
The DNA here is from genome assembly GCF_963921805.1 of Phalacrocorax carbo. Lineage (NCBI taxonomy): Eukaryota > Metazoa > Chordata > Aves > Suliformes > Phalacrocoracidae > Phalacrocorax > Phalacrocorax carbo. Next base: position 74,590 of record NW_026990255.1, on the reverse strand, counting down.
GCAAATGGTAGGGCTGTGTTTCCACCCCTGGGGCAGTCGATTCCAGGTGTACTGGACCCCCCTCCAAGTAAAAGCAAACTGTGGCCTGCACTCTGCTGCCAGAGGGATTGAGAAGAATGCATTAGCGATATCGATTGTGGCATACCACTTGGCTGCCTTTGACTCCAGTTCATATTGAAGTTCTAGCATGTCTGGCACAGCAGCACTCAACGGTGGAGTGACTTCATTCAGGCCACGGTAGTCTACCGTTAGCCTCCACTCTCCATTAGACTTCCAGACTGGCCATATGGGACTGTTAAAGGGTGAGTGGGTTTTACTGATGACTCCTTGGCTCTCCAGTCGACGAATGAGCCTGTGGATAGGGATCAGAGAGTCTCTGTTGGTGCGATATTGCCGCCGGTGCACTGTTGTGGTGGCGATCGGCACCTGTTGTTCTTTGACCTTCAGCAAACCCACAACAGAAGGGTCCTTCGAGAGGCCAGGCAAAGTAGACAGCTGTTTAATTTCCGCCGTCTCCAAGGCAGCTACACCAAAAGCCCACTTGTAACCTTTTGGGTCCTTGAAATACCCTCTCCTGAGATAGTCTATGCCAAGGATGCACGGAGCCTCGGGGCCAGTCACAATGGGGTGCTTCTGCCACTCATTCCCAGTTAGGCTCACTTCGGCCTCCAATACAGTTAGCTCTTGGGATCCCCCTGTCACTCCAGCAATGCTGATGGGTTCTGCCCCTATATAGTTTGATGGCATTAAGGTACACTGTGCGCCGGTGTCCACTAAAGCTCTATATTCCTGTGGGTCAGATGTGCCAGGCCATCGGATCCACACAGTCCAGTAAACCCGGTTATCCCTTTCCTCCACCTGGCTGGAGGCAGGGCCCCCCTAGTCCTGATCATAGTATTCATCACTCACTTCCGGTAGATATGAATCACGGGTGTCTCTGTTAAGATCAGTCAGGCCATCAGCACTTCTGCTCCTCTGTCTAGAGAATTGCTTACGGGAAACTGGGGCAGCAGCTCTCCTGGAGAAACTTCCCTGAGTAATTGTTCTCCCTTGCAGCTCACGTACCCGCGCCTCTAAGGCTGAGGTAGGTTTTCCATCCCACTTCTTCATGTCCTCTCTGTGATCACACAGGTAAAACCATAGGGTGCCCCGTCGTGTGTATCCCTTCTCTTGAGCCAAGGGACGATTACTCCTAATGGCTGAGGTACTGGTCCGTACTGGTGGGGAGTAGGACATATCTTCTTTGAGTTGCTGGAACTCTCGGGACAGTTTCTCAACAGCAGAGACGAGCGAGGAAGAGAGATTTGCTTCATATTCCCGGAGTCTATCAATCAACTCAGCCACCGTTGGTGTCTCGTCATCTTTCCAGGACATCACTGCCAATGAGTTTGCATACGAGGATGGTGCGCTCCGTACAAACTTCCGCCACATGGGTCGTGTGCACTCGGCTTCATCTGGATCTTTGGAGGACCGTTGATCGTCCAGGTCACCATAAACCACCTCAAGCACGGCTAATTCCCTTAGATGCTGAACGCCTTTCTCCATGGTCGTCCATTTTCCTAGGCGAAATACAATATCTTCTTTGAAGGGATACCTCTCTCTCACCGCGGCCAGGAGCCGCCTCCAGAGGCTGAGGGCTTGTGTTCCTTTTCCAATTGCTTTATCAATGCCCCCTTCCCTAGAGAGGGATCCCAGTTGTTTGGCTTCCTTCCCCTCTAATTCCAAACTACTGGCCCCATTATCCCAGCATCGGAGCAGCCAGGTGATAACGTGCTCACCTGAATGACGCCCGAAATCTTTCCGTATATCCCGCAACTCACTCAAGGATAGAGATCGGGTAGTTTCCGTTTCTTGTACACATGGTTCCTCCTCCTCCTCCTCTTCTCGTGATGGCCCTGGTTCATCGTAATCTCTTTCTAAACGAGTTGACTTTCTCTTCCATGATTTCTTCTTGCGTATAGGGGCGACTGATACTGGCACAGGTTGGTCCTCTGGTTCAGCTGCAACGCTTGGCACTGGGGTTTGAGTAGCTGCAGTGCCTGTCGTGGGGGTTTGAGTGGCCGCCGTGCTCATCACCGGGGTTGGAGCAGCTGCAGTATCTGTCGCAACGGGTTGGGTGGCCGCAGTGCTTGTCACCGGGGTTGGAGTAGCTGCATTCTCTGTCGCGGCGGGTTGGGTGGCCGCCGTGCTCATCACCGGGGTTGCAGTAGCTGCAGTCTCTGTCGCGGCGGGTTGGGTGGCCGCAGTGCTTGTCACCGGGGTTGGAGTAACTGCAGTCTCTGTCACGGCGGTTTGGGTGGCCACAGTGCTTGTCGCTGGGGTTGGAGTAGCTGCAGTGTCTGTCGTGAGGGTTTGGGTGGCCGCAGTACTTGTCACGGGGGTTGGAGTACCTCCCTTCTCTTTCCCTTGGGGGTACTGAATAGTGTTAAATAGGGCTCGATAGGCATAAGCCAGACCCCAGCACATGGCAGTGATCTGTATCTCTCTGGAATTGCCAGGGTGACAACATACTTCCTCCAAATGTTCTACTAATTTTTCAGGATTCTGCACTTGTTCAGGGGTGAAGTCCCACACCACGGGGGGTGCCCACCGTCTTAGGCATTTGCCCATACTTTCCCACATACCCTGCCACGCATAGCTATCAAGCCTTGGGACAGATCTCTGGATTATATTCTTAACTTGCTTACTAACCTTAGACAGATCTGATACCACTTGCCAAAGCAATATCAACAGATGTATCTTAACTACACAAGGATGTTCAAGATACTGAAAAGTTGTTGTAATGAGGGAGGAGACATTACATAAGATATTAGCTACGGTGCCATTCTGCATTTCCTCCATAAAAAACTCCTCAGAGGAGGAGGTATAATTGCTAATTGCCTCCATGAGGTGGTAGCTGTAGTACAGTAACGGCTTCCATGCAAAACCTAAATAACCAATAACAGTCAAGGCCAGTGTTTTAATAACAAGTCTCCTAGGCAAAATATCTCTAATCACTGCAGAGCACAGCCAGCTGACAGAACCAACAGCAAGTTTTAACATGTACTTTACAATCAGCATGGTAAAGACTGGACAAGCTAATACTGCGAGCAGATTAATCAATGCTGTGACCAGCAACTGTTATTATCTCAAACCCTTCTCGCCCCACGTTGGGCGCCAAAAATAGACTGTCGTGGTTCAGCCTCAGCTGGCAACTGAACACCACGCAGCCGCTCGCTCACCCCCCCCCACCCCTGTGGGATGGGGAAGAGAATCGGACGAGCAAAAGAACTTGTGGGTTGAGATAAGCACAGTTTAATAACTACAATAGAATGATGATGATAAATGATTATGATAATAATGACAATAATGTTAATATAATAAAAGGGAAAAGGAAGGAAAGGGAAAACAGGGAACAAAAACGCAGAAACACGAACGATATAACCGCTCACCACCCGCCGACCAACGCTGCCCGTCCCCGAGCCGCGATTGCTCCCTCCCTCCCCCGGCCAGCCCCTCCCAGGTAGCATACTGGGCATGACGTTACATGATATGGAATATCCCTTTGGTCAGTTTGAATCCACTCTCTTAGCTGTGCCCCCTCCCCTCCCGGCTTCTTGTGCACCCAGCAGAGCATGGGAGGCTAGACATGTCCTTGACTAGTATCAGCGCTGCCCAGCAACAGCCTAAACATCTGTGTGTTATCTCAACAGGTTTTTTTCCATGCTAATTTCAAAGCACAGCACTATACCAGCTAGAGTGAAGAAAATTAACTCTATCCCAGCTGAAACCATGACAATGTCTTACAGAGGTGAGCTGGGGCCCCTGATGTAATAGGAACCAACAGGGATACACCAGTGAAATACCTCAAAGGAACTGAGGGGTTCCTCGAAGTAGGTGATATGGCCAACAGCCCAGCTGAAATGCCTCTACACCAATGCACGCAGCATGGGCAACAAACAAGAGGAGTTGGAAGCCACCGTGCTGCTAGAAAGCTATGACCTAGTTGCCATTACTGAAACTTGGTGGGATGAATCCCATGACTGGAGTGTAGTTATAGATGGCTACAAGCTGTTCAGAAGGGACAGGTGAGGAAGGAGGGGTGGAGGGGTTGCCCTCTACATCAAGAAATGGATACAGTGTGAAGAGCTGTCTCTGAAGAATAACCATGAGCAGGTTGGAAGCTTATGGGTAAGAATTAGAGACTGAGGCAACAAAGGAAACTGTGGTTGGTGTCTACTACAGGCTGCCTGGTCAAGGGGAGCCTGTTGATAAAGCCTTGCTTCAGCTACAGGAGGCACTGCGCTCGCAGGCTCTCATCCTGCTGGGGGACTTCAACCACCCTGACATCTGCTGGAAAAGTAGCATGGTGAGCTGTAGGCACTCCAGGAGACTCCTGGAATGCATTGAAGATAACTGCTTAAGCCAGGTAATAGCCCTACCAGAAGGGATGCATTACTGGACCTGATGATGGTCACCAACATAAGTGAGCTAACCTGTGATGTCAAGATTGGAGGCAGCCTGGGCTGCAGTGAATGTGCACTGGTGAAGTTTGTGGTCCTGAGGGATAGGGGTCAGGCCAAGAGTAAAGTCAGGATCCTGAATTTTAGGAAAGCAAACTTCCAGCTCTTCAAGGAGTTAGTCAATAGGACCCCCTGGGAAACTGCCCTCAGGGAAAAGAGAGCAGAAAAGAGCTGGCAGATCTTTAAGGACACTTTACATAGATTGCAAGAGCTCTTGATCCCCATGTGGAAGAAATCAGGAAAGGAAGGCAGGAGACCTACATGGCTGAGTCAAGACCTGCTGGTCAAACTAAAGGGCAGGAAGGAAACGCACAGGCAGTGGAAGCAGGGACAGCTATCCTGGACACTATAGGGACATTGCCCGATTGTGTAGGAATGGGGTCAGGAAGGCCAAGGTGTGTCTGGAGCTGAACTTGGCAAGGGGTACAAAGAATAACAATAAGGGCTCCTATAGGTATTTTAGCCAGAAAAGTCAAAGAAAGTGTACTCCCCTGATGAACATGACTGGCAAACTGGGAACAACAGACAAGGAGAAGACTGAGTTATTCAACAAATTTTATTATAGAATCATAGAGGTCTTTTCCAAACTTAATGATTCCAGGATCATCAAGTCCAACCATCAACCCAATGCTACCATGTCTCCTAAACCATGCCCTGAAGTGCCACGTCTATGCATCTTTTAAATGCTTCCAGGGATGGTGACTACAAAGAAAAATAATCACTCGGGGGTTCTTCCAGGAAAACTGCTGTTCCAGTTTCCAGTGAGCAGGTCTCCAGACAGAGGAGCAGATGTGCTGATTTTATTTCTGAGCTTAACAGAGACACTCGTGGTTTGTATTTACAAGAAATGAGTGACGAATACTATGATCAGGAATAGAGGGGCCCTTCCTCCAGCCAGGTGGAGGAAAGGGATAACGGGGTTTACTGGACTGTGTGGATCCAATGGTCTGGCACATCCGACCCACAGGAGTATAAAGCTTTAGTGGATACCGGTGCACAGTGCACGTTAATGCTGTCAAACTATATAGGGGCAGAACCCATCAGCATTGCTGGAGTGACAGGGGGATCCCAAGAGCTAACTGTATTGGAGGCCGAAGTGAGCCTAACTGGGAATGAGTGGCAGAAGCACCCCATTGTGACTGGCCCAGAGGCTCCGTGCATCCTTGGCATGGACTGTTTAGGTGTTTAGTTGCTGACTGGGGCTGAACTACGACACTGCTGTTTAGAGATGGGTAGTAGGATATATCCTCTGAGTTACTGGACCTCTTGGGACAGTTTTTCCACAGCCAAGATTAGAGAAGAAAACATTTGCGTACCGTTGGTGCCTCGTCATCTTTCCAGGACATTACTACCAATGAGTTTGCATATGATAATGGTGCACTCAATACAAGTTTCTGCCGTATGGGTCATATGCACTGGGCTTCGTCTGGGTCTTTGGATGACTGTTGTTTGTCCAGGTCACTATAAATCACCTGAAGCATGGTTAGGTCCCTCAGGTACTGTATACCTTTCTCCATGGTCATCCATTTTCCTGGGTGATATATAACATATTCCTTGAAGGGATACCTTTCTCTAACACCTGATAGGAGTCGCCTCCAGAGGCTGAGGGCTTGTGCCCCTTTTCCAATTGTTTTGTCAATGCCCCCTTCCCTAGAAAGGGAACCCAGTTGTTTGGCATCCTTCCCCTCTAATTCCAGACTACCGGCCCCATTATCCCAGCATCGGAGCAGCCAGGTAACAATGTGCTCACCTGAACGACGGCCAAAATCTTTTCGCATATCTCGCAGCTCACTCAAGGATATGGATCGTGTAGTTTCCGTTTCTTTTACAGGTTCTTCCTCTTCCTCCTACTCTTCTTGTGATGGCCCTGGTTCTTCATCATCTCTTTCTAAACGAGTTGACTTTCTCTTCCAAGTTTTCTTCTTGTGTATAGGGGCACCTGATACTGGCACAGGTTGATCCTCTGATTCAGCTGCAACGCTTGTCACTGGGGTTGGAGTATCTGCAGTGTCTGTCGTGGGGGTTTGAGTGGCCGCAGTGCTTGTTGCTTTCCTTGTCATTTTAGACCCTGAGGCCTTCTCTTCCCCTTGAGGGTACTGAATAGTGTTAAACTGGGCTTGATAGGCATGGGCCAGGCCCCAGCACATTGCACTTATCTGTATCTCTCAGGGAGTGCCAGGGTGACATCATACTTCCTCCAAATATTCTACTAATTTTTCAGGATTCTGCACTTGTTCAGGGGTGAAGTCCCAAGACACTGGGGGTGCCCACCATCTCAGGCATTTGCCCATACTGTCCCACACACCCTGCCACACATAGCTATCGAGCCTTGGGGCAGATCTCTGGATGATGTTCTTAAATTGCTTATTAACCTTAGACAGAGCAGAAATGGTCTGCCAAGCAATATCAGCAGACATATCTGAACTATCTAAGGATGGTCAAGATAATGAAAAGTTGTTGTAATGAAGGAGGAGGCATTATATAAGATGGTAGCTAAGGTGCCATCCTGTATTTCCTCCATAAAAAATAACTCTCAGAGGAGGAGGTATAATTGCTAATTGTCTCCATGAGGTGGTACCTGATGTACAGTAACGGCTTCAATATAAACTTCAAATACCAAGTAAAACTCAAGGCCAGTGTTTTAAAAACAGCTCTCCCAGGCAAAACATCACTAATCACTGCAGAGCACAGGAGACCACAAAAACCAACACCAATCTAACAGGCACCACAAATACAAGAGCATGGTGCAGATTGGATAAACTAATATTGAGAGCAGATGAATCAATGCTGTAACCAGCAACTGTTATTATCTCAACCTTTTGTGCCCCATGTTGGGTGCCAAAAAGGACTGTCGTGGCTCAGCCCCAGTTGGAAACTAAACACCACGCAGCTGCTCGCTCACTCCCCCCACCCCAGTGGGATGGGGGAGAGAATTCGAAGAGGAAAAGGAAAAAAACTTGTGGGTTGAGTTAAGAACAGTTTAATAATTAGAATAAAGTAATAATAATAATATTGATTATGATAATAATAACAATAACTATAATATAATAAAAAGGAAAAGGGAAAAAGGGAAATAAAACCAGAAACACAGATGATACAACTGCTCACTACCCACCGACCGATGCTGCTAGTCCCCGAGCCACGATCGCTGCCTCCCTCTTAACACACTGGGCATGACTTTACATGATATGGACTATCCCTTTGGCCAGTTTGAATCCACTCTCTTAGCTATGCCCCCTCCCCTCCCGGCTTCTTGTGCACCTGGCAGAGCATGGGAAGCTAGAAAAGTCCTGGACTAGTATCAGCACTACCCAGCAACAACCAAAACCTCGGTGTGTTATCAACCTTGTTCTCATACTAAATCAAAGCACAGCACTATGCCAGCTCCAGTGAAGAAAATTAACTCTATCCCAGCTAAAACCGTGACAACCAGTATCTAAGCCATTAGGAATAAGTGTCCCTCTGCTCAAGAGAGAAAATACACACCATGGTCCACCCTATGGTTTTACCTGTGTGACCATGGAGAGGACATGAAGAAGTGGGATGGAAAACCTACCTCGACCATCGGGGCGTGGGTACGCGAGCTGCAAAGAAGAATAATCACTCAGGGAGGTTCTTTCCTGGAAAGTTGCTGATCCAGTTCCCAGTAAGCAGCTCCCCAGAGAGAAGAGTAGAAGCACTGATTTTATTTCTGAGCTTAATAGAGAGACCCTTGGTTCGCATTTACAAGAAGTAGCAAATACTATTATCATGAATGGAGGGACCCTGCCTCCAGCCAGGTGGAAGAAAGGGATAACTGGGTTTACTGGACTGTGTTCCCTTAATGGCCTGGCACATCAGCCCCATAGGAATATAAAGCTTTAGTGGACACCAGTGCACAGTGCACCCTCATACCATCAAACTATATAGGGGCAGAAGCCATCAGTATTGCTGGAGTGACAGGGGGATCCCAAGAGCTAACTGTATTGGAGGCCGAAGTGAGCCTAACTGGGAATGAGTGGCAAAAGCATCCCATTGTGACTGGCCCAGAGGCTCCGTGCATCCTTGGCACAGACTACCTCAGGAGAGGGTATTTCAAGGACCCAAAAGGGTACTGGTGGGCTTTTGGTGTAGCTGCCTTGGAGACGGCGGAAATTAAACAGCTGTCTACCTTGCCCGGTCTCTCGAAGGACCCTTCTGTTGTGGGGTTGCCGAGGGTCAAAGAACAACAGGTGCCGATCGCCATCACAGCAGTGCACCAGTGGCAATATCTCACCAACCGAGACATCTCTGATTCCCATCCATGAGCTCATTCATCAACTGGAGAGCCAAGGAGTGATCAGCAAGACCCACTCACCCTTTAACAGCCCCATATGGCCATTGCGGAAGTCTAATGGAGAGTGGAGACTAACAGTAGGCTATTATATTTTCAGTATTATCATAATCATTATTATCATTACCATTATTACCATTATTATTTTATTTTAATTATTAAACTGTTCTTATCTCAACCTATGAGTTTTCTTGATTTTTATCTACTGATTCTCTCTCCCATCCCACTGGGGTGGGGGGAGTGAGCAAGCAGCTGCGTGGTGCTTAGTTGCTGACTGGGGCTAAACCACATCATTTACTTTTTAACAACAGGGTTTAGACATTGAGCAGTGACCATATCAACAGAAATGTTAATAAAATAATTTATTAAATAAAACATGGAAGTTGTCAGTGTTTATAATACCAAATTGCAACAGAAAAAGAAAAAAAACCAAACACCCGAAAGCTAATGTCCCAACACTCAAGCATAATACAAAATTATGCAAGTGTTAATGCAAACTCAAATTACACATCGTATGCACGTGGTAAATGAACTTGTTACTGTACACAAGCAAAAATACTGCCTAGCAATATCCCTTACACTTTCTTCCCTGAGTCTTTAATAAAACTAGTGTCTGTATTAAAGGCTAACCTTCCCTTGCTCAGCCAGTTTCTTCACCCACCTTTTAAACTAGTAAGCACTGAATACTAAAACTTTATTTGAAAGAGCTGTCCCTCATTCTGCCTGCCTCAAAATGTTTCCTATGAGCTCTACTATTTGTAACAAGAGGAGTCAACCATATTTAATAATTACTATGTGACCAGAAGCATGAGCTTGTATTTTTCAGCATTCCTTTTCAAATCTACATGATACAATTTCTCTTTGAAGAAAAAGCTAATACTTCAACATTCTTCTGAGCCAAAGACATGTGATATGAAATGAGGCAATCAGGCTGTAACTAGAATAATTTAACTCCTTTTAAGGCAGCTACAGAAGGAAAGTTATGAGGGAACAAACCCATTAGCTCAGAAAGTGTACTATAACCCTTGGGTGGATAGATTACTCACTCAGAAGGAAACAGAAGAAATTTACCTTAGAAAATTAAGACTCCTTCCCCACTTTTCTAAAGCCAGCATCTTTTCTTAGTATCTTCTTTATTCTTTTTAAACAGAATAATATATAGCAAGGGTAATTTACCAAAAAGCTTTAACAGCCACTAAAATAAACTACCAGAGTAATTCTTTAACAAAACCCATCATTACAGAAAAACATAACATGAAATCCCCAGTTAGCAAATATTCCCTTCCCTCACTGACCTGTTATTTGAGAGTTCAGCTGTAAAAATAAACTTGGTGCTTGCTTTTGGAGGAAACACTGCAGGTGGGAGAGGTTAACTCATTAAGATCCAGCAGAAAAATCTCTTTCTTTTAGTCGTTTTGATTTATTTCAAGGCTGAAGGACTTGATTAAAAAAATATAAAGAACTGTTCATTTGAATGTGATGCTCCTAAAACCTTAGCATTCTTTGTGTACAAGGTATTGACCTATAAGAAAGCAAAGCAGACAGGGATTACAAAAACCTGAACTGCCATTACTATTCTAATATGAAAAGTTAGTAAAAGCCTTGAAAAGAGCTATGTTTTTTCAAATTAATATTTCATATGTGGAGGCTATCTTTTGTGGAATAGGTTTGTTTAGAGTTTTTTGTTTGGTTGGTTTTTGGTTTTTCTTGAGTTAAGCATTAAGTATTAAAAGATCATCTGTTCATCTTCGACAATTACGTGGTTTGACAAGCTTGATATTTGCACAGTGGTGATAATTACTATATTTACATACATATGATTTACTGTGCTTTTATTCTGTGTAAACAACCATAGTTTTATTTTCCAAAGGCCAGGCATGTAACAACTGCATATTTGTCTAATTTTCTTTTTGTTTTGCAAGATACATAATAATATTATGAAACAGCCAATTTCCAAGAATTAGTTTAAAAAGTACACTTTTAATTTCTGGTATTAACTTCCTGTTTTCCTGCTACTAAAGTGAAAAAGATTCATACCGAGAGCCAGTTTATCTCAAGGCATAGTGAGGACTGTGCAGACCTCATGGATCCCTTCTAAAAACATTTTCTCATAAGTGTTTTTTCAGAAACTGCTTAGGACTGCTCATGCTGACATTTGAGGATTATCCCCACTTCTGACATGTTTATCTTCCTGGCACATGTTAACAAATAGGGAATCTTTGGAATTTATAAAGCCCAAGATTTTTGATTTTAAACACTTCATTTAAAGTGTTTGTTCTTGGAACTACAGAGGCCAATCACCCACTACCATCTGCACCAACAATAGCTTTATCTGGAGGCTAGGACTGGGACTAGAGTCCGCTTCCTATTTCTGATTGTTTGTTTACACTTTTTACAAAAAGCTTGCATTGTCATGGTAGCAGAAGCACAGGTCTAGAGGTAATAAGAAAAGGACTAAACTAAACTGATAATGGATATCTGAAGCACTTGCATCCTGCCACACATATAGCACAACTACATGACCTATTGGTGCAGTGACAAGCAAACAATGATAGGCTGCTTTAGTTTTGTGTGAAGTTAGAATCATAGAAATCATAGATCATGGAATCATTAAAGATGGAAAACACCTCTAGGATCATCAAGTCCAACCATCAACCCAATGCTACCATGTCTCCTAAACCATGCCCTGAAGTGCCACGTCTATGCATCTTTTAAATGCTTCCAGGGATGGTGACTCCACCACCTCTCTGGGCAGCCTGTTCCAATGCCTGACCATGCTTTCAGTGAAGAAATTTTTCCTAATATCCAATCTAAACCTCCCCTGATGCAGCTTGAAGCTGTTTCCTCTCATTCTATTACTAATAACTTGGGAGAGGAGACCAGCACCCACCTCGCTACACCCTCCTTTCAGGTAGTTGTAGAGTGATAAGGTCTCCCCTCAGCCTCCTCTTCTCCAGACTAAACAACCCCGCTTCCCTCAACCTCTCCTCATAAGACCTGCTCTCCAGACCCTTCACCGGCTTCGTTGCCCTTCTCTGGACACGCTCCAGCAACTCAATGTCCTTCTTGTAGTGAGGGGCCCAAAACTGAACACAGTATTCAAGGTGTGGCCTCACCAGTGCTGAGTACAGGGGCACAATCACTTCCCTAGTCCTGCTGACCACACTATTCCTGATACAAGCCAGGATGCTGTTGGCCGCCTCTGCCAGGCAGCTCTCCAGCCACTCTTCCCCAAGCCTGTAGCATTGCATAGGGTTGTTGTGACCCAAGTGCAGGACCTGGCACTTGGCCTTGTTAAACCTCGTACAATTGGTCTCGGCCCATCAATCCAGCCTGTCCAAGTCCCTCTGCAGAGCCTTCCTACTCTCGAGCAGAGCAACACTTCCACCCAACTTGGTGTCATCTGCAAACTTACTGAGGGTACACTTGATCCCCTCGTCCAGATCGTTGATAAAGATATTAAACAAGACTGGCCCCAAAACTGAGCCCTGGGGAACACCGCTTGTGACTGGCCACCAGCTGGATTTAGGTCCATTCACCACGACTCTCTGGGCTCAGCCATCCAGCCAGTTTTTTACACAGCAAAGAGCACACCCCTCCAAGCCATGAGCTGTCAGCTTCTCTAGGAGGATGATGTGGGAGACAGTGTCAAAGGCTTTGCTAAAGTCCAGATAGACAACATCCACAGCCTTTCCCTCATCCACCAGGCGGGTCACCTGGTCATAGAAGGAGGTCAGGTTGGTCAGGCAGGACCTGCCTTTCGTGAACCCATGCTGGCTGGGCCTGATCACCTGGTTGTCCTGCACTTGCCTAGTGAGCTCACGCAAGATGTATCACTCCATAATCTTCCCTGGTACCGAGGTCAGGCTGAAAGGCCTGTAGTTCCCCGGATCCTCCTTCTGGCCCTTCTTGTAGATGGGCATCACATTGGCAAGCCTCCATTTGTCTGGGACCTCCCCTGTTAACCAAGACTGCTGATAAATGATGGAGAGTGGCTTGGCAAGCTCCTCCGCCAGCTCCCTCACTACTCTCGAGTGGATGCCATCCGGCCCCATAGACTTGTGAGTGTCCAGGTGGAGCAGCAGGTCATAAACTGCTTCCTCCTGGATTATGCGGGGTTTATTCTGCTCCCTGTCCCTCCCTACCAGCTCAGGGGGCTGAATACCCTGGGGATAACTGGTCTGACTATTAAAGACTGAGGCAAAGAAGGCATTTAGTACCTCAGCCTTTTCCTCATCCTCAGTAGCAACGTTCCCCTCTGCGTCCAATAGAGGATGGAGATTCTCTTTGGTTCTCTTTTTGTTGTTAATGTATTTGTAAAAACATTTTTTGTTATCCCTTACAACAGTGGCCAGGTTGAGTTCTAGCTCTTGGGGAGATTCCGATTGGACACGAGAGGAAAATTTTTCACAGTGAGGACAGTCAACCATTGGAATAATCTCCCCAGGGAAGTCGTTGGCTCGGCCACATTGGACACTTTTAAGATTTGGCTGGACAGGGTGCTGGGCCATCTTGTCTAGACTGTGCTCTTCCTAGAAAGGTTGGACTAGATGATCCCTGAGGTCCCTTCCAACCTGTGATTCTGTGATAGCTGGGCTTTTGCCTAATTTTCTCTCTGGAAGACCTAACGAGATCTCTGTACTCTTCTTGAGCTGCCTGCCCCTTCTTCCAAAAGTGGTAGACTCTCCTTTTTTTCCCTGAGTGCCAGCAAAAGCTCCCTGTTCAGCCAGGCCGGTTGTCTTCCCCGCCGGTTTGTCTTGTGGCACTTGGGGACAGCCTGCTCCTGTACCTTCAAGAGTTCCTTCTAGAGGAGTGCCCAGCCTTCCTGGACTCTTTTGCCCTTCAGGACTTCCTCCCAAGGGACTCTCCGAACCAGTGCCTTGAACAGGCCAAAGTCTGCCCTCCAGAAGTCCATGGTAGTGGTTCTGCTGACCCCCCTTCTTACTTCACCAAGGACTGAGAACTCAATCATATCCTGGTCGCTAAGCCCAAGACCGCCTCTGACCGCCACATCTCCCAGCAGTCGTAAGAGTCATCCCACCGTGTCTCTGTGATGGTGACTAAGTCATAGCTATCCCTCTGTACAATGGCTTCCAGCTCCTCCTGTTTGTTGCCCATGCTGCGTGTGTTGGCATAGATGCACTTGAGCTGGGCTATTGGTTTCACCCCCAACCCTGGCATGCCACCCCTAGGCTCCTCTCTAGTGGACCTGGCTATATCCCCTTCCCCCTTTGAACCTAGGTTAAAGCCCTCTCAATGAGCCCCACCAACTCATGTGCAAGAATCCTTTTCCCCCTTTGAGATAGGTGAACTCCATCTGCCGCCAGCAGGCCCGGTGCCATGTAAACCTCCCCATGATCAAAAAAACCCAAAATTCCACCGATGGCACCAGCCTCTGAGCCACGTGTTAATCAGATGAGTTTTCCTGTTCCTTTCAGTATTATTCTTCCCTGCCATTGATGGGATTGAGGTAAACACTACCTGCGCTCCCGGTCCTTCAACTAGTCACCCCAGTGCCCTGAAGTACCTTTTGATTGCTCTTGGGCTTCTCTCTGCAACCTCATCACTGCCCACCTGCATAACCAACAGTGGGTCAGTATTAACTTATATTAAGTTGTATTGACTACGATAATATTTTAATATTAATAAATCTCATCATAAACTGAAAGTACAGGCTCAAATATGTAACATGGGAAGACAGAACATAAAACCACTCATGCTCCAACAGCATGCTTGACCTATTGCAGTTTATAAAGGCTGCTAATAGTCATCTTCTTTCACAAAGATGGGGGCAGGGGACCCTTTCCCCACCTCCCCTCCAAAGAGGTGTCATTTTGGTTTATCTCAGAAGCTGTTGCATACTTGTTTAGATGAACTAAATTTACTGCCCTTCTTCAAATCCTGACACAGGAAACAGCATCAACAGGGCACTTATGATGCGGTGTTCTAGTGTAAACATGCTACAGAAACAGGCAGAATTGTGAGATTATTTTTTCGAGGGGTTTTTGCTTGGAGGGCTTTTAAAAAGTAAGTGCTTAGAACAGAAGCTGTGATTTTTTTTTTTAACCTTCTGTCCCCAGTGCTTCAGACCTGCACTTGACCCCAGGTGACTGCCAAGATGAGAGCCATAAGGCTCACCCGCTCCCCCAACAGCAAAGCCAATCAGGAAGAAAACAAAATGCAAGCCACCCAGTGAAAGAAAGGGGAACCACCACTTTCCTGAACAGCGCTTCTGGTGCCGCAATTTCAATATGCAAAGTTAACGCAGCTACATCACCTCACAGCACTTCTTTTTTTCCTCGGGCACAGCTGCCGGCAGGGTGGCTTCAAACGAGATCGAGGAACCGCTGCAGTGTGTGGAAGACGACACAGATTTACAGAGGGTTTTGATTTTGGTTTTTTTGTGTTTTGTTTTGTTTTTTTAAGGGTTCCTTCTAGGTATTAAGGGCCCTCCTCCTGGCCCCCTCTCACAGTCCTTCAGCAGAGGGCAGACAGCTGGTGAAGGCCCGGCCTTGGTGGTGTCTCCCCTCAGCAGCACTGCAGCCCTGACTGGGCCTGGCTCCAGGCTAGGCTGTAGGAGCAGGCAGGGCCCTGCCGTCAGCCCCACAAGCCTCCCTCGGTTGGCATGAAGCGGCGAATACAGAGACTAGCCCCATGGGAGACTTTTTGGTGGTTTTTTTTGTTTGTTTGTTTTTTTTCCCTTCTCCCCCCCCGCGCCCCAGCTGGGGCGGGGGAGGTGGGAACGAGTAACAAATGGACGCGTCCCCTTTAAACACCTCCCCCCGCCCTTTCCACGTGGTGCAGGGCGGGGATTCCGTGATACGTCACTTCTGTTTCTGTCGTGGTGTAGAAGAGCTGCGTGTGGAGTAGGACGTGAGTTTTAGGGTTCTCCCTCGTGCCCAGTTGGGGCTGCCGCCATTTTCTCTATCACCTATCCGTGGTTCTTGGTGGCTCGGTACCTTCTGGCTGGTGCAGGAGAGGTTCGCTGGGTAATCGTATGGCGAGACTTTCCCTTTTCCTTGGTTGCTTCCTGTCCTCTGCGGGAGGAATGTTCCGCTGTGGAGCGGGCGTGGGGTGGGAGCCGCTGCCATGTTGGGGGGCAAAGAATTTGAGCGAGGGAGAGAATGGCGATAGGGAGCCATCCGGCTGCGTACACCCCCCCCCCCCCCCCCCCACCCCCCCCGCTGGGATCTGGCTGCTCACTGGCGATCCCCGGCACTTTTTTTTTTTTTCTGTTGTATTTCCTTTTCTCTTCTTCGTCGCCGGTAATCTGCACCCCTCTTTCTGCCACCCCGCCCCGGGAGGACCTGAGCGTTCTTGCCCGCACCCTCCCGTCGGGCCCTCGTTCTTTTCCCCTGGGGGGGCAACACGAGCCATAGAAAAGAGGAAGAGGGGAGGAAAATGGCGGCTGGAGTCCGCCTACCTGGTTTTCCTAGCTCGCACTCGCTTGTCTTTCTCATATTCTTTTCCCTCGTCCTCGCTTGGCCTGTCTTGTTCCACCCTCGCTCTCCCCGGTGCTTCGGTGTCCTCACGCTCTGCCTTGCCAGCTTCTCTCGAGGGGCACCCACCAGCCCCAATTTCTTCCAGTTTCCGCCCCCGCCTTCCTCCATATTGTTACTTCCTTATCCTTATGCGGTCTCTGGGGTTATCCTCTGCTGGTGATCCCGCCCACCGCGTATCGGACTTGTTCGGCTTCCCGATTTCATGTCATCGCTGTACTTATTTTTACATTGTCCTATTCCAGCTCTCCTCTGCCTCCATCCTGCAGCGTGGTTTATATGTGTTTCCCATACCCTGTTTCATTTTCAGTGCTACAGCTTCCATCGTTGTGTTCCAAAGTACTACAGCAGAATTTGCCCTACTTTAGAACCACATTGATCCATTAGCATTTTTCTTCAGACTCCGTTTTTTCCTTTGCACATAGTTTATTTCACTGCCAGTTTAAAAATACTGCTATTCCTTCCCCCCCCCCCCCCCCTTGAGATATGCTTCTTTAATCTTTTACTAGCCTTTCCTAGCTGTGGTCTATTTTATACAGTTTCTTCCTGCGTTACTTATTTTTGTTTTGAAAGATCAGATAAGCTATTTATTTGTTACAAAGGGTTTCTAGTAGCAGGCAAGATTTTCAACTGCTATAGCTAACCACATGTTTACATACTAGAGAGATGTAGAAGCACACATGGCAGCATGCGTTCAAGGAAAGTCGAATGTCTGCTTGTCTGGCAAATGAATAGACTCTAATGACTGATGTGGTAAAGCTGCAGTGGAAATGTTAACTGTAATGCTGTAGTTCACTGTAACTGTTTGTTGGGTGTGTGTTTTTTTTTCCAGACTTTTGTGTTATTGATTGGAACTTTAGCTTCATGTATGGTGATTATGCACCTGTTGCTTGCAAATTCAACTAGGTGAAATGCCTATGTAAGAAGATAGATAGCGCTGGGGCCTTAATCATTTATATTTATGAATGTAATATTGAGAATTCAACTGGAGGACAGTATTGTATTGTATTTTTTACATTATGGTTTCTACCATACTGGGGGGGGTCTATGAAACTGGTGAAAAATGACCCCTTTGTAAACAGTTCAGAATCTAAACCACTGCATTTAAGGCAGTTGCAGCAAAAAGGGGAAGAGATATAAGAGGGAAGGGTGTTTGAGATCACATCTGCAATGTGTATTAAAGCTTATATGAAAAGGCAGGAAAGTCTTCAGGAGGGTTTTTAATAAGATGAGCCTTTGCAAACAGGTTTGAGGATGGCTTTCTAGCCATAATGGGATGTATTCATTGCATAGTGTTCTCATGTTATCTTTCTCTTCCTAGAATGCCTAAGTCAAAGGAACTTGTGTCTTCAAGCTCATCTGTCAGTGACTCAGATAGTGAAGTTGACAAAAAGGTGAAGACCATATGCAGTTTAACTACTGTATTAACTCTTATATTTCAGGCTGGGGTTAAAGAATTAGGTGAGCGTTATATCACAAAATGCATGTCATTCCATATGATTTATCAGACACTTAACCCCAAAACGTGGCCCGCAACAACTCCAAAGCAACAAAACTAAAACAAACAAAACCCACCCTGCAGGATTAGGGTTTGGGTGGATGCTTTTTGCTTTGCAGTAAACTTCTTAAGTTGCATTTTGCTTTCTTCAGGACTTTCCATATGGTATATCTAGCCACAAGCTTCCTGGAATTATTTGCTGCTTGTGGCAAGTGATAGAAGGCTTCTGTATAAGCTGCCCCTGGTGGCAAGAACTTGGACTAACTTTCAGGCCACCCCCCCACCCCCTTCATTTTGGTATCTGGATTATTTGCAAGTCCAAAACAAAAACTTCTACTTGCCCTTGTCATCCATGTCACTTGCATATCTTGTTCACATGCTCTTTTTCTCTGTTTCAGATTCTTACATTTACTGTAATACTATCTGTTAGTTTCTCACTTAAAAGCTGTGCCAATCTGAATGTCTGAGTTGATAATTTTAACATTAACTGTTTAGATGTATAAATTTAGTGTTCATTTATTTTTAATAGTTATTTAACTTATAAGTTTGTATAGATGTACCAGTCATTACAAACAAAAAAAAAAATTCACTGTTGCATTCAGTTTAAGAAATGCTAGGTGGTAATGCAGACATCAGGTCTTTTAGTGCAGTATGCGAAGAGACTGTCTGCTTTACTGAATTGGTTCAAATGTGACTTGGTTGCACTTAGCAAATTAGGTGTTTTGTCCATTCTTAATATAAGAGAAAATGGTCAGGTGATTTTTTTGTTGTTGTTGTTAGGGAAATGTATTCCTGAAAACAACAGTCTGCTTCTGTGGGCAGTAAGGTGGTGGGTTTTGTTTTTGGGTTTTTTTTTTTTTTTTTCCCCTGACAACCTCACATATTTGTTGGAACTGTTTTGTCTTTAAAAGGTATTATCTACAATATGATTCTAGCAGGTGAGACTAATTTTTGGTATCTTTGTATTATTCTTTCCTTGGGGTAGGCATGATTACTATATAACCATTAGTAGAAATAGTAACTTTGTAGCGTCTGCTAGTAAAGTAATCTGATTTACAGGTGATATTGTCTGAATGTTTTAAAAGTGTTTAGTTTATCATGCTATGGACAGAGATTGGACTCCAATTAAAAAAAAACCAAACCACCCAACAAAAACAAAATAACCAAAAAAACCCAAACCCCCCAAAGCTCAAACAAAACCAACAAACAACTCCTCTGCTGGATTTGATTTCCAGATCCTTTCTTCATTATCTCATTGTCGTGTCCCTGTCGTGTGTCTGTCCGTGTCACCCACCCCCACCCCCCCAAACAGTTGTTAGCTGTCCTGTATTTTTCATTGCACTCAGTGGAAAGGAAGGCAAAGCTTCCAACAGACTAAAATTTTAATTAAAACTACTGAACTGACAATATTACTGTGTAAAAAGAGTAGGCTTTTTGAAGTGTATTTTGATCTAATCCAATTCTCTTTAAATGCGAAGTATTATGGTAAACTTCACTGGGAACAGAATTAGGCTCACTTGAAGATTTTTTTTTTTTAATTCCAGTCTAAATGTACAGTATTGGATACCTGCCTTCACAGAAGGAAGGTGATAATGTGTATTGCATAGTAGTAGTTTGTGACCTCTAATCCAAACTTTTTTGTAACTTATAAAATGTGTTGTGGTTCATGCATTTCTTTTTTTTTTTTTTATTCTTGCTCCAAGGCAAAGCGGAAAAAGCAAGCAGCTCCAGAAAAGCCTGTAAAGAAACAAAAGACTGGTGAAAGTTCAAAGGGTGCAGCTTCTTCTAAGCAAAACAGTAACAGAGATGAGAATATGTTTCAGGTAAAATTGACTCTCTTAGAGCCTGGTTAAGGTAACCATTTACATCATATTCAGTATAAATTTTATTAAGTGATCTGAATATCTTAATAGCATGGTGCTTGGCCAAAGGGGATTGCGATGCTAGCATGCAGATGAGATGCTCAGAAAAAGCTTTGTCAGGTTTCAGTAGAGTAAAAGAATCTGGCAATTGATTCTAACCCTTATGTCTTTGCCCATGGTAACTTTCTGGGTAGTCATTTTGTCTGTAAATACAGCACTTACTGTGAGTATACTGTAAATATTAGATCAGGACAGTCTCTACATGAAAATGTTTTTTAATCCAGGCTCTTGAAAGAAAGGTTCTTGGAAACCAAAGTATGGACTCTTCATTCCTATTTAACTAGGTCAAGGGCAACTTGGCTTCTGTCTTATAAGACAGTGTCTTGGAAAAAGTTTTGTTTGTTCCTTTTTTGATGCAGGTTTTTCTCACTGAACATCCAAAAAGATTGTAATTTTTGACATTGTCTTTATTTTTAAGATGGGATGAATGTACATTTTCAGTAGCAAGAAGTATTTGTGAATTCAGGGTGTTGCAGTTCCTGGGGTTAGCTGAGGCAGTAGCAGTGTGTGCTGAAAGTTGTGTAAGAATATGCGTAGCTCGGAATTACCTGTTTTAGGGGTGCGGATTAAGACTTATTTAATGTCTGTGACTAGGTGGCTTGAAAAGGGTCAAGGGATAGGAAAGGAACTTAAATTCTTAGACTTAGGTTCTTAAGTTTGAAAGGGTATGGGAGAGGTGCCTAATAAGATGGTCCCAATGCTGAGTAAGGCAAAATAAATGGTTTTGGGCTGTAGCATCAATTCTCACTTTCCTCTTCATGTATAATTGGAGGGAGAGCTTCAGTTTAAGACACTGGGCATCAATGTCTGAACTTCCCCACTGAATGAAGAATATATTTTTAGTTCTGTTGGGGAATGCTTTGATCCCTGTAGCTAAAAATGAGATAGTATCTTCTACGCTTAATGAGGTGAACTGCAGTTAGAACTCAACAAAAACAAACCCACCCCACCCCCCAAACCTCCTATGTACCTATGTATAGGCTTTATGCTATGTTTGTAATAGGTTCAGAAGTTCCAGCCTTGGGGAAAAAGATTAAAAATTTTAATGCTCTCCTGATGGGGGGGGGGGCCAACCCCCCAAAACCCCCTTTCAAATAAAAGCAAAAGTATTTGTGTGCTCTGACTTCTTTCAGCCTTTTTGACCTAAGAAAATAAAAAGTTACGAAAAACAGACAGTAGAGAACTCATTAGTCTGATAAGAGCACTATTCTTCCGGTGTTGAGTAAAATATAGAGAAAATGTCAATATCACCTTGACCTAAAACATCGGTGTTCCTTAGTCTCTTACTTGCCTTTTAGTTACTCAACAACAAAAGTGGCTTGTTTGGTTTTTTTTTTTAGATTTCCTATTGTGTTACATGAAGCATTGTGGGCTTTTTTTTTTTCATGCTATATCAGCTTCAGTTGCATCTTAGTTAATGCACAATTTCAGTGTAGAAGTAGCATTGTAGGTTTGAGGGTACTTCCCCCCCCCCCCCCCCCCCCCAGGAGAGCAGAGCATGCTAGTTGCATGTTATTTTTTAGGTATGGTTTTGTTTGTTCTAGGACTATTAGTAATACTAGAAACTCTCCTTTCTGCTTCCCCATGGTAGTAAAATGATCTCTGTACAAGTGACTGCAGTATAACTTACAAGTGTGGCTTCAGTTGATGGAAATCAGGCTGTAAAGTATTCATAGAATAGTCAGAAGTTCTGTGGCATCCATATTGTGTGTGGGAGTGGCAGAAAATTATGTGAAACTTAGTGATTTGCTGTTCTACACCTTTGGGCTATGTTCTTAAAGTATATAGCTTCCCTTAATATTGAGCTCATTGTGATTGTCATGGTTTCAGCTGGGATAGAGTTAATTTTCTTCACTCTAGCTGGTATAGTGCTGTGCTTTGAAATTAGCATGGAAAAAAAAACCCGTTGAGATAACACACAGATGTTTAGGCTGTTGCTGGGTAGCGCTTATACTAGTCAAGGACATGTCTAGCCTCCCATGCTCTGCTGGGTGCACAAGAAGCTGGGAGGGGAGGGGGCACAGCTAAGAGAGCGGATTCAAACTGACCAAAGGGATATTCCATATCATGTAACGTCATGCCCAGTATGCTAACTGGGAGGAGCTGGCCAGGGGAGGGAGGGAGCAATCGCGGCTCAGGGACGGGCAGCGTCGGTCGGCAGGTGGTGAGCGGTTGTATCGTTCGTGTTTCTGTGTCTTTTTTCCTGTTTTCCCTTTCCTTCCTTTTCCCTTTTATTATATTAACATTATTGTCATTATTATCATAATCATTTATCATCATCATTCTATTGTAGTTATTAAACTGTGCTTATCTCAACCCACAAGTTCTTTTGCTCGTCCGATTCTCTTCCCCATCCCACAGGGGTGGGGTGGGGGGGTGTGTGAGCGAGCGGCTGCGTGGTGTTCAGTTGACAGCTGAGGCTGAACCACGACAGTCTATTTTTGGCGCCCAACGTGGGGCACGAAGGGTTTGAGATAATAGCAGTTGCTGTTCACAGCATTGATTAATCTGCTCGCAGTATTAGTTTGTCCAGTCTTTACCATGCTGATTGTAAAGTACATGTTAAAACTTGCTGTTGGTTTTGTCAGTTGGCTGTGCTCTGCAGTGATTAGAGATATTTTGCCTAGGAGACGTGTTATTAAAACACTGGCCTTGACTGTTATTGGTTATTTAGGTTTTGCATGGAAGCCGTTACTGTACTACAGCTACCACCTCATGGAGGCAATTAGCAATTATACCTCTTCCTCTGAGGAGTTTTTTATGGAGGAAATGCAGAATGGCACCGTAGCTACTATCTTATGTAATGTCTCCTCCCTCATTACAACAACTTTTCAGTATCTTGAACATCCTTGTGTAGTTAAGATACATCTGTTGATATTGCTTTGGCAGGTGGTATCAGATCTGTCTAAGGCTAGTAAGCAAGTTAAGAATATAATCCAGAGATCTGTCCCAAGGCTCGATAGCTATGCGTGGCAGGGTATGTGGGAAAGTATGGGGAAATGCCTAAGACGGTGGGCACCCCCCCCGTGGTGTGGGACTTCACCCCTGAACAAGTGCAGAATCCTGAAAAAGTAGTAGAACATTTGGAGGAAGTATGTTGTCACCCTGGCAATTCCAGAGAGATACAGATCACTGCCATGTGCTGGGGTCTGGCTTATGCCTATCGAGCCCTATTTAACACTATTCAGTACCCCCAAGGGAAAGAGAAGGGAGGTACTCCAACCCCCGTGACAAGCACTGTGGCCACCCAACCCCCTACGACAGGCACTGCAGCTACTCCAACCCCGGTGACGAGCACTGCGGCTACTCCAACCCCGGTGACGAGCGTTGCAGGTAAACCACAGGACCAACCTGTGCCAGTATCAGTCGCCCCTATACGCAAGAAGAAATCATGGAAGAGAAGGTCAACTCGTTTAGAAAGAGATTACGAGGAACCAGGGCCATCACGAGAAGAGGAGGAGGAGGAGGAACCATGTGTACAAGAAACGGAAACTACCCGATCTCTATCCTTGAGTGAGTTGCGGGATATACGGAAAGATTTCGGGCGTCATTCAGGTGAGCACGTTATCACCTGGCTGCTCCGATGCTGGGATAATGGGGCCAGTAGTTTGGAATTAGAGGGGAAGGAAGCCAAACAACTGGGATCCCTCTCTAGGGAAGGGGGCATTGATAAAGCAATTGGAAAAGGAACACAAGCCCTCAGCCTCTGGAGGCGGCTCCTGTCCGCGGTGAGAGAGAGGTATCCCTTCAAAGAAGATATTGTATTTCGCCTAGGAAAATGGACGACCATGGAGAAAGGCATTCAGCATCTAAGGGAATTAGCCGTGCTTGAGGTGGTTTATGGTGACCTGGACGATCAACAGTCCTCCAAAGATCCAGATGAAGCTGAGTGCACACGACCCATGTGGCGGAAGTTTGTACGGAGCGCACCATCCTCGTATGCGAACTCATTGGCAGTGATGTCCTGGAAAGATGACGAGACACCAACGGTGGCTGAGTTGATTGATAGACTCCGGGAATATGAAGCGAATCTCTCTTCCTCGCTCGTCTCTGCTGTTGAGAAACTGTCCCGAGAGGTCCAGCAACTCAAAGAAGATAGGTCCTACTCCCCACCAGTACGGACCAGTATCTCAGCCATTAGGAGTAATCGTCCCTTGGCTCAAGAGAAGGGATACACACGACGGGGCACCCTATGGTTTTACCTGTGTGATCACGGAGAGGACATGAAGAAGTGGGATGGAAAACCTACCTCAGCCTTAGAGGCACGGGTACGTGAGCTGCAAGGGAGAACAATTACTCAGGGAAGTTTCTCCAGGAGAGCTGCTGCCCCAGTTTCCCGTAAGCAATTCTCCAGACAGAGGAGCAGAAGTGCTGATGGCCTGACTGATCTTAACAGAGACACCTGTGATTCATATTTACCGGAAGTGAGTGATGAATACTATGATCAGGACTAGGGGGGCCCTGCCTCCAGCCAGGTGGAGGAAAGGGATAACCGGGTTTACTGGACTGTGTGGATCCGATGGCCTGGCACATCTGACCCACAGGAATATAGAGCTTTAGTGGACACCGGCGCACAGTGTACCTTAATGCCATCAAACTATATAGGGGCAGAACCCATCAGCATTGCTGGAGTGACAGGGGGATCGCAAGAGCTAACTGTATTGGAGGCCGAAGTGAGCCTCACTGGCAATGAGTGGCAAAAGCACCCTATTGTGACTGGCCCAGAGGCTCCGTGCATCCTTGGCATAGACTACCTCAGGAGAGGGTATTTCAAGGACCCAAAAGGGTACAAGTGGGCTTTTGGTGTAGCTGCCTTGGAGACGGCGGAAATTAAACAGCTGTCTACCTTGCCCGGTCTCTCGAAGGACCCTTCTGTTGTGGGTTTGCTGAAGGTCAAAGAACAACAGGTGCCGATCGCCACCACAACAGTGCACCGGCGGCAATATCGCACCAACAGAGACTCTCTGATCCCCATCCACAGGCTCATTCATCGACTGGAGAGCCAAGGAGTCATCAGTAAAACCCACTCACCCTTTAACAGTCCCATATGGCCAGTCCGGAAGTCTAATGGAGAGTGGAGGCTAACAGTAGACTATCGTGGCCTGAACGAAGTCACTCCACCATTGAGCGCTGCTGTGCCAGACATGCTAGAACTTCAATATGAACTGGAGTCAAAGGCAGCCAAGTGGTATGCCACAATTGATATTGCTAATGCATTCTTCTCAATCCCTCTGGCAGCAGAGTGCAGGCCACAGTTTGCTTTTACTTGGAGGGGCGTCCAGTACAGCTGGAATCGACTGCCCCAGGGGTGGAAACACAGTCCTACCATTTGCCATGGACTGATCCATAATGCTTTGGAACAAGGTGGAGCTCCTGAACACCTACAATACATTGATGACATCATTGTGTGGGGCAATACAGCGGAAGAAGTTTTTGAGAAAGGAAAGGAAATAGTTCAAATCCTCCTGAAAGCTGGTTTCGCCATAAAACAAAGTAAAGTTAAGGGACCTGCATGAGAAATCCAGTTCTTGGGAATAAAATGGCAAGATGGTCGTCGTCAGATCCCCATGGATGTGATCAACAAAATAGCAGCCATGTCTCCACTAACCAGCAAAAAGGAAACACAAGCTTTCTTGGGCGTTGTGGGTTTTTGGAGAATGCATATTCCACACTACAGTCTGATCGTAAGCCCTCTCTATCAAGTGACCCGGAAAAAGAATTATTTCAAATGGGGCCCTGAACAACAACAAGCCTTTGAACAGATTAAATGGGAAATAGTTCATGCAGTAGCTCTTGGGACAGTCCGGGCAGGACAAGATGTAAAGAATGTGCTCTACACTGCAGCCGGGGAGAATGGCCCTACCTGGAGCCCCTGGCAGAAAGCACATGGGGAGACCCGAGGTCGACCCCTAGGGTTTTGGAGTCGGGGATACAGAGGGTCCGAAGCCCGCTATACTCCAACTGAAAAAGAGATATTGGCAGCATATGAAGGGGTCCGAGCTGCTTCAGAAGTGGTTGGTACTGAGGCACAGTTGCTCCTGGCACCCCGACTGCCAGTGCTGGGCTGGATGTTCAGAGGGAACGTCCCCTCCACACACCATGCAACTGATGCTACGTGGAGTAAATGGGTTGCACTGATCACCCAGTGGGCTCGAGTAGGAAACCTCAGTCGCCCAGGAATCTTGGAAGTGATTATGGACTGGCCAGGAGGCAAAGACTTTGGAATATCACCAGAGGAGGAGGTGACACATGCTGAAGAAGCCCCACTGTATAACACACTGCCAGAAAAGGAGAAGCAGTATGCCCTGTTTACTGATGGGTCCTGTCGCCTTGTGGGAAAGCACCGGAGATGGAAGGCTGCTGTATGGAGTCCTACACGACAAGTAGCAGAAACTGCTGAAGGAGAAGGTGAATCGAGCCAGTTTGCAGAAGTAAAGGCCATCCAGCTGGCCTTAGACATCGCTGAACGGGAAAAGTGGCCAGCGCTCTCTCTCTATACTGACTCCTGGATGGTGGCAAATGCCCTGTGGGGCTGGCTACAGCAGTGGAAGCAAAGCAACTAGCAGCGCAGAGGCAAACCCATCTGGGCTGCCGCACTGTGGCAAGATATTGCTGCCTGGGTAGAGAACCTGGTTGTAAAGGTACGGCATGTGGATGCTCACGTCCCCAAGAGTCGAGCCACTGAAGAACATCGAAACAAGCAGCAGGTAGATCAGGCTGCCAAGATTGAGGTGGCTGAGGTGGATCTGGACTGGCAGCATAAGGGTGAACTATTTCTAGCTCGATGGGCCCATGACACCTCAGGCCATCAAGGGAGAGATGCAACATACAGGTGGGCTCGTGACCGAGGGGTGGACTTGACCATGGACGTTATTGCGCAGGTTATCCACGAATATAAAATGTGTGCTGCAATCAAGCAAGCGAAGCGGGTAAAGCCTCTGTGGTATGGGGGACGATGGCTGAAATCTAAATATGGGGAGGCCTGGCAAATTGACTCTATCACACTCCCACAGACCCGCCAAGGCAAGCGCCATGTTCTCACCATGGTAGAAGCAACCACCGGCTGGCTGGAAACCTATCCTGTCCCCCACGCCACTGCCCGGAACACTATCCTGGGTCTCGAAAAACAAGTGCTGTGGCGACATGGCACCCCAGAGAGAATTGAGTCAGACAATGGGACTCATTTCCGAAATAACCTCATAGACACCTGGGCCAAAGAGCATGGCATTGAGTGGGTGTATCACATCCCCTATCGTGCACCAGCCTCTGGGAAAATCGAAAGATACAATGGACTATTAAAGATGACACTGAGAGCAATGGGGGTTGGAACATTTAAACACTGGGATACACATTTAGCAAAAGCCACCTGGTTAGTCAACACAAGGGGATCTGCCAGGCGAGCTGGCCCTGCCCAATCAGAATCCTTACGTACTGTGGAAGGGGATAGAGTCCCTGTAGTGCACATAAAAAATATGCTGGGCAAGACAGTCTGGGTTATTCCTGCTTCCAGCAGAGGCAAACCCACTCGTGGGATTGCGTTTGCTCGAGGACCTGGGTGCACTTGGTGGGTGATGCGGGAGGATGGAGGAGTCCGGTGTGTACCCCAGGGGGATTTAATTTTGGGTGAAAACAGCCAATGAACTGAATAATATACTGTTAATTGCTATATGATGTTGTATGTCATCACTACTATGGTTGCATCAATGGAATGTTATCATGGTGGGAATCTCCCAATTAATGATAATAGCAAATGAACTTTCAATGGAACCGAGCAAAGTGCAGCAGTGAGAGAACAAGAACTACCAGTGCAGCGGTGATGGAACAAGGACTGACATGCAACAATCTGACCCCACGCACACCGCCACTCCGAAGGACCCTTACAAGAGATGAAATCCAAAGTCATGGACTAAATGAACTCAATGGACATTTCACAGGCATTCTACAGGGGTGTTCCATAGACTAGTGGAATGATAAATGAAAATCTGTGTGTGTGTGTGTGTGTGTGTATATATATATATATATATATATATAGTTAAAGGATGAGAAGATGGATAGGGATTATTGAATTTGTACTGAATAGTATGGGACCTGAGCATGATGTCAATGATATGGAATAAGGGGTGGATACTGTCATGGTTTCAGCTGGGATAGAGTTAATTTTCTTCACTCTAGCTGGTATAGTGCTGTGCTTTGAAATTAGCATGGAAAAAAAAAACCTGTTGAGATAACACACAGATGTTTAGGCTGTTGCTGGGCAGCGCTGATACTAGTCAAGGACATGTCTAGCCTCCCATGCTCTGCTGGGTGCACAAGAAGCTGGGAGGGGAGGGGGCACAGCTAAGAGAGTGGATTCAAACTGACCAAAGGGATATTCCATATCATGTAACGTCATGCCCAGTATGCTAACTGGGAGGAGCTGGCCCGTGGAGGGAGGGAGGGAGGGAGCAATCGCGGCTCGGGGACGGGCAGCGTCGGTCGGCGGGTGGTGAGCGGTTGTATCGTTCGTGTTTCTGTGTTTTTTCCCCTGTTTTCCCTTTCCTTCCTTTTCCCTTTTATTATATTAACATTATTGTCATTATTATCATAATCATTTATCATCATCATTTTATTGTAGTTATTAAACTGTGCTTATCTCAACCTACAAGTTCTTTTGCTCGTCCGATTCTCTTCCCCATCCCACAGGGGTGGGGTGGGGGGTGTGTGAGCGAGCGGCTGCGTGGTGTTCAGTTGCCAGCTGAGGCTGAACCACGACACTGCCCTACTCAGAAGATTCAGCATTTTCATAAAGATCTATGTTTTATTATTTTTGTTTGAAACTATTGGTGTAATGGTATTCTTGAAACTAATTATGAAGAATAGAATAATTGTAAGTAGAAGGGAATTAATTCAGTATAAGAGACCATGTGTATTTTATTTGCATGTCTTGGCCTTTTTAGGTTTTATAGGTAGCCTAGTATACTTTGGAATTTGTTAAAGGATTTGGGCGCAGTTGGGTGTGGAAATTTATCTTACTCCTGTCTGTGATGACTAGAGGCCCCAAGGACAAGCATTATTCATATTAATGTGGAAGGGTTTAGTGTTGATACGTTAGATTGCTGTCTGTGGCTTGGAGCCAACATGAGTTCTGCATCGTGTGCTTTGGTTGGTTAGATGACAGGATTTTTCAATCTATGCCTGATTTGGATAAGGTTTGTTAATACTGTCAGGATGCAGTATTAATGACTATCCAGAGCAGAACCACATGATGTGACTCCACAGAAATTGTTATTTCAAAAGTAGTTTGCCTGTTTTGGGCCCCCCCCCCCCTTTTTTTTTTTTTTAATTTGGGTCAAATTTGCTTTTTGACTTGTGAGAAATAAGTGCTCCAGTTTCCAAGTGTAATGTCTTGACCTATCATAGGCTCCTGAAAGTAGATAAATGTATGTTTGTGATACGCTGGAAGGTGATTGATTGTGAAATGCATTGGTGACCACCTAAGTTTCAGAATTAATGTACTAAACCAATTTGCTGTGTTACAGATCTCAGCTGTTTACAGGACTCTATTCTAGGCGCTTATATTAGCTTATTGTGCTTCTTCTAATGCTATGCATATAGTTATCAGCTAAGAAAGAAGGATGCTGCTTTTGCTGTTTCTGTTTCCACAGCATGTATACAGTTTAATCAAGGCAAACTGGAAATAGGAGGAAAAATGGCGAAGAAGGTGGTTGCTGAAACTTGTCCAGTTGCATAGCTGTGAAAGAAACTTAGACACAATTCAGTGCATTTTATTCTAAAAAATGGAAACCTGGAAATAATGTTTTAAATGTCTTCTGATTTATTTAATTCAATAGAATAGTATATCTAAGGAGCTGTGATACTTAGTAAAAAGCATATGAACTTGTCTATGAAGGCTGAACTGCAGTAACTACCCTGCTATAAATCAGTGCAGCCCTTGGAACACTAATGTGGTTAGAGATACAAAGGTGTCTTAGATCACTGAAATTATTCTAGGACTATCGGCTGCTGCATGAACAAAGAATTGTTCAGAAATGATTCAAGGTCAGAATTGCAGGTAACTGAACTTCAAGAAACATTAACTTAATTCTAGATTTTGATTGAGGTTTTTAAACCATACTTTAGAAGCCTATTTAAAGCTTTTTAGCAGTGGCAACTGTTTTGTATAGAGTTCAACTAAGCATTTGAAACTTAATGTGAGCATTCAGCTGAAATCTAGACGGTGGTATAAAACCTAACCTAACTTAACTTCAGCATTTTCATATGGAACTGTTTACATTTAAGGTAGACTTACTGATTAAATGATGTGTGCTTTGTATTATTGCCCCTTGCCTTACTGTAGTTGAGTTAAGATGTAGTCTTATCTTCAGTAGTCAAATCCTAAACCCTTTTACTGCATTTGCAGCTATAATCTGCTATATTGTATCAGATTTTGTCTCTTAGAGCAAATCTGGAATTACTTGGCAATGCACTAATAGTCTTTGATAGACCTGGAAAAAAAAAGACGTTATGGAGTACTACTGCTTGAAGCTGGTTTTAGAGGTGACCTTAAAAGTCACTGAAGCATTATAGGGTAAAACCAAGAAATGTTGTTTGTGTATCCTTTGCCAGCAGTGCTGATGGACTTGGGTACGGTACCAAGTTTTCGTCTGAAAGAACTTGGCTACTGTGACATTGTACCTTATTTTTGAATGTTAAATTTGTAGTACTGTGGAAGTATTTAATAAATCAGTCACAAAATACGATCTCATAAACTTGTTCATTTTAATGGATGCTTTGAAGTAGGAAAACAACTGCTTCAGGCTTATGGTATCTAAAGATGTCCCAATTGTTTTAAAATAAGTTTTAGAGTAAATTTAGCATGATCTGCATAAGAAAAAAATTACTTCAAGTATGTTTTATATTTGCTTAGTGTTATATATATATATTTTTTTTTTTTTTTTGGTGGGAAAAAACCCAGCTTTTATGGCTTAAACATCTGTGGATTATTTTAATTGGTTGGAGAGTTGTTCATGCTTTCTGGTCAGGCTTAATGCTAGTAAGATGTGTTTGGCTCTCTGTTAAATTATGTCAAAGTGCAAGATGCATAAATTAAGGAAGTTGAAAACTAAAACTAATGCTTTATCAGGAAGGAATATTTTATTTTTAAAACTGCTTACTTTTGAATGTATTCGTTCTTCATAAATTGTATCCAGAAGGTACATACAGAATACTAAGAATTTCTTACATGAATTGTATTTGATTGTGTTTTTATGATCTAATTTCT
Source organism: Phalacrocorax carbo (assembly GCF_963921805.1). Lineage (NCBI taxonomy): Eukaryota > Metazoa > Chordata > Aves > Suliformes > Phalacrocoracidae > Phalacrocorax > Phalacrocorax carbo. The sequence goes on along the minus strand of NW_026990255.1, from coordinate 43,597 downwards.
GATTCTCAAATTCACATTAAAGTTTGAATTTATGTGAATGAGTAGTTCTTAATCAAATTTTGAGAAATTTGATAAAGCCTAAATATGTAGTGTAATGCTGTCTCTCTTCCTTTCCCCTCCTCACCCTTTTTTCTTGTCTTAAGAAAAAAAAAGCCCTCATAATTCATCTAAGCCACTGTGGTGTGAGGCTATAAAATTCCAAAGTCATTTCATATTGTGCTACATGCTGGTAAACTTAAAGTATTTAGATTTTTTTTTTAAACATCTGGTACAGTGCGATAGTCTCTTAACCACCATTCCAATGAAGTGACATGAGGACTCAGGAGCAGGCATGGGACAGTTGGTGGCTTGCTTTCATTTCCATCTGTATTTACTGTGCTTAAAAAAAAAAGGGGGGGGGGGGGAAGGCCCAAAACAAACAAACCCTCCACCCCTCTAGAAATTGTTTATCTCATATGTACAGAAATTAAATTAGATATTCATATGGAATGGATTAAAATTTAGATTTGGGAGTAGAGCTCCCTCTTTCCTGTTTGTTTACAGCTGCTACTAACAATGATGGTTATAATAAAGGCAAAATTTTATTTCAGAAAAGAGTAAATTAGTGGGTTTTGTAAGACGTAAGCTTGTTAGAATATAGGTATTTTTATTCTAGGGGAGTCACTTCTGTATTGAGCATTGAATGCTCAACTAGTTTTAAGTCATTCATCCACTTATATTGTCATTATTTGCCTACTGACTACTCTGGATTAAGCTCTTGATCTAGTTGTTTCTCTGGTGTCTATAATAAGCTGCAGTGTGCAATGTCACGTGTCCAAGTCTGATACTGCTGGGAAAAGTGAAGGATGTAAAATATCTAAAAGATGTCCTTATATGTGTTTTGACAGATTGGCAAAATGAGGTATGTCAGTGTTCGTGACTTTAAAGGGAAAGTCTTAATTGATATTAGAGAATATTGGATGGATCAAGAAGGTGAAATGAAGCCCGGCAGGAAAGGTATTGTTCTGCTTCATGTTATTTGTATTAAAACATTGTCTGCAGTTTAGAGACCTGTGTATCAGTTTTCTATCACAGAATCACAGGTTGGAAGGGACCTCAGGGATCATCTAGTCCAACCTTTCTAGGAAGAGCACAGTCTAGACAAGATGGCCCAGCACCCTGTCCAGCCAAATCTTAAAAGTGTCCAATGTGGCCGAGCCAACGACTTCCCTGGGGAGATTATTCCAATGGTTGACTGTCCTCACTGTGAAAAATTTTTCTCTGGTGTCCAATCAGAATCTCCCCAAGAGCAATTTGTGTCCATTCCCCCTTGTCCTCTCCATGTGACTCCTTGTAAAAAGGGAGTCTCCATCTTCTCTGTAGCTACCCTTTAAGTACTGGTACATGGTGATGAGATCCCCTCTAAGCCTCCTTTTCTCAAGGCTGAACAAACCCAGCTCTCCCAGCCTATCCTCATATGGCAGGCTCCCCAGTCCTCTGATCACCTTGGTGGCCCTTCTCTGGACCCCTGCCAGCCTGTCCACATCCTTTTTGTATAGAGGGGACCAGAACTGTACACAGTACTCCAGGTGTGGCCTGACAGGCACTGAGTAGAGTGGGATAATGACTTCTTTCTCTCTGCTGGCGATGCCCTTTCTGATGCAACCCAGCATCCTGTTGGCCGCAGCAGCACACTGTTTGCTCACGTTGAGCTTTCTGTCCACCAGGACCCCCAGGTCCCTTTCCACAGAGCTGCTACCATGACATATTTGAAAGTGTGTAGAGCAGTGCACTGACCCATTTTTGGTCAACACATCTTGGTCTGCTATAGGTGAGGGAATAAGGTTTCACTTTTGAGCCTGAACTCAAACACCACGGTGAGTATCTGTAAAGTATGTCCTTTCCCTGCCAACCTGTCAATATTGAAGTGTTTTCTTTGCTGTTGAGAAGCATGAAGTTTTCAGAACCTTTGGGAATTCAGTGGGTTTCAGATATATCCTGGCAATGTGTGAAAAGTACATCAGACCTGTCTTCAGGTTAAATGAAATGGGAAACTTTGGAATATTACACAATTGCTGATAACACTTTTGGCACATTGCCTGGAGAAACAGACCAATACTCGAGATCAGAAGCTGCAGTCCCACAGGCATGAAGATCAGGGATTTTCTAGGTAATTCTTCCTGTGAGAATCAACTTATTAAAACTTCCCTGAAACACGTTACAGTTACAGAGGGTCAGTAAGGAAAAGGTGATAACGATGATACAAGTAGTTCCTTTGGTTGATTTGTCTTGTGCTTTGCCAAAACATCTTTGTTAGCTTTCATTAGGATGAGAATGAAACTCTAGATCTTCATTATGCCTTCTGAAGTATTTAGGCTGCAATAAGGATTTTAAAAAGAACTTACTTAAATTACACTGCAAATGCAGCCTGGTAATATGCTTCAAAGTGTTTCTTACATTTGGGTTACAAACTTCTTGAGGTCTACTTTGATTTGGATGTTTCTGAAAAAACATTTGCAATAATACAGGCCTGGGGATTATTTTGTTCTGAAAAAAATACTTTTATCAGAAAAATACTGTCATCTTACCCCTCCCTCCTCAAACTAAAACTTTGAAAATATAGAATCATAAATTAATTCAGGTTGAAAGTGACGGGGGTGGGGGTGGTAAAATGATTGTTTCTATGTGATGATTTTTGAAGTCCGGAAGTCACTGTTCTGAAGAGGTTGCAGTAGGAGTTGGGTCTGAATCTCTTAATTTCTGAGAGCCACAAGCTAGGGAAGGTGGCTTAGCTTGCCTTTCCCCTGATAGTTTTCCAAAAGATCAAGTGCACATGAAAACATGTATTAATAAATAGTTTTGCCAACATTGAGAAATGATATTTGGTTTTCAGGGTGAAAACCTGAGGTTTCTGAAACTGTGGTGGTCTGCTGCTTCCTGAGCTAATGGGTAAATTAGTTCCATCCTGAAGATCCCAAACACTTTGCTCTTCAGCACCATGTCAATTCTGCTCTTCCCTTCCCTGCTCCTTATCATTTTCTCTTCCTGGGATGTGTTGCATTTCTCCATTGAAAATAAATTTTATGCTTCCTCTTATGAGGAAGGGAAGGAGAACTGAGAACAGGTACAAATACAATTAGAGCAAATTATTATACTAAAAATATCCCATGAGGAGAAATTGTAAGTTATTTACTGTAGGAGATTAATTCTAAACTACTTGATAAAGAGTTATTTGAAATAATTAATTGCATAGGATGAGTTGATAAGGAACCCTGGGACTGCGATAAGAAGAGCAAGATGACAAAACAGTGTGGTTGAAAGGTGTCAGCTTCCCGGAATATGCTTTGGCAGCAGTGGTTGCTGCACAGGTTCTCACCTGTGACTGCCTGGGTGTTGTGGTTTAGCCCCAGCCAGCAACTAAGCCCCACAGAGCCACTTGCTCGTGCCCCCACTGGTGAGATGGGGAATAGAATCAGAAGGGCAAAAGTGAGAAAGCTCATGGGTTAAGAGTTTAATAATTAAAATAAAACATTAATGATAGCAACAACAATAATATAATGAAAAGGAAAATAATGAGAGAGATGAAATGGGGGGGGGGAGAATAAACAACCTAAACAAGTGCTGCAACTGCTCACCACCCACTGACCCGACAATACCAGTCCATGAGCCACAACTGCTCCGCCCTGCCCCAACTCCCACAGTTAATATACTTGTCATGACATAGGATATGCAATATTCCATTGGCCAGTTTGGATCAGCTGTCTTGCCTGTGGCCGCTCCTGGCCTCTTGCCCACCTGGCAGAGCATGGGAAGCTGGAAAGGTCCCTAACTAGTACAGGCATTACTTAGTGACACTTAGCTGCTACTTAACAACTAAAACATCAGTAGGGCATCAGCACTATACCAGATAGTGAAGAAAATTAATTCTCTCGCAGCCAAAACTAGCACTTTCTCCATCCGTTATTCCATACCATTTATGTCATGCCCAGGTACATACTATTCAATACAACCTCACCAACCACCCCTCCCCTTCCCATCCTTTGACATAATACACAGACATCATTCCTTTTGTCTATGGACCACCCCTGTAAAAGGTCTGTAAAATATCCACAAATGTTCACAAAAATGTCTGTTAAGTTAATTCAGTCCATGACTTTGGGTTCCATCTATCGTAACAGTCTTTCAGGGCAGGAGAGATGGGGTGTGTGGTGGTGGATTGTTGCATACTGAAGTCAGTCTTCGTTACATCACTGCTGCACTTTGCTTAGTTTCATCAAAGTTCATCTTCCATGAATAGGGAGATTTCTACTATGATAACCTAGATATGGCATATAGCAACCACAGAAGAAATGCTGGTTTTGGCTGAGAAAGAGTTAATTCTCTTCACTGTAGTGCCTGGGATGGTAAGGGCAAATACCTAGGGCAGTGGGCACCCCCAGTGTTTTGGAGATTTACCCCTGAACAAGTGCAGAATTCTGAAAAAATAGTAGAATATTTGGAGAAAGTATGTTGTTGCCCTGGGAACTCCAGAGAGACACAGATCACTGTAATATGCTGGGGCCTGGCCCATGCCTACAGAGCCCTGTTCAATACTACTCAGTACCCACAAGGGAAAGAGAAGGCCTCTGGATTGAAAGACAGAGCAAAAGGTACTGTGGCTATTCCAACACTGGTGATGAGCACTGCAGCCACTCATACTGCCAGGACAAGCACTGTGGCTACTCAGAACCCCAGGACAGGCACTGCAGCTGAATGAGAGAATCAACCTGTGTCATTATCAGTTACCCCTATACACAGAAAAAAATATTGGAAGAGAAAGTCGACTACTTCAGAAAGAGATGATGGAAGAGCAGGGCCATCATGAGGAGAACAGACGGAAGAAGTCATAAACAAGACTGAAACCACCCGATCCCTATCCTTGAGTGAGCTGCGAGATATACAGAAAGATTTTTCGCTGTCTAGGTGAGCACATTGTCACCTGGTTGCTCCAATACTGGGATAATGGGGCCAGCAGTCTGGAATTAGAGGGGAAGAAAGCCAAACAACTGGGATCCCTCTCCAGGGAAGGGGACATTGACAAAGCGATTAGGAAAGGGACACAAGACCTCAGCCTCTGGATGCAACTCCTGTCTGGAGTAAGAGAAAGGTATCTTTTCAAGGAAGATATTGTATTTCGCCTAGGAAAATGGGTGACCATGGAGAAAGGTATCCAATATCTGAGGGAACTAGCCATGCTTGAGGTGATTTATGGTGACCTGGACGAACAACGGTCCTCCAAAGATCCAGATGAAGCCCAGTGCACGCGACCCATGTGGCAGAAGTTTGCACGGAGCGCACCATTGATGCATGGCAACTTGTTGGCACTAATGTCCTGGAAAGAGGACAAGGCACCAACGGTGGTGGAGTTGATTGATAGACTCCGGGAGAATGGAGCAAATCTCTCTTCCTCGCTCGTCTCTGCTGTTGAGAAACTGTCCTGAGAGTTCCAGCAACTCAGAGAAGATAGGTCCTACTCCCCACCAGTACGGACCAGTATCTCAGCCATTAGGAGTAAACGTCCCTTTGCTCAAGAGAAGGGATACACACGACAGGGCACCCTATGGTTTTACCTGCGTGACTACGGAGAGGACATGAAGAAAAACAAGTCCTGTGGTGACATGGCACCCTAGAGAGAATTGAGTCAGATAACGGGACTCATTTCCGAAATAACCTCATAGACACCTGGGCCAAGGAGCATGACATTGAGTGGGCGTATTACATACCCTATCACGCACCACCTTCTGGGAAAATCGAAAGATACAATGGACTGTTAAAAACTATCCTAAGAGCAATTGGGGGTGGAACATTTAAACACTGGGATACACATTTAGCAAAAGCTATCTGGTTAGTCAACATGAGGGGCTCTGCCAAGCGAGCTGGCCCTGCCCAATCAGAACCCTTAAGTAGTGTGGAAGGGGATAGAGTCCCTGTAGTGCATGTAAAAAATATGCTGGGCAAAACAGTCTGGGTTCTTCCTGCCTCAGGCAAAGGCAAACCCATTTGTGGGATTGTTTTTGCTCAAGGACCTGGGTGCACTTGGTGGGTGATGCGGGAGGATGGAGAAATCTAATGTGTGCCTCAAGGGGATTTGATTTTGGGCGAAAACAGCCAATGAACTGAATAATATGCTGTTAATTGCTGTATAATGTTGTATGTCATCACTCCTATGGTTGCTATATGCCATATCAATGGTATCATGGTGGGAATCTCCCAAATTAATAAAAAAATGAACTTTCGTTGAACCAAGCAAAGTGCAGTGGTGATAGAACGAGGACTGACTTCAGCATGCAACAATCCAACACCACACACAGCACCTCTCTGAAACAATCATACAATAGATGGAACCCAAAGTCATGGACTAAATGAACTCAATGGACGTTTCACAGGCATTTTACAGGGGTGGTCCATAGACTAGGGGAATGATAAATGAAATCTGTATATTCTATTAAAGGATGAGAAGGTGGTTAGGGGTTATTGAAATTGTATTGCATAGTATGGGACCTGAGCATGATGTAAATGATATGGAATAAGGGGTGGATACTGTCATGGTTTTAGGTGGGATAGAGTTCATTTTCTTCACTGGAGCTGGCATAGTGCTGTGCTTTGGACTTAGTATGAAAACAATGTTGATAACACACAGATGTTTTAGTTGTTGCTGGGTAGCGCTTGTACTAGTCAAGGACATTTCTAGCTTCCCATGCTCTGCCAGGTGCACAAGAAGCAGGGAGGAGAGGGGACACAGCTAAGAGAGCGGATTCAAACTGGCCAAAGGGATATTCCATATCATGTAATGTCGTGCCCTGTATGTTAATGGGGAAGAGCTGGCCGGGGGGAGGGAAGTAGCAATCGCGGCTTGGGGACTGGCAGCGTCGGTCGGCGGGTAGTGAGCAGTTGTATCATTTCTGGTTTTTTTTTCCCTTTTCCTTTTTATTATATTATCATTATTGTTATTACTATAATCGTAAGTATTATAATTAATTTTTTATTTTAATTATTAAACTGTTTATATCTCAACCCACAAGTTGTGTGTTTTTTTGCTTTTGCTCTTTTGAGTCTCTCCCCCATCTCACAGGGGTGGGGGGAGTGAGCGAGCGGCTGCATGGTGTTTAGTTGCTGACTGGGGCTGAACCGCAACAGCATGTCATGGTGTCCTTCTCTTTGGCCACCTATAACACTCTCCACTACAGGGAATGTGCACTGCTCAGGATTTGTAGGCCAGGAAAGGGAAGACTTCCCTGGGAAGCTTCTGTAGCTTCAGAGAATGCTCTGTCTTTCTACAACTGCCGCCTGAGCATGGTGGCCTGCATTGGTGCCATGAGCAAGACCAAAACACCACACTGAACAGGATGCGTTCAAGTCAGTACTTTGCCTTTCAGTCACCATTCTTGCACAGGCCCTTCCAGGTACATGGGACAAGCAAGGTTCAGGCCCTTCATGTTTGCTTGAGGGGTCTAAGAGTTACTTAACTCCTTGGAGAAACCTTCCCTGCAGACCCTCCTAATTCTGTATCATTTAAAACATCTGATAATAGTCAAAATCACTGCTGTCTGTTCTGCTCCTCTGGATTCAAACTCACCACACACGTCGGAGAACTGCCTATATTAGGAATGGCTGTACACAAAGTGGATAAAGTAGAACAAAGAGAAAAACATAGATGGTCTGTCACACGTGACAGGAAATGCAGTTTATTTTAGACAGAGAATGTTTACCAACAAAATTCCTTTAAAATGTGACACATCATCATTAGCCATTGTTTCATCTTCATCTTTGTAGTTCATCTACATCTGCCCCTCAAACTCTCTGGCTTCTTTTCAAATGATTCCTTGGGATAGGAAATAGTGTTGCTAATCTCTGGAGGAAGCATCTTCCCAAGCCATTGGATGGCTCTGTACCTAGGAAATACCCCGAGTTGTGAAGCCCCATCACAGGGAGCAGGCCTTGAACATTCAGCAAGGGCTTCCTTAACTGTCCCATCCATCACACTCATCATGGATGCAGTGAGCAAAACACTTAACAGTCACTTCAGCTGTGCAAGACAAATTTTAGTCTTTCACACTTCGCATTGCATTCAATCTTTCTTTGCAAAAAATTAGGAAAATTTTGAACTGTTCCTTTACACAAAATTATTTGCAAACTCTTGGAAAAGCCTAGGTTTTGATGCCTAGAAAGTGGAATTAATTCTAGATTCATTTCCAAATACTTGACAATTAAACAGCTACTACACACAAACACATCTCCGCCCTCCTCGGTGGCAAAGGTAGGGCATTAGTCCTGGCAGCCCTCGGGAAGGGCTGTCCCACACAAGGCAGCCTCCCCCAGCCCCTCTGTGGAGGCCTGCGGTGTGGGACTGGGGGAAGGAGCCCACCGCAGCCCCACACCCACCCAGGCAGATGTTCCTCATGACAAAAGCTTTTGAAGCACGCAAGTATTTAACATGTTTTCCACTTCTTCCTGCAGCAGTGGCAAGGGACAGTCTCGCCCCACCTGAGGCGCCTGGAGAGCGGACAGGAGCCCAAGGCCCCTCAGGGCCCAGCCAGGATGCGGCTTCCAGGTTGTCTCCCTGGGGTGTTGAGGCCGTTCCTGGGTTTTAACACCATGTTACCACATTGCGGTTACTTCTCAATATTGTTCCTTTGTAGGGGAAGTTTCTAATTGCCTTGGAGCTTATATTTTTAAGTGCATGCCACGCACTCTCTGCCGAGGATCCCATCACACGGCCTCTGCCGAAGTTACTGCCTGGCTGCCGCTCTCCAAGTTCCACAGGCACGTGCCCAGGGCACCACTTTGGTGCCGTCCTGTCCTTGAGACCTAGGTTGAGGCCCTCATCTACCTCAATAGTCCTCAGCTTAAAATTGACCGTTCCATGTGTTTCTTGGATCATTTAATCGCAATCTATGCTTAATTATGTGCAATCCTCTGCTCAAACTTTCCCAAAGGCAAATGGCTGTTGCAATTCAGCTGCCTAAACTGCGAGAAATGTGAACCTCAAACTCCAGAGAATGAAAATGCAAGAAAGAGTTAAATCTCCAAGGCTTTCTAAATCAGATAGAAATGTAGCTTCTTCCAGGCTTGAGACATGATAACTCTGGAAACAGAGCATATTTATAAAAGAGTGGTATTTGATTTATGAGTCATAATGTATTCCCTTCCAGCTAATGGAATGACACAGATATGGTTTTAGCTGGGATAAAGTTAATTTTCTTCACTCTAGCTGGTATAGTGTGGTGCTTTGAACTTAGCATGGAAAAAAAAATATTGAGATAACACACAGATGTTTTAGTTGTTGCTGGGTAGCACTTGTACTAGTCAAGGACATTTCTAGCTTCCCATGCTCTGCTGGGTGCACAAGAAGCTGGGAGGGGAGGGGGCACAGCTAAGAGAGCGGATTCAAACTGACCAAAGGGATATTCCATATCATGTAACGTCATGACCACTATGTTAACTGGGAGGAGCTGGCTGGGGGAGGGAGGAAGCAATCGCGGCTTGGGGAAAGGGCAGCGTCAGTCGGCGGGTGGTGAGCGGTTGTATCGTTCATGTTTCTGTGCTTTTTTCCTTTTTTTCCCTTTCCCTTCCTTCTCCATTTTATTATATTAACATTATTGTCATTATTATCATAATCACTATTATTATTTTATTGTAATCATTAAACTGTGCTTATCTCAACCCACAAGTTCTTTTGCTTGTCTGATTCTCTTCCCCATCCCACAGGGGTGGGGGTGGGAAGTGAGCGAGAGGCTGCGTGGTGTTCAGTTGCCAGCTGAGGCTGAACCATGACAGTCCATTTTTGGCGCCCAACGTGGGGCACGAAGGGTTTGAGATAATAGCAGTTGCTGTTCACAGCATTGATTCATCTGCTCTCAGTATTAGTTTGTCCAGTCTTTACTATGCCAATTGTACAGTACATGTTAAAACTTGCTGTTGGTTTTTTCAGTTTGCTGTACTCTGCAGTGATTAGAGATGTTTTGCCTAGGAGACTTGTTATTAAAACACTGGCCTTGACCCTTATTGGTTATTTGGGTCTTGCATGGAAGCTGTTACTGTACTTCAGCTACCATCTCATGGAGGCAATTAGCAATTATACCTCCTCTTCTGAGAAGTTTTTTATGGAGGAAATAGAGAATGGCACCTTAGCTACTATCTTATGTAATGTCTCCTCCTTCATTATAACAACTTTTCAGTATCTTGAACATCCTTGGGTAGTCAAGATACATCTGTTGATATTGCTTTGGCAGACGGTGTCAGTTCTAAGGTTAATAAGCAATTTAAGAATATCATCCAGAGATCTGTCCCAAGGCTCGATAGCTATGCGTGGCAGGGTATGTGGGATAGTATGGGCAATTACCTAAGATGGTGGGCACCCCCCGTGATGTGGGACTTCACCCCTGAACAAGTGCAGAATCCTGAAAAACTAGTAGAATATTTGGAGGAAGTATGTTGTCACCCTGGCAATTCCAGAGAGATACAGATCACTGCAATGTGCTGGAGCCTGGCCCATGCCTATCGAGCCCTATTTAACACTATTCACTACCCCCAAGGGAAAGAGAAGGTCGCTGGATCTAAAAAGACAAAGACAAGGAAAGCGAGAAGCACTATGGCCATTCCAACCCTCACGACAGACACTGCAGCTACTCCAACCCCAGTGACAAGCACTGCGGCCACTCAAACCCTCACGACAGGCACTGCAGCTGCTCAAACCCCAGTGACGAGCATTGCAGGTAAACCAGAGGACCAACCTGTGCCAGTATCAGTCGCCCCTATACGCAAGAAGAAATCATGGAAAAGAAGGTCAACTCGTTTAGAAAGATTATGAGGAACCAGGGCCATCACGAGAAGAGGAGGAGGAAGAGGAAGAATGTGTACAAGAAACGGAAACTACCCGATCCCTATCCTTGAGTGAGTTGCGGGATATACGGAAAGATTTCGGGCATCATTCAGGTGAGCACGTTATCACCTGGTTGCTCCAATACTGGGATAATGGGGGCAGCAGTCTGGAATTAGAGGAGAAGAAAGCCAAACAACTGGGAGCCCTCTCCAGGGAAGGGGACATTGACAAAGCGATTGGAAAAAGAACACAAGCCCTCAGCCTCTGGATGCAACTCCTGTCTGGAGTGAAAGGTATCCCTTCAAGGAAGATATTGTATTTCGCCTAGGAAAATGGACGACCATGGAGAAAGGTATCCAGTATCTGAGGGAACTAGCCATGCTTGAGGTGATTTATGGTGACCTGGACGAACAACGGTCCTCCAAAGATCCAGATGAAGCCCAGTGCACGCGACCCATGTGGCAGAAGTTTGCACGGAGTGCACCATTGATGCATGGCAACTTGTTGGCACTAATGTCCTGGAAAGAGGACAAGGCACCAACGGTGGTGGAGTTGATTGATAGACTCCGGGAGAATGGAGCAAATCTCTCTTCCTCGCTCGTCTCTGCTGTTGAGAAACTGTCCTGAGAGTTCCAGCAACTCAGAGAAGATAGGTCCTACTCCCCACCAGTACGGACCAGTATCTCAGCCATTAGGAGTAAACGTCCCTTTGCTCAAGAGAAGGGATACACACGACGGGGCGCCCTATGGTTTTACCTGCGTGATCACGGAGAGGACATGATGAGGTGGGATGGAAAGCCTACCTCAGCCCTAGAGGCACAGGTACGTGAGCTGCAAGGGAAAACAATCACTCAGAGGGTTTTCTCCAGGAGAGCTGCTGCTCCAGTTTGCAGTAAGCAATTCTCCAGACAGAGGAGCAGAAGTGCTGATTTTCTTTTTGATCTTAACAGAGACACTCATGATTCATATTTAGAGGAAGTGAGTGATGAATACTATGATCAGGACTAGGGGGGGCCCTGCCTCCAGCCAGGTGGAGGAAAGGGATAACCGGGTTTACTGGACTGTGTGGATCCGATGGCCTGGCACATCTGACCCACAGGAGTATAAAGCTTTAGTGGACACTGGTGCACAGTGCACCTTAATGCCGTCAAACTATATAGGGGCAGAACCCATCAGTATTGCTGGAGTGACGGGGGATCCCAAGAGCTAACTGTATTGGAGGCCGAAGTGAGCCTAACTGGGAATGAGTGGCAAAAGCACCCCATTGTGATTGCCCCAGAGGCTCCGTGCATCCTTGGCATATACTTCCTCAGGAGAGGGTATTTCAAGGACCCAAAAGGGTACTGGTGGGCTTTAGGCATAGCTGCCTTGGAGATGGAGAGAATTAAACAGCTGTCCACCTTGCCTGGCCTCTCGAAGGACCCTTCTGTTGTGGGGTTGCTGAGGGTCAAAGAACAACAGGTGCCGATCACTACAACAACATTGCACCGGCGGCAATACTGCGCCAACCGAGACTCCCTGATTCCCATCCATGGGCTCATTCGTCGACTGGAGAGCAAAGGACTTATCAGTAAGACCCACTCACCCTTTAACAGTCCCATAGGGCCAGTGAGGAAGTCTAATGGAGCGTGGAGACTAACAGTAGACTATCGTGGCCTGAATGAAGTCACGCTGCCACTGAGTGCTGCTGTACCAGACATGCTAGAACTTCAATATGAACTGGAGTCAAAGGCAGCCAAGTGGTATGCCACAATTGATATTGCTAATGCATTCTTCTCAATCCCTCTGGCAGCAGAGTGCAGGCCACAGTTTGCTTTCACATGGAAGGGCATCCAGTACACCTGGCATCGACTGCCCCAGGGGTGGAAACACAGTCCTACCATTTGCCATGGACTAATTCAGACTGTACTGGAACAGGGAGAAGCTCCAGAACACCTTCAATACATTGATGACATCATCGTGTGGGGCAACACAGCAGAAGTATTTTTTGAGAAAGGCGAGAAAATAGTCCAAATACTTCTGAAAGCTGGTTTTGCCATAAAACAAAGTAAGGTGAAGGGACCCACACAAGAGATCCAGTGCTTAGGATTCAAATGGCAAGATGGACGTCGTCAGATCCCCATGGATGTGATCAACAAAATAACAGCCATGCCTCCACCAACCAGCAAAAAGGAAACACAAGCTTTCTTGGGCGTTGTGGGTTTTTGGAGAATGCATATTCCAAATTACAGTCTGATCGTAAGCCCTCTCTATCAAGTGACTCAGAAGAAGAATGATTTCAAATGGGGCCCTGAGCAACGACAAGACTTTGAACAGATTAAACAGGAGATAGTTCATGCAGTAGCTCATGGGCAGTCCGAGCAGGAGCCCATCTGGGCTGCCGCACTGTGGCAAGATATTGCTGCCCGGGTAGAGAACCTGTTTGTAAAGGCAAGTCATGTGGATGCTCACGTCCCCAAGAGTTGGTCCAGTGAAGAACATCGAAACAACCAGCAGGTGGATCAGGCTGCTTAGATTGAAGTGGCTGAGGTGGATCTGGACTGGCAACATAAGGGTGAACTATTTCTAGCTCAGTGGACCCATGACACCTCAGGCCATCAAGGAAGAGATGCAACACACAGGTGGGCTCGTGATCGAGGGGTGGACTTGACCATGGATGTTATTGCACTAGGCTATCCACGAATGTGACACATGTGCTGCAATCAAGGAAGCGAAGCGGGTAAAGCCTCTGTGGTATGGGGGACGATGGCTGAAATATAAATATGGGGAGGCCTGGCAAATTGACTATATCACACTCCCACAAACCCATCAAGGCAAGCACCATGTGCTTACAATGTTAGAAACAATGACTGGCTGGCTGGAAACATATCTTGTCCCCCACGCCAGTGCCCGGAACACTATTCTGGGTCTCGAAAAACAAGTCCTGTGGAGACATGGCACCCCAGAGAGAACCGAGTCAGACAATGGGACTCATTTCCGCAAGAACCTCATAGACACCTGGGCCAAAGAGCATGGTATTGAGAGGGTGTATCACATCCACTATCATGCACCAGCCTCTTCAAAAATCGAATGGTAGAATGGACTGTTAAAAACTACACTGAAAGCAATGTGGGGTGGAACATTCAAGCACTGGGATACACATTTAGCAAAAGCCACGTGGTTAGTCAACATGAGGGGATCTGCCAATCGAGCTGGTCCTGCCCAATCAGAACCCTTAAGTAGTGTGGAAGGGGATACAGTTCCTGTAGTGCATGCAACAATTATGCTGGGCAAAACAGTGTGGGTTCTTCCTGCCTCAGGCAAAGGCAAACCCATTCGTGGGACTGCTTTTGCTCGAGGACCTGGGTGTACTTGGTGGGTGATGCGGGAGGATGAAGGAGTCTGGTGTGTGCCTCAAGGGGATTTGATTTTGGGCGAAAACAGTCAATGAACTGAATGGCACAATGTGAACTGCTATATAATATTGTGTGTCACCTCTGTGTTGTATCAATGATATCAGAGTACAAGCCTCCCAATCCATGGAAGATAGACTGTGAAACAGGCAAAGTGCAGCAGTGATGGAATGATGACTGACTCGGTATGCAGCAACCCAACGCCGCACACCCCATCTCTCCCACCCTGAAAGACTGATGCGACAGATGGAGCCCAGAGTCACGGACTGGGTGGACTCAGTGGACATTTTTAATGGACATTTTACAGGGAAGGTCCATGAACTAAGGGAATGATGTCTGTGTATTATGTTAAAGGATGGGAAGGGGAGGGGTGGTGGTTGGTACGGTTGTATTGCATCGTATGGGACCTGGGCATGGTGTAAATGGTATGGAATAAGGGGTGGAGAATGTGCTGGTTTTGGCTGAGAAGGGGTTAATTCTCCTCACCGTGGGGGGTCGGCTACCTTTCCAGCTTCCCTCACTCTGCCTGAGTGGTGGGAGGCTGGGAGGGGCAGGGCCATGGTGGGGGCGGCTGACCCCAACTGGCCAATGGCATGTTCATTCCATACCATGTGACACCATGACCAGTATATTAAGGGGGGCAGTTTGCGGCTCGGGTGCGTCGTGGCGTCGGGTCGGTGGGCGGTGAGCGGCTGCGTTGCGTGTGGTTTGTTATGGCGGTTCGTTCCCTTCCCCCCTCCTTTCCCCCTCCCCCGGGGCTTTGCGCCTCTCGTTGTTCTCCTTTACATTGCATTTCTGTTGTTGTTTCTTTTAATTTTAATTATTAAACTGTTCTTATCTCAACCCACGAGCGTTACCCTTCTGTTTCTCTCCCCCATCTACCGGTGGGGGAGTGAGCGAGCGACTGTGTAGGGCTGAGTTGCCAGCTAAACCATGACACAGCCGCTTGCTCACTCCCCCCACCCCAATGGTATGGGGGAGAGAATCAGAAGAGCAAAAGCAAAAAAAAAAAAACTTGTGGGTTGAGATAAGAACAGTTTAATAATTAAAATAATCATAATGAAGATCTAAAAGGCATCTAATATATGCTTGCTTGTCTGCTCCTCCAGTCAGTAGGGAGAGAAGATACCTCTGGAGGCATCCCTTTCTGTCATATACAAGGTGAAGCACTTCCTTGACCTGACTATCTATTAACTACACAGGCAGCTTAACAATTTGCTTGGGTTAGACGCGTTGCAAAGATGAATCATGTGATGTGGTGGCCCATGTTAAAGGTACTAAGTATTAGCAGAGAGTTGAACTGAAAGAGAATGACTCTGAATCCCAAAGACTCTGTGGAATTTGCTGGGTAACTGTTGAGCATCTGTCTGATCTTTTTCTGAGACAGATTTAGATGGAAGTTTGTGAGTATGTTTATTTTTAAAATCTTATTTCCTCTTTCTCATTTAGAGATGCAGTCTCTTAAGCAACACGGCTAACTTCTGGCAATTCAAACAGAGACACTGTTGGGTCTTTCACCTTCCATTTCAGTTCTAGTCTTTAAAGATTTTTGGAATTTCATAAGTTACTCATGCAAAAAATATTTGCTTACATTGCACTTATGGTATGTCTGTGGGCAGATTTAAGTAGCAGAATGAAGCAAACTCTAGTAAGTGATTCCATGTCACGTGCCACCAGGGAAGGAGGGAGACGTGACTCAGATTCACCAGTCCTCTTGGTGTGAATTAAGGTCCATACACACTCAACAGTCACTCAAGGTCCATACACAATCATTACTTTTACTATGTGTAATTGTATTGACAGGGGCCCAGCAATATTGTAAAAGTTACTTCTTAGCTTAAGTCTTGCATTACTTAATTAGTTCAAGCCTTGCATTACTGAAATGTGAAAGAATGAAAGGAAGAGGGAAGGTGCTGACGTGGAAGTCACGGACACTGCACACGACCAATATGATCAAGCAAATGCCAGTTTATTACAGACACAGCGTGGTTAATATAGCTCTGCAACCACCTTATCACACACAAGCCTCTATTGTTTATTATATACAAGCCTATTATTAGTTGGTCAGCACGGCCTTGGGCTTTATCCCAAAGATAGCCACTAGCAGCATCAGCAACTCCCGCCTTGTTTTGCTACCCCGTAATGAGACACTCCCGCCGGTGATATGGGATGCGGCCCCTGTTGACAGAGTAGCACCTGTGGCCAATCTTGGAATGCAACTTATCAGGAAGGCACAATGCCATCCCACACGTTCCCACAGTAAGTTCATACCATGCTGCTTTGTAAGCCTTGGGAAATACAAAATCACAGCTGTTATTAATAGCTACATACATTGGTTTTAACTCGCAACATCCTTGAGGCCTTCTTGTTCCCAGGCAGATTAAGTCCGCGCAGTCCGAGCCTGGATTGTTCACTACGTGTCCTTTGCTTTCCAGATATCCCACTGGAAGGTGGGTGGAGAGAGAGAGATCGCTGGTCCAGGTTCCAGCATTGGTCCAGCCAACAGGAGGTGTCTGGTTGGTAGGCGTGCTTGTTCAAAAAAGTCCCCCCAATGGCACTTGCCTTCCCCCTTTGATGTCCACTGGTCACTACAGACCGCCCCCCCGGGGTTTTTGCAGCTTGTGAGTGTTTGAGACATTCCTTGGAAAGGCTCAAGGGATCTCCACCCCATCCCCTTACCGAGTTTTGTCTCGTGCCGATTGGTTAGCTGTCCCCACTAGCTATGTAAATTAGCATGCATGCTCCTTGCAGGAGTGTGGAGGGGCAAGTCTTCTCAGTCCTGAACTGAGTCAGTAGTTGTGATCTCCACCTGCCGCCTTTACCTTTCCCCTAGTTACTGCAGTTTTTTACTGACTTCACACTTTATCACCCAGCTGAGGCTTTTATCGGTCTCTCTTTCCTACTCAAAAGATATAGTCATAAAACAAATGCCTCCTTATCTCTCAGCTCCCTCTGATTGCCAGATTCTGTTTTGCAAAGCTCACACGGTTCAAACAGTTCTTTTTTCCAGGGGGTTACAAGTTAGCTTTGGTGTTAAATTGCTTGTTCTTCCAGTTGGTCTCCTACATTCCATTGCCCGGTGGGCAGTGAGTCAATAATCACACACTCAGGAGAGACATTAATGATTTATTTCAGGGTTGCGCAAGCCTGGGTGCTTGGTGGTTTTCCACAAAACAAGCACACCAAAGGTGGCTACCTCATTATATTTATACAATAAGTCTATACATATTCTAGCTATGTAATACATATTCATTCTAATCTACATAGGTTGCATAATGGCATTAAGTCACTCTCCTTGGCTCTGCTTCAGATCCTTCTGCACGTGCCTTCCTCTTTTTGGGGGTCTTGCTGGTCTTTACAGATGAAGTACCCTAACCTTTTTTATCCATATATGGTCACATGTCACCTAAGGACAATTTAAGGCTATTTTCTCTTGCCAATTCTCCTTAATTTTCTTCCAAAAGGAATGTTTGTCCTTGATTAAATGGATAATCGCTGATGGCCAAGATATCCCGTCCCTAAGCTTAGGTTAAATATTAAAACATGAAACAGTGCTTGATCAAAATGAAAGGAATCTAGATTCATGCTAACTAAACATAAACAATACCTGTTCTTTCCAAGGAGGAGATTGTTCTCTTACACCACTGCATGAAATTTTTTGGGATGTTCATGTTCAGATTCCTGATCTGTGTTCAAACATGGATTGTTATTTGTAATTGGTCAGCTAATTCAGAAAATGATAATTTTGTGCTCGGATTATGTAAATTTAAAAGCTCATTTGGTCTTACTATCCATATTAACACTTTTAAAGCATGCTTCCAGAGCAACAGGTCACTTCTTTGAAATTAACTTTTTATGAAGATTAGTGCCAGGAAAAAATGTTCTTAGTGATGTACCTAGAAAGAAAATGAAGAGTAGACATGAACATAATTAAAGTGATTTTTTAAATAAAATTTTTATCTGTATTCAAATAATACTTTCTGGAGAATATGTCCATGGTCTATGAAGCATACCGGTGATGTTTTCCTCTGGATGACTGGGTTATTTAACTGAGATTTTGTAATGAAAACATATATGCATTTCCTTCTACACTTCTAAGAAAAGAATTGCCATGAAAATCTGTCGTGGTTTAGCTGGCAGCTCAGCCCTACACAGTCGCTCGCTCACTCCCCCACTGGTAGATGGGGGAGAGAATCAGAAGGGTAACGCTTGTGAATTGGGATAAGTACAGTTTAATAATTAAAATTAAAAGAAACAACAACAGAAATGCAATGTAAAGGAGAACAACGAGAGGTGCAAAACCCGGGGGGGGGGGAAGGGAGGGGAATGAACCGCCAAAACAAACCACATGCGACGCAGCCGCTCACCGCCCACCGACCCGACGCCACGACGCACCCGAGCCGCAAACTGCCCCCCCTTAATATACTGGCCATGGTGGCACATGGTACGGAATGAGCATGCCATTGGCCAGTTGGGGTCAGCCTCCTGCACCGTGGCCCTGCCCCTCCCAGCCTCCCACCACTCAGGCAGAGTGAGGGAAGCTGGAAAGGTAGCCGACCCCCCACGGTGAGGAGAATTAACCCCTTCTCAGCCAAAACCAGCACATTCTCCACCCCTTATTCCATACCATTTACACCATGCCCAGGTCCCATACGATGCAATACAACCGTACCAACCACCACCCCTCCCCTTCCCATCCTTTAACATAATACACAGGCATCATTCCCTTAGTTCATGGACCTTCCCTGTAAAATGTCCATTAAAAATGTCCACTGAGTCCACCCAGTCCATGACTCTGGGCTCCATCTGTCGCATCAGTCTTTCAGGGTGGGAGAGATGGGGTGTGCGGCGTTGGGTTGCTGCATACCGAGTCAGTCATCGTTCCATCACTGCTGCACTTTGCCTGTTTCACAGTTGATCTTCCATGGGTTGGGAGGCTTGTACTCTGATATCAGTGATACAACACAGAGGTGACACACAATATTATATAGCAGTTCACATTGTGCCATTCAGTTCATTGACTGTTTTCGCCCAAAATCAAATCCCCTTGAGGCACACACCAGACTCCTTCATCCTCCCGCATCACCCACCAAGTACACCCAGGTCCTCGAGCAAAAGCAATCCCACGAATGGGTTTGCCTTTGCCTGAGGCAGGAAGAACCCACACTGTTTTGCCCAGCATACTTTTTGTGTGCACTACAGGGACTCTATCCCCATCCACGGTATGTAGGATTTCTGACTGGGCAGGGCCAGCTCGATTGGCAGATCCCCTCATGTTGACTAACCAGGTGGCTTTTGCTAAATGTGTATCCCAGAGTTTAAATGTTCCACCCCCCCATTGCTCTCAGTGTCATCTTTAATAGTCCATTGTATCTTTCGATTTTCCCAGAGGCTGGTGCGTGATAGGGGATGTGATACACCCTCTCAATACCATGCTCTTTGGCCCAGGTGTCTATGAGGTTCTTGCGGAAATGAGTCCCATTGTCTGACTCAATTCTCTCTGGGGTACCATGTCACCACAGGACTTGTTTTTCGAGACCCAGAATAGTGTTCCGAGCAGTGACATTGGGCACAGGATATGTTTCCAGCCATCTGGTGGTTGCTTCCACCATTGCAAGCATATGGCGCTTGCCTTCGCAGGTTTGTGGGAGTGTGATATAGTCAATCTTCCAAGCCTCCCCATATTTGTATTTCAGCCATTGTCCCCCATACCACAGATGCTTTAGCCGCTTCACTTGCTTGATTGCAGCACACATTTTATATTCGTGGATAACCTGCGCAATAGCGTCCATGGTCAAGTCCACCCCTTGATCACGAGCCCACCTGTGTGTTGCATCTCTCCCTTGATGGCCTGAGGTGTCATGAGTCCACCGAGCTAGAAATAGTTCACTCTTATGTTGCCAGTCCAGATCCACCTCAGCCACTTCAATCTAAGCAGCCTGATCCACCTGCTGGTTGTTCTGATGTTCTTTGGTGGCCCGACTCTTGGGGACATGAGCATCCACATGATGTACCTTTACAGCCAGGTTCTGCACCCGGGCAGCAATATCTTGCCACAGTGCAGCAGCCCAGATGGGTTTGCCTCTGTGCTTCCAGATGTTCTGCTTCCACTGCTGTAACCAGCCCCACAGGGCATTTTCCACCATCCAGGAGTCAGTATAGAGAGAGAGCACTGGCCACTTTTCCCGTTCAGCAATCTCTAAGGCCAGCTGGATGGCCTTTACCTCTGCAAACTGACTTGATTCACCTTCTTCAGCAGTTTCTGCTACTTGTCGTGTAGGACTCCATACAGCAGCCGTCCATCTCCGATGCTTCCCTACAAGACGACAGGACCCATCAGTGAACAGGGCGTACTGATTCATATTTTCTGGCAGTGTGTTATACAGTGGGGCTTCTTCAGCATGTGTCACCTCCTCCTCTGGTGATATTCCAAAGTCTTTGCCTTCTGGCCAGTCCATAATCACTTCCAAGATTCCTGGGCGACTGGGGTTTCCTACTCGAGCCCGCTGGGTGATCAGTGCAACCCATTTACTCCACATAGCATCAGTTGCATGGCGTGTAGAGGGGACACATCCTTTGAACATCCAGTGCAGCACTGGCAGTCGGGGTGCCAGGAGCAGCTGTGCTTCAGTACCAACCACTTCTGAAGCAGATCAAACCCCTTCATATGCTGCCAATATCTCTTTTTCAGTTGGAGTATAGTGGGCTTCGGACCCTTTGTATCCCCAAATCCAAAATCCTAGGGGTCGACCTCGGGTCTCCCCATGTGCTTTCTGCCAGAGGCTCCAGGTAGGGCCATTCTCTCCGGCTGCAGTGTAGAGCACATTTTTCACATCTTGTCCTGCCTAGACTGGCCCAAGGGCTACTGCATGAACTATCTCCTGTTTAATCTCTCCAAAGTCTTTTCGTTGCTCAGGGCCCCATTTGAAATCATTCTTTTTCCGAGTCACTTGATAGAGAGGGCTTACGATCAGACTGTAGTGTGGAATATGCATTCTCCAAAAACCCACAATGCTTAAAAATGCTTGTGTTTTCTTTTTGCTCTTGGGATCCCCCTGTCACTCCAGCAACGCGGATGGGTTCTGCCCCTATATAGTTTGACGGCATTAAGGTGCACTGTGCACCGGTATCCACTAAAGCTTTATACTCCTGTGGGTCGGATGTGCCAGACCATTGGATCCACACAGTCCAGTAAACCCGGTTATCCCTTTCCTCCACCTGGCTGGAGGCAGGGCCCCCCTAGTCCTGATCATAGTATTCGTCATTCCCATCTTGTAAATATAAACCACAAGTGTCTCTGTTAAGATCAAAAAGAAAATCAGCGCTTCTGCTCCTCTGTCTGGAGAATTGCTTACCGGAATCTGGCGCAGCAGCTCTCCTGGAGAAACTCCCCTGAGTGTTTGTTTTCCCTTGCAGCTCACGTACCCGTGCCTCTAGGGTTGAGGTAGGTTTTCCATCCCACTTCTTCATGTACTCTCTGTGGTCACGCAGGTAAAACCATAGGGTGCCCCATCGTGCATATCCTTTCTCTTTAGCAAAGGGATGCTTACTCCTAACGGCTGAGCTACTGGTCCATACTGGTGGGGAGTAGGACATATCTTCTCTGAGTTGCTGGACCTCTCGGGATAGATTCTGAACAGCAGAGGTGAGCGAGGAAGAGAAATTTGCTTCGTACTCCCGGAGTTTATCAATCAACTCTGCCACCGTTGGTGCCTTGTCATCTTTCCAGGACGTTAGTGCCAATGAGTTCTCATGCGTCGATGGTGTGTTCCGTACAAACTTCTGCCACATGGGTACGTGATACTTTTCTCCATGGTCGTCCATTTTCCTAGGCGAAATACAATATCTTCTTTGAAGGGGTATCTTTCTCTCACACCTGACAAGGGTCGCCTCCAGAGGCTGAGGGCTTGTGTTCTTTTTCCAATTGCTTTATCAATACCCCCTTCCGTAGAGAGGGATCCCAGTTGTTTAGCTTCTTTCCCCTCTACTTCCAGGCTACTGGCCCCGTTATTCCAGCATTGGAGCAGACAGTTGATAATGTGCTCACCTGAACGACGGCAAAATCTTTTTGCATGTCCTGCAACTCACTCAAGGATAGGGATCGGGTCGTTTCTGTTTCTTGTAGAAGTTCTTCCTCTTCCTCCTAGTCTTCTCATGATGGCCCTGGTTCTTCGTCATCTCTTTCTAAGTGAGTTGACTTTCTCTTCCACGATTTCTTCTTGTGTATAGGGGCACTTGATACTGGCAAGGGTTGGTCCTCTGCTTTAGCTGCAACACTTGTCACCAGGGTTGGAGTAGCTGCAGTGTCTGTCATGGGGGTTGGAATGGCCGTAGTGCTTCTCGCTTTCCTTGTCTTTGTCTTTTTAGATCCAGAGGCCTTCTCTTCCCCTTGGGGGTAATGAATAGTGTTAAATAGGGCTTGATAGGCATGGGCCAGGCTCCAGCACATGGCAGTGATCTGTATCTCTCTGGGAGTGCCAGGGTGACAACATACTTCCTCCAAATATTCTACTAATTTTTCAGGATTCTGCACTTGTTCAGGGGTGAAGTCCCACACCACGGGGGGTGCCCACCGTCTTAGGTATTTGCCCATACTATCCCACATACCCTGCCACGCATAGCTATCGAGCCTTGGGACAGATCTCTGGATGATATTCTTAAATTGCTTATTAACCTTAGACAGAGCTGAAATGGTCTGCCAAAGCAATACCAACAGACATATCTTAACTACCCAAGGATGTTCAAGATACTGAAAAGTTGTTATAATGAAGGAGGAGGCATTATATAAGATGGTAGCTAAGGTGCCATTCTGTATTTCCTCCATAAAAAACTTCTCAGAGGAGGAGGTATAATTGCTAATTGCCTCCATGAGGTGGTAGCCGAAGTACAGTAACAGCTTCCATGGAAGACCCAAATAACCAGTAAAGCTCAAGGCCAGTGTTTTAATAACAAGTCTCCTAGGCAAAACATCTCTAATCACTGCAGAGCACGGCAAACTACAAAAACCAACAGCAATTTTTAACATGTACTTCACAATCAGCATGGTATAGACTGGACAAACTAGTACTGAAAACAAAAGAATCAGTGCTGTGACCAGCAACTGTTATTATCTCAAACCCTTTGTACCCCATGTTGGGCACCAAAAAGGACTGTCGTGGTTCAGCCTCAGCTGGCAACTGAACACCACACAGCCACTTGCTCACTCCCCCATCCCTGTGGGATGGGGGAAAGAATCTGAAGAGTGAAAGCACAGAAAAACCTTGTGGGTTGAGATAAGAACAGTTTAATAATTACAATAAATAAAACTAATAGTAATGATTATGATAATAACAATAGTGATAATATAATAAGATGGAAAAGAAAAAAAAAAGGAAGAACCAGAAACAGAAACGATACATCCACTCACCACCCACCGACCCACGCTGCCTACCCCCGAGCCGCAATTGCTGCTTTCCTCCCCCAGCCAGCTCCTCCCAGTTAACATACTGGGCATGACGTTACATGATAGGGAATATCCCTCTGGCCAGATTGAACCTGCCCTCTCATCTGTGCCCCCTCCCCTCCCGGCTTCTTGTGCACCTGGCAGAGCATGGGAAGCTAGAAAAGGCCTTGACTAGTTCAAGCACTACCCAGCAACAACCTAAACATCTTTGTGTTATCAACATTGTTTTCATACTAAGTCCAAAGCACAGCACTATGCCAGCTCCAGTGAAGAAAATTATCTCTATCTCAGCTAAAACCATGACACCTTCTTAAATTGGGGGTCCCAAAACGTCACAGTACTGCAAATGTGGTCTCACTAGAGTAGAGGGGGAGGATAACCTCCCTCGACCTGCTGGCCACGCTCCTTTTAATGCACCCCAGGGTACAGTTGGCCTTCTTGGCCACAAGGGCACAGTGCTGGCTCAGGGTCAACCTGCTATCCACCAGCACTCCCAGGTCCCTCTCAACAGAGCTGCTTTCCAGCATGTCAACCCCCAACCTGTACTGGTACATGGGTTTGTTCCTCCCCAGATGCAGGACCTTGCACTTGCTTTTGTTGAGTTTCATGAGGTTCCCCTCAGCCCAGCTCTCCAGCCTGTCCAGGTCTCATTGGATGGCAGCACAGCCTCCTGGTGTATCAGCCACTCCTCCCAGCTTGGTATAATCAGCGAACTTGAGAAAGAAGCAAGCCTACCTAGGGACTTATTTTCCTTTGAAGTCATCTTTCAAAGGCTGAAGGAAAAATCCAGAAATAGTTACAGGGAATTGTCTGGATTATTTCAACTTTCACTCGCTAGATGGATATTTCCTCTGCCTCCACCAACCTTCCTTCTTCCTAATGTCTTTTTACATCTACACTATTCTTTTTGCACCTTTCTATATGGAATTCCACTCTGTGACACTTTTTTGACCTTTTTACAGTCTCAGGTGACATTTCTAGGAAAACTCCAGAAAAATTCAGTTCTTTTGACCTTGAGATTCTTCCTGCGCTGCAGGACCCTCCTTTCACATGGCCACAAGAGGCACCACAAGGCTGGGCTGCCCTCAACTGGGCCCTGTAAATCTGTATATTCCTCTTCTGCCATAGCAGCAGAAATCAAGAGCAGAAGGAGTAGGCCAGGCTATTTCTCCCTGGTGCTAAATCCTCCTCCTTGGGGAGCCTGACTTAAACAGCAGCCTTACTTGGGTGAGAATGAATAGATGAGTGCTTGAGCAGGTTCCAGTTAGGAAAGAGAACAGTCCTCCAGAAATAGAGCTTATTCTTCTCTCCCTACGAGAGGAAGGATATTATCTGCCTCTGGATATATTTTTCCATTTAGTTTGTAGCCACTGGGATACTGTCACAGTTTTAGCTGGGATAGAGTTCATTTTCTTCACTGGAGCTGGCATAGTGTTGTGCTTTGGACTTAGTATGAAAACAGTGTTGATAACACACAGATGTTTTAGTTGTTGCTGGGTAGTGCTTATACTAGTCAAGGACTTTTCCAGCCTCCCATGCTCTGCCGGGTGCACAAGAAGCCAGGAGGGGAGGGGGCACAGATGAGAGAGCTGTTTCATCTCTTGTTGTTTGGGGTTTTTCCCTCCTCCTGAGGTTTCACCTCTCTTTTTCTCTCTTGTTATTTTCCTTTTCATTAGATTATTATTATAATTTATACTATTTTATTTTAATTATTAAACTGTTCTTATCTCAACCCACGATTTTTCTCTACTTTGGCCCTTCTGATTCTCTCCCCCATCCCACAGGTGTGGGGGGAATGGGCGATTGGCTGTGTGGTGCTTAGTTGCTGAACGGGGCTAAACCACGACAGATATACAAAGGGAATTAATGCAATCCTTCTTAACTACAAAAAGTAAAAATCCTCTTTTGTTTTTTTTTACTTTCTCACATTATTATGGAATTTTGTGGTCGCATGTTAATGTCTTTTATATGAATGTGCTTTCTCTAGATTTGACTAGGAGAAAAATAATTTCTTGGCCTTTTCACTAACATCCAGTGTAAAATAAGTTTATCTTACACATCTTCCCTGTGAGGACCACAGCAATGCAGCTTTCCCATGGAGACTCATTCTCAGAATTATTCCATAACATATTTCTTTCTGAAATTATTTTAAA
The DNA here is from genome assembly GCF_963921805.1 of Phalacrocorax carbo. NCBI lineage: Eukaryota > Metazoa > Chordata > Aves > Suliformes > Phalacrocoracidae > Phalacrocorax > Phalacrocorax carbo. Next base: position 17,770 of record NW_026990255.1, on the reverse strand, counting down.
ATCACAAGTCCATGGAAACAACAATAGAAGATTACACAGTCCTTACATAAACAGATTGTGCTTAAAATGGCAGTGCATGTATGTGAATAATTTAGAAAAGAAAAAGTGCTTCATTTCTTCTTATAGAAAAGCTCAGCAAGCAGAAAGGCAACTGTTCAAATCATCAGCAAGATCTCTGGAGGTAAAGAACAAAGCTTTGTTAAAAGCTTATCCCGGAATCAACAGGGCATATTTTAGGTCTCTATACCATGAATGAACTAATTTTGTGTAGCATCCTCTGCTTTGTTTTTTCTAACAGAGTGACTCATTCTCACTTGCACAGCTGCTCCTGCACAGGGTCATGGGAATGCTGTTTTGGTTTGCTCAACTTTTCCCCGTTTTTCTGCAAGCAAGAGGAAGACTTTTTTTCTCTGCTTCGCCCCACAGATACTCAAGGAACAGCTGGAGACCAAGATCATTAATGAAAAAAATCCCATGCTTCCCAGCCCCTGCACAACCTAGAGGCTTCCCTGCAAGCTTGAGGGTTGACGCTTCTATAAAGCCTGATGGGAACGTCTGCGTGAAGTCACCAGACTACCAGAGGCCAGGCAGAGCATACCTTACAGAGAGCTGGCTTCTACCCCTCTGTAGATATAAAGGGCTCTTTGAAGGCACACCACTGAAAGTCCTGAAAGGCCATTTGCCCAAGAATAACCAAGAAGATTATACTAATCTGAGGATCACTAAAGAGTAAAATCCCTAGTATTCAATTACACCGGAGGGCACCTTGATTATTTCGTAATAGCACAAAAGTCAAAACAGTCCCCACAGGAAGAGGCAGTTACATGCCATGTTTACTCCATACCATGCAGGGAATTGGTTTGTCTCTGTTCTTGCTCTAGGGTTTCTTTTCCATTCAGGATTTGTAAATCAATTTCCTCTTCCTATTCAAACCAAAGAAATCCATGTTCCTGCATATTTTAAATGACTATTTGCATTACAGAGAAGCCAAGCACTTTGCAAATGGCATTTCAAACTGCTTATTTTTTTGCCTGCTCCTTACAAGATTTCTTAATGTACTTGGCATCTGCAAGCTAAAACTTCAGTTTTGTCCTACACTGTATTCCCATGACACAATTTCTGCTGCTTATTTTGTTGTGGAGGTGCAACATCCCATATGCATTCTATCTTTGTTGTCACTCTTCTAGCTTTTGAATAAACACAACAGTTTATTTCCATCTCCAGAAGAACCAAATCTCACTATGTCAGTCATCTGTTTTGTTTTTAAAAATGCTTCCTCTCATACAGAGACTTTTATACCATATTTTTCTTCTATGAGTCTTCATTTATTTTGAGGCTTTAGGATCTTTCTTTTGTGTGTATAAATCAAAGCTTGTTAAAAAAAAGAAAGGAAAATCCAAGATTTCTTTCCCCTGTATCACTATAATCAAACTAACAATTCGTTTGGGTCTGATTCATATTTTCATGCAAAGCCCCCTGCCTCTGCTGGAATTGGTGTAACTGAGCATCAGACCTTCCTTTTTACTTCTCAGAGATGGCTATAGCATTTTTCCTGTATCACAAGAAAAAATATCAAAGGGTTAGAACGTGAAATGGGATCCAAGGTTAAGTCTCTCTGATTTAGTGTGGAGACCTTGGAGATTTCTGCAGTTTGCACAAGGACAGATATAAATCTTATGTAATCCTGCTCCAGCAGAGAGGCTTTGCATAAGAACTTCTACAAATGAAGCACCTAATTACCACCAAATATGTAGCAAAGGAGTGAGAGTAAATCTTTGATATGCTGTACCAGTTCTTAGAGATCGTGACAAACCAAAACATCACAGACGAATGAATATGTAGAAGATTACAAATATGGACCCATGGGCAGAGTTTCACAAAGTGATGAGATCTGGTTTTGGCATTATCAAGGTTAAAAAAGCTGAAGCCACATTCTGCAGAGAGTTGAACCAGCATAAATTCACTGCACTCAATAGAAATCATTCATACCTTTTTGAAGTGATTTCTTTAAAATTATTTTTTTTGTCCAGTAGAATTTTTCCCACATGGAATATTGCATATCTGTACAATGCCATGGCTGAAACATCCTCCATTCTCAGTTTTATACTATGCACTTGCTCTTTTGCTTGAATGTTCAGTCTCAGACATTTCATTGCCTACCGCCAAAGTAGCCTCAATCCATCTTTTTAGCAGATTCCTCTGGCCTTGAGGGAAGAAATAACTTTGCTGCTGTGGAATGACTCACAGGATCACATTATCATGTGTGAGGGTTGTGTCAAAAGGTCAGTGGTCACCAGCTGGATGATCCTGTGGTGTATGACAGACACAGATTCTGTAGGGTGTAGGCACAGAATCACTTTATTATAAAATTCTCTAATTATATATAGCATTTCAGTAAAGGGGAGGCCCCTTTACTCCCCTTTCACCACCCGATTCATGTTCTCAGTATAGCTCAATGCTTATTTTTTCTGTTCCTTCTGGCAGGCACTTGACTCTTGTTTCTCAGCTCCTTATCTCTGGAATTTATCCAGCCACTTGTTGTTTGCAAACCACTGGAACATGCAGAGCTTGCTTTGTATGTGCCCTTTCTTTGATCCATTGTCCTTGGTCATTTCAGGAAACCGGCAGAAGCTGCATATTTCCCATGCTGTTTTTATTACACAAGATGTTGCTCTCCACATCTCCCCCTTTTTTATTTATGACCAATCCATTGATTAACAGTGTGGCCATAATGCGGGTGTCTACCTTTTGCACTCATCAGATAGCTGACCACAGAATCTGTAAAAACAGTAAGAAGAAAAACAACACAGCACCTATACCAATAAATACCCACATTCAAAGATTTAATCCACTAAACCATGTCTTTGGATTTAGCCATGACAAATCATCCCTTAATGTTTGAAGCACACTTTCACTTGTTAGGTCTTGCAATTTCTTAATTTGGTCCATTAATTGATCATGCAGAGATTGAATGTTATGCTGAAGAGGTAAGTCAAACACTCCCTGTAAATGTTGTTTCACAAAAACCCAGCTATGCTGAGTACTATTCCACAGGAGAGGCGTGACACATAAAGCTCTATGTTTATGTATGTTCCCAATTGCATTGTAGGTTCACTCGGGTTTTGAGTGCCTCCTGCTGATCTCCCAGCCATATCACTGTGGCTTCTAAGGCCTGCAATCGAGATAAAATCTCTTCATCAATTTTTTCTTGTAATTGAAATTCTTTAGTCACATTTGTCAAGGCTTCTCCAACTACGTGTGCAGTTTTAACAGTATAAGTGAGGCCACTGCTGTAGCAGCCGAGGCTATAATAATAACCGCAGAATTTATTGCAAATATCAACCATCCTAAAAACCATCTAGTTCTTCTTTTTGTCTCACTTACTACTTGCTCTAAAATCCTAGCAAATCGAGCTAAACCATCTTCACCTTCCCACAATATTGTTAAATTCACCGGTAACCATAATTCTGAACACCACTGAAGAGGAAAAAGATAAGATTTATTTTGTGCATTACTAAAAGATACACAAATCCTGTTCATCTTCAGCATGCGTTTTTCACTTGGGCTGGCTTTACATTTCTCACAGGGATCCAGTAAGGACCTGAAGGAAGAGAAACACAAGCATATCCCCGTCCCCAGGTAAGCAGAGGAACTGGTCCCGCCCATTGACCAGAGTCCAAATTCTTATAAAACACCTGGGGCTTCGCAGTAGAGGATTCTCCAAGCTCTAAAATGTCTATCTACCATGGAACTATATTGTTTAGACCCAGATAGATTAAGAAAATTTAAAACATAAGTAGCTTTGTCCAGTATTTCCTGCGGTGTTGTCCCTACTGGATTCCCCCTTTTTTGTTTATCAATAAGCGATTTCAAAGAATGGTGGGTGCATTCTATAATCACCTGACCAGTTGGAGAACATGGGATTCCAGTAACATGTTAAATTCCCCAATCCTGCAAAAATAAGAGAAAACGGCGAGAAACATAAGCTGATCCATTGTCTGTCTTTATCTTCCAGGGAACCCCCATGGTTGCAAAACATCGCAAAAAATGTTTCACAACATCCTGGGCCCGTTCCCCAGAATGAGCAGTGGCTATTAAAAACCCAGAGAAGGTATCGATAGAAATGTGGACATACTTAAGTCATCCAAAGGAAGAAATGTGTGTGACATTTGATTGCCACAAGTCATTTGCATTTAAACCTCTAGGATTAGTTCCAGGCAAAACAGGTAAAGGAGAAAGCCACTGATAATCCGGGCATGCCCAAATTATATCCTGAGCTTGTTCAGTTGTTAGAGAAAAATGTTTCCGTAAGGAGTGTGCATTTTGATGAAAAAATTCATGAGCCAATTTGGCCTGCTCAAAACGCCAAGGAGAAACTGCAGCCATTGTAAATCGATATGCTATTGCATTACCTTCAACTAGGGGTCCTGGTAGGTTAGTGTGAGATCGAATATGGATGACAAAATAGAAATGTCTCATTTTTAAAAGCTGCACTAGTTTTAACAAGAAAAAAAACAACTGCTTGTTGTCCATCTCCCGTATAAAAGCATATTCTAAACACTGAATAATACCCATGACGTATGCAGAATCTGCATATATTAAGAGGTTTCCTGGAAAATAATTCAAAAGTACGAACTGCTGCAGCTAATTTCACAATTTGTGTAGACCCAGATAGATGCAAAACATCTGAGGCCCAGTCTGCACAGTCTGTTTGTCGTCAAACAACTGCAGCTTTACCAGAACCATCAATACAGTACGTGCATTTTGCAAAGGAACAGAACTCAACAAAGATCGTGGTTAGAGAGGTAAGCAGTGTAAAAAACCTAATAAACGATGACGTGGCAAAGAATGCAAAACAACATCAGTATAATCAGCCAAGGCAGCCTGAAAAGTTAAACTGTTACACAACACAGGGTGAAACTCTTCTTTTGTTAATGGTAAATGGATAAAGACAGGATCTCATCCTGTTATTTGTTGACATTTCACATGACCTTGTGAAACAAGTCTGGCAATCATCTCTAGGACAGTGGTTAATGTCTTGGCAAAAGAATGTGGTAGAAATAGCCATTCTAAAATGCACAAAGCATCCTCTTCCTTCTGCGCTTTTTTGTCCCATTGGCCTAGAAGAGCATACGGTTGAAAAGAATGGTAAATGACAAACAATCAAACTGACAACTGGAGGGAAATTCAGTGAGCGAATGTGGAATTAGATTTATCTGTCACTGAAGTGCTGACTGAGCGCCTTCTGTCAATTGTCTAGGAGAAGTTAGCTCAGGATTCCCCTTCAGTAAAGAAAACAGAGGTGACCATGTGTTGTTATACCTAACAGAGGTTGAAGCCAGTTAATTGTTCCCAACAGCTTTTGTAAATCATTCAAAGTACTCACTGTGGTAGCAAGTCGGACCGACTGTGGATATACATACAAATCAAGAAGTTTCCAACCAGTGTATTTCCATGGAGGAACTGACTGCACCTTTTCTGTCGCAGTTTGGAGGCCATATCACAGATGCTCAGTTACTAGACCTTCAAAAACTTGGGAAAGAAGTGATTCAGTTTCAACAGCTAATGAAATATTGTCCATATAATGATATAACATGATGTTATTATACAGTCTGCGAATAGTCAACAAGGCTTCACTGACCACCACTTGACATATGGTTGGGCTGTTTTTCATCCCTTGCGGTAGAACTACCCAATGAAACCGCTGCATAGGTCGATCATTATTAATCACAGGAACTGAAAAGGCAAAACGAACACAATCATCAGAATCTAAATGAATATTAAAAAAGCAATCTTTCAAATCAATAACCCTCAAATGCCAATTATCCAGAATCATAGTTGGATTTGGAGTTCCTGGTTCTAGAGACCCCATAGGTCCCATCACTGCATTAATAGCTCGGAGGTCTAGCAACAGTCTCCATTTACTAGACTTTTTAGGAATAACAAATATAGGGGTATTCCAAGGGCTCATGGAAGGGACAATATGACCTAATTTCAATTGTTCTTGCACTAATTCATGAGCCCTTTCTAGCCGCTCACCTTTCAAAGGCCACTGGTCTACCCATATTGGCTTGTCTGTCAGCCAAGTCAGCTTGAGTCACGGCTGAATGTCAGTGGCCTGCATTAAAAATGTGTCATTATTGCTATGTTCCACTGTTGCAGGAGATCACGACCCCATAGAGTACATGGCACAGTCAAAACACAAGGTTTTAAAACTGCTTGTTTGTTTTCAGGACCTTCTGCTAACAAGGAATGTATACTTTGCCAAGGTACTTGTGTTCCTCCAATTCCAGTAACAGCAGCAAACGGCTGTACTAATGGCCATTCCTGCGGCCAATCTGACCGTTGAATTATAGAAACGTCCACTCCAGTGTCCACTAGACCTGTGAACACCCAACCGTTTATTCTACAAGCCAACAGCAGAGCAGTTGTCCCATGGTAATTTTCTGTGTCCAAAAAATGCGAGGCAAACCTGTGCTTCCAAACCCAGCAGATCCCCTTTTGCCAGCATGGGCGGGGTTTCCAGCTTGCATCTGTGTGTTGGACAGCAGGAGCAACTGTGCAATTCACTCCCCTGCAGGTACAGTGCAAGGTGGTGTAGGTGTCCAAACCATAATTTTTCTCTCTCCTGTATAATCAGAATCTACAACCCCAGGCAAAACAAATAGGCCTACTCTGGAAGTAGAGGAACGACCAAGCAATAAGGCACATAAACCCTTAGGTAAAGGACCATACACTCCTGTTGCCAAGAAATGTACAGATTGATCTCGAATTACTGTGGGTTGACTGGTGGCCAGGTCCAACCCGGCACTGTCTGCTGTGGCTGGTTTGAGAGAACCGACTGTTGTAGATTGCCCATGCTCGGCTCGCTTACATGCGCCAGCCATGTCAAGGACTGCGCCAGTGGAAGCTGGGTCCTGTTGTCCATTCTCAGGGCGCCAAACCTCGTGCCCCTCCTCCCGTTTCCCGATGCGCTTCCAGAGAGGGGATTGCCCTGTTTGTCAAACTTAGAACAACATTGATTAGCCCAATGGTATTCTTTCTGACAACAAGGACATAGCTGAGTAGGTTGCTGTCCCTGCTCTCCTTGACCTCGTCCTCCTCTTTTTGCTTTCAGGCAATCCTTCTTTACATGTCCCTCCTGACCACAGGAGAAACAGTTAGTAGCAGCTCTTGCAACCACCAACAGTCGAGCTAAGGCAGCAGCTAACATATCTGCCTTATGTCGCTCAGAACCTACGTTTTGGCATGCTTTAATAAGATCATTCAAGGTTTTTGCTCGATTGCAAATAGGATCAATAGCCTGTTTACAGTCGGTGGTCGCATTCTCAATGGTGAGCTGAAACAATAATAATTCTACTGCTTCAGAAGACTCTGTATAGCAGTCTGTAAATGATCTAGAAATTGTACATATGATTCCTGAGGTCCCTGATGAATGGCAGCAAATGATGATTCTCGTTTTCCAAAATCTGGCACCCATCGGAGTGCCCTCAAGGCTAACCCTGCCGCTTGAGTAAAAATGTTTCATGGCATACCAGCTTGTGCTGTCCCCGTAATATAATTCCCTTCCCCCATCAACTCATTAACACCAATAGCGATTCCAGCCATTAAATTGTCCATTACCTGGACCTGAACTAGCTCACGGTATTCAGAAACCCACACAGAATATTGTGCTGCAGACAAGCTAAGGCGCAAAATGAATATCCAGTCCATGGGTGTCATTACATAGGATTCTGCTATATCTTGTAGCAAATTCATTGTAAATGATGCCTGTAAACCATATTCCTTTATTGACTTACACAGCTCCTTTATCACTTCATATGGTAAATGAGTATACTCTGGTGGCCTATGTGGTTGATATAACACAGGCATGGCTTGAAGGAGTGATATATCCCCTCTTTTTAATGCTTCTGTCTGGCTCTTATCAAGCAGCCTGCCTGGAGTTGTAGGCTGAACAGCTCTGTGCTGGTTTTGGCTGAGAAGCAGTTAATTCTCCTCCCTGTGTGTGTGTTGACTACCTTTCCAGCTTCCCGCGCTCTGCTGCTCTGCTGCGTGGCGGGAGGCTGGGAAGGGCAGAGCCACGGGGGGGGGGGGGGCGGCTGACCCCGACTGGCCAATGGCATGTTCGTTCCATACCATGTAACACCATGACCAGCATATTAAGGGGGGGAATGGCAGTTTGCAGCTCGGGGAAGATGCGGCGTCGGGTTGGCGGGCGGTGAGAGGCTGCGTTGCGTGTGGTTTCTTTCGGTGGTTCCCCCCTCCCTTCGCCCCTCCCTTCCCCCCCGGGTTTCGCACCTCTCGTTCTCATTTACATTGCATTTTTGTTGTTGTTTCTTTTAATTTTAATTATTAAACTGTTCTTATCTCAACCCACGAGCGTTACCCTTCTGATTCTCTCCCCCATCTACTGGTAGGGGAGTGAGCGAGCGACTGTGTAGGGCTGAGCTGCCGGCTAAACCACAACAAGCTCTTTGAAATTGAGAAATGGGTGGATTATAGTCTGATCGTAAGCCCTCTCTATTAAGTGACTCGGAAGAAGAACCATTTCAAATGGGGCCCTGAACAACGACAAGACTTTGAACAGATTAAACGAGAAATAGTTCATGCAGCAGGCCTTGGGCCAGTCTGGGCAGGACAAGATGTAAAAAATGTGCTCTGCACCGCAGCCGGAGAGAATGGCCCTACCTTGAGCCTCTGGCAGAAAGCACCAGGGGGAGACACAAGGTCGACCCCTAGGGTTTTGGAGTCGGGGATACAGAGGGTCCGAAGCCCACTATACTCCAACTGAAAAAGAGATATTGGCAGCATATGAAGGGGTTTGAGCTGCTTCAGAAGTGGTTGGTACTGAGGCACAGTTGCTCCTGGCACCCCAACTGCCAGTGCTGGGCTGGATGTTCAAAGGAAACATCCCCTCTACACACCATGCAACTGATGCTATGTGGAGTAAATGGGTTGCACTAATCACCCAGCATGCTCGAGTAGGAAACCCCAGTCGCCCAGGAATCTTGGAAGTGATTATGGACTGGCCAGAAGGCAAAGACTTTGGAATATCACCAGAGGAGGAGGTCACACGTGCTGAAAAGCAGATTATCCACGAATGTGACAAATGTGCTGCAATCAAGCAAGCGAAGCGGGTAAAGCCTCTGTGGTATGGGGGACGATGGCTGAAATATAAATATGGGGGGCCTGGCAAATTGACTATATCGCACTCCCACAAACCCGTCAAGGCAAGCGCCATGTGCTTACAATGGTAGAAACAACGACTGGCTGGCTGGAAACATATCCTGTCCCCCACGCCACTGCCCGGAACACTATCCTGGGTCTTGAGAAACAAGTCCTGTGGCGACACAGCACCCCAGAGAGAACTGAGTCAGACTCATTTCCGCAAGAACCTCATAGACACCTGTGCCAAAGAGCATGTCATTGAGTGGGTGTATCACATCCCCTATCACGCACCAGCCTCTGGGAAAATTGAAGGGTACAATGGACTGTTAAAAACTACACTGAGAGCAATGGGGGGGTGGAACATTCAAGCACTGGGATACATATTTAGCAAAAGCCACGTGGTTAGTCAACACGAGGGGATCTGTCAAACGAGCTGGCCCTGCCCAGTCAGAAATCCTACATACTGTGGAAGGGGATAGAGTCCCTGTAGTGCACACAAAAAATATGCTGGACAAAACAGTCTGGGTTCTTCCTGCCTCAGGCAAAGGCAAACCCATTCGTGGGACTGCTTTTGCTCGAGGACGTGGGTGCACTTGGTGGGTGATGCTGGAGGATGGAGAAATCCGATGTGTGCCTCAAGGGGGTTTGATTTTGGGCGAAAAGAGTCAATGAACTGAATGGCACAATGCAAACTGCTATATAATATTGTCTGTCACCTCTGTGTTGTATCAATGATATCAGAGTACGAGCCTCCCAACCCATGGAAGATCAACTATGAAACAAGCCGTGCAGCAGTGATGGAATGATGACCGACTCGGTATGCAGCAACCCAACACCACACACCATATCTCCCACCCTGAAAGACTGATACGACAGATGGAGCCCAGAGTCATGGACTGGGTGAACTCAATGGACATTTTAATGGACATTTTACAGGGAAGGTCCATAGACTAAGGAATGATGTCTGTGTATTATGTTAAAGGATGGGAAGGGGAGGGGTGGTGGTTGGTACGGTTGTATTGCATCGTATGGGACCTGGGCATGGTGTAAATGGTATGGAATAAGGGGTGGAGAATGTGCTGGTTTTGGCTGCGAAGGGGTTAATTCTCCTCACCGTGGGGGGTCGGCTACCTTTCCAGCTTCCCGCGCTCTGCCGCGTGGCAGGGGGTGCTGGTACGGGCAGGGCCATGGTGGGGGCGGCTGACTGCGACTGGCCAATGGCAAGTTCATTCCATACCATGTGACACCATGACCAGTATATTGAGGAGGGGCAGTTCACGACTCGGGAGCGGCGTGGCGTCGGGTTGGCAGGCGGCGAGTGGCTGTGGCACGTGCGGTTTGTTTCGGCGGTTTGTTCCCCCTCTCCCCTCCCTTCCCCCCTCCCCCGGGGCTTTGCGCCTCTTGTTGTTCTCCTTTACATTGCATTTCTGTTGTTGTTTCTTTTAATTTTCATTATTAAACTGTTCTTATCCCAACCCACGAGCTTTACCCTTCTGATTCTCTCCCCCATCTACCGGTGGGGGAGTGAGCGAGCGACTGTGTGGGTTTGAGCTGCCGGCTAAACCACAACACCAGTAATCCAAAGAACCTGTCTATCTGTTGCTTTAATAAATTGTACTATTCGTTAATCTAGCTGTGATCGTTCTCATTGAACGTGACTGGCCTGGGAATCTGCCAAATTAGTTACTAACAACCAATACTCTGATGAGTGGTTACTTCTACAACCCTTAGAAAATAAACCGCTGACCTAGTCTGAGACTAAGACTGGACTTAGCCGCACCTAGATGCGTCTTGGAGAAGGAGTTTAGAAAGCAAGAGGGTCCTGTCTGAACCTTGTGACTCAATGGTAGGTTCTCTCCCTAGCCACTCCTCAGACTACTACCATTAACACAACAGAAAATTGGAGTAGTCGGCAGGATTGACATGGATAAATTACTGCAAAACCACAAATGTGTCCCTTCCCAGGCTGGGAAGGAGTGGGCTCAAAAATTTTGGAAGGATGACGAGAAAGTGGTAGAATGCATTGAGCAGTGTCAGGCAGTGCAAAGGCTTAGAGCAAACAGTAAAGGTGTAATTTGTGTGGTGTTAGGAGCCTGTTTGTCTTGCGCTCAGTAAGAAGTGAAGGAATCCCCTGCTCCCCGACAAATTTCAAAAGCGGAATATACAGTTTTAAAATCAGAAATTGAAGTATTAAAATCATCATTGGCCTTTGAGAGGGAGACAGGCAAAAAGCTAGGAACCCAAATTGATATACTTGTGAATGAAAATAATCCACTTGCAAGTGAAAATAATAATCTTATCAGTTGAAAAGGTTGAATTGGCTGATAAATACAGTGCAACCTTCCACCCCAATTGAGCAGATTTTTATATTAACGCCCTGTACAGACCCTGAGACCGGAATATTTGGCTTGATAGCGATGATGAGATTCCAGAAACCCCCAATCTCGAACAAGAACCAGTTCATTTACAACCCTTGATTAAAACTGAGACCTCTGTTGATGATATCTTCACTACTGTGCACAGAGTTCTCTGCTCTCCTGCAGAACTGGCAAACATCCAGGAGAAATATTCAAGGTGGGTGGGAGGATCTGAAGTTGAGTATAGGTGATGAGTTTGACAGCTTCAGACCAGATTATGTTAGATGAGGGAGAAGCAGGAGACTATTGGAGGCCAGGAGTATTTTTAACCTCCACGCCGGGAAATCATAGCTATTCCTTAACTGCACGGGTTGCATATTGGGCAGGTGGTATGGATCCTCAGGAGAGAGGAGAACCACTGGAGATTAAAACTACTTGCTTCTCTGATCTGGCTGTGTCAGTACAGAAAGCAGCCTGCATGCAGGCAATGTACAAAAGAGGAAATCCCTGATGCTAGCTCCTGTCGACCCGGCACAATTAACCCCTCTTATTCGCAGTCTTGCTGATAGTCTCAAACTATTTGCAGCAAACACCCAAGATTGCATACAACCTGGCCAGCGCAGGTTTAAATTAACTGGAATTGATGGTGTGGAAAAGGAATGCACTACCTCGAAAGTTTCACTCTGGCTGCCAGGAGAAAAAAGACTAACCAAGGCAGAGATATTGGTGCACTGGTCACTAACATACTAGGATTTGATATACTGCGTGGGCGGATGTGGAAACTCCCAGACAGAACTGTGTGGAGTGTTGCAAGAAATGAGAAGGAATCAGGCATAGTGAAATTGAGTCTGTTAGAAACATCTGTACCCTTACCTGCCTCTCGTTTCCCAATCGTTTGATCATCCTGGTGGCCCTTCTCTGGACCCCTTCCAGCCTGTCCAAATTCTTTTTGTATAGTGGGGACCAGAACTGTACACAGTACTCCAGGTGTGGCCTGACAAGCGCTGAGTAGAGTGGGAAAATCCTACTGGATTTTACACTGGAAAACAAGATAATAATAACCCTGTTGGTTGTATAGTCAACCGAACACGCTTCCTTTCTTTTTATATTTACTGGAATCACCCTTTGTTATGGCGTAACCTGTCTGGGAAAGACTCCACCGGGACCGTTTCCTTCTAATCAAAATTAGTACATTCCTTCTGGTCCAGACACATGATCAAGCCACCTGACCAAGAAGAGGAAGTTGATAAGGCCTTCTACAGACAGCTGGAAGTAGCCTCGCAATCGCAGGTCCTTGTCCTCATGGGGGACTTCAACCACCCTGATATTTGCTGGAAAAGCAACATTGTGAGCCATGCATGATCCAGAAGGTTCCTGCAGAGCATCGAGGGCAACTTTTTGATGCAAGTGGTGGAGGGGCCAATGAGGCGAGATGTGCAGCTCGACCTTATACTATCAAACAAAGAAAGTCTGGTTGAGGATGTGAGAGCTGGGGGTACCCTTGGCTGCAGTGACCATGAGATGGTTGAGTTCAGGATCCTGCGAGGTAGAAGCAGGGCTACGAGTCGGGTTACAGCCTTGGACTTCAAGAGAGCCACCTTTGGCCTCTTCAAAGACCTGCTAGGAGGAATCCCATGGGCTAGGGCTCTGGAAGGCAGGGGGGTCCAAGACAGATGGACAGTATTCAAGGACTACTTCCTCTGAGCTCAAGATTGGTGCATCCCCAGGAGGAAGAAGTCAGGCAGAGGAGCCAGGAGACCTGCATGGATGAGCAAAGAGCTTCTAGAGAAACTCAAATGGAAGAAGGAGGTTCACAGTATTTGGAAAAAAGGGACTGGACTCTTGTGAGGAATATAGGAATGTTGTCAGGGTGTGCAGAGATGGGATGAGGAAGGTGAAGGCCCACTTGGAATTAAATCTGGTGAGGGATGTCAAAGATAACAAGGGCTTCTTTAAATACATCAGCAGTAAAAGGAAGACTGGGGATGCAGTGGGCCCACTGCTGAACAAGGAAGGGGCCCTGGTGATGCAGGATGCAGAGAAGGCAGAGTTACTGAATGCTTTCTTTGCTTCAGTCTTCACTGCTAAGGCTGGCCCTCAGGCATCTCAGCCCCCAGAGAAGAGAGGACAAATTGGGACAAAGGAAGATTTACCATTGGTTGAGAAGGACTGGGTCAGAGATCACCTATGCAAACTGGATCCTTGCAAATCCATGGGCCCTGATGGGAGGAAGAGACAACACTGCATAACAGTTTTAGCCACAATGTTCTGCTAGCAGTGCTATGCATTGTGATTAAAAATATGCTAAGCATAATAAAAAACCAGTATAAAGTGCATCTGTCTGATATGAAGGGCTTCCCACTTTGTGGTAATTGTTCCATTTCCAGGTCAAAAATGTGTTTTAGAGACATTCTTTCCCAAATCTTTATGATAAATCACATTGTAATTAGAGTGATGTAGCCACATTCATGTAACACAGTGAATTCCACAGACATTTCATCTGGGTAGCAAAATGTAAAGGCTGCCATGCATGTAGTGTGACATTCCTAAAGTGCTGGGCATGAATAGTGTCATGGTTTTAGCTGGGATAGAGTTAATTTTCTTCACTGCAGCTGGCATAGTGCTGTGCTTTGGACTTAGTGTGAAAACAATGTTGATAAGACACAGCTGTTTTGGTTGTTGCTGGGTAGTGCTTCTACTAGTCAAGGACTTTTCTAGCTTCCCATGCTCTGCCAGGTGCACAAGGAGCTGGGATGGGAGGGGGCACAGCTAAGAGAGCGGATTCAAACTGGCCAAAGGGATATTCCATATCATGTAATGTCATGCCCAGTATGTTAACTGGGAGGAGCTGGCCAGGGGAGGCAGGCAGCAATCGTGGCTCGGGGATGGGCAGCGTTGGTTGGCAGGTGATGAGTGGTTGTATCGTTTGTGTTTCTGGTTTTTTCTCCCTTTTTAATTTTTCCTTTTTATTATACTACCATTATTGTTATTATTGTAACCAATATTATTATCATTATTATTTTACTGTCATTATTAAACTGTTCTTCTCTCAACCCACAAGTTTGGTTTTTTGTGCTTTTGCTCTTCTGATTCTCTCCCTTGTCCCACAGGGGTGGGGGGAGTGAGTGGCTGCGTGGTGTTTAGTTGCTGACTGGGGCTGAACCATGACAAATAGTTATTCAACAACATATAATTCCTTGTGCTTAAATCCTGAACTGCTGCTCCCCTGAAGGCAGCAGGCTCAGTGGTCTGAAGAAATCAGGCAAGCTCTATGGAATGAACAAATTAACAGAGACTCTCAAACACTCCAGCTCTTTTGCCTGAATGAAATACCAAGTACCAGCAATCTCCCATGTGTTCTGCACATAACTCTGTGATAGCACCCATTTTTCTTGTTGGGCAGAACTCAGCTTCTCACAGAAGTCCTAGCGTTTCAGCTAAGCATGACTGTAATCTGGTGCGACCTTGCTGAGTGCTGGTGAACCAGCCCGCTTGGGCAGGCACTATCACCTCCCTGCGCTTGCTGACCACACTATTCCTGATACATGCCAGGATGCCATTGGCCTTCTTGGCCACCTGAGCACACTGCCGGCTCATGTTCAGGCAGCTGTCAACCAACACCCCCAGGTCCTTTTCCTCCAGGCAGCTCTCCAGCCACTCCTCCTAAAGCCTGCAGTGTTGCATGGGGTTGTTGTGACCCAACTGCAGGTCCCAGCCCTTAGCCTTGTTGAATCTCATACTGTTGGCTCCAGCCTGTCCAGATCCCTCTGTAGGGCCTTCCTGCCCTCCAACAGATCAACACTTCCACCCAGCTTGGTGTCATCTGCAAACTTACTCAGGGTGCAACTAAATCCCCTCATCCCGATCATCAATGAAAATATTGAACAGGACCGGCCCCAACACTGAGCCCTGGGGAACACCACTCGTGACTGTCCGCCAACTGGATTTGACTCCATTCACCTCGAGTACTGTGTTCAGTTTTGGACCCCTCACTACAAGAAGGACATTGAGGTGTTGGAGGGTGTCCAGAGAAGGGCAACGAAGTTGGTGAAGGGTCTAGAGAACAAGTCTTATGAGGAGTGGCTGAGGGAACTGGGGTTGTTTAGTCTGGAGAAGAGGAGGCTGAGGGGAGACCTTATCGCTCTCTACAACTACCTGAAAGGAGGTTGTAGTGAGGTGGGGGTTGACTCTTCTCTCTAGTAACTAGTTTTAGGACTAGACAAAATAGCCTCAAGCTGCGCCAGGGAAGTTTAGGTTGGATATTAGGAAAAACTTCACCGAAAGGGTTGTCAAACACTGGAACAGGCTGCCCAGGGAGGTAGTTTTGTCTCCATCCCTGGAGGAGTTTAAAAGAAGGGTAGACATGGTGCTTGATTATATGGTTTGGTGGTGGACTTGGCAGTGATAGGTTAGCAGTTGGACTCAATGGTCTTAATGGTCTTTTCCAACCTTAACGATTCTATGGTTCTAAGCCTGGTCAGCATGGTTGTGGGTGACTGCAGCATGTGGCCGCCTACTGCAACAGAGAGATTTTTCTGAGTTGGTTGTTGTTTGGTTTAAGTTAATGTTATTTTGATTATTTATGTCATGGCACTGTTGGCACAGCTGCTCAGGAAGGAGAAGGTGGGACAACATCTTCCTACCAACCTCTGGCATCCTTGTCAGAGCAAGAAGTACATGGAATGAACCTTACTCTGGCTCTGGAGACTGTTCCACACACACTGGAGACTCTTGACACTCCCTGTCTGCTTAACAGCAGGAGAAACTATTGAGCATGCACGTCTATGTCTGTGGAATTTTCTCTATAGTCTATATTGTCTGGATTACAAATGCCAGGCAAATTATAATTATATCTCTACAGCTTTTAGATATTGATGCCTCAATCTACCCTGGAAAGAAAATAGCAATTACCATAAAGAATATTGGTGATTACAGCTAAACCTCAGGAGCCTTCTAGCTACAGCTGCAGACTGGAAGACAGTCTTATCTTCTGACTCATAACCCAAACAATCTCCTGAATGTACTGACTGGGGATAAACCACGACAGTCCTTTTGGTGCCCAACGTGGGGCACAATGGGTTTGAGATAACGACAGCTTTGATTGGAATGTGCTAGATCGAATTTATAGCTGTTATTGCTGTTTAGCTATTAATCAGCAGTCTTCTGTGCTTGCTATGGGGCTTGCCTGACTTACTGTATGCCTTAAAGTCTAGTGCTCATTAGTGACTGCTTTTTTGCTTTTGCTGCTTGCTGTACTACTTATCACCTTACTCTGCTGTGCCTGGGAACATTTTGATAACGGCAATGGCCAGGTGCCTGGGCTGGCAGATGGCCAGGGCATCACTGCTGTTTCTTTGCTGCTGTACTGGACAGTCTGGAACTCCAGTATGAACTCGAGTCAAAGGGACTGTGACCTGTGGATGAGTCCATGTGGTAGCAGGACACCCTGGAGAGTCTGTGGCCGTGGCTAGTAGATATGCAAATGCTTATACTACTATTTGCTGTCTGGATACGATTGAAATATACTATGGAACACCAATCAAAATACAATCAAATAATGGTTCTCATTTTAAAAATCATAAAGTAGCAAAATGGGCCGCTGAGAGAGAGATACAGTGGGTGTGCATTGTACATGGGAATAGATGAGAATGCTCTGGAAGAACAGAGAGAGGAAGAACAGTACTGAAGGTAGATAAGGTCAGAGCAGTTCTGGTAATAAAGGCTAATTAGTAAATCAGCAATGGAGTGTTTCAATAACATAGGCTGCGTTGCATCAGAAAAAGGAAAGACAGAGTGTATCATGTGTCTGAGGGGATGGAAAAACCCAGAAGGGATGAAGTCAGCACTACTGAAGAACTACCTTTACTTAACCATTGAAGGGCTAGGTATGTCACCCATCTTAGACACTTACAGTTTTATTCACTCAGCATTTTTTCACTGTGGAGACCAAAAAGATTCAGGGTGGAGTTTAACTGGAAAAGGAGGAGCTGAATGACGTTCACTATGAAAAGGACACAGTTGGTCTTAGATGCAAGTTTAGATGGAAAGTTAATGTCCCAGCAAAGGCTCTTGGCTCACATAAAAGAAATTTTCTAGACAAAAGTGAAAGGTCATTTGAGTGTTTGAAAAATTTAAGTGAGTATCATATGTTCTGTTGCAATGAAGAGGAAAAATATTGTCATTGTCTGAAGAAAGATGAAGTATGAATTATACAAGTCATACCATAGGCCCACATCAGATTTGGC